>NC_041743.1:2250671-3623799 GCF_004115215.2 Ornithorhynchus anatinus | reverse complement strand
GAGAGTAGCATGGAAGCAGCGTGGCTTCGTGGAAAGAACCCGGGCTTGGGAGTCAGAGGATGTGGGTTCTAATCCCGGCTCCACCACTTGTCATCTGTGTGACCTTAGGCAAGTCACTTAACTTCTCTGGGCCTCAGTTACCTCATCTGTAAGATGGGGATTCAAAGTCCTGGGACAACCTGATTACCTTGTATCTACCCCAGCGCTTAGAACTGAGCTCGGCACATAGGAAGCCCTTAACACATACCATAATTATTATTATAATGGACTTAATAGATACGATCCTTCACCTCAAAAAGCTTACAATCTATGTTCAGATCACTGTGCTAAGCGCTTGGGAGAGCGTAATGGATTTAAGGGGATAACGATCCTTCCCCTCAAGGAGTTTACTCTGTGCAGAGCACTGTACTATTGGGTTGGAAGAGTCCGGTGGACTGCGTAGGGACGATCCCTGCCCTAGAGGAGCTTACTCTCTACTGAGAGTTGAGCACTGAACTGGAGTGAGACTCCATTCTTTCAGATCCACGTTTTTGGGGTCCCCTCCAGCCCCGCTCCCAGTTTCTCTTCCTTCCCGCAGTCGGGGTTGTTGTCAGTGTTCTCAATGGAGTGGCTGCCGGCTGAACTCGCTCCATCTGAATTATCCAGCAGAGTGAACTCTATCCAGAGGACTGCGCTATTAATAATGATAATAATGATAATTGGGGTATTTGCTAAGCATTTACTATGTGCCAGTTCCTGTACTAAGTACTGAGGTGGATACATGCAAATCCATTGGACATAGTCCCTGTCCCGCATGGGGTTCGCAGCCTTAATCCCCATTTGACAGATGAGGTCACTGAGACCCACAGAAGCAAACTGACTTGCCCAAGGCCGCATGCGGACAAGCGCCGGAGCCGGAATTAGAACCCATGACCTTCTGACTCCCAGGCCCGTGCTCTACCCACTACGCCGGGCTCTTTCTACGCCTCAATACCGGCAGAGAAACTAATCGGTAGCATGGCCCTGCAGTGAGACAATTAGGTTCAGCCCGTGCGGTTCCATCGCGAGGGGCTCAGCTCAACACATTTCAGTTGCCCTCGACAGCCTTGCAAACACAACTGATCCTCTCCCCGCCCGTCCACGAGCCGATGATCTGTGCCACCTCCGTGGTCCCGAGCCCACCCATCCGGCTACTTGGGAGCGTATGAAATGACCGAGTTGGTATCCATGTCACTAGCTTTTTTATAAAGCCTAATTAGGAAGGCTTCCCCCTAGACTGAATCACAAACAGCAAGAATGGAACAGTAAAGTCCTAACCCTCATTTGACAGATGAAGGAACTGAGGCACAGAGAAGTGCAGTGATTTGCTCAAGGCCCTTCAGTCACCATTCGGCCTCAAGGAGGTGGATCCTTTGCAACCACAAGACCAATATGTTAAACCCTTGCTCTGTGCTAAGTACTGTACTAAGCGCTTGGGTAGATACAAAATAATCAGGTCCCCGTTCCACACGGGGCTCACAATCCAGGAGCCTGCACCTGATTTTTTACATGTGAAATTGGTTATTTCTCCCGTCTCTGTTCCTGCTCCACCCATGCCGGACCCCGTCTGGCTGACCTCTGACCCCCAGAACCGCCAGCTCTTTTAACTCACCCCTTTTTTTCTTCCACCACCAGTGAGCCATAATATAGACAAGGAGCCCGGCCCCAGAATCTCCTGCACGATGATAATAAAGAACTAGGTAGCTCACCGCGTTCGGCATGTTGGTTTTCAAACGATGCTGTTTCTCGGGTGCTTACTGTGGGCAGAACACTGTGCTGAATGCTGGGAGAGGATATTGCAACTGATAGGTAGGATCCGACCCCCGCCCACAGGGAACTTACCCAGAAAAATGCGAGTCTTAACGTAGATGGGGCAGATGTGATTATTAAATATATTTAAATATATGGAATAATGTTAAACATTAAAAATAAATATCTCAAGGTTCCATCAGCTGGTTTAGGCACAGAGCACTAGCTATTTCCTTTTCTTGTCACTACACACAGAGGGAACTGTGGTAGTCTTAAAGTAGGGACATATATTACCTTTTTTATGGTATCCGTTAAGAGCTTACTATGTTCCAGTCGTTTAGACCGCGAGCCCGTTGTTGGGCAGGGATTGTCTCTATCTGTTGACGAACTGTACATTCCAAGCGCTTAGTACAGTGCTCCGCACAGAGTAAGCGCTCAATAAATACGACTGAATAAAGGAATGGCACATAGTAAGCGCTTAACAAATACCATTATGATTATCGGCACTTTGCCGCAGCCCTGGACCTGTCCAAGGCAGATTCACACGCCTGCAAATCCCGATTTATTGCAGCCTGCTCATTAAAGTAATGCAAGGTGTGATTCCCCTGCAGCTCCGCAAAGAAGGGATTCCCAAAGGGTGGAGACAAATGGGTCAGGAAGAAATCTCCCCTGCGCAATTTCATTTCCCTAAGAGAATTAGAACTTGCAAGTCACTGCTTATAAATCGGTGCCTTAAGCAGCACGGCCCAGTGGATAATGCACAGGCCTGGGAACCAGAAGGAACTGGGTTCTAATCCCAGCTCTGCTACTTGCCTGCTGTGTGACCTTGGGCAAGTCACTTAATTTCTCTGGGCCTCAGTCCCCTCATCTGTAAAATGGGGATTAAGACTATGAGCCCCAGTGGGACAGGGACTTATCCAACCTGATTAGCTCGAATTTACTCCGGCGCTTAGAAAAGTGCTTCACACATGATAAGCACTTCGCAAATACCATCATCATCATTATTATCATTATTATTAAATCAAATGCCCGTTCCATTGGTTGGGAATTGATCCTAACTGGAACCAGGCTCCCTGAAGAGTCGTTCGAGCCAGGATATGAAAGCCTCGAGTACGACTTGATCCTTTTCTGACTCCAAGCCAAAAAAAAAAAAAAAACTCAACCGCGTAAACCACATCCCAACCCGGTGGGTGTAGGCTGCGGGATCCCGATCTGGTATTGAGATTTTCCCTTTGGGATCTTAGCCAAGTCCCTCAACTTTCCTGTCACTCCAATTCTACAACTGCAAAATGGGAAAGGCCTTTTCTGGCCCCTTCCTCATCCCCGGAATTAAGCAAGGCAAAGACCTCTGACTCACTACGACACGGAAATTTCTTTAGCTCGTTTCACCCCGCTCTACTCGGGAGACCTGTTCTTATTAATACTACTATGACTAATCATAACTCTACTTAATTCATGCTTTGCATGTGCCAGGCGCTGTGCTAAGCGCTGGGGTCTGTACAAAATGATCAGATTGGATACGGTCCCTGTTACATACAGCGTTCGCAGAATAAGAGGGAGGGAACATCTTATCCTCTATTTGGATCAGGAAACTGAGGCCCAGAGAAGTGAAGTGACTCGCCCGAGGTCAAAGGGCAGGCAAGTGGCGGAGCTGAGATTAGAACCCAGGTCCTCCGACTCCCGTCCTGCCCTGGACTGGAATTCTCCTTGGTATCATTTTACTCTGTGAAGGACTGAATATCAGCTTATCTGTCTACTCGAAAAACCATCGACAGGGAAAGGGCTTGATTTAAGCCACACGATGAAACTACGAATGGGAATGGGTGTGGCCCATCTCCAATGGCACGCACCCTGTTGCTCATCAAGGGACATGGATCCAAGCTGTTTGTTAACCCCAGAGGAAGGAGAATCTGAAACAAAAATGAGATTTCAGCTTACAAAACGCACGGCAGAGAACCGCAGAGCAACGTTACGATCAGCCAAAAGTTAAGGGGTGGGCTCGAAATCAATCAGTAGCATTTATTGAGCGCTTGCTCCGGGCAGAGCACCAAACCAAGAGCTTGGACGAGCACGTGAGAGTAGTTAGCAGACTCAAGGAGCTTATTCATTCATTCAATCGGATTTAATGAGCGCTCACTGTGTGCAGAGCACTGTACTAAGCGCTTGGAAAGTACAATTCAGCAATAGAGACAATCCCTGCACTTTTCTGAGTACTTGGGAGACGACAGAGTCGGCAGAGACGCTCCCCCTCTAGACTATAAGCTCACTGCGGGCGGGAACGTGTCCGTTTATTGTTATATTGTACTCTCCCAAGCGCTTAACGCGGTGTTTTGCACGCAGTAAGTGCTGAATAAACAGGATCGAATGAATGCACTGAACGTGATCCTGCTCTCAAGCGGCTTCACTCCTACTGTGTGCACAGCTCTGTGCTAAGTGCTTGGGAGAGCACAGCTGAGTTAGTACACACCATCTCGAAAGGAACCAGGAGGGTTAAGATTAGCGGGAGAGTCAGGTGTTTCCCAGCAGCCGGTAAGCAGATCTGGAGGTGTTAACTCACATTCCTTCTTCCGGAAAGAATTTAGAAGGCCCTTCATCATCAGTGGTATTTATTGAACGCTTACTATGGGCAGAGCACTGTCCTAAACGCTTGGGAGAGTACGCTGCGACAGAGTGGGTAGACACGTTCCCGGCCCACAGTGAGCCCTCTCGGGACTCCACATTGAGAAATGATCATAGGAAGGGTTCTTCCAAAATCGTGGGTATTTTTTTTTAATTATGTTAGTATAAACTATAGTTATAATTGTGGCATTTGTTAACCGTTCACTATGTGTCCAGCACTGGAGTGGATACAAGCAAATTGGGTTGGACACAATCCCTATCCCACATGGGGCTCTTAGTCTTACTCCCCATTTTCCAGATGAGGGAACTGAGGCCCAGAGAAGTAAATTGCCCAGGGTCACAGAGCAGACGAGTGGCGGAGCTGGGATTAGAACCCAGGTCTTTCTGACTCCCAGACCCGGGCTCTATCCACTAGACCGCACTGCTTCTCACTGCTCAACTGATCGATGAGGAGATGGGAGCCCAAAAGCAGATACCACACTGTCCAAACACATATGGTTTTTCCTCCCTCCTTTACAGTGGGATCAAATCCTGCCTCGAAGAACCAACCCTACGGCTCAAGGGGGCTCAAGTTTCCAAGGTTTAGGGGACCTTTAACTTTGAACCGATGGCCAAAATATCAACCTTTTCCAGTGTCAGTTGGAAAGACTTTAGACTGTCCACTTGAACTGAATCAAGACGCTCCTCTTTCTCCCCGAAGTAATTTTACACCGCTCGCCGCCCACAGAATCGAGGCCCTCTCCCCTTCTTCGACCCTCCGCACTTTTCTCCCCTCCAAAAGGACAGCTGTTTCAGGGGAATGAGCTGAGTGAAATTTACAAGTAGCATCAGCACAGGACGATGTAGACCAAAGTGAATGGTTTTATAGAAGAAATACTGAATTGAGAACAATCCCCCAACAATTGTATATCCTCAAAATATTTGTTTTGGATACACAGATGACATATATATCGGGAAACTCGCTCCCCAAATCCATTGGCCTCACTTTTGTCACCAAAAAACCCTGAGAAATAATTCTTGTCTCCTAATCTGACTGAATGAGTGTAATTTCTTTCTCGTCCCCTTGTTCTCTCTCATACTGCTCGTAAATTTTCAAGTTTTTAAAGAAGGCTCCCGGGCTGATGGTTCTTTGCATCCATTTCCTGGGTTTCTCCTCCTTTTCTTTTACGATCAGTCACTATTTTGTATTAGTTTTATGATCGGAAGCTTGGGAAGCAGGAATCCAAGTTCGGTTTTCAGCTCTATGGAGGAAAACATGGGTTTGCACGTGGAAATGGAGTCATGAGAAATTGGGCCTGGACTGAACTGAATATTAGCTAACTGCCAGAAAGTCCCCAGGAGTGGTTTTGTGTGTGTGCGTGTGTTTGGTCGCCCAGTGAAATTCAGCACGAGGCAGTTTTTGCATGGTAAAAAAAAAGATTCTAGAGAGGGGTTGTTTTCCCCAAAATTGATATTCAATAAGCCAGAGAAGTATCCTAATTTGGATACTCTCGCGTTAAGCTGGACTGAGAACCCTATACTTTCTAACGTGTCTATCCACTTTGGATTCTTTCCAAGGGAGTGTGCCCTTTTAGGGAAAGTTGCCATTATTAATTTACTTTGTTTTACTTTGCTCCCCCCGCCCCCCACCCCCGTAACCAATCTTATCTCGAAACCAAACCTGGAAAATGAAAATTCTCTTGGATCTCTGCTCCTGATCTGTTTTTAATTTGGGTCACTGCCCTTCTGGGAATGAAGTTTCCAGAGAAAGAACACTCTAAATCAAAGTTCAGCTCTCCTGCTCTTGAATCCCCTAGCAAACTCCATCTCTGCTAACACTGCCCAGGCCTCTCCGACTCACAATCCTCTCAAAGCTTCCTGGTGACTTCTGGATCCCACCATTAGGTAATGGAAAGACATGGGCTGAACGTTTTCCAGAAGAAGCAAGTTTTCCGGAGGCATTTGCATCGACAGACTCTAGACTGTAAGCTCGCTGTGGGCAGGGGACGTGCCTACTGACTCCAACTCTGTCGGACTGGATTCTCCGCAGTGCTCTGCACCCAGTCAGTGCTCAATAAATAGCATTTGATTGAGTGACTGACAGAACAACCGGGGAAGCAGCGAGGTCTAGTGGGTAGAGCACGGGCCTGGGAATCAGAAGGAGCTGGGTTCTAATCCCGGCTCTGTCACTTGTCTGTGGTGTGACTTTGGGCACGCCCCTTCACTGGGCCTCAGTTACTTCATCTGTAAAATGGGGATCAAGACTGTGAGCCCTATGTGGAGGAGGGACGGTGTCCAACCCGATCTGCTTGTACCCACCCCGGCGATTAGTATATAAAGTGCCTGGCACAGAGTAAGCGCTTAACAAATACCATAATTATTATTATTATTATTGTATCTACCCTAGAGCTTGGTACAGTGTTTAGGAAAGTACAAAATAAAAGAGTTGGTAGACACATTCTCTTCCCACAACGAGCTGACGATCTAGAGGGTTGTTGGGCCAAACCGAGATAATGGGAAGTTATCAAGAAGGCGGGTACGTGGGATTCATCCCCGATCAGTCGCCTGACGCCCTTGATAATCGTCAAAGACCTGGTCCCCGAATATCATGATCTTCCACTGAAAAATACCGGGGGCACAGATCCAGACTCTTACAGCTAAGAGAGGGAAAACAAGAATGCTGAATCACTTGGAGCTTAATAGATTCCAAATATAATTCCAAGATAATCAATAGCTGGCATTTAATAAGTGCCTCCTGTAGTACTAAGCGCTTGGAGGGTACATCAGTAACAAGACACACATCCTCTGCCCTCAAGGACTGGGGCGGCAGGGAATGTGTGACTTCCAGAGTAAACTCGTTGCGGGCAGGGAACGTGTCTACCGACTCTGTTACATCATACTCTGCCCATGGTAAGCGCTTCACAAATCCTACTGATCGACTGATTCCAATTACAACCGATAAATGAAAATTCAACAGTGAGGTGAGGCGACGAGCCTGTCCATCAGTTCTGAGCATTTAACGGGCTACCGGCTAACTCATCCGTTCTAAAACACTCCAGTCCAGCACTAGATAGCTCACACGGGCGTCCTGGTTAATCGTCAAACGCACGAGAGAGCGGAAAGCCAAATGAGGACGACTCTTTGTTAGAAGCGGTTCTCTTTTCCGAGTGCTGAGATCGTGTCTAGGAGCAGGAGGTTTTAATGGCAACGTCGATAACGAGCTCGAAAGCGCGGGACCCCTTCTGTCCAAAGAGGCCAGATTATCCCTCCCTCTACCCCAAAATAGTAATAATAATGGTATTTGTTAAGCGCTCACTATGTGCCAGGCACTGTACTAAGCGCTGAGGTGGATTCAAACATATCGGGCTGGACACTTTCCCCGTCTCACCAAAATGCAAGGGAATGCCAGCCCTGGTTTTTTTTTTTTATGCTATTTGTTAAGCATTAACTATGTGCCGGGCACTGTTCTAAGCGCTGGGGTAGATACGAAGTAATCAGGTTGGACACGGTCCTCGTCCCATATAGGACTCACAGTCTCGATCCCCATTTTCCAGATGAGGTAACTGAGGCCCACAGAAGTGAAATAATAACGATAATAGTACTTCTTAAGGGCTCACTATGGGCAGAGCACTGTTCTAAGTGCCGGGGTAGTTGCAAGCTAATCAGACTGGGCACAGTCCCTGTCCCACATGGGGCCACGCTCTTACTCCCCATTTTCCAGATGAGATAAATGAGGCCCACAGAGGTGAAGTGACTTGCTCAAGGTCACCCAGCAGACAAGTGGCGGAGGCGGGATTAGAACCCAGGTCCTCCTGACTCCCAGGCCCGTGGTCTACCCACTAGACCCCGCTGCTTCCTTTACCTCGTTGGGAGGGAGAGTGGTGGAGGGGCCTGAGGAAACCAGGCAGGGGCGGGATCCGGCCGGGAAGGAGCTAAAAGGACAGAAACTTCTCTTTTTTTTTTAATCTCTGGGGGTCCGGCGGGGCTCCCCCACCCCAACCCCGTATTTCTCGGAACAAGGGATGACCGACACTGCGGCATGCGAGGGAGAGAGGAGCGGAAAGGGGAGCCGTGGGCGGAGAGGCGGGGGGGCGGGAGCGGAAGCCACTCTCCAAACAGCAGCCACGCACGCGGTCCACTCTACCAGCTGCCTTAAGGGTCCTGGCCAGTGACCACCTGAAGGATGACGTTCCCGGGAGGAGCCCCGCGGGGAAGGCTGCCCGGAGGCGGGGGGCTCGGGCCGAGGCTGGGGACCTCCGGCTCGGTCTTGCTGCTTCTGCTGCTCGGCCTTCTTAAGCCTCAGCTGCTGCAGGCGCTTACGGAGCAAAGCTAACTCGGGTCCCCTTAACCGCTCCGCTACGGGACAGGAAGAGAGAGACGTCAAAGAGAGAGGAGGCATAAAGACGACCCAGAGGACACGTTGGAGGAGACAGGCGGGGCCGGGGGGAAGGCCGTGGGCAGGGACTGCATCTGTTTATTGTTGTACTGGACTCTCCCGAGCGCTTAATACAGGGCTCTGCACACAGTAAACGCTCAATACATACCATTGAATGAATGACCCCGTGTTAAACCGAGCAAAGGCAAATTACTTGTGGAGCAAGAATTTCGGATGACTCGTTTGTTTTCTCTAGACCGGAAGCTCGCTTGCACTGTACCCTCCCAAGTACTCAGTACAGTGCTCTGCTCCTAGGAAGTGCTCAATAAATACCATCGATTAAATACGGTACTTGTTAAGCGCTTACTCTGTGACAGACACTGTATTGAGCACTGGGGCAGATACAAGCTACTCAAGCTGGTCACGATCCCATGGCCAGTACGGGCTCACGGTCTTAGTCCCCATTTTACGCACGAGGGAACTGAGGCACGGAGAAACGGAGTGACACGTCCGATGTCACACGGCAGACACGTGGCGGGGTCAGGATTAGAACCCGGTTCCTCCATCTCCCAGGCCCAGGTGTTTCTACTAGGCTACGCTGCTTCTCTTGTTGAAAGGGGAAAACGTCAGCCTGGTATTTTATTTTCTAGTACAACAATTAAACAGCGAGAAGATACACAGAGGTGGATGATCGATCGATGGTACTTATTGAGGGCTTATAGTACGCTGAACACTGTACTAGATGCTTGAGAGAGAACAATACAGTGGAGTCGGCAGACACGTACCCTGATCGCTAGGAGCTCACAGACTACAGGGGCTGTGATGAAAAACAAATAGAGTATCTTATAATCATTCAAGTGCTTCGATACAAAGATAACCAGGGGAAATCACCAGAGCTCTCTAGAAGCTGAAAATTCCATATCCTCTAGAGGTTAAAAGTTACTCACCCTTGAAATATCAGTTAAAAGTTCAAGGGCTCCTCTCCCTTTGAAGCAGCTTATTTAAATGTCACCTTTATCTGTTCTTTAAATAAACTTTAATCTTGCCTCAAACTCCAGGTCGGGGCAGATGGGAGGGAGGCAGGGTAGAGTTCCAGATAAAAGGTGGAATCGGGAACGTGGCTGTTCGGGAAAGGGGCCGTCAATGATGAATATGCTTCTGCTTTGCTTACTCTTCGTCCAGATCCCTCTCTATTCCTCTTTTACTGGGCAGGGAGAGCGTCTCCCAACTCCTTGGTCTTGTCCTCTCCCAAGCGCTTAGTCAAATGCTCTGCCCGCAGTGAAGGCTCAATAAATACCACCGATGATGACGGTGAGGACTGGGCTAGCCCTGGACGGAGCGGCGAAGAATGTAGACTGTAAGCCTGCTATGGGCAGGGACTGTGTCCACCGACTCCGTTGGGCTGGTACAGTGCTCTGCACACAATTAGCGCTCAATAAATACCATCGACTGATCGATTGACTTCGGTCCTGAAACCCCCGGATAGTTAGGGGCTCACTAACATTCATTTGCTAGAACCCGGGGTTACAAATTCCTTCTTCCCCAGTGGGATTCAGGTTTCCGGAAGCGAGCGCAACACTTCAGAAAATGCCACGGTCCCTAGAAAGTCCCGCTCCCTCCAAGTCCGATCCACTCGTCGTCATCATCATCGTCAACGGTATTTATTGAGCGCTTACTGTGTGCAGAGCACTGCACCGAGCGCTTCGGAGAGTCCAACACAACAGCGTCGGTGGGCCACGTTTCCTGCCCACAGTGAGTTTACTGCCACTCGCTCTGACCTATTTCTCTGGTAATTTTCTTCTTGAAACTTTCTACGGATCCTAAGGGGGAAAAACACCTCATTCGCTTCATCCCACGATTCGCCGTTTCTTTTACTTTCCAATTTGTGAGTCTCCCTGGTTAAAAAAAGCCCGGATAAAATGGACTGAGCCATTTCCTGGATTACTTGACGAGGACAGTGGTGGTGACGGGTGTAGGTCTTTTTTTGTTTGCTCGCTGTTTTTTTTTCTTTCTATCAGACGCAAGTTTCTGACTATGCAACTCGAGAAGACACCCTACTGAATAAGATCAGCCCACCCGGATGTGAGCTTGCTTTACGTAAGTGATAAAAAGATGCATTCCAATGCAAATTACAAACGATTCTACTGAGGTTCCCTTAAAAAAAAATTGCTCTAGACTGTGCAAATAGGCATCTTGGTATTTGGAGAACGGGGTCAAGGGGAATGATGCCGGTGGGTCCACGGGTGGCAATCAAACCACTCTCAGGACCACTGTTAGAGGTGGCTGGGATCCGGATGGGGAAAACACCAAGGTCAGGTCCGGGTTTATTTGCCAAGACAATTAACGTGGAGACAGGTGGTCTAAAGGGAGGCCTTTTTCTCCTCCTTTTCACCGTTCCCTTAGTCCTCCTCTCTTCTCCCCTTCTGACTTTGCCTTTTTTTTCTTCTCCTTCCTCTCATCTCCCCTTCTGCCTGAAAACACCAAGCTCAGAATCGGGTGTTTACCTGCCAGGAGATTTAACGTGGAGACCAGTAGTCTAAAGGGAGGCCCCTCTTCTCTTTCTTTTCATCATTCCCTTAGTTCTCCTCTCTTCTCCCCTTCTGCCTGTGCCTTGTTTTCTTTCTTTTTCCTTCCTTCCTCCCTCTCTTCCTCCCATCCTCCCTTCGTCACCTTCCTTCCTTCCCTCCTTCCCCCAGCCTTTTGTCTTCTCTCTTTCCCCCTTCCCCTTTCTTCCTTCGGCTTCTCCTCCCCTCTCTGACCAGCTCTTCTTCCCCAGGGAGGGTCATGGGGGAGTGTGCGTCGAGGGAGGCAGAGAGACCTCAGAATATACTCGGAGAGAAACAGCAGCGGAAAGGAAACTAGATATATAGCTCCTTGGCCCTCTCCTCCTTCCCATTCTGAGGCTGTATTCAGCCACCCCGAGCAACAACTCTTTCCTCACTGGGGACCCGGCCTGAACGTGAACGGAAAAGGAAGGGAGAGGGGCTCCGAGCCTGAATCTTGGGTCTTTGTGGGTAGGGAATGTGTCTACCGTCTCTGTCTTATTGTACTCTCCCAAGCGCTTAATACAGCACACAGTAAGTGCCCCCTAAATACCACTGATGGATTAGATTGATCGGGTCACCAAAGTGCTCGCTTGATTTGCCCTCGGTTTTACCAAAACCCTTATAACCTCTAGTTTCATGCCCCTTATTTGCCAAGCACCGGGCCAGGAGCTAGAGGCGTATGTACTAAACACTCCGTTAAGGATCCCTTCCTCTTCCGAGACTCGTCCTAGACAATAAATTGGTCCTCTCTTAGGGTTTGGAATCAAAGGGTTTGACTCAAAGCCAGACCGGAGGATGGAACTGTCTGCCAGGTGGCTGCCGCTTCGGCTTTCTTAAGGACGAAGGGATCTGACGGTATGAGAAGCCGTCTTGTCCTCTTATTAACATGCACGGTTGAAAAGGGCCAATGCCAATCTTCTTTTGGGAATCAAGCAGACAGCCGGGCTGGGGGAAGATTCACTGGAAAGGACATGCTTCCCCAGGATCTGAATCAGGCGACTCCACACATAATAAATCGGTTCATCGGCCCAAGCAACTTAGTGTCCCCAAGTGTGCTGTGGCGATCGTTTTAAACGAACATCTTTCTGAACGCTTGAAAGCCTATGAATAATTCAACAGAGTTATTAGGGGGTTTTTGGGGGGGATGCTGGGTCCTAAATGGTTTCAATCTTTGCCTTTAAAAAAAGAAAAACAAAAGTATGTTTTCCTTCTCTTTCCCACAAAAATGCTGATCCAGACGCCGAAGTCTGCTGAGAACCAGCTTCGGCCGATAATTATAGAGAAAGCCTGCGGATCTCAACGCTTGTCACGCTTTCAGCCACAGCTTCTGTTCCCGTGGAAACAGACACTGTCTCCCTCAAAATGCAGTTCTGCTCGAAACAGTGACTGTTTCGACACCCCCCCCCCCCTGCATTTTGGGTGAGCAGGTGTCCGTTTCCATGGAAGCCAGAAATCCGAGGGGCAAGCTGACAGCGGAACCGTTTAGAATTTTTGAGGTTTTAGCTCGGGCCCACCAGCTGTGCTCAGTTTTACGGGGGGGGGGGGAAGCTGGGGTGTCGGGTCCCCAAACTGCTATCCCAACAGCCTGAAGTAAAAGCTGAACATACACCTTTCCTGCTACTATAATGAAAGCGGTGAGGTTTTTGAGGGGGAAAAAAAGCGGAAAGGTCCACGACTGCCTTCTGAACTAAATGAACCAATCTCTTCAGAAAAATTTGGGCCTCACCAGTCCATTCCACGATAACGGGGCCTGCAAGAGTGGCAACCCGATAAATTGAGCCGCGTGTCGGCAGGGTTTAGGAGCGTGCTAAAGGTCACAGTAGAACCTTGATCGCATCCATCTCGCCACCAACCTCTCACCCCACCTCCTCTCTCTTCATACCTGACAGATGATCACTCTCTCCCACCCTTAAAAGCCTTATTAAAGCCACAACTCCTCCATGAGGCCTTCCCTGATTAGGCCCTCATTTCCTCTTCTCCCTTCTGCGTTATCCGATTTCCTCCCTTTACTCACCCCTCCCTCGGCCCCACAGCATTGAAGTCCATATCCGTCATTTATTTCCTTATATTAAAGCCTGTCGCCCCCCCATCTAGCCTGTGAGCTCGTTGTGGGCAGGAAATGTGTCTACCAACTCTGTCATACCGTTATACTGTACTCTCTCAAGCGATTAATACAGTGCTCTGCCTGCAGTAAGCGCTCGATAAATACCACCGATTGACTGGTTCCAACCGGGTGACTCTTCACCATTTTGCTGTTCCTTCTGCACTGACGGTCCTTTGTCGGACTCGGTCTAATTTTTGCTGCTCACAGTCAATGAACTTGGGCCCCGGTAATAATAATAATTATGGTATTTGTCAAACGGCCTATTACGTGCCAGGCACTGTACTAAATGCTGGGGTAGATATAAGCAAATAGGGAGGACACAGTCCCTGTCCCACGTGGGGACTCACAGTCTCAATCCCCATTTTACAGATGAGGTAACTGAGGCCCAGAGAAGTAAAGTGACTTGTCCAAGGTCACAGAGCAGACAAGGGGCAGAGTCGGGATTAGAACCCATGACCTTCCGACTCCTAGGCCTGTGCTCTAGCCACTACTTGGTACTCGTGGCTCAGTGGAAAGAGCCCAGGCTTAGGAGTCAGAGGTCATGGGTTCTAATCCCGACTCCGCCACCTGTCACCTTTGGGCAAGTCACTTCAGTTCCCGGTGCCTCCGTTACCTCATCTGGAAAATGGGGATGAAGACTGTGAGCCTCACGTGGGGCAACCCGATTACCCTGTATCTCCCCCAGCGCTTAGAATAGTGCTCGGCACATAGTAAGCGCGTAACAAATATCAACATTATTATTACTCTCACTCCCCGTGCTAGAGAAGGAAGGTTCATCTTTCTCTCTCTCTTTTTCTCTCTCTCTCTCTCTCCCCGCTAGCTTGATACTGTGCGAACTGTGATCACCTGAGAAGGTAACCCTGAGTTCCCCGGAATTAAGACAGAGAAGGCAGAGAATGGGGAAAGAGAGGAGACACGTCTATTCTGAACGGCCAAGATTTCTGCCGGTCGCTAATGCAGCAGCACAGCCAAGGAAGATGTGAGACGTCGGACTGAGATGGAGAGGACAGGTTGAGCAGAGCGGAAAGACTCGAAGGTGAGGATGGAGCAATCCGTGTGAGCGTCGGTGGTCCCGGCACATAAAAAGTAGCAGCCATTTCCCATGTTTGATGCAAATCAAGGCGGCCTCCGGGGGAGTGACACCCCAGAATGAAACTGAGTGGTCGATCGCGTTTATTAGGAGAATGGAGAAATGCTTGGCTTTTCCCTTCGATAAATGAAAATGTATGTCACCAGTAACCGACGTCTTACCCAAGAAGAGAGAGTGAAAATCATACCTACCGTACTGTTTTCCCCCTTACTTGTTGAGAGAGCAACAGGTACCTCTTTACACACTATTTTATTTGGGGCCCAAACCTAGAATTGGGGTAAAAACCTACATGAGCAAGCACACGTCATTTGGGGGTGTAACTTGGGTGTCAACTCGATCACATGAAAGCTCATAAAAATGTCATCTGCGGTGTAACTTTGGTGTGAACTCGATCGTATGATAGCACAGAAAAATGTCCTTCGGGGGTATAACTTTGGGGTGAATTTGATCGCTTGAAAGCTGGTAAAAATGTCATTGGCTGTGGGGGGGGAGGTTGTAGCTTTGGGGGGAACCTGATCATACGAAAGCTGGTAAAAATGTCATTTGGAAGTGTGACTGCGGTGTCAACTCGATCATACTGTCACATATCACGTTATCACACCAAAGTGTGACCGCAAATGATAACCCAGTATAGCTCCTAAAGCTGTTCTCGGAAGTTTCTCCACGAGTACCTCAGAGCTCACGGAAATGTTTCTAAGAGACACCCCATCTCGTAAATTAGACCATCACCCACGGGGACTTTGTAAGGAGGGGGAGGTTCGCGTTACTGGAAACCGCATGGCGCTTTCCTCCTCACCCGACTGATGAGTGGGACGCTGCCCTGAAGCCTCCGGAGACTGTCTCTCTTCGTGGTCTGGCGAGGGCACGGCGGACGGAGGGCGGGGGCTCTCCGTGGAAGAAGACGTGGACGGCGCTGGGCCGGGGGCCGGAGTCGACGGGGAGGCCTGAAGGCCCGGTTCGGCCGGGCCGTCTACGTCCATCGTCGTCTCGGTCGCCTCGAATTCGGTGCTTGAGGGGCCCGTTGGAGGGGCGGAAGCATCTGACTGACTGGACCCACCTTCAAAACAGGCACATCCAGCGTGACCAAAAGCCTCCTTTAAAACCGCGGGGTTATGAAATGTCAGAGAGGCGGCGGGGAAAGACAAAAAAAAACAAACCCAAACTAAATGCTTGCCTACTTTGAGCTCATACGCATTTGGAGGCTCGGAAAACACGAACTGGGATGATGGCGGTGGTTGTGATCTGCGGGGAGCCTCGTGTAGGTTTTTGTGGGAAGATGTGCGAGAGGAATTTCGGTTTGATTTGCACCGTGGTTTTTCCTTTGATGAAATGGATTTGGTTTCATTCCCGGGATTTGTCGATTCCCAAGATGGAAAGAAAATGGAAATACCGTGTGGCGGGTTCTAAACCAATCTGGGAAACGCCACGCGGATAAAACAATTATCAACAAGAATCAAACCGACCGGTCTGATTCAGAGTAAAGAAACACACGAGATTTGAAACGGAGTGGGAGGGTTTTCTTTTCTAGTCACATGACTTGAAGGAAAATCAGGAGCGCCGACTCCACAAAAACTGATTACGACAATCAGTGGCATTTATGGGGTGCTCACTTTGTGCAGACCACTGTACTAAGGTCTGAGAGAGGACAATACCAGAGTTGGCAGACACGTTCCCTGCCTACATCGAGTTGACTTTGTTTCTCCCTGTTTTCACTTTACGCTGAGAAGGGAGAGGGGAAGAAGGACTCTTGAATTCATTCTATTTTTGCAAGGCCTAAAGGGAAAGGGGGCTATTAACCCTCAACCCCAAAGCACTTACGTACGTGTCTAAATTATACGTTGTAAATAATGTAGTTATATTGGTATCTGTCTCCCCCTCCAGACTGTAAGCTCGCTGTGGGCAGATGATGCACCTGCTTATTTGGTTGAACTGTATGCTCCCAAGCACTTAGTAGTGCTCTGCACGTAGTAAATGCTCAATAAATACCACTGATTGATTGATTGATTGATAATGGTACTTGTTAAGCACTTACGATGTGCCAAGCACTGTTCTAAGCACCGGGGCGGATACAAGTCAAGCGGGTTGGACACAGTCCCCGTCTCACACGGGGCTCACTCTCTTAATCCCCATTTTACAGCTGAGACAACTGAAGCCCAGAGAAGTTCCGGGGCTTGCCCAAGACCACACAGCAGACACGAGGTGGACGTGGGATTAGAACCCATGTCCTTCTGACTCCCAGGTCCATGCTCTATCCACTGAACGATACTGCTTCTCTGATACAGTGGCAAGGGGAAATCCAGAATCTACATTAGTTGCTGAACCCCTATATAGAGCACTGTGCTAAGTGCTTGAGAAAGAACAAAAACAGGGTGCCAAGCAGTGAACTGAGCACTTGTTTCCTTCCAGGTGTTTGGTACAGAGCTCTGCACACGGCAGAATGACTTATCGGAGTGCTTGCGTCTACTAACTCTGCTGCGTTGTACTTTCTCAAGCGCTTAGTACGGTGCTCTGCCAACAGTGAGCGCTCAATAAATACCACTGATCGATTACAAGGCAACGACCCCCGCCCCGGAGGAGCTTACAGCCTACTGGACACAAAGCACTGCATCAGGCTCTCGGGAGAGTCCGAAGGAGCTGGAAGACATAATCGCCGGCCTCAGGCCAACGGAACGGCTTTCCACACTCTAAACGCTTGGATCACACCTAGCCCGGTCGGAGTTCTGATCATGATGCAAAGCTGGCACAAATAGGCCCAGGATTTTTCATCTCTCATCATCTCCCTGGTGTAGATTGGCAATCCCAATTGAAAAAAAAAAATAATCACCTCTTGATCGCGACCTCCCTCGCCCTCTGTTGCTCTGGGCAACTTCGCTCGCCTCTTCAAACCACCGTGACAGCATATCGGACATCCTCTGCATCAGCGATACATTTGGACTTTGTTCTCCTGCAGTAAGAGAGAGTGCTTGTAATTGCACGTTTTGAAATGATTCAAGACCGTTCTCTTCCCCCAGTCGAAACCCATTTGAGAAGCAGCACGTGACCTAGTGGAAAGAGCCCGGGCCTGGGAGTCCGAAGACGTGAGTTCTAATCCCGGCTCTGCCACCTTTCTAAATAGCATTTGTTAAGGGCTTACTATTTGCCAGACACAGTTCATGGCCCACATGGG
This sequence comes from Ornithorhynchus anatinus, assembly GCF_004115215.2. NCBI lineage: Eukaryota > Metazoa > Chordata > Mammalia > Monotremata > Ornithorhynchidae > Ornithorhynchus > Ornithorhynchus anatinus. The sequence goes on along the minus strand of NC_041743.1, from coordinate 3,606,153 downwards.
GCACAAAGTCTTCATCCCCGTTTTTCAGATGAGGTAACTGAGGCACGGAGAAGTGAAGTGACTTCCCCAAGGTCCCACAGCAGACAAGTGGCAGAGCCAGAATTCAAACCCGGGTCCTTCTGACTCCCAGACCCGGGCTTTACTAGGCCATGCTGCTTCTCCCTCCTATATAGACTGTGAACCCCATGTGGAACCTGATTATCGTGAATCAACCCCAGCGATGAGTACAGTGCTGGGCACAGAGTAAGCGCCTAACAAATACCACAGTTACTATTTTTAGCAAGCTAAGAGAGGTTTTATGACCCAGCACGGTATGGCCTGGCACAGTTTGACCAAATTTTCTGCAGAGCTGGGACAAAAGGGCTGGGAATTTTTGTTAGCAGGAAAGGAAACAGTTACTCGATTCTGCAGTTTTCCCCACTGTGTAAGGAACGGACAACACAGAGGGAGGTTAGGCTATTTTAGATCTCTTTAAATATTTTTTTTAATGTGAGAAGAATGAATAAGCAATTTAGAGCACGAAATAACAGTTCAAAAGCAATACGCTGCTGGCATTCTGGCACTGGCCTTTTAATTGAGATATAGCCTACTGAAACTCAACATAGAGAAGGTAGGAAGTAAGGCGTGGAAGGCCAGATGAATTTAAAATACAACCAGCTCCTAGGATCCATTAGATTGCGATACTGCCTCACGACCAATCTCTGGAGAGTCTCCTCTTCAATCTGGGGAGGGTTTTTTTTTTTTAAAAAAAATAAATCTGGTGAAGTTCTTTTAATAATAAACGTGGTATTTATTAATAACTTACTTTGGGTCAAACACGATACAAGATAATAAAAGCAATCATATGTATTGCAGCGGGTTCCCTCATCTGTATAATGGGGATTAAGACAGTGTGCCCCATGTGGGACAACCTGATTATCTTGTGTGTCCCCCAGTGCTTAGAACAGTGGTTGGCACATAGTAAACGCTTAACAAATAACATCATCATCCGTGAGTGCTTACTAACAATAATAATAACAGAAGCAGCATAGCCTAGTGGATAAAGCACGGGCCTGGGAGTCAAAAGGACCTGGGTTCTACACTTGTCTGCTTTGTGACCGTGGGCAAGTCACTTGACTTCTCTGGCCCCCGTTACCTCATCTGTAGAATGGGGATTAAGACTATGAGCCCCCTGTGGGAATGGGACTGTGACCAAGCCAATCACCTTGGATCTACCCCAGGGCTTAGCACAGTGCCTGCCACGGAGTACGCGCTTAACAAATACCACAGTTATTATCATTATTGCTAATTGGATCAGACACAATCCCTGTCCCCCCTAGGGCTCACAACCTAAGAAGAGAGAGCAGTTACCTTATCGCCGCTGTACAGATGAGGAAACAGAGGCCCCCAAAAGTGAGGTGACTTGCCCAAGTTCACCCAGCAGGCAAATCATGGAGCCAGGACTATTCACTCATTCATTCAGTCGTATTTATTGAGCGCTTAGTAATAATAATAATAATGTTGGTATTTGTTAAGCGCTTACTATGTGCAGAGCACTGTTCTAAGCGCTGGGGTAGACACAGGGGAATCAGGTTGTCCCACGTGGGGCTCACAGTCTTCATCCCCATTTAACAGATGAGGGAACTGAGGCACAGAGAAGTTAAGTGACTTGCCCACAGTCACACAGCTGACAAGTGGCAGAGCTGGGATTTGAACTCATGACCTCTGACTCCAAAGCCCACGCTCTTTCCACTGAGCCACGCTGCTTCTCTGCAAAGCACTGTTCTAAGCACTTCAGAGAATACAATATAACAATAAACAGATTCCCTGCCCACACAAGCTTATAGACGAGCTTACAGACTAGGACTCAGCGCTTAGTACAGTGTCTGGCACATAATAAGTGCTTAAACACCCTAATTATTAGTATTAAGACTCGATCTCCTGACTTCCAGGCCCGGGCTCTCGCCACTAGGCCATGCTGCCTCCCTATTTATCATTGCCCGTCCGGACCCCTTCTCATTATCCCTCTGGGAAGAGTATCACCCCGCCCCAAACCCGACCGCAGGACAGTTACCATCTCGCTCCCGCTCGCTCTCTGGCCGAGCTCGAGGTCCGGTGTCTGACCAATCGCCGCGGAGTCTCAGACGTTTCACAGGAGGCTGGCGGAGCTGGGAAAAGGAGTCGGCGGTTACTGACCAAGCACGGGCCCGGACTTAGCCTGGCATCTCATGATTCCTTTCATTCATCGTCCCTCTCCCGGCTCCGAGGCGCTCACGTCCATCTGTCATTTCTTTCTTTGTTTCTACTCATGTCTGTCTCCCCCATTAGACTGTAAGCTCAAGGTGGGCAGGGGATGCATCTGAGTATTGTTCTACTGGACTCTCCCAAGGGCTCAGCACAGTGCTCTGCACTCTGTAGGCGCTCAATAAATACTAGTAAATGAATGAATGAATGATGAAGGGGGGAACTAAGGGCAGTTTCTGGCTTTCAGTCGAGGCTTCAGGGAACCCAGACGGAATGGTCACCTTCAGAGCCATCCCCCGATGGCCTTTAACTTTCCTCTGTCGGAAACTCTAACTTTCCTCTTGTCCACCAGCTCACTGCAGGCAGGGAACGTGTCCACCGACTCTCTCAGAGAAGCCGCCTGGCCCAGTGCCCAGAGCCCGGGGCCTGGGAGTCAGAAGACCTGGATTCTAATCCCGACTCTGCCATTTATTTGCTGCGTGACCCTGGATAAATCACGTCACTTCTCTGGGCCTCAGTTAACATCTATAAAACGGGGATTAAGACTGTGAGTCGCATGCGGGACATGGACAGTGTCCAACCTGATTAACATGGATCTACTCCACAGCTCAAAACGGTGCCCGGCACATAGCAAGCACTTAACAAATACCATTAAAAAACCCTAAAAGAACAGCTCTCTTCTGCTGGACTCACCCAAGACCTTAGTCCGGAACTCTGCACGAGAAGCATTCAAAAAATACGATTTAAACATTAAAAAAAAAAAAGGTATCACTGTCTCCAGCTGGGAACTGTTCATTTGGCGGGGAGGAAAGGGAGGGAGAAGGACAGTTCCAGGTCAGCGCTTTGACTTGACCTTTCTCGGTCACCCTCAAACCCTCGTGCTCCTCCTGGCAGGCTCGGAGCCCCGGGGACACTTGCTACTTAAAGAAATCCTTCAGGGGATGACTCATCTGTGTGGGTCTTAAACGAATAAACATCTTTCTGGCTTCATGTTCTTGGGTGCCAATTCTGTTTGTGCTATTCAGAAAGTTGGAGGAGTTCAAAACGAACCACACGGTCTGGCGAACACTCGGGTTTTTTTTTAAGCACATATCCTGGGGGAAGTCACACTGTCATGCCTAGAACGACGACGCAAAGCATTCGATTCAGATTTTCCAGTGTCTAATAAGCTTTTAAATGGCTGCTGAAAGTTCTAAATTAGTCCCTTCATTCTTTTAAATTCCTTAATCTGCTTGGTAACGTTCCACATTCTTTAGCACTAAAACATAGTTACAGAAACACTGTGGATATACTTCAAGAATTCCGTGCAAACTTTCAGACAGTAAATCAGAGGGGGCCGAGTGTGTGAAATGCAAAATATCCTTTAACAACAAGACATATCTACTAATAGGCTTTAATAAAGACCGACACCAAACAAACCTTTGAAGATTACTAGAAAGAGACCACCAGTCTTAAAAAGGTTGATCGTGGATTCAGTGGAATTGAAATGAATTGAGAGTCAAATTGAAATCACTGTCAGTGGATGCAGTGAAAGCAGCATTTTGACATCCAGCTAAAGAAGGAAAATTCACACATTTGTTGAGAGGGAGCACGGCCTAGTGGAAAGAGCCCAGGTCTGGGAGGCAGAGACCTGGGTTCTAATACCGGCTCTGCCAACTGCTTGCTGTGTGCCCTTGGGAAAGTCACTTCATGTCTCTGCCCCTCAGTTTCCTCAACTGCAAAATGGGGTTCCAGGGCAGGCGAGAATAAGCGGCTGCATTTTGGAACGCAAACCAAGAAGGCGACCGTGGGGCCTTCTCTGGATTGACCTGTAACCTTGCAAATAGCTCCCATGACCAACGGGGATCTACTCACCTCTTCTCTTCTCTCTTCGGCCGAAGGGGCTTTAAGTTCGCGGGCGGTGTCATCTTTTGGGTCGAACAGATAGATGTAGTCTGAAGAGTAACTGACCAGGATTTCCTGCCCGTCCTCGCTGTAGCACAGTGATGTCACTCTGCACGATTTGTTATTGAGGTGCGGAGGGACAAAGCGAGCCACCATCCCCGTAGTCCCACGACCTGCGTAATTCCCTAGAAAGGAAGGCACAATTTGGAGAGATTTAAACTAATCGGGTTCATCGGGCTGTCATCGTTAAAATGGCCTACACAGTTTGAATCCGAACTTGAGCTTTGTCACAAGTAGGACTTGCGTTCGTAGGAGTCAGAAGAACGTGCGTTCTAATCCTGGCTCTGCACTTGCCTGCTGGGTGACCTCGGCCACATCACTTATCTTTTCAGTGCCTCAGTTACCTCATCTGGAAAATGGGGATTAAGACTGTGAGCCCCATGTGGGACAGGGACTGTGTCCAACCTGATTATCTTGTATCTACCCCAGTGCTGAGCACATTTCCTGGCAGACACTGATACTTAACTGACACTTAAGCACTGGGGTAGAACTGATATTGATACTTAACAGATACTGTAAACAAACAAATGGTAGAAATTTCGACTTTCACACCGAAGGGGAAGTGCTGAAATATCTAAAGATCAACCACTTATGCGCTGTGACAATCTGTATGGTCCCCACAGCAGGTTTTAAAAATATGGAATGCACTGACACAGGAAATGGTGCGGGTCTAAAACCACCCGCTTTAGAAGGATTTGGATATATCCGGGGGTTCTTCTGGAGCAGATTAGATATTGACAAGAAGCAGCTAGAGGCGCTAAGGTGTTCCCGACATAACTGCGCACCTTATGGCCTGGTTTGAATACCACCTCTTCATTAAGGCTTGTAGACTGTAAGTTATTTGAAGACAGGGAACAAGTCTATCAGTTCTGTTGTACTGTCCTCTCCCAAGCGCTCAGTACAGTGCTCTGCACACAGTAAGCTTTCAATAAATACCACTGACTGGTTGACCACAGCAATTCCTTACCGATCAGTAGTATTTAGTGAGCATCTATGATTAAACTCACAGGTCTCGTCAGAGCTCCGGGAAGAGCCGACCTCAAAGCCCAGCTCCAAGAGCAGAGGAAAGGGTTGCCCTTGTCACCCCCTGAAGAGCCCCTATGTAAACAGCTTGTGGACAGCCCTGTAAACACGCATGACGCCCTGCAGTGTGGCCTAGTGGAAAGAGCCCGGGCCCAGGAGTCAGAGGACCTGGGTTTTAAACCCAGCTGCGCCCCTTGTCTCCTGGGTGATCTTGGGCAACTCACTCTACTTCTCTGGGCCTCAGTTACCTCATCTGGGAAATGGAGATTGAGACTGTGGGTCCCCTGTGGGGCAGGGACTGTATCCTACCTGATTAGCTTGTATCTACTCCGGTGTTTAGTACAGTGCCTGGCACAGAGTAAGCGCTTAACAAATACCACAATTATTATTTATTATTGATAATAATAAATACCACAATGATCTCATTACAGCTCTCACAATTTCCCAAACGACTCTGAACACATATTTTAGGGAATGCGCTGTTTCAGGGAGGTAAAGCTGACAGAGCTCGATCTAGGTTCGATTTCTTACCTGTCGCTCTGGTTCCAAGCATTCGCCGATCATATATTCTGACTGAGCTATCAGAACAGCCAACAGCAAGATGATAAGGTACTGGGGGACAGATAGCTACCGAGGTAGCAGCACGGCGGCAGTTAATTAAAATATCCTGCAAAAAGGAAAACAGCAGTCCTTATGAGGAGATTAGCCGTTGAGAGGAAATCCTAATATATTTAGGGGAGGAAATTTCTTTGACGTAATAGAAACCGGAGTCTAATCACTCAACTGTATTTCTTACAGAGCGCTTGGCAGACTACACCGTAACAATATAAAAGTTGGAAGACGCTTCCTCTGCCCACAACAAGCTTACAGTCTAATCAAAAAGGTTAAAAAAAAGCAAAATTAGAAAAAGTTAATCGCTTATTTAAATATTTTTATAATTCATCGGGACCGGTCCTTTTCAAATAGATTTTATCAATATGGTTCTGTAGAATGAACTCAAGGTAATTCATTATGGACCAACTCAGCTAAAACAAACGATGGAAGTTTGGGTTTTGGGGTCATGTGTTATTTACCCCACTTTCCTTCCTCAAGGAAAAAAAAGAAACACTCATTTCTGCTCTGGACCTTAAAATGGAATTCTAATGTGAAGCATATACTCTGGTTAGGGGAAAAAAATAAAACTGACAGAAACACTCACGAAACATAGCACAATCAGAAGGGAAAACAAATTGGAAGTTTCACTGAACCCTGATGAAAGAGAAAAAGGGGATACTCAAAGCAACTTTCATATTTAAATCTACAGAAATTTGAGCATCTAACTGGATGTAGCACACAACCATCGGGCTTAGAAATAAAGACTATCCCTGCATTATTAAAGATGCAGTTAGAGACTCACTGTTAATAGCTCTGAAAAATCTCTCTAAAACGGGTTATCAGAGCATTCACCCCATTTCCATTCTTTTGGTATCTCCCACAGCCCTGGTCTATATTTAGTATGTCTTTTCTTTTGCATTTCCCTTTAAGCTTTATAGTTATTTTGAAGCCTTAAATCTCATTAACATTACTCTCCCTCGATTCAATTCCTGAAGCCAATTAGCCTCCAGACGTCTACACTCCCCAAATCGTTTTTTGTATAACCCTATCGTTTTTCCCACCATTCCCAGACCCCAACCACTCCTTGCCTATGGGACGTAAATAGAAAACAAGAGGAGGGTGAAGATGGATCCCTGTGACTTAAGAAGACCCCCTTTTCCCTTGCCGCTTTTCTCACTGTCCCTCTTAGTCAAATGCAAATTGAGTCAATGACATAAACCCCACGCTACCATTTGAAAGCCTGAGAGCTCAACCTTCCAAGCACTCCATTATAAAATCTGTTCAGAAACCTAGATTCCCTCTGCTGACCAACCCATATTCTCCAAATCTTATCCAGAAAATTGAGTTGCGGCTGGGGGTGGGAGTCAGCCTATTCTTTTATTGTTTCTGGTGCCACGTGGATGGATTTGTCTTCATGGCACGTTTTGTGTCTGTGTCCATCTTTGCCCTCAATGAACCAGCGTCTACAGTTAGAGCTGGTTCTCCTAGATCACAATACCTAAAGCCTTGATGTTACATGACTTTACACAAGCGTTTCTTCTGACACCACAGGGCGTTGGTGTCCAGGTAGGTATCATTTGGGAAGGACCATCCCCGTTTTTCCAAAGCAAACAAATTCATGATAAAGACTGGTAATACGGGACACTGAGCAGCTAAAGGTGTTTGTTCTGAGCTTCAGTTACTTCCTCTGGGGCTGCAGTAGCTTTTTCATCTCATAAATCCATGTGGATTAATTCAATAATAGCCACGAATGCCCTTTGATTGGTGCTTCTCTTAGAGACAGGTGAATGAATAGATAAAAATACACAAAAAACTACAAGACGAAAACAAAACACCTTTATTTTTCTTTCCTCGATTCTCTGTTTTGCTTTTTTAAAATCTGCTTTTGATTTCATCTTTTAATTTTTCCGAAAAGTGGAAAGCAGCCCCTTCCTCGTGCCATCTCCCTCTTCTCCATCCCCAAAAGTCTTTTTAGTAGAATTTGGCCCGAAACTGGGCTCTTCCAAAGGGGCAAGCATCCATTTTGGTCCCTAAGTACCTTCTTAGAAAACCAGCGCTCATCCAGATAGAGTTGAGAGCTAGAAAAGGAACCCAACTTTATTTTGGTGGGTGACTGACTTCTTTCGACCCAAGGATCACAGTTCATTTTCCTCCAACATAGGCCACCAAAACCTCACCCTATTTACTCAAGGGCAAATGCTACAAGCTTTAAAAAAGAGAAATTAAGACCGTATATTCCCATCATCGTTATTTGGACTCTATTCTTACATCTTTGCAATCTTCTTTTGTGCAACTGGTCTTGATGCGGGTGTCGAACCACCTGACGGTCCCATCTTCGCCACAGGAGAGAAAAGTGTAGGGATCATTTGGAACAGTCATGATCTGAAAGGAAGGAGGAAAAAAAAAGCCGAGTCAAGTCCCTATAAGCCTATTACTCATATATTTCAACAGAGAAGCAATGTGGTCTAGTGGCTAGATCCTGGGCCTAGGAGTCAGAAAGACCTGTCTTCCAACCCCAGCTCCGCCACTTGTCTTCTGTGTGAGCTTGGGGAGGTCAAATCACTTTTCTGGGGCCTCAGATGCCTCATCTGTAAAATAGGGTTTAAGTCCGTGAGCCTTACGTGAGACAAGGACCATGTCCAGCCTAATTATTTTATGTCTACCCCAGTGCTTAGAAGAGTGCCCGGCACATAGTAAATGCTAAAACACCACCGAAAACATTCTATTGTACTCTCCCAATAATAATTCCGGTATTTGTTAAGTGCTTATTATGTGCCAAGCACTGCTCTAAGCGCCGGGGTAGATATAAGTTAATCAGGTTGGACACAGTCCCTAGCCCACATGTGGCTCACAGTCTAAATCCCCATTTGACAGGTGAGGTAGCTGAGGTCCCGAGAAGTGAAGTGACTTGCCCAAGGTCACACGACAAGCGGCGGAGCCAGGATTAGAACCCGTGACCTTCTGATTCGCAGGCCCGTGCTCTATCCACTAGCAAACTGCTTCTCTCAAGTGCATATTGCAGCGGACTGCACAAAATAATAATGATGGTATTTGTTAAGTGCTTACTATGTGCCAAGCACTGTTCTAAGCGCTGGAGTAGATACAAGGTAATCAGGTTGTCCCAGGTGGGGCTCACAGTCTTAATCCCCATTTTACAGATGAGGCAACTGAGGCACAGAGAAGTGACCCGCCCAAAGTCACACAGCTGACAAGTAGAGGAGCCGGGATTAAAACCCACAACATACTGGGTACCAAATAACAGATCGCCGGGTTTATTTTTCAGAGACGCTTTCACAGAACATTTTTCCTCTCAAGCTCCACACCTGGAACAGGGAGTCCCTACTCTGACAGAAATGGTGGGGGAATTTTCTCCTCAGCTGCAAAAAGGACACAGATGGCCTAATTCAATCAATCCATCGAGTTCTTAGTCACTGAATGGTATTCATCAAATGCTTACTGTGTGCACAGCACTGTACTAAGAAGTCAGGAGAGTACAACACAACGGAGTTGGTGGACACATTCCTGACCCAGGGGGGCCTAGTTGGCCAATCAATCAATCAATTGCATTTGCTGAGTGCTTACTGTGTGCAGAGCACTGTACTCAGCACTTGGGAGAAGACAATCCCACAGAAATGGTTGACAAATTCCCTGTCCATAACGTGCTTCAAGTCTACAGGGGGAGACGGACGTTCATGTAAATAAATTAATTTTGGCTATGTACATAAGGCTCTTGGGGCTGAGGGTGGGGTGAATACCAGGTGTCCGAAAGGCAAAAATCCAAGTGTGCAAATGAAGCAGACAGGACAGAGGGCTGGCAAAAAGAAGGCTTAATCAGGAAAAGCCTCTTGGAGAAGGTGTGGCCATAATAAGGCTTTGAAGGTACGGAGAGCGATGGTCCGGAGCAGCAGCGTGGCTTAGCGGATGAAGGCCGGGCCTGGGAGTCAGAAGGACTTGAGTTCTACTCCCGGCTCCGCCACATGCCTGCCGCGCGACCTTCAGCAAGTCACTTCACTTCTCTGGGCCTCGGTGACCTCATCTGTAAAATGGGGATAAGACCGTGAGCCCCACATGGGACAGAGGCTGTGTCCGACTTGATTGGCTTGTATCTACCCCAGTGCTGAGAACGACGCTTGGTACATAGTAAGTGCTTAAAAATATAATGACCAACTAAATACCATCACTGCACATAATGGCTTAACAAGTACCATAATTATTATTATTATATGGAGGGGGATGGAGTCCCAGGCCTAATTATCAGAAAGGTGTTAAACAGCCTTGCCATCCTTCATCCCCATTCCTCTTTCTTTTGGCCATCATCTGGGGTTCTCACCAGGGAGAATCGGTCTTCGGGATGTCCCCTCTCTACCAAAGGGGTGGCACCTGACCGAGCGGGATGCCGAGGGGACCCTCGTGGGACCGACAAGCCGAGGTTGAATCAATCCATCGCGTTGGGGAGAGGTTGCTGTGTGCGGAGCGCCGCAGGAAATCCCTCAAGATCGCTTTCCACCCTACGACTCTAGGCCTCAACTATCCGCACGTTCCCGGACTCTCCCCCAGCCGCGTCTCCCCGGCTCCGGTATTTCTCCATCTGAGTCCGTCTACTGCCCGCCGTGGCTATTCCGAGCCCTCCGTCTCGCTCCCGATCCCCTCCGTACCCGTCACCGAAAGCCAGGCCCGGGACGTCCTTTCTCGACCCGAGCCGATAACGAGCTCTTCGGTGCGCAACCCTGATTCGACATGAAATATTCCCTCGCCGTGTGATTAATTAGGGCTGTTAAGGTCCCCAGATCTCTACCACCTGCTCCCGCGGCCACAATAAAACTGCAATAAATGTCCTTTTTTGTTTTCTATCCAGATGACTCAACACCGGCTCGAGGTTAATTAACAGAGACAGCGCTTATCAGGGTGGAAGCTTCTCTGCTACGAGCCCAGACCGTTTAGAGCTCTTTTTTCTTTTTTCCAGTGGATATTGATTCAACCTAGTGGAATAATTAGCCTACTACTATCACTAGAATAGTATTGCTGGGAAACAGTCTGCGTCGCCATTTAAGACAAGTCCCCGAAATGTTATGTTTTGGGATGGGGAAATAATTTCACAGAACTCTTTATTGCTCACCCTCTTCTCTTTATTGCTGGCTCGTTCACTTGCTCCACATGTATGTGTGTGTCTGTGTATACGTGTATACGTGTGCTATAGGTGTATACGTGTGCGCGCACATGCATTTTCTTTCTGGACATCCACCCTGCTTTCTGCTCCACCTACAAGGCAAGCACTGTGATCCAGGAGAAAGAGCACACAGGCCTGGAAGTCACAGGACCTGGGTTCTAATCCCGTCTCCGCCACTTGCCTGCTGGGTGACCTCGGCCAAGTCCCTTCACTTCTCCGTGCCTCCATTTCCTCATCTGTAAAGTAGGAATTCAAAACCTGTTCTCCCTCCCACTTAGGCGGTGAGTCCCAGGTGGGATGTGATTATCTTTATCTACCCAGAGCTGGGTACAGTGTTTGGCCCAGAGTAAGTGCTTAAATATTATTACTGATAATAATAGTAATAATGAAATAATCACGGAGGAATAGGGGGAAGTGGTGTGTCACCTTGTCTGTTTCCCCTTCTTGCAGCCTGCTGGGACTCAAAAAGGAAAGTTTTCCCCTTTCGCCCTGTGCTTCAGCCAAGTGGATGTGGGGTGGAAGGCGCAGGATGATAATACTGGTATCTATTAAGCACTGTTCTAAGCACTGGGGTAGGTAAGTTAATCAGGTTGGACACAGTCCCTGTCCCACATGGGGCTCACAGTCTTAATCTCCATTTCACAGATGAGGAAATTGAGGCCCAGATAAGTGAAATGACTCGCCCAAGGTCACCCAGCAGCCAAGTGGCCGAGCCGGGATTAGAACCCGCGTCCTTCTGACTCCCAGGCCCAGGCTCTACCCATTAGGCCACCGCGGATAGGGGGTAGGGAAGGGATGTTCTCTCTTACAGAATGTGCGGGCCCGTGCCAAGTAGAAGCAGAGTGGCTTAATGGAAAGAGCACGGGCTTAGGAGCCAGAAGTCGACGGTTCTATTCCTGGCTCTACCACTTGTCTGCTGTGTGACTTTGGGCAAATCACAATTTCTCTGTGCCTCAGTTACCTCATCTGTCAAATGGGGATTAAGACTGTGAGCCCACGTGGGACAACCTGATTACTCTGTATCTACCCCAGTGCTCAGGACAGAGCTTGGCACACAGTAAGCACTTAAACACCATTATCATTATTATTATTATTTTTCGGGTGGTCTGCTCTTTGAACTCGGAGCTCGACATTCCAGGGATGGCAGGGCCACGTCCCACATTGAGCTCCCACATTGAGCGAATGGGGAGCCCCAGGCACCTAGCTGGGGCTGGGTGATGGAATCTTTTATTGTTCTATTGTCCTCTCCCAAACGCTCAGTACAGCCCTTTGTGGGCAGGGAATGTCACTGTTTATTGTTGTATTGTTCTTTCCCAAATGCTTAGTACAATGCTGTGCACACAGAAAGCACTTAATAAATATGACTGAATGAATTAATGACTAATTTATTTGAATGTCAGCCTCCCCCTCTAGACTGCAAGCTCCTTGTGGGCAGAGATCGGGTCGACCTAACTCTGCTAATCTGTCCTGTCCCAAGAGTCTAGTAAAGTGCTCTGCATACCATAAGCACTCAATAAATACTAAGGATTGACCTGCTGGCTGGAAGATATGCTTCGGGGGCTTGGTCCGAGGGTCTCGGACCTGCCCGTCAGCTGTCCGTCAGCAAGGCCATGAGGTCTTAAATAAAGCCGTTGCCGTCTGGAGAATGAAAATTATAACTGTGGTATTTATCATTCGCTCAGCACTGTGGTAGGTACGAGATAAACAGACCCCACATGGTCAAAGTAGGAAGGAGACAGGTATTGATTCCCCATTTTGCTGATGAGGAAACAGGTGTAGTTTTTTTTTTATGGTATTTGTTAAGCACTTACTATGTGTCAAACGCTCTCTGAAGCGCTGGGGTGGGCACATATTAATTAGGTCAGACAGTCCCTGTCCCTCATAGGGTTCCCAGTCTAAGCGGGAGGAAGAAACAAGTTTTTAATCACCAGTGGACAGTACAGAGAAGTGGCAGAGCTGGGATTTAGAACCCAGGTCCTCTGACTACCAGACCCGGGCTCTAACCACTAAGGCACTCTGTTTCTCGGCAAGAAGCAGCAGGCTGCAACTGCCTAAACCCTTTCACCCCTCCACCAGGACCCCCTTAAATGAGGGGCTGGGAAATTGCCAGCCAACACCCAAGGATCAGAGTAGGAGTAATCAGAAATAAGGTGCAGAAGAAGGGGTTTCTTGGACTAGCTGGGGGGAGATGGGGAAGGAAGGGAGGAGCTGAAAACTGGGAAGTGGAAATATTTTTTCCAGGCTCAGCCTCGTGATTTTCTACTTCTAGAGTTTCAAAACCCTTGAAAGGGCTATTTTGTGACTGGCACCATTGGGACCCTCTATTTGGAAGACAGAAACTGAAATTTTCCGTAAAAAGATTTCATGAACTCCTCGAGATCGACCAGGTCGCGAGAGAATTAGAAGAGGCCAGAGCCCTGGACGTGATTCTCTGGGGTCTCGTATTCATCTTCTCTTCACCGCTGTAAACCTCCAAACTTAAAAACAAGGCGCTGCCCAAAGTGAAGATATATTCGGCATATAACGAAGACCATTCCCACTCGGAACGAAGGCCCAAGTCCCAGAGTGGGCTTGAAAGACATAACAACTACAAAATCTTCTAGGAACGCTACAGTTATTTTTCATGATTTCTCCACGGTCGGCAAAAAACAGCAACTCACAACTCAGGAGGGTCCTGCCTAATAGCTTCGTCATTCAAGAAATATTCCTTTCCCCCGCTCTCTCAACGACCGCGTCTCACGCCGTCACCAGATGCAGAGCTTGCAACAAATTCCAAGTTTGGCGACTGGTTTAAATCTGGCTCGTCATCTAATTCGAAACTAAAACTACCCCGAAGCCAAATTATATTCGCACTGGTTATTTATGGAGTGTAAGAAGCTGGGGTTCTATATTTAATAGGATGAGTCAGTTGACTGCGTCTGAGGAACCATCTCAGCAGATTTTAGCACATCTTTCCCTTTCCAAAGTCAAAAGGAACATTTAGGAACATTTAAACAGTGGGTTAAACCGCGAGTCGAAAAATCGGGTACACGCACGGTCAGTCAGAGTTAAAGCTTGCGTTTTATAGGTCTGAGGGTCGCTGTCCGCTCGGATACCCAGATGGGTGTAAGGTGTCTTAATGCCTAGAGAAGCAATGTGGCCTAGCAGATAATAGAGCCCGGGCCTGGAAGTCGGAAGGGCTTTGGGTTCTAATGCCGACTCTGCCACTTGTCTGCTGTGGGACCCTGGGCAAGTCATTTCACTTTTCTAGGCCTCAGTTCCCTCATCTGCAAAATGGGGATTAAGACGGTGAGCCCCGTGTGGGACCGTGTAAAGCCTGACTTGTCTGTATCTTACCCCAGCCTCTAGTATAGTTCCTGGAACATAGTAAGCACTTAATAACAAATGCATTTTTAAAAAAACGCTTCCTGAGCTAGAGGACAGATCTTCTAGAAAGATCATTTACGGGAGAGTCAGTAAGCCCAGATTCTGATTCTGCTCCCTCCACTGAATGCTTTGATCGATTCTGACTCTGCTCCCTCCACTGAAAGCTTTGATTTTGGACAATTCGGTTTGTAATTTCTCTCTACCTCATCTTTCTCCACTAGAATACGAAGATAATACCATCTATTAGTGCAGTGCCAGAGATGCCTGATTAATGAGTGAAATAGGGGTTGATTATCCTGCTCCTTCCTTCATCTCTGTGTCTCTGTCCGTCCCTCTCTAGTATATTTTCAGCTCCACCTGGAAACTCAGAAGTCTGAGAATGGAATGGAGGAGGGTGGAGGACGATGCCGCTCGGGGAAAGCAGGGAAACCCCCCGGTGGTCCCGGGCGCTTGGCTCCCTCCCTCCGGTGGCCGGTTGCCTCGGCCACCGCCGTGCCGGTGGAGTCCGGCTGTGTGGGCGTCGGGGAACGGAAGCCCCTGTGGCAGGCCCGGCTCAGAGGCTTCTACTCCAGGAGTTCTAAAAACGGAAACGGGGAGGGAGGGGGAAGCGGTCGGCCGCATCTGAGCAGCCGCAACCCGGAACGGGAGAGACGGAGGGCGCTCCCGGAAACGCCATCGAGTGCCGGGCCGGGACTCGGGAACACCCAACCAGGTCGCCGCCGCGGGTGTTCCGCAGCCTCTCCCCCCGTCGGCTCCTCCTCTCTGGGACCCAGGACTCCGGCCGCGGAAGACCGCTCCCCAGGGCCCCAGTGATACACAAATCTACCTCCCCGCCCCCATGTTGGACTTTCTTCTCTGGGCCAGTTCCCCCCTCAGCACTCCGCAACCAAGGCGCCTCAAAATTAACGTCTCCCTGCCAACTTCCATTATGCACGGCCGAGCCCCATCTGCTCCTCTTCCCTATAACTTCCCGCTCCCAAACAATCTCCTCCACCTATTTACACTAAGTAGTGGGAAAACAATGGTCTCCCTCAGTAAATGCCATTTACACACAAACATCACTTCCTCGTGCCCTCAAATACCTAATACTTTAAATATAAACTTTGCTCTTACTCTGTTTATCTTTGTCCTTCTCTTGTACAGTTTTATTGTGCTTTTTTTCCCCCATCTCAATTTATGGATCTTTTACTAATCCTTCTCCTGCCCTTATTCTTTTTAGATTGAGCCCCCTGAAGAGTCAAGGACCATGACTAATTCTCGGCTCAGCAGGTAGTACAGTGCTTTGCACAGGGTAGGTGCTTCAGACGATTCCTACTTCCTATTTCCCGGCTCGAGTTTGTTCCCTACGCTACGGATTCCAATGCCTCGTTCAGATAGTTAAAACCTTTACCGGTGACATCTGAAGTACAATGAAGCCTACGCATCGTAACATTAACAGGGATGGGATTTATTAGGCGTTTACCGTGTGCAGACCACCACGCTAAACTCTGGGAAAAAATACACAGATGAATGAGACGTGGTTTTGGCCAAGGGGCTCACAAAGAATAACGTATATATCTGTAACTTATTTATGTATGTTAACGTCCGTCTCCCTCTCTAGACCGTAAACTTATTGTGGGCAGGGAATGTGTCTGTTTATTGTTCTATTGTACTCTCCCAAGCCTTTAGTGCAGTGTTTTGCACATAGTAAGCAATCGATAAATACAGTGAACTGAATGAATGTATGAAAAGAATAAGGCTGCGGGATGGAAGGGGGAGAGGGAGTTGGTGACACATATGTAAAACAGACACATACAGAAGGGCTTTGGGGCTGAGGGTGAGGTGAATATGGTGCACCGGAGAGAGCCCGGGCTCGGGAGACAGAAGTTCATGGGTTCGAATCCCAGGTCTGCCACTTGTCTGCTGTGTGACCTTGGGTAAGGCACTTCCCTTCTCTGGGCCTCAGTTCCCTCATCTGCAAAATGGAGATTCAGTATCTGTTGTCCTTCCTCGCTAATAATAATAATGTTGGTATTTGTTAAGCGCTTACTACGTGCAGAGCACTGTTCTAAGCGCTGGGGTAGATACAGGGTCATCAGGTTGTCCCACGTGAGGCTCACAGTTAATCCCCATTTTACAGATGAGGTAACTGAGGCACAGAGAAGGTAAGTGACTCGCCCACAGTCACACAGCTGACAATTGGCAGAGCAGGGAGTCGAACCCATGACCTCTGACTCCGAAGCCCAGGCTCTTTCCACTGAGCCACGCTGCTTCCCTACCCTGTGAGCCCCATGTGGACAGGGACTGTGTCCAACCTGAATTATCTTATACGTACCCCAACATTTAGTGCAGCGTTCAGCACTCCGTAAGCGCTCAACAATTATCACCGTTATCTGCCACACGTGAGACAGAATCAATTTCCCGGGAACACGGGACCCTACCAGTACCTCATAGGTAGTTCCGTAGTGGCACGTAAATTGGCACTGTCTGTTGGTTTCGGCATCTTGCTCCACGTTGGTATAAAAAATGACTCCATCTCCCGAGCAGGACACGATCTGTTTGTCATTGGTGCACGGCAGAAATTTTGCACTGAAGATATTTGCCCTGTGACCTGAGCGAATTGTCGTCAGAACCTGAAACACAAGAAGAAAGGCTCTCAGTAACGTGCGTGATAAAAACAGACGTGTGCCCACGCAAAAGTCTTTACTCGCTCCTTTTTAAAGAATTACGTGACGATATCAGAATGACTACACCCAACCGAGAAGCAGCTTAGCCTGGTGGCTACAGCCCGGTGCCTGGGCGGCAGAAGGACCCGGGTTCTAATCCCGGTTCCGCCACTAGCCTGCTGTGCGACCGTGGTCAAGACACTCAACTTCTCTGTGCCCCACTTTCCCTCATCTGTAAAATGGGATTAAGCCCCATGTGGGACAAGGACTGTGTCCAACATGACGAGCTTGAATCTACCCCCGTGTTTAGTACAGTGACTGGCACAAAGTAAGCGCTTAAATTCCATAAAGGAAAATAAACCCAACTAATGACGAGGGATGTTATTCACCTCATAAAATGTCTCCCACATAACTTGAAGCACCCATCTCTTTCTTTTAGACTTCAGGACGGGTTTCCACCTCTAATAATTGTAGCAATTATTAAGTACCCACTGAGTTTGGTGCCCTGAACTAGGCGATTGAGAAGTACTGAGAAAGAAGTGAAATGTTCCCTGCCCAGAGGGTGCTGACACTCTAAAGGGGAAGACAAACAAAACTATTTACTCCCAAATTGGTCAATCATCAAGCTCCCTGCTCCTAAGGAGCTTACAGTCTACGGGGGAGACTGATATTACTATAATCTATATGATTTATAGAGATGTACATAAGTGCTGAGGGGTGAATATCAAGTGTCCACAGGGCACAGACTGACGTGCATAGACGACGCAGAAGGGAGAGAGAGCCGGGGAAAAGAGGCCTGATTCTGGGAAGGCCACTCGGAGGAGACGTGACCTTCGTAGGCAAGGAGAGCGGTGGTCTGGTGTACAAGATGGAATAATTATTGCTTCTGTTTTCATCTGCCTCCCCCGATTAGACTGTGAGCCCATCAAAGGGCAGGGACTGTATCTGTTACCGATGTGTACATTCCAAGAGCTTAGTACAGTGCTCTGCACACAGTAAGCGCTCAATAAATACTATTGAATGAATGAACAAACACATACGTGTGCACTGAGGATGATAATACAAACAATAATTATGGTATTTGTTAAGCACTTACTAATGTGCCAGGCACTGTTCTAAGCGTTGGGGTAAATACAAGGTAATCAGGTTGGACCCAATCCCTGTCCCACAGAGGCTCACAGTCTTAATCCCCGTTTTACGGATGAGGGAACTGAGGGCCAGAAAAGTGAAATGACTTGCCTACGGTCACACAGCAGACAAGTAGCAGAGTCGGCATTAGAACCCGTGACCTTCTGACTCCCAGGATGGGTCTACGCAAATACTACAGATGGCGGATACGTTGATCCAGTTAGGGTCGTTCGGGAAGGCTTGTGGAAGCAGGTGAGATTGTGGGCAGGCTTTGAAAGGGGGGGAAAGCTTGGGTCTGTCAGAGTCGAGGATGCAGTTTGTTTCAAGCCGGGGGGAAGGAGTGTGAGTGAGGTGACGGAGCTGGGGGAGATGAGAGCATGGCAGAGTTGGAGGGTTGCCTTTTCATTCATTCAACCGTATTTATTGAGCACTTACTGTGTGCAAAGCACTGTGGTTAGAGCTTGGGAGAAGACAACAGAACAACATATTCCCTGCCCACAACGAGCTTACAGTCTAGAGGGGGAGAGAGAGTTTAATATAACTATATTACAAATATGGACATAGGTTCTGTGGGACTGAGGGGGGATGAATAAAGGGAGCGAGTCAGGGTGATGCAGAAGGGAGTGGGAGAAGAGGAAAGGAGGGGGGGGTTAGTCAGGGAAGGCCTCTTGGAGGAGATGGGCCTTCGATAAGGCTTTGAAGTGGGGGAGAGGAAAGAAGAATTGTCTGTAGGATACGAGGAGGGAGGTCGTTCCAGGCCAGAGGCAGGACGTGGGAGAGAGGTTGGCGGTGATATTATATATATATAGTAAATATATAATTATATATATACACACTATATATATATAATCATATATAATTCCAGAGAGAGAGAGGGCAGAAGTGGTGGGCTGCTTTGGTGGGATTCTGTATGAAGCTCTGCTCCTCCCTCACCCCCAGAATCAACGGTTCACCTGAAAAGACACACCAAAATCGGGTAGCCCTGCTTTCTGATCGACTCTCATATAATCTAGGCTACAGCTAGACTCGGAATGGAACAGAAGGAAGAAGTCATCCGGGGCAGAAAAACATCATCCTTCGAGAGCCGATCCAAGATCTTGAATGAGTGATGCAATTTACGTTGACACCAAACCGCTTTAGGCTTCCAACTGGATTCTCAGCAGCTGAGACAGTCATAGTGATTTTTTAAATTTTTTTTGGGGTGTGGGGGGGGTTTGGTCAACTGAGGCCAGCAAGCAGACCAAAGCTGAACGTGGCATGACCCAACAGGATATTTTTAAACAGCTTTTGTCTACTTTACCGGTGAAGTTTGTATACCAAAATAGCACCACCCAACTCCTGACTTACCCTTATGGCAAAGAATACACTGTAAATTCCATTTTTTTTAAAAAAAAGCACAGTCGGATAAGAATCCGAGTCCTAATTATGAAGGATGGAGAGGTGTGTGGGGCGGAGGGCGATGGGGAATAGCGGGGAGGGAGCCTTCCCTAAGAATATAGAGAAGTAAAATGAAAAGCACAGATAAATCCCGCAACCGCATCGGGGTTTAGAATCTGATCCACTGGCAAGCTGATCTCAATCGCAGCTGTCAGAAGCCATCACCACCTGCAGCCCGTGCTCTTGGATCACAATCGCTTCAATATTCAACTCCACCGAAGCCGACGAATCTCAGAACGGATCTCGGCACACGGCACCGAATGCCAACAATAAACATCGTCATTATCGGCGGAAAACCTCCCACGCCAAGTCTGGCTTTTTTAAAGCCGCCATAAGATGAAAGTGACTTGATGGGTCTTTGCCCTGAAAATGATGCTTTTTTTTTTTTTTATGGTATTTTTTATGGTTTTATGGACCAAGCGTCGTACTTCGCGCCGGGGGAGATACAAGTTCATCAGGTTGGACACAGTCCCTGTCCCGCATAGGGTTCACAGTCTTAATCCTTGTTTTACAGATGAGGTACCTGAGACACAGAGAAGTGAAGCACGGCAGAAGAGCGGAGGAACCGGGATTAGAACCCGGGGCCTTCTGACTCCCAGGCCCGTGCTCTACCTACTAGATGTCACGGCTTCTCATTCTTTTGCTTGAATGTTTAGGGTTTTTTGGTTTAGTTTGGTGGGGGAGGAGGGGTTATGGTATTTGTTAAGCACTTAATATGTGCCAGACGTACTAAGCGCTTGGGAGGGTACAATCTAACAATAAACAGACATTCCCTGCCCACAGAGAGCTCAGAGTCTAGAGGGAGAGACAGACGCTAATATAAATTCCTCATGCTATCAACTTTGCTTCATCATCCATCAAAAATCAATCGATGGCATGTATTGAGCACTTACTTGGTGCAGAGCACTGTACTCTGAGCGCTTGTGAAAGTGCAGTGCAATAGAGTGGACGGGATCGAGCCCTGCCTACGGGGAGCTGACAGTCTACAGGATCCTCACCCAATTTCTTCTCCAAAAAAGTACTTTCCTGGACACTCAGGGCCTCCCCAAATTCTGCTGCCGTGCTAGGCTAGACTATAAGCGCGTTAGGGGCAGGAAATACGTCTGCTGATTCTGTTGTACTATCCTCTCCCAAGCACTTAGTACAGTGCTCTGCACATAGTAAGCCCTCAGTAAATACGAGTGATTGATTGGCCTAGTGGAGAGAGCCCAGACTGGGGAGTCAGAGGACTTGGGTTCTAATCCCGACTCTGTCGACTGCCTGCTCGGGTGTGACCTTGGGCTTCGGTTTCCTCGTCTGTAAAATGGGGATTCAATGTTCTCCCTCCTACTTAGACTGTGAGTCCCTGTGGGACACGGCCTGTGTCCACCCTGATGATCTTGTAACTACCCCAGTGCAAAGATCAGTGCTCGATGGAGAGTAAGCACTTAAATACAATAATAGTGAGGTTAATAATCATAACCACGATAATCTCCTTCCCCCTTCCTGCTTTAGGTCATCCAGGTTTAGCTCGCCCGCCAGCAGTTAACTGGGTACCCTTTTATCATTTCTTCTACCTACAGCCCATCCAACCAAATCAGCGGGGGTGACTGATATTGCTGATCGTGATCCCTGCCCTCAAGGATGGCTCAGAGCACGGTGGAGTGGATAGAACACAGGCCCGGGCGTCAGAAGGTACTGGGTTCTAATCCCGGCTCTGCCACTTGTCTGCTGGGTGACCCTGGGTGAGTCACTTCGCTTCTCTGGGCCTCAGTTACCTTATCTGTAAAATGCGGATCGAGGTTCTGAGCCCCACGTGAGACAGCGACTGTGTCCAACCCGATTTGCTTGTATCCACCCGAGCACTTGGTACATAGTAAGTACTTACATACCATTATTATTATTATTATTATTAAAGTCTAGTGGGCAGGTATCTGGGAACAGTGGCCAATGGAGGTGAACACCAGGGCCTTGAAGCAGCGTGGCCTTGTGGATAGAGCCTGGGCCTGGAAGTCTGGAGGAGGACCTGGGTTCTAATCCTGACTCTGCCACTTTTCTGCCGGGTGACTTGGGCAAGTCATTTCACTGCGCCTCAGTTATCTCATCTGTAAAATGGGGATTAAGACTGAGCCCCATGAGGGGACACGGACACTGTCCAACCTGATTAGCTTCTATCTATCCCGGTGCTTAATATAGTGCCTGGCACGTGGTAATCACTTAACAGATACCATTTAAAATAAAAAACCAAGAGGTGGACAAAGGAAAGAAATGACCTTACGCCAGCCTGATCTCAACCTGATGCTTTTCGGCACTTCTGGCTGACTTGCGAAGAGCCAGGGCCTGATATCAAATTCCCTGAAGGGCAGCTGGCTCCCGGGTCAGCTATTCTTAGCGCCGTTAAGACGCTGCAGAAAGCATGAAACCTTTCCACCGCGCCACCAGATCCGACCCGAGCGGGCGAGACTCGGTTCCATTGTATCTCCGGATCGTGACCGTGCGGCGTGGCCTGTACCGAACGCTTGGGGAACTACAATACCACCGAGTTGGTAGACGCTATCCCAGTCGCAAAGGAGCTTACGAGGAACGGAAATAATTCTAAGACTACCTATTAAACACCCACCCTCTGAATGATTTTTCTCAGTCACCCTTTGATAATCAATGGCATTTACTGAGCGCTTACTATGTACAGAGCACTGGACTGAACACTTGGGAGAGTACGATTCAGTAGAGTTGTCAGACGTGTTCCCTGCCCTCAACGAGCTTAAAGTCTAGAGGGGGGAGGCAGACATTAATATAAATGAAAAACTTACAATATATAATTTGACGACAGGTACGTTAGTGCTGTGGGGTTGAGGGTGGGACGAATATCAAACGCTCAAAGGAAACAGATCCGAGTAGATGATCTTACCCCTGAATCGTAACTGCCGTTCCCACTTTCTTCTGAAGAATAACGGGATTGAAAGGAAGGCTGCATACTGTTACTTAACTGGAAAGTGTCCCCGGACAGGGCCCCTGTTTTCACCCAGGCGGCCCGCGTTTGACTCACGGCAAATGACAGTGCTTAGTACAGTGCTCTGCACACAGTAAGTGCTCAGTAAATAGCACTGGTTAAGTTGCCAAGAGATCGGGAATTAGGTAAAAACGCTAATCCTGTCCTAAGGACATCAAGAGCGGCCTCTTCGCTTTAAAGAGCTATTCCCACGATTTAAAGAAGAGACGCTGAAATCTTGAGATTCACTGTTTTATTCTACTACTAAACAGGATCCTTAACTGTGGTATTAAGCACCAACATGCCCAAGCACTGTGCTAAACGTAGAGGCAGACTCACAATAACCAGATGGGACCCAGTCCCTCTCTCAGTTTATAAGGAGAAGAAGAACAGGTAGAACAGAAAAATCCCCATTTTTCAGATGAGGAGACTGAGGCCCAGAGAGGTTGAGTGACTTTCCCAAGGTCACCCAGAAGGCAAGTGGCAGAGTTGGGAACAGAACCCCAGTCTCTCAACTCCCAGCTCTGTGCTCTTTTCACTAGCCCGTGCAGCCTCTCTACTTTATAAAAGTGCTCTTTAAATGCCACAGGACATTTCTTTCTTCCTCTTAAAATACGCGCACAAAAAAAAGCCGGCCTTACCTTTCGGCTGTAGGGATTGCTAATTACCAGATTGGTGTCATCTGAGCCCGATAAAATATATTCCCCCGTGTCATTCCAACAGATCGTATTCACCTAAAACATTAAGCATAAATGTCAATTGGCTTTAAAGAAGAGGAAGAAATTAAGGCAATTAACTGTGCTCGCTTGATCAGTCACAATTAACACCAATACCACTTGAAATTCTAAGAGAATGAACAACTTAAAATTTGCAAAGTTGAATTATTTACAATGCCTCCTAAACATGTGGAAAAAGATTATGCCGACCTAATAAAAATGGGTAATTTCTGCCCACGTCCTATCAGAAAATGCTACCCACAACCGTGTCCTTGGGCTGCCAAACCCGTGAGAAAGTTGGCTACCGTTGAATATTGCAGAGAAAACAGAAATTACAGTAAATTAAATTAAAAATTAAAAAAATTAAAGACCAAGAAAATCAGGTACTCAATGAAACGAATCGCGTTCTAAGTGCTTAGCCCAGTGCTCTGAGCACAGTGAGTGCCCGATAAATACCATTAAATGATTCCAGAGAGCTGCCTCCTTCCAACGGTACCCCAAAACCACGGTCAATGATCAGGGTAATTTATAAATACAACTCTGCAGACGAGCATTAGGACAAAACTGAGTGAGATCTGGCGGCTCGAGAGGCTAAACTTCCCCGACGCGTTAGTGCCGAGGTAAGATTTCAGCACTAAGAACACAGGGCTTATGTGTAAACCGAAGGCCTACTTCACTCAAATTTAGAATCTCCCAGCTTTGTGTTTTTAAACGGAATACTTCAGATCCCCTTCCACGCCGTTTCTAAATCTTTAGGTCTCGAGACGAGGCAGGGTGGTAACTTACACAGCCATCGTGCACATTCAATGTTGCTTCAAGTTTTAATCTTTGGATAAATTCTCTTCTTCCTGTCCAAAACAACAAAAAAAGAGATTAGAAAGAAAATGGGAGAACTATTCAAACTGGCACAATTTTTCAAGCTCCTTAGTGGCAGGAATTGACTATCCCTACTCTTTTTTTAGCGGACTCTAGACTGTAAGCTCCTTAGGGGCAAGGAACAAGTCCGCTAATTCTGTTGCACTGTCCTTTCCCAAGCGCTCAGTCCGGTGCTCTGCACATAGTTAAGCGCTCAATGAATGCCTCTGAGAGACTGACTCTCCCAAGCGCGTAGTACAGTGCTGGGTCCAGTAAGTGCTCAACAGATGGACCCGGGGTCACCAAGGAAGCTAACGGCTCCGGGAATCAGAAGATCTGGGCTCTATCGATCGATCAAAGGTATTTATTGAGCACTTATAATAATAATAATGTTGGTATTTGGTAAGCACTTACTATGTGCAGAGCACTGTTCTAAGCGCTGGGGTAGATCCAGGGTCTTCAGGTTGTCCCACGTGAGGCTCACAGTCTTAATCCCCATTTTACGGATGAGGTAACTGAGGCACAGAGAAGTTAAGTGACTGGCCCACAGTCACACAGCTGCCAGGTGGCAGAGCCGGGATTCGAACCCGGGACCTCTGACTCCCAAGCCCGTGCTCTTTCCACTGAGCTACGCTGCTTCTCACTATGTACAGAGCACCGTACTAGACTCTCGGGACAGGAGAATAGAACAGAATTAGTAGACGTGTTCCCTGCCCACGAGGAGCTTACAGTTGAGAGGGGGAGCCAGTAATATAAAGAATTTTATGAGACGATTTTTATGAGGAGCAGCACGGCGTAGATGAAGCGCTTGGGAGAGGACAGAACACGGGCCTGGGAGTCGGAAGGTCATGGGTTCTAATCCCAGCTCCGCCGCTTGTTGGCTAGGTGACCTTGGGCAAGTCACTTCACTTCTCTGGGCCTCAATTCCCCCAACTACAAAATGGGGACTGAGACTGCGAGCCCCACGTGGGACAGGAACTGGGTCCAACTCCTATCTACCCCAGCCTGGAACACAGTAAGCACTTAAATACCACAATTGTCATAATAAAGAAATGTGCCGGATGTGTACCTAAGTGCTGTGGGGCTGAGGGAGGGGGGAAGAAAACGAACAAATCCACGCGCAAGGGCGAGGCAGAGGGGCACGGGAGAAGACGAAAGGAGGGCTCTGTCGGGGGAAGGCCTGCTGACGCCGGGCACTCAGCGGTCACGGCTTCTGACCGCAGACCCGCCTCAAGTGTCCCACGAGGGAGTCCCGAGAACCCGGCTGGCTGACGTCGGGGGCGGAGACCGGGGTGGCCGCCGGGCTCAGCGCCCATCCATCATTGTTGACCCCGGGCTACCATCGCTTCGGCTGCCAACCGGTCCTGGTTGTGTGAAAATTAAAAAAACAAAAAACCCACAAACCACAGCAGGCATGTGCCCGCCTGCCAGCTCGCTGCCGTCCATGCCTCAGCGGGAACAAGACTCTCACGGATGAGACAAGGGGCATGGGTAACAATCAGTCATTCAATGCTATCAGAGCACTGTACCAATTGCTTTTTTTTCTTTAAAGCTATTTGATAAGCGCTTACTGTGTGCCAGGCCCTGAGATAGAGACGAGCTCATCAGGTTAGAAACGGTCCATGTCCCACACCGGGGGATCACGGTTTCAATGCCCATTTTAGAGAGGAGGGAACCGAGGCTCGGAGAAGTGAAGTGACTTGCCCAGGGTCGCACAGCAGCGGGAGAGACGGTAGACCCGATCCCCGCCCTCGAGGAGCGATTCCTTTTGGACTTGAAGTTCTGCCAGCAAAGTCACATCCGCTGTCCCTCACGGGAGACTCGAGTAGGATAAGGCTGAAGCAGAGTGCCTATTTATTGACGCGGTATCGGGGCTCGTGTCTACCATCCCTATTATATCGTCCTCTCACGAACGTTCAGTACAGTGCTCTGCACGCAGTAAGCGCTACACAAATACCACTGATCGACTGCCTGATCGAGGAAGCCACTTGCTCTATAATCAATCCCTCCCACAGCCAGAAGCAGCACGGCCTAGTGGAGAGAGCCCGGGCGTCAGATGGACCTGAGTTCTAATCCCGACTCCACCACTTGCCTGCTGTGTGACCTTGGACAAGTCTCTTCACATCTCTGTAACTCAGTCACCTCATCTGTAAAATGGGAATTAAGACCGCGAGCCCCTCGCGGGACCGTTTCCAACCTCATTAGCTTGTATCCGACCCCTCATTTAGTACAGTGCCTGGCACACAGTAAACGTTCGACAAATACTATGGAAAAGACATTTCTGCATTCGAGAGATGTCTACTAGCCCTTCGGGAGTGAGCGGATATTAACCTAACAGACTTCTCTTTCTCTCCAAGCGGCACCCTGAGTATCTGCAGCAATGATAATGATGGTGATGGTACCACAGAATGTGAAACCGACGAAAACAGCAGTAATTGGATTCGGAACAATAATAATGATAACAACGGTATTTTTAAGACTCTACCATGTTTCAAGCACTGGGACAGACACAAGCTGTGAGGTGAGACACAGACTCTATCCCACATGGGGCGTTCAGTCTTAAATCCCCCACGTTCCAGATGAAGGAACCGAGGCTCGGAGAATAACTGAAATTATGGTACTTGTTAAGTGCTTACTATGTGCCAAGCACTTTCTATGCACTGAGGTAGATACAAAGTAATCAGGATGGACCCAGTCCCTGTCCCACATGGGGCTCACACTCTCTCCCATTTTACAGATAAGGCAACTGAGGGCCAGAGAAGTGAAGCGACCCGCCCACGGTCACACAGCAGCCAAGAGGCGGAGCCGGGATTAGAACTCGGGTCCTTCTGACTCCCGGGCGTTGGCCCTTTCCAGTGGTCCAGGAACACTGCCCTGGAACTCAGCACTGTATTGAGTGTTGGGGAGTAGATGGAAGTATATGAGGTTAGACACAGTCCCTAACCCATGTGGGGCTCACAGTACGAGCAGGAGGGAGTAGGATCGAATCCTCAGTTTACAAATAAGGGTGATCTGGGAAAGAGGCGGCAAGCGGATGCCTCACTTCTCAGAAGCCCCTGGGGCCTCACGCCTTATCTCAAGCTCGCAGACACCTTAGAGGCTGGAGGGAGCAAATGGAAAAGTTGATAGGACGGGGCTGGGGGGGGGACGGGGACCTCTGAGATCATCCATTCATTCAATCGTATTTATTGAGCCCTTACTCTGTTCAGAGCACGGCACTAAGCGCTGGGGAAGTACAACACAACGATAAACGGCGACCATTTCCTGCCCAAAATGAGTTTACACTTGAGCACCAAGCCTTCCACGAAGTTTCAAACAATCAGTGTTATTTACTGAGCGCTCACCGTGTGCAGAGCGCTGAACTGAGCGCTCGGGAGAGGACACGATAAGTTAGCGGACACGTTTCCTGCCCACACTGAGCTTACAATCTAGAGTTTCAGGCGAGGGAGAGGGTGTGAGCAAGAGAATTGACAATGGGGTACAGGTTAGCCGGAGAGGGGCAAAGAGTGCAAGCTGGAGAATAATGGGAGAAGAGAGTGGATAAAGAGGAGAGAGATGACTGCCTTAAAGCCAACGATGGCCACTCTTTATTGTGATACTGTACTTTCCCAAGCGCTTAGTACAGTGCTCTGCACACAGTAAGCGCTTAATACGATTGAATGAAACGGTCAGGAGTTCCAGTGTGATGTGGAGAGGAATGAGCAGCCACTGGAGAACTTTGAAGAATGGGAGAATTTGGGTCCCCAAATTGGGGGACAAAAAGACCGGTGAGCAAACTGATCCAGGCCAAATGTTTCCTTAGAGGAACCCACGGCTACAGTGGTTAAGAACTGAGATGGGAAGCTCCCCGAGGGTTTATCGAGTCTACCCACTCTAATGGACTCTCCCAAGAGTTCGGTACAGTCTTCCACACACAGGCCGTATGTTCAAGGCTTGGGATCGTGTCTACCGACTCTAGTGGACTCTCCCCGGCCGTCAGAACAGTACTCTGCATATTATAAGTGCTCAATAAATACCACGGATTGAAATTTTAAATTTTTTTCTGGCATTTGTTAAGTGCTTACCATGTGTCAAGCACTTTTCTAAGGACTGGGGCAGATATGCTAATCCTGTTGGACACATTCCCTGTCCCACCTGGGGGTCACAGTCTTCATCCCCATTTTACAGAGGAGGTAACTGAGGCCCAGAGAAGTACAGTGACTTGCTCAAGGTCACAGAGCAGACAAGTGGCGGAGCCAGGATGAGAACGTGGGACCTTTTGACTCCCAGGCCCATGCTCTAACCATTAGGCCACGCTGCTCCTCTTTCTGTGCTAATTTCTATGCTAAAAGCCTGGCAGAACCTTAGCGGTCATCTTACCTTCAAGAGGCTGTAGAGGATGACACTGATTTTTAAGCAATACGGTTCAGAAAGATTCTGAAGCAGCCAGTATTAAAGTCAGGTTTGCCAGGTGCAACAAGTCTAGACAGCTTAGTTACCTGTGTCAAGCATTCCATTTTCTTGGGAACAGAATACCGAAAGAAAGGGCTTAGTCTATCACTGTTTGGCTGAAGTAGGAACTGAAAATTTAATAAGCATTCTTTAAATCCGCCCTTTCCATCCAAATCGCTACCACGGTAATAGAGTCACTCATCCTATCCCGCCGCGATTACCGCACCGGCCTCCTCGCTGACCTCCCTGCCTCCTGGCTCTCTCCACTCCAGTCCATACTTCACTCCGTTGCCCGGATCGTCTTTCTACAGAAACGTTCGGGACACGTCACTCCCCCTCCTCAAAAATCTCCAGCGGCGGCCCATCCACCTCGATAGCAAACAAAAACTTTCCATCACCTCGCCTCCTCCTATCTCACCCTGCTTCTCTCCTTTTTGCTAACCTTCTCACTGTGCCCCCAATCTCGTCTTTCTCGCCACCGACCCCCGGCCCACGTTCTGTCTCTGGCCTGGAAAGTCCTCCGGCCTCAAATTCGCCAATTCCTCTCCCCCCCATCTTCAAAGCCTTCCTGAAGTGCATCTCCTCCAAGAGGCCTTCCCAGACTAAGCCCCACTTTTCCTGTTTCTTACAAGGGAAGATGCCCCTTGTCATCCCACCTCCATTATCACCACCAGCCCGGAGAGAAGCCACTTGCTAACGACTGTTGTTCCAATCACCTTCATCCCTCTTTGTACCTTAAATTTTGAGTCCCCTGAGGGACAAGGGCTCTGTCAGTTCTAATTATACCATACTTACTTTAGCCCAAGGGCTCAGCACAACGGGAAATATTTAGTACCTTGAGGGGGACCGCAAGCCACAAGAGTTAAAATGACAAAAAGGCACCCTCCTGTCCTCTACTTAGTGTGCTACCTAAACTTCGGCAACCTGAAGTGAGAAGTAGAAGGAACAACAGAAAAGCTCACAAGGTTTAAAAAAAAAAGCAGGCCTGATCATTTTAAGCTGGTGACACGGGACTGGTGACTTCACCAATCTAATAATAATAATAATGGTATCTGTTAAGCGCTTACTACATGCCAAGCACTGTTCTAAGTGCTGGGGTGGAGACAAGGTAATCAGGTTGTCCCACGTGAGGCTCACGGCTTTATCCGCATTTTACAGACGAGGGAACTGCGGCACAGAGAAGTGAAGTGACTTGCCCAAAGTCACCCAGCTAAGTGGCAGAGGCAGAATTAGAACCCACGACCTCTAATTCCCAAGCCCGGGCTCCTTCCACTAAGCCCTTCCCCATTTCCCTCTGTTCCCCCTTCCCCTCCCCACTGTGCTCATTTGTACATATTATTTATTACCCTATTTATTTTGTTAATGAGGTGTACATCTCCTTGATTCTATTTATCTTCCTGATGTCGTCTTGTTTCTGTTTTGTTCTGTTTTGCTCTGCTGTCTGTCTCCCCCGTTTAGACTGGGAGCCCATCACTGGGGAGGGACTGTCTCTCTCTCTGTTGCCGAATTATACGTTCCAAGCGCTCAGTACAGTGCTCCGCACATAGTAAGCACTCAATAAATCCTATTGCATTAATAAGCCACACCGCTCCTCCACCACGATCACCAAAGCGAATACTACGCCTAAGGAAGATTTCTAAAACGGAGGAAGCCTGGGTCAGGATGATCCCGGCACGTTCATAAACTCATATCATTTCCCAATCCTCGAGCAGAAATAGAAACAGAAAGGCTCATGCGAAAACCCACTGATAAGGAGCCTATTTTCGCCGCTCCGATATCTGAGTGAGACCCTAAGGGCCACCCCTAAATAAAAATGGAAAGTCAACGTTTAAGGTTTCGGCTTTCCTCCGCCAAAGTAACGGGGATCGATGTTGGGGTGGTTTTTTTTTTTTTTCTGAAAGCACAGCATGTTCAAGTTGCTAAGTCTCAAAAGTACATGATTCTCCGCCTGCCTGGCACCTAGTAAGCGCTTAAGATATACCATCCTTATTATTATTATTGAGATGAGATGCCCACAGCCTGGAAACATGCTCGGCCATTACAGGAGAAAGAGCGACTGATGTTCCCCACCTGGTTGTTGTCTTGAACCCCCCTCCTTTATCCAACCCGGCTCCAAACCCGTGAACCCATTTTATTTCCATTTGAACCGATGTGCCATCGACGGGGTAACCACCCACCCTCCGCCAAACGGTCGGTAACCAGCAACCAACCGAACTAGGCCAGAAGTGAGACAGGTGTGGGAAGGGCTTTTTTTTTTGGGGGGGGGGGGGGACACCGATTGGACGGTTTGGCTCGTCTCTGGAAGGCTTCGGTGGGGGGCAAGACCCCAGGGGGCTTCTCAAGGCCGCAGGGTTTGGTTGGAGGGCCCGGGCCCTTCGGGGTGCTGGGGGTCCGGAGGAAAACAAGGGGGGCTTGGGGCGGGAAGGCGGCTGGGTTTGGGCCCCGCTGGGCGGAGGGAGGTTTTGGGGGATTTGGGGGGTGTCGGAGGGGCGGGTAGAGAGAGGGGGGGCTCGGGCAGGGGAAAGCGGGCGCCGCCTTCAAGCGATCAGAGACAGGCCGGGGGGTGGGGGGAGGCTGAGCTGGCCCTTGGGGACTCCTCTGGGTCCCTGGTCTGGCCGCCTGTTTGTCCGGCTCTCGGGGAGGGAGGGGGGTAAGGGGGCAGGAGGGCAGAGACACCGCTGGACTGGGGGGGGGGGGCAGGGGGAGAGAGGAAGGGAGAGGGAGGAGAGGGCAGATGGAGGGCAGGGGGGAGGGGGCAGGGGAGAGGGGGAGGGGACAAGGGAGAGGGGGAAGGAGAGAGGGGAGAGGGGGCAGGGGAGAGGGGAGAGGGGGCAGGGGAGAGGGGGAGGGGGCAGGGGAGAGGGGGAGGGGGCAGGGGAGAGGGGGAGGGGGCAGAGGAGAGGGGGCAGAGGAGAGGGGGCACGGGAGAGGGGGCAGAGGAGAGGGGGCAGGGGAGGGGGGGAGGGGGGGAGGGAAGAAGGGGGCAGGGGAGGGGGGGAGGGGGCAGGGGAGGGGGCAGGGGAGGGGGAGCAGGAGGAGAGGGCAAGGAGCAGGGGGAGCGGGCAGGGAGCAGGGGGAGAGGAAGGGAGAGGGAGAATAGGGGCAGAGGGAGAGCAGGGGGAGAAGGCAGAGAGAGAGAGAGAGAGCAGGCAGGAGGAGGGCAGAGGGAGGGCAGCGGGAGGGGGAGAGGCCACTCGTCCGTGCAGACGTGGGGCTTCTGGGCTCGGCAAGTGTCAGCCCTGGGGGTCCGGGGGCAGGGATGGCGCCTCCGTCCCTCCGTCCGTCCCTCCCTCCGTCCGTCCCTCCCTCCGTCCGGGTGCGGGTGGGGGGCCCCCGCTCACCCAGGTATCGGGTCCTGAGGCGGGCCGGCTCCTCCAGCCCCAGGGCCCGCCTCCTCACGTCCCACAGCAGGTGCGGCCCGCAGCCGCCGGACATGGCGGGCGGACGGGCGGGCGGACGGGCGGACGGGCGGTCAGCTCCCGCGCCCCGCCGGCGGCGTCCACGCGTCCGGGCCTCACGCCGCCGCTCCCCGTGGCGGCCCCGCGTCCGGTGCCGGTGTGGCGGGCCCGGGGCTCCCCGGCCGCCCGGCAGCCGCCCGCCTCATGCCCCGCCGGCCCGCAGCGGGCCGCCTCAGCCCGCCTCGGCCCGCCCCAGACACGCCCCCGCCGCGCCCCCGACACCCCGCTTCTCGCGAGATCTGCCCGGCGGCCGGCCGACCGGCCGGGAACGAGGGCACGGCCGCCGGCTCGGCCATCTTGACGCAGGGCGGAAGTAAAGGCGGGGGAAGCCCGGCCGGGGACGGTTGGCCGGGCTGCCTCCGTCCCATTGGTCCGAGCCTCGGGCCCCGCCCCCGCGGGGGCCAATCAGGGGCGGGGAGGCGGAGGGATCTGAGGGGGCCGAGGGGGCGCCGGCCGCCGGGCCGGTGGTGCCGCTCGGAGTCCGTCCGCCGGAGGGGGCGGGGCGGGGCGGGCCCCGGACTCCGCCTCCCGGCCTCGCCTTCCCGGCGCGGGGACTGGGAGGGGGAGCAGCGTGTGGGTGAGGGTGGGAGCGTGTGCGGGGCGGAGGGCTCGCGGGGCCGCGGGGCGTGCGAGGCGGCCGGCCCGGGTCGGGCCCCCCCGTCCCTCCCCCAGCCTGTCAGTCGGCCTGTCAGTCAGTCAGTCAGTCAGTCGGTCGGCCCGTCTGTCAGTCAGTCAGTCAGTCGGCCCGTCCGCCCGTCCGCCCGTCCGCCCGCCCGCCCGCCTCCGTCGGCTCGGCGGGGCCATGGCAGCCGCCGGCGCCCGAGGCCTCCGCGCCTCTTACCACCGCTTCCTCGACAAGGTGGAGCTGATGCTTCCGGAGAAGATGCGGCCCCTCTACAACCACCCGGCCGGTAAGGGGGCGCAGGCACCCTCCCCCCTCAGCCCCAGCCTCCCCATCCTCCCCCGGACCATCCTCCCCAGCCCCCCCCCCCAGCACCATCCTCCCAGCCCCCACAAGAACCATCCTCCCAATCCCCCCAGGACCATCTTCCCCAGCCCCCCCCCAGGGCCGTCCTCCCAACCCCACCATAACCATCCTCCCAGCCCCCACATAACCATCCTCCCAGCCCCCCCAGAACCATCCTCCCAGCCCCCCCAGGACCATCCTCCCCAGCCCCCCCAGGACCATCCTCCCCAGCCCCCCCAGGACCATCCTCCCCACCCCACCCCCAGGACCATCCTCCAGCCCCCCCAGAACCATCCTCCCAGCCCCCCCCCAGAACCATCCTCCCCAGCCCCCCCAGGACCATCCTCCCCACCCCACCCCCAGGACCATCCTCCAGCCCCCCCAGAACCATCCTCCCAGCCCCCCCCAGAACCATCCTCCCCAGCCCCCCCCAGGACCATCCTCCCCAGCCCCCCTAGAACCATCCTCCCCAGCACCCCCAGAACCATCCTCCCCACCCCACCCCCAGGACCATCCTCCAGCCCCCCCAGGACCATCCTCCCCCCCCTCCCCATCCATCCTCCCCCCCCTCCCTCCTCTCCCCCAGGACCATCCCCCCTAAAAGCAACAATCTCAGTGCCTTGCCAAGCCCTGTGCCAAGCGCCCGGCTGGATACAGTTCGAAGAGGGAGAGGGGCCGCGCGGAGGGGCTGACGCTCCCTGGTGCGGATGAGGAAACTGAGGCCCGGAGAAGTGACTCGTCCAAGGTCACGGGGCGGGCCGGGGGCGGAGGCCCGGTTAGGCTGTGAGCCCGTTGTCGGGCAGGGATTGTCACTATCTGGCGCCGAATTGGACATTCCAAGCGCTGAGTACAGTGCTGCGCATACCGTAAGCGCTCGATAAGTGCGATTGAATGAATTGGGACCCAGGCCTGCTTTCGGTTCCCCCCATCCCCCTCTGCAACCTCCCCTCTCTCTCCAGGTCGGGCCTCCCCCGGCGTAGAGGTCACGGCCCGGCCCGGTCCGGTCCCCTTCTGTCCCCGCTGTTATCCCGCAGCGGGGACATTTTTGTCGCACCCTTCGCGGCCCAAAAGCGGAGCTAGAGGTTGTCCCTGGAAGGGAGGTCACTCCTTCCCCCTGCCCCAGTTGGGCACAGCAAGAGATTTCTGCACCGACCTCCACTGGGGGACGTATAGGACGCCCCGACGGGACAGGGTTCGGTCAAGGAGAGGTCCCTTAGGATCTTTCGAGGGGCTAAATGCCGGAGGATGGTACGTTCTTGTCTCTCCTTGGGGTGATGATGGATAATTGTGATGTTTGGTCAGCGCTTACTGTGTGCCCGACACTATACTCAGCGCTGGGGTGGCTGCAAGCGAATCGGGTTGGACCCAGTCCCTGCCCCACGTGGGACTCACAGTCTCCCATCTCCATTTTCCAGATGAAGTCACTGAGGCCCAGAGGCTTCACACAGCAGAAAAGTGGCAGAGCTGGGATTAGAACCCACGACCTTCTGGCTCCCAGGCCTGCGTTCGGTCCAATGCGCCCTGCCGCTTCTCTCTCGGGAGAGGCCACGTCCTCTCCCACGTCCAGTGTTCTGCAGTCAATCAGTGGTATTTAATGAACGTTCGCTGAATTCGGAACACTGGACAAAAGACGATTATAATAGGATTGGTGGATGCGTTCCCGGGAACAGTAGACTGTACAAGCCCTGTTGTGCTCTCCCAAACGCTCAGTCCAGCCGGCTCCACACCGTAGGACTGTCAGCTTCTTGAGGGCGGGGATCGTGTCCCCTAATGCCACTATACTCCCCGAAGCGCTCAGTTCAGTGCTCTGCACACAGAAGAGAAGCTCCTTGAGGGCAGGGCTCCATCAGTCGTATATTTTGAACACCTACTGTGTGCAGAGCACTGTACTAGAGAAGCCACGTGGCTCAGTGGAAAGAGCCCAGGCTTAGGAGTCAGAGGGCGTGGGTTCTAATCCCGGCTCCGCCACCTGTCAGCCGTGTGACTTTGAGCAGGTCGCTTCTCGGTGCCTCAGTGACCTCATCTGTAAAATGGGATGAAGACTGTGAGCCTCATATGGGACAAGCTGGTTACCCTGTATAATAATAATAATGTTGGTATTTGTTAAGCGCTTACTATGTGCAGAGCACTGTTCTAAGCGCTGGGGTAGACACAGGGGAATGAGGTCGTCCCACGTGGGGCTCACAGTCTTCATCCCCGTTTTACAGATGAGGGAACTGAGGCCCAGAGAAGTGAAGTGACTTGCCCACAGTCACACAGCTGACAAGTGGCAGAGCCGGGATTCGAACTCATGACCTCTGACTCCAAAGCCCGGGCTCCTTCCACTGTATCTATCCCAGCGCTTAGAACGGTGCCGGGCACATAGTCAGTGCTTACCAAATGCCAACATGATTATTTTTATTATTACTAGGGCTTGGGAGAGCACAGTATAACAGAGTTGGTAGATTTAGCCCCTGCCAACAACACACTTACAGTCTTGAGGGAGAGATGGTGTCAACTGCTCCCCTGCGCTCTTCCAAGCGCTTAGTACAGTGTTCTCCACAGGGCAGACTGTAGGCTCCTCGAGGGTGGGGGCCCTGCCTACTAACTCCACTGCCCTCTCCGAAGCGCTTAGTCCAGCGCTCTTCACGAGTAGATGCCCAGTCAATACTATTGATTATTCCGGTTGGGAAATGCCTCTGAACCCAGGCCTTCTTAGTTTCCTCTCTGCCCCCAAATATCTGGTGTCCTGTGGACTTTATTTTCCAGGCTGTTAATAAGCAACCCTCGCTAAAATACCCCATGCTCCACTTCTGGGAACAGGATTCTTATCCCTACTTGGAAAAAAGCTAATGGTTGGATGCAAAAGGCAGGGGGAGGAGGGGGGAAAAGAGGAACTGAGAGGAGGAGAACAGCAGCTGCTTCTGCTGTTGCCAAAATAGACCTTCACCTTCCCTCCGCTCCACCATAGCAAAGAAAAAAAATCAAATTCACAAACAGAAAAAAAAATGTCTTCCAACCAGTTAGTGTTTTTATTTGCTCTCAGGGTGTTCTTCCAAATGGCTGCTCGGGCCCCTCAGGATGTCCCGGGCTGAGCACCTCCACCCGTGTTAGCATGGAAGCTCTTTGCCGTTAGCGATCACATCTCTTCTCGGTTATGTTCTTCCCAAGCACTTAGTACAGTACGTGATATCATCCAGGCGCTTAGTCCACTGTTCTGCACATAGTAAGCGCTCAATAAATACTACTGAATGAATGAATATCATCTGAGCGCTCAATAAATCCCGCTACGACTCTTTTTTTTTCCAGCTCATTAGCCAGCTAGGATTTTTATGACCTACCCTATTCCTATTCACCCTGTGCAGTGAAGATTTTTATCTTTTAATGGGCAATCTGCATTCCACCATATGGATAGAATTCGATATCCCTCCTGGCTTGGCTATTTTCCACAGAAATGGGCCTTTTTTCGACTCTTCCCTTCATATATCAAGAAGATTGATCCCACCAAGTTGGTTTCAGGTATAGAAATGGGGAACAGTCCAGTATAAGAACATAAAAACCCTCATTTCCATGATTTTGCAGGCTCTAGAATGAAAACTACAAAGATTCATTCATTTATTTTACCAAACTCCTGTTTCTCAACCAGAAGACTTTGCAGAGCTGGTGAAACGAGTCAAGTGCTCGTCGTGGGCAGGGAATGTGTCTGCCGATTCGGTTGTATTGTACTCTCCCCACTGCCTAGTACAGTGCTCTGCACACAATAAGCCCTCAAATGCCACTGAGTAAAAGTTATTGAGGTGATTTTACATGGGATGGTCCCAGATACTCAATTCTCACCCTCTGCAGGGGTTAGGTTTCTGAGAGACCCCTCATTAGAAAAATTCACATTACAGTCCATACTTGGCTCTGGTGCCCGGATCATTTGTCTACAAAACCATTATGCGCGCCGACTGTGTACGGAACACTGTACTTCGCGCTTGGGAGAGTACAAGTCTAGAAGGAGAGACAGATAATATAAATAAATAATTGAATTTGTAGATATGCTTGTAAGTGCTGTGGGGTTGAGGGTGGGGTAGATAGCAAACGTAAGCTCCTTGCAGGCAGGGAATATGTGGTTTATTTTATTGTACTCTCCCAAGTACTTAGAATAATGCTCAGTAAATACAGTTGAGTGACTTAAGGGAGAGTACACTTTTTAAGTCTAGTGATTTCTTTTGTTCCGACTCCAGCTACTGTATATCTTTGTATATTGGATTTTTCAATTCACTTAGTGTGAATTCTGGAGCCACTATTTTTATATTCTGCAAAGGTAAAATTGAGGATATTAGAACTGTGAAAGTAATAGTAATAATAATAATTATGGTATTTGTTAAGCACTTACTATGTGCTGAATACTGTTGTAAGCACTGGGGAAGATACAGAGTAATCAGATTGTCCCACGTGGGGCTCACTTTTTTTAACCCCCATTTTTACAGATGAGGTAACTGAGGCCTAGAGAAGCGAAGTGACTTTCCCAAGGTCACACCGCAGACAAGTGGCGGAGCCGGGATTAGAACCCACGACCTCTGACTCCCAAGCCCGGGCTTTTTCCACTTAGCCACGCTGCTTCTCTGTTTTTACTGTGGCCAAAACACCG
Source organism: Ornithorhynchus anatinus (assembly GCF_004115215.2). Taxonomy (NCBI): domain Eukaryota; kingdom Metazoa; phylum Chordata; class Mammalia; order Monotremata; family Ornithorhynchidae; genus Ornithorhynchus; species Ornithorhynchus anatinus. The sequence continues at coordinate 3,568,616 of NC_041743.1, read as the reverse complement.
TACTAAGACTGAGTGAGAATTAGGCCAGCGCTCACAAAGGAGACTGGCAACGGCCCCATGAGGACAAAAATAAGACAGTGGAGACGAAAATCAGCGTAAAAGGTGGAAAGATGCAGGAGAAAATACCGCAGTGAAGTGAGGAGTTGCGAATTCGGCTCTGCGGATGTGGCCAGAACAGACCCTGATCATCGGAGGAGAGAAGCCAAGTAGAGAGTCGAATTGATGCCAGAGGTCTCACTTTTAACCTGCTGACCCCGATCGTCCAGGTCGCCAGAGATTCGTTGGCACGAATCTTCCGTGGTGCAATCGTGCCCGGAGATTTCTTCCGCCTAATCTAGGATGGTCAGGATGCTTTTCTGGGTTTCCCACCTGGGGCTTTTCACCATACCAGCTTTGGCTTTTTGAAATAGTAAGATTTATCCAGACTCCTCCACAAGATGCTTCTTTTAATGTGGAGCTTTTTTTATATTTTTTTTGGAAAGGAGGGCGGTTTAAGTTTAACCAGTAAGAATGAAGTTCTGCTTAAAAACTATGATTTGAGAAACAGCTTGAGTATTCTACCAGTGCTTAGAGCGATTCCCTCATTAAGTGGACCCCTGGCAGTCTGAAAAAGTTGCTAGGAAGTCACCAGGCCCCGGGACAATCGGGTTTTTTGTTGGAAAACAATGCCCGTTGTCTCCCCACTGCAGTGTGAGAGAGGGGAGTTGGCTTGGCTTGCTAAACCATCACCCCAACTGTAAATCAGGTCTGTGCCTTATTGGCCACGGGCTATCCCTTTCCCTCCCCCCCACACCTCCATTCCCATGTACATAAAGCAAATTTATGCTGGTCTCTTGGCTAGAAAGACAGCGGGGCCACTTGGCCGGCTGCCTCCGAGGCCTTACTTCGGTAGCCAACGTTCACCTCCACAGGGAAGCAGCCTAGAAAATGGCCCCACGGTATTTTGGGGGCGGGAGGGACCGTCTTTTGAAGTGATGCAACCTTGTTCCCCAGGCAATCCAGCCACCAGAATTTATGGTGCGTTCCAGAGATCTTTGCCAGCTAGTTGGACTGGAAGATATTTGGGCAGGGGGCTGGTAAGACGTCAGTCCATCGGTGGTATTTATGGGGCACGTCCTGTGTGCAGAGCACTGGACTAAGCGCTTGGGAAAGGACAGAGCAGCAGAGTTGGGAGACCCACTCCCTGCCTACAATGAGCTTACAGTCCAGAGGGGAAAAATGGGGTATCGTTAATTGGGCAATGGGATTCCCTTTTCGTTTTCCGCTTCGTAGTCCTGTTTCCGGATCACTCTTGTTTTTGTGCTTCTTTTAATTTCCATCAGTTTTCATCAGCCAGCGAAGACCTTCTCTCCCACCCCTAATCCCAAGGAACAGCCAGTAGAAGAGCCTCGTTCAGTCATTGCTTGGGAAATTGGGGTTATGTTTATTTCTTGGGGGCGGTCGGGGAGGCTTGCCTTTCTGCCTGCTGCCAGGACTCGTATTTTCTGAGGGGCATTTCCTTGGAGTCGGCCAAAAAGACATTTCATCCACAAATGTCAAATGATTCAAATCGGCGTAGCTTGTAAATTAAATGTTTTAAGGGCTACCACTATGACTTTGTTATAGTAACGAAAATTGGAGTTGTTTTCGAATTCGTAATTGACCCCCGAGTACTCAATTCCAACCAACGGCAATTTTAAGAGGGCGTCTTGGAATTTTGCAGTAGAAGCAAGTATAGGATGAGGTTTGAAGTACAAGTATTCTGGTTTCCTTTGTCTTTTCCTAAACAGAACTCCACAGTTCAGGAGTGCGTTTCACAGATTTCAAACAAACCAAAGAAATCCCTTGGCCTTTATTCAAAGCCTAGAGCTTGGTCGACCCTCCCGAAAAGACCACACGGCTCCAGTCCCGGAGATGGCCGCGGTCTCGATTTTGATGCTTTTATGGAGCTTGTGGGGAATCCGGAGATTAAAAAAAAAAAAACGCAGGGTCGAAAAGACCACCGAGGTCAATCGGTGCATCGGTCGAACCACGGTATCAATCAATTCATCGGATTTAGTGAGAGCTTACCATTGCCGGTCGTAACGCTTGGGAGATGGGGCCTTTATAATCATAATGGTATTTAAGCGCTTACTATGTGCCAAGCGCTCTTCGGAGCTCACTGATTTCTTTGAAGCCTGCCTGCCGTTCCCCGACCCCCGTCATCCCCCTCCCCCCTGCCCTCCTTCCCTTTGGCCGCCGTCCCCCAAGTTGACGGTCATGAATGAAAAGTTGGGCGCTGTGAATGGGGGTTGGGGGTGCATGAGCAGACCTGAGGTGGAAGGTGAGCAGCACTGAGGCCTCGCTGTGGTCAATCCACGCCGCAGGAAGCGGTGTAGAAGAAGGCGAAGGCTGGCGACCGGGAGGGGCCCAGGGCCTGTTGCTAGGGGACAGGCCCGCTTCCTGTGTTTGTGTGTGTGACACGGTGTTTTTATTTCTAGAAAAATGCCCTATTCCGGCACTTTCGTCGGGGAGTTGTGTAAAGTGGAAGTGTCCTTGGGGCCGACTGCCCTTTTTTTTTGGTAGGGTATTTAAGTAATGATAATAATTTGATAATTTTGGTATTTAAGCACTGTTCCGAGCGCTGGGCAGATACAAGGTAATTAGCTTGTCCCACAGGGGGCTCACACTCTTAATCCCCGTTTTACAGATGAGGTAATTGAGGCACAGAGAAGTTAAGTGACTTGGTCAAAGTCACACAGCTGATAAGTGGCAGAGCCGGGATTAGAACCCATGCCCTCTGACTCCCAAGCCCGGGCTCTTTCTACTGAGCCACGCTGCTTCTCCTGTCCTCAGTCTGTATCAAGCACTGTAGGAAGCGCTGGGGTAGTTACAAGATCACCAGGTTGGATATGGTCCCTGTCCCATATGGGACTCAGTTTTACTCCCCATTTTACAGATGAGGTAGCTGAGGCACAGAGAAGTGAAGTGACTTGCCCCGGGTCACACAGCCGACGAGTGGCAGAACCGGCCTCGGATCCCAGGTCCTTCTGACTCCCGTGTGGCTCACTGGAAAGAGCCCGGGCTTAGGAGTCAGAGGTCATGGGTTCTAATCCCGGCTCCGCCACCTGTCAGCTGCGTGACTTTGGGCAAGTCACTTAACTTCTCCGTGCCTCAGTTCCCTCATCTATAAAATGGGGATGAAGACTGTGAGCCCCAGTGGGACAACCTGATTACCCTGTATCTCCCCCAGCGCTTAGAACAGTGCTCGGCACATAGTAAGGCCTTAACAAATACCAACATTATTACTATCATTTCCACTTAGAACGTGCTGCTTTTGAATTGGTTGGATCGTGGTTTGAATTGAGGGTGTGGGGTAAGGAAGGAAGAGGCTTCCAAACCTTCCTTGTTTGGGGGAGTTTCTAAAACAGATGAGCAGCGTGCGAGCCCACATCACCTTCTCCCTTCCCAGCCTTTCCCTTCCGTTCCCGTCCCCCAACAGAGAGGTGAGAAGGGGGAGGAAGACTCCGAAACTACACACCTTATTAAAAGTGGCGGAGCCCCCGAGAGCGGCAGACAAGTCTCCCATTCAGGGTGACCCCATTTTGATTTGAGTGGGTAGGTGGGCTCCCATCAAAGATTGGGGTATGCCCTACGATTTTTGAGGGCAAGACCCTTCTTACACTCCTCAGATCCCCCAGGCGCGTTCCAGTTCTGAAATATGTAAGGTGCTTCGCGCAACGTAATTGATCGATAAATGCGATGGATTAAAGTAGGATGGGCCAATTCCTATAGAGACTTCAGGTTGAACTCTTAAATGATTTACGAGGTCGCCGGCTTTGCTCCGTATGTATCCAGAGACGAGTACGGAGACCTAAGACCCGATTAGAAGTTCTTAGGCTCGTGGAGGAGCAGACACTGTTTATTTATACCTGTACTCTCCCAAGTGCTTAGTAGAGGGCTCTGCACCCATTAACGCCCAATAAATACCATTGATTGATTTAATCTTCGCTTTCATAGAGGTATGAAAGGCCGATGAGTGGTGCTTCTTTTCAGTAGTTGAAAGTTTCTGTGATCACAGGAGTCCAAAGTCTGTAACAATAATAATAATAATTTGTGGTATTTAAGTGCTTACGGTGTGCCAAGCACTGTACTAAGGGATGGGGTAGATATAATGAAATATATAATGAAAAGCCACGTGGCTTAGTGGAAAGAGCACAAGCTTGGGAGTCAGAGGTCGTGGGTTCTAATCCCGGCTCCGCCACCTATCAGAGGTGTGACTTTGAGCAAGTCACCTCACTTCGCTGTGCCTCAGTTACTTCATCTGGAAAATGGGGATTAAGACTGTGAGCCCCATATGGGACAACCTGATTACCTTATATCTACCCCAGCACTTAGAAGAGTGGTTGGCACGTAGTAAGTGCTTAACAAACACCATCGGCGCCATATAAGATAATCAGGTCCCACTTGGGGCTCACCCTCTAAGTAAGAGGGAAAACTCATCTTGAATCCCCATTTTGCAGATGAGAGAACTGAGCCCCAGAGAAGTGCAGTGACTTGCCCCAGGTCATACAATGGGCATGTGGCAGATCCAGGATTGGAACCCAGGTCCTCTGACTCCCAGGTCCGGGCTCTTTCCACTAGACCACGCTGCTTCAGCGCCATAATTCAGCAAAACAGGGAATTGAGATTCCGTTACCGCTCACTGGACACTTCTGTAACTTTAAAAAAAAGTTTTTGTTCGTATTTTTAATAGAGTGATTTAAGTATATTAAGTACACACTTTCTGCAATGTCACATTTCAGGCCAAGGAGATCTGTCAAGAACTTAAAATGGTTGCCACATTATCCATCCCTCGAGGGCTTAACGTGGTGTGTCTTGTGAGGTTGTATAAGTTGCTTGGGAAACCTGAGGTGCAACTTCTTCAGAAAGCCAAGCCCTCCCTTGGCAGAAATTAAAATAATATTCCGCAATCTCCAAAGTCAGCTTTGAGGCTAAATGTATTGGCCGTTCCCAGCTAAATTGAAATTAAATCTAGGGCAAAAAATGAAAAATGACTTTGGCATACTTTCGGATGCTCAAGAACTCTACATTTTGCCTTTTTCAGTCAGTGGTTATTCATCGAGCATCTACTGTGTGCAGAGCACTGTACTATGTCCTATATTCCTGGTTGTGTCCAGAAGGAGCAAGGGAGTGAAGTCGTAGCGCAGTTTTCAGCCGAGCAGGTGACTTTTGATGTAATTGGGCTTGACTTTTTCCTGTTGGCAAGCTGAGACGGCACAGTGGGGAGAGGTCAGGGTTTCAGATTGAAGTTCCTTGAGTAGTTTGGCCGTTTCTTCCTCCCAGCAGCCTGCTGGATCTCAAATGAACTTTTATTGCGTTTACATAAAGTTGAGCTTTCAAGCCTCATAAAGTGTCAAGTTGCAAAAAGCCACCCAAGCTCGGCCTCGAGGAAGGAACACGGGCCTGGGAGTCAGAAGACCTGGGTTCTAATCCCAGCCCTGCCACGTGGGCTGTGTGGTCTTGGGCAAGTCCCTTCACTTTCATTTGCTCATTCAGTCGTATTGAGCGCTTACTGTGTGCAGAGCACTGTATTGAGTGCTTGGAAAGTACAATTCAGCTTTGTACAGAGAGACAGTCCCTGCCCACAACGGGCTCACAGTCTAGAAGGGGGGAGACAGACATCAAAACAAGTAAACAGCCATCAGTGGCGTCAATAAAAAATAAATGGAATTAGAGATATTTATACACATCAGAACAAGTAAAACAGGCAGCAAGTAAAACATTTCTCCGTGCCTCAGTTTCCTCATAGTGTAAAATGGGGATTAAGACTGTGAGCCCCATGTGGGACAGGGACTGTGTCCAACCTAATTAGCTTGGCTCTACCTTAACGCTTAGTACGGTGCTTGGCACGTGTTAGGCACCTAACAAATACCGTAATTTAAAAAAAAAAGGGTCAAAGTTAGAATTAGTTTTTACTTCGACCTGTTAGTACAAAAGGATGCATGCAGTGTATTGGACCTAGTGAATGAACACTACCAAGTGATCCCTAAAATATCATAACTGTTGTATTTTTTTCTTCTCAGGTCCCAAAACTGTTTTTTTCTGGGCACCAATAATGAAATGGGTAAGTTGGACTTTGGACAGGAATGTAATTAGAACACGGACCTGAAAAGCTAGAGCTTTTTTTCATTCTATATTAACAGGTGAATAAAAAGTGCTTTTCCTTTCATGAGCTCTAAATAGATTACAAATGTGCTCATTAAGCTTCAAAGTCACCTTGCTCCCCAGTAGTTAGTCCCATTACCCGATGATTGACGTTTTTCACTCAGTAGGTCTCAGAGAACGGTGACTCTGGGGTGAGGCCCTTCAGAAAGCCGGGAGTGGAGCCAGGACTCGAACCCAGGTTTTCCGAATCCTGAGGCGGTTTCTCTCCGGCCTTTCTCGGGGCTTCCCAACTGATTTGCCCAGAGATCTACCAGTCAATCCAGGAAGATCAGCTTGTGCTCACAGATTCCTTCGGGCTCATCAGGCATCTTTCTATGCCGTCCATTCTGCGTCGGAAGAGACCCCATTTTGGGACACCCTGCCGTTTTTGACTTGACCTCCTTGACAACCCATGATGTACGGTCGATCACGCTCACCCATCAGGCCCCATGAAATAACATGAAAATGATTTCTTACTTCAAGCCGTTAGAAATAAACAGACTGGCCGGACCAAAAAATGAAAATCCTAGCACGGTAGATTTTCCCTTTTTAACAACAAAAAAAAAAATTGTGAGAATTGGGGCAAGTGAAAGTCAGAGACGGTCAGTCCTTTTTCAAAGGTGGTGTCTGTTTTGCGGGCTTCATGTGCCCCCTCGTCGCAGAAAATTCAGAAAGTTTCTGTGGGGCTGCTTCAGTGTTATTCAGAAAAAGTTAGCGATGGTGCTATTTGGGGAAGGGGGCAGCCCCGGCTGCTTATCAGTGGAAACGATAAAAAGTGTGTGTGTGAGAGGGGAGGGGTGTGCCCAGCGTTCATTTGTCCTTTTCTTGACTCATTCTGACCCTCTTAAAACCTTTTGCTTCAAGCCAAATTCGATCCATGTGTCCTTTTATTTATTTATTTATTTTTACAGTACTCCTTAAGCGCTACTGTGTACCAGGCACTGTCCTAAGCATTGAGATAGATATAATAAGGATGATGGTATTTGTTAAGTGCTTATTATGTGCCAAACACTGTTCTAAGTACTGGGGTAGAGACAGGGTAATCCAGTTGTCCCACGTGGGCTCACAGACTTAATCCCCATTTTACAGATGAGGGAACTGACGCACAGAGAAGTGAAGTGACTTACCCAAGGTCACAGAGCAGACAAGTGGCGGAGCCGGGATTAGAACCCACGACCTCTGCCTCCCAAGCCCGGGCTCTTTCCACTAAGCCAAGCTGCTTCTCATATAAGATAATCAGGTCAGGATGTTCACGCCCACAGGGACTCCCAGTCTAAATCGGAGGGAGGAGGATTGAATCCCCATTTTACAGATGAGGAAACTGAGGAACAGTGAAGTGAGTTGCTCAAGGTCACAGGTGGCAGAGCCAAGATTAGAACCAGGTCCTCTGACGCCCAGGCTCTTGGGCCTCGCTGCTCCCCTTCGAGTTGGAGTTTGATTGGTTAAGTCAAGTCTTGCATCCTGATAGATTTTGCCTTATTCATTGTTTCCGTGTCCTTTTTAGAACAGGCATCCTACACTCCTGTTGCCATGGGTACTTAACTTACCTTCACTGAAGCAGTCTTCTAGGGTAACCAGTGAAATCAGTCTGCCCAAATGTTAATATTGCAGGGCCCTTCCCGGAAGAACAGATTTGCTTCCAATTCAGCAGTTGATCCCAATCGATCAAATCAATCCGTGGCATTTACTGAGCACTTACTATGTGCAGAACGCTGTACTAAGCACCTGGGAGAGTCCAGTGCAACGTAATTAGCAGACACGTTCCCTGCCCGTAATGAGACCCGGTGCTGAAGCCAACAGTGTGGGTTTTTGGCTCGGCCAGTGCATTGGCTTCTTTCTTTCTTTCTTTCTTTCTTTCTAATGGTATTTGTTGAGCTCTTACTGTGTGTCACACACATATCTCTAGGGTAGATATGAGCTAATCCGGTTGGACACAATCCCTGTCCCACTTGGGGCTCGCACTCTTAATCCCCATTTCCCAGATGAGGTAACTGAGGCCCAGAGAAGCGAAGTGACTTGCCCAGAGCAGACAAGTGGTGGAGCGGGGATTAGAACCCAAATCCTTCTGACTCCCAGGCTGGGGCCGTATATTTGAACGAGTGCGATGCTGTCCGTATCGTAAATGCTAGGCCACCTCCCGAACCGCCAGAACCTTGGATTTCTGCCTGCCTGAAAGTCCTTAACACGCGGCTATTTTAAGTCCGGGTCGGACTTGTACATAGCCTTCCGGTGACAGCACAGTATGGAAATACTTTCCTTTCTCTTTGCGGCGGGCGTCTCGAGTTTTGTTTACAGCGCAATACCCTCCTGTCCTCCGTCGCCCCACGCAACCCAGCCAGACAGTGCGGAGTCATTTTTCTCTGATAACCCAATAGCTACCGAAACACGGGGAATGTGTCTATCGACTCTAGATCTCTCTATACCTCCTCTATCTGTCCCCCTCTATCTCTCTCGCCCCCAGACTGTGAGCTTGTTGTGGGCAGGGAATGGATCTGTTGTTATAGTGTTCTCTCTCAGGCGCTTAGCACAATGCTTTGCACACAATAAGCACTCAATAAATATGATTAATAATCATAATAATGATTCTGTCGTATTGTTCCCTCCCAAGGGCTCAGTACAGCGCTCGTCACACACTAAGCGCTCAGAAATGTGATTTATTGATGTGGCGATGAGGTCCCCACCTCCCGAACCACCAGAACCTCGGATTTTTGCCTTCCCGGAAAGAATCCCGATCCGTTCGTGCCCATCCGCCCTCCCCCACTAGACCCTCCCGGGAATCTGAGGGCGGGGGGGAGGACTGTCAGGGAATTCCAAGGATGTCAAACCGCACTTGCAGAGCTTCCAGCAGCTGGGTCTGCCTGACAGCAGTCTGACCGATTCTAGCCCGGCCTCCTCCATCGCAGAGAGCTACCGTTCTTTGTCTCTAACCTCAGTGTCCTTCCCTCTTGTTGCCTCACCTTCTTTTCCACCTCTCTCTCCTCTCCCCTTCCTCTCCTAGGCAGAACCAAGGCAGTAGGCCATAAACAGTGGGTCGGTGACAAGGGATCGAGGCACCTCAGACTCAAGAGCCCATTGAGTTACACATTCTTCACGTCCCCCTGGCTGACTGTGAATCTGTTTTCCTTCCAACTTTTCCCTTTGAAATCCAGCAGAAGGTGTATGGAAATACTTAAATGTTCGCATCCGTATCCCCAATTTCAGTAATAATTATAATAATGATGAAGGTATTTGTTAAGCTCTTACTATGTGTCGAGGACCGTTCTAAGCGCTGGGGTAGATACAAGGTAATCAGGTGTTCCCACGTGGAGCTCACGGTCTTAGTCCCCATTTAACAGATGAGGTAACTGAGTCACAGAGAAGTGAAGTGACTTGCCCAAAGTCACACAGCTGGCAAGTGGCAGAGCGGGGATTAGAACCCACGACCTCTGACTCCCAAGCCCGTGTTCTTTCCACTGAGCCACGCTGCTTCCCCTTAATAATTTAATTCAATAATTAATAATAATTATTCCCAGTAATAATTTGGGGTATTTGTTTAGTACTCACTATGTGCCAGGCACTGTACCAACCACTGGGGTAGATACAGCGTAATCGGGTTGGACACAGTGGGTCACGGTCTTAATCCCCATTTTACAGATGAGGGAACCGAGGCCCAGAGAAGTTGTGATTTGCCCCAGATCACCCAGCAGGCAAACGGCAGAGTCGGGCTTAGAACCCAGGCCCTCTGATTCTCTGGCCCAGGCTGTTGCCACAAGGCCACACTGCTTCCTCGTTCCTCTTCCTCTGACTCCTTAGTCTCACCTTTTGAGGGTCCTTAATATCGAACTTGCCTCTTAGAAGGGGGAGCCGTTAACTCAAAGCCAATGGGCAGTTCTCGGCCTCTAACTCCTTGCCAAACCGCCCACAATTTGTTCTACCTTGAGCCAAGACATTCCCTGAGAACCTCTTTTCTTCAAACATCTTCTTGAGAAAAATCCAATCAAGTCGATAAGAACTTCTTTCCCAAGTTTGAAATATAGCAAAATCAGAGGAGGTGAGCTCTGGATTGACCTCCAAGTTTTTTTGTTTTGGGGGGCTTTTTTAAATTATCTTTTGTTTTTCAGTTTGCATTCTGTTTTCCTTTCTGTTCCCATTGTAGTTATCTCAATAGGTCTATCACCCCTATTTGATTATAGTTCCTCAAAGGCAATCTGGCCTAATGGAGAAGTGTGGGCGTCAGAGGACCTGGATTCTAATCCCAATTGCACGCTCGTCTGCTGTGTGACACATCTGGACCTCAGTTACCTCGGGTGTTTTACCGTTTTACCTCATATGTACAATGAGGATTAAGACTCTGAGCCTTATGTGGGACAGGGACTGTGCGTCCAGAATGGTTATTTTGTATCTATCCCAGTGCTTAATACAGTGCCCAGCGTTTATTACAGTGCCCAGTAGTAAGTGCTTAACAAATACCATTAAATATGTGTGTGTGAGTGTGTGTGTTGAGGGGAACAGGGGCGAAGGGGCAGCCGGAACCTTATCCTCTGTATTTTTATTGGCTTCTTCTGAACAAGGAGTGACACCACTAAATAAATTCTGTGGTGGCTTCTTCTGCTAGTGAATTGTATGACCCACTCGCATTCCTGATGGCCCTTGGTGTTGGTTTGTGTCTCCTAGGGGTTGGTGGGAGCCGGATTAGCTGACATGGCCAGACCTGCCGAGAAACTCAGTACAGCCCAGTCTGCCGTTTTAATGGCTACAGGTGAATTCCTCGCTGTTTCGACTGCCATGTTTCACGTTATTTTATGTCACTTTATTTTAACTGAATCGACTTCCTGCTTTAATCTGGCTACCTCGTGAAGATTCCTCTGACTCTGAGTCTCTTTCACTCTGTGTCATTTTTCTAGGTTCTTGTTTGGGGGAAAGGGGCGGGGAGGGGTCTTTTCATATCTAAGAACTAATTTTTATATCCAATTGGGAGAAAAACCCTGTATTAAAGGCTCCATTTTAACTTATCCATATCAACTTTTTGTATGTTTCTCGCTCCGTCAACCAGCCTCGGAATTGCAAGATACTTGGATATTTGTTAAACTCATCCTTTTTTATGCTTTTCTAACTTTTGATTTTCCCATCCAACAGGGTTCATTTGGTCAAGATACTCTCTCGTCATTATTCCTAAAAACTGGAGTCTGTTTGCGGTTAATTTCTTTGTCGGTGCTGCAGGAGCCTCTCAGCTCTTCCGTATATGGAAGTATGTTGGCTAATATAATTATAGTAGTGATAATAATTTGTGCTTTGAACATGTGTCCAGGTTTGGGGCAGTAGGTTTGGTGTAGAACACCCCCGTGGTTATGTAAGCGAGATCAATAGAAAAGTCTTTGGTGGTATTAACGTGGCTAAGGAAGATAATTCAAATGGCTGGAAAACTCAGGGAGCACCCAAATCAGTTACAATGTTAGCTTGATCTCGAAATCGGGGAAAACTTTCACCTTTCTAGGGAAGAGTTCTCACAACCTGCTTTCTGACTTATTAAAGGCTGTCATGGAGGAGCAAGAGTGTCACTTCCAGTGAATTGCACTCGACAAAGTTAATAATAACAATAATAATAATAATAGTAATTGTGGGATTTAAGCCCTTACTATTTGCCAAGCACTGTACTAAACGTTGGGGTACATGCTAATCAGGTCCCACAGGGGCTAATCCCAGGAGTTGTGGCTTGCTCAAGGTCACACAGCAGGCAGGTGGTGGAGCTGGGATTAGGCCCTAGGCCTGTGCTCTTTCCAATAGGCCACGCTGCTTCCCAAGATGACAGAAGAGCAGTCAAACAGTGATCCAGTGTGATCCAACCCAAACCAGTTGGTTGCTTGTGATCCCATTAGTCCCTTTCAGCCTCTTCTGGCCACTCAGTCCCCTGAGCTCCCAGCTCCAGAGCTTCAGTCCCTTTCCCAGAGACTGTTTTTTGGGCCAGCCTTGGAACTAGTCTAAAAATAGGGCTTGGAGTGGCCCAGACTTCCCCACCCAAAACTAAAGGGGCCCTACCGAGCAAAGATGGGCTGGTGGGAATGCCCAGAGGAGAGAAACAGGGTGAGGAAAATTAAAGGCCAAAAAGGGAGGAAAGGGGAAATCAGCCAGATGACACCTGAAAGTCAAAAATTCCACGTCAAAACACCAACAGAATGTCCCATGAAGAAAAACCGTGTCCATCCTGAGGAAACAGACAAAAGCTCAGTAAACTGACTGGGGAAAAAAAAACGAGCACATGACTATGAAAAAGGGAATCCCAAGAGAGAAGCGGTAGTAGAGATTAAGTACAATTTTGCAAAAAAGAAGAAAAATGTAGTCACGGGACTAATAAGCATAAAAACTAAATACATGCCCCAAAACGTCATTTCGAGTGACAGTAGCTTAGCGGTTATCATTTTGAAAAATGAGAAAGATGGTTAAGGAATCCAATTTAGCTTTCACCTTGAAAAAAGTGAAATCTGTTGACAGCAGATTCGCCAGAGGGGTAGGAGGAAATAACTTGTCCAAAATATAGGCGGTGAGGGAGAGAGCAAGAAATTAAGCATCCTTCCACTCACCAGGTCAGAGAGAACAGGTAATTCCACTGGTCAGGAATAAACCGTTTGGAGGGCCACTACTGTTAGATAGCTAAATTGCTAAACTATCAATTTATGGTGTTTACCGTGTGCAGAGCGCTGAACTAAACAGTTGGGAGAGTATAATACAACAGAAGCGTCAGACATGCTCCCTGCCTACTCTGAGCTCACAGTCTAGAAGGGGAGAGAGACATTGATATAAAGTACGAGGGACAAGCGTGTCCGACGTGCAGAAATGGTTGGTGGTGGTATGCTGGCAATGGAGTAACGCCACCAGTTCGATGTGTAGGTGTCCCCTGAGCACAGAGCCTTTCTAGAGTCTTAACTCAGGGGTTCCATGGTTTTAAACTCGTTGGAGGCCCCGGACTTGGCTTCTCCCATCCCTCTTGCCCAAATTATGCAGCAAGACTCGATGGTCTCCGCTTGCTCCAGCTCGATCCTCGTCCCAGTGCAGATCAGTGACAGGGTCGGAAAGCATTGAATGCCACCCCACCTGGCCGCAAAGAAGGCAAAGGCATTGGTTTCCACTCGATTTTACTTCTTGGCATAAAAGAGGCATTAAATAGTTGTTAGCAATGTGTTTTGTTTTTTTCTCAGATCTATTTTAGTGCAGTTTCAGGATTAGTTGTGAATGCCCAAATCTAACGTTCTCAAGTTTTAAAGCTAGGATCCTTTCCAACTATGTAGTGTGGGAAATACTTTTCATGGCAGCGAGGTTCCAAGAGGCCAGGACGTTGTTGTTTCTGCCCACATTCCTCTCCAAAGCCGGGGGTATCCGAGGTGCGTTTGTCTCCTGTCGGTGGCCAAACCTAAATCGGGTTGTTCTTCAGTTTCCCGAGGTCCCGTTAGATGATCATCAATGCTACTTAGATTCATAAGGGCTGTGCCAAGCACTGTCCGGAACGTATTAAACACCCAGCCTGGGTTCAGTGAATTCAACTGCTCACAACCGATAGGTAGAACGAAGGATAGTAAGGGTCCTATCCGCTGGAAATCCGGTCATCTATAATGCCTTGATTTCATAGCCGACCTGAACCCGAGTAACCCCCATCCTTAACCTCTAACAACCCTTAGGGTTCAGTGCATTTCTCCTCACTTTAATATACACAAATTCTCTTTCCATTAAAAACCCATCTGTCTGTAGATTTATCGCCTTTTTCTCCTGCCCTCTTCTCGTCACCCTCACAAGTTTTTCACAGTAGGTTCGGGATTAACTTAGTGTGTTCCCTTTTGGATTTCAGGTACCAGCAGGAACTAAAATCCAAGGAAAGTCAATAAAGAGCCCTCGGTTTGCCGAACAACTCCGCCAGTGGACGTGACCCCCAGAGGAACCTCGATTTACTAAGAATCGTTGACTAAGAATCGTCGTCTTTGGTTCTTCAGAAGAGAATGCTAATAACATTAATACCCTGAGAGGAAGTGTGTCTGTAACTAGCTATCATGCAGAGTCTCAATGAACTGATAAATAAAACAACCTTTTAGTAATGGTTCATGCAGATCCTTTGGCTCGCGTAAAGAATGGAAGGGTCTCGGTCAACTCTGAAGAGCCTTATCTCTTTTCCAGCCTGGCCCGAAACTCACCGGAGACCGTCCAGTGAGAGAGGAATTCTTTGGATTTGTGAATCCTACGGGAAGCAATTCTCAGTTATTCCCAGTAATGAGGGGAGAGAGTTGACATGAAACCCCCTCCCCCAAAGGGGAGTCACAGTCAACCATGTAAGACACCAATTTGTTGTCTTTATGAACATTTCCATTAAGCTTCCGGCAGGACTGTGTATAGTTAAAGTACCCAGGAAGAAATATGCACGTGTGGCAATCGCTTTCGAAACGGTGCCTTTTAGCTCAAAGACCGAGTCTCGGGCCTCTGCCCCTGATGGAGTCAAATTTGAATAACCACTTCCCTTTTCATTTGTCGCCGCTCCAGAGGAAAGGTTCACAAAAGATCAAATGGCCAAAAGGCAGGCAAAGGAAAAAGGAGGTGTGAGAAACCAGGAACCTTGATAGTCAACCCCTGAATGATCAAGAGGAGATACTCACTAGGGTAATCAATCAGCGGTATATATTGAGTTCTTGTGTGCAGAGCACTGTACTGAATGCTTGGGAGGGGACAGTACAACAGAGTTAGTAGAGACATTCCTTGCCCACAACGAGCTTATGGTCTAACTACTACTTTCATTTCAAAAGCCACGTCGATGGGCGATCTTTTTATTAGTATCCAAGACCACAGTGACACGCAGATCACGCCCCCAAACATCACCATTCTGCTACGCAACGGTCATTGGATTATTTGGTTCTAGGCCCAGCCGACTCTCTATCATCGGCACTGTAGACCGGAGCTGGCAAAGCCCTATTTATCTCCTCCCCCTCGGCTGGAAAGTCTTGTGGATCTACTTCACTCATAAACCCCGAGAGCTAAAGGCGGTGAGCGGCCCACAGTGAATTCCAGCCAAAGCCCTCGGTGACGGTCATCCAATTTCATCCGAGCCGGTGACTCTTCGGGATCCCCTGAGGTCAGTTTCAAAGTCGCTGCTGCCCGCGTGATATACTTGTTAGAGCGGTAAACTAAATGGTGTCACCCAAATGGCTAGAAACTTGTCGAGTGCCCAAATTTCATCACGAGATTGTCCTTGACGGATTCTACCGAGTCACTGGGACAGAGCCAGTTACGAAGGCAGACATGCTTCAGTAGTTGCCGGTCCACACAAAGATTTTAACTTAACTGCCTGAAAGGTGGAATTGCTGCTATTTTGTAAGGGCTTCTCTGAGTCGTGCCCAGAGGCCAAATCAGAAAACTGAACTACACCTAGTTGGGAGGAGAAAAAGAAAAGTTGAGCAAAAGTGTCTGATTAATCCACGGTCTTCCGATTTGGAATTTTTCCACCCGGAGTTAACCAAGCTGCATAGATATTAAGGGCTTTTGTGGAAGAAGAGCTAATTGGATTGCAAAGGAAATAGTTTGTTTTCTTGTGCACCTGTGGTTCCATTTGAGCCAGCAGAGCAGCAGACTTGAATGGCCGGAGACTCGAACTGAAAGCCGACTCTTGTAAATAAAGAGCCAAAGAAAGTTTTCCTTTTTGCTCACCTTTCTTGGAGCAACTGTCCCCACCTTTATTTTTTAAACAGCTCGTTTTCTCGGGGTTAACGGAGAGCCCTGAACCCAGAAGAGAAGGTGGGCATTTTCATGGAGTGAGTTGGGAGAGGCGGTGGCTTTTTCTCAAATTGAATAGATTGAAAGTTTGCATTTTTCTCCTGCCAAAGGCATCGGTTTCCACTCGGTTTTATTTTGGGGCATAAAAGAGGCATTAAATAGTTATCTGTGGGGTTTTTTTTCTCACGTCTATTTTAGCACAATTTCAGGATTAGTTGTGAATGCCCAAATCAAACATTCTCAAGTTTTAAAGCTAGGATTCTTTCCAACCACGTAGTGTGGGAAACACTCTTTGTAGCAGTGAGGTTCCAAGAGGTCAGGATGTTGTTGTTTCTTAATTTTTTTTTATGGTACTTGTTGAAGAACTTACCATGTGCCAGGCACTGTACAAAGGAAAGAGGGACAAAAGGTATTGAATCCACTTTCTCCTCTCTCTCTGACCCTCTAGTTGTCTTTCTATGAATGATTGCCCCGCCACTTTCTGCTTCCATCTCTTGTCCATACCCCTCCCTTCCTTCCCTACTGCCCCTATTTTTCTCCTCTCCCCCGCCTTTCAGGCCTCTGCTTCCATTTACCTCATCCCGCTCAATCCAAGCATTTCCTCTATCCTTTGCAGCCCTATTTCTGGAAATCGGGGCTGAAAGGGAGCCTTAGTGAGCTTGGATCTTCGGATGGATTTGAGAGGCCCTCCCTACCCCCACCCCGGAACCCACTCCAGGAGGAGTGGGAAGACCCAGAAACCACCCCCACACACACACTCATATGCACTTCCCTTGGGTTACAGAATTTGGGGGTGAGTGGATAGCTTCATCTGACTCCCCAGTTGAATGTGTCACACTGAATACGGGATTGCACTTTGTTTTTTAACCTTGCCATGAAAATGTAGGTCAGAAGCGCTCCTAATGAAGGTAAATAGACCCAGCTTTTACTAGCAAGGTGGGTGGAGGGCAGATAAGGAAAGGTCTCTGGACTCTTTTTCTTCTTTGCTGCTGGGGCTGGGAACCAAAATGGAAGGTGTGTCTGAAGTTGTTTTTAATTTTCCGTTTTTTAATTTTCTTCCCTGGGTCCCCCCCGACACCCGCCCCCCTTCCACCTTTTAATGTATCAAGCTCAGACCTGCACCAGCTAGTGTTGATTTCAAGTTGTGACACCACCCAGAAAATCCCACACCAAAATGCAGTGTGAATTTTGTCCTGTGACCCTGAGTTTCGTCCGCCATCGACTGGTTTAGACCGCTCATGGAAGTGGGCCCCTCCTCGAACTTCAAATCCAGCACAGATATCTCAATGAGGAGAGTTTACTAAACCTGGCCAGGCTTTGTTTAATATAAGCGGTGAAATCCCCGCCTTAAAACCACTCTTCATGGGAAGGGATCATGTCTACCAACTCTGCTGAATTGAACTTTCTCAAATGCCTAGTACGGTGCTCTGCGCAAAACAGGGACTCAATAAATATTTGTTAAAAACTTTCTATGTGACAAGCACTGGTCTAAGTGATGGGCTAGATACAAGCTAATCAGGGTGATGGATTGATTAAAACCACCCTCACGCCGTGGGTCTGGCAAGAGCCAATGGAGAAGAAAGGAATCCTTCGTGGGTTATTAATTGTCTCTCCCTACCTGCTTCATACACACTTTGCCACTATTGTGAAATACTGAGTGCTTACTATATGTCAAGCACTGTGGCAGATATAAGGTAATCAGGTTGGACACAGTCCCTGTCCCACAGGAGGCTCACGGTCTAAGGAAGAGGGACTCTTTTTCTTCTTTGCTGCTGGGCCTGGGACCCAAAATGGAAGGTGCATCTTAGGTTGTTTTTAATTTTCCGGTTTATTTTCTTCCCTGCCTGTTCCTGAGTCCCCCTGACCCCCAGCCCCCTTCCGCCTTTTTATGTATCAAGCTCAGGCCTGCACCAGCTAGTGTTGATTTCAAGTTGCGACACCACCCAGAAAATCTCAGGAAGAGGGAGTAGAATTTAATCCCCAGTAAATGAGGATGAGGAAACTAAGGTATTAAGAAATGAAGCGACTTGCCCAAGGTCACACTACAGGCCAGTGGCAGAACTGGGACTAGAACCCAGGTCTTTTGACTCCCAGGCCCGGGCTCTTTCCACTAGGCCAAGCTACTTCCAGGCTTCTGTTCTTGCCACCAAAGGGCTCAGTCCAGCCCCATGCGAGCTGTGGGTGCTCGGGATATATTCCTATTTTTTAAAGGTATTTGTTAACCACTTACTATGTGCCAGGCACTCTACTAAGCGCCGAGATAAATACAATACAGTCCGTGACCCACATGGAACTCACAGTCTTAATCCCCATTTTACAGATGAAGGAACTGAGGCACGGAGAAGTGAAGCGACTTGCCCATGGTCACACAACAGACGCGTAGCAGAGTCGGGCCAAAAACCCAAGTCCTCTGACTCCCGGGCCGAGCTCTTTCCATCGTTTTCGCTATTGATTGACTAGGCTTCTCCTTGAGGGAGGTTTCACAAGCAGCTCTGACGTTAAGTAAAGTTCCCTGACCCCAACGGCTCTGATGTCAGACCCCGATTTGAAAGACCAAAACTAGGCCAGCCTCAGGGAGACCAGTGGGCCGAGAGGAGGCTGAGCCAAGTGGGAGGGGCGGGAGAAGCGGGTAGAGTGAGCAGCCAATCAGGTGCCAGGATGGTGGGGTGGGGGGGAACGTAATGAGCAACCCCAGTGGGTGTGGCTTGGACACAGGCTTCCAGGGAAAACTGCCATTCGTGGGTGGGGTCGGGCGGCATGGGCCCTGAGCTAACCGTGGTCCTCCGACTGGCTTGGACCGCGATCCCGACCTTCTCATCACTCCTGGAAGGTCATTCCCACCCCAGGCACCCCGCTCCCTCTGTCCATCCCGCAACAGGGGGACTAGAGACGGAGAGAAAAGGCCCTGGAAGGAAGCGGGTGATCCCTTGGGGTGAGGTTGGAGGTTTGAGACCGAGAGGGGCCCTCATTTCCTCATTCCCTGTCCTCCGTCTTAGGGCTGTGACCCTTTTCCTTCGACTTGACCACTGATTGCTTTGTAGCCACCCTTCTCCCAAACACAGTTCCACCGAACCACCCCTCACTCCATCCCCATGCACGGTTGTTTTTTTGTGGGACAGAACTCCGTACGAAGCGGCCTTCCCCCCACGTCTTTTCCTCGGGCCTTCCGTCGGATGGTCTTTCCTGCTCGCCCCCCAGGGCCCTGGATGATTGACTGAGCCGGCGATGGACCCCGGCAGCGTAAACCAGGTTGACCGAGCCATCATCAGAATCGCCGCCCACTTGCCAGATCTCATTGTCTACGGAGAGTTCGCCCCTCAGTTTCCCTCGCTGGAATACTTTGACGGCGTCCTCATGTTTGTGGATATCTCAGGCAAGCCAAAAATGGGCCCCTCGCTCGTTTGCTACGGCTCAGCCGGACCGCGGCCTCGGGGGAGGAAGCGTCAGTCGGTCAATCGTGTGTGTTGAGCGTATACTGTGTGCAGAGCACTGTGCTGAGCACTTAAGAGAGGACAGAATAACAATAAACAAATTTCCTGCCCACAACGAGCTGACAGTCTAGAGAGGGAGGACGTTAATAGATATAAATACGTGACAGATGCGGACATAAATGCCGTGGGGTTGGGAGGGGGGATGAAGAAAGGGAGCGAGTCAGGGCGACGCAGGAGAGAGAGGAAAGGAGGGGCTTAATCAGGGAAGGCCTCTTGGAGATCTGCCTTCAATAAGGCTTTGAAGTGGGGGAGAGGAATTTTCTGTCCGATATGAAGAGGGAGAGCATTCCAGGCCAGAGGCAGGATGTGGGCGAGAGGTGGGTGGCGAGATTGACAAGATGGAGGTACATTGAGAAGGTTGGCATTAGAGGAGCGAGGTGCGCGGGCTCGGTTGGAGTAGGAGAGCAGAAGAGGCATGTGATAGGGAGTCCAGAGGTGGAACAGAAGACGTCTTGGGAGCTTTTTAAACCGTTTTTGTTAAGCACTTACTACGTGCCAGCTATTTTACTAAGCGCTGGGATAGATGCCAGATAATCAGGTTGGACACAGTCCCTGTCCCACGTGGGGCTCCCCGTCTTAATAATAACGATCGTGGTATTTGTTAAGCGCTTGTCGTGTGCTAAACACTGGGGTAAATACAGGATGAAGGAGGAGGAGGAACATTTTATAGCTGAGGAAACTGAGGCACGGAAAAGGGAAGCGACTCGCCCAAGGTCACACAGCAGACAAGTGGCAGAGCCGGGGTTAGAACCCAGGTCCTCTGCCTTCGGGGCCCACGCTCTTTCCACTAGACCACGCTGCTTGTTAGCCCCTACGTTTGCCAGACACTGGGCTGAGCGCTGGGGTGATCAGGTCGATGTGGGGCTCACAGTCCGTATCTAGACAGTCAGTCATTCGTACTACTTGAGTGCTTTCTGTGTGCAGAGCACTGTACTAAGCACTTGGGAGAGGACAATATAACAGTAGGCAGGCACATTCCCTGCCCGCGATGATTTTCCGGTCTAGAGGGGGAGACAGACTTTCATAGAAAGAAAGAAATGATGGAAAGGCGATAATGGTCAAAGCTCTAGGGATCCACTACGGGGACGATTGCAGGTGGAAGTGGGGCATTCTGTACACGGACACGACTCGACAGCATAAGACGGACAACCGAATGGACATAAATGCCGAAAGGCTGGAGGGTGGGGATGAATAAAGGCAGCGAATCGGGGTGTCGCAGAAGGGACTGGGAGAAGTAGGAGGGAGGCTGGCTGAAAGGCATTTAGGGGAAAGCCCCGCGCCCAGAGCCCGGGTTTCCCTCGGCTCCTCCGAGAAGCAGGCTGAGGGTCTCGTGCGCGTGCTCCAGGTTTCACCGCGATGACGGAGAAGTTCAGCACAGCCATGTACATGGACCGTGGAGCTGAGCAGCTGGTCGAAGTCCTCAACCGCTACATCAGCGCCATAGTCGAGAGTGAGTCACTGTAATCGTCATCAAAAAATAATCGTAATTATAATGGTATTCGTTAGGCACTTATCATGGGTCAAGCACTGTCCTAAGCCCTAAGCTAATCAGGTTGGACACAGTTCCTGTCCCACAAGGAGCTTACAGTCTTAATTCCCCTTTTCCAAATGAGGGAACTGAGGCACAGAGAAGTTAAGTGACTTGTCCAAGAACCCAGGACCTCTGGTTCCCAGGTCCGTGCTCTTTCACCTAGTCCACACGTGGACATGTCGTCTCTCAGCCTCTGCCTTCCAAGATTCCCTCTGGATGAACTCCTCCCCTCATCCCACCTTATGAGTGGGTGATTCCTTGCGGGTACCGGAGGGAAGGACGCTTTTTCCTTGGGAAGAAATCCGTGACTGACTGCTTTTTCTCTCTTTCTCAGAGGTGCTGATTTATGGAGGGGACATCTTAAAGTTTGCAGGTACGGGGCCTTGTGGCTTTGAGAGGGCAATCAGTCAAGCAATCGATGATATTTATCGAGTGTTTACTATACTCAGAGCCCTGTGGAAAAGGAGAGTACAATACAGCAAAATTAGCAGCCGTTCCCTGACCCTAAAGAGCTTACGGTCTAGCAGGAGAGACAGACAATATAAACGAATGTCATTTATAACGCATAATTTAATGATCGTAATAATTCTGGTATTAAATGCTGCGTGCCAGACACTGTACTAAGCACTGGATGGTTACAAGCAGATGAGGTAACTGAGGCACAGAGAAGTGAAGTGACTCGCACAAGGTCACACAGCAGATAAGTGGTGGACAAGGGGTGGGGCTGGAATTAGAACCCATAACCTTCTGACTCCCAGGCCCATGCTCTATCCATTAATGATGCTTCTAATACCAAACGTCCTGACACATTTCCACCCCGGCTGCTAGAGGACCGATGATCGATTTGAAGGTTTAGCGCTAACGCATCTCTTGATCCGGGGGGACTCAAATGGAGGACACCCTGGGGGGCAAAAGACCCCCCCACCTCCACCCCTCACCCCCTCTTCCCTGGGTCTTTTTCCTGAAGGGGACGCCTTGCTAGCCCTGTGGAAAGTGGAAAGGCGGCTTCTGAAAAATATCATAACCGTGGTGATTAAATGTAGCTTGGAAATCCACGGGATATTTGAAATCCAAGACTCTGAGGAAGGCCTGGATCTCCGAGTGAAGATTGGTAAGTGACGGCCGGTCGTCGCCGAGGGGCGACACCTGGGAGAGCTTCAGGAATCCCGGTGATGATGTTTAATATTTATTAAGCACTCAGGGCTAAGCACTGGGCCAGGCCTATGATGCAGCTCATCACCCATATGGGGGTGAGAGCAGGTTATCACTTCCTTGATTTACAGGTGAGGCCCAGAGAGGTTAAACGACCTGCCCAAGGACACACAGTGGATCAGGGATAGACTGGGGATCTGGGCCTGGATCTCCTGACTCCCTGTATCTGGATCTTTTCCCTAGACCATGCTGTCTCCCCTCTGACTTTTCTGAGGGGGGACGATGTCTACACTGAGTAACTGAAGACGGAGAAAACTTAGAGATCCTATCCACCGGGGGAGAGGGACAACTTGAACCCTCCTTGCCCAGCCACCTCCTCTCTCATCAAAGCTGAAGTTGAAAGACGAATCCCATTGCAGGGGGTTCGGGTCTTTTTTTTTTTAAATGGTATTAGTCAAGCGCTTCCTATGCGCCAGTCACTGTACTAAACGCTGGAGCAGATAGAACCTAAGCAGTTTGGACACGGTCCCTGTCCCACATGGGGCTCCCAGTCTCAATCCCTATTTTATAGTTGAGGTCACCAAGGTACAGAGAAGTGAAGTGACATGTCAAGGTCATACAGAACAGCGTTTGGCACATAGTAAGCACTTAACAAATGCCATCATTGAGAAGCAGCGTGGCTCAGTGGAAAGAGGCTGGGCTTGGGAGTCAGAGGTCAGGGGTTCGAATTCCGGCTCTGCCGCTTGCCAGCTGGGTGACTGTGGGCAAGTCACTTCACTGCTCTGTGCCTCAGTTACCTCATCTGTAAAATGGGGATTAACTGTGAGCGTCATGTGGGACAACCTGATTACCCTGCATCTACCCCAGCGTGTAGAACAGTACTTTGCACATAGTAAGTGCTTAACAAATACCAACATGATTAGCATTATTATACAGCAGACAAAATGGTAGAGCAGGGATTAGAACCCGGGTCCTTCTGATTCCCAGGCCCGGGCTCTATCCACTAGGCCACGCTGCTTCTCAGCCGGTCAAAAAGCCCCCCTGGACAGGCAAGGGGTAACCACGGAGTGCCCCCCATGGGGGAAGAGCCCCCCAACCCGGTTTGTCACCGACACAGGGCTGTCGGCCGGCCACATCACCAAGGTGGTGTTCGGGGACGAGCTAAGGAGACACTTCCTGGTGATCGGGCAGGCCGTCGAGGACGTGCGCTTCGCCCAGGGCCTGGCCCAGATGAACGAGGTCATCCTGTCCCCAAACTGCTGGCAGCTGTGCGACCGCAACATGATCGAGATCGAGCGCATCCCGGACCAGAGAGCCGTCAAGGTGCCTCCCGAGAGGGGGCCCGGGGCCGGGGGGGCGGAAGAGGCATATTAGCCCGGCCCAGGGTTGGTCCTCTGAGAGTCCAGCCGGGTCCGGGCCCAGGGTGGAGGTGGGATCGAGGAGCACAGTGGAATTGCCCAAGGGCTACCTGTTGGGTAGGGGGTGGGAGGAGAAAGGGACGGTTTTATGAAATTTTCAGGTCCTTCCGTAGGGTCTCATTGAGGCGGCCCAGGATCCTCTCTGTGGCAGAAAGGAGCCCGGGTTCCCTAGCCTCTGGACGGGCGTGGGGGGGGAGAAAGGGAGAGTCTAAGGCACCCCCGTCTCCCCACCCATCTCAGGGTTGGACTGGCATTCAGAGGACCGCAGATTCTGGTTCTTTTCTAGAGGCCGGGCTTGGGGAATACCGGCACCCCCAGACGGGGTGGACGACAACGTCGATCCACTGGCTTGAGTTGTGTTCCAGAGGGTGGGGATGCAGGGGAGACCGAGGCCGCCAAGGCCCACGTCACCCAGAACGTTTGAAAGACCGAACCTCCTGCCCTCCGGGATATTAGCAACCACGGTGCCAGCCTGCGGGGGATAAGCAGTCACTTCCTCTGTTCTTTTCTTCCACGCCTTCAGGTCAGCTTCCTCAAGCCTCCCCCGATGTTTAATTTTGATGAATTTTTCACAAAATGCATGACCTACATGGATTTCTACCCCACCAGGGAAAATCAAAGTGAGTCCAACCTCTCCTCTCCTTGCATCCCAACTCCTCCTTTAATTCCTTTCCCGTCCTTCTCCTCGTCATCTTTCTCCTTCAAGAACTATTTGTGTCTTGTTCCCCTTCCATGTTCTAGGTACTGTCCCCCTCTTGAATTTTCCAGTCGGTCGGTCGATCAGTGAGTGCTTACTCTGTGCAGAGCACTAGAGTACACACTTTAGAGGGGACAATTCGGTTAGTAGACACTATTCCTGCCCATCAGCGGGGAGGAGATGGACCTTCGATAAGGCTTTGAATGGGGGGGAAAATGGGAGGAAATGTCTGTCGGATATGAGGGGGAAGGGCGCTCCAGGCCAGAGGCGGGACGTGGGCGAGAGGTCGGCGGTGAGACGTCCTACTCACCTACCTCTGCCCGTCCTGTCCGAGGCGCCGAGACCACCTCCTCTCTCCATTCTCCCAGACCTGCTGCGACTTGCCTGTACTCTGGAGTCCAACGCCGAGCTGGAGAATTTCCTTCAAAAATACATCATGGAAAACATTCTGAAACAGGTATCTCAACATGCGTGCGTCGGCGAGCTTTGAAGGTGTCAGAGAATCACCCGGCTTTAAAAGACCAGTGGAACCAATAGAAGTAGTAATTTTGGTATTTGTGAAGTGCTTACTACGTGCCAAGTATTGTCCTAAGCGCTGAGGTAGATTCAAGATCATCCCGTCCCATTGGGAGTTCACAGTCAGAATAGGAGGGAGAGCAGGGATTCGATTCCCATTTTGCAGACGAGGGAACTGAGGCCCAGAGAAGTTAAAAGTGACTTGCCTAAGGTCACACAGCAGACAAGTGGCAGAAGCGGGATTAGAACGCAGGTCCTCTGACTCCCAGGCCCAGGCTCTTTCCACTAGGTCACGTTGCTTCTCTGGCATTGATCTTAGCGGTTGATCTGGTCAGCTTCCTCTTCTTTCCCCTTGGTGCTTTAGTTACCTGGTCCTAATTAAACCGAGGGTTGGCTTTGGGGTCCCAGTGGGGTGGTTAGTTCTGGGTGGAGTCCTGGGGGTCTCTCCAGAGCTTCCTGAGGTGGGGGGGATTAGGACCTGAACCCTCTAGCCCGACCTGGAGAAGACCCCCTGCTGCAGGGCTCTCCGTCCTAAACTGGATTTCCAGGGACCCTCTGGACTTCCGGGAGAGTTACCCTAAGATTCCAAGGTTTGGGCCTGCTCCTTCGGGCCTCACCCCTGTTCTGGATTAGCCACAGTGTGTTTAACCGTAGTGTGACAGGACAGCTGCCGCCCAAATGAGAGCCTTGACACACCTTGAGAACCCCCTTCTGTGAGCCCAGCGGGCAGGGTTTTTTGTTTGTTTTTTTATGGTATTTAAAACCTTAATACGTGTCAAGCACTAGGGGTAGACACAAGTCGATCAGGCCGGTTACAGCTCCTGTCCTATATGGGACTCCCAGTCTCAGTAGGAAAGAGAACAGGGGTCCAATCCCCGTTTTCAGTTGAGGTAACTGAGGCCCAGAGAAGTGAAGTGACTTGCCCTGGCAAGTGGCAGATCCGGGATTAGAACCCAGGTCCTCTGACTCGGTCATTCATTCGACCGTGTTCACCGAGTGCTTACTGGGGCTAAGCCTAGGACCGAGCTCTTTTCCCTAAGACCACACTGTTTCCCGCTGCCCGCCAATTAACAGGCGAGAGTCTTCCGTGGTGGGTGCAAAGCATCACGAGAGAGCTGTGGTCCCCCAACCTGAGAAGACCAACGTCCCTCTCTGCCTCCTCTCTTCCAGGCCCCTCTAGACCGTAAGCTCCTTAAGAGCAGGGAACAAGCCTGGCTCATTCTATTGCATCGGACTCTCCCGGGCGCTCAGTACGTTGCCCTGCCCAGAGCAAGCGCTCAGTAAAGACCATTCTTTGACATGGATTCCAGATTGACGACAAGCAGCTGCGGGGCTATTTGTCCGAGCTGCGGCCGGTGACGATCGTGTTCGTGAACCTGCAGTTTGCGGAGCATGGGAAGATCGAAGACGTGGGCCAGGCCATCCAAGACGCCAGCATTCACATCTCTGCCGTGCTGAGGACCTTCAGAGGCCAGATCAACAAAGTCTTTATGTTTGACAAAGTGAGCGGGAAACACTTAGGGAGAAAGCGGGCAGACCCCACTGGGATCCGGGATATACGGCCTTCTGGGGTTCCGCTTCCAAAAAAGGGGGCACCCTCGGGTCGGCGGCACTTCCCCAGATCCCAACCGCTTCAACTGCTCCAGAAGAATAATAATATGAATTCTGGTAATAACACAGATTATTATGGTACTTGTTAAGCACTTCTTACGTGCCAGGCACCGTCCTAAACCCTGGGGTAGATACAAGTTAATCAGGTCGGATACAGTCCCTGGCCCAAGTGGGGCTCTCACTCATCCCCATTTTACAGGTGAGGTAACCGAGGCCCAGAGAGGCGAAGTGACTTGCCCAAGGTCACGCGGCAGACACGCGACGGAGTCGGCATTAGAACCCGGGTCCTTCTGACTCCCAGACCCGTGCTCGATCCACTAGGCCACGCCGCTTCTCCGGTGTTCGTGAAGCACTTACTGTGGGCCAAGTCCCGTGCCAAACACTTGCCTTGTATCTACCCCGGCACTTAGAACAGTGCCTGGCACGTAGTAAGCGCTTAATAAATACCCTAAAGAAAGCATCGGGGTAGACAACACAGTCAGAGCATCGCTCTCTGTAGAGAGATGGCCGTCCTTCCAAGATGCGAGCGGCCGGGTGGGAGAAGAGTCCAGTGGGGCGAGCGACAGTTCCTTCCTGCTGGGCCCTCTGTTCTCTTCGACCCCCGCCACTGACCGGCAGGGGCTTCCGGAAGCTTCCGCTCAGCCACCGTCGCTTATCCCGATGCCCCACCCTCCCGCTCGCGGTCATCCCCGGTATCCAGAAGACTCAGCCGCGTCCCCCGAGGCTCCGGGGCCTGTTTCGCACTCTTGCTCACGCCCCCGTGGGTCCGTTAGACTTCCTGCTGCTGTCCGTTCTCCTCCCCCTTCGCCCGCGGCGGCGGGTGTTGCCGAGATGCTGGAGGTGCCCAGATTGTTTTCCAAGGCCTGGCATTTGGGGTCCTGCATCGCCCCGTGATAATACATCCTCGCAGGCGACACCGATGAAAAGAATTGGGTAGGTGGGAGGCGGGGGTGCCCGGGCCAAGTCCGGGGATCTGGAAATAAGACGTTCCAACTATTCACAGGCATCTCATGAGCTCAGTAGATTATCGTTCTCTCTCTCTCTCACCATTAATTATCGCTACCGGTGCCGGAAGCCAGAGAAAAACGGGTCAGCGGAGTCCTCTCGAAAAGGTCTCACGGGGGGAAAATCACTGCTTGCCAGCCCACTCGGCCCGGCGATTATAGTTCTTATTCAGAAGCTTCCCTGTCTGGCTTTTCTCCCCTCCCGGTCAGGGTTGCTCCTTTCTCTGTGTCTTCGGTTTCCCTGGGGAGAAGGCGCCCGACGAGATTACCCACGCCTTGGAGAGTGCCATAGAAATATTCGACTACTGTTCTCAGATTTTCAAAATTAGGTAAGTGTCGCGGGGGTGGTGGTGGGAGGGGGCAGCTTTCCCCTGCTTGAATCCAGAGAAATGAGGAGAGGCGGTGGGGGGCAGTGGGGAAGGAGGTCGCTTTGGTGAGGATGAAAATTCTTTTATCTGAAAGATCGGACTCCATTATGGCTAAACCACTTCCAGCGGTAGTATTTACTGAGCTCCTACCGTGGGCAAGGAAGCTAAGAAGAGTACGATAGAGTGACGTGATCGCCATCTTCAAGGAATTTAAGAGACAAGCAGCGAGTCCCAGTGGAAGAAGTCCTGGCCCGGGTGTCAGAGGATCTGGATTCTAATCCCGGCTCCGCCGTTAGCACGCTGTATGACCCTGGGCAAGTCACTTCGCATCTCGGTGCCTCAGTTCCCTCAACTGTAAATTGGGGGTTCAACACCCGACCTCCCTCTTACTTGGACTGTGTAGGACAGGGATTATGTCCAACTCAATTGTCTCGTATCTCCCCCGGCGCTTAGAACAGTGCCTGGCACGTAGCAAGCGCTTAACAAATACCACGATTATCATTATTAATACTTAATCATTACATGCGGAACGGAGACTGTGACTTACCCGATTAACCCGTATCTTCCCCAGAGTTTAGTAGAGCGTTTGACACATAGTAAGCACTTAACCAATGCCATTATTGATAGTATTGATGATCTGGTAGGGGGGAGGCAGACCTTCAAATAACTTACAGATAGAAGGCAGAAAGAAAAGGAGATCTCCAGATGAGTTGGTGCTTAAGTGCTCTGGGCAATTAAGAGCCTGGGCAGTTGTCAAGTGTTACAGAGAAGCCAAAGTCGGACCGGGGCCGGGAAAGAGAAAGGAGTGAAAAGTTGTAAATAATAATAGTAATTACGTTACTTGTTAAGCGCTTACTATGTGCCAAGCACCTTTCTAAGCCCTGGGGTAGATACAAGTTAATCAGGCGGTCCCACATTGGGCTCACACACTTAATCTCCATTTTACAGATGAGGGAACTGAGGCCCAGTGAAGTGACTTGCCCAAGATCACCCAGCAGACAAGGGGCGGAGCCGGGATTAGAATCCAGGTCCTTCTGGCTTCTAGGCCCAGGCTCTATCCACTAAGCCACGTTGCCTCCCAGCCGCTCCTCGTGTAAAGGCACAAGCCTCCAGGTTTAGGAGTCCAGGTTCAAAGGGGAAAGGGTGAAGCAGAGACCATGGTGGAGAATTCTCTTCTTCTCCCCACCCACCCCCGTCCCCCCGGTTTCCTCCGACAGAGCCGGGCGTGGTGACGCCATCGTCACTGTTCTTTCTCGTGGGTTTCAGGGTGGTGTCCATCGGGGTCGCCAGCGGGACGGTGTTCTGTGGGATCGTCGGCCATTCTGTGCGGCACGAGTACACGGGTACGTGTCTTGGGTGCGGGGAGGCGAATGGGGGCGCCTTGGCGGGAGGAATTCACTCCCGTGCTGTCGCAGGGAGTGCGAGGTCCGAGGGCGGGACCGGGACATTAATCAATACGGCACTGGTTAGTGCCGGCCGTGGGCTAAACGCTGGGGTAAGAGGCGGGGTCATCTCTATTAACGTCTGTCTCGTGTAGGCTGTCAGCTCGTCAGGGAGCGGGTTAACCAAGTCTGCTGTATTGGTCTCTCCCAAGCGCTTAGTACAGTGCTCTACACACAGTAAGCGCCCGATAAATACCGTTGATCGAGCGAGCGAGTCGGAAACGGTGCCGGAGGCTCACGATCAATCAGTGGCATTTATTGAACTCTTACTGTGTGCAGAACACTGTAGTAAGCACTTGGGAGAGTACAGTACATTCGAGTGGGTAGACAGGATCTCGGCTCATAAGGAGCTTATAGACTATTGGACAGATGATTTATCTTTTTACGTATTTATATTAATGTCCGTCTCCCCCTCTAGACCGTGAGTTCGTTGTGGCAGGGAATGTGTCTCTCTGTTGTTATATTGCACTCTCCTAAGCGCTTAGTACAGTGCTTTGCATACAGTAAGCGCTCAGTAAATACGATTGAGTAAATGACTGAATGAATGAGGAAACCGAGGCCCAGATAAATGAGGTGTCTTGCCCAAGGTCCCACAGCAGGTGAGTGACAGTAGAAGCAGCGCGGCTCAGTGGAAAGGGCCCGGGCTTAGGATTCAGAGGTCACGGGTTCTAATCCCGGCCCGGCCACCTGTCAGCTGTGTGACTTTGGCCAAGCCACTTCACTTCTCGATGCCTCGGTTACCTCATCTGTAAAATGAGAATTAAGACTGTGAGCCTCACGTGGGACAACCAGATTACCCTGTATCTACCCCAGCACTTAGAACAGTGCTCGGCATATAGTAAGCGCTTGACAAATATGAACATTATTATTATTATTAGCGATTTTGGTAGTAGCAGTAAGGATAAATTTCCTGAATGTCCACTGCCGGCAATGTGCCGTACTAAGCCGTCTTGTTAGCACACAGTCACTTGTTCCCTGCCCACAAGAAGCTCACGTTCTAGTCGGGGGCGCAGACCTAAAAATTCTTCCCACTAGAGATATCACAGCATTGAAATACAATCGAAAGATCAGATATACACAAGTCCCGGGGTGGGAGTGAACTAAATACGGCCAGCGGGTTTGAGACGCTACGTGGGCCTAGTAGAGAGAGCCCGGGTCTGGGAGTCAGAAGACCTGGGTTGTGACTCCCGGCTCGGCCACATGTCTGCTGTGTGTCCTTGGGTGAGTCACTTCGCTTCTCCGGGCCACAGTTACCTCATCTGTAAAATGGGGATTAGAGATTGTGAATCACACTGAGACTGTGTCCGACCTGATTATCTTGTATATACCCCAGCCCTTAGTATAGTGTCTGGCACATAGTAAGTGCTTAACAAATACCACTGAAAAAAAAAATTGCTCAAGGGGGATGGAGATGAAGCAGGGAAGACCCGCCGGGAGACTCATTTGGATCTATAACCTTCGGGCATTTGATATTCACCCCAACCCCACAGAGCTTACGTACATATCTTTAAATTGTATATTATAAATTATTTATATTAATGTCTGCCTCTACGAACTGTCAGCTCGTTGTGAGCAGGGAACACGTCTGCTGAATTCTGCTCTACTGTCCCATCCCAAGCGCGTAGTGCTTCTGCAATCAATCCGTCAATCAGCGGGATTTATTGAGCGCTTACTCCGTGCGGAGCCTTGGGCTAAGCGCTTGGGAGGGTGCCATACAACAGAATTAGCAGACGCGTTCCCCGCCTGTAACGAGCTTACAGTCTAGCCACAGTAAGCGCTCCACGAATGCCATCGATTGAGTGGAGGAAGGTGGGATCTGTGGGGGATCGTCAGGGGTCGGTGCCGGCCGTCAGGGCGGGCCCAGGGCCGGGTCCCGCGGGGGAGCAGTCCGAGGCCGGTCGGCGCGTGATCGACAAGATCTTCTTGGAACCGTCGTTTCTTTGCCCTCCGATCCCCCTCCAGTTATCGGGCAGAAGGTCAACATCGCGGCCCGCATGATGATGAACTACCCGGGGATCGTGTCGTGCGACTCGGTGACCTATAACAATTGTAGCCTGCCCTCCTACTTCTTCAAGGAGCTGCCCAAACAGGAGATGAAGGGGGTGGTCGACCCAGGACCCGTCTACCACTGCCTGGGCCTCAACGAGAAAATGTGCGTCCCGGCTAAAGCGCGGAGGGGGAGGCGGAGCTGGGAGGTGATGAGAGGCCACTTGTCCCCTCTCCCCGAGACTCCCAAGGAATTCCCCACCAGCATGGCGCCGCGGGCAGAGCACAGGACCGGGAGTCGGAAGGTCGTGGAGTCTAATCCCGGCTCCGCCACTTGTCTGCTGTGTGAATTGGGCCTCGGTTACGTCAGCTGGAAAACGGGGATCGAGACCGTGAGGCTCACGTGGGACAAGGACTGTGTCCAACCTGATTGGCTTGTATCCACCCAAGCGCTTAATACAGTGCCTGGCACATAATAAGCACTTAACAAATACCACGATTATTATTATTATCTCTTCCCAGACTTTCACCCCCGTCCCCTCCCAACCAGGAGGAGGCTACGGTCCCCAGACCCGCCCCGGGCCGAGGGGGCAGCGAGGAAGTGGGAGATCAGAATTCCCCAGAGCGGGGTGGAGGAGGAGCAAGAGAGGATAAGAGAGAAGACGCCAACTATCCTATTAGAGGCGAGGGGAGGGTCGGGATCAGGCTGACTCTGACGTCACCCTTCTCGTTTGTCCCCTTAGCATGTTTGGCATGGCGTGTCTCACCCGGAACCACCAAGAGGAATACCCCCTGTTGGGTAGGTAGCCAGCTTCCGGGAAAGGGACGAGGCTCGCTAAAGATGGCAGCCCACGGGGCTTTGTGGATGCCGGAGGCTGCGTGTGTCGTGGGGGGTGTCATCGTGCTGGGTCCCCACGTCCGTCTGCGTGCCGAGGCCTGGCGCCCCTCCACGGTTTTCCCGAACCTGCCCGGCGCCTACAGTTCTCCCCCCTCCCCTCCTCCAGGGCGGGATAAGGAGATCCAGTTCTTCGTATCCATCCTGAATGACTTTGTGGTCTCCAGCTGCAGCCGGGTCCTGATGTTTGAGGGCTCTGCCGGTTACGGGAAGAGCCAGCTGATCGTGGAACTGGACTTTCTGGCCAAGAGCCAGAGCCACAGGTCGGTCCCCTGCCCCTGGGGCGGGGAGCCTAGTGCCTCGGGGTCTGCCCGCGGGCTCACGGCCGACAGAAAAAAGAATAGATCTCATCGGGTCTGAGGGAGCCGCCAAACCGCCTGGCCGGCGGCCAATCTGCTGCCGGTCACCCCCTTCTCTGTGTGCGGCTCCTGGAAGCCTCCAGTCCGAGGGACACGGTGGATTTGAGGCCGAGGGTTATGGCCTTTTTTTTTTTTCTTACGGTATTGGTTAAACACTTACTAAGGGCCAGGCACCATACTAAGACCTGGGGTAGATACGAGGTTGGACACAATCCCTGTCTCACATGGGCCTCGTGTTCCTAATCCCCATTTTTCAGATGAGGTAACGAAGGCCTGGAGAAGTGAAGTGACTCGCTCGAGGTCACACGGCAGACAAGTGGCCGAGCCGGCGTCCTTCAGACTGTGGCCTCATAGAGATCTTGGGGGACGGAGCAGTTTCTCCTTGTCTTCCCCGGCCCGAGGGTCCCCTGACCTGTCCCCGCTCCCCTCATCGGCCCGGCCCCCTCTTGCAGGGTCATCTCTCTGGGGCTCACCAAGATCAGCATCCATCAAGCCTTCTACACCATCCAGCTACTGATGGCCAGCTTGCTGGGGCTCGACGCCTGCAAGCATTATAAAGAGAGACAGACGAATCTCCAGGTCAAAGTCGGGAACCTGATCGACGAAAAGGTCTACTGCCTCCTCAATGACATTTTCCACGTTCAGGTACCCGGCCTGATGATGGCATTCGCAAGCTCAAGGGGCCTCGGTCTGG
Organism: Ornithorhynchus anatinus; assembly: GCF_004115215.2. NCBI lineage: Eukaryota > Metazoa > Chordata > Mammalia > Monotremata > Ornithorhynchidae > Ornithorhynchus > Ornithorhynchus anatinus. Next base: position 3,535,564 of record NC_041743.1, on the reverse strand, counting down.
GCCTCAACGAGAAAAATGTGATTCCCTGTTTCCCCCCACCCCTGGATTCGGAGCTTCGGTTTGTCTATTGACTGCCAGGGCCCAGCCTCCCTGGACCCCAATCCTACAGAAAAAATAATAATGGCGATTGGGATATTATCTCAATCAGCGGTATTTATTGAGCGCTTACTGTGTGCAGAACACTGTACTAAGCGCTTGGGAGAGTACCGGAGAATTAGCGGACATGGTCCCTGCCCCATAACGAGCTTACAGCCTAGAGGGGGTGACAGACGTTACTATGAATAAATAATTCCTAATCTAGAATTTAGAGATATGTTTACAAATGCCGTGGGGCTGGGGGTGGGGCAGATATCAAACGTCCAGAGGTATTAAATGGTAACTGTGGGCCCAGGCCCTGTGCTAATCACTGGGGTAGAGGTGGGAGCATCAGATCACGGTCCCTGTCCCTCATGGTGCCGGCAAGAGGGAAGCAGCGTGGCCTAGAGGGAAGAGTCCGGGCCTGGGTGTCCCGGGACCTGGGTTCTAATTCTGCCTCTGCCACTCGCCTGCTGTGTGGCCGTAGGCGAGTCGTTTCACTTCTCTGGACCTCGGTTTCCTCATCTGTCAAATGGGGATGAAATACCTGTCCTGCAGCCCCCTGAAGCTGTGAGACCCTGGTCAGACCTGATTACCTTGTCTCCACCCCAGTGCTTAGAAGCGTGCTCAGCACATAGTAAGCTCTTAATGCCACAGCTATCAACTTAAGTAGGAGAGGGAGACGAAGCATAATACTGATCCAGAGAATAATTATGCCATTTCTGAAGCACCTACTCCGTGCCGAGCGCTGAACCGAGGGCTGGGGTAGATACAAGAAAAACAGGGCGGACACGATCCCTGTCTCCCGCGGCTAGTTTATCCCCATTGTACTGAGTCCCAGAGAGGTTAAGTGGCGTGTCCAAGGGCACACAGCAAGTCAGGGGCGGCGCTGGGATTAGATGCCCGGTCTCCTCCCTCCCGGCCCTATGCTCTTTCCACAAGGCTCCACTGCCTCCCAGGAGCCGCATCTTCCCGCCTTGGTGGTTAAAGCTGTAGCTTGGCTCGGCCGGTGGGGCTCGTGTGCCTCGGGAGAGCGGGGGCACAAAGAGCAATGCTGGGAGGAGCCGAGAGATCAGCCCAAATTCATTCATTCAATAGTATTTATTGAGCGCTTACTATGTGCAGAGCACTGTACTAAGCGCTTAGCACTGTACTAAGCCCAAATCCGGCCAAGCAGAAAATTCGAGCCACAAGAAACAGTGCGGCCTAGTGGAAAGAGCACAGGCCCTGGGTCCTGATCCCAGCTCCGCCACTTGCCCGTTGTGTGACCTCGGGAAAGTCGTTTCACTTCTCAGGGGCCTCGATTGCCTCGTCCGTAAAATGGGGATCCCCTCCTACTAGGACGGCGAGCCCCATGTGGGACGGGGACTGTGTCCGACCTGATTAGAGAAGCAGCGTGCCTCAGTGGAAAGAGCTCGGACTTGGGAGTCAGAGGTCATGGGTTCGAATCCCGGCTCCCCCGCTTGTCAGCTGCGTGACTGTGGGCAAGTCACTTCACTTCTCTGGGCCTCAGTTCCCTCATCTGGAAAATGGGGATGAAGACTGGGAGCCTCACGTGGGACAACCCGATTACCCTGTATCTACCCAGCGCTTAGAACGGCGCTCTGCACATAGTAAGCACTTAACAAATACCAACATTATTATTATTATTGTATCTACCCCAGTGCTTAGTACGATGCTCGGCACGTAGTAAGCGCTTAACAAATACTACAACGATTATTACTGTTGCGAAGCCACCAGTCCCCCGTTTCCTATCCCCATCCATTCCCTGCCTCTGAGCCGGCCTGATGGGAGGCAGTCGGTCCGTGGTATTAACTGAGAACTCACTGTGTGCGGAGCATTGTACTAAGCATCTGGGAGAGTTCAATACAGCTAAATAACAGACGCATTCCCATCGGACCCCGCCGCCCAGCCTTCCCTGGCCTGTGCGTACCACCCCACCCGGCTCACGTCCAGACGGCTCTTCCCGTGCAGTTTCCCATGTCCCGCGAGGCTTCGAGGATGAGCCACCAGGAGAAGCAGAAGGAGATCGAAGCGTTGTTCACGCACGTCCTGGAGCGGGTGAGTGCCCCTCCGGGCCCCGAGCGGGCGGAAGCGGGGACGGGTCAGACGCGGCGGACCCTGGCTGCCCGGGGGCCCCTCTGCCCGGCCTCGGCCGCGGCTGGGAACCCGGACACCCCCGACGGCCAGCCTCGCGTCGGTTCGCTTCGGCCAGAATCCCTCAGGAGGCTTAGAGAAGCAGCCCGGCCTAGCGGCAAGAGCACGGGTTTGGGAGTCGGAGGTCGTGGGTCCTGATCCCGGCTCTGCCACTTCTCAGCTGTGTGACTCTGGGCAAGTCACTTCTCTGTGCCTCAGGTACCTCGTCTGTCTAATGGGGATTGAGACTGTGAGGCCCCATGTAGAACAGGGACTGTGTCCAACCTGATTACCTTGGATCTGCCCCAGTGCTTAGAACAGTGCTTGGCACGTAGTGAGCACTTAACAAATACTATTATCATTATTAAGTTTCCCCTGTGGTAGGTCTGGCCTTTGTGGCGGAGGGGGAGGGCCACCGGGCCCAGGGAAGTGGCTGAAAAGGACATAATAATATTAATAATAATGATAATAGTGGCATTTGTTAAGCTCTTACTTTATTCCGGGCACTGTTCTAAGCGCTGGGGTGGATACAGGCAAATCGGGTTGGACACAGTCCCTGTCCCACGTGAGGCTCGCGATCATGTGACGTCTGGTCAGTGATTTAAGAGCCAGGCAGACCTTGTCCTCTGACCTCTCTGGAGAGAAGGGTGGACTGGATTCTCTGCTGGGGCTTGAGATTCCCCACTCTAACAAAGCTCAACTTCCTGAGCCCGGTCAGGGTTCACAGATCTGTGCTCCTCAAAACAACTTGAATTTTCTCTTCTTGCCTTCTTCCCCTCAGAAAGTGTTTGCCACGGGCAGGACCAAGGATCTAATTGCCATTGATCCCAATCAAGGCCCTAAGGTGTACTGGAGGAAATTTAGGAGAGCAGAATGAGTGAAGTAATAATAATAATAGTGGTATATTTTAAGCACTAACTATATACCACACGCTCTACTAAGGACTGGGGCAGTTACAAAATAATCAGGTTAAACGCAGTTCCTGTCCCACATAGGGCTCACAGTCTGAATCCCTATTTTACAGCTAAGGGAACTGAGTCACAAAGAAGTACAGACAAGCGGTGGGGCCGGGATCAGGACCCAGGTCTGCTGACTCCCATACCCGTGCTCTATCTATCTACCAGGCCTTGCTGCTTCTCTAAATAAATGGCGCAGCTAACTCAGCCCAGCCTCCCAGCAGACCCCATTCACGGGAGTTTGGTTTCCTCTCCCTCCGCCCAGGAAGCTAAACAGGAGAAAATCATTTTCATCATCGACGAAGCCCAGTTCATCGACGAGACGTCCTGGAACTTCATGGAGAGGGTGCTGCAGAGAATCCCCATCTTCTTTATCCTGTCCCTGTCGCCGTTCTTCGACGTACCCTGCGACGCCGCCCAGGCCATCATGAAGAGCCGGGACACCACCTACATGGTCCTGGGGGAGATGACCCCCGCGGACATCCGGGCCAAGGTCTGCCTGGACCTCAACGTCGCCAGCATCCCCAAAGAGCTGGAGATGTAAGTCAGTCGGTCGGTCGGGTTTATTCGGCCCTTACCGTGTGCGGAGCACTGTGCTAAGTGCTTGGGAGATGACGAGAGAACCATAGAACAGACGCATTCCCGGTCCACAGTGAGCTTACGATCTAGAAGGGGAGAGAGACATGAACAGAAATAAACGAATGACAGATAAGGACATAACGTGGGGCTGGCGGGGGGATGAATAAAGGGAGCGAGTCAGGGTGGCGCAGAGAAGAGGAAAGGAGGGCTTAGTCAGGGAAGGCCTCTCGGAGGAGAGGGGCCTTCCATAAGGCTTTGAGGCTGGGGACGGTCATCGTCTGTCGGGTGTGAGGAGGGAGGCCGTTCCAGGCCAGAGACGGGACGTGGGTGAGAGGTCGGCGGTGAGATAGACGAGATGGAGGGACAGTGGAAAGGTTGGCATTAGAGGAGCCAAGTGTGAGGGCTGGGTTGGAGGAGGAGAGCAGCTAGGTGAGGTAGGAGGGGACAAGGGGAGTGACCGCTTTAAAGTAGAGGGTGAGGACTTTCTGTGCGATGCAGAGGAGGATGGGCAATCACGTTTTTGAGGAGTGGGGAAACAAGCCCCAGCGGGGTCATGGTCAGCTGAGGGTGGTAGGGGAACCCAAGCGGCCCGGGCACCCCACGGGAAGGAGGGCTGCTCTGCTGGGGAAGAGCCAAGTGTGTGACCCCCCCCCACCCCCAGCGTCGGGGCAGCTCGGACCAGGCCAGATAGAGTCCCCGTCCCACACGGGGATCCCATTCTAAGTAGGAGGGACAACAGGTATCAAATCCCCATCTGTAGTTGAGGAAACTGAGGCACAGAGAAGTGAAGTGACTCGCCCAGGGCCCCCCGGCAGGCAAGTGGCGGAGCCGGGATTGGAACCCGGGTCCTCTGGCTCCCAGGCCGTGCTTTATCCACTGGGCCAAGTTAGCGGCAGGTCAGAGGTGCTGCGGTTCCCTTCATCCCGTGTCCCGCCCGCCCCAACCACTGAGAAAATATGCCCGGTCGGGCAACCCCCCCCAGCCTTCCAGGTAAAACAAGTCAAACCCTGTTCCCCACTTGCTTCCGGTGCAGGTATCTGGTGGAAGGGAGCTGTGGGGTTCCATTTTACTGCGAGGAGCTGTTGAAAAACCTCGACCGGCACAAGGTCCTTCTCTTCCGCACCTTGGTGAACGAGGACATCAAGATGAACGTGACCTGGGATGTCCTGTTCAGTGAGTCCCCCGGGCCCCCGCCGCCCCCCAGCACCAGGTCCACACTCACTGGGCCTCGCTCTCCCCTCCGCCAGGGTGGTCTTCGGGGGGGGGGGGGGGGCGGCCCCGTGGTGCCGACTCACCGGCTCCGCCCAGATACACTAGTCCGTCGATGGGTCAGAGGAGGAGTGTGGCCCAGGGGAAAGAGAATGGGCCTGGGAGTCACGGAGAAGTTAAGTCTCTCTGCCTCTGCCCCCGCCAGCTGGCATTCTTCCCTTGAGGCTGGCATCCCAAACGTTTCTGAACAGAAGTGATCAGCAAACAGAGTGCCCCGGGCACAGAGTACAATAAAAAGACAAAAGATCCACTTCCCTCCCTCCCTTGCAGTAGGAAGATAGAAGCGATCGATTCATCACGGGGATTTATTGAGCGCTTACTCTGTGCAGAGCCCTGTATCGAGCGCTCGGGAGAGTACAATACGACAGAATTAGCAGACGGGTTCCCTGCCCGTAACGACCTTACAGTTAGAAATTGTGCTGCTTCGTCGCGGCGGGGACGTGAGAAAGCGAGTGGAAAAATTAATAAGGCTTGACCCGGAGCAAGTGGACCGAGCTGTACATAGAGCTGCATTGGGGCGGGCGGAGAGTAGGTAGGAGAAGGAAAGAGCAGCAGCGTGGCCTAGTAGAGCGGCAGCGTGGCCTGATAGAAAGAGCCCGGGCTTGGGAGTCAGAGGACCTGCGTTCTAATCCCAGCTCTGCCAGTTGCTTGATGTGTCATCCTGGGCAAATCGCTTCCACTTCTCTGTACCTCAGTTACCTTATCTGTAAAACGAGGATTCAAATTTCCTCCCTCCAACTTAGTCCGCGACCCCATGTGGTATATGGACTATGTCCAAATTGATAAACTTGTATCTTCCCCAGTGTTTAGAACAGCGATTGACACCCAGTAAGTGCTTAACAAATACCATTTAAAAAAATGGGGGCTGCTGGAGGAGGTGGGCTTTTGGGTGCTCTCTGGAGATGGGGAGAGGGGAGGGACGGGGTCTGGCGCAGTGGAAGGAGGAGGAAGTTCCAGGCAGAGAGGAGGCCGGGGGCTTCACTGATACTCTGATTTTTGTAGCACATTGCTCAAGTCACCCCACTTCTCTCCGTGGCCAGGGAAGTGACATGAAAAGGGGCAGGGGGTCACTAAGAGGGCTCTGGTGGGGGGTAGGGTATTTCCATTCCTACGATGGAGGGATAATAATAATATGATAATAATAATAATACTTGTTAAGGCTTGCTAGGTGTCAAGCACTGTTCTAAACACTGGGGTGGATACAAGATAATCAGGTTGGACACAATCCATATCCCACACGGGGCTCATAGTTTAAGTTGGAGGGAGGTGAATTTAATCCCCATTTTACAGATGAGGAAATTGAGGCACAGAAAAGTTTAAGTGACTCGCTCAAGACCACACAGCGGACCAGTGGCAGAGCCGGGATTAGAATCATCATCATCATCATCAGTGGTATTTATTGAGCGCTCACTGCGTGCGGAGCATCGAAGAGAGGACCATTCAACAGAATCCACATGCTCCATGCCTACAACAAGCGACAGCCTAGGCGGGGAGACAGACGTTAATTATAAATAATTTACTATGCATAATTTATAGATATGTACATCCTCCGATTCTCAGGCCCGGGCTCTTTCCGCTGGGCCACGCTGCTTCGGGACAGAGAGCCTCCTCCCACGAGGCAAAGGTCAAGGGTCAGACTTGAGTGACCCCGGCCGCTGCCCAGGTCGGATCCTGAGCTCCGTCGGCCAAAGGAGCGGTCTTTAGCGGGTGTCCGGTGCCCGACGGGGAAAGCGACCCGAACGTGACTTCTCGCCTCTCTTCCCTCTTTCCTTCTCGCACAGAAAATTTCACCAAGCCCCAGCAGGTTTTGGGCATATTCTCTCTGCCCAGCGTCGACGAGGGCATCGAGGTCTGTGACCTCACGAAGGGCGTCAGGCTGAAAAACATGTCTCCCCCATCGACGTTGAAAGGTGAGGAACCGACGGCCTCCGGCTGCCGCGACCACGTGGCCCCAGGAATAAGCTAGGCGTCGCGCCTCTCTTCTCTCCTCTCCCGCTACTGCCCGGAAAGGTTTAGCCAAGGTGCCGCTGTTCTCAGCGGAGAAAGAGAACGGTGTTCAGTCAGCCATCGGGGGAGCCTGAAATGGACAGGAAGTAGTTTCTACCATCAGGGCCATTCTTAGGGCGTGGGGCTAGGCCTCACCTGGCATCAGGAAGGGAGCTGGGGTGAGGGGTGATGGGGGAGGAGAAGGGAATGGGTGGAGAGTGGGATTACAGGACAGGACTAGTTTAAGAGCTAGGAAAACCTGACCGACAAATGCCATGAATACTGTGAATTCTGGGACTCTGGCCTTTGGGCCCTATGTGTCCGTTCGCCGTGACGTACTGGTTTCTCCGAATAGGTGGAATTCCGGTAAGTGCGCCCGAGCGACTGTGAGTATTGGGCCTCACCAGCGTGGGTATGTTAGAGGCTGCCTCTGTACCCTCAAATCTGGGTCTCCGCGATGTCATCGACTGGGGTCTCCGGGATGACCTCCTCTGTGACGTCGTCGATTGGCCTCTGTGTCGGCCTCCTCTGCGATGTCGTCGACCGGCCCGCAACGCCGTTCTTTACGAAGGCGTCTCTGTGACGGCGTTCCCCGGGAGGTCGCCGATCGGCATCTCTGGCGTCCTTTATGATGCCGATCGGCGTCTCTCTGATGACGCCCCCCGCGACGGCGTCGATCGGCCTCCGCGGCGGCTCCCTGCGCGGTGTCGTCGATTTCCGTCCCGGCTTCCTTGGCCACGTCATCGACTGACCTCCGGGATGGCGTCTTCTGGGATGTCGTCAACCGGCCTCCGTCACGGCGCCTTTCGTGCTGGCGTCGATCGGCGTCTCGGTGACGGTGTCCTTTGACTTGGGTTGCCAAGTCAACCCAAGAGTGACCCCCTCATCCCACCCACCCACTGCCACGGACTCCCCGGCTGGTACGGGCACTGACGTGAGCCCAGGCGGGTCCGGGGCAGGGGGACGGGCTGGGTCCCGACCACTGGGTTTTTTCCCCACCTGCAGAAATCTCCCTGGTCCAGCTGGACAGCATGAGCCTCTCCCACCAGATGCTGGTGCGCTGCGCCGCCATCATCGGCCAGACCTTCAGCACGGAGCTCCTGTTTGAGGTCCTCCCTTGCTGGAACATGAAGATGATGATCAAAGCCCTGGCCATCCTGGTGGAATCTTCCATCTTTTACTATTTCCGCAACAGAAAAGAGTTCCGGGCGGTTATGAATCAACACTCTTCCACCTTCGAGGTGCATTACCGTTCCATAGCCCTGAAGCCCCCAGGAGGGCGGGGTAAGTGACGCCCCTCCTCCCTCCGCCCCCCCCACAAGTCTGCCCCTGGCTACGGTTCCAGCCGGGCCGGCAGGCCGACCGGGCCGAAAAGAGAAGCGGCGTGGCCTATTGGCTAGACTCCAGGCTCGGGCGTCACAAGAACCTGGGTTCTATTTCCGCCTCTGCCACTAATCTGCTGTATGACCCTGGGCTAGTCGCTTCACTTCTCTGGGCCTCAGTTTCCTCATCTGTAAAATGGGGATTAAGCCTGTGAGCCCATGTGAGACACGGACCGTGTCCAACCCGATTAGCTCGTTTCTCTCCGGCACCTAATACAGCACCGGCCCACAGCAGGCGCTTGACGGATGCCATTAAAAAAAAAAAAAAAGACAGCCTCTGACCCTCCCCGCCAACCGCCCAACTCCCCGAATTATTTTTCTGCAGCAGCCGGAGAAGAGGAGCAGATCCGGGACCTGGAGAGCGAGGTGACCGAATGCAGCGTCATGTGCTTCTGCAAGCCGATAATGCAGAAGACGGCCTACGAGCTCTGGCTGAAGGACCAGAAGACGGCCCTGCACCTGAAATGCGCCCGCTTCCTGGAGGAGGACGCCCACCAGTGCGATCGCTGCGGCAACGGGGACTTCATCCCCTTCCACCATTACACCGTGGACATCCGCCTCAACTCCTTGGACCTGGACACGGTCAAGAAGATGATTCACCTTCACGGAATTCACAGTAAATCCCCCTCACTCGCGCCGTCCCGCATCCAGCCCGAGGCTGGGGAGCCCCAAGCGGGGAACGGACGGAGGCCTGGGGGAGGCAGGAGGGACCTAAGCTGGACGACGGGGACCAATTCCTGGTCGTAAGTCTTCAGCCAGCGGGGGATGCTTTACTAAGAAGGGTCTGCCAGTCCCCTTTTCCCGACTGGTTTGGGTGGTCTAGCGGCTAGAGCGCCGGCCCGGGAGTCAGAAGGACCGGGGTTGTTATCCCGGCTCCGCCACGTATCTGCTGCCTGACCTTGGGCAAGGCACCTCAGTTGCCTCATCTGCAAAACGGGGATTAAGACCGTGAGCCCCACGTGTGACGGGGACTGTGTCCAACCCGATTCGCTTGCGCCTACCGCAGCGCTCAGTACAGCGCCTGGCACACGGCGTGCACTCGACAAATGTGTTTTTTTTCTTCTAAATCAAGGACCTTACGGTCTAATCTCATAATCTCATCTCATTTTTTTGAGGTTCAGGCGTGTCGAGACTGTGTTGCGTTACAGGGTGGAAACGGTCTTCTTTCTTTTCCTTTTCAGAGAGCAGACGCAGCTCCACGTCCCAACTGAAGACTCTGAAGAAATCTGAGGTCTTTCTGGAAGATCTCAGGTACAGGGGTGTGGTCTAGTTTCGCAAGTTGGCAGTCGACATCGAAGCCGGGCTCAAGCCATCGAGAGGGTCTTCGCTGGATGGATGGGGAGACTGGGGCGGAGAAAGGGGAAACGACTTTGAAGCAGACTGTAGAAGCCAGAATGGAACTTTTGCCGTGGACAGCGACGTAGTTTATAATAATAATAATAGTATTTGTTAAGCGCTTACTCTGTGCCGGGCACTGTTCTAAGCGCTGGGGTAGATACAAGGTAATCAGGTTGGACCCAGTCCCTTTTCCCACATGGGGCTCACGGTCTTGATCCCCATTTTACAGATGAGGGAACCGAGGCACCACGAAGTTAAGTGACTTGCCCGAGGTCACACAGCAGACAAGAGGGGGGGCCGGAGCTGCTCAGGAGGGAGTCGCTGTAGCTCTGCATCTTGTCGTACTGTTCTACTGTCCTCTCCCAAGAGCTCAGTACAGTGCTCTGCACACAGTAAGCGCTCGATAAATACGATTGACTAATGACCGATTGCCCGTAGGCAGGGAGCGGAGAGGAGGGCAGGTCCCGTCCACCCTCCCTCCTGCCAGACATTCCTGGGTAGGAGAGCCCGGGGGTCACCTTCCCCCACTGGCGGCGGCTTGGCCCTCCTGCTTGGACCTGCACCCTTTAAGCACTTGATAATCCCGGCTCTGCCACTTGTCAGCTGTGTGACTGTGGGCAAGTCACTTCACTTCTTTGTGCCTGTTACCTCATCTGTAAAATGGGGATTAAAACTGTGAGCCCCGTGTGGGACAACCTGATCACCCTGTATCTCCCCCGGCGCTTAGATCAGGGCTCTGCACATAGTAAGCGCTTAACAAATACCGACATCATTATTATTATTATTATTATTGTTCACCCCACCCCCAGCCCTACGGCATTCAGTACATAACCATCATTTATTTTTATGTCTGACCCCTCTTCTACATTGTAAACTCCTTGCGGGCAGGGAACGAGTCTACAGTAAACTCCCGGTAAACGACTGACCGAGCCGGCGGCGGGGGGGGGGGGGGTGTGTGATGATAAATTGTTCTTTTTCTTGTTCTCTTCCCCCTTTCGGACAGCGCCGAACAGATAGGAGGAAAGGTCTTGGGTTTCTTTGACTTAATTTTAGAAAAAATCAAGACGCCCGAAGAAAACCTCATCCCCATAGAAGCCTGCCAATGCCATGAGATTCTGGAGTCCGTCGTCCTGCCTCTCGCCTACCACTTCATGGCTCTGGGCGAGGAGAGCAAGGCCTTGTATTACTACCTGGAAGTCGCGGCCGCCTACATCAACGTGTCCGACAACTACTTGGTAAGCGACCTCTCGCCCCTGGAGCGCCCACCCCCAGCCCCTGGACCGTCTTCCCGGAGTTCCGGCTCTCTCCGACTGTACCCTCCCGTCCCAGGCCCCACGCCTGGGGGACCCCGTGCATCTTCGTGGCAGAATCGGGGGTGGCCAGACGAGGCCCGGTTTCCGATCCGGGGTGATGGTTTGCTTCGCTCATCCGCGGGGACCCCTCGGCCGGCCGACGCGGGATTGTAGCCGGGGAGGTCTTTTGGGGGGCAGGTCAGAGCCCCCCTACGGCGCAGTCCGTCGGACACATCAACCTTCCCTTTACGGCCCAGGTGGGAAGCGGCCGAGGGGTCGGTCGGCTGCAGTAGGGGAACGACCGCTCCTCCAGCCTGGAAATTTGTTATGGGCAGGGAACCTATCTACCAACTCTATGTTGTCCTCTCCCAGGAGTCTAGTACAGCGCTCCCCACACAGGAAGTGCTCAATAAATACCGTCAATTGGAACAAGAACAGCCAGGCCCTCTTATAGTCTTGTCCCATCCCGGTCTCACCTCGAAGCCCTGCCTCTCTTGCCTGGTACCTTGACTGGAGAGAGAGAGTGTGTTAGAGAGGGGTTTTTTTTTTTGGTCCAGAGGAGAGTCTGACCCCACCTGCCCGATTTATTGTTGTAGCGTACTCTCCCGAGCGCTCAGCACGGTGCTCTGCACACAGTAAGTGCTCAAGAAATACCATCGACTGACTGATTGACCTTGCTTTCAGGCCTACATCTATCTGAATGAAGGAGAGAAGTTGATCAAATCGCTGAAGGATAAAAAAATCTACCACCGATTCGAGACAGCCACTTTCTTCTGCCTGAAGGGCCAGGTGAGGAAGAATCAGTCCCTCGAAGGTATTTATTAAGCGTTTACTATGTCCAGAGCACTGTATTAAGCGCTGGCGAGAGAACGACATAATGGGAACAAAGGGGGCGTTCATTCATTCAACCGCATTTACTGAGCGTTTCCCGGGTGCAAAGCACTGTAGTAAGCGCTGGGGAGAGGACGGTATAACAACAAACAGACGCCTTCTTGCCCACAAGAGGGGGGAACTGAGGAGCGACGGAGCCACCGGCTCTTCCCAGCCCGGGCCCCTCTGTGGGAGGGAAGGAGGGAGGAAGAGAGGGAAGGGAGAGAAGCAGCGTGGCTCAGTGGAAAGAGCCTGGGCTTGGGAGTCAGAGGCATGGGTTCGAATCCCGGCTCTGCCACTTAGCTGTTTGACTGTGGGCAAGTCACTTAACTTCTCTGGGCCTCAGTGACCTCCTCTGTAAAATGGGGATTAAGACTGTGAGCCCCACGTGGGACAACCTGATCACCTTGTATCCCCCCAGCGCTTAGAACAGTGCTCTGCACATAGTAGGCGCTTAACAAATACCAACATTATTATTAAGGTTGGAGGGCTGGAGGGCTTGGTTAGACTGTAAGCCCGTCAAAGGACAGGGACCGTCTCTATCTGTTACCGGTTTGTCCATTCCAAGCGCTTAGTACAGTGCTCTGCACATAGTAAGCGCTCAATAAATACTATTGAATAAATACTATTGAATGAATGGAGGAAGGGAAGGAGGGAGGAAAAAGGGTGCGGCTCCTTTAGAGGGTTTACGGTACCGGAGCCGTGCAGCTCAGGAGGGCCCCCTAGTGGCCTGAAGGAGTCAAGGCGCCTCACTCGTATCTTCCTTCAATCCTATTTATTGAGCGCTTACTGTGCGCAAGGCCCTGTACTAAACGCTTGGGAGAGGACGCTAGAACGACAAACAGTCCCATACCATACCCCCAACGAGTCTAGCTTCCTCGCTCATGACCCAGCCAACGACCAGGGTAATCGAGGGCTGCTGGAGAGGGTGGAGGCCCTTACCCACCCTTACCCTTAACCTCCCCCATCCAGTAATAATAATAACAATGATTATGGTATTTGTTAAGCGCTTACTATGTGTCAAGCACCGTTCTAAGCGCGGGGGTAGATACAGGGTCATCAGGTTGTCTCACGGGGGGGCTCTCAGTCTGGATCCCCATTTTACAGATGAGGTAACTGAGGCCCAGAGAAGTTAAGTGTCTTGCCTAAGGTCACCCAGCAGACAAGTAGATTAGAACCCAAGTCCTCTGACTCAGGCCCGGGTTTTGTCCAGCAGGAACCCCCCCCCCCAACACATACCACAATTAGCATCATTAGAGACGACTAGGGCCCACCCTCCGCCCTCGCCCCCCGCCCCCAGGGAGCGAGGGAGGCGCTCAGGGTCTTTTTCCTCCCCGTCCTCGCCCGACGGACAGGTCTGCTTCAACATGGGCCAGATGGTCCTGGCCAGGAAGATGCTGAGAAAGGCCCTCAAGTTGCTGGATCGGGTCTTCCCGTACAACTGCGTCTCGGTGTTCTTGCAGACCCACGTGGAGAAAACCCGGCATTATGCCTACCTCAACCAGCCCAACGAAGAGAGCCCCCCGCCCGGGTAAGAGGCCCGGGGCCCAGGCGGGAGGGCCTTGCCCGCTTCCGGCGGGGTGACAAGCCCCCCAAAACCGTTGCCAAGGATGCCCGACATTCCGGCACCCGGGGGCTGAGTGGATTCGGTCAGTCAATCGGGAGCGCTACAAGCTCTTAATACTTAGGAGAGTTCAACAGGGGCGAGACACGTGGATAGGGCCCGGGCCCGGGAGTCGGAAGGACCTGGGTTCTAATCCCGGCTCCGCCACTTGTCTGCCGTGTGACCTCGGGCGAGTCACTTCATTTCTTCTGCGCCTCGGGTACCTCATCTGTGAAACGGGGATGAAGACTAGGAGATCCCATGCGGGACAGGGACTGCGTACAATCTGATAAATCTGAATCTCCCCGACCGCTTAGTAGAGTGCCTGGAACGTAGTGAGCAGTTAAAAAAATACCATTTAAAACAACAAGAAAAAGCTCGCGATGGAGTCTTAAATCGGTCTTTTCAATCAGTCAGTGATACTTTAGAACGCCTACTAAGTGCAGAGCACCGTACTAAGTAATCGGGAGAGAACGATACAACGGAATTAGCAGACGCGGTCCAAACCCGTGTCTTTCCCACGCTGGCCAAAGCCAGTAGAAGCCGGGGGGATAATGACCGGGCACCGGAGCTCTGGATAACCAACCACGGCACTCAGATCCTTGTCTATGAGCTCTATATTATAAATGATTTATCCGTATCGATGTCGGCCTCCCCCTCTGGGCCGTAGACTCGTTCGCGGGCAGGGAGCGCGTCTGCCAATCCGGGGGTACTCTGATGATGATGATGATGATAATGGCACTGAGCACTTAGGACGTGCCAGGCGCTGTACCGAGCGCCGGCGGGGGGAACACAGGCAAATCAGGTCCCACGTCGGGCTCGCGGTCTTAATCCCCCTGTCGCAGATGAGGTCACCGGGACCCAGAGAAGGCAGCGACCGGCCCAAGGTCACACAGCAGACAGACTTTCCGACTCCCAGGGCCGTGCTGCCGTACTCTCCCTACTGCTCCGGTCCGGGTCCGCGCGCACGGTCGAGAGTCCGGTAGACACCATCAACCGACCGATCGACGACGACTCGGTGGTCTGACTCCCGCGGGTGCAGGAAGAAGAGGCTGGCCCAGCTGTACCAGCAGACCCGCTGCCTCTCCCTCCTGTGGCAGATCTACAGCCTGGACTACACTTTCTACTGCAAGTACTTCGCCCACCTGGCCGCCATGATGCAGGTCAACTCGGCCCTGGAATCCCAGGATGACTTTCAGGTGGGTTTGTCCTCGGCAGTCTCCTCACGGAGCCTCATTCTCATGTCCCGCCTCGGACCCCTCCTTCTCGCCCTCCCTCCTGCCCGGAACCCCTTCCCCTCTTCACGACCGCCGGCCCACAGCGCTCTCTCCAACTTCGAAGCCAATAGTAATAATAGTAACTGCGGTATTTCATTAATGATGGTATTTAAGCACTTACTATGTGGAGAGCACTGTTCTCAGCGCTGGGGGATACAAGGTGATCGGGTTGTCCCACGTGGGGCTCACAGTCTTCATCTCCATTTTACAGATGAGTAACTGAGGACCAGAAAAGTGAAGGGACTTGCCCGAAGTGAGGCAGCTGCCAAGTGGCGGGGCAGGGACTGGAACCCATGACCTCCGTGTCCCAAGCCCGCCCTCTTTCCATTGAGCCACGCTGCTTCTCCGATTAAGCACTTAATTTAAGCGCTTCCCGTGGGCCAGGCGCCGTGCTAGGCGCTGGGGCGGATTCAAGCAAATCGGGGCGGACGCGGTCCCTGTCCCACATGGGGCTCACGGTCTCGGTCCCGATTTTACAGACGAGGGAACCGAGGCCCGGGGAAGCCAAGCGACTCGCCCGAGGTCTCGCGGCAGACGAGCGGCGGAGCCGGGGTCGGACACCTCCTCCGGGAGGCCTTCCCCGATCAATCGGTCAACGGCCTTTAGTCAGTCGGTCAATGCAGAACGCTTGGATCTCATTCTATCTCCTCTTGTGTTCTTACACTGACGCACACGACTTCACCCTCGATTTCTTCCTCCTCCTCGGATCTCGGTGTCCGTCCACCCCTCTCGATTGCCGGCTTTTTCGGGGCAGGGATCGTATCACCTGACCCTTGTCCTCTCTCGAGGGCTCGGTCCGGTCCTCTGCACACAGTAGACAGTCAGCCCCTCGAGGGCGGGGATCCGTCGCCCCTCGTACTCTCCCCAGCGCTCAGTGCGGCGCTCAGTAGATACCACTGGTCGAGGACAACTTCCGTGCGAGCTCTGAACGGGCCAGAGCCCCCGTCCACACCGCACGCCGTGCCAGTCCGCGCCCCACGGGCGCTCTGGGCCCCGCGGCACCCCGGGCACCGTCACGGGGGCGCCCGGCGTGGCCTCGGCGGACGGCGGGGGGCACGGTCGCGTGGACCGTGGGAGCGGGGCAGGGCGAGGCCCGG
The DNA here is from genome assembly GCF_004115215.2 of Ornithorhynchus anatinus. Taxonomy (NCBI): domain Eukaryota; kingdom Metazoa; phylum Chordata; class Mammalia; order Monotremata; family Ornithorhynchidae; genus Ornithorhynchus; species Ornithorhynchus anatinus. The sequence continues at coordinate 3,519,704 of NC_041743.1, read as the reverse complement.
AAACTGAGGCTCGAGGCGATGAGTGTGTCCCCCCGGGAAGAGGGGGCGAATCCCCCCCGACGGAGGCCCCGCCCGGGGCTCTGACTCCGGCCCCCCCTCCCCCCCCCCCCCGGCGCGCGGCAGATCATCTCCGCCTTCCTGGACTACTCGCTGCACAGCCAGCTGGCCGGCTACCAGGGCATCTGGTTCAAATACGAGATCATGGCCATCGAGCGGACCTTCCAGCTGCCGCTGAGGGGGAAGGGGGTGGAGATCGTCGCCTTGGTCACGGACAAGCTGTCCTACATCAAGCACCTGATGGGCTACCTGGACCTGTCCATCCAGCTAGGTCAGACCCTCCGCCCTCCGCCCGGCCCCCTCCCTCCCCCGCTTCCGGGGCGACCTGGCACCATCCCGCTCCCCCCCATCTCCCCCGCAGGCTACCAGGCCCAGAGAATGTGGGGGCTGCTCAAGAGGCCCGACAAGCACTATTTGGTCCTCTGCAGACTGTCGAAGGCGCTCTTCTTGAAAAACAGGTATTCGCATCCCGGCCGGAGTGGGGAGCTCGGGGGGAGCCGGCCCCGGGCAGCTCCACAGAAAGGGTCGGTGGGGCGGTGGTCTCGCCCGTCTGGAGCCCGGGCCCTGACAGGTCTCTAGGGAAGCAGGCCGGAGTAGCGGGTAGAGCAGGGGCCCGGGAGTCAGAAGATCCCGAGTTCTAATTCCGCCCCCGCCACCCGTTCGCTGTGTGACCAGGTCACTAAGCCCGGTGTGGGCAGGGATCGTCTCTCACTGCTGGACTGAACTTTCCAAGCGCTTAGTACGGTGCCCTGCCCACAGCGAGCGCTCGATAAATACGATCGAATGAACCTCTCGGTGCCTTAGTTACCTCAGCTGTAAAATGGGGAGTGCGACTCTGAGCTTCAAGGACGGGGACGGCGTCCAACCCGATTTGCTTTTATCTACCCCAGTGCTTGGCACATAGTAAGTGCTTAACAGATACCGCAATTCTTATCGAGTCTCCCGCCAGTCCTCTCCACAGAGGCGTGGGGATGGGAGGTCTCGGGGCCCCACCGGCCTCCCCCAACCCTTTCCCGGCCCGGGGACCGAGGGCTACCTCCTGGGTACTCGGCCTACGCCCCCGCCCTCCCCGGGGCACCCGCATGAGGGACCGAGTGTCCGTGATGACACGACCCCCGTGTTCCCTTGGCTGAGGGAGGCTTCTTCTGAGGTCATCCTGGCAGTAGACCTGAGGTCCTGTTTCCCGCCGGGCCGGAGCTTCTGGTGGCGAGGGGCCAGACCAGAGGGTGTCCCCCGCCGTAGGTACAAGAATCTGATCCAGGTGTTGAAATGGCTGTGGGAGCTCTCCGTCAACGAGGACCACATCATCAGCAAGGCCTTCTTCTACTTCGTCTGCCTGGACCTCATCCTGTACGGCGGTGAGGGCTCCTCGCCGCGGCCGAGGAGGGGCCGGGGGTAGCCTCCGGGTGGGATGAGGAGGCGGAGGGAGGGGCTCATCCAACTCTGCGGTTGCCTCCGCCATCCCAGCTTCGGCAGAGGCGGAGTTCGGCTGTGGCTGAGCGGGGCAGAGGGAGCGGGGTGGCGTCCCGGAAACCGTCGTCGTGGGATTTGAGCGCTTCGTAGGTGGCCGGCACTGAGCTGGACGGAAGATAATCGGGTCAGACACGGTCCCTGCCCAACACGGGAAGCAGCGTGGCCCGGTGGAAAGAGTCCAGGCTTGGGAGCCGGAGGACGTGGGTTCTAATCCCGGCTCCGCCACTTGCCTGCTGCGTGACCTTGGGCGGGGCGTTTTGCTCCTCTGTGCCTCAGTTTCCTCCTCCTCAAAACGGGGATTCAGTCCCTGTTCCTCCTCCTGCTTAGTCTGTGTACCCCATGGGGGACCCGATTCATTCATTCGATCCTTTCTATTGAGCGCCTACCGTGTGCAGAGCGCTGCACCAAGCGCTTGCAAAGTACAGTTCGGATACAGGGAGAGACGATCCCTACCCGACGACGGGATCTAGTATCTACCCCGGCGCTTGGTTCTCTGCGTGGCACGCGCAAAATCGCCCCAGTGATTCTCGTGGGGGCTCACAGCCGCAGAGGGCGGGAGAACAACCTCGAGTCCGCGGAGGAGGTGGGTTGGCGGGACGTCCCGGCTGATTCTCGCCTTGCCCCCCCCGCTCCCGGCGCAGGCTTCGTCTACAGGCCCTTCGACGAGTGCCTGGGCTTCACCACCCAGAACGACGACAGCAATATCCTCAAATTTCACAGCGGCATCATGATGGGACTCTATTCCGCTATCGCGATCTGGTACCGGGCCCGTACAGCCTCCCTCCTCTAGCCCGGCAGCTCCTCGCAGGCAGGGACCGGGTCTACCGACTCGGTCTGCCGGAGCGCTCAATCGGATGTTCCCGAATGACCGGAAGCCCCCTCCAGCGGCCGCCCACCCACCTCTGCGTCGAACAGGAAGTCCTCGCGATCGACTTTAAGGCAGTCGTTCCCCTTGCCCCCTCCCACCTCACCTCGCCGCTCTCCTCCTCCGACCCGGCCCGCACGCTTCGCTCCTCGAACGCCAACCTTCTCACTCTACCTCCATCCCGACTATCTCGCCGCCGACCTCTCGGCCGCCTCCCGCCTCCGGCCTGGCACGCCCTCCCTCAGATCCGACGGACGATTCCTCTCCCCGCCTTCAGAGCCTTACCGGAGGCACGTCCCTTCCAAGAGACCTTCCCTGACTGCGCCCTCCTCTCCTCTTCTCCCACTCCCTTCTGTGCCACCCTGACTCGCTCCCTTTATTCATCCCCCTCCCGGCCCCACGCTACTTATGCCCACGTCCGTCATTCATTTATTTCTATTTACGTCTGCCTCCCCCTCTGGACCGTAAGCGCGGCGTGAGCGGGCAACGTGTCTGCTTCTTGTTCCGTCATCCTCTCCCAAGCTCTCAGTACAGTGCTCGGCCCCCAGTAAGCACTCAAACAAGACTGACTCGCCGACCCACGACTGAAGGCGGACGGGCATCCGGACCCCGGGGTGCCGGCAGACACGGTGCCGAAGGGAGGGCGGGGGTGGGGGCCGGGGGCAGAGCCCAACCGAGCCGATTCTCTGGGCCCCCCGGGCAGGTATGCCAGGCTGCAGGACTGGGAGAGCTTCGGGGAGTTCTTCAACCGAGCCAAGAAGCTGGTGACGAGGAGGACGGCGTCCGTGCTCTACTGCCAGGGCTTCTCCCGCTTCCTGGAGTGCCAGGTCCTCTTCCTGCAGAGGCAGATCGAGGAGCAGGCGCCCAACGCCCAGGACAGCGGCGTCGAGCTCCTCAAGGTGAGGCCGGCCGGGGCGGGTCCGCGGTCCCCCCGCCCCGGAGGGGGGGGGGGGGCCGGCCCTCACGGTCCCCCCGTGCCCCCCGCAGAACCTGGAGAGTTTGGTGTCTCGCTGCACTACCGGGCCCATCTTCCACCCGCGCATCTATCACCTCATGGCCTACGTGTGCGTCCTCATGGGGGACGGGGAGAACTGCCAACTCTTCCTCACCACCGCCCTGCAGCTCTGCGAGGCCCACGGAAACCTCCTGGAGAAGTGTTGGCTGGACCTCAGCAAGGTCAGCCCCCTCCTCTCCCCTCCTCCGCCGCCATTTCCTGGAGAGAGAGGGATGTGGGTGGGGGTATACGCGCGGGCGAGAGACGCGCGTGACCGTGCGAGCCCGAGTCAAGCGGGAAATCGTGTTTACTGAGCACTTACTGTGTCCAAAGCACCATACGAAGCAGTTGGGACAGTTTATTTTCCTCTCACGATGAGCTTACGGTCCAGAGGGTATAATAATAATAATACTAATAATTGCGGTACCTGGTGAGCGCTTACGCCCCTCTCCCCCCCGTAGCACTTACGTATATGCCTGTGATTTTATTTATTTATATTGACGTCTGTTGATTTGTATTGATGTCTGTCTCCCCGCCTCTAGACTGTGAGCTCATTGTGGACGGAGATTCTCCCTCTCTATCGCTGTACTGTACTTTCCCAAGCTCTTAGCACAGTGCTCTGCACGGAGTAAGTGCTCGACAGATACGATCCCTCCCTTCGCGTCGGGAGCTAAAGCACGGGACCGGGAGTGAGGTGATCAGGATTCGAGTCCCCGCTCCGCCACTGGCCCGCTGGGTGACCAAGCCTCTCTGGGCCTCCGTTTCCTCCTCTCTAAAATGGATCTACGCTAGACTGTGAGCCTCGTGTGGGACGGGGACGACTGTCCGATCTCATTACCTTGTATCCATCCCAGAGTTCCTTCCTCTTCCACTCTGGTCCTGGGTTCTTCTGGGTCGCCAGCCTCTCCTTGCCCCTCTCCACTGGCCGCGCGGGGCCGTTCCGTTGGGTCCGGGCCCTCCAGCCCCGCCGCCACCTTCACCCCCGGCTCCCTCGGGACAAGGAGGGGGTGCTTTTAAGAAACAGAAGCGGTGCAGCCCAGTGGGAGTCAGAAGGCCCCGGGTTCTAATCCGGACTCGACCGCGCGTCTGGTCCGTGACGTCAAGCGAGGCACCTCACTCCTCTGGGCCTCGAGTCCCTCATCTGTAAAATGGAGATTAAGACCGTGAGCCCCGTACGGGACGGGGTCTCTGTCTGATCGGATTCGCCCGTATCTACCCCGGCGCTTAGTACGGCGCCTGGCCGGTAGTAAAAACACCATAAGAAGGAGGGGCACCAGCGTGGCGGGCGGGGCGCACCCCGAGGCCATGAACGGGCAGCCGCCCGCCCCGGCTTCGAAGCCCGCGGCTGAGGATTCCCCGAGGCCGGGAGGGCCCGGCCTCGATCCGGGTCCCCCCCCCGACACGCGGGCTTTCCTTCCTCCCCGTCCCGGCCCAGAAGTGGTGGTACTCCGGCAAGGACCCCGGCGACGACCACTGGTTCCAGACGGTCTTGAACCTGCCGCTGTGGGACGAGGTGCTGACGGGCCGCATCAACCTGGAGGAGATCGAGCAGAACAAGTTCCTGATGAAGATCACGTCGGCCGACAACCCCTTCCGCAACTTCCGGCCGCGCCACAAGGCCACCTCCAGCTCCCTGGAGGTGAATCAACAGATGCTGCAGCCCTACAGTACCGCGGCCGACTAGCGGGGAGCGCCCGGCCCGGCCCGCGGCGCCCCGAGACCGGCCCGCCGGCGGGCATCCGCCCCTTCCCCGCTTGCGCCGGCCCGCCTCGGCCTCCTTGGCGAGCGCCCTCCTCCGCTCCTCTCACTCCAGGACCAACGGTTCCGGCGGGAAAGGGTAGGGCACCGAGGAGTCACCGCCCGCGTCCCCGTCCTGGCCCGGAGCCCCTTCCCCTCAACCCACCGCCGCTGGGCGTTGCAAATAAAGCCGGGAGGAGGTTCACCTCGACGAAGCTGACGACCTTGCCACCCTAAAGCTTCTCCCGCTTCCTCCGGCCTTCCGGCCCCGGGTTTGGCCCAGAGGACGGAGGGGGGACGTCTCTCGGGGTGTCCCTGGCGGCTTCTGACACGGCAATAACGGCAGAAATTGTGGAATCGCTTACTCTGGGCCGGGCACTGTACCAAGTGCTGGGGTCGAGGGGAGCCAGTTGAGTTGGACCCAGTCCCTGTCTTACGTGGGGCTCGCGGTCTCGATCCCCATTTTAGAGCTGAGGTGACTGAGGCACGGAGAAGCGAAGTGAGTCGCCCAAGTTCACAGCTACACTATTTGTCTGCCTCGTGATCTCGGTCAAGTCGCTTCGATACTCTGGGCTTTGGTCACCTCATCTGGAAAAGGGGGACCAAGACCGTGACGGGGACCGCGTCCAATCCGATTACCTTTTATCTACCCCGGCACTCAGGAGAGCGCCCGGCACGCAGTAAGCGCTCAACCAACCCCACGACTATGGTTACCGAGTCCCAGCTCCGGCCCCTCGCCGGAATCAAACCCGAAACGGCAGCGGGAGACAGGCAAACGGGGTCGTGGGAGGCAGAGAACACAAGCGAGCGGCTCGGGCCCGGGGAGGCCCCGGGGGGAGCCCGACCCGCCACGGGAACGACCGGTTCGGGAAGTTCTGGGGAGGTGGGCGGGCGGTGACGCCCACCGCGGCGGATGAAATCGCCACCGGTGGTGGGGTGGGTCTCATTTCAAACACCAGAGGCGAGGCAAGTCCGTGACCTGAGTAATGGGAAAGGGGCGAACTACAGGAAGGAGACTGACCGCTCGTCCGCACCCCGGCCGGTCAAGCTTAACTTCCTTCCCCTCCAAACTAGTTCCGGGAAAAATGGATTCTTGTACCTCTTCTCCGTTCTTCCCCTCCCACTGGTAGAGGTGGAAAGTGATTAATATTACTACTACTACTGATAGAGGTAAGCTTTTACTCTATGCCAAGCACTGGAATAATAATTACGGTATCTGTTAAGCACTTACTATGTGCAAAGCACTGTTTTAAGCGCCGGGGTAGATGATGATAATTATGGTATCTGTTAAGCGCTTACTCTGTGTTGAGCACTGTTCTAAGCGCTGGGGTAGATACAGGGTAGATTGTCCCACGTGGGGGTTTACATTTTTTTTAATCCCCGTTTTTACAGATGAGGTAACTGGCACAGGGAAGTTAAGTGACTTGCCCAAGGTCACACGGCAGACAAGCGTTGGAGCCGGGATTAGAACCCACGACCTCCGACTCCCAAGCCCGGGCTCTTTCCACTGCGCTATGCTGCTTCTCTCGATACAAGGCAATCGGGTTGGACACCGTCCCTGTCCCACCTGGGGCTCGCAGCCTCGATCCCCACTTTACAGACGAGGTAACCGAGGCAGCGAAGTGAAGTGACTTACCCAAGGTCACACGGCAGCAAGTGGCAGAGCCGGGATTAGAACCCACGACCTCTGACTCCCAAGCCCGGGCTCTTGCGATTAGGCCTGGGGTAGATACAAGATCATCGGGTCTGAAAGAGTCCCCTTCGGCCTGGGGCTCACTCTCCAAGGCAGAGGGGGAACAGGTATTGAATCCCGATTTTCCAGATGGGGAAAACAAGGCCCAGAGAGGTTGGAGCTGGGATGAGGACACAGGTCGTTCTGAATCCCAGGCCTGGGCTCTTTCTACTAGGCCAGAATGCTTCTAAACGGCATAATCCCATCACCTCTGTCACCATCCCTTTCTCCGCGGGTCTATGTCAGCCGTTAACCACCGTCTCCGGTTACTCTATTTGGAAATACCCTTTTCTACCTCCAGCCCGCCGCGCGTACCCCCGCATTTAGAAGATCAGCCCCCTAGCAACAGGTTCTCGCGCGGTTGTACTCTCCCAAACCTGTAACGCAGAACCCCGCACGCCGCAGGAAGTGAAAAGATACCATCGACGATCATCCCCGCCCAAATCAGGCAATTTAGATCCGCGTTAATGAGAATCCGGTGCTCGCCCTCTCCCACCCCGCAACAGGGACCGGCTCCCCGGGAGGAAAAACCCCAATCCCAAACGCTGAAGCCACGACTCCCCGGCTCCCGTCTCTTCCCCGTCCCCCGCCCGGGGGTGATGATCTGGGGACGCTGGGGCCCAGCCCGCCCCCGACCGCTTCATCACCTCTGCGGGTCCCGGCTCGGGGTCCCGGCTCGGCGGGTCCCGTCCGCCTCGCGGCCCGTGCTCGGCCCGTCAGCCCCCACGGCCGAGGAGACACAGTGGTATGTTCCCATTTCCCGTGCCGTGAGGAAACGGGACGCCGGAAGCGGCGGGGTCCCGGGGCTTCCTCCTCCTCCGACCGGAGAGGTCGCGTTTCTCCGCCAGGTTCCCCCTCTTCCCCCCGCCCCACAGGTGGCCTCGATTCCGGTCTCCCGATCCCCCGGCCCCAGGGTCGGGTCGTCCTGCCCCGGGCGGCTGTGGCCCGACGGAAGCGGGAGGGCTGGCTGGCGGGGCCCCGCGGGAAGGACGGGGAAGGCAGAGGGGACCGGGTCTCGGCCGGTCCTTCCCTGCGGCCCCGCTCCTCGCCCCAAGCCCCCGAGAGCTGGTCGGGCACGGGGCTGCGTCTGGAGGGGAGAGGGGGCTGGAGGAATCCTGGTCCGCAGCGCCCACCGGGACCGGGTGGGAGGGGAGGTGGGCGGCGGGGCCACGTGCCGCAGGTGAGGAGCCCGTCTGGGAGCCTCGAGGCTACCGAGCGCCGGGGGAGAGGCGGCCTCCATGCCACCGGCTGGGAGCCCGAGGTCTGAGCGGGGCAGCCCGGCGCCTGCCGCCGGTCTGACCGGGCCCGGCTCCCGCCGGCACCGCACCTCGCCGGAGGGGAGGCCCCGGCGAGACGCGGCGGGTTGGCCCGGCCCGCCCGGGTCCTCTGTCTTGGCTACGAAATAACCACAGGACACGAAGCAGCGGTGGAAAAAAGATGTATTAAAATATTCTCCAGAGTACACCTGACGTGGGAGAAGAAAAAGAAATAGATGCCGGGAGGCCCCTGGGTGGCGGGGGTCCTGCCCGGCCGGGCGCAGTGCCGGGGCCCGCGAGGCGCGGGGCTTCGAGTGGGGCACGTCTCTGGGGCTTTCGGCGGGGTGAAGCCCAAGGCCAACCCCAAGGCGACCCCCACTGAGGCCCGCGTGGACCCGGACGGGGGTCAGGCCGGCGGGGGGGGGGGGGTCCCCGGGGCCGGGGAACGAGCATCCCTGCTCCCAGGGGCCGCTTCCTGTCAGTGCCGGGATGCCAGCCCGGGTGAGGTGGGGGACTGGATGGGAGGAGGGGGCCCGGAGGGCGGGGCGGGCGTCTCGGAGCCCACGCCCAGGGTGCACCCTCCGCAAGATGTGGCACGGGGCCTGGACTCTCCAGTCGCCGTCACGCCTCCCGCAGCCCCCCGGCTTGGCCTTCTCGCTCTCTCCGCGCCCCCGCCCCCGCCGCCCACATCCCGGCCTCTCGACAGCCCCAGCGGGAGCCCGAAGCGCTCAGGGAAAGAACGCCGGTGTCCGCCGAGGGTCCGTCCCGGCCGCCCCGCCCCTCCCGGCCGCCTCGCCGGCACGGCCGGGGCTCCGGCCTCCAGAGGAAACGGGCCGGGAGAGTCCGGTCGGGTCCCGGTGGGCGGCCGGGGTTTCGTCTCCACCGGGAGGACCCGAGCCCGGCACGGGCCTTCTCCGCCGCCAAAGCCGCTTGAGCCCTCGGGAAGACGAGGGCCGCGTCCGTCCGGATAGCTCGCGATCCGCCCGGCCCCTCCGGGGAGACGGAGCCACCCGCGTCCCGAGGCCGACGGTTGGAAGAGCCCCTCGACCGGCCTGACCGACGCCCACGGACCCGACGACTTACAACCGGAGTGCCCGTCACCCGACTTGCAGCCCCGGCCTCTAAACGACGCTTGGGTTAAATAGAACATTTATAAATACGATTCATACACACGGATCACCCTCCGGCCCACGGGGATCGCCCCCGCGTCGGTCCCGGCTTCTGTCTCCGAGGCCGCGGGGTGGTCTTCCGGGTCCCCTTCTCTTGGAACGATTCCAGCCGGAACTCGGGTTCGGGGGTCCGGTGGGGGAGAGGGGCGGGGAGGGAGGCGCTCTCAATTTTTCCGGATGTCGGCGTACACCACCGACTCTGACTTGTTGATCTTGTTGCTGTGTTGGCCTCCGGAGTGGTCTAGCTGCGCGTATATGACTGGGCCCTGGGGGCGGAAGGAGACGCCGGTTAGAGGGCCGGGAGAGCCGAGGGTCGGGGAGGAAGGCCCGCCTCGGGAGGCCGAGAGGAGCGTCTCTCCGACGGGGCCCGGGAGGCCCGGTGGTTTCCGCCGACCTGGTTGGAGTGGCCGGGATCGCGCTCTCAAAGCTTCGTCGACAAGACGGCCCCTCCCGGCGTCACCCCGTCCTGTCCCGGGCTCTCTCCCCCACTTCCCGCCACCCCCGCTAACCCCCCCCCCCCCCAGGGGGCCCGGAAGGCTCCTCGTCGCCACCGTCGGCCTGCTCCGACGGACCCTCCCCAGACCCGGTCCAAGAAACGGTCCCGGCGCCGCTCCCGCCCGATCCCGCCGGAGGGATACGGGGTCCCCGTTCTCAAACCGGGATCGCCGCGGGAGGGTGGCTAGAGTCAGACGGGAGACCCCCGGGGGGCCCCCGGAGCACGAAGGGAAGACCGTCCGGGTTGAGGCTGGAGGGCGTGGGCAGCCGGTCGCCCGGGGCCCAACCCCACCCCGTCACGGCCGCGGGATCGGGGCTGCCCACGTCGCTCGGGTTCAGAGAGACCCAGCATGGGGGTCTTTTTGCCCGCTGTTTGAAGCCCGCCCCTCCCAGGGCCACCCCCGCACCCGGAACGCCAACGTGGCACCTACGTCTCCGACACCTGATGGGCCGGAGAATCCACGAGAGGCTGGGCCACTTATTATTCTCTATTCCCGGCACAAGTCAGTAGGTGCTTCATAAAGCCCATCTCTACCACCGCTACTAACTACCACCTACGGCGCGAAGAGCATCTAGAGAAGCAGCGTGGCCCGGTGGGAACGGCACAGGCCCGGGAGTTTCTACCACTCACTCGTCATATGACCGCGGGCGAGTCGCTTCACTTCTCTGGGCCTCGATTCCCTCACCCGCAAAACGGAGATCCAATCCCCGTTCTCCCGCCTCCGAAGACCGTGAGCCCCACGCGGGACCCGATGATCTTCTATCTGCCCCAGGGCTCGGTACGGCGCCTTCCACATCGGGAGCGCTTAACAAATCCCAGTCATTACGCCGAGCGGTGATCCCGCAGCTCCGGGGTTACAGAACAGCGGCTTCTCGGCCCCGCCGAGTGAATCCGCGGATACCGGCGGGGAAGGTGGAGAGGAGCGGTCCCGGTCCGTCCGCCGCGGGCTTACGGATCCTGACCCGGGCCTGGGCTCTGCTCGAGACTCCCGCCGCGCTCTCGGCCACCACGGTGCTGGGGCCCGACCGTCAGCTGGGCTGTTTTCAGACCCGACGACGACTCCCTGTGACTGTTCAAGAGAGCCCCTAAAGCACTCTCCCCCCGGTCCCGGCGCCCCCCCTTCGCTAGCGGCACCGGTCTCCCCTTCGGCCTTCTGTCACCAACCCTCGGTACCACAGACCCATTTATGGGAGCTATTCCAACCCTTCGTATTTTCCAACTGATGCATTTTATGCTTCAGCCGTGCCCTAGTTCGTGTCCGGATCCTAGGACACATTGGGCAACTGAGAACGATCGAGGAGTCCTGGGTTCTAACCGTCCCTGCCACCTCAGCGGCCTTGGGCATTTTACATCGCACTCTGCCTCAGTTTACACACCTATGCAGTGGAGCTAATTAACCTGCCTCCGGAGACCCCCCCCCCCCGAGAGGACTTTCCGTAAAGGCCTCAGGCTCCTCGGAATGAAGAGGTCCCACGGAGTCATGTGATATTGTGGCGTTTGGGGCTACCGCTTGAGCTGTCCTTGGCTTTCGGCAAAGACGCTACGGGCGGCGAGAGCTCATTCACATGGGAGACAGACTGGAAAAATCATCAAGTGACCGGTGCTCCCTTCCTCGCCGTGAGCACAGACAGCTCGGCCCTTGCGGGGCCAAGACACCCGCCCCGCCCGGGGCCTCTCCGATCCCGAGCCTGCCTTCCGGCGAAGTCCGCCCGCCCGCCAGGTTGAGCTTTCATTCAATAGTATTTATTTATTGAGCGCTTACTATGTGCAGAGCACTGTACTAAGCGCTCGGGATGAACAAGTCGGCAACAGATAGAGACGGTCCCTGCCGTTTGACGGGCTTACGGTCTGATCGGGGGAGACGGACAGACGAGAACGATGGCGATAAACAGCGTCAACAGCTTTCTGAAGCAGTGTGGCCGAATGGAAAGAGCACAGGTCTGGGGGTCAGAGGACCTGGGTTCTAATATGTGTGACCTCGGGCAAATCGCTTCACTTCTCTGTGCCTCGGTGACCTCATCTGTAAAACGGGGACTGAGGCTGTGAGCCTCACGTGGGTCAGGAATGGCGCCCGACCTGATAACCTTGTATCTACCTCATCCACTGGGGTAGATACAAGATAATAATAATAATAATAGTATTTAAGTGCCAGGCACTGTTCTAAGCACCGGTGCGGATACAAGCAAATCAATTTGGGCGCGGTCCCCGTTCCACATAGGGCTCACGGTCTTAATCTCCATTTTTACCGACAAGGGAACTGAGGGCCCAGAGAAGTGAAGTGACTTGTCCAAAGTCACCCAACAGACAAGTGGCGGAGCCGGGATGAGAACCCAGGTCCTCCTGACTCCCGGGCACAGGTTTTAATCACTGGGCCCCGCTGCTGCTGCTTAGTGCGAGACAAAAGCCATTTGGAGTGCTGGAGGCTTCCCGTCAGTCAATCCGCAAATTAGAGTAAATATTCCATCTGGGCGCAGAGCCATCGACTGCCATACGAGTCCAGACTTGGGAACGATCAGACAGGTGGAATTCCACTGGAGACTTCCCATCACCACAGACTTCATTCCTGCCCCCCTTAGGTGTGGGGGGGGGGGAGGGAGGGGGTGTGATTCAACACCACGGCACTGATCTTCGCCATCATCCCTAGGGTCGATCTGGAGAGCCAGGCCTGCATAAGGTGCCTGGGTTTAGAGGGGCTGATGTTAAGGGAAGCATTTCATACCTTGGGTGAGGAGGGAAACTCCGGTTCCGTGCCCCCTCGAGGAAAAGTTTTCCGAAAGATAACGTCCTGTCTTAAAGCGGAGCTGGGCCTTCTCACGTAATCCCGGCCCTTTTATTCTCCCGGAGTTGGCGGGAGGCGGCTCCTCCTCACGAGGCCCGGACCCACTCGCTGCCAAACCTCAGCGAGTCTCGGGCGGCTCCGGGGACAACGGCCCCGAGCTCCACGGGCTTGGCGGCGTTCCCCGGGCAAGCCCTCGGACCGAGATTTCTCCGGCTGAATGGTCGCTGGTCTCCCTCCTACTCAGGCTGTGAGCCCTCGGGGGGAGACCTGATTATCTTCTCTCTACCTCAGCACTCAGTACAGTGTCTGGTACACAGTAAGCGCTTCCCAACACCGCAATTATCATATCATCGCTCACACCCAAATCGTGACGATTCAAATGCTCTGGCTCTGGATCCCACCCTCTCCGATTCATGCTCGATGGGGTTTGATCCTCCTGGGGGGCAGGGGCGTCGGCCTGGGTCTTCCCACACCCTCCACGCTTGGTGGGTCCTCAGACGCTAACCCGACGGAAGGAAACGAAGGGAACGAAGCCATCTCACCCGCCCTCTGTGGCCCACAGAGTGTTCCGTTAGCGGGCCTCCCAAGACAAGAGAACGGGCTCCAGAGGCCTACTCGACCCATTTTATAAATGGGAAAGTCTGTACATTTCCTATTAGGAACCCCCGCCAACATTTCCCGAGACTTCGGGCAGAGCTCCGGTGAGCCTTTTAGGGAGGATTTTCTCCCAGGTCCCAAATGCCCTAGCAGTTGGCATCGCGCCCCAAAGACGGGCACATGGGAGTGAGCTTATCCATAAGAGAGCTCAAGACGCTTTCTTCTCCACTTCCCGGAACGCTTCGCATTTCCTATCTTCCTCTGACCTCTCTCTCTCTCAGCTTGTTCGTTTCCTTCAAACAACCCAGGGTGTCTTTACCACCCAGTTGTGTTCCACCACCCCCCACCACCGTGGGTATTTTAACTTACTTAACCTATTTACCGAATGCTCATCTCCTCCAAAAGGCCTTCCCTGACCGAGCCCTCCTTTCCTCCCCTCCCACTCCCTTCTGCGTCACCCTGACTTGCTCCCTTTATTCGTAAGACCCCACGGCACTTATACCCATATCTGTCATTGATTTATTTCTATTAATGTCTGTCTCCCCTTTCAGACAGGCAGCCCGATGTGGGCAGGGAATGGGCCCTCTCTACTGTTCTACTGTCCCCTCCTGAGAGCTCAGTACAGTGCTCTGCACGCAGTGAGCGCTCAAATACGATCGACCGACTGAGTCGGCAAGCACGTCGAGCAGGCACATCTGGAGAGCGATTCGGAGTTTTCCAAATCGTCTCCGAGGAGAGGCGAATCTTACAAAAAGAAAAAGGTCCCCGCCACCGGCACGAGCCAATCCTCAGGGTTCCAACTGGGCCGCGGGAGTTCCCGGGCCGTGAATGGGGATTCCGGGAAACGTGCCCGCTGCCGGCCGGTCCTTCCCGCCCCTCTTGCTCCGAAACGCGCCCCGTCTCCCTCCACCTAGACCGTCCCAGCCCGCGGCTCCGTCTCCTCCTCGCCGGGGGGACGGGTCGGGGAGGGGGGCGGGGGTCTCGAAAGAACAGCGTCAAGCGCAAAGCTGCAAGCGAAGACCTGTTACCTGGTGCGATCCAGCGGGCAGGCTGTTTACTAGCCCCTCTGTGTCGGAGGGAGATTTCCGCGGAGCCTGCTTAACCGGTGACATCAAACTCTCTGAGGTGCTGCGGCTGGCGAGGTGGAAGAGTGTGGTGGACAGTGTGTTCAGAGGATGGCCCAAAAATTAAAATAAATGGAAACAAAAAAGTACAAGTGATGGCACAGTGAAGCGGCAGACGTGCGAAACAAAAACAGTTGGACAATGGAATCGCAGACAGTGAGACCACTATACATAACACACACAATCCCAAAGCCCTCGGGCATATGTCCACACTCTCGCATGCTCTCTCTCTAAGCCCTCAGGCCCCTTCTACCTGGCCCACACCCTCAGATTCCTGAGACCGGAAGGCCCGGCCCATTCCCCCGCCTCCGCCGGGCGCGGTGAATCTCCAGCTTTCTGCCACGACGGCCCGGGCCTTCCTTCCGCAAACCTCTCTGCCGGTTCCTGGGTTGAGGGGGCCGGGCGAGGCCTCCAGAACCATCCGAGGAGCCCGACGGTGACAGGCCCCCCGCGGTGACCAGCTGCCTCCCCCTTCTTCCGCCCGCATCCTGCCCGCCTCAAAAGCGACATCCGCGAATCTCGGTCTCTTCCCCGCCCGCCTCATCCCCTTTACTGCGGCCTTCTCCGTCTCGCTTTGCCCCAGCGGCCCGACCCCCCACGCCCCCACCCGGTACCGGGGCCGACACACAGGAAACATAGGAGACCACGAACGATGACAATGACTTCAGGAAAAAAAAACAAAAACGAAAAATGGGGAAAAAACACACGGAGGCCCCTCCCAAGAAGCTGAGCCGTTGGAGGTCCTGAGCGCGGTGGTTTGGAGGACGCACACGCTGACTTTCAAACAGCCCGACGACGCTCCGCAGAGGTCGGGATAAAGGGAACGGAGGACGGGGAGATGAACGTGCCTCACCGTTAGAGGGGTCTCCTCCTCAGTAAGAATCCTATTTTAGGGAGCTCACGTTTCCCCTCGCCTCCCCCAGCCCCGGAAAACGCCCTCCGGAAGATCCCAACCGTCTCGCGAGGGAGAACGGGCCAGGGGATGAAAATAAGGAAACGACACAATCGACGGGGCTCTGAACACCGCCGAGCCCCTTCCGCTGAGCCGTCGGGACTCCTCGGGCGCTGCCCCCCCCGCCGAGCCCCCCGCCAAATCCAAGCCGGGTCTCCTCGAGTATGCTCTCCGGGGCGCCCCGGCCCCTTCGAAAGCAGCGAATTGGGCACGGACCACAGTTGCGTCGGGTGAGCTCGGAGCTAGCCGGTTAGTAGCGAGCGGGCGCGAGGAAGCGGGGGCGAAGGAGACGGGTCGAGACACATGGGGCGGCCGGGGCCGCAGCGATTAGTTACCATGGAGTCTAGTGGGAGTGGTAGAAGAGACCCAGGCCTGTAACGGTCTCATTCCGCCGGGCTACTCAGTGGCTCTGTAAGACGTGGAGGATAGAGAAGGATGTGATCCCGGTGCGCTCCGGCGGAAGGGTCGGTGGGGAGAAAAAGCAGAAGTCAGCAGAGACGCGCCCACTCCCGGTGCCGTGCAGGGTCGGTTCTGGGGGCCGGGAACTCGCCTCCCGCCCTCCCGCCCCGCGGCGAGAACCATTAGGGCCGCCGGGACTCCCACGACGCCCGTCCCGCCCCGAGGAGCTTGGCGTGGCCTTCCCGGGCCCAGCCTGGCCGCCGTCCCCCTGCGGAGATTAGTGCAAGACCCATGCGGTTAACGGGAAGACGGTCACTCTTGTCACGCCAAACTCTTGCGGACACACACGGTCGCCGGCCTTACCGGGTGGATTCTAAAGGGCAACCACATTCACTAGCGCTTCAGCTGGAGTGTGGAGGGAGGGGGGACAAGGATGGAAAGGGGAGAAGAGATCCTTCCGTTAGATACTGACTCTCGAGCTCGGGTCTGGCGGCGTTGAAGGTGATTAAAAAACATCCCAGACCGAAGAAGCCAGGAAGAGGAAATCCTACCTTCTCTTCCTTTTCCGCGCCAATCCTTAGCATCTCCCAGACCCGGAATCGGCAGTTCGATGCCCCCCCCCCCCCCACCCGGTCTTTAGTTAGGGAGCGGGGGACGGGGTTCGGACGAGGGGAGAGAGCGTCCGGTTAGGGGAGAGCACTCCAAGGGGGGCAGACCCGAGGCGACCGAACTTGCGGTACTCGAACGGCACGACTTTGGCCCACCGGCGCTCCCGGGTCCCACGAGAGTCTAACCGCGCTACCGCCGGAGGGCCAGAGGCGTCTCTGGGCCGAGAAGTCAGACGGCCGCACGGCGGGCCTAACTCCGAAGCCACCGGTGGGGTTTCGGTCTGGGGGGCGAACCAACACACCGCTCCGGCATCCCGAGGGCAACACCGCCACGTCCCAGTCCGGAAGCCCCGGGGGGGAATCCGCCGCCGCCCTCCCGGGTCCGAGCGTTTCGGCCCTGGCTCTTACCCGGTGTAATCTCTCTTATTGTTCCTCTTGTGGGAGCAGACGGCCAGGACGGTCACGATGAGCAGCGTGAAGCCCAGGACCACGGCGGTCACTATGCCCACCACCTCCCAGATGGGGAAGTTCTTCTGCTTCTCGGGCAGGTTCTCTGGAGGGCAGGGACAGAGCAGGACGCACCTTTCAGACGCGCGGAGGGAGGGGAGACGGCGGGCTGGGCCGCCCCCACCGGCCTGGATCTCCCCTTCCCCGGGAGGCCCGGGGACCTCCAGCTCCGACGGGGGAGGAGGCTACCCCAGCAGCCCCCGTCTGGGTCGCCACGGCCCCCGACGGCTCCCCACGGGCCTCGGACCCGACCCTCAGGTTTCCGGTCGGGGGACGGGGGGATCCCAAACGGTGGCTCTCCGGCCTACGCGCTCCCTGAAGCCCGGCCCCTACCCAGACTCCTGCCTGTTTGTCGCCCCCGGGCTCAAAATGAAAAACCGGCCCCTCTGTTCAGTGTGGCGAGGTCCGAGACGGCGATGGGGAGGGGGTGCCCAGACCCGTAGGGCGGGAGGGGAGGGGGAAAGCCACCCTGGCACCAGTTCCCCCAGCCTCTCCCTGCGCCGCTGGGGTCCTCTGAACTGGGAAGTGAGATGGGACAAGGCAGCATGGCCTAGTGGATAGAGTCCGGCCCTGAGAGTCAGAAGGACCCGGGTTCTAGTCCCGGCTCTGTGACCTTGGGCAAGTCACTTCATTTCTCTGAGCCTCCGTTACCTCATCTGTAAAATGGGGATTAAGACCGGGAGTCCCATGTGGGACATGAACTGTATCCAATCTGATTTTCTACCCCAGTGCTTAGAACAGTGCCTGGCACATAGTAAGGGCCTAATTAATGTCCGTCTCCCCCTCTAGACTGGAAGCTCATTACGGGCAGGGAACGTGTCTGCTTATTCTCTTGTACTGTACTCACCCAAGCACTCAGAACAGTGATCTGCACATAGGAAGCACTCAATAAATACCACTGATTAACAAATGCCATTAATAATAATAATAAAAATACTGCTAATGATAGCATTTGTTAAGTGCTTACTATGTGCCAAATTAAGCGCTGGGGCGGGGGGTACAAGGTCATCATGTTGTCCCATATGGGGCTCACAGTCTTAATCCCCATTTCCCAGGTGAGGTAACCAAGGCCCAGGGAAGTGAAGTGACCTGCCCAAAGTCACACGGCTGACAAGCGGCAGAGCCAGGACTAGAACCCATGACCTCTGACTCCCAAGCCTGGGCTCTTTCCACGGAGCCATGCTGTTTCTCTAAAAAAAAAAAAAAAAAAAAAAGGTAGAAATGTTTTGACACCTATGGGGAGAGATAGGGAGGGAGAGGGCTAGGAACTTTTACTTTATTTTTGTACTCTAATCTAATTTCTATTTCTCTCTTTCTCTCTCACACACACACACCAGCATGGCTTAGTAGAAAGAGTCCGGGCTTGGGAGTCAGCGGACCGGGTTCTAATCCCGGCTCCACCACGTCTGTGTGACCTTGGGCAAGTCACTTTACTTCTCTGTGCCTCAGTTTCCGCATCTGCAAAAATGGGGACTAAGACAGTGAGCCCCACCTGGGACAACCTGATGACCTCATTTCCACCCCAGCGCTTAGAATAGTGCTTGGCACATAGTGAGCGCTTAACCGATACCATAATATTGTTATTACTATCATCAAATCAGCGTGGCTTAGTAGATAAGGCACAGGCCTGGGAGGCGGAGGGGTTCTAATCCCAGCTCTGCCTCTCGTCTGCTACGTGACCTTGGGCAAGCCACTCAACTTCTCTGTGCCACAGTTACCTCATCTTTAAAAATGGGGATTAAGCCCGTGAGCCCCACCTGGGACAGCCTGATTGCCTCGTATCTTCCCCAGCGCTTAATCGATGCTGGGCTCACAGTAGGCACTTAACAAATACCAGCATCATTATTATTATCATCGTCATCCTGGGGCCCGAGTCAGCCTACAGTCTAGCAGGGGAGACGGTCCCCAAATCACTCCAGAAGGGAAGAGAACGGGATCGGAGAGGTTCTCCGTCCCGAAGGGCGAGCAAGGCTTGCCAGAGCCCCGGCTCTCCGGGGAAATCCCTTTACCTTTCTTCACCACGAGGAGCCGGATGTGGCCCGGCTGGGACACGATGTCGGGCGGGTTCTTGGCATCGCAGATGTAGGTGCCGTTGTGCTTGAACTGGACTTTCTTTATGTTGATGGACAGGTCGTTCTTGTTGATGTTGCCGGCCCAGGTGACCCTGCCCGCGAAGAGGGGGTAATCCCCCAGGTACACCTTCTCTTGGGAGTAGTGGAAAAACTACCATCGGACGGCGGGGGAGAAGAAGTAAACGAGAGACGTTCTCAACACACCGGTGCTTCGCCCCAGCCGAGATGGGGCAGGTTCTCCCAAGCTTCCGGGACAATACCGGACCGTCCCTTCCCGGCCCCGAAGTCGCCCCCGTCCCGCTTTTTATGTTTTTAATAGCATCTGTTAGGCCCTTAATGTGCCGGGCGATGTACTAAGCGCCGGGGTCGACACATGCCGATCGGGTCGGGCTCGGTCCCTGTCCCGACACGGGGCTCCTAGTCTTGATCCTCATTTTCCAGATGAGGTCACCGAGGCCCAGAGACGGGAAGCGACTTGCCCGAGGTCACACGGCAGACAAGTGAGCCCGCTGTGGGCAGGGGTCGGCTCCCTTTGTTGTTTAACTGTCACGGTGATCGGAGAAACACCAGCGGCTCCGGGAGGCTGAGCTAGCCGGCGGAAACCTCACCTCCTCCTACTCGTCACCCACCGAGGTCACGGAGGCAATGGGCGGGGAGGAGGGAGAGGATGGGGCTTCGAGTCACGTCCCGGTGGTGAGTTAGGTACTTCTGGGAGGGGCATGAACCCTTCCGGCCGGGAAGGACAACTGAATGCCACACTGTTTTGAGAACACAAACGCCTCCATAGAGAATTTGGGGCGGGGGGGTGGGGAGGACCCCAAATCAAAGGGATACCTCGCTTCCGCTCCTTAGATAGATGTCACCCAGAGTTTCACACGCCCCTGGTCTTCACTGGCGGACGGATGAGAGTTCGGGTGTGACTACGGGACCTGGTTCTCTCCGGAATTCTACCCAAAACAGTGTGGCCTAGCGGATGGAGCCCGGCCCCGGGAGTCTGAGGGTCATGGGCTCTAATCCCAGCTCTGCCACTTGTCTGCCGTGGGGCCTTGGGCAAGGCATTTCACTTCTCTGTGCCTCGGTTACCTCATCTATAAAATGGGGATGAAGAACGTGAGCCCCGTGTGGGAAGGGGACTGTGTCCGACCTGATCTGTTTGCATCCATCCCGGCACTTAGTACAGCGCCTGGCACACAGTAAGTGCTTAAGAAATACCCTTTTTAATAATTCTTATCATTACCCACGAGCATCTGAGGGAACACACACGTTCCCATGCCCGCTGGGGGTTGGGGAAGGAAAAGGTTCCACATCCTCAGCCCCTCCCAAGCTCAATGTCCTCAGGGGGAGGGGGCGGCAATGAGGAAACCAAATGAGAGCCCCCCTCCAGAGAGAAGGACTCACCTCTTCCTCCCTTCTGGAGCCCCGCCAACCCTCGGCAACATCTACCTGAGATGAGCGGTGGCCGGAAGGCTCGGGGGCATGCCTCCGGTTTGGGGGCAACGTCCCAAGGGGATGCCCGGAACAGCGTCAGAAGGCTTGACGGGCTAGGCCTCGTCTCCTGATTGAGGACCCGACGGCTCCCGGGCCTCGAGGCTCGCCGGGGCCGGCGGGAGAGATCCCACACGGATCAGAGATTTACAGAGATGCTCGGGCCGTGGCTACTGCCGGGACCCCCTCGTGGACGGCTGCCCCTTCCTATGAGCGAGACATCCCCCGCCCCCGTCCCGTCCCCTCCCACGCCCCCGACGTCCGGGCCCTCTTTGCGCAGAAGGTGCCGCGTCACCCTGGATCCCATTCTTCCGCTTCCCGGACCGGCCGCGCCCCGGGGAGTCGGTGGGGGCAGGGGCGGGTGGGAGGAGGGAGAGCCACGCTAATGGATCCTACCTCCGTCTCAGGGGCGGCCTATGCCAGCTGGGTGCACCGAGAACCGCAGACCCGGTCTATCCTCGAGGGAAAAAGGGCCGGGACCAGGGCCCAGAGGGTAAACCTGCCCTCTGCCCGGACGAGGAGGTTCGGTGGCTTCTTTCCCGGCAATCCCTCTCTTCGGGGGCACGGTTCCCCAGGCACCACCCCCCTACCCCAGCCCCGCAGAAGATCGGCCGGCGCCGGTCCGAAAGACGGACGTGCGAGCCGAAAAACCCGCGTTCGGATCCCGGCTCCGCCCCGACCGGCTGTGTGATCTTGGCCGAGTCACTTAACTTCTCTGGGCCTCCGTTTCCCCATCATCGGAATGGGGATCAAAAGCCAGCTTCCCCTCCCTCTTAGACTCGGAGGCCCGGGTGGGTCAGGGACCCTGATCGGATTGCGTTGTATCCGCCCCAGCGCTCAGCGCACAGTTGGCGCTTAATAGATGCCATCGTTATTAACTTCGAGATGGCCCTGGGATCCGGCTGGAATCCCCTTCAGCCGCCCGTCCCGGGGAAGACGCGGCGACCCGGGGCACCACGTCCTTACCGACACGGGGTAGTGCTGGCCCTCTGCCAGGAAGCTCCAGGAGAACGAGGTGGAGTTGGTGACCACATTTTCAGATTTGAAGGTGCACTCGAGCTTCACCTGCGTGCCGTTGGCCGCGAAGACCTCCGCCGGGGTGAACACTTCCAACGCCAACACCCGGGTGGTTCCTGGCAAGGCACAGGAGGGTAAAAATGGACAGGTCCGCGAGGCCTCGCTGGACCCACCTGCCCCGGCTCCAACCGAGACGGGACCCGACCGACCGATTGGCAAAGAGAAGAAAGAATTCACCCTGGGGCGATCAACCCGCGTCCGTTTCCCACTGGGAGGCCTGGTGAAAAGAGGCCGGGCCCGGGAGTCAGAGGACCCGGGTTCTAATCCCGGATCCGCCTTCAGCGTGACCCTGGGCAAGTCATCAGTTTCCTCATCTGTGAAATGGAGATTCGATACCCGTTCTCCCCCCAGGTTAGATCGTGAGCCCCGTGTGGGGCGGGGACCGGATCCGACCTGCTTAGCTTGTAGCGACCCCGGCGCTTACACTCTGTGCCTCAGTCACCTCATCTGTAAAATGGGGATTAAGACCGTGAGGCTCACGTGGGACAACCTGATTACCCTGTATCTGCCCCAGCGCTAAAAACAGTGCTCTGCACATAGTAAGTGCTTAACGAATGCCAACATTATTATTGTTATCATTACACGGTGTGTGACACACAATCAGCGCTTCGCAAATACCATAAAAAAAAAAGACAAACAAAACCCCCGCTCAAGGACTGAAAACACGGAGAGGCTGCCTGATACGTGGCTCCTTACTGGGCAATCAGTCGACGATCAAGAGTATCTACTGAGCGTCTACGGGGTGCCGCACACTAGGAACTCTATACCGGGAACAAACGATGAACCAAACTCTGGCAGAGCCTATCTTAAAGAGGCTCGTTTAAGCTGTACCGTAAGCTCCCACTGGACCGGGAACGCGTCTACCGACTGCCGTGCTGTCCTCTCCCAAGCGTTTAGTACAGTGTCCCGCCCACAATAAGCGCTGAATAGACATCACCGAGAGGGAGTGTGGCCCGGTGGAAAGAGCACCGGCTTGGGAGCCAAAGTCCCGGCTCCTCCCGGGACCGGCCGTCTGATCTTGGGTAAGTCGCTTAACTCCTCCGGGCCTCTGTTTCCTCATCGTTAGACTGGGGATAAAATGCCCGCTTCCTCTCCTTGAAGACCCAGGTGGGAGAGGGATCCTGATCGGATTACACCGTATCCACCCCAGCGCTCAGCAGGCAGTAAGCGATTAATGAACGCCATCGTTATTAACCGCGAGATGCTCCTGAATCCAGCTGGAATTTCCCCTCCCCGTCCTCCCTCCGCCTGCCATATCTACAAACACTTTTAAATGAAACGTCTTGTTGTCTCGTTCTCCTCTTACTCCAAGGGAGGATACAGAAAAATAGTATTTATTTCTTCTTGAGCAAGGACTAGATCTCCCCTCTCTGCTATCTACATAGAGGGCTCGCAGAGGGCGGGGGCGATCTTCCCGTCCGGCAAAACGTTCGGTCCCCTGAATCCCGTTCCCGCTGCCTCTGGTGGCGGACGACATTTGGGTGTTTCCGGGCTCGCTCGTTTTTACTGCCAAGGTCGCCTCTCAGGGGGCGGTTTTGGTGGATCGGGCCTGGCTGCTACCGCGGGATCCGAAAGTCACCAATCAATAGTGTTCTTGGACTGAGAGCAGGAGGAGGAAGGAGTTACCCTTCCCCTCCCCGCACTCAAATTCAGACCGAATCTGAGGAGACCTGCAAGTCTCTGCCCTACTTCTCCGGCCACCGCGGCACACGGGGGGGACTCCCGGGCGCCGGTTCGAGGGAGCCGACAGCCAGGATTTTCTGCCGATGGGGGGTGGTTTATTATTCTAAGAAACAATGGATTATTCTTTGCAGGCCAAGCTTCGGCACAATTTCCCCTTTCAGAAGGGAAATAAACTGAGGCCCTTCGGTGAGGGCGTGGGAGGGCAGGAAAGCGGCCCTGGGGCGTTTCGCCCTAGTCCTAGGACAAAGCGAGGGGTTGACCGGGTTGACCGGGTTGACCGTTTCATTTCAGGAAGCCATCCTTTGTGATTCTCGATAGCCTTACCTGATGGGGAAAGGGAAAGCCCGGACAGGAGCAACCTAGTGTCCTTCGCCCCGGGCGGCCCCTGTACCCAGGAGCCGCTAGAATCTTGTCCCGGGACGGGAGAGGCACGGAGTTGGGAGGTAGCGTGGCCCGGCGGGTAGGGGCCGGGCTTGGGAGTCGGAAAGACCTGGGTTCTAACCCCGCCTCCGCCACTTGCCTGCCGTGTGACTCTAATAATAATAATAATGTTGGTATTTGTTAAGCGCTTACTATGTGCCAAGCACTGTTCTAAGCGCTGGGGTAGACACAGGGGAATCGGGTTGTCCCACGTGAGGCTCACAGTTAATCCCCATTTTACAGATGAGGGAACCGAGGCCCAGAGAAGTGAAGTGACTTGCCCACAGTCACACAGCTGCCAAGTGGCGGAGCCGGGATTCGAACTTATGACCTCTGACTCCCAAGCCCGTGCTCTTTCCACTGAGCCACGCTGCCTCTCTAACTCTGGGCAAGTCACTTCACTTCTCTGTGCCTCCATTCCCTCGGCTGTAAAACGGGGATTAAAGCCGGGAGCGCGTGACCTCCCAGAACGGCAACAGTTCGAATTGAATCCTGGCTTGTGATAACCTTATCATTGCCCACACACAAAGACACACGTGCACACGCTTCTAATAGCCCCAGCATTACAACGGCAGCCAGAACCTCCCATGAAAAGCGAAAACCAAATCATTCAAAGGCAAAAAGCTCCAGCAATGACCACATTTCACTCTCTGTGCTGATGCGAATGCTGTACGAACGGTACGTCACCCGTTCTGTCTCCTTCGATCTATCGACCGTGTTTATACGCTATACGACTGTATTTCTCAATTAGCGATTATCGCTAAATAAATTACTGAGCCCTGTGGGCAGAGTGCTTACGAAAAGGTTGGGAAAGATCAGCACAACAGCGTAGGTAGATATGTTCCCTGCCCACGGGGAGCTGACGGTGAAGAGGGAAACAAAACTCTATCTGATCTTCCGATATCGTGATGGAAGGGTCACTGAAAGACAAGTGATTTCTACTACTCTATCATCAGGACCGATTGCCAGTCTTCTTAAGAGTAAATCTTCGGCCCGAGAGCCTTAACGTCCGTCTCTCCCTCTAGATTGTGAGCTCACTGTGGGCAGGAATGTGTCTGTCTGTTGCTCTTCCAAGGGGCAGTGCCTTGCGCACATTCAAGTGCTCAAAATATATGTTTGAATGAGGACCTGGGTTCTAACCCAGCCCGCTCATTTGCTGGGAGATCTTAGACGAGTCACTTTTCACTTCCCTGGGCCTCAGTTTCCTCATCTGTAAAATAGGGATTTTTATTTTCCCTCCTACGTGCACCCTGGTGGGGCCGGGGACTGTGTCCTGACCTGATTATCTTGCATCGCCCCAATGCTGGGTATATTTGGCACGGTAATAATAATAATAATAATGATGATAGTATTTGTTAAACACTTACTATGTGCGAAGCGCTGTTCTAAGCGCTGGGGGGATACAAAGTGATCAGGTTGTCCCATGTGGGGCTCACAGTCTTCATTCCCATTTTACAGATAAAGTAACTGAGGCACGGAGAAGTTATGTGATGCCCTTAGCGGACAGAGAAGAAGCGTGGCTCAGTGGAAAGAGCAAGGGCTTAGGAGTCAGAAGTCAAGGGTTCCAATCCCGGCTCCGAGACCTGTCAGCTGTGCGACTTTGGGCAAGTCACTTGACCTCTCGGTGCTTCGGTTACCTCATCTGTAAAATGGGGGTTAAGACTGTGAGCTTCACGTGGGACGACCTGATTACCCTGTATCTCCCCCAGCCCTAGAACAGTGCTCGGCACATAGTAAGCGCTTAACAAATACCAACATTATTACAGAGCCCGGGCCTGGGAGTCAGAGGGTCGTGGGTTCCGATGTCAGCTCCACCACTCGTCTGCTGTGTGACCTCGGGCAAGTCACTTTACTTCGCCTTGCCTCAGTCACCTCATCTGTAAAAGGGAGATTGACACCGCGAGCCCCACACGGGACAGGGGGCTGTGACCAACCCGATTTGCCTGTATCCACCCCGGCGCACAGTACAGTGCCTGGCACAGAGTAAGCGCTGAACCAATATCATAATTATCATTATTAACAGAGTGTCCCGGTTAGGCTGCTGCTGCTGATGCAGCGACTCTGATTCCATTTAACAACACTCCTGAAACCACACACCAACGGCTGGAGAGCTAATTATCCCATCCCAAGGTAAAAACTCCCAGTGGATCCCGGTTGGCGGCCACACCCACGCCTCCCGGAGAGCTGAAAATCCAGGGAGAAGGATTGTGCTATCATCAAAATCCCTGCCTGGCTTCCCTGGGGGTGACTAGATCAAGCGTCCCACCCTGGCCCACCGCAGAGCTGGGGAGAGTACAATCTAATCAGTGGTATTTATTGGGAGCTTACGATGTGCAGAGCACTGTAATAAGCGCTGGGGAGAGTACCGGACGACAAAATTGGCGGGCGCCTTCCCTGCCCACAACCAGAGAGACCAAGTGCAGACAGACATCAGTCCCAATTTCAATTACGGATCTATACGTAAGTGCTACGGGGCTGATGGGAGGGGTGAATAAGGGGTGCAGATAGTCTGATTTTCGCCTCTGCCTGCCCCAGACACACCAACGTTATTATTATTATTATTACTCTTCCCAGCAGCGACGACCCTCAAGGGGGTGAGTGTCGTGGGGAGAGGTGTCCCGGTGCCCTTCCGGCCTGGCAGATAACACACACAACGGCCCCACCGCCACCACCCGGGCCGACTGAACACCTCAAAGGTTTCCCTGGAGACCGTAAGGTACCCCAAGGCTGGGGAAAAAATAAAAATGTTGGTATTTGTTAAGCGCTTACTATGGGCAGAGCCCTGGGGTAGATACAGGGTAATCAGATTGCCCCACATGAGGCTCACAGTCTTAATCCTCATTTTACAGATGAGGGAACTGAGGCACAGAGAAGTGAAGTGACTTGCCCACGGTCGCACAGCTGACAAGTGGCAGAGCTCACCAGCAGCAGGGTGCTCGGCCCCCGACCCCAGACGAGGCGGGGTCTTGGGCCGAAGGGGTCCCCGGCCCCCCACCCCAGACTCGGGTGGCCTCTACTCCATCCTAATCCCCCTCGGCTCCTCAGCCGTCTCCGCCACTGTCGACCACCCCCTTCTCCTGGAAACGTTATCCAACCTTGGCTTCGCTGACTCGGTCCCCTCTCCCCGGCGGCTCGCTCTCTCCTTCACAGCCTCCGCCTCTGCCTCCCACCCCCTAAATGTGGGGGTCCCCTTGGAGTCTCCGCCGGCGCCAACTCCCTCGGGGAACTCATTCGTTCCCATGGCTTCAACTACCTCCTCTATGCGGACGATTCCCCAAGCCGCCTCCCCGGCCCTGATCTCTCTCCCCCTCCGCGGTCTCGCATCTCCTCGTGCCTTCCACGCATCTCTACTCGGAAGGGTCAGTTCTTGGCCCTCTTCTGTTCTCCATTTACACTCACTCCCTCGGTGAACTCATTCGCTCTCACGGCTTTGACTACCATCTCTACGCAGCTGACACGCAGATCTACATCTCCGCCCCTGTCCTCTCCCCCTCCCTTCGGGCTCGCATCTCCTCCTGCCTCCGGGACGTCTCCACCTGGATGTCTGCCCGCCACCTAAAACTCAACATGAGCGAGACTGAGCTCCTCATCTTCCCTCCCAAGCCCGGTCCGCTCCCAGACTTCTCCATCACCGTGGATGGCACGACCATCCTTCCCGTCCCGCAGGCCCGCGATCTCGGTGTCATCCTTGACTCGTCCCTCTCGTTCACCCCACACATCCTATCCGTTACCGAGACCTGCCGGTTTCACCTCTACGATATCGCCAAGATCCGCCCTTTCCTCTCCACCCAAATGGCTACCTTACTATTACGGGCTCTCGTCATATCCCGGCTAGACTACCGTGTCGGCCTTCTCTCTGACCTCCCTTCCTCCTCTCTCGCCCCGCTCCGGTCTATTCTTCACTCCGCTGCCCGGCTCATCTTCCCGCAGAAACGATCTGGGCATGTCACTCCCCTTCTTAAACAACTCCGGTGGTTGCCTATCGACCTCCGCTCCAAACAAAAACTCCTCACTCTAGGCTTCGAGGCTCTCCATCACCTTGCCCCTTCCTACCTCTCCTCCCTTCTCTCTTTCTACCGCCCACCCCGCACGCTCCGCTCCTCCGCCGCCCACCTCCTCGCCGTCCCTCGGTCTCGCCTATCCCGCCGTCGACCCCCGGGTCACGTCCTCCCGCGGTCCCGGAACGCCCTCCCTCCTCACCTCCGCCAAACTGATTCTCTTTCCCTCTTCAAAACCTTACTTAAAAATCACCTCCTCCAAGAGGCCTTCCCAGACTGAGCTCCTCTTCCCCCTCTACTCCCTCCGCCATCCCCCCTTTACCTCTCCGCAGCTAAAGCCTCATTTTCCCCTTTTCCCTCTGCTCCTCCACCTCTCCCTTCCCATCCCCACAGCACTGTACCCGTCCGCTCAACTGTATATATTTTCGTTACCCTATTTATTTTGTTAATGAATTGTACATCGCCTTGATTCTATTTAGTTGCCATCGGTTTTTACGAGATGTTCTTCCCCTTGACGCTGTTTACTGCCATTGTTCTCGTCTGTCCGTCTCCCCCGATTAGACTGTAAGCCCGTCAAACGGCAGGGACCGTCTCTATCTGTTGCCGACTTGTTCATCCCAAGCGCTTAGTACAGTGCTCTGCACATAGTAAGCGCTCAATAAATACTATTGAATGAATGAATGTCCCGCCGTCACCTCAGACTTAACATGTCGGAAATGGAAATCTTTACCTTCCCTCCCGCACCCTATCCTCCCCGACTTTCCAATCCCTGCAGACGCCACCACCATCCTTCCTGTCTCGCAGGCCCATAACCTCGGCGTTGTCCTTGACTCCTCTCCCTCATCCCAACCCACATATTCAATGCATCAGTAAAGCCCGTCGGTCCCACCTTCACAACGTGGCTAAAATCTTCCCTCTCCTCTCCATCCAAACCGCTACGACGTTAATCCAGTCACTCCTCTCGCCTTGATTCCCGGATCGGCCTCCTTGCTGACCTCCCCGCCTCCTGTCCCTCCCGTCTCCGGTCCATACTTCGGTCATTTTTCAACAAAAACGTTCAGGCCACGTCTCCCCGTTTCTCAAGAGCAGAAACTCCTCACCCTTGGCTTTAAAACCCTCAATCCCCTTGCCTCCTCCTACCTCACCTAGCTCACTCTCCCACGCCAACCCAACCCACACCCTTCACTCCCCTAATGCCAACCTTCTCGAAGGACCTCGATCTCGCCACCCGTCTCCCACCCACATCCTGCCTCCGGCCTACAATCCCCTCACTCTCGTTGTTTGTGAACCCTAATGATGCTATTTGCAAAGCGCTTACTACGTGTCAAGCCCCGTCCTAGGCGCTGGGGTAGATACGAGGTCATCAGGTTGCCCCACGTGGGGCTCACAGTCTTGGACCCCGTTTTACAGATGAGGTCACTGAGTCCCTGTTGTTCGACGGGACCCTCCCAAGCGCTCAGTGCAGTGTTCTGCACACTGTCAGCGCCCAGTAAATACTCTGGACTGACTGGCTCAGGGGGAAGAGTCCGGGCTTGGGAGTCGGAGGTCACGGGTTCTAACCCCGGCTCCGCCACTCGTCTGCTGCGTGACCTTGGGCAGGTCGCTTCATTTCTCTGGGCCTCGGTTCCCTCCTCTGTAAAAATGGGGAGCCCCACGTGGAACAATCTGATTACCCTGTACGTACCCCAGCGCTTAAACAGTGCTCAACCCATAGTAAGCGTTTAACGAATACCATTAACAAATGCCGTGATAAAAAAAAATGTGGAGCCCCACGTCGGACAATCTGATCGCCCTGTGTCTACCCCGGCGCTTAGAACAGCGTTCAGCACATAGTAAGCGCTTTAACAAATATTCATTCATTTAATAGTATTTATTGAACTCTTACTGTGTGCAAAGCACTGTACCGAGCGCTTGGAATGTACAATTCGGCAACAGAAGTACCATTAACGAATACCATAATTTAAAAAATGTGAGCCCCACGTGGGCCAATTTGATTACCCTGGATCTACCCCAGCGCTTAGAACGGTGCTCGGCACATAGTAAGCGCTTAAATACCATTAACAAATTAACAAAGGAAATGCGAGCCCCAGGTGGGACAATCTGATTATGCACAATCTGCACATAGTAAGCACTCAATAAATACTATTGAATGAATTACCGTGTCTGCCCCAGCGCTTAGAACAGTGCTCGGCCCATAGTAAGCGCTTAACAAGTACCATTAATAAGTGCCATGATTTAAAAAAAATGTGGGCCCCAGGTGGGACCATCCGATTATGCACAATCTGCACCTAGTGAGCGCTCAATAAATACTATTGAATGAATGAATTAGCCTGTGTCTACCCCGGCGCTCAGAACAGTGCTCGGCACATAGTAAGCGCTTAACAAATACCATTAACAAATGCCATGATTTAAAAAACTGTGGGCCCCAGGTGGGACACTCCGATTATGCACAATCTGCACCTAGTGAGCGCTCAATAAACACTACTGAATGAATGAATTAGCCTGTGTCTACCCCAGGGCTTAAAACAGTGCTCGGCCCATAGTAAGCGCTTAACAAGTACCATTAATAAGTGCCATGATTTAAAAAAAAACGTGGGCCCCAGGTGGGACAATCCGATTATGCACAATCTGCACCTAGTGAGCGCTCAATAAATACTACTGAATGAATGAATTAGCCTGTGTCTACCCCGGCGCTCAGAACAGTGCTCGGCCCATAGTAAGCGCTTAACAAGTACCATTAACAAGTGCCATGATTAAAAGAGAAGTGGAGCCCACGTGGGGACAATCCGATTGCCCTGTGCCTACCCCAGCGCTCAGAACAGTGCTCGGCCCATAGTAAGCGCCTAAGGAAAACCATTAGCGAACACCATGATTAAAAAAAAAGTGGAGCCCACGTGGGACACCCTGATTTACCCCGTGTCCCCCAGCGCTCAGAACAGTGCTCGGCCCATAGTAAGCGCTTAACGAAAACCATTAGCGAATACCATGATTAAAGAAAATGTGGACCCCACGTGGGGACAATGTGATTGCCCTGCGTCTACCCCAGCGCTTAGAACAGTGCTCGGCACAGAAGTAAGGGTTTAACAAGTACCATAATAATAATAATTATTATTATTATTAAAGACCCCCCCCCCACGCATGCACGCGAGCCTCCCCCCCCCCGCGCCCCCGCCAGGCCCAGACCCCAGGCGTCGGCCGGGCGGTGGGGGAGGGGAGGGAAGGCGGGCCCCGCGCTCACCGAGCCCCAGCGCCGCCGCCAGGACGCCTCGAAGCCACCGCCATCGCCGGCGAGCCGCGGCCGCCACGGCCATCTCCTCGCCGCCCCGCACCCCGACTCAACGGCCCGACCGCCTCACCGACCCCGCCCCGCCGTTAACCGCCCCCCCGGACCCCCGCGCGCACCGCATTGGCCGGTCCTCCCCGTCCTCCACACCCCATTGGCCCGTCGGGACGTCCATCATCGTCACCTCACACCTCCGGCCGCCAAGCCCCGCCCCCTTTCACCCCCGCCCGCTCGGGGGGGGGGGAAAGCGATGCCGCTGATTGGCCGGGACCCGTTACTTAACCGCCCACCCCTTTTGGACTCTGTCGTCTGTCTCCTCCGTTTGGACAGCGAGCCCGTGCTCTGCACATAGTAAGCGCTCAATAAGTACGATTGAATGAATGAATGAAGAAAGGAGTGAATGAATGCAAGGCCCGACCGCCTCACCGACACCGCCCCGCCATTAACCCCCCTCCTGCCCCCCGCGCGGCCAGCGCGCACCTCATTGGCCAGCCCTCCCCGTCCTCCACACCCCATTGGCCCGTCGGGACGTCCATCATCGTCACCTCACACCTCCGGCCTCCAAGCCCCGCCCCCTTCACCCCCACAACCGGCCGGGGGGGGGGGGGAAAGCGATGCGCTGATTGGCCGGGACCCGTTACTCAACCGCCCACCCCTTTTCGACTCTGTTTATCGTCTGTCTGTCTCCTCCATTTAGACAGCGAGCCCGTGCTCTGCACATAGTAAGCGCTCAATAAGTACGACTGAATGAATGAATGAAGGAAGGAGTGAATGAATGGAAGGCCCGGCCCCCTCATCGCCTGGCCAGCCACCGCCCCGCCATTGATCCCCCTCCCGCCCCCCGCAAGGCCAGCGCGCACCTCATTGGCCAGCCCTCCCCGTTCTCGACACCCGATTGGCCCGTCGGGACGTCCATCATCGTCACCTCACACCTCCAGCCTCCAAGCCCCGCCCCTCCCACCCCTCCCGGCCGGGAGGGGGAAAAAAGCGATGCGCTGATTGGCCGGGACCCGTTACTCCGCCGCCCCCCTTCGACGCAAGCCTCAATCCTCTGGGCGGCCATCACAGGGCCGAGGGAGGCCAGAGGTGGACATTTATTCAATAGTAATAATAATAATAATGTTGGTATTTGTTAAGAGCTTACTTTGTGCAGAGCACTGTTCTAAGCGCTGGGGTAGATACAGGGTCATCAAGTAGTTCCACGTGAGGCTCACAGTCTTCATCCCCATTTTCCAGATGGGGTAACTGAGGCCCAGAGAAGCAAAGTGACTTGCCCCCAGTCACCCAGCTGACAAGTGGCAGAGTCGGGAGTCGAACCCATGACTTCTGACTCCCAAGCCCGTGCTCTTTCCACTGAGCCACGCTGCTTCTCGATAGTATTTGTTGAGTGCTTCCTATGTGCAGGGAACTGTACTAAGCGCTTGAAATAGACAATTCGGCCACAGATAGAGACCATCCCGGCCTAGTAACGGGCTCACAGTCTAAACGGAGTTGTCGGTCACACTGCCTTTTTTATTTTAATGGGCGGGGCCGAGAGTAAATATATTTATGTGTCTATATCTGTGATTCTCTTTATCTTGATGATATTGACGTCAGACTACATTTGTTCTGTTTTGTGGTCTGTCTCCCCCTGTTTAGACTGTGAGCCCGTCGTTGGACAGGGACGGTCCCTATCTGTGGCCGGATTGGACATTCCAAGCGCTTAGTACAGTGCTCTGCATATATTCATTCATTCAACCGTATTTATTGAGCGCTTTTTATGTGCAGAGCACTGTACTAAGCGCTTGGAATGTCCAATCCGGCCACAGATAGGGACCGTCCCTGTCCCAGCACTCAATAAATACAATTGAATGAAGGAAGGAAGTGAAGTAGGAGAAGCAGCGTGGCTCAGTGGAACGAGCACGGGCTTGGGAGTCAGAGGTCATGGGTTCCAATCCCGGTTCTGCCACTTGTCAGCTGTGTGACTTTGGGCAAATCACTTAACTTCTCTGGGCCTCAGTTCCCTCATCTGTAAAATGGGGATGAAAACCGTGAGCCTCACGTGGGACAACCTGATGACCCTGGATCTCCCCCAGCGCTTAGAACAGTGCTCTGCACGTAGTAAGCGCTTAACAACTACCAACATTATCATTATTATGAAATAAGCGCTCGCTAAAGACGATGCAATGAAGGAAGCACGGAGATGTTAAGCGGTTCGCCCAGGGTCACAGAGCAGGCAAAGGAGGAGGCCTGGGGGCTGCCGCGCAGGCGCAGTGTCATTTTTGAGTCTATTTATTGCTATTGTTTTTGTTTGTTTTCCCCGATTAGACTGTAAACCCGTCAGTGGGCAGGGGTTGTCTCTATCTGTTGCCGATTTGTACAATCCAAGCGCTTAGTACAGCGCTCCGCACATAGTAAGCGCTCTCTGCCACGTGTCAGCTGTGTGACTGTGGGCGAGTCACTTGCCTCAGTTCCACGCTTGAAGCAGCGTGATTAAGTGGAAAGAGCCCGGGCTTTGGAGTCAGGGCTCACGAGTTCGAATCCCAGCTCTGCCACTTGTCGGCTGGGTGACTGTGGGCGAGTCACTTCACTTCTCTGGGCCTCAGTTCCCTCATCTGTAAAACGGGGATGAAGACTGGGAGCCCCACGTGGGACAACCTGATTCCCCTAGGTCTCCCCCAGCGCTTAGAACAGTGCTCGGCACATAGTAAGCGCTTAACAGATACCAACATTATTATTATTAGTTCCCTCATCTGTAAAATGGGGGTAAACCGTGAGCCTCACGTGGGACAACCTGATGACCCTGGATCTCCCCCAGCGCTTAGAACGGTGCTGTGCACAGAGTAAGCGCTTCACAAATACCAACGTTATCGTTATTATTAAATACTATTGAATGAATGAATGCATTTTTCCAGCGGGGGGGGGGGGGGGAGGCCGCGCATGCGCGGTGGCTGTCCTGTGTTTTGGCGGCCCGTCGAAATGGCCGAGGGCAGCCTGGCCCCGGACGCTTTCGAGCGACAGAAGCAGAGCGTTTTGGCGGCTATCACGCGGGTCAGTCGGTCGAAGCGTATGTACTGAGCGCTGCCCGTGTGCAGAGCGCTTTCCCGAGCGCTTGGGAGAGGACGACGGAACAGACACATCCCCTGCCCACCCTGAACTGACAGTCTAGAGGGGCAGACAGGCAGTAGACATCAATGCGTCCCATCGTATTTTTTGAGCGCCGGTTATGTGCAGGGCACTGTACTGAGCGCTTGGGATGGCCAATTCCCTGCCCGAGGACGGGCTCACACCTGGGCTTCGGAGTCAGAGGTAATGGGTTCGACTCCCGGCTCTGCCACTTGGCAGCTGTGGGACTGTGGGCGAGTCACTTCACTTCTCTGGGCCTCAGTTCCCTCATCTGTAAAATGGGGATTAAGTCTGTGAGCCTCCCGTGGGACGACCCGATGACCCTGTATCTCCCCCAGCGCTTAGAACAGTGCTCGGCACATAGGAAGCGCTTAACAAATACCAACATTATTATTATTATTATGGGGCTGAAGTTCTGGGGGGCCGGGAAGGGGATGCAGCGTGACTCTCAGTGGCCTGGGGGGTCAGAGGTCGTGGGTTCTAATCCTGCCTCCGCCACCTGTCTGCTGTGTGACTTTGGGCCAGTCGCTTCGCTTCTCGGTGCCTTAGTTCCCTCATCTGCGGAATGGGGATTAAGACTGCGAGCCTCCCGTGGGACAACCTGATGGCCTCGTATCTACCCCGGCGCTTAGTGCTCTGCACATAGTAAGCGCTTAATAAATACCAACATGATTATTATTATTACCCCGTTTCTACCCCAGCGCTTAGAACAGTGCTCTGCACATAGTAAGAGCTTAACAAATGCCAACATTATTATTACTAAGCTCTTGGGATGTCCAATTTGGCAACAGATAAAGATCATTCCTGCCCAAGGACGGGCTCGCCGTCTTCACAGATATGGGCTGAAGTTCTGGGGGGCTGGGAAGGGGAAGCAGTGTGGTCGGGGGAAAGAATCCGGGCTTGGGAGTCAGAGGTCGTGGGTTCTAATCCCGGCTCCGCCACCTCTCAGCTGTGTGACTTTGGGCGAGTCGCTTCGCTTCTTCGTGCCTCAGTTGCCTCATCTGTAAAAGGTGGATTAAAACTGTGAGCCCCACGTGGATCAACCCGTTTACCCTGTATCTACCCACCGCTCAGAACAGTGCTCAGCGCATAGTAAGCACTTAACAAATACCACAATTATTATTAAGGGGAGCAACGAAAAGGAAGAAAAGGAAAAGAGGCTTTAGTCAGGGAAGGCCACTAAGGGAAAGCGGCCTGGCTCAGTGGTGCTTGGGAGTAAGAGGTCATGGATTCTAATTCCAGCTCCGCCACTTGTCAGCTG
This sequence comes from Ornithorhynchus anatinus, assembly GCF_004115215.2. Lineage (NCBI taxonomy): Eukaryota > Metazoa > Chordata > Mammalia > Monotremata > Ornithorhynchidae > Ornithorhynchus > Ornithorhynchus anatinus. The sequence continues at coordinate 3,484,575 of NC_041743.1, read as the reverse complement.
TGTGACTTTGGGCAAGTCACTTCACTTCTCTGTGCCTCGGTGACTTCATCTGAACACTGGGGGTGAAGACGGTGAGCCCCAGGTGGGACAACCTGATCTCCTTGTATTCTCCCCCCCCACAGTGCTTAGAACAGTGCTTCACACATAGTAAGTGCTTAACAAATACCATTATTATTATTAAGGGGGGGGAGAATGGCGGTCTGTCCAATATGAGGAGGGAGGGCGTTCCAGGCCAGTGGCAGGACACGAGTGAGAGGTTGGCGGCCAGATAGATGAGATGGAGGGGCAGCGTTCAGCACATAGTAAGCGCTTAACAAATACCAAAATTATTATTAACGGGAGGAAGCCAGGGCGACGCAGAAGGGAGTGGAAGAAAAGGGGCAGTGAGGAGGTTGGCATTAGAGGGGGCCAGGCGTGCAGGCTGGGATGAAGTAGGAGAGGAGTGAGGTAGCGGGTGAGGGGATTGACTGCTTTCAAGCCGATGGTGAGCACTTTCCGTTCCACGGGGAGGTGGATGAGCAACCACCGAGATGCCCCCGCCGCCCAGGCTCTCTGATGCTTGGGGAGGGAGGGCGGGCCGGCTTCCTCGTGGTCAGTGACCCATCTTCCCCCACAGGACCTGGAAGAGGCGGAGAGACTGATGCAGCAGGTGAACCAGAACCTGGCCGTTTGGGCCGAGAGGACGGGGCAGCCAGAGCAACTGGCGCGGGTGAGGCGGGCCCCGGGGGAGAGACGCCCCATCTTCCTTCCCTCCCTCACTCAAGGGCAACCTTTCCTCACTTCTCCCTCTCTGGTGCCTTTATTATTGTCATCGAGCAGTGGTCCTTCTGAGTATTTGCTGTGTGCGGAGCACTGCGTTAACACCTTATTGTAGCGTTTATCGAGAACTTACTAAGTACCCAGCTTTGCGAATACTGCCCGAAAACAAACAGATGGATTTTAGAGCAAATTAAGCCAAAGTGGTCTTTGGAAGGCCAAATGACTCGACTCAGATGAGCATATTTTGGACACATAACAAGGAGGACTAATTCTATGGAGAAGACGCTAATGCTAGGAAAAGTCCAGGGGAAACGTGGAAGAGGCAGACCGGCAGCTGGATGGACGGAGACCCTAACGAGGATTACGGAAGAACCATTAGGTTTCAGATTGTGGCGGAAGACAAAAATCTATCCATAGAGTCGCTGTGACTCGGAAACGACTCGGCACTTGATAATAGAAATAAGTACCAAGGACCAGGTAATCAGGTTGGACACAGTCCTTGCCCCTCATGGGGACAGGCAGGGAGAGCAAGTCTCTTTTCCCCGTTTCGTAGATGTGGTTGAGAAAACCGGGGCCTTTATGCCCATTTTACAGATTGTGGTATCTGTTAAATGTGTTAAGTGCCAAGCCCTGTACTAAACCCCGGGGTAGATGCAGAGAAATTGGGTCGGACATAGTCTGGGTCCTGCATGAGGTTCAGTCTAAGTAAGAGGGAGGACAGATATTGAGCCCCTGTTTCACAAATGAGGAAACAGGCACAGAGAAGTGAAGTGACCGGCTCGAGGTCCCAGTGGGTGAGTGGCAAACTGGGATTAGAACCCAGGTCTTCTGACTCCCAGGCCACTGGACCATGCTGCTCCAGATGAGGGAACTCAACCCCAGAGAGGTTGTGATCTCCACGAAGTTGCCCAGCAGGGCTGTGGCAGAGCTGGGATTAGAACCCAGGTTTTCGAACTCCCAGCTCCCTCCCTGGTGGTCATCTGCATGGGCAGATGGAGTGGGAAACTGAGGCCGGTTCTCTCCTTTCCTTCAGGTGTGGAGTCACTTCCAGGAACGCATGGCTCTTGTCTCTTTCGCCTCCCAGTCTCTGTCCCGGCTGAGCCAGCCACGCCCTTGAGGCGGAGGGAAGCTACCAGGAGCCGCTTTCCAGAGACGGGGAAAAAGCGGCAGATTCCATCTCACCCTCCCTCCTGGAAATAAAAAATTCTCGTCCTCTCCGTGGTCTTGACCCTGATTGCCGATGAGGTGTTTGCGGATGGACGGGAGTACCCTGTCTGCTCCTTCCTGGTCGGCTCAGTCGGTCAGTGGTATTTATTGAGCGCTTGCTGTGTGCAGAGCACTGGACTGAGCGCGGGGGAGAGTAGAGTATAATGAAGTCGGTAGACGAGATCCATCCCTGCTGTTCTCAGGGAGCAGAAGCAGCAGGGCTCCTAGGTTCTACCCACCTCCTGAGGAGAGAGACCATTCCGTCTCCGGCGTCCGCCTTTTTTTCTGGGGTGCAGTTCTGCATGGTGGCCCGCTTACCGCCTGGTTGTACTGCACCCCGAGTCCCCAACGCACCCACAGACCCCAGATTAGCCAGCCCCGTAGCCCCCCCACTGTCGGGAACTCACACAGCCCAAGAATTCCCTTTCCCGCAACATCAGAAGCCTTCGGCGTCCTGGCGAACTGACCGACCTCCACCCCTTCCGCAGTCCGCTGAGACACGGCTAGGGCCCCCTCCTCCCCCGGCCCCAGGCAGAGGTTCGAGGGGACTGAGAGGAGAGAGGACGGTTTCCTCTCCTAGAGACTGCCCCTTCTCACCAGCTCTCTCCTCTGGCAGGTAAAAACGGAACTTTTCTGGCTGAGGCTGGGTTGGGGGTGGTTTGGGGAGGGCGGAACTACCAGGTCAGCTCCCTTCTCCTGGCCAAGAGTCGGTCTCTGGTACCTCCCGCTGATGGGTCACTCACCGGAATTCCTCTTCCTGGACCAGAGGGGTTGGCCTGGAGCATTCTGATTCGGAAGCCTCTGACCGCAAGTGACCGTCGAGGTGGCCAAATGTGAATCTGAGGCTTTCGTCACCACCAGCTCGGGTAGACCGATGTGGGGGAGACCGAGGCGCAGCACCACCTCGTCCCACTTGGGCAAAGTTACCCTGTCGGGAGAGGCAGTGGCCTGGTGGGCCGGGGGAGGGCAGGGGGACCCACAATTGGACCCTGGAGCCGTGGGCCACCCCAAACCTTCACACAAGGTGCCGAGACGGGCTGAGTTTCTCCTCTTCTTCATCACAAGGTGGAGAGCAGGATGGAGACGTTGTGAAGCAATGCGGTGGAACGGGGGGAATCAGGGAGTCGCAGGAATGGTTGCGTTCCTTGGAGAAGCTTTCCCCAAATCTCATCTATCCCAGTTCCAATACCTCTCCCAACCCATTTTCCTCCCTTCTCCCTCAGTCTTGCTGTCTCTCCCAGCTCGCTCACCCTGCCTCTTTCCACCCGTGTTCCCTGCCTCTCCTGGTTACAGCTGCAGAGGGGGACCAGGGGCAGGGAGGAAGCTGAGGGTCAGAGGTGATGTACTAAAGAGAGAACGGGTGATGGGTGGCCACGATGGCCTGAGCTCCCACACATCCTCCCTGCCCAAACTGGGCCCCGTCCCACTCTGTGCCAAAGTTCTGAGCCACCACAGAGGGCAACTCAAGATGGCAGGAGGTGGAGAGTCTGGGAGACCCCGGAGCCAAGAGATGTCCCTGGGAGGAGAGATGGTCAGTCAGTCATATTTATTGAGCGCTCACTGTGTGCAGAGCACTACTGAGCGCTTGGGAAAGTACGATAAACAGTCCCCTGCCAGATGGCAAGAGGTAGGGGGCAAAAAGGAGGCGAGGGGTCCGAGAGAAGCCACAGGGACACGCTCCACCGCCTGGTTTCTGACCGGCTCCGGCCGGGCCCGAGGGGACAGTCGCCGAACCGTCTTCCGCCTGACCGTCCTTTCGGAGACAGTCAACAGAGGGTGGCGTCACTTGTTGGGCTCCACTCAGGAGCAGGTGGTGAGGCGGGATCCCAGGTAACTAGGTCGATCTCTGGCACTGAAGCTGGGCTCACTTCAAAGCCGCCGCGCTGGGAAGAGAAGCGGTGACCGGGGCGTACCCAGCAACCTCTCTTGGCTGGCGAGGTGAAATTGGGCGGGAAAAAGAAGCGAGGAGGACCGAAGGAACGTCTTAAGGATCCGGTAAGTCAAAACACCAGACGGTGCTGCGTCCCAGCTGAGAATTGGGCGATGGTTACTGCAGAAAAGCAGCGTGGCCTAACGGATAGGGCGCAGGCCTGTGCGTCAAAAGGACCTGGGTCATAATCCCAGCTCTGCCGCTTGTCTCTGCGGGAGTTTGTGCGAGTCGCTTCACTTTTCTGGGCCTCGGTTTCCTCCTCATCTGCGAAATGGGGATTAAGACTGTCCAACACAATTAACTAGTGTCTACCGCAGCGCTCAGAACAGTGTCTGTCGCATAATAAGTGCTTGACAAATATCATTAAAAAAAACAGTAGGCCAGCTAGGTGTATTAGCTAAGAAAAGCTTAGCTTTTTTGCAAAAAAAATGGAGCACCGCTTTTTGAACGATAGCGATGTAAGGATCGTAGAAAAAGGCCGCAAAAGCAAAATGCCACCAGGTACTGAAGACAACTAAATGACAACACAAGAGACGGCTTTGGTATGTGCACGGTGGGGCTGGGAACGTGGGACCCCACATTGACCTTCTCAACCACCCACTCAACGTCTCCGTCTATGGCGTTTTCTTCAAGCAGGCAAAACGGCTAGAAAAGCAGCATGTCCTGCTGGATAGAGCATGGACCTGGGTTCTAATCTCGCCTCCGCCACTTGTCCGAGCAATTCGCTTCGCTTCTCTGTGCCTCAGTTCCCTCAGCCGTAAAATGGGGATTAAGTCTGTGAACCCCACGTGGGACAGGGACTGCGTCCAACTCGATTTGCTTGCATCCGCCCCAGTGCTTAGCCTGGCACATAGTAAGCGCTTAACAAATACCATTATTATTATTATTATTATTATTATAGTAAATAAATACCATGGGAAAAAAAATGACATTACCTGTCCAGAAGGAGCCTGTGCTTCAGTGGAGAGACTATATAAAAACATCGTGAAACTATAAAGGTGTACCAGATACCTAAAATATTATTATTATTACTGGAAAAGGAATAGGGGGGAAATAAGGGAAGAGGTAGGCAAAACCTAGGAGAGGAGCTCAATGGTAAAGAATTAATGAGGGTCAAATGTTCAGTAGAAACCAAATGAGTTATTCATTCAATCATTTATCGAGCGCTTACTGTGTGCGGAGCACTGTACTAAGCGCTTGGCAAGTACAATTCAGCTAGAGACGATCCCTGCTCACAACGGGCTCACAGTCTAGAAGTCTAGAAGTGGATTAGACTGTAAGCCCGTCAGTGGGCAGGGACTGTCTCTATCTGTTACCGATTTGTCCATTCCAAGCGCTTAGTACAGTGCTCTGCACATAGTAAGCGCTCAATAAATACTATTGAATGAATAGAAGCAGGAGTAAGACTCTCCTGGGATATTTGAAACCACCGGCCACTTAAAATTTCATTAAATCTCCGTTGGCAGCGCTTAGCCCAGTGCCTGGCACGTAATAAGCGCTTAACAAATGCCATTGTTATTAGTATCGAGAAGGGAAGAAGTAAAAAAATTTGGAATATGACAAAGGAGCAATTAAATTTATCAATGGTATTTATTGAGTGCACACTATGTGGGGGAGGCAGACAGGTTCCCTGCCCAACAAAACCCTCCCCCCCAAATCACTGACATACACTTAATAACAGCGGGAGAACAAAAATAGAAATATCCTCCTGGCTCCTTCACCAGCTTCCCCTCCAATTCGTAGATTCCCAGGAGTAGGAAGAAGACACCTAAATCAGGAAAGGATGAACGAGAGGCGTTAGAGAGAGAAGCCACGCGAGGCCCTTCATAAACAACAGTGCCTGGCACATAGTAAGCGCTTAACAAATACCATTATTATTTCATTCATTGAGAAGGGAAGAAGTCAAAAAATTTGGAATATGACAAAGGAGCAATTAAATTTATCAATGGTATTTATTGAATGCACACTATGTGGGGGAGGCAGACAGGTTCCCTGCCCAACAAAACCCTCCCCAAAATCACTGTCATACACTTAATAAGAGCGGGAGAAAAAAATAGAACTATCCTCCTGGCTCCTTCACCAGCTTCCCCTCCGATTCTTAGATTCCCAGGAGTAGGAATAAGACACCTGTATCAGGAAAGGATGAACGAGGGGCGTTAGAGAGAGAAGCCACGCGAGGCCCGGCATAAACAGTGCCTGGCACATAGTAAGCGCTTAACAAATATTATTATTATCAATAAACGGAATAACGATTTAAATTCATTTTTGCCAGTTAGAGGCAGCATTGGAAAATACCATATTAGGCTTATTTTCAGGCCTAGAGTCGGAGCAGCCACGTTGGCTCGTTGGTCTAGGGGTATGATTCTCGCTTAGGGTGCGAGAGGTCCCGGGTTCAAATCCCGGACGAGCCCTGTGGTTTTCTTAATTCATTTTTTCCCCCTCTCTCGATGACATTTCATTTTCCAACCCGAGCACGTTTAGGTCTAAACCCTCTGTTCTAAGCTCGCAACCTCGAAGAGGTTGTGATTTTCTAAGCCTGCTGCGTGGGGGTTATACGTGGGGGGGGGGGGGGGGGGGAGATAAGGAAGTCTCTGTCCTTTTCGTGGGATGGTTGGCGTGGTTTGCCCTTTTCATAGGGTTTTTTGGTGGGGTGTTTGAGGGTGAAGGGAGTGTTTGATGGGGGTAGGGGCTGCTCTCCTTCCCCCACCTGCTCCTCCTTGCAGCCTCTCCCCCTTCTGGGGAGGGAGAGGAGGATCTCCTAGATGGGGAAAAATAGATCCTGCTGGAGGAGAGGAGGGGGAAAACGGGGGGAAGAAGAAGGAAAGGGGGAAAAAAAGAAAAAAAAAAAAAAAACCTGGGCTCGTCCGGGATTTGAACCCGGGACCTCTCGCACCCGAAGCGAGAATCATACCCCTAGACCAACGAGCCACCTCCAGCGGGACGGGCCCCAGCAACGCACTTCAGCTTCGCCCCGCCCCTCCCCGCGCCTCACTTCCGCCTCATGGGTGGGGGGGGGGCCCCGCCTCCCCCGAGGCCACGCCCCCTCCGCGCGCCGCCCGGACTGTGCACGCGGCCCTGCTTTGCACACGGCCCTTCGGCCCCCCCCCCCCCGCGCTGCACACGGCCCCTCTGGGGGAGCGGCCCAACGTGGCCTGCGCCCTTGTGGCCTTCTTCACCTGGGGAGGAGCCTCTCCCCTCAAATTATAATAATAATATTGGTATTTGTTAAGCGCTTACTATGTGCAGAGCACTGTTCTAAGCGCTGGGGGAGATGCAGGGTCATCAGGTTGGCCCACGTGAGCCTCACAGTTAATCCCCATTTGACAGATGAGGTCACTGAGGCCCAGAGAAGGCCATTGTGACTTGCCCACAGTCACCCAGCTGACGAGGGGCAGTGGGCCTCGCATGTTTCATCCCCATTTTTACAGATGAGGGAACTGAGGCACGAATAATAATAAAAATAATAATAATAATAATGATGTTGGTGTTTGTTAAGCCCTTCCTATGTGCCGAGCCCTGTTCTGAGCCCTGAGGCAGACACAGGGCAATCAGGTTGTCCCTCGTGGGCCTCGCATTTTTTAATCCCCATTTTTACAGACGAGGGAACTGAGGCATGGAGAATAATAATAATAAAAATAATAATAATAATAATGATGGTATTTGTTAAGCCCTTACTATGTGCCAAGCACTGTCCTAAGCGCTGAGGCAGATACGGGGCAATCAGGTTGTCCCACTTGGGCCTCGCATTTTTGATCCCCATTGATACAGATGAGGGAACTGAGGCACGGAGAATAATAATAATAATGTTGATATTTGTTAAGCCCTTACTATGTGCCGAGCCCTGTTCTAAGCGCTGAGGCAGATACGGGGTAATCAGGTTGTCCCACGTGGGCCTCGCATTTTTTAATCCCCATTTTTACAGATGAGGGAACTGAGGCACAGAGAATAATAATAATAATAATGTTGGTATTTGTTAAGCCCTTACTATGTGCCGAGCCCTGTTCAGTAATATTAGCAGCAGTATTTATTGAGCACCAACTGAGATACACTGTACCAAATGTTTGGGAAATACTAAACAAGCAAGTGACACACGGCCTAGAGAGACATAAAAGATTTACTCACCTGAGGGTTTATTACCAGTGCTCTGTCCCCAGTAGATGCTCAATGAATACTATCGATGGATTGACTGGTTTCTTGATTGTAGATTACAACTCTTGTTTTTTTTCCTTTTATTGGTGTTTCTTAAGCACTTACTGTGTGTCAGACACTGTACTGAGCACTGAGACAGGTACAAGTTAATCAGTTTGAACTCAGTCTCTGTCCCTCATAGGAATCACAGCCTTTATCCCCATTTTACAAATTAAGTGACTTGCCCAAGCTCACCCAGCCCACAAATCGCAGAGCTGGGATTAGCAGTCAGGTCCCCTAGGCCTCGCAGTTTTTTAAAATTGAATATTAATGAAAACTAATGTTAATAAATAATAAAGTGCTTAATAGCACTTACTATGTTACTTTCTTTACTTTGCTGTGTTCTTCTCGCCCAAGCGTTTAGTACAGTGCTCCGCGCTCAGTAAATATGATTGGGCGATTAGGACGTGTCAAACAGCGTTCGAAGCGCTGGGGTAGGTACGAGTTAATTAGGTCAGACCCAGTTCCTCTCCTGCGTTGGGTTCATCGTCTAAGGGAGCAGGGATCGTGTCAACCGACTCGACTGTATTACGCTTTCCCAAGCGCTTCGTACAGTTCTTTGAACCCAGTAAGTGCTCGAGAAGCAGCGTGGCTCAGTGGAAAGAGCCCGGGTTTGGGAGTCAGGGGTCGTGGGTTCTAATGCTGACTCGGCCACTTGTCAGCTGTGTGACCTTGGGCAAGTCACTTAACTTCTCTGGGCCTCAGTGACCTCATCTGTAAAATGGGGATCAAGACTGTGAGCCCCACGTGGGACAACCTGATTTCCTTGTATCTACCCAGCGCTTAGAACAGTGCTTGGCACATAGTAAGCGCTTAACAAATGCCAACATTATTATAAATACCAATGATTGATTGTCTGACTAAACAAAGTGGGCAGTAGAAGCACAGTATACTCTTGGACCACTGGTTCCCAAATCCCTTGGACGGCCACCGACCAACCATCACCTGGTAGCCAAAGCTCCTACCAGCCTCGTCTGGCTTTCCATTGGAAACTCAGATGTAAATAACAATAATAATGATGATGGTTTTTATTAAGCTCCTACTACGTGCCAAGCGCTGTTCTAAGTAGTGGGGTAAATACGAGGTAATCAGCGTGTCCCACGCGGGGCTCACGGTCTTGATCCCCATTTTACAGATGAGGGAACTGAGGCACAGAGAAGTGAAGTGACTTGCCCAAGGTCACACAGAAGACAAGTGGCAGAATGGGTCTTTCCGTTTGAGCCTTCCCTGGCCCGACAACGGCCTCAGCTGGGTCCACCTGAAAAAGGCCTCTGTCCGAGGCTCCCAAAGCCACTTGCTTGTTTTCCCTCCATCAATAGCCCCGTCCCCGAGGATGGTCACAAGCCTCCCTCTGAACGGGGACAATTACTCGGCGAACTACCCTCCCTCCTCCTCTTGCAGCTGTTGCCACCCTCCCTAAACGGAGGGAGAGAGAGGCCGGGGAGAGGGGGGAGGGAGAAAAGGGGAAAGAGGGGGGAGAAAAGGATGGGAAAGGGAAGGATAGGGATCGGGAGGCGAGAGGAGAGAAGGGAAAGGAGGGGTAATGGCAGGGGGTGAGGATAGGAAGGGGCAAGGGGGAAAGGAGCAAACCTAAGGTCTTGCAAGAAACCATCAAAACTCCCTTCTCTTGATCCCTGTTTACAAGTGAAGTCTTTATGCATAGAAATACCAGCTGGACCAAGGAAGGATTCAGCAGAGAGGTGCCCCTGGGTTTCGCGTGGTGCCTCGTAGTGCTTAGCTCCAGTTGGGACATACCCACCCTCATTTCTGCAGTTCCTTTTATTTTACCAAGCCTGCATGCAGTTCCTTTTTTTTTTCTCCTGTCCCTCCCCACCACCGAAGCATCAGCCCCCTTCTCAGATCCGTCGGAGGGTGAAGAAACCACAGTCCGTGTGCTTGGGGCGGTGGGTAGGAGTAGATCCATCCCAGGTGCATGAGGGACACTCATCGTAGGGCCAAAGAGCTTCGGAATCCGCGATCTTTGCGCGTTCAGTTCATGATTCGATGAGTACACCCCGGTCCATCGCTATTGTTTCCCTTTTCCTCTCCTGCTCTCCTCCTCTAATAATGATTTTTGCCAGTCTCCCCACCGTTAAATTAAAGCTCCTTGAGGGCAGGGTATGTGAGGCTTGTGACTGTTTTACTCGCCTAAGTGTTTCGCCTAGTGCTTCGCCGTCAGCAGGTGCTCAGTCAGTACCATGGATTGATTGAGCGACTTTCTGAGGGCCAACGCCAGATTTCCTGGCACCTGAATATCTGCGGGGCCACCCCTTATCCCTTCGGCTGGCCACGGGCCTGACCCCTTCCCTGACCAAGCCCTCCTTCCTTCTTCTCCCACTCCCTTCTGCATTGGCCCGACTTGCTCCCTTTAATAACAATAATCTTGGTATTTGTTTAAGCGCTTACTCTGTGCCGAACGCTGTTCTAAGCAATGGGGTAGATACCAAGTAATCAGGCTGCCCCACGTGGGGCTTACGGTTTAGTCCCCATTTTACAGATGAGGGAACTGAGGCACAGAGAAGTTAAGTGACTTGCCCAAGGTCACACAGCTGACAAGTGGCGAAGCCGGGATTAGAACCCACGCCCTCTGACTCCCGAGCCCGGGCCCTTCCCGCCGAGCTACGCTGCTTTCATCCCCTCTCCCCAGCCCCCCAGGACTTGTGTCCATAACTGCAATTTTATTTATTTCTATTAATGTCTGTTTCCCCCTTTGGACCCTAAACTTGTTGTGGGCGGGGAATATGTCCGTTAGAATGTCTGCTCTGTGACCTTGGGCAAGTCGCTTCACTTCTCCGTGCCTCAGTTCCCTCGTCTGTGAAATGGGGATTAAGAGTGTGAGCCCTCTCGGGGGCTGGGGCCAACCCGAGTATCCTACATATTATCCTATCCATATTATCCTATCCAGCGCTTAGAACAGTGCTTGGCACATAGTGAACGCTTAACAAATACCATCATAATCATAAAAATTGAGATAATAGAAGTTGTAATAGTGAAGGTGGTTGAAGCATTAGTAATATTAGTAGTCTGTCCCTTTCACTGGGAAAGAGCCCGGGCTTGGGAGTCAGAGGTCATGGGTTCGAATCCCGGCTCCGCCCCTTGGCAGCTGTGTGACCTTGGGCAGGTCTCTTCACTTCTCTGGGCCTCAGTTACCTCATCTGTAAAATGGGGATGAAGACTGTGAGCCCCACCTGGGACAACCTGATCACCTTGTATCCCCCCCAGTGCTTAGAACAGTGCTTTGCGCATAGTAAGTGCTTAACAAATGCCTTTATAATTATCATTATTATTATTATTATTTCATTCATTTGTAAGACCCTTGAGGAGAGAGAAGCAGAGTGCCCGAGTAGGCGGCCCGGGGAGTGAGGAGGACCTGCGTTCTAGTCCCGGCTCAGCATCTGTCTGCCGTGTGACCTTGGGTAAGTCACTTAACTTCTCTGTGCCTCAGCTATCTCCGTTGTAAAATAGGGATTAAGACGGAGAGCCCCATGTGGGGCAGGGACTGTGTCCCACCCGGTTTGCTTGTATCCACCCCAGCGCTTAGTACAGTGCCTGGCGCCTAGTGCTAAGCGAACGTCACAGCTATTATTATTAGTAGTAGTAGTAGTACTAATAATGGTGTGCCTTAGGTGCTCGGGAGAGTATTCCAGAAGCAAAACACCCTTAAAAGTGATTGTGGCATTTGTTAGGTGCTTACTTTGTGCCAGGCGCTGCGGTAGAGTCTAGACTGTGAGCCCGTTGTGGGCAGGGATTGTCTCTGTTGCTGAATTGTACTTTCCCAGCGCTTAGTACAGTGCTCTGCACACAGTAGGCGCTCGACAAATCCGATTGAATGAAAATAATCAGATCAGACACAGTCTCCGTCAAACACGAGGCTCACAGTCCGAAGGGGAGCCAAAACAGGTATTCAGTCGCCATTTTACAGATGACGGATGGAGGCCCAGAGAAGTGAAACGTGCTGCCCATAGTTAGACAGCAGACAAGTGACAGAACCGGAGCAGAACCCTGGTCTCCGGATCCTCAGGTCCGTGTGTTTTCCACTAGGCCACGCTGCTTCTCCGCCCTCAGGGATCTTACGAAACAATGAGGAAGGCAGAAATGATTTACAGTGAACGGGAGCGGGAGGAAAAAGAGCTTTCAGCAGGACCTATTGGGTTGAAACAGATGAATAAGCCATTGAATGTTTAAATAAACGGATGTGAAGCGCTGAGGATAGGATTAAAATACATAACTGGTGAAGGCGGTGGGTGGATCGACGAGATTGTCGGGCGGGGGGGGTTGCGAATTAAGCCGGGAAGGCTTCCTGGAGGAGGTGGGGTTTCAGGAGGGCTGGGAAGCTGGGGCCTGGCAGATTCGGCGAGGGGGAAGAGCGATCGATCCAACTCAGTGACCTCAGGGAGGGAGTCGAGGATGGCGAAATTGGGGGACAGGAGAGGGGAGGCGGTCACAGCTTCCCACCAGGCCACCGAGTTAGCTCGTTGGCTTGGCATCCCTCCCGAAATATTTCTTCCTCTTCTCAGATGCTCCCTCAATTCGGGGCCCCCAGACGCAAAACACAGTTCTCGTCTCGTGTCGACATGGTTTATTTCCTCGGTTTTCCCGCCGTTGATTTTCCCGGGGGGAAGGGATCAAACCTTCTCCCTTCCCACCACACACACAGTATAAGCACGCCCACATCCTGTAAACTCTTGCACACAATATATACAGTATGCACCGTCGTCGTCGTCCCCTCGGGTGTCCTCCCCGTGCGCCCGGGAACCGATCCCCTGAGTCCGGAGCCACGGCACATACCCGACTGACCCTCGGAGGACACGGTTTTTACATCGGAACGAACGGATTGACCCAAACGGATCTTTCCTGGAACCTGAGGGGATGTCCAGTAGGCTATAAAGAGATCCGAAGCGGCGACAGCAGGCTAAGCGCTTGAGACTGGACGATGGAGATCGGCAGGAAGATTCTTTTCAGCTAAAGGCGGGGGACGCCAGCAGTCGCCCGGAACCCGAATCGGAACCGGTTTCGGGCCCGGCGACCGTCTTCCCGGGTGCCGTCCCGCTTTGGGCCGGCGTTCTCGAGCCCGCTGGACGGTGGGGAGGCGTAAGCGGGCGGGGAACGGGTTCTCCTCTCGGACTCGGGGCCTCGCTTGAGCTGTCGGTAAATACCATCGATCGATTGAGTCCGGCGATTAAGAGGTGGCTCAGGACAGGGGTCGGGGGCGTGTGCGGATTTTTGGAGAAAAAAACACCTCTCCGGAGCTGAGAGTTCTGACCGGCTACGGTACCGACCTCGGGCCAAAGAACAACCTGGGCTTGATGGGAAATGGCGGTCTTGGCCAGGAAGAGTCCATTTCATAAGGGGATAGATATATATTTCCCATGTATCTATCCATATGTGATGTAGGTATGCGTATATTTATATATATATATATATACAGCTACTCCTATGCACACGTACAGATAGGTACCTGGGACTGCTCGCCAAGGGGCACAACATTCCTTATCCGACGTTTCCCCGCTGTTTTTTTTTATTAGAATCATTTTTCAGAGGCCAACCGGCGAGGGGGAGGGTTTGATTTCGTTTTACAGACGAGAGGAATAGAGGCTGGGAGCTGGAAATCGATTTTCCCCCACAGGGATCGGGGGAGGATGGGGTCCGTCCGAGTTAGAGCTCGGGGCGGCCCGGCCTCCTCTCCCCGCACCTAGCGTGGTGTCGAGGACGATCTTCTTTCCCTCAGGATATCCCTTCTGAGGAGCGGGACTTAGCGGGGAGCGGGTTAGAGGACGTTTGGAGTCCAGTGGGCCCGAGCCAGACTCGTGGAAAGGTGGGAGGGGCTCAGCAGGGACAGTAAACTCGATACATTCACTGATGCTTCCAAACCAGCCTCGAACCTGTCTCCGCTCGCCCGGTGTTTGAGAAGCCGGCTGGCCAGCTCCGAATCGGGCCTGAGGGAAACCCGCCTCAGAAATTTGGACGCGATAAGAAGAGAAAGGAAACGGCCTCGGAGAACGGAGGAAGAGTCCCGGGGTCGGCCACGCCCGAGAGACAGCAGGTCATCTCCCGATTTGCTTTTACCACGTGTACGGAACCCGGTGGTGCTTCGGTGAATCACAAAGGTGACGACGATTTCGCGGCATCTGCCCCGGACGTGATACGGAAGGTCCGAGAAGTTCCGGACCAACTGCGTGGAGAAGCAGCGTGGCCTGGTAGATAGAGCCCGGGAGACAGAAGGACCTGGCTTCCAATCCTGCCTCCGCCACCCGGCAGCCGTGCGACCTCGCTTCCCGTCTCCGGGCCTCGGTTACCTCGCCTGTGAAATGGGGATTAATCCTGGGAGCCCCACGCGGGACGGGGTCTGCGTCCAACCCGATTATCTTGAATCTACCTCGGTGCTTAGCGTGGTGTCTGACGTACGGTAAGCATTTACCAAATAGGATAAAAAAAAGGTCCTGTGCTCTCATTTAAGGAGTCCAGCTTGGACCTGCCTGTCGCTTCGTCCACCTGCTCCCGCCTCCGGCCCCGCTGAGTCAAAAAACCTTTCCTTCCCGGTCTTTCCTGAGTGATCAGCCCCAGAACATTACAGATGGGAGGCAGCGAGAGGATAATGAGCCCTGGGGGAAATCGAGGCTGCTTGCTAGACCTTTGGCATGACTGAGATTCTGCGGCTGCTGCTGTTCCTCCTGCCTCGGGAGATATCTCCAGCAGCTTCAAGTATACAGAAGAGGTCTTCTTCACATCTGAGCCTCCTTCACTGTGGAGTCACCCTGGCAGCGGGAAGGAGAAAAGAAGCGATTAAGAAAAGTCCCGGACAGTAGCCTCCCACTCAGTGGACCGGTCGCGTGATAACTCAACAGTCTGGAAGAGTCTTCTTGCGTGATTTCCTCCCCTCCCCTCTTCCCAGTTTTTCCCAGGAATTCTATCCCATCAGACACCTCTGCTCTCACACGTCGATCTATTTGGTAGTTATCTCTTGGGGTTATTATTTAGACACTCGGTTTTGTCAGAAGGATTCTGTAGCTAGGACTGTGGTTAGGGAATCAATCGACCGGTGGTATTTAGTGAGCGCTTACCGGGTGAGGAGCACCGTACTGAGCGCTTGGGAGAGTTGGTGGACACGTTCTCCGACTACAGGGAGCTTACAGTCTAGAGGGATTAGGGGACATTCTTCCGGCTGTGAACCTATTTGGATATGGTGTCCCAAAGTGCTGGGAGGGGCACTTGAGGAGATACGGGGCATCGGAATGGGCGTGTACTACAGAGCGAGTTTTCTTTAATGTGGAGTTTTGCAAGCGCGCAACTCTCGCGCTAGAGAACTGGGCCCATCCCTCTTCCCACTCCCACTCTGAGACCCGTCGGTCAAGGAAGCAGCTTGGCCTAGCGACAAGAGCCTGGGCCTAGTAATCCGAGGACCCGGGTTCTAATCCTGCCTCTGCGCCGACCCCGCTGGTGACCTTTGGGCCACCCAGTCACCTTAACTTCTCTGGCCTCAGTTTCCTCATCGTGAAATGGAATTCAATACCTGTTCTCCCGCCTACTTAGACGGTGAGCCCTGTGTGGGACGGGGACTGTGTCCAACCTGAATCTTGATTCTACCCCAGTGCTTAGTACAGTGGTTGGAACATAGTAAGCGCTTAAAATTACCATAAAAAAAGAAAAAACTATGTCCACTTGTCTCCCCCATTGGAGCATAAGTTCCTCTAGGGCAGGGATCATTGCACTGCACTTCTACTGTGTGTTTTTAATAATAATTGTGGTATTTTTAAGCACTTACTATGTGCCAGGACTGTATTAAGCACTGGGGTAGGTACAAGATAGTGGGGTTGGACTCAGTCTCTGTCCCACAGAGGGCTCACGGTCTTAATCCCCCTTTTACAGACGAGATGACCGAGGCATAGAGAGACGATTTTCTTGCCCAAGTTCACACAGCAATCGTTGCGAACTTTCTCTCCTTCCGGCTCTTTCTCCTCATCCACCTCCTTAGCCCCCGGATTGGTTTTCCCTCTTGCCTCCCAGGCCCGTGTTCTTTCCATGTGGCCACGCGATAAATGCGTTTGTGGCCGATAATGTCCAAAAGCAGTTACTAAAGCTTTCCCTAGGGCTCCAATAATTCTGACTGCTCGAAGAACCCAGTAGGGCCTCAGAAGTGCTTTTTCCGTGGAGGAATTGGTCGGAATCCCGCGTAAAATCTGGACACAGCATGAAGTAGGGCCATCTTAATCCTTGGGTCACTTCATTACTGGGTAGTAATAATATTTATTAAGTGCTTACCGTGTGCAGAGCACTGTACTAAGCGCTGAGACAGAATACCCAGTCCCTATCCCTATTTGTGTCACAGTCCCAGACTGTCCCCAGCCTGACAGCCTTGTATCCACCCCAGCTCTTAGACTGTAAGCCCGTCTGTTGTATCGTTACCCTGTACTCTCCCAAGCGTCAGTACAGTGCTCTGCACACAGTAAGAGCTCAGTAGATGCGACTGACCGACGGACAGTGCCCGGCACATAGTACCTGCGTAACTGATACTCTTGAAAGAAATAAAGGCCGGGGAAGAGTCAGCCCGGTTTCCAACGGGAATCGGACGAACAGCTCACCTCTGTACTGCGGTGGCTCGGATCCGATCTCTCCTCCTCCGGCCCCTCGGCGCAATCCGAACCTGTTGCCGGGTCGGAAGGGTCAGGTCCGGACTGAGCGTTTCGCTTCGGCTTGGCTCCTTGGTTGCCGGGTCCCTCCGGGCCCCCATGCTCTGCCTCGGCCTCTTTCTCTCCTTCCGGCTCTTTCTCCCCGTCCACCTCCTCAGCCCCCGAGCGGTTTCCCTGACTCTTTCCCTCTTCCTCCCCGGCCAGGGGTCTCCCCTCCGGCACCCCCTCCTCGTCCCCTAGGCCGTCGGGCCTGGGGCTCCGCTCTCTCTCTCCGGAGGGGCTCCGGGCCTCCTCCGCCTCCCCGTCCCCTCTAGAGCTCGACGGCTTCTCCCGCTCCAACGTGGAGGCCTGGCGGGAACCGTCTCCTTCCTCCGCGGCTTGGTCGCGCTGTGCCTTCTTCGGCTGCCGCTCCTCCTCCTCCTTTCCCTTGTTATCCTGGCCGGCGGGCAGTGGCCCCGGCGGGGCCGAGGCCTTCTCCTCCCGGTCCTCTGCCCTGCCGGACCGCCTCCTCGAGAGCGGTTCTCCGCCCGACCCCTTCGTCCCCGTCGGCTCTCCGTCCGTCACCCCGTCGTCTCCGGGCGTGGGCGACCCTTGGGCTTTATCCTTGGCGGCGGACACCTCTTCGCTCTCCTCCTTGGCTCCGTTCTCCTGAGAGGGCTTGACCACCCCCAGATCGCCAAGGTCCCCCAGGTCGGACTGGGACTTCCGGAACCTCCGGGAGGGGGGCCGCCGCTTGATGGACCCCCGCGTCCGCACCTGGAGGAGGGAATCGATCAGTCGATCGGTCAGTGGGATTGGTTTAGCCCTTACTATGTGCGGAGCGCTGTACTAAGCACTTGGGAGAGGACGTAACAACGGAATTAGAAGGCACGTCCCCTGCCCGTAATGAGCTTACATTTTAGAAGGGGAGACAGACACTACGATGACTTGCTCCCTCTATTCAACCCCCCTCCCGACTCCACAGCACTTATATTCCTTCAGTTGTATTTACTGAGCGCTTACCGTGTGCAGAGCACCGTACTAAGCATTCGGAAAGTACAATTCGGCAATAAAAAGAGACAATCCCTGCCCACAACGGGCTTACAGTCTAGAAGCGGGGAGACAGACATGAGAACAAGTAAAGGGGCATCAAGATAAAACGGAATTACAGATATAAACATATCGAAATAAGCAAGCAGGCATTAATATAGAGAAATAGAATTATAGCTATGTACACATATACACAAGCGCTGTGGGGCGGGGAGGGGAGATAGGGCAAAGGGAGCGAGTCGGGGCGATGAGGAGGGAAGAGCTGAGGAAAAGGGGAGCTTAGTATCCGTCATTTATATATTTCTATTAATGTCCGCCTCCCCTATAGACTCTAAGCTCGTTGTGGGCAGGGAATGTATCTGTAATATTGTTATATTGCACTTTCTCAAGCACTTAGTACGTTTCTCTGCACGCAGTGGGCGCTCAGTAAATACGACTGCCCGACTGACTGCCTGTGAATACAGGGAAGCCCGCACGGAAGAGCGTTCGGGACCCCGGCAAGCCAGGCCGGATGCCAGGCCTGCTGGAGCCCCCTCCCACCGGCCTCACCAGTTTGGCTCTGGCCGGGAGGAGCCCAGGCCACAGCCTCACCTAAGTGGGAGGATGTCGGTCGATCCATCGATCAAATTAAATGGTATTTATTGAGCGCTTACCGTGTGCAGAACACTGTACTAAGCACTCGGGAGATTTCCTCATCTGTAAGACGGGGATTCAGTGCCCGTTCTCCTTCCTGCTTAAACCGTGAGCCCCGGGGGGGACAGGGACTGCATTTGGCCTAATTAACCTGTACCTACCCCAGTGCTTAGAAGGGTGTTTGACATACAGTAAGCACCTAACAGATGCCCCCCCGAAGAAAGGGGAGAGATAACAGGCCCGAAAACTATCACTTTGGGTGTTTTCAGCCCAGACTGGGAACTTTTGGGTCTAGTTACGGCGTTGGGAGGAGGGAGTCAGAAAGTCTGCCTCGTGGCGTTGGAGGTCATCGCTCCCCGACATCCCCACGCGGAGCCGTCGCCTGCCCCAGCCGCCCGTGGCCTAGTTCCCGGAATGTCCTGCTCCATCCTGACCCAGACTGGGAAAGCGGAGCGTTAACGCCCAAAACGAGGACCGTTGTAACGATGACCCAAGCGGGCCCGGAGGCATCTCTTGACGAAAGATGCAGGGGTGACGCCGGAGAGTTCACTGCCCTTGCGTCCCCTGGATCGACCAGCCCCTTTGACCCCATCTGGCCTTTAGGCTCGCACCGAGGTCAGCTCTGAAGTACGAGGCCTCCTACAGCAGGCTTTCATCTTCAGCTTTTGAAGTAACTCCATCCCGAGTTTCCGGGAAACGGCCAGGCCCCTCCCCGTCCCCACTTCCCTTCCCTTGGCACCACGTCGTGTTGGCAGAGGATTACATGACCCCGCCATTCTCTTGCATCTGGCTCGTGGGGGACAGGGTGCGGTGGGGATGGACAGCGGGGGTGATCCACACGTCGGGAGAGGGGGCGGAGGAGCCAAACCAGATGGAGATTACCCGGTTCCAAGAGCCTTCTCCCCTCCCCCAGGGACCCCGTCCTCTCGGGCTGGCCGGGGGCAGGGGGACCGGGACGGAGAGAGGGTTTGAACGGATCCCCCCCCATTCCCAAGATGAATCCCTCTTCCCTCGTTGGGTCTGCCGGAGGCCTCACCTTGTTGTAAGACGGGAGGTGGCTGCCCTCGGGGGGTTGGTCGAAGCTGACGGGCACCTCTTCTGCCTCGCCGGCTCGAGACCGCCCGCCCGGGCTGCTGGGAGTCGACGGGGGGCTGCTAAACGGGGACACGATGGCCTTCAGCCCAGGGCTCTTGGGGGAGGCTCCTGGCAGGAGAGCTGTGGGAGCAAAGGCTAGATTGGCCTGTGGAGCGGAGAGGAGACGATCGATTAATCGATCAATCCATCGTTCGTTGTTACATTGTACTCTCCCAATCGACAGGAGAGAATCAGGTTGGAACCAATCCAGGTCCCTTATGGGGTCTATAACCCCCATTTTACAGATGAGGAAACGGAGGCACAGGGACGTGAAATGACTTGCCTAAGGGCACGCAACAAACAAGGGGCGTAGCCGGGATTGGAACCCGCTTCCTCTGACTCCCAGGCCCCGGGCTCTTTCCATTAGTCCAAGCTGATTTTTTATTTGGGGGCCCGAAGGCTGTGGGGAACGGTTTGGAGAGGAGGGGTGCTTTTGGAGCCCAATATAACCTATCAGGTGAGGGTCGGAGGCCCGGTGTGAAAGGGGAGGCGGAAGGAAAGGAGGAGAAAGGAGACCTCTCCCCAAGAATACGAGCTTTCACGGAGTCAGGGAAGAATCGGGGAGGTCTTCAACGCCAGCGTGAGAAGTGTCGGGGGCCTCCCGGAAATAGCGCAGCTCTGGTGTCGGAGGATGGTACCGTGGCTTCGCGGCAAAAGCCCGGGCTTGGGAGTCGGAGGGTGTGGGTTCTAATCCCGCCTCCGCCACCCGTCTGCCGGGTGACTTTGGGCAAGTCACCTCAGTCACTCAGTTACCTCATCTGTAAAATGGGGATTAAAAGTGTGTATCCCGTATCTACCCCAGCGCTTAGAACAGCGCTTGGCACATTAGTAAGCGCCGGCAAGTAACATATAAATAAGTAACATATTACTGTAGTAAGTAATAAGTGAGAAACGAAGAATAAGTAATAAGTAACATAGTAACGAATACCATAACAGTAATTATTCTCCGGGCCTCGGTTTCCTCAACTCTAAAAGGGTATTTAAGAGCGTGAGCCCCGGGGGGACGGGGACGACGGGGGACTGTGTCCAACCTGATTAAATTTGCATCTACCCCTAGCGCTGAGAACGGTGTCTGGCACATAGTAAGCGCCTAACAGATATAAAAAGAAACCCCCCAAAGCCCGGGGGGAGAAGTACCGGCTCCGCTACCGGGTCCGTATCACGATGACCACATAGGGGAGCCCTTGTCCGAACTACGAGTTAGCAGTGGGACAGTTTTCGTGTGCGGTTTCTGTCAGCGCTTACTACGTGCCAGGCACTGTAGTGAGCGTCGGGGGTAGATCCAAACTAATCAGGTTGGACACGGTGCCTGTCCCACAGGGGGGTCTTACGGGCTTAAGCCCCAGACGAGGGAACCGAGACCCAGAGAAGTGCCCCAGGTCACACAGCTGACAAGTGGCGGAGGTGGGATCAGAACCCAGGCCCTCCGACCCCCAGGCCCGTGCTCTTTCCTCTAGGCCGCCGCGCGTCAGCAGATTCCGATTATGGCCGTTTCCAGAATCCCGAATTAATCCCAGGCAGCTTCGGTCGTGGCCAAACCTCAGTAGGGTCAGGGTAAAATGGGAAGCTGTGTTAATGACTCTTTCTCTGGAGGCCGGGAGCACTGACAAGTGAAGAATAGATGGAGCTCAGAGGAAGTTATGGCCTGAGAGTCAGAGGGCCTGGGTTCTGATCCTGCCTCCTCCGCTGGCCCGCTGTGGGACCTTGGATAAGTCACTTCACTTCTCTGTGCCACGGTTTCCTCATCTGTGAAATGAGAATTCACGGTCCCCCCTACTTAGACCGTGAGCCCCATGAGGGACGGGACTGTGACTGAGCTGATGATCTATTAATAGTAATGATGATGATGATGATGATGATGGTATTTGTTAAGCACAACTGTGTGCCAAGCGCTGCAATAGGCACTTGGGTAGATACAAGCTAAAAAGGGCCCACCTGGGGCTCTCATTGTAAGTAGGAAGGAGCACAGGTACTGAATCCTCATTTTGCAGGTGAGGGAACTGAGGCACAGAGAAATGAAGTGACTTGCCCAAGGTCGCCTAGCAGGTAGGTAACGGAGCCGGGATTAGAACTCAAGTCCTCTGACCCCCAGGCCCCCGATCCTTCCCCTAGGCCACGCTGCTTGTACCTACCCCATTGCTTAGTACAGTGCTTGGCACGCAATAGGCATTCAAGTAAGAATAAGCAGCGTGGCTTAGTGGAAAGAGCCCGGGCTTGGGAGTCAGAGGTCGTGAGTTCTAATCCCAGCTCTGCCATCTGTCAGCTGTGTGACTTTGGGCAAGTCATTTCGGTTCTCTGTGCCTCAGTTACCTCATCTGTAAAATGGGGATTAAGGCTGTGAGCCCCACGGGGGACAACCTGAAAACCTCATATCTATGCCAGCTCTTACAACAGTGCTTGGCACATAGTAAGCGCTTAACAAATGCCATCATAATAAGCGCTTGGTACAGTGCTCTGCGCACACTAAGCGCTCAATAAATACGATTGGATGAATTCTACTTAGAGAAGCAGCCTGGCCTGGTGGAAAGCCCTCCTGGGAAATCCAGGGAAAACGAAACAGGGAATCAGTCGGACGCCAGCACTTAACCTGCAGCTTTT
The DNA here is from genome assembly GCF_004115215.2 of Ornithorhynchus anatinus. Classification (NCBI taxonomy): domain Eukaryota; kingdom Metazoa; phylum Chordata; class Mammalia; order Monotremata; family Ornithorhynchidae; genus Ornithorhynchus; species Ornithorhynchus anatinus. The sequence goes on along the minus strand of NC_041743.1, from coordinate 3,462,471 downwards.
CAATCATAGGGAGAGCTTTCACCTTGACCTTTGGGGGTGGCAGGCGTTGGCTGACGGTTTCTGAGGAGCAGACAGATCAAAAAACAAGGTAAGCGGGAGTTGGAGACGGGGGCCTGGCCGAAGCCGCGGACCAGAAGGAAGAAACGGAAGGAAAACGGGGGGGTTGACTTTCATCGCTTAAAAGCTAGGGACGCGAGAGAATCCGCCCCCCCCTTTTTCTCCCTTTCCGTTATCCAGTCACGGGGGATGCCACCGGGGTCTAGAATAGGAGAAGTCACTGAGAGTCACAAGGAGCTGGGTTCTAATCCCGGCTCTGCCTCTTGTCTGCTGGAATGATCTGGGGCAAGTCACTTCACTTCTCTTTTTTTATGGTTTTGGTTAAGTGCTTACGAGGTGCCGGGTACTGTATTAAGCAAGGGAAGCAGGTTGGACACAGTCCCCGTCCCACACGGGGCCCACACTCTTAATCCCCGTTTTACCGATGAGGTGGCTGAAGCACAGAGAAGTTAAGTGACTTTTCCGAGGTCACCCAAGAGGCAGGTCGACCTGGGACCAGAACCCAGGTCCTTCGGATTCCCAGGCCGGGGTTCTGTCTACCAGGCCACACTGCTTGGCTTATCATTATTATTATTATTATTTTTTAGCGGTATTTGTTAAGCACTTACTGTGTGCTAGGCACCGTTCATTCATTCGGTTGTATTTACTGAGGGCTTACTGCGTGCAAAGCACTGTACTAAGCGCTTGGGAGAGGATAATATAACAACAGACAGACACATTCCCTGGCCACAAAGAGCACACAGTCTAAAGACTGCTCTAAAATGCTAGGGTAGATATAAGCTAATTAGGTTGGGCACAGTCCCCTGCCCCCGATGGAGCTCACATTCTTAATCTCCAGTTTACAGATGAGGTAACTGAGGCACGGAGAAGTGAAGCGACTCGCCCGAGGTCCCACAGCCGACAAGTGGCGGAGCCGGGTTGAGAATCCAGGTCCTTCCGACTCCCAGGCCCGGGCTCCATCCAGTGGGCCACGCTGCTTCTCAGAAGGACCTGGGTTCTCATCCCGGCTCTGCCACCGGTCCGCTGTGTGACCTTGGACAAGTCACTTCAGTTCTCTGTGCCTCGGGGACCTCAGCTGGAAAACGGGGATGAAGACTGCGAGCCCCACGTGGACTGCGTCCAACCCGGTTAGCGTTTATCTACTTCGGCGCTGATTACAGTGCCTGACACATAGGAAGCACTTAATAAGTACCATAAAAAATTCCAGATCCATCCTGCTAGATTAATACAAACAGGTGAAGCTATTAATAGCTCTGCTCCCTGGGGTCCGAGAGAGAGGGAGAGAGAGACGCTTTATCGGGCCAGGAGCGGCGGCTATTTATATCCCGGGGCGCGGAAGACTCCGGCTTTCCCGGGTGATCCCCCGACCCATCCACACCGTGGATTTCTGGACATCCAGGTAGTTCTCTGACCAATCGTCACCCGGGGAGCGGCCCCCGTCCTCAGCCACTCCCAGATTTACCAATCGGTGGTATTCGTTTTTTATTTTTTAGTGGGATTTGTTAAGCGCTTACTCTGTGTCAGGCATTGTACTAAGCTCTGGGGTAGATACGAGCTAATTAGGTTGGACACGGACCCCGTCCCACATGGGGCTTACAGTCAACCCCCATTTTACAGACGAGGTAACTGAAGCACAGAGAAGTAAAGTGACTTGACCAAGGTCACACAGCAGAGCTATGTTAGGAGCGCTGTAATAAATGACCGGGAGGGTGTGATACAACAGAATTGGCAGACACGTCCCCTGCTCCTAACAAACTTGCAGTCTAGAGGGGGTGGAAAGGGCGAAGCTAGGAAAGGCAGGATGTGCTAGGACAGCTCACGGGCCTGGGAGTCGGAAGGCCCTGGGTTCTAATCGCGACTCGGCCACTCGTCTACGGTGGGACCTTGGGCAAAAATCACTTCACTTCTTCCGCAAAATGGGAATTGAGACCGTAAGCTCAATGTGGGATAGGGACTGTGTTCAACCTGACTAGCGCGCATCTACTCCAGCGTTTAGTACAGTTGCCTGGCTTGTAATAAGTGCTTGGAACAGTGATTGTCACACAGTAAGAGCTGGAGAAATACCATAAAAAAAAGGGAGGGGACAGGAGGGGGTCGGCAGAAGTCAGGGAAGGCACGGGTCACTGCCTTCCACCGCTTTCTCCCTAAATATAGAGTTTCTACTCGAGTTCCCCGTGGACCAATAGCTAATTCCTAGGTAGAGGTTTTATAACCGAAGAAAAGGTCGCAGAAGGGGCTCTCTGCTCCCGACTGCGGGTGCTGTCCGCTGACCTTCCCTGCCCACGCCATGGGCCGCACCACACCTCGGAAACTGATCTCGTTTTCCCCCTCGATCAAGCCTCGAGGGCCAAGGGAGATCCCTTTTCCAGAAGAAGGGAGCTGAGGGAAGCGAAGACCGTGATCCTTGGTGGCGGCGCCCTCCTGGTAGGTCCCCTCGCCCCAAGGGGAGGAAGGAGATCCAGGGCCGGGACACTCGCTTCCCCCTCACCCGGGGATGCTTACCTCCTCGCCATTTTGGCCGATCTCCACTTTGGGAGGAAACAGGGGGAGGGAGCAAGGTGGTTTTCTTCTCGTCGGTTTACCGGCTGACGGCTGGAGGGAAACAGACGGACCGACAGAAAGAGAGAGATAGAGAAGAGGAGGGAGGGAGGAGGGAGGAAATGGCAGTCAGGCCCCGGAGAGGAAGAGGAAGGCAGGGAAATCTCACACGGCGAGAGGGGGAGGATACGCGGACGGGGGCGACGAGGGCGTGAGGGGCAGGGAAGCCGGGGGACTCGGAAACGCCCGTGTGGCCCCGCTCACGGCAACCGCCCGTCCTAGTTGACGCCACCTCCTGGGTCACAGGTGGAGGGTGGACCGTTGAGCCTCTCGGGCGGCTGCCGCCGACGGGGTTTCCGGCTTCTCTCCAGCCCGCCCGCCGCCAGCTTTCTGACTCACCCCCTCATGGCGGCTCCCCGAATGGACCCAGCAGTCCCTTCTGAGGAGCCCCGAGCCCCCTGCCTGGCTCAGACGTTTCCCACGCAAAACGGGCTCCGGAGACAGGACCCCGGGCGGATGAGAGGGCCGTCACCCCGCTTTACAGATGGACCCGAGGGGCACAGATGAGTTAGCAGCCTTCACCGGGGTCACCTGGCGGATCACCCTCGTCGGGCCCAGATTAAAACCGGAGCTGGCGGTTTCCGCTCCAGAGCTCCCTGTCCTGTTCGGATACCCCCGGATCGCCTAAACACGGGGGTGTTGGGGTTCACGCGGCATAGCTCGTCCCAGGTCCGACACCGTGCACTCGCTCACGTGCGCACACGCGCGCGTGGGCAGACGGGTTCCTGTTTGCTCAGAGGTTGCCCATCCTCCTCCGCATCAACAGAAGCTCCTCACCATTGGCTTTAAAGGCCTCGATCCCTTTGTCCCTTCCCACCTCACCTCTCTACTCTCTTACTACAACGCAGCCTTCACATTTCACTCCTCTCCCACTAACCTTCTCACTGTACCCCAATCTCATCCATCTCTCTACTGACCTCTTGTCCCCGTCCTGCCTCTGGCCTGGAACATCTCCCTCCTCAAATCCTACAGACAGTGACCCTTCCCCCCCCTTCAAAGCCTTACTGAAGGCCCGTCTCCTCCAAGAGGCCTTCCCTGACTAAGCCCTCTTTCCTCTTCTCCCCCTCCCTTCTGCGTCACCCTGACCTGCTCCCTTTATTCATCCCCCCTCCCAGCCCCGCAACACATGACTATATCCACCATTTATGAATTTCTAATAATGTTCATCTCTCCCTCTAGACCGTAACCTCGTTGCCAGCGGGGAATCTGTTATATCGTCCTCTCCCAGGTGCTCCGTGCAGTGCTCGGCACACGGTAAGCACTCAACAAATACGGCCGATGGACCGACGGACCGACTCCCCGCTTGGTGAGCCAGGTCTACACTAGCCAGGACCTCTCCTCCCCCGACCCACCCGGACCCCTCGGGCCGTCTCCCGCCTGCTTCTGGGGTTGACCGCGCGAAGGATGGTGAAGCGTCTCCTTACCTCCTTGACGGAGGCGGCCGCCGCTTGCTCCCTGAACCTTCCGGCCAGCTGAGCCACGGACAGCGAGGCCGAACTGTCCACCCCGGCGTTCATCTCGGCCGCTCTCTCCTGGCAAACCGATCGGGAGAAAAAAAAAATGTAAGTGGAGATGCCGGCGGGGCCGGCAGTTAGCAGCGGGATTCTGGGAAGGATGGGATACCCTGGTTGTGCCGGGCATCACCCGGCTCTAAATCATGGCGTGTCTCTCTTAGACCGTAAGCTCCTCGAGGGCAGGGATCAGGTCTTCTATCTCATTTTACTTTCCCAGGTGCTTAGGTCGGTGCTCTGCACCGAATAGACCCTAAGCTCCTTAATGGGAGGGATAGCATCCGGCACTATTGGACTCTCCCAAGCGCTTCGTACAGTGCTCTGCGGACAGTAACTGCTCATTGTTATCGATTGATGCCATGAAACCTGTCCTTCCCGCTAACCCCCAGTAGCCGCTGAAAAGATATATCTATGGAGACAGAGAGAAAAAGAGAAGGAGAGGGAGAGTTGTCCTTTGAACTTGGAGTCGCTGTCTGAAATTCACTTATGGGTGCTTGTGTAATAGAAATGGCCAATATTCGTTCATTCAGTGGTATCTATTGAGCATTTACTGTGTGCAGAGCACTGTTCTACGTGCTTGGAAAGTACAGTTTGGCAACAAATAGAGACAATCTCTACCCAACAATAGGCTCACTGCCTCGAAAGGGCTCACAGTTTAGAAATACAGAATGGACCATCCTCTCTTCATATAAATAAGCAGTGAAAGATGTTCTGATCCAACTCAAAGAACCACAAGAAGCATCACAGCCTAATGGGAAGAGCACGGGCCTAGGAGTTAGAGGACCGGGGTTCTAATCCCGGCTCTGCCAAGGGCTTGCTGGGCGACCCCGGGCAAGTCGCTACATTTCTCTGGGCCTCAGTTCCCTCATCTGCAAAATGGCTTTCAATACCTGTTCTCCCTCCTACTTAGACTGTGAGTCCCAGCGTGGGATCTGACCCTCTTGTGTCTAAGATATTATCTAAGATAAGATTAAAAACAGTGCTTGGGAGAGTACTCCCCCTTGAGACTGTAAGCGCACTGTGGGCAGGGAATATGTCTGTTGCTGTTATATGATGTAATGATGGTATTTAAGTGCTTACTATGTGCCAAGCGCTGTTCCAAGCACTGCACCCCATACAGTGCCTCTGGACGGAGTAAGCGTCCAATAAATACAATTGAATGAATCGAATGAATGAATGAAAGTATCTACTCCAGTGCTTAGTGCATAGTGAGTGCTTAACAAATATTATTATTACTATTATTAAGAGGGGAATTATGTTGGCGGTCACTAAGGTGGTACCTGGAAAGGTTAGGACTCTTTGGAATGCTGCAGGTTATCATGATGGAAATTTCCAAAGGCATGAAGGGTGTGGGCAGGGTGAACACGACCTGGGAGTCAGAAGGACCTGGGTTCTAACCTGCTGTGTGACCTTGGGCAAGTCACTTCACTTCTCTGGGCCTCAGTGACCTCACCTGTAAAATGCAGATCGAGACTGGGAGCCCCGTGTGGGAAGGGACTGTGTCCAACCCGATTAACTTGTATCTACCCCAGCACTTAGCACAGTGCCTGGCACGTAGTAAGTGCTTAACAGATGCCATCATTGGAATTATTAATTATTATGAACAAATACCATTAAAAAAAGGACCGAGGGCCAGAGGATTGGTAGTCCGTTAAAAAGTCTTTCTCATCTTCATCCCTTTTTTCGCCCACACGGAAAATCCCCCAAGCTCCAGATCCTAAAGCAAATGAGATTTGCTTCCTTCCCGCGCCCCCAGTGGGGTTTAGCTTAATTCCTACAATCTCAGAGCTCGGAGGGACTTCTAGAGGTCATCTAGTCCAGCCCCCCGCCTTTGCCCTTGAACCATCCCGGGCAGACGAGAATCTAGTCTGTTTTAAAGACCTGCAGAGAGGTAAGTCCACAGCCTCTCTCGGTCATCCGCACTGGAGTTCCGCGGGCTTCCCATCCAGGAGGGCCCGCCTTAAGTCTGACCTCAATCCCTCACGTTGCCATCTCATCTGTTTCCTCTCGTTCAGGCCCAAATCGTCCTTTCGCGACACCCTCACCCCTTCCCCGCTCTTAGCCCGGAGATCTCCTCCTGTCTCTACACCCACAGAGAGACGCAGACGCACACGCTTTTCTCAATTCGGTCCTATCCAGACGACATCTGAAGGCCTCTGTCCCCTGCTCTGCCCTTAGAACTCGAGAAACCTTTAACTGCTCTAGGTCACGGAGTAGCAGACAGAGAAGGCTGAGAAGACCCAGAGGAACATGTGGCCCGAAGGCTGCGAGGGGGTGGAGGAAGGCAAGGGAGAGGAAGAGGAGGGCCAGAGAAAAGGGGAAGAGAGAGAGAGGTGAAATTCAAACCCGCTGGCTTGCCATTCTGCGACTCGAAATTGCGAATCCCCACTTGATTTCTCCGTCTCTCCCTGCCCCCTGTCCCTCCTCACCAAACACGGGGCAGCACGGGCCCAACGTGCAAATGACACTTTGAATCTTGCCGAGTAGTTTCCTCTTAATCGTTGGCATCGTCGCGCAGAGTAAACTGTGCGTGTGTGTGGGGGAGAGAGAGAGAGAGAGAGAGAGTGAGTTTGTGCGCGTGAGCCCGCGGGCTGGGGTCGGTGACATTTGTGACGTTTGTCCTTGAGGCACAGGAAGCCGTGAGCATACCGTTCTAAGATTAGCAACGAAGCCACCCAAGCCCTCGGGCGGAGGCTTAGCCTCCCTTTGCCAGCTGCAGCCTCCTCCGGTTTCACCACAGGAGAGTCGGTACATCAGCTGGTCCGGCCCTCTCCGGCGATGACACTCCACTGCTCTGGCACGGGGTCTCCCCCTCGCCCCCCAACCCACGTCTCGAACCGGGACACCCTCTCCGATCCCGGAGCCGGGCGCTCTCCGTCCTCGCCGACGTCCCATCCACACTTGGTGGCAAGCGGTAGCGCCAGTGATGATAATGACCGCGGTATTTGTTAAGCGCTTACTACGTGCCAGGCACTGAACTCTGTATAGGCCAGGCCGGGCTCGATACACTAGGCCACGTTACCTCTGCTGCTAGTAGGAGCAGCGTGGTTTAGTGGCCAGAGCCCGGGCTTGGGAGGCAGAGATCGTGAGTTCTAATCCCGCCACCCGTCAGGTGGGTGACTCTGGCCAAGTCACTTCACTTCTCTGTGCCTCGGTGACCTCCTCTGTAAAATGGGGATTAAGACCGTGAGGCCCACGGGGGACAACCTGATCACCTCGTAGTCGACCCCAGTGCTTAGAACGGTGCTCGGTGCGTAGTAGGCACTTAACAAATACTATCATTATTATTGTTACCGCTATTTTCAAATGGGACATCGAGCTGTGTGATGGGAGCTGAGGGCTCTAACGAGATTGCAGCCACTGTTCACGGAATAAAGCTGGCGGCATTCCGGGGAAAAGGGAGAGGGCGGGAGCAGATTCCCGGAAAGGGATTCCGCTCTCCCGATCCCCAGTTTTCTCAAATCCCAGTTCAATCCAGGCCTGCGCTTTTCTACCTCTCAGGAGGAAATCACCTTCTCTCGGTCGGCGCCGGAAACGTTCCCGCGTGGGATCCGACGACAGCGTCTCCGTCCGTCAGTCTTCCCCAATTTAGTCAGTCGATCAGTCGGTGGAATTTATCGAACGCTTACTGTGGGCAGATCACTGTACTAAGCACCTGGGAGAGTCCACTGTAACAGAGCCGGTAGAGAAGTTTCCCTCCCACGGGAGCTTCCGGTCTAGATGGGGAGACACGCTTTAAAATTATTTACGGATAATAATAATAACTGCGGTATTTGTTGAGCACTTACTATGTGCCCAGCATTGTTCTGAGCGCTGGGGGAGATACAAGTGAATCAGGTTACAAGTAATAGGAGGCAACAGGTATTGAATCCTCATTTTGCAGATGAGGGAAGTGAGGCACAGAGAAATTCAGTGCCTTGCCCAAAGCCACACGGCGGGTAAGTGGAAGAGATAGAATTAGAACCCAGGTCCTCTAACTTCCAGGCCTTGGCTCTTTCCACGAGGCCACGATTCCTCAGTGGATAGAAGTGATTAAAGGCAGAGCGTGGGATGAATAAAGGGTAAAAATGCAAGTCCAAAGCACGGAAGCGTCTCTCTCGGAAGACTTCTTAATAATAATAATAGCGATGGTATTTGTTAAACCCTTCCTTTGTGCCAAGCACTGTTCTAAGCGCTGGGGTGGATCCAAGGTGATGAGGTTGTCCCACGTGGGGATCACAGTCTTAATCCCCTTTTTACAGATGAGGTAACTGAGGCACAGAGAAATGAAGTGACTTGCCCCAAGTCACTCAGCTGACGAGTGACGGAGCCAGGACCGGAACCCATGACCTCTGACTCCGAAGCCTGTGCTCTTTCCACTAAGCCACGCCGCTTCTCTAGTAATAATAATAGCGGTACTCATTCAGCGCTTACTATGTGCCAAGATTGTTGGACACAGTCCCTGTCCCACAAGGGGCTCACAGTCTCAAACCTCATTTTACAGATGAGGTAACCGAGGCCCAGAGACGTGAAGTGACACGCCCAAGGTCACAGAGCGGACAAGTGGCGGAGCCGGGATTAGAAACCAGGTCCTTTTGACTCCCGGGCCCGGGCTCTATCTAGTAGGCCACGCTGCTTCTCCCTCCACCAATCAGTTAATCAGTCCCATTCATTGAGCGCTTACTGTGTGCAGGGAACGGCACTAAGCGCTTGGGAGAGGACAACATGATATGACAGGTACATTCCCTGCCCGCAACGAGCTTGCAGTCTAGAGGACGAGTTTACGGTCTGGAGGCATCCGATAAATCACTCCGTTGATCCCCAGCAACAGCCAGGACCGGAATCAGGATTCCTCTGCATATTCATTCACTCTCTTTCTTTCTTCTTTCTTTCTTTCTTTCTTTCTTTCTTTCTTTCTTTCTTTCTTTCTCTCTTTCTTTCTCTCTTTCTTCTCTCTTCTTTCTCTCTTTCTTTCTCTCTTCTTTCTCTCTTTCTTTCTCTCTTTCTTTCTCTCTTTCTTTCTCTCTTTCTTTCTCTCTTTCTTTCTTTCTCTCTTTCTCTCTTTCTCTCTCTCTTTCTCTCTCTTCTTTCTTTCTCTTCTCTCTCTCTCTCTCTTTCTCTTTCTCTCTCTTTCTCTCTCTCTTTCTCTTTCTCTCTCTTTCTCTCTCTTTCTCTTTCTCTCTCTTTCTCTCTCTCTCTTTCTCTCTTTTTCTTTCTCTTCTTTCTCTCTCTCTCTCTCTTTCTTTCTCTCTCTCTCTCTTTCTCTCTTCCTCTCTTCCTCTCCTTCTCTTTTCTCTCTCTCTTTCTCTCTCTCTCTCTTTCTTTCTCTCTCTTTCTCTCTCTCTCTTTCTCTCTCTCTTTCTTTCTCTCTCCTCTCTCTCTCTCTCTTTCTCTCTCTTTCTTTCTCTCTCTCTCTCTCTTTCTCTCTCTCTTTCTTTCTCCCTTTCTTCCTCCCTTTCTTCCTTCCTTTCTTCTTTTCTTTCTTTCTATCATATTTATTAAGCGCTTACTCTTCAGTCTTTTAACTTTTGCCGTGGGGCCTTGGGCTATCCTGGCAGATTTCACTCAATCAATCAATCAGTGGTATTTATCGAGCACTTACTGCGTACCGAGCACCGGACTGAATACTTGGGAAAGTATAGTACAACAGAGACGCTAATGATAATAATATCGGTAGTATTAACCATAATATTAATGATGGTATTTATTAAGCACTTACTACGTGCCAAGCACTGTCTAAAGTGCTGGGGGGTAGTTACAAGCTTAAATCACGTTGGACACCAGTCCGCTGGTCCCCCATGGAAGCTCACAGTCTTAATCCCCATTTTCCAGATGAAGGTAACTGAGGGCCCAGAGGAATAAGAGTGACGATGGTATTTTGAGCGCTACTCTGTGCCAAGGCTGTTCTGAGCGCTGAGGTTAGACAGAAGAGGAGACCTAGGTTGTCCCACGTGGGGCTCGCAGGGAGGTGAAGAACTGGCCCCAGAGGTCACCCAAGCGCTGGGAGAGAACAGGTCATGGACAATATAGACAGCGCGTCCCCTGCCCGCAGGAGCTACGGTCTGGGGTAGCCGGGGAGACCGAAGACTAGACACGAGAAAGCAGCGTGGCGTCAACTGGAAAGAGGCCCGGCCGGGCTTGGGAGTCGAGGGTCACGATTCGAATCCCGCCTCCGCCACCCGTCAGCCGCTGTGACCGTGGACAGGTCACTTCACTTCTCTGGGCCTCAGCTCCCTCATCTGTCAACGGGGATTAAGACCGTGAGCCTCACGTGGGACGACCCGATGACCCTGTATCTCCCCCAGCGCTTAGAACGGTGCTCTGCACGTTAGTGAGCGCTTAACAGATACCAACGTTTTAGACGAGAGGGAGAAAAGGAAAGGAAAACAGGCGAGGGGGGGGGAGGTCCTGCCAGAGACACAAAGAGACCGAGACGGTGATGAGAGGGAAGGGGACGCCGCAGAGAAACTTTGCTCCCCTTGGTATCAGCTGCCCTATCTGGCCTGTAAGGAAGGGAGTCACGTCGTGGGTGCGAGGTCGCGATCAGGTTCCTCCCAGCGCGCCGTGCTTATATCCCTCCCCTCCCTCGCCACCCTGCGGGCCATCTTAAAGGTCCCCAAGAAGGGTCACGAGAGAGGGACTCCTCATAAGAGGCAGAAAGTACGACAGCCGCTAGTCAATCGACTGCATCTATTGAGCACTGAAATAGGCGCTCAGGAGAGCGCAGAGTTGGTAGACACGTCCCCTGCCCACAGCGAGAGATTAAGGGAGTCGGGTGACCTGGGTTCTGATCCCGGACCCGACACTCGCCGTCTGTGCGAACTTGATCAACTCGCTCGGCTTTGCTCTGCCTCAGTCTCCTTCTCTGTAAAATAATAATAATAACGTTGGTATTTGTTAAGCGCTTACTCTGTGCAGAGCGCTGTTCCAAGCGCTGGGGGAGACACAGGGTCATCGGGTTGTCCCACGTGAGGCTCCCGGTCTTCATCCCCATTTTCCAGGCGAGGTCACTGAGGCCCAGAGAAGGGAAGTGACTTGCCCACGGTCACACAGCTGACAGGTGGCAGAGGCGGGATTCGAACCCATGATCTCCGACTCCCAAGCCCGGGCTCTTTCCACTGAGCCGCGCTGCTTCTCTATGGGGTTTCAGTCGACACCGCCCTCCTCCGTAGCCTGTGAGCCCCATGAGGGACGGAGGCTTGTCTGACCCGACTGTATCGTTTCTACCCTAGTGCTTAACACAGTGCTTGGCATGTAGTAAGTGCTTAACAGATGCCATATAATGATGTGCGTCTTTAAGGTGCCATAACGAATACTGATATCATTATTATTATTATTATTACTATTCGACTTGTTGAATGGATAGGGAGTCTGATTCTGGATCAGAAGATTGAGGGTTCAAATCCTCTCGTGGTCGCTATATCTCTCCCTCTAGACTGTAAGCTCGCCGTGGGCAGGGAGGTGTCTGCTACTTGTTCATATTATTACCCTCCCAAGTACAGTGCTCCGCACAAAGTACGCGCTCGATAATCCGACTAAGTTCACGCGACAGGCCAGATCTCTCGACTCCCATCCCCGTGTTTCATTCCCCCGGCCCCGATGCTTCCTACCCGCTAGCGGGGGGCATCTCGTGGGCCCTAGTGGATGGAGCACAAGTCTGGGCATCAGAAAAGCCCTGGGTTCTAATCCCGGCTCTGCCTCTCGTCTGCTGGGCGACTCACTTGACATCTCTGTCCTCAGTTCCCTCATCTGAAAAATGGGGATTAAGACCGTGAGCCCTATGTGGGACGGGGATTGTGTCCAACCCGACCGTCCTGTATCTACCCCGGCGCTTAGAACGGTGCCTGGCACATAGTAAACCCTTACCAAATGCCATCGTCATTAGTATCATTATTTTGACTTGCCCAACGAGCTTCTCCGGAGCCCCGGGACCACCGTGTTTCCACGGGAGACGGGCCAGAGGCACCTCTCCCTAAGGAAGCCAGCCCCGCGGCTCTCCCGGAAAGAACGATGACCTGGGAACTTGGCTCTCCGGCCCCGTCGAAAGTCTCGTCTGCGTCCACGGTCCGCTCCTGGGCTGGCACCCACTCGAACCCGTCTCTCCCAGACACCCCCCAGCCTCCGGGGGAGACTCCCTCTTCGGAGAAGCCGGGGCCCAGGCCAGAAATGACCGTCGTTTGTTTTCGGTGCGGAGAAAAGCGATCGTTGTTCCTTAGGTTTTCTGTCAGAGGCGCGACCGGGAGATATTTTTAATCCCCCTCGTTTCCTGCCACCGGCAGTGTTTCCTAGGGGGCTTCTGGAAGGGAATTGGCGATGATGATGGTACTGGCTACGCGCTTACTGTGTGTCAAGCACCGTCTTAACGCCGAGGTAGAGACGAGTTAACTCAGGTGGACACGGTCCCGGTCCCACATTCATTCAGTCGTATTTACCGGAGTGCTTACTGTGTGCAGAACACGCTACTGAGCGCTTGGAGGTACCGTTCAGCAATTAAAAGAGACAATCCTGCCCACACCGGCCCACGCGGGGCTCCCGGTCGTAATCCCCGGTTTCCAGAGAGGTAACTGAAAGCCCGGGGACGTGAAGCGACGACTTGCCCGGGTCACAGCAGTTAGGGACCAGTTAATCAGGTTGTCCCTCGTGGGTCTCACGGACCTAATCCCCATAGAGAGATGAGGAACTGAGCGCGGAGAGTGGAAGTGACTTGCTCGAGGTCACCAGCAGACAAGCCTTGACGTGGTACAGTCTTTCCTACATTCCATTTGCCAGGTAAATTCCGGGGCTGTGTCTGTCTTCCTGCCGGAGAAGGACTGTGGAACCGCTGCCTTTAAATGCTGAAGAGGCAGGCTTGAAAGCCCTGGAAAGGCGGAGATAGCATCCTCTTTTTTTTTATGGCATTTAGTTAACCCTTAGTAGCTGTCAAACGCTGTTCTAAGAGAAGTGCGGCTTAGTGAAAGAGCAAAGGATTGGGACGTCGAGAAGTCCATGGGTTCTGATCCCGCTCTGCCACTATTCTCACGCTGTGTGACTGGGCAAGTCACTTAACCTCTCTGTGCCTAAGTACCTCATCTGTAAAATGGGGATTAAGACCGTGAACCCCATTATGCCGACAACCTGATCATCTTGTATCTCCCCCAGCGCTTAGAACAGGGCCTGGCACACAGTAAGCGCTTAACAAATACCATCATCATCAAGCGGAGGAGGCCGGGACTTAGAACCAAGTCCTTCTGACTCCGGGCCGGGCGCTACCCACTGGACCGTGCTGCGATGACATGAGGATTGGGTGGAAGGGTGAGGCGGGGTGGGGGAGGGGGGGGTCGAGCCCAGGGTAGGGCATTTGAGAGGCCCTCCTCTTTTTGCCACTGGCCAGCGGGGCCTTGTGCAAATGTTGCCCGGGTCCACCTCCCTTCCGTCTGGTTTGCGAAACGTTTCTTCAAACACGGTTTCGAACATCCGCTGGAAACCACTGTGGTTTGCTCCACTTCCCCCAGTGTCCACACCCCCGACCCTCTTCCCTCCCTGCCCAGCGCAGGGAGAGACCCCCCCCCCCCTCCTGGCTCCACCCCGAGCAAATGGCAGCTAACAATAATAACTGTACTCTCTGTTAAGCGTTCACCGTGTGTCAGTCACGAATAATCAATGTCCCACGTGTAGGAGAGAAACAGATTTTTGAATCCCCCATTTTGCGGATGAGGGAACTGAGGACCAGAGACCTGAAGTGACTTGGTCGAGGTCACATAGCAGACAAGTGGCAGAGCTGGGATTGGAACCCAGGTGTTTTGACTCCCAGTCCTGTGCTCTTTTCACACGAGATGATAATGTCGGTATCGGTTAAGCGCTTGCTGTGTGCCGAGCACCGTTCTGAGCGCTGGGGTAGACACAGGGGAGTCAGGTTGTCCGCGTGGGGCTACGGTCTTCATCCCCATTTTACAGATGAAGGTAACTGAGCCACAGAGAAGTGAGTGACTCGCCCACGTCCCACAGCCTGACAAGTGCAGAGCCGGGATTCGAACTCGTTGACCTCTGACTCCAAAGCCCGGGCTCTTTTCCACTGAGCCACGGCAGGGTCGGCTGCAGAAGGCCCCCCCTGGCCCCCTTCCCCCTACTCATAGACAGAAAAGAATTCCTCTTTATCTGGAGGCATGTGATTCCAGCTCCCGGGACAATTCCCCCAGCAAGGATTTTATGATCCTAGGCCCAAGACGGGATGGAAATGATGGATTCGGGCAACCGGGGCCGAAACTCCCCGAAGGACAGGAGAGGAGGCATCTGGAATTGAGTTCTTTCTCTCCCCACCCTCACTCCCCATGCAGCTGATAGAGTAGGGTCCATAACCAATCAATCCATCAGTGGTATTTATTGAGCACTTACTACGTGTAGAGCGCTGTACTAGTGCTCGGGGAGATTACTACGACAGAATAACCCCACAGATAAGGTCTGCCTTTAAAAATACCCCCAGGGAGGGGCGGCGTGGCCTAGTGGATAGAGCCCGGGCCTGGGACTCTCAGAAGGACCTGGGTTCTAATCCCGGCTCCATACCCGTGCTGCTGGGGTGACCTGGGGCGAGTCATTTCACTTCTCTGTGCCTCGGTTCCTCAGCTCTCAGAAGGGGGATTAAGCCTGCGAGGACCCCGTGGGACAACCCGATCGGCTGTACCTACCCCAGCGCTAGCGAAGTGCCCGGCACACGGCAAGCACTTAATGCTACCCTAAAAAAATTAAAAAGAGAAAAAGGGGGCACTATAATCCGAGATGCAATCGATCAATCGGTGCGTTCGGGACAGTGCTTTTGCACACGGCGCTCAATAGATACGATCGAACGCAATGAATCCCGTGCTGGGCGGAGGCGGCCCTCCCGGCCCCACGGGGAAACTCCCCCGGAGAGCCGTCTCGGCTAGGGTCGGGTACCTCCAGGAAGGAAGGGGAGGGGAGCAGATGAGAAGGGACCAGGTGCCCGGAATGCCGGGAGGAAAAGCTACGCGAAATGCAGTCCTTCGGATCAGAGCGCCATTCGGCCGTTCCGTAACCTTTGCTTCCGGCCTCCGCCGCCCTCACGTGTTGGATGTCCGGTGCTGGGGTGGAGCGGAGCCGGCAGTGGGACAAGCGGGGTCCCCAGCCCCCCCCCCAACTCTCTCCCGCCCCCGCCGCCTCCTCTGGTGCGGCCCCCACCGGTCTCCGGTCTACCGCTGCCCTGAGCCCGAGGGCAGAGGGCCGAGGGTTCATTCGTTCCATAGTATTTATTGAGCACTTACTATGCGCAGAGCACCGTACTGAGCGCTTGGAATGTATAGGTCGGTAACAGATAGAGACAGTCCCCGCCCTCGGACGGGCTCACGGTCTACTCGGGGGAGACGGACAGACGAGAGCCATAGCAGTACAGCACTCGAAGAGACCAGACGCCCCTTCGCCAAAGAGAAGCACCGGTCTTACGTCCTCTCTCTCCCTAACCCTCTCGGCCGCAGCCGTCGTCCAAGGACGACTTGAAATGGGAAGCGTCTGCCTCGGAGTGCGAGGCCAGCGGAGCGGTATGATGAGGGAGAGGCACCCGCAGGGGTGTCGAGGCAGAGGGAGCGGGGAGAAAGTCGTGCAACCCCTGACAGGGGTGGCTCCCTCCCGAAGATCGCAACCGGTGGCCCCCCGACCAGGCTGATGGCCCCTTCATTGGAGACGGAGGCCGCGTGCCCCAGCTTCTCAGAGACGGTGGCTGCGTCACCTCCCTCGAATGATGGCGGGCGTGTGGCCCCCCTCACAGAGATGGCAAGAGACCGGGGCTACGTGTCTCACCGTCCTTCTCTAAAAAGCGGCACCAAGGTCGCGAGTCCCACGGTAAGGAGGCTTTAGTGATGGCAGGAGTTGGGGTCTCAGAGATGAGGTTCCCCTGGGCGCGGCTAAATGGTCTTCCGACAGAACTCCGCGGTAAACGCTGCCTTCGACGTCCTATGGGACGGGAAGGGATGGCCGATTTTTCTCCGCCAGCTGACGTTATCTTATCCTTCCGGCGGTTTTGCCCCTTTCCCTCCCAAACCCGTTCTGCCTTCCATCCTCCCCACCCGCCGGCTGGTTTTTTCCCATCCCCCACTCCGGGGCCGAGATAGCCGGTGGAAAGCCGACCTGAAAATAGAATTCAAAACCCCATCTGGCTTCCGAGAATTCTATTTCCCGAGGTCTCCCCATCCTCCGGAGGCCTCTCCCCTTATCGGCAGGTCGAGAGGCCAGAAGCGGGCAATGGCTTCAGAGGTCAGGGGTCGTCCCCCCCTTCCAACCTCCCCGCCCCGGGCACCGGCAGGCTTGAGAAGCAAGCCTTAAATTTCTTGTCCTTCAATTTCTCTGATTTCTTTTTTGGTCTCGAGGGTGGGTCCCGGACCTCACTGCCGACGTGAAGGAGCGAAAGGCTCCGGTGAGAAGGGCGGAATCTGTAAATATGGCAGAGGTTTTTGATCCAAAATCCCAAGGTTTCTATTCCTCCCGCCGCCAGTAGAATGCTTTACCCCCTTCCCCCCTGCCATTTTTAATGGTACTTAGAAAGCGGCCACTATGTGCCAAGCACTATCCTGAGCACCGGGTTAGATACGAATTAGTCGGGTTGGACACGGTCCCTCTCCCATTTGGGGCTGACGCTTTTATCCCCATTTTTTACCGATGGGGTCAACTGAGGCCTAGAGAACTGGAGCGACTTGCGCGAGGTCGCACAGCAGCCGCGAGGCGGAGCCGGGATTAGAACCCACGTCCTCTGACTCCCAAGCCGGCGCTCTTTCCACTGCTTGACAGTAAGTGCTTCAAAAATGCCGCTATTATAGTAAGGTTCGGGCAAAGGCTGGGAAGTTTAGCGGCGTCGCACCTCCATCTATTTGTACCAGTCCGTAAACGGCGTCACCCCAGAACAGATTCCTGTTAACCGTGGTGTCGGATAAGCTTTTACGATGAGCCAAACCCTGCGTTGGGCGCTGGGGTAAATAAAAGATAATCAGGTCCCACGTGGGGCTCACGGTCTAAGTGGGAGTCAGTCGATCCCCCGGTCGTATCTATTGAGCGCTCACCGTGTGCGGGAGCGCTTGGGAGGATACGAGATAATAGTACAATATATAATAATACAGTAACGTTCCCCGCCCCCGACAAGCTTACGGACCAGATGGGGAGACAGACACGAATAGGAATAAAGAAATGACGGATACGGACGTAAGTGCTGTGGGGTCGAGAACAGGTATCGAATCAACGTTTTGAAGAGAGAACCGAGGCACAGAGGAGTGAAGTCATTTGCCGGAGGACACACAGCAGGTACTTGGTGGAGCTGGTATGGGAACCCAGGTCCTCGATCTCCCAGGTCCGGACTCTTTCCACTGGGCCTCACTGCTTCCCTAGGGATGATGACGGTGGTTCTTTTTAAGCACCTACTATGTGCCAGCACTGTTCTAAGCACTGGGGTAGGTACGGGCTGATCAGATAGGACACAGTCCCTGATCCACAGTCATTCATTCGACAGTATTTATCGAGCGCTTACTATGTGCAGAGCACTGTACTAAGCGCTTGGAATGGACAAATCGGTCACAGATAGAGACGGTCCCTGCCCTCTGACGGGCTTACGGTCCAATCGGGGGAGACGGACGGACAAGAACAATGGCAATAAATAGAATCGAGGGGCTGAACATCTCATTAAAACAATAGCAAATAAATAGAATCAAGGCGATGTGCATCTCATTAACAGTGTACATTTCATTAACTTCACTTCTCTGGGCCTCATCTATAGAATGGATATCGAGAGTGTGAGCCCCGTGGGGGGCAGGGATTGTGTCCAACCCGATTTGCTTGTATCCACCCCAGCGTTTAGTACGGTGCCTGGCGCCCATAGCAAACGCTTCGCTAATACCGGAATTAATGATGTCGCATCCCTTCCGCAACGGAGTCAACTGGATCACACGGGTCTGCGCTTAGGGTTTAGGGTTTGGCCCTGGTTTTCTAGGTCCTTTGGTGAGGCGGGGATTCTGAGAGACGGTGCGAGGGGAGAAGCGCGGCTTAGTGGATAGACCGCGGGCCTGGGAGTCGGAAGGACCTGGGTTCTAATTCCGGCTCTGCCACACGTCCGCCGTGGGAAAGTAGAACGGAGTTGATAGACACGTTCCCTGCCCACAACAAGCTTACGGTCGAGAGGACTGCGAACATCCAGGAAGTTCCCGGTCGTCCCCGGATTTGTCCAAACCCCTCTTGAACCTACTGATATTTTCGACCCGCGTAGCTTCCTGTGGTAATGAATCCCGCATGTTTACCGGCTGCTATGTGAAGGACCGTTTCCTTTGGTTTGCTTTAACCCTTCCAACCCTTTAGAGGGTGTCATCACCTCCTGCTGAGTGGGATTACGGAGAACAACATTTCCCCATCTCCGGAAGCACCGTGGCCAACTGGAAAGAACCCGGGCCTGGGAGTCGGAGGACTCCGCCTTCTAATCCCGGCTCCGCCGCTTGGCTTCCCCGTGCCTCAGTTCCCTTATCCGCAAAAAGGGGATTCGATACCCGTCTTCCCTCTTACTTAGACGGTGAGCCCCAGGCGGACCTGATCAACTTAGTGGATAGAACATGAGCCCGGGAGTCAGAAGGTCGTGGGTTCTAATCCCGGCTTCGCCACTTGGGCAGGTGACTTCACTTCTCTGGGCCTCAGTTACCTCATCTGTAAAATGGGGATTGAGATCGTGCGTCCGACGTAGGACAGGGACTATGTCCAACCGATTTCCTTGTATCCTCCCGCCGCTTAGTACGGTACCTGGCACCTAGTAAGCGCTTAACAGATGACGTGATTATTATCCGGACCATCTTGTATCTACCCGCACTGAATCCTGGGGAACAAACCAAAACCTCAAAGGTTTTGGGTTTTTTTAATTTTGTTTTTCATCTAATCTGCCCTCAAATTCCACCGTGACATCACGGCGGCCCGGTGACCCCCCTTGGACGCGCCGTTCCTTGGGTACATCTGGTCCGGCATATTTCTCGAGTTCCGGCGGAGGTAGAGAGCTCCCTTCCGATATTCCCTGGAATCCGCTCTGGCAATCTGCACCGCGAAGCTGAGTCCGGGAGGACAGGGGCGATTCTGGGCTGAGAGGTTCAGTCCAGTTCAAGTTATTTTCGCTTTCAGGGGCCACTCGCTGCCGCCGCCGGCCGAAACTGAAATCTTCCAAGTCGACTGAAGTAACCGGACTGGGTCCCCGGCAGCTGGGAAAGCCTGGGGTCATCTGTCCCCCTCCAGGGCTCTGACTCCCCGTGGCGTCCACCCGCTCGGAGAAGCAGAAATGCTGACCGAGCTTGGCCTTTTCCCACTCGTAGAGAAGCGGAGAGGTCTAGTGGCAAGAGCACGGGCCTGGGAGTCAGAGGATCTGGGTTCTAATTCCAGCTCCGCCACTTCCCTGCCGTGTGGCCTCGGGAGAGTCACTTGGCTTCTCTGTTCCTCAGTTTTCTCAACTGTAAAAAGGACCTTTAATACCTTCCTCCTACCTCGACGGTGAACCCCATGTGAGACTGGGTTATTTCGTACCTCCCCCGGCACTTAGTAATAATAATAATTACGGTACTCGTGCAGCGCTTACTATGCGTCAAGCACTGTCCTAAACGCTGGGGTGGATACGGGTTAACCAGCTGGGGCACAGTCCCCATCTCACATGGAGCTCCCTCTCTTAAACCCCATTGTATAGATGAGAAGTGAAGTGATCTGCCCAAGGTCACACAACAGACCTCGGAGCTGAGATCAGTAACCAGGTTCTCTCGACTCCCAGGGCTCTGCTCTATCCGCTAAGCCGCACTGCTTCTCGGTACAGCGCTCGGCACACGGTAAGAGCTTAACAGATACCGCAATCGTCATTTATGATCATCAGCACCCGCGACCGCGCTCCCTGCCGTTCGATGAAGACCTAAAGTGGGTAAGAGCTGAGGCTAGAGCGGCATTCGGCCTTCAATCCGTGGTATCTGTCGCGTGCTTACGGCGGGCAGAACACTGTACTGAGCGCTTGGGAGAGTACAAGACAACAGAGCGGCATGGGGTAACGAATAGAGCCCGGGCCTGGGAATCAGAAGGTCGTGGGTTCCCTTCCCGGCTCCTCCACTCGTCTGCTGTGCGACCCTGGACCTCATTTCCCTCATCTGTAAAATGAGGATTGAGTCTGTGAGTCCCGCGTGGGACAAGGGGCTGTGTTCAACCTGATTTGCTTGTCTCCACCCCAGCGCTCAGTACAGTGCCTGGCACGTAGGAAGCACTTGACAGACGCCAGAATTATTATTATGATCCCACGTTCCCTCGTCCTTAAGCCTCGTTGCTCATCCAGTTGAAGTTTTCTTCGCAAAAAATCCCTCAGGGTGTGTATCTTCCCGGTGAAGCTCTCCGTGGCCATGATGGAAGCTGCTCTTACCGGTATCGTTAGAAGCCGATTGGTGCTGGCGGATTGAACCCTCTTCTGGCCCAAACTGTGAGGTTGGCACGGGAAGGCCGTCCTCTTGCCCATCCTCTCTCCTTCCCGTGGATAACCAGGAGTTTCGCGTCTAAGCCCGTGAATCTAATACTCACCCCTTTACTGGGAAAATAAAATATAATAACGGTGGTATCTGTTGAAGCACCACACGCCAAAACTGTACTGAGCACTGGGGTGGACCCAGAATCAGCGGAATGAAAATAAAAATGAAAATGGCAGTGAGAGGCTGCATAACTGAGCAGCAGGGTGGAAGAATCAGCGTGGCCTAGAGCACGGGCCTGGGAGTCAGAAAAGTCGTGGAAGTCACTTCTCTGGGCCTCAGTCCCCTCATCTGTAAAATGGGATGAAGACCGTGAGCCCCACGTGGGACAGGGACTGTCCAACCCGATTGCTCGTATCCACCCCAAGCGCTCGTTACCTACCTCGCCCATAGCGCTTAACAAACACCGTAATTATTATTAGATATCAGGGCAGTACCACACCCTTCTAGACCGTAAACTCCCCGTGGGCGGGGGAATGCGTCTACCAAATTCCGTCGCGCCGAACCCTCCCGAGGTTTAGTACAATGCTTTGTACACAGTAAACACTCAGTGAATACCACCGATGGACTGCTTCCTGTCGGCCTGCTCCTCTGGAACTTGCAACGGGTTCATACGCTGCTGTGTGGGAAGTTCCAGAGCCGCCGGTAGCCAGGGCCCAGGACGGGTGGTCACCGAACACCCATCAGCTGTTAGGAAGGGGTTTAGGCTGGGTGGTCAGGGCTACCGTCAGCCCGGGGACCAGCTGGGAGTTCAGAGCCCGGATGGGGAATGTAGGGCGCTTGACGGGAAGAGGAGTAGAAAATCCTCTTTTGATTTGCAAACGGGAGAACTACGATTATAGGAGGAAACGAGAGTGACGGGGACCAGCTCTCGTGACACCCTCCGAAGAGTCATTTTCTTGCCTGTGGCCATGCTTAGGTTATGTTTTAAATCATTTTCTAACCCTCCACCTTCAAGGGCCCGGCCTCAGGATTGATGAAGGGCACGCCCTTTTTCTTCTTTAGTGGTATTGGTTAAGCACTTAGAATGTGCCAGGTACTGCACCGGGCGCTGGGTAGGTAAAAGCTAATCGGGCCGGCCACGGTCCAGGTCCCACGGCAGGCTTTTAAAGCACCCGATTCCCTCGCCCCCTCCTATCTCGCCTCGCTGCTCTCCTACTGCAACCCAGCCCTCAGACTTTGCTCCTCTAACGACAGTCTTCTCACCGTACCTGGATCCCGTCTATCTCGCCACCGACCTCTCCCCCGCGTCCTGACTCTGGCCCGGAATACCGTGCCTCCTCATATCCGGCAGACGATTCGTCTCCCCTCCTTCGGAGCCCTATTGAAGGCGCATCTCCTCCAAGAGACCGTCCCCGACTAACCCCTCGTTTCTTCTTTTCCGACGGCCTTCTGGGTCGCCCCGACTCGCTCCCTTTATTCGCCACCCGCCTGGGCCCCGGCCCCACATCGCTTATGCCCATATCCGTCATTTATTCTTGACATAACGTCTGTCTCCCCTTCTAGACCGTAAGCTCGCCGGGACCGGGAACGTGTCTGTTATACTGTCGTGTGGCACTCTCCCAAGCCCTTAGTACAGTTCACTGCACACGGTAAGCGCTCAGTAAATACGGTCGATGGACCGATCGGTCGAGGTGCCCGGTCGATCTCCATTTTAGAGATGAGGGAACCGCGGCCAAGAGGAGTGAAGTGATTTGCCCAGCAGACAAGTGGAGGCAGGATTAGAACCCAGGTCTTCTGGGCCTCAGTTCCCTCACCTGTAAAACGGCGATTAAGACCGCGAGCCCCTTGCGGGACAGAGATTGGGTCCGACTGGATTGTTTCGTATCTACCCCGGCGCTTAAAACGTTGCCCGGGGTATAGTGAACGCTTGAACAAATACCACAGTTAAGTGGCAGAGGCGGGAAACGTCCTCCAGTTGGAGACAGCCCAGCTCCGGCCCCCTCTGCCTCTGCTTCCCACCCCGAAAACAGGGAAAAGCCCGGCCGGGCAAGGAGACGGCCGAGGGTTCGGGGCCGTCGGCCGACGGGGGAGGAGGAGTTCTCGAGTGCCCACTGTGTTATTCCTGGAGACGGGCAGCTGGGATTCATTCCTCGGGAACCACGGAGCTCGCGCTCCCGACGCCCTGATAAGATTACCCCGTCTGCCCGGCCGGCCCGGGCTCCGGATTTCCCACGGATCCGGGCCCTCCCGGGCTCCGGCCCGCGTCCCTGGGGGAGCCGCGTCGTGGATGACAGGCCGCTCGGCCCCCGGCCCGGGATGTTGGCTCTTCCTGATCCGGGACGGGTCTTCCCCGGCCGCCCCCGGACGGCCGCCGTGAAGCCCCCCCTCTCCTGGCCACCCACCACCAGAGAAGGGCCTGGGAAATGGGACCGTTCAGGATCCAGACAAGCTCCCCTTCTGGGTTGTAAACTCTCTCGTCCTCCCCCAAACGCTCAGTCCGGTGTTCTTCCCAAAGTAGGTTGACAGCTCCTCGAGGGCAGGGCTCATTTCTCCTCGCTCTATCGGACTCTCCCAAGCGCTCGGTACGGTGCCCTGCACAGGGTAGACTGTCAGTTCCTTCAAGGCAGGGGTCCTGCCTACCGACTCTGTGGTGCTCTCCACACTGGGGTGGGGGAGGGAAGGGAGGGAGACACGGCAGCAAGGAGGCAGTCAGGCGAAGACCACCGATTAGGGACTTCTGAGGTCCCATTCATTCGGTCGTATTTACTGAGCGCTTACGGTGTGCCGGAGCCACCGTACCAAATGCTTGGAAGTACAATTCAGCGACAAAGAAGACAATCCCTGCCCACACCGGGCTCACAGTCTAGAAGGGGGGGAGACAGACATCAAAACGAGTAAACGGGCATCGGAAGCATCAGTATAAATAAACAGAATTATAGATATATGTACACATCAAAACAAATAAACAGATTACGCTCCTGGTTATTTGCAATCCCTCCTCTCCACGCTCTTTTATCTTTTAACCGGTATTTGTTAAGCCCTTCCTACGTACCAGGCACCGTTCTCAGCGTCGGGATAGATTCGAGATAATCAGGTCAGACACAGTCCCCGTCCCACATAGGGTTCGCTCTCTTAATTCCCATTTTACGGATGAGGGAACTGAAGCCCAGAGAAGTGAAGTGACTTGCCCAAGGACACCCAGCAGACGAGCCCGGAGCCCGGATTAGAACCCAGGTCCTCCTGAGTCCGAGGGCCGGCCTCTTTCCACTTGGCCACGTTGCTTCCCGGTAAAGCTCCGCGAGAGGCGGGAGAAGGAGTGTGCTCCAGGGAGGGCTCATGGGTAAATCGGGTTTTTGTTGTTTTTTAAAATTATTATTGTATTTATTAACCCTGAACTGCACGCCGAGTACTGTGCTAAATGCTGGGGTAAACGCAAGATCAGCAGATAAGCTGTGTTCTCTGTCCCACGCGGGGCTCACAGTCGAAGACACGGGGAGAGCCGGGCTCCTTATCTCCACTCTACAGAGGAGGAAACCAGAGCCCAGAGAGTTTAAGTGACTTGCCCAAGGTCACTCAGCAGGTCAGCGGCAGAACCGGGTCTAAAAGCCAGGTCTAACTCCCCGTCCCACGGGGCTTTGCCTCCTCAAGAGGGCAGGCCGGCTCCACCGCTGGGCGACACTGGCAGAGAGCTCTTATGTCTCTGAGCCTCAGTTTCTTCATCTGTGAAGTGGGGCTGGCTGCCCCTGTTCTCTTTCGCGGGAATAACGAGATGAGGAATTGAGTAGGCTGGAAGCAAGGGGCTGGGGAGGGACTCGTGGGAAGGGAATGTGTCCGTTCAGGGTTCTAGCGGACTCTCCCAAGCGCTTAGTACAGCGCTGCGCACACAGTAAGCCCTCAGTAGACACATCTGAACCGCATGAGTGAACGGCAGGCAAGGCGGTCACCGGAGAAGTAACTGATCACCCTAGAACGCGGGCGGAGGGCCACGCGGAGCCTGAGAGAGCAGATGACCGGCTCTGGCCTCTCCGCCCAGAGCCCGGCCCGGACACCTTGAGACCTCCTCCTCCTTTCCCTCCCCCAAAGTCAACGGCCGCAAAACCAATCAATCGATTAATGGTATCTGTCGAGTGGTTCCTGGGAGCAGAGCACTGTTCTAAGCGCCGGGGTGGACGCGGGGGAATCGGGTTGTCCCACGCGGGGCTCGCGGTCTCAATCCCCATTTGACAGATGAGGTCACTGAGGCCCAGAGAAGTGAAGTGACTCGCCCACAGTCACACAGCTGACGAGTGGCAGAGCTGGGATTCGAACTCACGATCTCTGACTCCCAGGCCCGGGCTCTTTCCACGGAACTCACGCTGCTTCTCTATCGGGAATGCGTCTAACGATAATAATAATAATGATAACGACGATGGTTTTCCTTAAGCGTCTACTCTGTGCCAAGCACCGTTCTAATCACCGGGGTGGATACAAGGTGGATGACGGAAGGGAAGCAGCGTGGCTCGGTGGAAAGAGCACGGGCTTCGGAGTGGGAGGTCACGGGTTCGAATCCCGGCTCGGCCACTTGTCAGCCGGGTGACCTCGGGCGAGTGACGTCACTTCTCGGTGCCTCAGTCACCTCATCTGTCAGATGGGGACAAAGACCGTGAGCCCCACGTGGGACAACCCGATTCCCCCGCGTCCACCCCGGCGCTTAGAACAGTGCTCGGCACGCGGGAAGGCGCTTAACCAACACCAACGTTATCATCGCTGATGAATTCCACTGATCGAGCGGGAAGGTCAAGACCCGGTCCCTGACCCCGGGAAGCTTCCACGCCAACTCGGTCCCCCCCGTCATCCGGGGGCCCTGGGAAACCCGGTTGCTCTGCCAGCCCGAGCCAGCCTCTCCCGACTGATAATAACGGAATTCGATAGGCGCTTACTATGTGCCGGGGAGACAAGCGAATCGGATCGGACGTGGTCCCCGTCCCGCGTGGGGCCCGCGGCCTCCGTCCCCATTTTCCAGATGAGGCCCGAAGAAGCGGCTTGCCCGCGGTCGCCCAGCGGGCGAGGGCCGGAGCCGGGATCAGAACCCCGGACCTTCTGACTCCCGGGCCCGCGCCCCGTCCGTCACGCCCACCCTCTCTTTCCGTGCCTTGCGGCCGGGCAGAGGGCGACAGACGAACATCTAGGGGAGGGGAAAGAGGAAGAGAAGGAGGAGGAGGGAGAGGCTGGGTCGACACGGGGCCCGGGTTCAGGAGGCTCTAGGGGTTAGGGCGGGGTTTACCTCTCCGGGTTGCTCCCCCGGGCGTGCCCGCACGTGGAAGTTCACACCTGTGCTCACACGCCCACACACGCCGGCACCCCCGGCCCCGTGTGCGGGCAAGTGATTAGCCCGTCAGAGGGCAGGGATCGTCTCTGTCACCGATTTGTATATTCCAAGCGCTTAGTACATTGCTCTGCACACAGTAAGCGCTCGATGGATACCGTCGAACGAATGAACGAACGAAGAAATGGGAGCATCCCCGTGCGGCGTTAAAGAACGTAAGGGCCGACCCGGCCTTCTGGAGGCCCTCTGCCTCGTGGCCGGCTGGTGGGGGTGGATTTTGGCGGGGATTTCGCGGCGGCGGGAGGCGGGGGGAGCGCGGAGTGACGGCACGGCCGTCCCCTCCCCACTGACGGTCCCCACCCCCCCCCCCCCCCCGCCACTCACCCTCACGGGAGCCCCGGCCGCCCCCCGCCCCTTGACCCGACGGGCATGGCCTAATGGATAAAGCCCGGGCCCGGGAGTCAGAAGGTCGTGGGTTCTAATCCCGGCTCCGCCACCTATCCGCGGCGTGACCCCGGGCAGGTCACTTCACCTCTCTGTGCCACAGTCACCTCACCCGAAAAATGCGGGTCGAGACCGCGAGCCCATGCGGGACAGGGCCCGGGCCCGTTCCGATTTGCTCGGATCCACCCCCGCGCTTGGTGCAGTGCCCGGCACACAGTAAGCGCTTAACGAATACCACGGTTACTGTCGGGATCATTTTCCGCTCCGGGCCCGTTCCCGCCGGGGGTTTCCGCGTTCTCGTTTCTGCCTCTCCGAGGGCTGCCACGCTCTTCCAACCGGACCCTCGTCGAAGTTTCCAAGCCCTCCCGACCCCTGCGGCCCCTGGGCTCCGGGCACGGGAGGCGTCCCCTAAATGCCACCGAGAGGGGGGCAGCCCCCCGAATCCCCTCCAGGGAGAGGGTCGTAGGCCCAGGCCGGGCCAGCCGGAGGGGTGACCGGTCCTCATCCCCGTGCCCCCGAGGCGACCCACAGGCAGGCCCTCTCGCCCCCTCCCCTCGGCGAGGCTCATCTCCGTACCTCCATAACTTCAGGCGGGGAAAGGCCGGGGGGCGTCCGCAGACGAATCCCAGTGGGCCGGACCCCTTCCTCCTCCTCCCGTCCCGCGCGGGGGACAGGTTTCTGTCCAGCGCCGGCCGCTCGAAAGTGTAAAGTATCCAGTCGGCTCTCAGAGTGAGAGAGCGGTGGCCGACACGGTGAACAGGAAGGAGGGAGGGAGGGAGGAAGAGAGGGTGGGGAGAGGAGGAGGAGGAGAGGGAGGCAATCGGGGTTTAAATTTAGACACGGATCTAAACAGACACTGTCCCTCCCGGAGCGTGGGGCTCGAGGGAGGGCGAGAGAGCAGGAAACGCCACCCATCTGCTCAAATGTGGGGTCACGGTGTCCCCCGCGGTCCCCCCTCTCCTTTCCTTCCTTCCCCGGGACGGCCCGTCCCGTTGCCTCTTGCCCCTCTCCTACCTCTCCCGATCCTACTTGTCACCTCCTCAGCCGGACCCGGTCTTCTCCTTCTCTGTCTCTCGACTCTCCTCCCTTCCTTTTGCCCTTCCTTACCCTCTCTCCTCCTTCGCGCCCATCCGTCGGCCGGTCCGCCGGGCGGATGGACAGAGGCTCCGCCGGGCCGCTGGGGTGGGTACCGGGCTGGACTTCTCCGCGGGCCCCGGCAGGAGGGAGGCAAGGGGGCAGAGGCTTCTCGGGGGGGCGCCTAGAGGACCGGATTGAGAGGGTCGGGCCTGGCAATCCCCTCCCCATTTCCCACTCCCACGGTTTCTGGAAGCTCACGAATCTATCTATCTCTCTCCTGGCTACTTCATCTCTCTCTGTCTCTCTCTGTCACTCATTCTCTCGGGGTCTTTATCTCTCCAATTCCCTGACTTTCTCATCGCTGTTTCTCTCTCATCTTGCCTCTCTATCTCTCCCTCCCTCCGTCGGCTTCTTCCTTGCTCTCCCTCTCTCCCTTTGTCTCTGTCTCTCCTTCCGGCTTCATGTCGATCTTGGTCTCTCTCTGCCTTTGTCTCTCTCTCCCTCCGTCTTTCTCTTCCTTGCTCTCCTTCTCTCTGTCTCTGTCTCTATCTCTCAATCTCTCTCTGTCTCCCTGTCCGTCTCGGTCTCTGACTTCGCCTCTATTTCCCTCCGTCTCTCTTCCTTGCTCTCCTCTCTGTCTCCATCTCCCGAATCTCTGCCTTGGCCTCTCTCTGTCTCTTTATTTTCCGCTCTCTCTCTCCCTACCCCCTTCCTTTCTTTCTCTTTGATGTTCCATCTTCCCCAAAAGGGACTTGGCAAAAAGTTTCCCGAACTCGGGCCACGGTTAATCTTTCTCTTCTCCACCCCTGGTTGATGTCGTTTTTTCATCGATCGATCCATCAGTCAATCACACGGCTCCCCTGAAACCAACCGAACCTGTGAAGATCAGGATGGTCTGAGCCCGCTTTGCTCAGACCCCCCACCCCTCCCGCCCCCTTCTTCTCTCAATCGATCAGTGGCATTTACCGAGTGCTTCCCGCACGCAGAGCACTGTACTAAACTCTGGGTTCTGGCGGGACTTTCAGCCGCACCGGTCAGCCCACCGAAATATCTTTTCTTCATTCCCATCGCATAAATGGAAAATGCCCACATTCTGCAATTTATTTATTTCCGTTAATGTCCGTCTCCTCCTCTAGACTGTAAGCTTGCTGTGTTTGTTATAATATCGTACCCTCCCAGGTGCTTAGTACAGTGCTTTGCAGACAGTGAGCGCTCAATAAAAACGATCGAATGGAAGAATGAACATCACAAACTCTTCCAGCTGCAACCAGGAAGGGTGACCTCTCCGGTCCGTCCTGCTTCGAGGCCTGCCTGGGCTGTGGGGCGAAGAAGCCGCGACCGAGAGAAGCAGCGCGGCCCAGTGGGTAGAGCCCGGGCCTGGGAGTCAGAAGCACCTGGGTTCTAATCCCGGCTCTCCGCTCGTCTGCTGTGTGACCTTGGGCAAGTCCCTTCACTTCTCTGGACCCCAAGTCCCTCGTCTCTAAAACGGGGATTAAGGCCGGGTGCCCCACTTGGGCTAAGGACTGTGTCCGATTATCTTGTACCTACCCCGGTGCTTAGTACGGTGCCTGGCACATAGTGAGCTCTTAACAGATGCCACGATAATAATTATTACGATGAACCGGGATTTCTGCGCGTGACGTATGGACGGTTTTGGTCACCTGCATCCTAGCAGCGTGGCTCAGTGGGGAAAACTGGACTCGGAGGTCATGGGTTCGAATCCCGGCTCGGCCACTTGTCAGCTGTGTGACTTTGGGCAAGTCACTTAACTTCTCGGTGCCTCACTTACCTCATCTGTAAAATGGGGATTAAGGCCGTGAGCCCCACGTGGGACAACCCGATTCCCCTGTGTCTACCCCAGCGTTTAGAACAGTGCTTGGCACATAGTAAGCGCTCAACAAATACCGACGTCATTATTATTAAGCTTGTCGTGGGCCGGAAATGTGTCTGTTTACTGTTCTAGTGTACTCTCCCCACGCTTAGCTCAGTGCTCTGCGCACAGTAAGCGCTCGATAAATACGATAGAATGAATAAATGAATTCAAGGCACTGAGAACCGACCGCTCAACCCGTTCTTTAGATTGTCAGCTCAGCGTGGGCAGGGAATGTGTCTGACAACTTGCTTGCATTGTTTAGTCTGTGCTCTGCACACAGTGACTGCTCAGTCAATACGGTGCGTGACGATTCATTCCTTCGATAGTATTTATTGAGCGCTTACTATGTGCAGAGCACCGTACTAAGCGCTTGGAATGGACAAGCCGGCAACAGATAGAGACGGTCCCCGCCCTCTGACGGGCTCACGGTCTAATCGGGGGAGACGGACGGACGAGAACGATGGCGATAAATGGAGTCGAGGGGAAGAACGGCTCGTAAAAACGATGGCAAAGAAATAGAATCAGGGTAGCGTACATCTCATTAAACGAAATGAACAAAATAAATAGGGTGATGACGACATATGCAGTTGAGATGATGGACACGGCCTCTTCGTAGTTAGTTAGCGGTGGTAGCTACTTATCAGTCAGTAGCGTTTACGACGCGTCTACTCTGCGCAGAACACCGTATTAGCATTGAGAAGCAGCACGGCATAGTGAGAAGGAGCATGGTGGAATGGACAGAGCACAGACCTGGGAGGCAGGAGGTCGTGGATTCCGATCCCGGCCCTGCCACTTGTCCGCTGTGTGACCTTAGGCAAGTCACTTCACTTCCCTTTGCCTCAGTGACCTCATCTGCAAAACGGGGAGCGAGACCGTGAGCCCTCTGTGGGACAGGGACCGCGTCCAACCCGATTGCCTTGTATCCACCTCAGCATTTAGTACAGTGCCTTAAAAATCAATAGCATGATCGCTAGTATTATCGTTATTAATCATGGGTCAGCGGAAGCGGATAATAATGATGGTGGAATCCGTGAAGTCCTCACTGTGTGCCGAGCACTGTGCTAAGCTCCGGGGTAGATACGAAACAATATCAGGTTGGGCACCGTCCCCGTCCCACACTCAGTCCCCGCCTCAGTATAGCAGGAGGGAGGACGGGTTTGGAATCCCCATCTTACAGAAGAGGAAACCGAGGCCCAGATCGTTTCAGTGACCCGCCCTAGGTCACACCGCGGGCAAGCAGCGGAGCCGGGATTAGAACCCGAGACCCGGGGCTCTCAAGCCCTGGCTCTTTCCACCAGGTCTCACGGCTCCCCTGAAACCAATCAAACTTGTAAAGATCAGGATGGTTTGAGCCCGCTTTGCTCAGATCCCCACCCCCCCCACCCACCCCCCACCCCCTTCTCTGCCCCCCCGCTCCGAGAAGGGACTGCCTCGGCTGCGGCGTCTTAATGCACAAACAGGAGGGCGGAAGTCGTCTACCCAGAGGAAACGGTCGTTCAGAGATCGGGTCGCCCACTCCTAACGGGCTATTTATTCGACACTTTCTAGGGTTCAGGCGCCGTGCTAACTCCTGGGTAGGCGCGGAGACGGACCCGGAGGCTCAAGGTCTAAAAGGCAGGGAGAGCCAGCATCTTATCCCCGCTTTCCAGATGGGGAAACTGAGGTCCGGAGAGGTCAGAGAACTCACTTAAGGCCACACGGCAGGCCTTCCCGACCCGTCCTCCCGGACAAGCGATCACCCCCACTGGAGGGTGGGAGTGCGGGCGGTGGGGGTGGGGGGCAGGGCGCAGAGGCGGAGACCCGGCTGACCCGTGAAACACGGGCTCGGCCTTTACTCGGTTTCCTGTTTCCGTCACCCAGTGCGGTCTGACACGCTGGGGATGTGTGTGGCGGTGCCGGTCTGTAGGGTATCGATTCAGTCATTCAGTTGTGTTTATGGAGCAGGCGGAGGCCAGTTCATTCACTCGTTCGATGGCATGTATTGAGCGCTTACCGTGGGCAGAGCACTGTACTGAGCGCTTGGAAAGTACAATTCAGCGGAGAGGCACTCCCTGCCCTCACCAGGCTTACAGTCTAGAAGGGGGGAGGCAGACATCAGAACCAGTAGACAGGCATTAGTATAAATAAATAGAATTATAGACGCGTACGCATCAAAATGAGTAAACAGGCATCGGTACGAATAGATAGAATTCTGGAAATATACATATATACCCAAGTGCCGTGGGGGGTGGGTAGAGCCAAGGGAACGGGTCGGGGCGACGCGGAAGGGGAGCTGAGGAAACGGGGGGGCTTAGTCTGGGAAGGCCTCTTGGAGGAGGCGAGCTTTGAAGTGGGGAAGTGGGATTGTTTGGCGGATTTGAGGAGGAAGGGCGTTCCGGGCCAGAGGTGGGACGTGGGCCACGAGGCGACGGTGGGACAGGGGAGAACGAGGCCCGGTGAGAAGGTCGGCGGCACCGGGGGGTGCGGGCTGGGACATAGGAGAGGAGGGAGGTGAGGTAAGAAGGGGCAAGGCGACGGAGAGCTTTGAAGCCAATAGTGAGGAGTTCTTGTTTGATACGGGGGTCGATGGGCAACCACGGGGATGAATCAAGGGAGTCAGCGCAGGAGGGAGTGGGAGAAGAGGAGAGGAGGCCTTGGTCAAGGAAGGCCTCATGGAGGAGCTAGCTGAGCCTTCGATAAGGTCTTCGTGCCTCATCTTTAAAATACTCATTCGATAGTATTTATTGAGCGCTTACTACGTGCAGAGCACTGGACTAAGCGCTTGGAATGGACAGATCGGCAACAGGCAGAGACCGTCGCTGCCCTTTGACGGGCGCACGGTCCGATCGGGGGAGACGGACAGACGAGTCCCCGTCTCATAAGGGGCCACAGTCTGAGGGGAAGGACGGGTGTTTCGTCCCCATTTTTACAAATAAGGTAACTGAAACTAAGAATTCGGTCACACGGCAGGAAGGTGGCGGAGCTGGGATTCGAACCCTAGTGTCCCGAATCCCAGTTCCAGGCTCTTTCCGCCAGCGTATGCCAACGCCCTCGGCAGCTAAGCTCCTTGAGGGCGGGGGAAGCGTCCACAGACTCTACTGCCTTCTTCTCTCCCAAGCGCTTATCACAGTGCTCTGCACACAGTAAGCGCTCAATAAAGGCCATGGATTGACAGCTGGTGACCACTTAATATCATAACTGATACAATCCTCAGGGTTTCTAAACTCCGTGAATTATAAATAACTCGCCAAGGTTGCACAACAGGTATAAAATCCCATTAGTCACACAGTACCCCAAGCTCAATATGTCTTTATTTGGTCGTAACTGTGTCTCCCCTGAGAGATGAGTTTACAGTTATTACTGTTATTATTATTTTAGGGGGCCCAGTTTACCCTCGAGAGACTTGGCTAAAAAAGAGAAGCGGCGGGAGAGAGAGGGAGGTGCGATTTGCAAAGCGCCGGGGAAGAGATGTAACTCAGATATAAATCTGCTCTATCTAAGCAGTTAGAAGAACTCAGGCCTGGGGGGGTCAGAAGGACCTGGGTTCTGATCCCCGCTCTGCCACTTGGGCAGGTCTCTTCACCTCTCTGTGCCTCAGTGACCTCATCTGTAAAATGGGGATTAAGAGGGCGAGCCCCGTGTGGGACACGGGCTGTGTCCAATCCGATTACTTCGCATCTACCCCAGCGCTTAGTAGAGTGTCTGGCACATAGCAAGCGCTCAACGAATACCACGGCGTAGTGGATTAGAGCACGGGCCTGGGAGTCAGAAGGTCCTGGGTTCTGATTGCGGCCCGGCCCCTCGTCCGCCGTGCGACCTCGGACGAGTCACCCTGGGCCTCCTCTGTAAAATGGGGACGGAGGCCCTGAGCCCCAAGTGGGACGGGGACTGTGTCCAACTCCATTTACTTGTGTCCACCCCAGCGTTCAGTACGGTGTCCGGCACCAAGTAAGCGCTTAACGCCGGAGTCATCGTTATTGCTACGCGTAATAATGAACACCATTTTTAAAAAGCAGGGGCAGCAACGGCGGGGGCTGCCAGGGTGGGTGCTGGAAGGGCGACGGCGGCAGAGGGGGGTGGGCGAAAGAACTGGGCTCGTGCTGAAAACCAGGGGATGGGTGAGGAGGGGTCAGCGTGGGGAGCGGGGCCCTCAGCGCCGGACGGTAACATCCTGTTCTCACGGGCCCATCCGCGACCACGACAATTCTCGGGGTTCGCTGATCCCCAGCCTGGCGGCCGGAAGCCCCCCTCTCCCCCTAAACTGCGGTGTCTCCGGCCTGCCACCCTCCCCCCCGCCCTCTCCAGGGAGTTTATCAACAGGAAGTGAGGTCAACTGGAACACTTTGTACTCTCCACATTTTTGTTTTAATTCTGCAGCTGCCTTCACGCACACACACACACACACACACACACACACACACAAACGCAGACATCGAGCATCTCTCCCCGCCCTGGCTGCTTCTTTCGATCTCCCCGTTGGTTCTCTGCGTGTCTCTGGGTATCTCCGCCGCTCTCCCCCACGCTCGTCCGCACACAGACCCACGTGCGCTCGGTCGGAGTCAAAAACCGAACAATCCCAAACTGATAGGGATCGGGAGGAGCGAGTGCGTATAGGGGAAGAGGCGGTGGTAAGGAAGATACGGACCCGACCGGCCCCAAGTCGTCGAATTATCCCAGGCCTGGGATGGTTTTACCCACTCTGGAACTTGGAAAACTCCTCGCCGATCGACCGATGGATCGAATTTATTGGGTGCGCGGAGCGCCGCACCAAGCGCTTGGGAGAGGACAACAGAGCAACAGAACGGACGCGTTCCCTGCCCACAGCCAGCTCTCAATCTAGAGGGATAAACGGATTACAGAGAAGGAAATAAGTGCTGGGGGCTGAGTGGGGGGCGGAGAATAAAGGGAGCAGATCGGGGCGACCCAGAAGGGAGTGGGAGAAAAGGAAGAGAGGGTTTAGTCGGGGAAGGCCTCTTGGAAGAGCTGGGCCTTCGATAAATCTATGAGAAGGAGGAGAGGAATCGTCTGTGGGAGACGAGGAGGGAGGGCGTTCCAGGCCAGAAGCAGGATGTGGGCGAGAGGTCGGGTGAGACAGATAGACGATAGACTCCGGTAGGTGATAAACTCCTATCCCGAGGAGCCGATCCATTTCCCCGCCCGGCCTCGTAACCCGAACACACCCATAAACCCACCCTCCGGGCCCGTGGCTGGGGTTCGGGGGGGAAGGGGTCTCCTGCTTCCCGTCCTGTCAGTTGCGCGTGTCTGGGCTCTGGATACTGGCCTGAGAAGCAGTGTGGCTCAGTGGCTAGAGCCCGGGCCCGGGAGTCAGAAGGGCCCTACGTGACCCTTCCACTACGTGACCTAGGGCCAGTCATTTCACTTCTCTGAGCCTCGATCACGTCACTGAAGAATGGGGGTTAAGAAGGTGAGCCCCAGGTTGGACGCGAACTGTGTCCGACCCGATTAGCTCGTATCTGCCCCGGCGCTTAGAACGGTGCTCGACGCGTAGTAAGAGCTTAACGGATACATTTAAAAAAATGGCGATTGGGTCGGGGTCTTCCGTTTCCCTTCCTCTGCACTTGTGACTATACCGCTGTCATTTATACGATCAAGTAGAGTCGTGGGACCTATCTGTTGGTTTTTATTGTTTATTTAGTGTGTTATTTGTCGAGGACCGTTCTGAGCGCTGAGATAGATTCAAATGAATCAGCCGGATACGATCCCTGTCCCACGGTCATTCAGTCGCTCAGTCATTCGGTCAGTTGTATTTATTGACCACTTACCGCGCGCAAAGCTCGGACTCACATTCTAAGAATTACTGAGCACTGGGTGTGATGCACTCCCCCCTCTAGAGGGTAAGCTCGTCGTGGGCAGGGAATGTGCCTCCCAAGCGCTTAGTACAGTGCTCTGCACACAGTAAGCGCTCAGTAAATACAAATGAATGAACGGATGAGTGAAGAGTAAGCGCTGGGGAAGCGCGGAACGGAGATTTGAGACGTTCCCTTGCCCTCGGGGAGTCTCGCACTCAAAGAACGGTCAAGCGTGTGCGTGGGGAGTGGGGGATGCCAGAGAGGCGCGGGGTGGGGTTGGGGGAGGCGCTTCCCCTCGGACCCCTCTGGTCCGGGAGCCGGGGAGACGGCCGGAAGGACCGGCAGCCGGAGGCCCGGGAGCAAGGCGCAACGTAGCTTCCCCGGAGGCGGGCAGGAGCCACTTTCGGGGCCCAAAAAAGAAGAACTGGAGCCAGAAACCAACCGCCTTCCTCAGCCGATTGCAAAAGGAGCCTTGTGACACCCTAGAGAGACACCCGTTTGGAGAAGAGGGAGGGCCCGGTTCAGATTTCACGCTGGGCCCCGGCGGGCAGAGTGGAAACCCTCTCTTGATCTCCCCGCGGGTCTCTGCGTATCTCTGGGTATCTCTGCCTCTCTCTCTCTCACACCCACACACGCACAGGTGCATTCACACGGGGTCATAAATTGGGCAGACCCAAATAGGTCGAGTTTGGAAGGAGCGATTCTGTACACGGGAAGAGCCGGTGGTAACAACGGCATCCCCTCTGTCCATCTGCCTTTCTCTCTCTCTTTCTCCCTTTCCGTCACTCTCCCTCTCTGTCTGCCTCTCTCTCCCTCCCTCTCTCTGTGTCTCTCTGTCTCTCATCCATTCATTCAATCGTATTTATCGGGCGCTTACTGTGTGCAGAGCACCGTACTAAACACTTGGAGAGTACAATCTGGCAAGAGATAGAGACAATCCCTACCCAACAACGGGCTCGCAGCACTCTCCCTCTCTCGGATTCCCTATCTCTCCCTCCCTCTGTCTGCCTCTCTCTCTCCCTCCCTCCTTCTCTCTCTGCTTTTTTCTCTGTCTCTCCCTCTCCTTTCCTCTCTCCCTCTCTCTGTCTCCCTCTCTGCACGACCTCCTTTCTGTCACTCTCCCACTCTCTTTGTCTCTCTCTCTCTCCATCTCTCTCTGTGTCTCCCTGCCTCTCCCTCTTTCTTTGTGTCTGTCTCTCTCTCCCTCTCCGTCTGTCTCTCCCTGCCTCCTTTTCTCTCTGCCTTTTTATCTCTTTCTGTCTCTCCCTCTCCCTTCCTCTCCCCCTCTCTCTGCACGACCTCCTTTCTGTCTCTCTTCTACTCTCGCTCCCTCCCTCTCGTCTCTCTCTTTCCTTCTCTCTCTGTGTCTCTCTGTCTCTCCCTCTCTGTCTGCATCTCTCCCTCCCTTCTCTCTCTGCCTTTTTCTCTCTTTCTATCTTTCCCTCTCTCTATCTCCATCTCTCTTTCTCTCTCTGCAAGACTACTGGAGGTCTCCCAGCTCTACACTCTCTGTCCATCTCCCTGCCCTTCCCATTCAGTCACTCCACAGTGGCATCTCTTGATGAACTCATTCATTCAGTAGTATTTATTGAGCGCTTACTATGTGCAGAGCACTGTACCCAGCGCTTGGAATGTACAATTCGGCAACAGATGGAGACGATCCCTGCCCATTGACGGGCTCACAGTCTAATCGGGGGACGGACAGAAACAGTAGCAATAAATAGAATCGAGGGGATGTACATCTCATTAACAAAATAAATAGGGTAATAAAAATATATACAGATGAGCACAGTGCTGGGGGGAGGGGAAGGGAGAGGGGGAGGAGGAGAGGGAAAGGGGGGAAAGGGGGCTCAGCTGAGGGGAGGTCGGGGGGGACAGAGAGGGAGCAGAGGGAAAAGGGGAAGCTCAGTCTGGGAAGGCCTCTCGGAGGAGGTGAGCTCTCAGTAGGGCTTTGAAGAGGGGAAGAGAGTGAGTTTGGCGGAGGTGAGGAGGGAGGGCGTTCCGGGACAGCGGGAGGACGCGGGCCCAGGGTTCGACGGCGGGATAGGAGAGAGCGGGGGACGGTGAGGAGGTGGGCGGCGGAGGAGCGGACCCCATGGGGTCATGAGGTCTCTTCACGGTATTACCCCCTTGGGAGTCGAGAGACCCCGTCTCTCCCCCCTTGAGGAGTTTATAACCTAATCGGGGAGCCAGACAGAAATTATTTCCGATAGGGAAAGCCAGACGAAAAATAAGCTTCAAGCAGGAAGCCGTAGCAACACATCAGGAGGAAACAGATGGACAAATAACTCGGTGTACAGGCAAATGGATAAATAATAAATAGAGAAATTAAAATATGGAGACCCGCAGTAGAGGAACGGTGTGGTCTAGCGGATAGGGCACGGGCCGGTTCTGATCCCGGCTCCGCCACTCCTCTGTTGCGTGATCTTGGGCAAGTCATTTATCTTCTCTGTGCCTCAGTTGCCTCACGTGTAAAATGAGGATTAAGGGACCTTAAGGGACAGGGACAGCGTCCAACCTGATTAGCTGGTATCTACCCCAGCACTTAGTACAGCGCTCGGCCCATAGTAAGCACTTAACGCGTACCATTAAAAAAAATGCACGTGAACGCTGAGAGGATAGGATTAAAGGTCGCAAGACTTGACGAAATGATCTGTTTGTTGCTTTTCTGGGAGTCGATGGATCGATGGATCGATGGCATTTATTGGGCACTTACCACATGCGGAGCACCGTACTAAGCGCTTGGGAGGGTTCAATAAAACTCCGTATTATACTCATTATACTGAAGCAGCGTGGCTCAATGGAAAGAGCACGGGTTTGGAAGTCACAGGTCACGGGTTCTAATCCCGGCTCCGCCACTTATCAGCTGGGTGACTTTGGGCGAGTCACTTCACTTCTCTGTGCCTCAGTTCCCTCATCTGTAAAATGGGGATTAAGACCGTGAGCCCCACGTGGGACAACCTGATTACCTCGTATCCTCCTCAGCGCTTAGAAAGCGTTGGGCACGTAGTAAGCGCTTAACACATACCGGTATTATTATTATACTCTCTATATACATACTCTATTATACCCTAATTATACTCTGTAACTCTATAACCGGTGAAGTTGGTAGAGGCCCACCTCGTCTGCCCTCGATGGGGCAGGGACTGCTTAAAACCCTATTATCTTGTATCTACCCCAGCACTCAGTACAGTGCCCGGCACAGAGGAAGAGCTTAACAAATACTTTTAATAAAAGAATAACGAAAAAGGAAGGATTTCACAATTGTCCATTCCAAGTGCTTAGTACAGTGCTCTGCACATAGTGAACACTCAATAAATCCCCGATTAGACCGTAAACCCGTCAAAGGGCAGGGACCGTCTCTATCTGTTGCCGACTTGTTCATTCCAAGCGCTTAGTACAGTGCTCTGCACATAGTAAGCGCTCGATAAATGCTATTGAATGAATGACTATTGAATGAGTGAATGAATGAATGAATGAATGAATGAAGGGCAACTTTCCAAGGTGAGGTAACGACGCCCTCGTGTGGACGAGAGGAGGTAAGGCAACCAGAATGGCAACCACCAGCAACAATTTCCCCGGGAATAATAATATTATTATTATTAATAATAATAATGGCACTTGTTAAGCACTTAACTATGTGCCAGGCACAGTAATAATAATAATGTTGGTATTTGTTAAGCGCTTACTATGTGCAGAGTACTGTTCTAAGCGCTGGGGGAGACACGGGGGAATCAGGTTGTCCCACATGGGGCTCACAATCTTAATCCCCATTTTACAGTTGAGGTAACTGAGGCCCAGAGAAGTGAAGTGACTTGCCCACAGTCACACAGCTGACGAGTGGCAGAGCTGGGATTCGAACTCATGACCTCTGACTCCAAAGCCCATGCTCTTTCCACTGAGCCACGCTGCTTCTCCAACTGGGGTGGATACAAGCAGATCGGGTTGGACACGGTCCCTGTCCCCCGTGGGGCTCCCGGTCTTCATCCCCACTTTACAGATGAGGGAACTGAGGCCCAGAGAAGTGAAGCGACTTGCCCAAAGTCACACAGCAGACAAGCGGCGGAGCCGGGATTAGAACCCCGGACCTCTGTCTCCCAAGCCCGGGATCTCTCCACTGAGCCGCGCTGCTTCTCCGGGAGTCGGACTCGGTGGCGTTTTCTGAACCCCTGTTGAGTGTCCAGCACTGTACTAAACGCTTGGCTTTGAAGGGGACGGGGCCGGGGAGAGTCACTGTCTGTGGGCTATGAGGAGGGAGGGCGTTCCAGGCCAGAGGCGGGACGTGGGCGAGAGGTCATTCGTTCATTCAATGGTATTTATTGAGCGCTTACTATGTGTAGAGCACTGTACTAAGCGCTTGGAATGGACAACTCGGCAACAGATAGAGACCGTCTCTGCCCAGTAACGGGCTCACGAGTCGGAGGTCCAGTGAGAAGCAGCGTGGCTCGGTGGAAAGAGGCCGGGCTTGGGAGTCGGAGGTCATGGCTTAGTAATGTTGGTATCTGTTAAGCGCTTACTATGTGCAGAGCACCGTTCTAAGCGCCGGGGTAGCCACAGGGGAATCAGGTTGTCCCACGTGGGGCTCACGGTCTTCATCCCCATTTTGCAGATGAGGGAACTGAGGCCCAGAGAAGTCAAGTGACTCGCCCACAGTCACCCAGCTGACAAGTGGCAGAGCCGGGACTCGAACTCACGACCTCTGACTCCAGAGCCCGGGCTCTTTCCACTGAGCCACGCTGCTGCACTTGTCAGCTGGGTGACTGCGGGCGAGTCGCCTGACTTCTCCGGGCCTCACTTACCTCATCCGGAAAACGGGGATGAAGACCGCGAGCCTCCCGTGGGACGACCCGATGACCCCGGATCTCCCCCAGCGCTTAGAACGGGGCTCGGCACGTAGTGAGCGCTTAACGAACGCCGGCCTCCTCATCATTACTATTATCGTCGTCAGCCTTGGGGGAGACGGCGAGACTCCCCAGTACTGGGAGTCAGCGGGGCCCGGCGGGAAAGACGCCTCTGGACGGGAAGCTCCTCGCGGGCGGGGGACGCGTCCGGGCCAGCGCGGCTCAAGGGAGAGAGGCCGGGCCTGGGAGTCGCAGGACGTGGCTCCTCGCCCCGCTCCGCCGCTTGTCTCCCCTGTGACCTCGGGCCAGTCGGTTGACTTCTCTGGGCCTCGGTTCCCTCGTCTGTCGAACGGGGATGAAAAGCGCGAGCCCCAGCGTGGCTCAGTGGGAAGAGCCTGGGCTTGGGAGTCAGAGGTCATGGTTCGAATCCCAGCTCGGCCACGCGTCCGCTGTGCGACTGTGGGGAAGTCACTTCACTTCTCTGGGCCTCCGTGACCTCTTCTGGAAAACGGGGATTAAGACTGTGAGCCCCACGTGGGACGACCTGATCACCCTGTATCTACCCCGGCGCTTAGAACAGTGCTCTGCACAGAAGAAGCGCTTAACAAATACCGACATTATTATAACGTGATGACCCGGATCTAATCCAGTGTTGAGAACAGTGCTTGGCGCATAGTAAGCGCTTCCAGATAGAATCATTATTATTGTTACTATGAAAGCGCACGGGTTTGGGAGTCACAAGTCGTGGGCTCTGATCCCGACTCCGCCACCGGTCAGCTGGGTGACTCTGGGCAAGTCGCTTCACTGCTCTGGGCCTCAGTTCCCTCATCTGTAAAATGGGGATGAAGACCGTGAGCCCCACGGGGGACAACCCGATTACCTTGGATCTCCCCCAGCGCTTAGAACAGCGCTTGGCACATAGTAAGCGCTTAACAAATACCATTATTACTGTTATTATTATTATTGGTCTCTTCTGAGCACTTAGTACGTTACACTGCGGTAAATACCACTGATCGCTTGATCGAACTCGGGGCTGAGAGTCAGGAGGCAGGTGACTTCACTGCTCTGTGCCTCAGTTTCCTCACCTGTAAAATGGGGAATGAAGGCCGAGTCCCATGTGGGATGGGGACCGTGACCTCCCCGATAAGCTCGTCTTTACCCCAGTGCTTAGTGGCGAAAGGCAACGTGGCTCTGTGGAAAGACCCCGGGCTTGGGAGTCAGAGGTCGGGGGTTCTAATCCCCGCTCTGCCGCTTAGCTGTGTGACCTTGGGCGAGCCACTTCGCTTCTCTGTGCCTCAGTGACCTCATCTGTAAAATGGGGATGAAGACCGTGAGCCCCAGGGGGGGACAGTCTAATCACCTTATATCTACCCCAGCGCTTAGAACGGAGCTTGGCACACAGTAAGCACTTGAGAAATACCACCATTGTTGTTATGATTATTATTATTATTATGCTTGGCACACAGTAAGCACTTAAGAAATACCACCATTGTTGTTATTATTATTATTATGATGATGATGCCTGGCACGTAGTAAGCAGTTAAGAAATACCAGAAAAAAAAAAACAATTCTCCTCAGCCACCTGCGGGAAGGAGTTGGAATCTGGCAGGACCTGACAAATGCCCAAGAGGTGGCAAACAAACTCCCTCACAGACATGCCGGTCAGGTGAACAACAACATTTTTATTAACGGTATTTATCGTGGCTCAGGGGAAAGAGCCCGGGCTTGGGAGCCAGAGGTCATGGGTTCGAATCCCAGGTCGGCCACTCGTCAGCTGTGGGACTGTGGGCGAGTCACTTCACTTCTCTGGGCCTCAGTGACCTCATCTGGAAAACGGGGACGAAGACCGTGAGCCCCACATGGGACAACCTGATTCCCCCGTGTCTACCCCAGCGCTCAAATACCGACATTATTATTATTATTATTACTTCTATGCGTCAGACATGGTTCTAAGCTCTGGAATCGGTACAGATCTATCAGGCGGGACATAGTCCCTGTCCCACGCAGGGCCCACGATCCTACGTAGGAGGGACGACAGGTATTGAGGAAACTGAGGCCCAGAGAAGTCAAGCTTAATGTTGGTATTTGTTAAGCGCTTACTATGTGCCGAGCACCGTTCTAAGCGCCGGGGTAGACGCAGGGGAATCGGGTTGTCCCACGTGGGGCTCACGGTCTTCATCCCCATTTTACAGACGAGGGAACTGAGGCACCGAGAAGTGAAGTGACTCGCCCAAAGTCACACAGCTGACGAGTGGCCGAGCCGGGATTCGAACCCATGACCTCTGACTCCAAAGCCCGGGCTCTTTCCACTGAGCCACGCTGCTTCCCGGGTCCCCCGGCTCCCAGAGCGGGGCTTTATCCATTTAGTCTTGCTGCTTCCCAATCAGCGCAGTGCAGTGGAAAGAGCCCGGGCTTGGGAGTCAGAGGTCATGGGTTCGACTCCCGGCCCTGCCGCCTGTGAGCTGTGCGACTGTGGGCGAGTCACTTCACTTCTCTGGGCCTCAGTGACCTCATCTGGAAAATGGGGATTAACCGTGAGCCCCACGTGGGACGACCCGATGACCCCGTATCTCCCCCAGCGCTCAGAACGGGGCTCGGCACGTCGTGAGCGCTTAACAGATACCAACGTTTTCATTACTATCAGTGGTATTTATCGAGCGCTCACTGGGTGCAGAGTCCTGTACTGAGCGTAACAGAGTCGGTAGACGCATTCCGCACGGCGTAGTGGATCGAGCGTGGGAGCCAGAAGGTCACGGGTTCTGATCCCGGCTCCGCTACTTGTCTGTGTGACCTCGGGCAGGTCGCGTCACCTCTCTGGGCCTCAGTTCCCTCATCCGCAAAACGGGGATCGAGCCCCGCGTAGGACAGGGACGGCGTCCGACCCGATTTGCTTGTATCCGTCCCAGCGCTCGGTACGGCGCCTAGCACGCGGTGAGCGATGAACAGATCGCTTAGAGAAGCAGCGTGGCGCAGTGGAAAGAGCACGGGCTTTGGAGTCAGGGCTCATGAGTTCGAATCCCAGCTCGGCCACTTGTCGGCTGTGTGACTGTGGGCGAGTCACTTAACTTCTCTGTGCCTCGGTTCCCTCATCTGTAAAATGGGGATTAAGACCGTGAGCCCCACGTGGGACAACCTGATTCCCCTGTGTTTACCCCAGCGCTTAGAACAGTGCTCTGCACATAGTAAGCGCTTAACAAATACCAACATTAACAGATAGCATTATTATTCCCTGCTCGTGACTGAATGACCGACTGAAGGTGCCGAGCTGCCACCTGCCATTCCACCCCCTCCTGAATTCCAGAGCCCTGACCCCGCTCCCCAGTTCCAGGTGGCGCGGCAGAGGGGCGGAGGCGGGAGGCTGGGGGTGGCCTCTAATTGCCTCCCCGGGATCTGCCCCGAAGCAGCGTGGCTCGGTGGAAAGAACCCGCGCTTGGGAGTCAGAGGGCGTGGGTTCTAATCCCGACCCTGCCGCTTGTCGGCTGTGTGACCGTGGGCAGGTCACTTAGCTTTTCTGGGCCTCAGTTACCCCATCTGCAAAACGGGGGTGAGGACCGGGAGCCTCGCGTGGGACAACCCGATTCCCCTGTATCTCCCCCAGCGCTCAGCACAGTGCTCTGCACATAGTAAGCGCTTAACAAATACCAACATTATTATTATTGTCAGCTGTGTGGCCTTAGGCAAGTCGCTTCACTTCTCTGGGCCTCAGTGACCTCATCTGTGAAATGGGGCTGAAGACGGCGAGCCCCACGTGGGACAAAGTGATTACCTTCTACCTCTCCAGTGTTTAGAACAGCGCTTGACACATAGTAAGCGCTTAACAGATGTCATCATTACTACTATTACGAGAGAAAGAGCAGGAAGGAGGGAGCCACTCCAGAGGGGCGAACTCTAAGGACCACCCTTTTCGAGAAGCCGCGTGGCTTAGCGCAAAGAGCCCGGGCTTGGGAGTCGGAGGTCGTGGGTTCTAATCCCTCCCCCGCCACCTGTCAGCTGCGTGACTTTGGGCCAGTCACTTCACCTCTCCCCCGATCAGACCGTAAGCCCGTCAAACGGCAGGGACCGTCTCTGTCTGCTGCCGGCTTGTTCATCCCAAGCGCTTAGTACAGTGCTCTGCACATAGTAAGCGCTCGATAAATACTATTGAATGAATGAATGAATTCTCCGGGCCTCAGCGACCTCATCTGGAAGATGGGGATGAAGACTGGGAGCCCGGCGTGGGACCACCTGATGGCCCTGATTCTCCCC
Source organism: Ornithorhynchus anatinus (assembly GCF_004115215.2). NCBI lineage: Eukaryota > Metazoa > Chordata > Mammalia > Monotremata > Ornithorhynchidae > Ornithorhynchus > Ornithorhynchus anatinus. Next base: position 3,418,325 of record NC_041743.1, on the reverse strand, counting down.
CAGCGCTTAGAACGGTGCTCTGCACATAGTAAGCGCTTAACAAATAGCATTATGATGATGATTATCTGCTCGGCACAGTGCGTGGCACAGGGTAGGGGCTTAGCCCGCACCACAATGCTCATCCCCGACGGACCGGATTCCTCGGGGGCGCTTCGAGCGCCGGGGAGCCGCGCACGTGATCGCTCCCCCGCCCCCCCTCGCCCGCTCCCATTGGTCGGAGACCCGAGGGGGCGTGGCTAGGGGCGTGGCCAAGCCGCTCCCCGCAGCCGCCCTCCCGCTCCTATTGGCTGGAGGGCGGAGAGGGGCGTGGCCTGGGGGGGGACCCCCGCGGTGGGCGGAGCCCGGGTTCCCGCAGCCTCTCTCCCGCTCCTATTGGCTGGAGGCCCGAGAGGGGGCGTGACCCGGGTTCCCGCAGCCTCCTCTCGCTCCTATTGGCTGGAGGGCCGGCAGGGGGCGTGTCCCGGGTTCCCGCAGCCTCCTCCCGTTCCTATTGGCCAGGAGGTCGAGAGGGGGCGTGGCCCGGGGGCCCAACGGTGGGCGGAGCCCGGGTTCCCGCAGCCGTCCTCCCGCTCCTATTGGCCGGGAGGTCGAGAGGGGGCGTGACCCGGGGAACCAACGGTGGACGGAGCCCGGGTCCCCGCAGCCGTCCTCCCGCTCCTATTGGCTGGAGGGCCGGCAGGGGGCGTGTCCCGGGTCCCCGCAGCCGTCCTCCCGCTCCTATTGGCTGGAGGGCCGGCGGGGGGGGCGTGTCCCGGCTTCCGCAGCCTCCTCCCGTTCCTATTGGCCGGGAGGTCGAGAGGGGGCGTGGCCCGGGGGCCCAACGGTGGGCGGAGCCCGGGTCCCCGCAGCCGTCCTCCCGTTCCTATTGGCTGGAGGGCCGGCGGGGGGGCGTGTCCCGGCTTCCCGCAGCCGTCCTCCCGCTCCTATTGGCTGGAGGGCCGGCAGGGGGCGTGTCCCGGGTTCCCGCAGCCTCCTCCCGTTCCTATTGGCTGGAGGGCCGGCGGGGGGGGCGTGTCCCGGCTTCCGCAGCCTCCTCCCGCTCCTATTGGCCGGGAGGCGGAGGGGACGTGGGCCGCGGAGGCGCGGGGCCGCGGAGGCGCGGCGGTCGGTGCTTGCGGTGGCCATGCGCGGGTCGCTGGGGCTGCTGCTGGGGCTGCTGCTGGGGCTGCCGCCGGGGCTGCCGTGCGGGGCTCGGGGCGGGGCGGGGCCGCTGCCCCCGCGGGAGGAGGCGGCTCGCGTGGCGCGCTGGGTGGCGCACGGCTGCGACTGGGGCGCCCTGGCCACCATCTCCACGGTGGCCGAGGTCCGCGGCCGCCCCTTCGCCAACGTCTTCTCGCTGAGCGACGGCCCGGCCGGCCCCGCCCGCGGCACCGGCGTCCCCTACTTCTACTTCAGCCCCCTGCAGCTCTCCGTCGGGGACCTGCAGGTCAGCACCCTCGAACCCACGACCTCCGACTCCCGGGGCTCCGTGCACCGAGCCCACCGGGCCGCTCTTCAGCGCGCCCCGGGGGCTGAGCGTTGTCCCCGCCGCCGGGATCCCGACAGGTCAACTGGCCCCAGGCCGGGCTTGGGAGTCGAGGTCGGGGATTCGAATCCCGACCCGGGCCGCCGGGCCGCCGGGGGACCTGGGGCGAGCCACTTCACTTCAGAGGTCCCGGGTTCGAATCCCGACCCCGGGCCGCTGGTCTGCTGGGGGGCTTTGGGCGAGTCACTTCACTGGGCCTCAGTGACCTCATCGGGAAAATGGGGACGAAGAAGGGGAGCCCCACCCCGAGGCAGCCTGACGATCCTCTATCTGCCCAGCGCTTGGAACAGGGCTTGGCACAGAGTAAGCGCTTAACGGATACCGATATCATTATTATTATTATTATTAATTATTCTCTGGGCCTCAGTGACCTCATCGGGAAAATGGGGACGAAGAAGGGGAGCCCCACCCCGAGGCAGCCTGACGATCCTCTATCTGCCCAGCGCTTGGAACAGGGCTTGGCACAGAGTAAGCGCTTAACGGATACCGATATCATTATTATTATTATTATTAATTATTCTCTGGGCCTCAGTGACCTCATCGGGAAAATGGGGACGAAGAAGGGGAGCCCCACCCCGAGGCAGCCTGACGGTCCTCTATCTACCCAGCGCTTAGAACAGGGCTTGGCACAGAGTAAGCGCTTAACAGATACCAACGTTATTATTATGACTGCCCCGGGCCTCAGTTCCCTCATCTGTAAAATGGGGACGGAGACTGTGAGCCCCACATGGGACAACCGGATCACGTTGTGTCCACCCCAGCGCTTAGAACAAGGCTTGGCACGTGGTAAGCCCTTAACAAATACCAACATTAAGCACCAATCAAGCAATCAGTGGTATTTACTGAGCGCTTACCCAGTGCAGTGTGACGTACTAAGTGCTCAGAAGAGAACAATAAGGATAATAATGGTATTCGTTAAGCGCTTAACTATGTGCCAAGCACTGTACCAAGCGCTGGGGGAGATAGAAGGTAATCAGGTTGGGCCCCCGTGGGGCTCACAGTCTTCATCCCCATTTTACAGATGAGGGAACTGAGGCCCAGAGCAGTGAAGTGACTGGGCCACAGTCACCCAGCTGACCGGTGGCCGAGTCGGGACCTTGTGACTCCCAAACCCGTGCTTCTTAATAATAATGAGAATGATGATTCTATCTGTTAGCGCTTACTATGTGCCAAGCACCGTTCTAAGCCCCGGATCAGATCCGGGTCATCACGTTATCCCACGGGGGGCTCGCGCTTTTCATCCCCGTTCGACAGACGAGGGAACCGAGGCCCAGAGAAGTCAACCGACTGGCCCGAGGTCACAGGGGAGACAAGCGGCGGAGCGGGGCGAGGAGCCACGTCCTGCGACTCCCAGGCCCGGCCTCTCTCCCTTGAGCCGCGCTGGCCCGGACGCGTCCCCCGCCCGCGAGGAGCTTCCCGTCCAGAGGCGTCTTTCCCGCCGGGCCCCGCTGACTCCCAGTACTGGGGAGTCTCGCCGTCTCCCCCAAGGCTGACGACGATAATAGTAATGATGAGGAGGTCGGCGTTCGTTAAGCGCTCACTACGTGCCGAGCCCCGTTCTAAGCGCTGGGGGAGATCCGGGGTCATCGGGTCGTCCCACGGGAGGCTCGCGGTCTTCATCCCCGTTTTCCGGATGAGGTAAGTGAGGCCCGGAGAAGTCAGGCGACTCGCCCGCAGTCACCCAGCTGACAAGGGGCAGAGGGGGATTCGAACCCGCGACCTCCGACTCCCAAGCCCGGGCTCTTTCCACTGAGCCACGCTGCTCCCGACTTGTCCCTTTAATTCATTCCCACTCCCGGCCCCACAGCACTTGTGTCTATATCCGTCATTTATTTCCTTCTGTTTATTTCAATTAATGTCACGCTCCCTCTCTAGACCCTAAGCTCGTTGTGGGCGGGGAAGGTGTCTTGTTATATTGTACTCTCTCAAGCGCTCAGAACAGCGCTCTGCACCCAGAAAGCGCTCAATAAATACTATTGACTGACCGACGTAGGATTCTCTTATCGAGCAGAGGGGGCTGAGGTCACCTGACGACTTCTGCGAGCTGATGATACCGCAAAGCCCGGTGACTCAGCCTTAAACTGCAACGTTGACAACGCGAGCCAATGTTGGTCAGGTTTCACAATGGCTGGAGTTCCTCAAATCAAGTGGGCAGTCCCGAGCCGCGCTCGGATAAACTCTGTGGCGGCAAATATTCTTATTTTTGGCTCCCTGACACGGGATAGCCTTATTTCTTAATTTTTAAGAGAGTTCCCCGTACTGAGGGCCGGGGTAGATGTAACGACGTCGGGTTGGACACAGTCCGTGTCCCACCGGGGGGCTCACGGCCTTCATCCCCATTGTTCAGATGAGGTAACCGAGGCACAGAGAAGTGACGTGACTCGCCCGGGGTCACGCGGCGGACGGGAGCCGGGTTTAGAAGCAGGGCGGCTCAGTGGGAAGAGCCTGGGCTTCGGGATCAGAGGTCTCGAGTTCGACTCCCGGCTCTGCCACTTGGCAGCTGCGTGACTGTGGGCGAGTCACTTCGCTTCTCTGGACCTCATCTGTAAAATGGGGATTAACTGCGAGCCTCACGGGGGGGACAACCTGATGACCCCGTATCTCCCCCAGCGCTGAGAACAGTGCTCTGCACATAGTAAGCGCTTAACAAATACCAACATTATTAGGTCTTCTGACCCCCCGGGCCCGGGCTCTTTCCACCAGGCCGTACTGCTTCTTAACTTGGCAGTGGGGGCTGGGTACTTTTGCTCGAGCTCGGGGGAAAGAGCAGAAGTAGCCTGTGAAACTGCTGTTTATTTGACTTGGGGATTTTTGTGTTGTTTTTGCTGAATGTGCTCTTGGTCTAGAGAAGCAGCGTGGCCTATTGGGAAGAGCACGGGGTTGCCAGTCAGAGGACCTGGGTTCTAATTCCCGCTCCGCCACTTGTCCGCGCTGGGGCAAGCCTTTTCGCTCTTCTGGGCCTCGGTTTCCTCATCTGAAAAATGGGGATTCGTTAGCAGATCTCCCTCTTAGGCAGGTGCGACCATGTGGGACGGGGATCGTGTCCCAGTTTATTAGCTTAGTCACCTCACCTCGAGCTCCTCTGTCCCACCGCCAACCCTTCGCCCGCTTCCTGCCTCCTTCCACCTCCATGTCCGACTGACTACCACCCTCCCCGCCTTCAGAGCCTTATTAAAAATCCCATCTCCTCCGAGAGGCCTTCCCTGACTAAGCCCTCGTTTTCCCCACTCCCTCTCCCTCCTGAGTCACTTGGAAATCTTCCCTTTAAGCACTTGATATTCACCCCACCCTCAGCTCCACATCCCGTCTGTCCAGATCTGGAATTTATTTATTTATGTTAATGTCTCCCCCCTAGACCGTCAGCTCCTTGATTGTGTTTACCAATTGTATGGCGCTCCCCCAAGAGCTTAATACAGAGAAGCAGCATGGTGTAGTGGCCTGGGAGTCAGGAAGGCGTGGGTTCTAATCCTGCCTCCACTACCTGCCTGCTGCGTGACCTTGGGCAAGTCACTTCACTTCCTCTGTGCCTCAGTTTCCTCATCTGAAAAAAATGGGGATTACGACTGTGAGCCCAATCTGGGGCAGGGACTGTGCCCAACCTGATTAACTTGTGACTACCTCAGTGCTTAGAACGGTGCTTGGCACATAGTAAGCGCTTGACAAGTATCATTATTATTAGTATTAAGTCCTTTAGCCCGTATGTTCCTTGTGGGCGGGGGACATGTCTACCGACTCTGTGCTGGTGACCTCTCCCAAGCGTTTAGTTCAGCGCTCTGCGCGCAGGAAGAGCTCGATAAATACGATGGATCGATACATACCAGTGATCGACTGATTTAAATGGCAGTTGTTTAAACAGAACAGAACAAATGGAATCAAATCGCCCTTCAAACATGCGCTAGGATGTTTCGGTTTCTACAGGCGCTGTATTTTGTGTTGATCTGCACGTCTTTATTCTCATCTCGCAGGAGAATCCAAATGCCACTCTGACGATGTCTCTAGCCCAGACGCATTTCTGTAAGAAACATGGGTATGACCCTCAGAGTCCTCTCTGTGTCCATATAATGCTCTCAGGGATTATTGAAAAGGTAAGTGATTAATATTCTTTAAGGAGCCCCCCCCCCCCCCGCCCCCAGGTTCAGACAGACCTATGAAGATTATACTCGTTCATGGTGTTAGTCATTTAAATGATTCCTTAATGGGAGCAAAACCAATCTAGAGTAGCATTTTCACAAAATAAGGAACTGAAAATAAACCCAATAAATGTAGGACCAAATCCTAGTTATTATTCATTACTCTATTTATTAAGTGCTTACTTAAAGGTATTTGTTAAGCACTTACCGTGTGCCGGGCACTGTATTAAGTGCTGGGGTAAATACAGGTGGACCCAGGCCCTGACCCACATTGGGGCTCATAGCTTTCATCCCCATTTTACAGATGAGGGAACCGAGGCCCAGGGAAGCGACGTAACTTGCCGAACATCACACAGCCGACAAGCGGTGGAGGCCGCATTAGAACCCAGGTCTTTCCGACTCCCAGGCCCAGGCTCTACCCACCAGAGCCCCTGGGTCCCACTGCTTCTATGGGGCAAACACTGTAGTAGAGATCAAGGTAATCAGATTCAAAGCCGCCTTGCCTTTGGAAAATGTCACCGCTTGAATTATGTTGGCCTGCTAGTGTACGATTCCTTCCTTCTTTCTCGTTAATGATATTGGTTAAGCGCTTACTATTTACCGGGCAGCGTACTGAGCACAAGGCTAGATACAAATTAATCAGATTGGTCACGGTCTCCCTTTGGGGGGGTCACAGTCTCCCCATTTACAGATGAGGGAACTGAGGCACAGAGAAGTGAAGTGACCGGCCCGAGGTCACGCAGCAGACAAGCGGCGGAGTCAGGAATAGAACCCCGGGCCCTCTGAGTCCTAGGTCCGGGTTCTAGCCCCTCGTTTTGAGCCGTCGAGTCGTCCCCGACCTGTAGCGACGCCACGGACACATCTCTCCCAGAACGCCCCACCTCCATCTGGTAGTGGATCCGTGGAGTTTCCTTGGGAAAAATGTGGAAGTTGTTGACCGTTGCTTCCTTCCGCACTCTGAACTCGCGTCTCCGCCCTCGACTCTCTCCCGTGCCGCCGCTGCCCGGCGTGGGTGAGTTTTGCCTTGTAGCAGACGGCCTGCCACTCGCGACCCGCTGCCCGAGCTAGGGATGGAAAGGATAGGCCTCTGCTTGTCTCTCTCTCTCCTCTGGTCGAGACTGGTAGAGAACTGGAAACTCTCCAGGTGCGACCCTGAGAAGTCTAGCCACTGGGCCACGTTTTGTTTAGCGACGAGTATTTATCGTCTCGTCAGGCCGGGAATAATTAACCTGTGAACTCTGTCGTCAGCCCTACGACACCAGGCTTTGTTTCCAGGCCTCTGACGGCCGTAAAGCTGCCTCCCTGCCTTGGGGGGGACGGAAAAGAGACCCCCCCCCCCCCCCACGCACACACTCAATCGAAACATTTAGTTCTACGGCCCCAATAAGCCCCATCCCATCTCCCTCCGCACTGCCCTGACTTGTTCCCTTTATTCATCCCCCCGCCGCATCTCCAAAGCACTAATATCTATATCCGTCATTTATTCCTTTCCATTAATATCCGTCTCCCTCTAGACTGTAAACTTATCGTCGGCGGGGAATATGCCCGTTTGTTGTTCTAGTGTCCATTCCCAAATACTTAGTACAGTGTTCTGCACGCAGTAAGGGCTCAATAAATACGATCGATTGACTGGACCCATTTCCCCCAGTTGTCTGGTTAATGGTTCTGTAATCTCAGTTTCCTCATCTGCAAAATGGGAATCCAGTACCCAATACCCAAGCAACGTGGCTCCGTGGAAGAAGCACGGGCTGGGGAGTCAGAGGTCATGGGTTCTAATCCTGGCTCCGCCACCCGTCAGCCGTGTGTTTGGGCAGGTCGCTTCGCTTCTCTGTTACCTCATCTGTAAAATGGGGATGAAGACTCTGAGCCCCACGTGGGACAACCTTGTATCCCTCTCAGTTCTTAGAACGGTGCGTGGCACGTAGCAAGCGCTAAACAAATAATGTCATTATTATTATTATTCTCCCACCTACTTAAACCGTGAGCCCCATGTGGGACAGGGACTGTATCCAACCTGATTAACTTGTCTCTCCCCCAGGGCTCGGAGCAGTGCTTGACACATAGTAAGCGCTTAACACGTCCCTTCGAAAAAAGCGCAGAGACAAGGTGATTGAATGTTTTCTGCGCTTATATATAATATATACGTATATTATGAGAAGCAGCGTGACTCAGTGGAAAGAGCATGGGCTTAGGAGTCAGAGGTCATGGGTTCAAATCCCGGCTCCGCCACCTGTCAGCTGTGTGACTTTGGGCAAGTGACTTGACTTCTCGGTGCCTCAGTCACCTCATCTGTAAAATGGGGATGAAGACTGTGAGCCTCACGTGGGACAACCTGATTACCCCGTATCTACCCCAGCGCTTAGAACGGTGCTGGGCACATAGTAAGCGCTTAACAAAATACCAACATTATTATTATTAGTCCCCCTAAGTTGCCGTTGATTTTTGTTTCTTTAGGTCAATAGTACGGAAGCGGACTTCGCCAAGCACTCGCTCTTCAGCCGCCACCCCGAGATGGAAACTTGGCCTTCGAGCCATAAGTGGTTCATTGCCAAGTTGAACATCACCAACATCTGGGTCCTGGATTACTTCGGCGGCGCCAAAAGAGTGACACCGGAAGAATATTTCGCGGTCAGACCCGAGTGAGTATTTTAGGAATCTGCCTCCTCGGGATGGGCCTGACCCACCGGTCCAAGGAAATCAGGTTAATCCGAGGGGCAAACAGCAATCCAGCAGTCAGGGGTATTTATTGAGCGCCGACTGTGTGCCGAGCACTGGAGTAAGCGCTTGGGAGAGGACGGATCGCGGCTCAGCCGCCTGTCAGCCGTGTGACTTTGGGCAAGTCACTGCACTTCTCTGTGCCTCAGTGACCTCATCTGTAAAATGGGAATTAAGACTGTGAGCCCCACGTGGGACCACCTGATCACCTTGTATCCTCCCCAGTGCTTAGAACAGTGCTTTGCACATAGTCAGCGCTTAATAAATGCCATTAAAAAAATCAGCAGACACGTTTGCTGCCTAAAAGGAGCTGTGAATAACGAGAAATAATCCTGAAATCGCTGCGTTTGGAGTGGTATTTTCATTCATCCATTCGTTTACTGAGCACTTACTCCGTGCAGAGCACTGGGCAGAGCGCCTGGGGGGAGAGTGTAGTAGAACAAGAAACAGACACATTCCCTGCCCGCAACGAATTCTGCCCCATTGAGGACTCCATCCGATCAGCTACAGGCATCTGGCGGGTGTGGGAAGCTTCATCCTGTAGAGAAGTAAAAGTAATCCCAGCTCCGCCACTTGTCTGCTGCGTGACCTTGGGCAAGTCACTTCACTTCTCCGTGCCTCAGTTACCTCATGGGTAAAATGGGGATTAAGACTGTGATTGATTGATATTAGTTCAGAAGAGACAGATGAAGGAGCCATTTTTTCCCATGGTATTCGCTAAGCACTTACTATGTGCCAGGCTGTGTACTAAGTGTGCCTGGACACGATAAGCGCTCAACAAATACCATCAGAAAAAAGCGCCGGGGTAGATACAAGCTAATCAAGTCGGACACTGTCCATGTTACTCTTGGGGCTCACAGTCTTAATCCCCATTTTACAGATGAAGTTACTGAGGCACAAGGAAGTGTACTGACTTGCCCAAGGTCACCCAGCAGATAAATGAGAAGCAGCATGGCCTAGCGGAGAGAGCACGGGCCTGCGAGTCAGGAGGACCTGGGTTCTAATCCCGGCCCCGCCATTTGTCTGCCGGGTGACTTTGGGCCAGTCACTTCACTTCCCTCTGTGCCTCAGTTCCCTCATCTGTAAAATGGGGAGTGAGACCGTACGGGAGCCCCATGTGGGACATGAACTGATTAGATTGTGTTCCTACTGCGGTGCTTAATATACTCCCTGGCACATAGTAAGCGCTTAACAAATACCATTAAAACAAAGTGGTAGAACTGGGATTAGAATGCAGGTCTTTCTGACTTTCAGTCCTGCGCCCTATCCACTGGGCGACCCTACTTCTTCTTTCTTCTGGGGAGACCGGAGCCCCTCGAGGTCAGGGTCATATTGGGAAAGAGTTGAGATTTCGAAAGAAACCAACACATCATCATTCCTGAGGCTGAGGAACCGAGACTCCAGGAGGGTCTTTGACTAGAATTTTTTCTCCGTTCCCATGTGTTCGCTTTGAATATCGATGTCAGAGCGAGGCTTCTCAGTAAAGGAATTTTCTCTCTCCCCCTTTCCAGGTGAAAAGTTTGGTGACTGAGACTGCGTGAAGATTCTCTGGATGGGAGCGTTTAAGGCCCTTAAAGCTTCTCCATGCGCAGTTTTAAAAAGAAGAGCTTATATTCACTTGCTGGATTTCCTAAAAAAAGAGAGATGTGCAATCTCCACGCGTGAAATTATTTTTCAATCACAGTCCAACCTTGGCCTCGGAGGAAGCCCTTTGCAGATTTTCCCTCCGCTTTCTCTGATTTTCAGCCTTGTAAGTAGCAGAACTGGGATTAGACAGAAGGCAGAAATGTAAACTGGAGTTGTTCGTTGTTCTCCGACGCCAGAAGGCGGGGTTCTAAGAGCCAGGGCGAAAAGGATTTCATCTGGCAGGAGGCTCGAGTGCCCCGAAATGCTGCAGAATGACAGAAAACATTCGTTTCAGTCGGTCGAGAACGCTTGCTGTGCATTTATTGAACGCTTAGTGAGCCGAGGGTACGAGCGCTGTACTAAATGCCGACGGAGCCCAAATCCATTTATGCATAAAGACGGTGGGTGTTAGTTTGCGATGACGAAACCGAGATCTTGGAAGAAGCCGTTATGTCGTTAATCTCCTAAATGCTCAAACCTCAAGGACTTTCAAATCTATGGAATTTCCCCCATTTGGGACTTTCAACTCTGCCTTAATTTTACACCCTGCTGAAAACAAGTTGGTTTTCTTTTCTTGAAAAATCTTGATAGGTTTTGTTTGCCTCGTGTGAGACTAGCTCCATTCGGAATAATTCCCAAGTTGTTTGTCCAAGAACTGAGTGATTTGGAGGGAAATTCTGCCTCTGAAGTGGAATTTAAAGCAGTGGGAAGGGAAGACCTCCTAGATTCAATTCACAGCTTTGAGATACAGACCTTACACTCTCAGCCTCTTTGAAGACATAAAGGAGGAATGTGAATATCGATCTATCGATAAAGCACTTTTGGAGATTCACAGGTGGAAGGAGTTGGAGAAATCCATCCGGAAAGCACAGAATCTCTTGAGGAAAGAAAAGTCTACAGAGAGCCGTGCAGTGCGGCATCAGGCCGCCGAATTCTTCAACTGCAGAGGAAAAATGCCTCATCGAATGTCTTCAGGAGCTATAAAACTGAATTACTAATCTCTTGCAATCTTTCCTTCCGCTTGAGGGGAATGTCCCTACATTTTCTCTGAAATTTGATTATGTGAAATTGATTTCTCTGGCCAAGCAATAATTAAAATCTGTATTTTCATGGAAATGTATTCGATTGCATCGGACTGAGGCCTCGGTATTACTTTTCTGTGCTTTTGGCCCTGCTGTTCATTGCCTTTTTTGTATTCTGACTTGATGGTTGGGGATTAGTGAGGGGTTAGATGGATAAACTGCTCTTTGGCAGAGGAGCAGCATGGTGGAGTGGATAGAGCCTGGGTCTGGGGGTCAGAAGGCTGTGGGTTCTAATGCCGGCTCTGCCATTTGGTGTGTGGCCTTGGGCAATCCCCGTCACTTCTCTGTGCCTCAGTTATATCATCTGTAAAACGGGGATGAAGAACGTGAGCCTTGGGTGGGACATGGACTGCGTCCAACCGGATTTGCTTGGGCCCACGCCCGCGCTTAATACAGTGCCTGGCATGTAGTAAGCGCTTAACAAATACCATAATCATTATCTGGGACCCTGGCCAGTTACCTTTTGAGGAAATTAGCTCACCTGTAAAATGAGGATTTAAGACCTGAGCCCCATGAGGGGCATGGACTGTGTCCAATCTGAATTACTTTTATATTCCCTGTGCTTAGTACAGTGCCTGGCACATACATACATAGTAAATACTTCACAAATAGCATTAAAAAGAGAGAGCCCTAATCACTTCCTTGATTGAACAAGAAGAGTGGGGAGTAAAAGCAACTCAGTAACAGAAGCAGTGTAGCCTAATGGATAGAGCACGGGCCTGGGAGTCGGAAGCACCTAATCCCGCCCCCGCCACTTGTCTGCTGCGTGACCTTGGACAAGTCACTAAGACTTCTCAGAACCTCGGTTCCCTCATTTAGAAAATGGGGATTAAAACTGTGAGCCCAATGTGGGGCAAGGACCGTGTCTCCCCCGATTAGCTTGTATCTACCCCAGCGCTTTGTAGAGTGTCTGAAACATAGTAGGCGCTTAACAAATACTATAAAAAAGCTGTAGTGGATGCTTTTTCGATGTTATTGGCCACCAGAGGGCAAGGTAGGCTACCTTTTTGGATCAGCTGGTCATTAATAGCTTTATGGGGCAGGTTGGCAGAGGCTGAAGAAGTGAATTTAATACCGCAGGAAGGTGACCTTCAACAAAGGAAGGAGGAGGAGGAAAAGGGGTGGCCTTTAGAATTCACCCCTCTAGAGCGGCTCCCTCCCTCCTTCCTTCTCTCTTTCTCTCAATAATGATGGCATTTGTTAAGCGCTTACTGTATGCCAAGCACTGTTCTAAGCGCTGGGGAGGTACAAGGTAATCAGTTTGTCCCACACGGGGCTCCCGGTCCTCATCCCCATTTTCCAGATGAGGTCACTGAGGCACAGAGAAGTGAAGTGACTTGCCTAAAGTCACCCAGCTGATAAGTGGCAGAGCGGGGATCAGAACCCACCACCCCTGACTCCCAAGCCGGGGCTCTTTCCAGTGAGCCACGCGGCTTCTCACTGTGCATGGCGGCCTGCGAGCGGGTGGAAGAGACGACTTCTTCCAACCATCTCGCCTCGATCTCGCCTTTCTCACCCCCGGCCCCCGGCCCAGGTCCCGCCTCTGGCCTGGAAAGCCCTCCCTCCTCAAATCCCACCAATTCCTCTCCCCTTCAAAGCCTCACTGAAGGCCCATCTCCTCCAAGAGGCCCTCCCTGACTACGCCCCACTTTTCCTCATCTCCCACTCCTCTTCCGCGTCGCCCTTTCTTGCTCCTTTTGCTCTCCCCCGCCTCCCCCCCTCCCAGCCCTCCGCCACTTATGTCCCTAGCAGTCATTTAATTTATTCATCCATTCAATAGTATCTATTGAGCGCTTACTCTGTGCAGAGCACTGTACTAAGCGCTTGGAATGGACAAATCGGGAACAGATTTCTCTCTCTTCACGTCCGTGGTTTAGTAAAAAGAGGCCGGGCTTGGGAGTCGGAGGTTGTGGGTTCTAATCCCCTCTCCGCCCCCCCGTCAGCTGTGTGACCACGGACAAGTCACTTCACTTCCCTGGGCCTCAGTTCCCTCCTCCGTAAACTGGGGATGAAGACGGGGAGCCCCACGTGGGACAACCCGATGGCCTTGTATCTCCCCCAGCGCTTACAACAGTGCTTGACACAGAGTAAGCGCTTAACGGATACCAACATCATTATTATTATTCCCCACCCCCAGACTGTAAGCTCCATGAGGGCAGAGACTGTCGCAGTTTATTGCTGTTTATTGTACTTTCCCGAGCGCTTAGGCCGATGCTCTGCCCTGGGAAAAGCGCTCAGTAAATACGACCGAATGAATGAATGAATGATTGATTGAATGAATGAATGAATGAATGAATGAAGGGGAGAGGAGACGAAGGGGGACCGATTAATGGAACGGGGTCCCCGCGCGCCTGCGCGGTTCTCCCCCCTCCCTCCCTCCGCCCCCTCGGGGTCCCGTGACGTCACGTCCGGCTGGTCCCTCCGAGCCCCGCCCCCTGGGGCGCGCGCCTCGGCGCCGACGCCTCCACGGCTGAGGGGCCTCGAGGGCTCGCGCACCGTGGGCTCGTGTGCAGGGCGGGAGCCTCCAGGCCCTCCAGGCCCTCCGCGCCCTCCAGGCCCTCCGCGCCCTCCGCGCCCTCCGCCTTCACCCCGACCCCCGCCTTAGCCTCACCTCCAGGCCCTGACCTCTGGCCCTTAGCTTGACCTCCAGGCCCTCAGCCTTGACCCCAGGCCCCCCACCTTAGCGTGACCTCCAGACCTTGACCCCTGGCCCTTACCTTAGCCTGACCTCCAGGCCCTCAGCCCTAGGCTCCTACCCTAGTGTGGCCTCCAGGCCCCCAGCCTCGACCCCAGACCCCCCGGCCCTTACCTAAGTGTGGCCTCCAGGCCCTCAGCCTTGACCTCGGGACCTCCTGCTCCTACCTTAGCCCGTCTTCCAGGACCCCGAACCCTACCCCAGCCCGGCCTCCAGGCCCCCCGGGACCGGCTCCCGGGTCCCCAGCCCGGCCTCCGGGCCCTCAGCCTTGACCCCAGGCCCCCCGGCCCCAAGTCTCTACCCTAGGTTGGCCTCCAGGCCCTCGGCCTTGACCCGGGCTCCTACCTTAGCCCGGCCTCCAGCCCTCAGCCTTGACCCCAGACCCCCCGGCCACTAGTCCCTACCCTAGCTTGGCCTCCAGGCCCTCAGCCTTGACCCCGGAGCCCCAACCCCTATCCTAGTCTGCCTCCGGGCCCCCCGGGACCCGTGCCCCGGTCCGCAGCCCGGCCTCCAGGCCCCAGTGCATCCCCCAGCCTGTCAACCAGGCCCTCCAGCCCGAACCTTCGGGCCCCAGTCCAGCCTCTAGGCTCCACCAGCTCATATGCTAGTTTGGACCCTCGCCTGGACCCCAGATCCCCCAGCCTGGAACCCAGACCCTCCCTCTTGCCCCCAGCCGTTCCTCCAGGTCCTCGGGCCACACCTTAGCCCCACCCGCAGACCCCCAGCCCAAACGCTAGCCCGACCTCCAGGCCCCGCAGCCGGCGGACCCCCGTGTGCCCAGAGCAGAAGGGGAGACCGACGGCGCCCGTGGCAGGTACCGGCTTTTCCTCCTCCTATTGGTGTTCATCAGCGCCCGGCCCCTCCCAGGCTTTAAAGCTCGCTCGTCACCCTGACTGGGCCCGCTGGGCCTCATGCTTTCGGGGGCTTGGTGGTTTGGGTGATGGGTGGCGAAACATAAAGGCCCCCCCCCCCAACTTCCCAGGAATCGCGGTGGACGCTTGGGACGAGGGTCAATCACCGGATTGGACCGAAAGCTTTCATTCGGTCCTATTTATTGAGCACTTACTGTGTGCGGAGCTCTGTACTGAGCGCTTGGGAGAGGACAGTCTAACAGACACACTCTGTGCCTACCAGGAGCTTACGGTCTAGAGGACGAGCCCTGAAGAGCGCCCTATTAAATGCTGGGGAGAGTCGACTTAGACGTGATTTCTGCCCTCGAGGAGCCTTCAATTTACTGTATGCAGAGCACTGTGCTAAGCACTTGGGAGAGTAGCAGAGAGTTAGACACGCCGCCTGACCTCAAGAAGCTTTCGGTTCGCTATGGGCAGGGTCCTCTAGGAAGGGTTTGGGAGAGCAGTAGAGTTAGACGTGATGCCCGCTCCCGAGAAGCTTTAAATCCACTGTAGGCAGAACACTGTGCTAAGCGTTTGGGAGAGCGCAGTGCCGATAGACACGCCCGACCTCATGAAGTATTCCATTTACTGTGGGCACGGTACTAAGCGTTTGGGAGGCGATCGTTGCTTGGAGATGGGTGCGGCGGGGAGGGTGGCGTTCAGTATTGGCTGCAGCCAGTAATAGTGGGACGTTCAAAGAGGTGTCTGATAGAAGATTAAAGGCTTCCATCTGTACAGGGAAGGAGCATGGCCTAGCGGATGGACCACGGGGAGGAGAGTCCGAAAGACCTGGCTGTTCTAATCCCAGCTCCGCCACTTACCTGCTGCGTGACCTCGGGCGAGCCATTTCCCTTCTCTGTGCCTCGGTTCCCTCATCTGTAAAATGGGATTAAGTCTGTGAGCCCCGTGTGGAACGGGAATGGTGCCCAACCTGATGTGGTTGTATCCGCCGCGGCGCTTAATACAGTGCCTGGCACCTTGTAAGTGCTTAACAGATACCACAGTTATTATTATTGAGTTTACCCAGCCTTTACCCAAGAGAAGCAGCGTGGCTCAGTGGAAAGAGCCCGGGCTTGGGAGTCAGAGGTCATGGGTTCGAATCCCGGCTCTGCCACTTGTCAGCTGTGTGATGTGGGTAAGTCGCTTCACTTATTTGTGCCTGTTGCCTCATCTGTAAAATGGGGATTAAAACTGCGAGCCTCATGTGGGACAACCTGATCACCCTGTATCTCCCCCAGCGCTTAGAACGGTGCTCTGCACATAGTAAGCGCTTAACAAATACCAACATCATTATTATTATGATTATTTCTCTATATGACAAGAGTTTGCTTGCTTCTCTCCCAATCTGCCCAATCCCTGCTTGGAAGTTTGGCCCCAAGGGAGTAAGACACACCCTGACTTTGATTGCTGTTGTCCTCAACCTTAACCCCAGGCCAATGTCTCTAGCATCGTTCGACAACGTGGTGTTTTTTTCTGGGCAGGGGAGTGTAAAAACCCAAAATGTTCTGGCAGGAAAAGCTGTCCTTGGAGGTGCCCTCCCAAATGTGCTTACGTTCTCCATAGAAATATGCGTGCCCTATCCAAAGCCCGCTCTCACGACGGGTTTATCTCAATTTTACCTTTAATGATCTTTTAAAAACAGGCCCATAGTGAAAAGCAGCTTTAATTATATGGGACGCAATTCGCCATGAGGGATAGATGATAGATAAGATTGATAGACTGCCAGTCTCCTGTGGGAATTCCTTTACGGGCGAAGAAAGGAAAGGAACACAGGAGACATGGCCAACTTGAGCGTGAGTGATCAGAAATACCATTGAGCAATCGATCGGAGGTATTTATTGAGCACTTACTGTGCGGAGCACTGTTCTGAGCACCAGGGAGAGTACAGCATAGCAGAGTTGGAAGACAGGTCCCCTGGCTACAAAACGTTTACCATCTAGAGCGGGAGGCAGACATGAAAATGAATTATGGAAGTGTCCTTAAGTGCTGGGGGCTGGGGGTGCACTAAATATCAAATGCTTAAAAGGTAAAGATCCAAGTGTAAGGGAGAGGGAAGAGGGGGAAACGTGGGCTTAGTCGGGGAAGGCCTCTCGGAGGAGATGGGATTTTTCATAGGGCGTTCCCCAGCCCCGAACTTGGAGTTTCAGTCAATCAGTGGTGTCTAATAAGTGCTTACTATGCGCAGAGCGCTGTACCGAGCGCCTGAGAGAGTACAATACAACGGAATTAGCGGACCCGTTCCCCCTCCGCAACGAGAGAAGCAGCGTGGCCTAGTGGATAGAGCCTGCCCCTGGGAGTCCGACCTGGGTCCTGGTCCCACCTCTGCCACTTGTCTGCTGTGTGACCTTGGACATGTCACTTAACTGCCCTTGGCCTCAGTGACCTCATCTGTAAAATGAGGATTACGACCGTGAGTCCCACGGGGGACGTGGACTGTGTCCAACCTGATTAGCTGGTTTCTACCCCAGCGTTTAGAACAGTGCCTGGCACAAGGCAAGTGCTTCACCAAGGCCATGATTAGACCCTGCGGGCAGCCGTTACTTTGCGTAGCACACGTTGGGTTAATGGCGCCGTCCCCCACGACTAGTTGATTGGTGACGTGTTAACGTGACCGGTGGTGTTGTCGGGGCACTTCTGGCTCGTGGGGAGCGGCTCGGGTGGGAAAGAATGAACTGGTCATCTCAGCTCCCACGGACTCCGGTTTGGATGAGGCCCGAGGCCCGTAGTGTGTCCGTGACTCTCCCGGCTTTCTCGAGTGCCCCGAGATTTTAGGCTAGGGTGCCCTTGTGTCCGTTTTTTTTATTTTCAGGTGATAATCTCCGTGGCGGCATTCGCTGAGCGCTTACTATACGCCAAGCACTATCGTAAGCCCCGGGGTAGAGAGATCCGGTGTCTAATCAGATGAGGCACGGCCCCCGTCCCACACGGGGCTCCCGGCTTAAGTGGGAGGGAGACCAGATTTGGAATCCCCGTTTTACAGATAAGGAAACTGAGGCCCTGAGAAGCGAAGGGTCCCCGCAGCAGAGCGAGAGGCGGGGTCTCCCAGAAACGCGTTTCCCCAACCTGATCCCCGTCGGTGGTCCCGGGAGAGGCCGAGGCCCGGCCGCCTTGTGTGTGTACACACACACACACACACACACACACACACACCCCCATGCACAGCCCCCCCCCCCGGCAATAGAGATCCCACCCCCCCGGCAGCAGCGTCTTCGAGCGACGAGGGGGCTCCTTTTTGTTTCTTCAGGGCGATCAGTCCAGTCGATTATTGTTCGAGCGGCTTCACCCTGCTGCGTTTGTGCCGCTTCCTGCCCTCTGCTTGTTGTTACTCCGGCTTGCGCTATCTCATCTCCCCCTCCTCCACACCCCACAACTGCCACTCCCGCACTTCCGTGCCACCTGAGCATCTATGTGGGTACCCCCGCCTCGCCCCCACTCTCGCACCCAGCTCTTACTCCGCTTTGTACGCTGTTCTGGCCTCCTACCCGTGTTGTATTTCGGTGGCCGTCTCGCCCGTCTAGACTGGAGGTTCCTTGAGGGCCGGGGTCATGACTCCCAAGGGCCTAGCATAGTGTCGTGCACCCGAGCACCGCTCAGTAAATACACGCATTGATTGGAAACGACTTGTTTCTGCCTCCCCGTTAGAGCGGAAGGCCCAGAGGGACCCTCGTACTCTCTGGAGCGCTCGGCACAGTGACGGACACTCAGCAGTGCTTAGCCGGTGCCATCGCCGGCCCACTTGCGTCCAGCCTCTCTCGGGGGGCCGTGGACCTCTGAAACTCCCTCCCGAGAAAGGAAAATGAACCGTCGATAGCAGGGCTAGCGAGAGAAGGGGGGGGGGGGAGAGGAGAAAGAAAAAAAAGAACCCAACCAAGAGAAACCTCAAACCCCTAAAGCTTCCTGGTTGTGAAGCGAAAGGAGGAGAGCAGCCTGTGAGCCTCACTGGCGGCAGGTGCTCTGAAGGAGGACTCGTAGATCTCACACTTCCTGAGGAGGAGAGGAGGAGGAGGAGGAGGAGGAGGCAGCGGTGGTGGCCAGAACAGAGCCCGCGAGGTCCTTCGCAAGGCCCCCGACCCCGGCGGCTCCGACCCCGGGGGAGAGATGACGGCGTCCTGGAAACGGATCATCGGCGTGGCCGCCCTGCAGGCCGGCCTCCCTGGGGCAGGTAAGGCCGGCCGCTGGGCCGGGCCCGTCTCCGGAGGTCCTTGGGAGGAGGGCACGAGCCAGCCCGCTGGTCTCCCCAGTCCCTGGCGCCCCGTCCTGGCTCCGGCGAGCCGAGGGGGAGATGTTTGTAGTGATGGAGCCGGGGGCACGGCCGATGACGGGAGCCGGGTCGGGGGAGGAAGGGAACGGGGTCACCCGACGCCCAGAAATGGGACCTCGGAGCCACCGTTCCCGGCTCACATCTCTGCGGCCTCTGACCGCTCGCTCCCCCTCCCTCCTCGAGAGGGCAAGCCGGTCCAGAAGAGGGGCTGCTGGGCACCGGGGGACGAGGGTGGGGCAGGGCGCAGCAGAGAGTGTCGCCCCAGGCGACTCGGGGGTGTGCGTGGAGGGGATCCCGGCTCCATCTCCCAGCCCCTGGGCTTCCCCAGGGGACCGTACACAAGTCCAGGCCGCCCGAGCCAGCCCTCGTCCTGCCGCCCCCGTAGGGCCGCACCCCAGAGGAAA
This sequence comes from Ornithorhynchus anatinus, assembly GCF_004115215.2. Taxonomy (NCBI): domain Eukaryota; kingdom Metazoa; phylum Chordata; class Mammalia; order Monotremata; family Ornithorhynchidae; genus Ornithorhynchus; species Ornithorhynchus anatinus. The sequence goes on along the minus strand of NC_041743.1, from coordinate 3,398,994 downwards.
GGCATCCGGTGCCCGGTCTGACGTCCTGCCCGGCGGAGGGTCGGGGAGGGGGCTGGAGCCGAGCCCGCGGCCCCCTCTCCGGGCACAGACGGCAAGCCCTCTCTATCCTGGTTTCCTCTCTGGGGGTCGGGTTTAGGGCTCAAGTTGGGCCTTCACCACGGGGATGGCAAGTCAGGGGCCCCGGGGGAGACGTCTTTATGGCCCGGGAGCCACGGGGAAGCCGGCTTCGAACTTGGAGAACCTAAAGCAACTCCCGGTACCCGCCGCCGGGCACCTCAGCCCTACTTCGGAGCACCAGTGCATTCGAATGGTCGAACGGGCACCTCTGCGGGCAGCGGGGGCCACGATCATGGCCCGGTTCTGGAGGGAGGGGGCCGAAAGAGCCAACAGGACGCGGAGGAGGGCAGCCGGCCGGCGGTCCAGATGACTGAAGGGGGAGGCAGCGGTGGGGTTGACTGAGGGCCGGTTCACCGGACCGTCAAGGGTCCGAAGCCTAGGGATACCTGGCCTGGCCCGGCCTATCGGGCACTGGGACCGAAGCCCAGGGCCCCGCCCGGAGCCGCTCCCCGCACGAGCGGCTCTGGGGAGGACTCTGCTTCTGACTGGGATCGCAGACTCGAACCCGGACAGGCTGGCGATGAGAAAGGGGTCCCTCCCTTTGACGGCTCCTTCCTTTCCGAAGGCGGGGGCCTACAGACTGTCCGGCTGCTTTTTGCTCTCCATAGTTTCTCTCTGATCGGAGCGGACCGGCTCAGCCCACCCGCCGGAAGAAGGAAATCCCGGCTCTCGGCCCGGCGGTGGGGCCTGGGTTCGGCCACTTGACCCGCCGACATTTGGGGGAAGACCTGGCGGCCGGGCCCGCCTCTCCCCTAGACCCTCCGCTCTGGGACTCCCTCCAGCCTGCGGGGGGGCTCCTTATCTCCCCTCTGCCTTCCCTCTCGCTCCTACCCCAGGGAAAGGTGGGGGATGGAGAAGCAGTGAGGTCTGGGAATGCCTAGGGAATTCTTATTTTGATGGTATTTGTTCAATGCTTACTCTGCACCAGGCACCGTTCTGAGCACTGGGGTAGATACCAGTTTATCAGGCTGGACGCGGTCCCCTTCCCTTTCGGGGCTCACAGCGTAAGCAGTGGGGAGGACAGGGATTGAATCTACTCGCCGTCCACACCACCAACCGTGAGGCTCGCCGGCAGCCTCCGCCGGGGGAGTGCAGCCGGTCAGCCTGCCCAGATCGGGCACCGCCCGGGGCCTGCGCAGAGAACGGTCTCCTGGAAAAGGGGCCGGGGCTGCAGCCGCCATCTTCTAGCGGTGATGGAGGAAAGGCGAGCTCCCCCGGGCGGCCCCAGCCCTAGGAGTCTGGCGGCACATTTGGCGGAAGGTCTTTGGGGGCAGCCAGCCTCCCCCCTCATCAGCTCCACGTCCCAGCCCTTCTCCGCCAGGGACTTGGGTCCGAGCGCACCCGTGACGGAGCCCTGGCGGCGTCCTTGGCGGAATCAGCTCGTCCATCCGTCCACTGTCCCGGTGGTTGGGGACCCGGGGGGGGAGGGAGAGAGGTCACAACCGCCCCCCGCTCCTGGCAGAGGAGGCTCCGACCTGGGCGTCCGCGCCCAGTGGGACCCAGACGGCCCTGCGGGAGACTCCGTCCGCGGGGGCGTAGAAGGCGTTCGGCGGACCCCGGGCAGAGAGGCCCCGGGGGAGACGGGGACGCCCGCTCATCTTGTGCTCGTGGGTCCCCCTCCCGGACTAGGGGGAGGCCAGTTGGGGTCCGTGGCCGGCCAGATGGGGTGACCTAAATCCCACGTTGGGTGGTGGAGCGGAATAGTCGGCGAGCGGGTGACTTCCCAAATTGTCCTGCTCCAGGCGCGGTCAGTGACCAGACCCTCCTTCCTTCAGTCATCGATTTTTCTCTCAGGAGCCTAGATGGGCTCCGTCTGCCTGTCCTCACCCTCTGAGTCAGCCACAGTTAGCAGCTGTTTTGACTTCAACACCCCTCTCCTCCCGAGGGCCGTCAGTAGGTTGCCGTTGATGAGCGAGTCTGTTTCAGAACCGAATTCTCTGTTTGATTTCTAATGTCTCCCCTCTGGAGAGGAGGAACGGTAATTACTGAGCGCCCTTTGGTCACAATGCACTGTATTGAGCGCTTAGGGGAAAGACATCCTTAGGGAACGATCCAGAAATATCTTCAGACATGATGCCAAGAGACTGTTTAGGGACCAGGCTGTTTGGAGATGTGAACTAGTTGACAAGAATTTCACCCCAAAGGAATCCATGACATATCTGTAATTTATTTAGATCGATGTCTCTCTCCCTGTCTGGACTACAAGTTCCCTGTGGGCAGGGAATGTGTCTGTTCTATTACATTTTCCCAGGCACTTAGTAGAGTGCCCTGCACACAGTAAGCGCTCGGTAAATATGATTGACCGACTGACACGAGCTCCTGGGAAAATCGAGAAAGCCCCGGAGGTGAGGGCTTCTCCCGGCCCCTGGCGAGTTCCGAGAGGGCCGCCTTTCTAATCCCGGCCGCCGACCAGATTGTTAGGGTGGCAGGACCGAAAACCCGTCACGAGCGATAGCCGCGCAGGCGAAGAGCGAGCCGGAGAGGCGGAAGGCTACCCAGTAGACCCCAGACGGGGCTATCGGGCGGCCCGCCCTCGGCCGTTAATTCTGGCTCCGTGTGGGGGCCTAGTGGAAGGAGCCCGGCCCTGGGAGTCAGAAGACCCGGGTTCCAATCCTGGCTCCGCCAGCAGCCCGCTGGGTCACGATGGGCAAGTCTCTTCACTTCTCTGGGCCTCGGTTTCCTTGTGTGTAAAATGGGGATTCAACCCCTGTTCTCCTTCCTACTTCGACCCTGAGCTCTGCGTGGTAGAGGGGCTGTTTCTGACTCGATTATCTTGTACCTGATCCTGGGCTTAGTACAGTGCTTGGCACGTAGCGTGAGCTCAACGCCTACCGCAGTGATGTTTCTCATTTTCGTTATGGGGGAGGTCACGGTGCCCACCGTGAACCCCTTTTGAAGGCGCCGGATCGCGGGCTTAAGGGCATTTGGCCGTGCCAGGGCACGGCTTCTACCTGTCCCTCGGGCGGGAGCCCGATAAACATGGCGTCAGAGGAAACGGTGGAGCGCGGCATCGAACGAGGGCGCGGGTTTTCCTGTTGGGGACCGGGGGGGGGGACGTGAGAACACAACCCCTGCGTCCTAGGAAGACTGGGTGAGTCGTCTTCATTTTCAGAACGGAATCGGGGGCCTTTCGGAGGGCGGCCTGAAAATGAAGGCACGGCGTTGGGCTTTGGGTCCAAGATGACGTACGTCGCTCACAGGGAGACCGCGAACCCCCACCCACCTGCTATCTCGGTCCGGGGGAGATGATACTGTCGGCCACCTGTTCTGGTCCCCCTTGGGATTTCTGGGAAGTGATACGGAAACGTCTGACCCGAAGTTTCCAGAAAAATCCGATAGCCTTTTGCTGGCCATCTCAGATCTGCCTCGGTGCTTAGTACAGCGCTTGGCATATAGTAAGCACTTAAATATCACAGTCGTCCCTCTAATAATAATAGTAATTGCGGCAAGCGCTGGGGCAGTTACAAGATAATCAGGTTGGACACAGTTCCTGTCCCTCGTAGGGCTCACGGTCTCAAACCCCATTTTACAGATGAGGGAACTGAAGCCCAGAGAAGTGAAGTGACCCGCCCAAGGTCACCCACAAGTGGTAGAGCCGGGATTAGAACCCAGGTCCTTCCGACTCCCGGCCTGTGCCCTATCCGCCACGTCCCGATGCTTCTCCAAGCCGAAAACCCGTTGTGGGCCGGGAACATGTCTGCCAACTCTTTTATATTTTACTCTCCCAGACGCTCAGTAAAGTGCTCTGGCCACATTAAGTGCTCAATAAATACCAATGATAATGGTGATTAGATCACATGTGGGAAAGAGGGGCTGGAGGCAGGTTTTGCTGAAGGCTCTTCTGCTTTCTCAGGAAGAAAGGAGATTTCCCTAAGGTCTTCCGATTTTTTCAACTGGAATAATTATGCCGGGGGTTTTGTCGAGCGCTGTTGTTTTTCCAAAGTGTCCCGCGTCCATCCGTCGCCTCATTCTGTCCTCCCGAGGGAGAGGCGGGGATGCTAATCTCCACATTACAGAGAAGGAAACCCCGGCCAGAGAAGGGAAGTGACCCGTCCAAGGTCACCCAGCAGGCCGGTGGTGGAGCCGGGTCTCTTGCCTGTCAACCCGGGTTGGCCCTGGCCCAAACCCATCGGGTCCGCTCGTCTCCGTCGGGGCCGCGAGCGTTCGGAAACTGTCAGGGTACACCGCACTGAGGATGTGTGATGTCGGGGGCCTGGACCCCGGAGACTGGGGTTTAGCTCTCGGCCACTTCCTCCCTCGGTGCCTCAGTTTCTCTACTGGTAGAGAGGAGAGGATGGACAGGAGGGAGCGTGTTTCGGGCTGGCCGCCTCAACAGAGGGGGGCTCCCGGGAAGAAAAGGCAGTGACGGCGTAGGGCAGGGCCCCGGGGACAGAGGAGGGTTCGGGCGGAGAGCCCACAAAATGGTTGGCTTGCCCTTGGGCCTCTCCACGGGGGCTTCTCCTCCCCTCCGGGGTTCCGAATGGATCCCCCCCCACGTCTTTACTGAAAAGCTGCCCTCAGGGATGGTAGCCCTGTGTCTCCCAAATTACAAGTGTTGGGGTCGGGGGCATCCAGTGAATAGTCGGAAGCCAAGGAGCCGAGCTAATGGGGATCACGTATCTATAATATCCCACAGCACTAATGTATATGTCCACAGATCGTCATTAATGACTTATTTCCATGAATGTCCGCGTCCCCCTTTCGACTGTAAGCTCGTTGTGGGCAGAGTTCGCGCATTGGACTCTCCCAAGCGTTCAGGACGGTGTTTGCACGCAGTCAGGGATCAATCGCATCCATCGTCGACGATGACCGAGAAGCCGGCGGCTCTTCCACTGTCGGGCAGACCAAGCCAAACTGGATTGGGCCCTTTTGGCAACCGGGTATCTGCCGGTTCTTGATTTTGGAACCGGCCATTAGGTCCGTGGTGACGGTTGGGTTTGGGGAAAAAGTGCCGGGCATTGCTGGACACTGAGAACGCCCTGACCTTCAGGCCCAGACCCCCTACGCCATTGCTCCTCGACGAAGGGACCTCACGGCTCCTCTTCCTTTGATTTCATCTTTTTTATTTTGAGCGGGAGTAGGAGGGAACCCGTGGGTCGCCGACACTTCCTAAGGAGGATGAACGTCAGTGAGCGCGGTCTCGGTTGAGCACTTACTGCGAACTAAGCGCCGGGGTCGGCTCAGGGCAGTCAGATCGGTTACAGTCCCTGTCCCACCCCCCTGGGGCTATGTGGAAGGGAGAAGAGGGGCCTCGTTCCCATTTTACAGATGAGAAAACCGAGGCCCAGAGAAGCGAAGGGAGTTGCTCAGAGTCACGGGCGGGCAAATGGGCGAGCCGGGATTAGAACCCAGGTCTCCGGATCCCGGGACCTGTGCTCTTTCCACTAGGCAACACCGCTTCTCGGGGGTGATGTCATCGGTGCCGGTAGATTCTGTTTTTTCAAGGCGGACCTGAGGAAGCTACGTTTTTCCACGCAGCCCCGTCCCCACCGATCCTTTCGGAGAGCCGGTTCTCGGACTCCCCTTCCCGGGAAAACATTAGAATGAGGAGTGGGCCTCGTCTGCCTTCGTCCCACCCGACGGCCACGTGATCTCCCCGGATCCCTCCCGGCCCCGTGATCCATATTGCCGAGGGGGAGACCACGGCCCAAACCAAGGGAAGCGACTTGCCCGAGGTCAGGCGGGGGGGGGCGGAGCCGCGACTAAGAGCCTCCTTTCCTGCCTGCCGCTAGCACCTGTGGCATCTGGAGACGGGGCCCGCGGGGAGCTGTCAATCAGGTTGACATCCGGGCCAATCAGGAAGCCCGCCCGCAGTCCTTCGGTAAACACTCTGGCCAGCCCGGCTCAATCTAATGCCCTTGAGCCCCGTGGGGCCGAGCTTCGAAGGCCTCCCCGGCCGCTGGGATTTCTCCTGAAAGCCGGCGACCGCACGAGCGGCTTTTCATCTGCCACGAATCTGTCCCGTACGGACCTTTGGGGCCTCGCAAGGGATCCCCTGCCCAGATGGCTTCATTCATTCAGTCAGTCGTATTTGTCGAACGCTTACCGTGTGCAGAGCACTGTCCCGAGCGCTTGAAATGTACAATTCGGCAACGGATAGAGACCGTCCCTGCCCGACGACGGGCTTCTCGCCATCGCCGCTTGCCCCCGCCAAACCCCCTCCTCGCCCTGACCTGGTTTTGTTTTCCTTTTTTTTTTTTAACCCAACGACCGGCATCTGGTCCCCCCCCACCACCACCCCGGCTCGGCGTCGGGGTCCGCCCGGCTCCGGGGAGGGGAGCAGGAACTGCGGGCACGGGGAGGGGTGCGGCTTCCTGCGCCTTGCAGCCCCGCCCCCTCTCCTGGGTTGCTTTGAAATCACAGAATCGGGGCCCCAGAAGAGACCTCGCCGGGTCACCGGGCCCCCCTCCCTGCTTTTCGGCGAAAGCCCCCCCTGCCTAAAAATCCCAGGACCCCCTCCCGCCCCCACTCCCGCAACACTGCCCTCCAGGCACCGCCGAGGCCCGGGCCCACCGGAGCTTTCCGGGACCACGGGCCTTGGCTCTCGAAGGCCAGCTTGCCAGCCGCGGTTGACTCCCTGCCCGTTTAACCCTGAAAATCGTCGGCCCCCTTCTTCGGCCAAGCACCTGCTCCGTACAGAGCTCGAGCATTAGACAGCAGACTCCCTGTGGGCAGGAAATGTCTCTCGCCCGTCTTGTCTTTTCCCGAGAGCATCGAGCAGTGTTTTCCCGGGGACGGGGATTCTATAAATACCATGACTGTGTAGCAGACGCTGGGCAGGGTCTGATAGAAGTGAATGATTCGGCCCCTGCCGTCGGGGAGCTTACCGTCACCAGCCTCTCCGATCCGGCCGCGGGAATAAGCGACGTCATATATCTCCCTAGCGCTTAGTCCAGTGCTCTGCACACAGTAAGCGTTCAGTAAATATGATTGACTGTTAAGCCTTTGCTAGGTGCCAAGCTCTGCACTGAGTGCGAGGGGCAGACGGATTGCAGCGTCTCCCCCGGGGAAGATAGAGTATTGAACCTTTGATAATAGTAATGATGACGATGCCGATACTCGTTAAGCACTCACTTTGTGCCAAGCACTGTACTGAGGGCTAGGGAAGATACAAGTTAATCAGGTTAGACACAGTCCCTATCCCACAAGGGGCTCACAGTCCTTAATCCCCATTTTGCAGAGAAGGGAACTGAGGCAGAGAAAAGGGAAGTGACTTGCTCAAGGTCACACAGCAGGCAAGTGATGGAGCCGGGATTAGAACCTAGGTCTTCTGACACCCAAGCCTAAACTCTCTCTCTCTCTCTCTCTCTTTTTTGGGGGGGAGGGGAGTATTTAAGTGCATACCATGTGCTAGGCACTGTGTTGACCACTGGAGTAGATCAAGATAATTAGGTTGGACACAGTCCCTGTCCCATATTGGGCTCACAGTCTTAATCCCCATTTGCCAAATGAGGTAACTGAGGCCCAGGGGAGCGAAGTGATTTGCCCATGGTCACGCGGCGGCCAAGTGGATTAAAACCCAGGCCCTTCTGTCTCTGAGGTCCTTGCTCTATCCACAGTGCCGCTTTTCACCGGGCCACTTTTATTAACAATAGTAATAATAGTGATAGTATTTGTTAAACTCTTACTACGCGCCAAACACTGTTCTAAGCGCTGGGGTGGATACAAGGTAATCAGGTTGTCCCGCATGGGGCTCACAGTCTTCAACCCCATTTTACAGGTAAAATTTTCTACTATTATTACTACTCTTCACTATTCCACCCTCCTGCTCCTCCATCCCTTGGGAGGAAGGGGAGTAGAAGGTTTGACCGCCACAACGGGGGCAGGGTTTCATCAGCAGTGGAAACGCAGACCCACGGCTTCAGGCTCTGGTGGGCTCCGGACAGGTGAGGTCGCCAACTCCACCTGTGCCCGAGGTGGGCCCGGAAGGTGCCAGGGAAGGACAGGGCGGGGAGGGCAAGAAGGAAAGAGCCGGAAGCGAGACGGGAACGGGCCGGTGGCGGGAGGCGAGAGCCAAGGGGGGAGGCGGCGAGGCCGGGCTCCCCGCGGGGAGGCCGATTCACCCGTTTAAAACTCTTTTCCAGCTCAGATCTGGCTGGGCCGGGGACCCGGAGGCGTGGGGGTTTGGGGGGGATTTTCCCAACTGAGCCCTTCCCTCCCCAGCCTCTCTGCCCCCCGGACAAAAACCGGTGGGTGCTCTCGGATCCCCTCTCCCCCCCTTCCCCCCCGCCTGGGGATTGCCCTTCGGAGAAATACTGCCGACGCGCTGTGCGATCTCGAAATGAGTGTCAACAACAACTCAGAGAGCAGAGGCGAGCCCGGAGATTGAGCCGCCCCTGTCACGGGGCCCGCCCCGGCCCCCCTCTCTTCCCCCCCCTCCCCGCCAAGACCAGGCACGTCTTCGGTGCCAGTGGGCTCCCCCGGCCTGGGCGCTTGGAGCCAGCGTGGCTCGATGGCTCCGGGCCGGCGTTCCCTTCGGCCCTGGGCCCGTCGGGTTCGTCGGTGGCCCTGGGGGTCCTTAGGGTTCTGGTTCTGGGGGAGGGACTGAGCCCCAAAAGGAAGAGGTTTGATTTAGGGTGACTTTGTCCGACTTGCAGCTGGTGCCCCCGGCCCGGTTCTGTGCGGGTACGTGTGCGAACGACGGGGTGCCCGGATTGTTGAGTGCCGTAGGTGGCCGTTCATTCATTCATTCCCTTGCATTTATCGAGCGCTTACTGTGTGCAAAGCACTGTACCAACCTCTCCGGAGAGTACGATATAGCAGTAAACGTCACCCTTGTAATCTGCAGAGCGGCGACGTGGGACTCGGAATGGGGGAATGGGAGAATAATAAAAATAATAACTGTGGGATTTGTTAAGTGCTTACTATGTGCCAGGCACTGTACTAAGAACTGGGGAGGATTCAAGCAAACCAGGTTGGACCCGGTCCCTGTGCCACATGGGGCTCACGGTCTCAATCCCCATTTCACAGATGAGGTAACTGAGGCCCAGAGAAGTGAAGTGACTTGCCCAAGGTCACAGAGCGGACAAGTGGCATTGCTAGGGTAGAACCCGTGACCCTCTGACTCCCAGCCCCGGGCTCTATCCACTGTGCCATGCTGCTTTTCGCAGAGAAGCGGAGACCCCCACGGGCTTCGTGTTTGTGTCCTCCCTCGGGGCCGCCGGGGGCTGGCGTCGTGGTCGTCCGGCGGGGCCGGCAGGCGGCTCCGGGGGCCGGACAGACCGCCGAGGTTAAAGATCCCCAGAGGATCCTCCTTCCTGGCCGCCGCGCCCCCTCCCCTGCCCGCCGAGCCCCTCGGCGGAGATTAGGTGAGGCCTTTTCGGGGGTTTCCCCTCCTCCGGGTTTTGGTCTGGGCCCCGGGTTTACCCGCAGCCACACTCGTCTCGTTGAGGGGAGCGACGAGCCAGTCTCACCACGTTATTGGTCAGTTCCGCCGGGTGACCACCCCGATCCCCTCTCGGCTTCCTGCCTCTCCGCCCGGCAGTAGCAGGGCCCCGACCAAAGGGAGCCCGGGGAAACCGCTTCCTCACGGGGGTGAGAGCCCGTAGGGCTCAAAGGCCTCGTCTTACGATTTCCAGTTCTCGGGCCCTTGATTCTCCTGACCACGCTGGGAAGAGGGCAGCCGAGGGGTCTCTCTAGGGGGTTCTGTTTTAGAAACAGATTCAGCGGGCTCGCCAGGCTCCCGGCTCAGAAATGTCCTGCACGCCCTACCCCGGGGGAGCGATGGATGTCTCTGCCCACCCCAGTCTGCCCGTGACTATCCCCTCCTCTCTCCCCCCACCCCGCTCTGCCAGGATGGCGTGAGGTACCCGGGCAGCGGGGTTAGGGGGGGTGGGTTGTAAAAACACCCCGTTTGCCAATCTGCGGGCTGGCACCGGGAAAAAAGGAAATTTATTCCAAGAGCCACGTTTCAGCTGCAGTTGGCTAGCTTTCCCGACGGCCGGTCGAGCTCCTTCCACGAGCCGGCGGGGCCGCGCTTGGTCTTGATTTCCGGGGGACGCGGACACATGCATGCCTCATCGCCGTCCCTTCTTCGTCTCAGCCGGAGATGGATATTCCCAATCGGCCCGGCTAGAGACGCGGGGAGGGGTGCTATGTGTCCAACTTGGATCTATCGATGAACCCGGTCAAGCACTCCGTCAGTCCCCGCGGGGGTCTGGCCTCCATTTTAGAGAGGAGGAAACCGAGGCCGGGACAGGAGTCGATTGGGTTTTGGGGATGCCGGAGTCGGAGGGTCGGGGTGAAGTTCGGAGGAACGTTTCGGCTCCCACGAGGGAAGGAAAGAGGGTTGCGTTGCTTTGCCAAACCCGCAGCTGGTCGGCGGCTCCGCCGACACCTGGGGTTTCCGAGGAGGCCTTCGAGCCGCCTGGGGGCTGAAATGGCGAGCGCCGCCGTCTCGGCTGACCTAAGATGGCTGTTCCCCAGCGACGAGCCAACCGCGCCCCTCCTCGTCCGCCGAGCCTGCAGGCGGGCCGGAAAGATCTCTTCCCGGCGGGCTCGGCCCGAAGATCCGCGGTCCCGGCAGAAGCGGCAGCGTGGCCTAATGTAGAGAGCACGAGCGTGGGAATCGGGAGAACTTGGGTTCTCCTTCCGGCTATGCCGCTTGCCCGCTGTGTGACTTCTCCGCGCCTCAGTTACCTCATCCGTAAAATGGGGTTTAAGACGGTGAGCCCTGTGTGAGTCGGGGACGGACGTTGGTCAGACGTTGGACGGTTGGACATTATCTTCTGTCCGACCTGATGAGCTCGTATCTGCTCCAGTGCTTAGTACGGTGTCTGGCGCGTATTAAGTGCTTAACAAATACCACAGTTGTTATTATTATTGTCGTCGTTATTATTATTAATGCCACCTCAGAGCCTTCTCCAGCCCAGTGGGCCTCCCCTGGACCGGCAGCTCTGGGTCACTAAACCTGGCCCTCTCTCCTCCCCTCTTCTCTCCTAGGGCAGCTGCTGAGAAAAATAATAATAATTGTAATAGTCATTGTGGTTTTTCTCAGGCACTTCCTATACGATAAGTCCTGGGGTAGATCCATGGTAACCCGTCAGAGTCCATGTCCTTCGGGGACCTTACGGTCTAAAGAGGAAGGAGGTCAGACATTTAATCCCCATTTTACATCTGAGGAAAGTGAGGCCCAGGGAAGTGAAGTGACCCGTCCAAGGTCACACATCAGGCAAGCGGCAGAGCGGGGAAGCAGAAAAGCAGCGTGGCCTACTGGAAGTCAGTAGGGCCTGGATTCGAATCCCAGCTCCACCACTTGTGTGCCGGATGACCTCGGGCAAGTCACGTAACTTTTCCGTGCCTCAGTTACTGTGTGCCGGGTGATGTACTGAGGGCCGAGGTGATAGAAGCTGATCCATTTGGACCCGATCCCCGTCCCGCGTGGGGCTCACAGTCTTCATTACCATTTTCCAGATGAGGGAACCGGGGCACAGAGGAGCGAAGCGACTTGCCCGAGGCCCCAGAGCAGACGAGCGGTGGAGCGGGGATTTGAATCCGGGTCCTTCCGACTCCCAGGCCCACGCCCTGTCCACTAGGCCGTGCCGCTTCTCATCCTGCCCTCCCGCACGGCGGAGGCCCCGCGGCCCATCTGGAGTAGCCGTTTGGCAGTTGCAGATTCCTTTAGGCTTTCCGTCACCTCCGCGTGATGCTTCTCACGTCCTCTTGGCTTGCAAGGAGAGATTGTGGAAACTAGGCAGGCATAAGGCCAGTGGCGAAAGTGAACGGTAAGTGCTATGTATTGAGCGCTTAATCTGCGCCGAGCCGGTCAGTCGTGTTCATTGAGCACTTACTATAGACACGGCACTCTACGAAGCTCTTGGGAGAGTACAGTATAATAATGCAACTGATAGATTCCCTGCCTGCAAGGAGCTTACGGTCTAGAGGCCAGAGGCAACAGTGAAGAAATTCAGACGCTCCCAGGGGTGTCAGTCGATCGATGGTATTTATTGAGCGCTTACTGTGTATAGAAGACCGCGCTAAATGCTTGGAAGAGTCCAGTTTAACAGAGTTAAACAGAGGGTGTTTCCCTGGGGGAGACCAGCGAGCCTGACATTCAAGGGGGAGACGCCCGGGGGGCGTCGGGTGGGACCACCCGGGCTGGAACTAAAGGATCGCCGAGGCTTCCGGAGAGAGAGGAGCTCTCCTGGAGAACGGCTGGGAAATAAGCCAGCGCGCCGCAGATGCCCACGTCAGCAGGGATTTCATGGTAAAAACCAGAGCCTCCCTCCCTCCCCCGGCCTCCTCCCCCTCCCCGACTTTCAGTCTCAGTTTCCTCATCTGTAAAATGGGGAGAAACTACTTGTTCTCCCTCCCTCTTAGACGGTGAGCCCCAAGTGGGGCAGGGACTGGGTCCGATCTGATTGTTTTGTATTTTCCCCAGCGCTCAGTACAGATCCTGGTACGTAAGAAGTGCTTAACCAATGCCACTATTAGTAGTATTATTATTACTACCGTAGGACATTTGTGCTTGGGCTTTGTTTCAATTCAGTGCAGCAGGACTCAAAATCGTCCGGCACAAGGCAAATTTTTTTTTTTTTAATGGTATCTAAGCGCTCACCTTTGTGCCAGGCACTGTACTGGGTGCTGGGGTAGATTCAGGCTAATCAGGTTGGATGATTCTGTTGCTCATCCTTTGACACGTTCCCTGTGGAATTATATTTCTGTTGTCTTGAATGATGGTTTCCGAAGGAGTTTTGAGTCTAGCCATCGTATTCTGATAAATTTATCCTGATTCTATTTATTGCTATTGTTTTTGTCTGTCCGACTCCCCCGATTCGACCGTAAGCCCGGCAAAGGGCAGGGACCGTCTCTATCTGTTACCGATTTGTCCATTCCAAGCGCCTAGTCCAGTGCTCTGCACATAGTAAGCGCTCAAGAAATACTATTGAATGAATGAATGCAATCCCTGGCCCAAATGGGGCTCACAGTCTTAATCCACATTTTCCAGATGGGGTCACTGAGGCGTGGAGAAGTTAAGTGACTCGCCCAAGGGCTCCCGGCAGACAGTGGCGGAGTCGGAATTAGAACTTGGGTCCTTCTGATTCCCAGGCCCGGGCTCTATCCACTAAGCCACGCCGCTTCTAAGCAGCATAGCTCAGTGGGAAGAGCACGGGCCTGGGAGTCAGAGGTCATGGGTTCGAATCCCGGCTCTGCCACTTGGCAGCTGTGTGACTGCGGGCAAGTCACTTCACTTCTCTGGGCCTCAGTGACCTCACCTGTAAAATGGGGATGAAGACCGGGAGCCTCACGTGGGACAACCCGATGACCCTGTATCTACCCCAGCGCTTAGAACAGCGCTCTGCACATAGTAAGCGCTTAACAAATACCAACATTATTATTCTAAGCACATCTTTTGCCAGCTGTCGGATTGGCTCAGGAATCCAATCCGGTGCCTGCCCCGGTGGTGTTTGCGGCCCCGGGGCGCCTCGTCGCCTGGTTGGATTCAGGGCAGCAGCAGAGTTAGGGGGAGGATTGAATAAACCCCAGATCCACCTGTTAATCGGAGAGGCAGCGGTAGAATCCACTGCCCTCAAAGCTTAAACTCCACTAATGGTAGATCTGTCTCTTGCTGATTCAGGCAAGGCCCTGACTTTTCTAGTTGGGTGCGTTCACCCGATCGATATTATTTAGGAAGAGCGCACCCTGGGTGGCAGGAGAGCTCGGTCCAAGCGAGGACCTGGGTTCTGATCCCAGCTCCGCCGCTTGTCGGCTGGGTGACCTTGGGCGAGTCGGTTCACTTCCCCGGGCCTCGGTTCCCTCATCTGTACAGTGGGGATTAAGACTGTGAGCCGGGTCTGAGACGTGGGCCGTGTCCAACCGGATTAGCTCGTGTCTACCCCTGTGCTTAGAACAGTGCCTGGCACGTAGGAAGTGGTTAATAAATACCAAAATAAAGAAGGGTGGGGAGCAGGGGGGCACCCAGGCCTTACCCGGGTGGAGAGTACACTCTAGCAGCTGCAGGCCTGCAGCGGGACCAATTGGGATAATTTCTATATGGATGGGCAGTGGCAAGGGAAAGGAGCTAAATCAGTGCAGCAGTTACTCGCTTGCTTTATATGTACATGCTAAAAGAGACTGCTGGGATCGCAGTCCGAGGCGGCGATTCTCGGGGCGACTCCCGAAGGCGGTGGGTTTTCCAAAGGGATCTGGGTGAGGGAGGAGAGGGTCGGGGGACGGTGGGTTCGGAGGGGCTGGGGGCGGTCCCCAAGGCTGCGTGAAGTCCCGTATGGGTCGGAAATGGGAGTTGAGAGGCAGGTATGGGAAACGTGCTTGCCCATGCTTTACCGTAATTGCAGTATGTGTTGGGCGCTATGCGCCAAGCACTGTGCAGAGCGCCGGGGGAGGTATCCAATCAGCTCAGGCGCCGCCCCTGTCCCACGTGGGACGCGCTGCCTAAGAGGGAGGGAGACGAGCACTTTATCCCCATTTTTCAGACGAGGAAACAGAAGCCCAGAGAAGTGATTTCCCACAGTCACGCAGCAGGCAGGTGGCGGAGCCGGAACTAGAACCCGAGTCTCCCGATTCTCAGTCCCCTGCTCTTTCCTCTGGACCCCCGCTGCAGAGGTGGCCGTTCCGTTTGTCCACGAGTTCCAGTTGGAGTTTTGGTCTCCGATAGGTCCCTCCCAAGAGTCTTCGCTGTCGAAAAGCTACCCATCGTCGAACCCCTTGGCAAACAGCCCTTCGGTATGCATCGCCCCCGTCGGTACAATAGGCGGACGTGCCGTTAATTCAACGTGTTAAAACGCAGTCGGGCTCTCCACTCAAGTCCCAGATCCATTTCGGGACCACCCCCGCCCCGGCGCTGGGCCAAAGGGGCAGATGAGATTTCCGACCTCGGTCCGCCAAGTGAAAAGGAACTCTGTTACCCAGAATTCTCCAGACCTCCCCGCTCTCACATTGTGCTTGGCTCGGGGTTACGGCCGAGCAGTTTCCATTCTCAAGAACAGAACGTACGTCACCCAAAAGTACTGCTTTCCTCCTCCTCACAACAGCTCCGCTTTGCATAACAAAGCGGCAGGGCGCCATTTTGACGAAGCCCGCCCATACGATCTGTGGGGCGGTGGGTTGGGCGAGGTAAAGATCAACCCATAGGCAACCCAACAGATGAGTCCAGTGTTTAGTTTCCATCGCCCCCGGGCCTCGGGGCGGGCGAGCATTTCGGTTTTCATTTGCTTGATTAAAAAAATGGCGCCGAGCCAGTAAACGAAAGACCAGCGTCCGGTTACGTTCGGGATGAGCGGAAATCGCCAGGTTAGAAGAATGGCCGTCGGATCAGTAGGACAGGGATTGGCGGGGAACCCGAGGCCAGGACGGAAGGCGTTCGAGGGTTCGCCTCGGCTCGGAAATTGAAAAGCTGGGCGGTAAAAACCATTGTCAAGTAATAGTAATGATAAGAGATAATAACGGTAAAGATCGAATTTGTTCAACGCATACTATGGGTTACGCACCGTTCTAAACGCTGAGGGAGAGGCAGGTTAATTGTGATGGACCCAGTCCCCGTCCCACAGTGGGGCTCACAGTCTGAGTAGGAGGGAGACTAGTAATAATGATTATGATAGTGTTTAATCGCTTACTGTGTTCCACGCGCTGTACTAAGCGCTGGGGTGGGTACAAGTAAATCAGGAGGGGCACAGTCCCTGTCCCACATGGGGCTCCCAATCTCAATCCCCATTTTATAGATGAGATAACTGAGGCACAGAGAAGTGAAGTGATGCCCAAGGTCACGCAGCAGACAAGCGGCAGAGCCGGGATTGGAACCCACGACCTTCTGACTCCCAGGCCCGGGCTCTATCCACTAGGCCGTGCTGCTGCTTACTGAATCCCCATTACCAATCAGTCAGTCAGTTGTATTTATTGAGCATTTGTTATGTGCAGAGCACAGTACTAAGTGCTTGGAAGAGTACAGTATAACAGTAAATAGACACATTCCCTGCCCACGGCGAGTTTGGAGGCTAGAGGGGGAAAACGTTTGAGGAAACTGAAGCAGAGAAGTGAAGCGTCTTGCCCAAGGTCACCCAGCAGACAAGCGGCCGAGCCGAGATTAGAACCCGGGTCCTCTGCGTCTCTAGGACAGGTGCCCTTTCCACTAGGCAACTAGGCGTGGTGAAAATGATTCCCGTTCAAGGGTGTCATTTCATTAATAATAATGGTATCTGTTAAGCGCTTAATTAGCTAGAGAATATCTGTGCTCCCCGCAGCCTAAGGAGTAAGATGATCAAACTCTGTCAGAAGCTTCAGCAGGGCAATGCGGGGGCTCTCAGAAACAGAACCCCGTTCTAAGCGCATTGGAGAAATCCAGCGAGTGGGAATCGAGACCCTCTCTCGAAACTTGCAAAGCTACTTCCATTTCTCTATTGTGTTTTCATTCTCTGACCAGTGTTGCGGAGGTTTTCCTTTGAGAACTGAAATTTTCCACCTCTGCCCTCACCCCCGGAGCCGTCTCTCTAGAAGGGATTTTTCAGGTGCCGGCACCGGCGGGTGTTTCGTTTTCGGGGTGGCGGGGAGGCAGTCAAAAATGCCGTCGGGGTCTCTTAGGAGAGGCGAACGGAAGCACAAGGACCCCGGAGGCCTAAGGGGAGATCATTATTGTACCTCCTCATCTCCGGCAGGGCGGGCATATCATAATAGTTCCAGGTTTTGGGGTTTGGTGAATCGGGACCCTTTTCTCTTTGGCGCAGCGAATAATAATCATCAAGGTACTTGTTAAGCATCTACTAGGTGCTATGCGCTGTTCTAAGTGTTGGGTTAGAAAGCGAGGCCCGGCAAGCTCAAGAACCCCCAATCCAGCTCTGGGGATGTTGGGGGGCGGGGGGAGGCTCCCTGGAAATGGTTCCCCAACTTTTGCTCGTTGGAGTTCTCCTCCCTAGTAGAGTAGCCGAAGATAGGATCGCAATCAGATATTTGTCACTGAACCCCTAGGTGAGCCGTGCAACCTCCTAGGTCCTGCTCGGGAGCTAAGGACTGGGCCCTCACGATAAGGTTACATAACAGTAATAATAATAAGCGCTTACTGTGTGCCAAGCACTACTCTAAGCCCTGGGGTAGATACAAGTTAATCAGGTTGGACGCGGACCCTGTCCCAAATGGGGCTCACGTTCTTATCCCCGTTTTCCAGATGAGGTCACTGAGGCCCAGAGAAGTGAAATGACTTGCCCCCGGTCACACAGCAGACACGCGGCGGAACTGGGCTTAGACGACAGGTCCTTCTGATTCCCCGGCCGGGGCTGTAGCCACTAAGCCACGCTATTTCTTGAAAGAATGGAAGGGGAGGATAGAGCTGAAGGAGTGGTTAGGAGGCACGTCTCTCAGGGTCAGCAGCGGAGATGCCGGCTGGCCGTTCTCGGCCGGAGGGCGGGTGGCTTCTTTGAGACTTTGCTCCTGTCCCCGTCCCCTCTTTCCCAAACCCGGTGGTTCCCCGGCTCCCGGCGGACAGACGTCGGCGTCCGTTGCCGGATCGGTGGCGGGGGGGGCGTGGGAGGACCCGCCGGAGACCAGACTGTCCACGCTCACGTGCCTGGGACGGAGGCCCGAAGGAGCCGGCGTCCAAGCTGCAGCGGTCACCCTCCTGGGGACGGTCCTCCCCGGGGCACGGTCTAGAGGGCGGGCTCGACAAGCTGGCCGCTGGCCGGCCGACTTCCCTCCGGCGGGGAGAAGCCGACTGCTGACCGGCTGCTGGCTGGATGAGGGAAAAGCGGAAGACTGGAGGTCGGCGTCGGCTCAACCGCGTACGGAACCTCCCCCCCCCCCACCAGGGTCTCCTTGTCCCCAGCGTGGCCACGGAGGGAACGGCCGGAGCCGGAACGGGGGGTGGGTCTGGGTCCATTGATTCCCCGGGGAGGAATCACAGAGGTCCCAAATACTCTCCTCTCGACCCCAGAGTCACCTGAGGTTCGGGGGGCCCCATCTCGTAGCCACGGCAGCAGGAGCTTCAGAGCCGGTCAGTTTAAAGTTTTCCAGGATGGAGGCGCTGGGAACAGCTGCCCCGGAAAGGCCGGTAGGGTCTTTCTGGGGGGAGTTGGGGAACACTTTGACGCTGGGTCACTGGGGAGGAGTTTGGGCAGTGCTTCTGGGATACTATTAGGGTCCTATAGAGTAGATATTCCTCTTGGACAGGGAACTGCATCGTGTACGTCTTCTGTACTTTCCCAAGCGCTTAGCACGGTATGTTGCACCCATTGGGTGCCCAAGAACGACCACCGCTTCGACTTTCAATCAGTGGGAGTCTGAGGACCCGGGTCCCACCCTGGTCCCGCCACCTGACTTGCCCCACACGTGCCTGGCACGTAGTAAGTGCTTCTACAGATACCACGATCTTCTTGTTGTTATTATTATTAATGGCATTCATTGTCTACAGCGGGCAGAGCTGTCTTGCAAACACTGGGGAGAGTTCAGTAGAGTGTAAGCCCTTAGAGAGCGGGAAATGCGTCCCGTAATGAGGCGACAGACTCAAAATACTTATTAAATACAAAATAAAGTATTTTTATAGAGGGGAGGAGAAAGAGAATGGAAAGGTGGCACTGTGGATGAATGAGCTCTCAAATAGCACAGTATGTAAAAGAATCGCTGCCAAGTACAGAAGTGGTCGTGAATGCCTGAGTGTGAGCTGGGTGGGGTTTTTTTTATGGTATTTGTTAAGGACTTACCACGTACCAGACGCTGTACTGTGCGTTGGGGTCGATACGAGCTGATCAGGCTGGATACTGTCCATTATCCCACATAGGCCTTACCATTTTCCATCCCCATTTACGCTGTGAGGTAACTGAAGCACAGAGAAGTGAAGTGACTTGTCCAAAGTCATACAACAGACAAGTGGTGGGGCCGGAGTGACAACCCAGGAACTTCTAGCTACCAGGCCCCTCTTACCCACTAGGCAACAGTGCTTCTCTTGGGAAGCAGGATGTGGGGAAGATATGACTTTGGAGATAGGGAACATTAATCTGGAGAGGCTTCCCGAAGGAGGCGAAGCAGCATGGATTGGTGGAAAGAGCCCAGGCCCGGGAATCGGAGGACGTGGGTTCTAATCCCGGCTCCGCCGCTTGTCTGCTTTGTAATCTTGGTGAATCACTTCACTTCTCTGGGCCTCATCTGTAAAATGGGGATAAAGACTGTGAGCCCCATGTAGGGCAGGGACTGTGTCTAACCTGATTTGCGTGTATCCACCCCGGTGCTTAGTACAGTGCCTGGCACATAATAGGGACTTAACAAGTGCCACTCCTCAGTGCCTCTGTTCCCTCCTCTCAGAAATGGGGTTTAAAGCTGTGAGCCTCATGTGGGACGTGGACTGTGTCCAACCCGATTAGCTCGTGTCTCCCCCCAGGGCTCAGTACAGTGCCTGGCCCATAGAAAGCCCTTAACATATATATATTTAAAGTAGAAGGGCTGGGAAGATGGGGAATGTGTGGTGGGTTAGATTTGAAGCCGGGGGGGCTCTGAGCAGGGGCAAGGGCATAGAGGCGGGTGAGGAGAGCGAGGCCTGGTGAGGAAGGGGCATGGCCTGCCCTCCTCTCAGCCTCAGCTCCCTCTGGCATCACACAGGCACTTGAAAGGGGTGCCAGGAAGTGTCGCCCATAGAATCCCAGCTCCTCCGGGCCTCCCGAGCCGGCCTCTCCGGCCCCCTTAGAATCCCAACCCTTGGACGTGCCATATCCTGGCTGCGGGGTTGTCGCGGGGACGGGGGCACCGCCTCACCCGTTAACGTAGTGTTCCAGTAAGGCTCCCTCATCACCTCACAGCAACTCAGCGGCCAAACCTTTGTCTCCGTGGGGCTCGGGGCCTGGGCGCCCAGGCCAGTTCGGGGCGGGTGACTTTCACCGTGGGGTAACTGGGGAGGGTGGGCTCGGAAAGCAAGTCTTCCCTCCCCAAATCCGTGTGGCGAGAGAACCCAGAGAGAGAGGGAGAGAGAGGTACCCCTTTCCCCCCCATTCCGGGTCTTGTCAGCCCCCCGAGGGAATTTCTCAGACCTCGTCATGGTCAGGGGTGAAGGGGGCCGGCTCCCAGGGCTGGGGGGCCCTAAGCCTGACACCCCTTCCCTAGAACCTTCTTCCTTCTCCCCCTGAGAGAGGCCAGGACGGACCCGCTGGAAACCGGAAAGAGGGCCACCCGCACCTCAGCCGCTCGGAGGATTTGTGTTTAGAAAACCCCCAGGCGGGTCAAGGCCGGGTGGAAATGGCCTCCTCCGGACAGGGGAACCGGTCCCCTTCAACCTCTGACCCTGACCCCACCCCTCTGGTGCCCGCAGAGGTCAGAGGTGACTCGGAGGGAGCCGGGGGCGCCGCGATTCCGGGGGCGGGGGCGGGCTAGCCCTGCCTCGGGGAGACGAGCAGAACTGTCCACGCCCTCCCTCAGAGCGGCGGAGTGGGATGGGGAGGTGAGGAAAATTCCCCCGCCCAGCCCAGGCCCGTGGCCCCCTTTGTTTTTCTGGGGCTTCTCGGGCCGGGCACGCCGGCGCTCGGAAATCACGAGCCGTGGCCTGCCTTTCCCCCGACTCAGCGGAAAATGCGGGGCCGCACAACCCCCGACTGACGCGTGGCTCGAACCGTGGCGGGTGGGCCTCCCTGCCCCTGGCACGGTGAGGGTGAAACCGCTCCTGCCCTGTGCCCCGCCACCCCACCCTTCCAGGGGGGTCTCCCCAGGTGGGAATCAACCTTCCCCCAGGAACCCTTGGGGCTCGGTGACCCTGCCACACGGGCAAGCCCCCGGCGGCCAGCCAGCCCCCCGTCGAGTGCGGAGCACAGAGGGGGAGACCAACGGTCGCCGCTCTCCCCGGACCGGGAGTCCCCGGCCCGGAGCCGGCAGGACGGCGGCCGGCGTCCCCGGCGCTTCCGAGAGCGTTGGAAGGAGCCCCCGTGTTGGGGCGCTCTCATTTCAGAGAAACCACCCCCGAGAGGGAGGGGGCGGGGGTGTGGGCAGAGGATGGCGGAAACTAAAGAAATTCAGGCTCTCACAGCCACCGGCGGCTTCCCTCTTTCTCCCCCTCCTCCCCGGAGCGGAGCCCGGCAGGAGCCCACGCTGACGTCTTTCTGGCGGGGGTCCGCAAGGCCGGAGCCCCCCCCCCCCCCCCCCCCCCGCCTTGCTGGGTGCCCCGGGAGCAGAGCCACCGAGCCTCTCTGGGCCCCGTTATTTTCCGCTCTGCAGAAGTAGGGGGACAGAAAGACCCTGCTCTCTTAGGCCGGCTGCCCCGCAAGGGACGGGGACTGCATTCGACCGCGTTAGCCTTTCTCCGCCCCAACGCTCTGCCGCAGTGCTTGGCACAGAGTCCAGGAGGCAGAGGCGGAAGTGAAATCCAACCTTTCCCGGGCACGTTCTCCACACTGGGCAGAGAATGGCAAGGCCCAGTCGTCTTTCTGGAGCCCCTTTCCGGTTCCTGACAACGCTTTGGTCCAGATCGCGAGCCCCCCGCGGGACGGTTCCTCGCAGATCGATTCTCCCCGGCTTTTATTCACCCGGCACTCGGGACGGCGCTCTGACCACTGGGGATGCTTAGTAAATACCCTCGTCGTAATATACCGCAAACAGTAAATGGTCTGTGAAGGAGGTTTTGTGAGCGTGTGCGAGGTCAGGGTTTTACTTCCTTTTGGTCCTTGTATTTACAGAGTTCAGACATGGACGGGCACAGTTCGAATTGTTGTTACACGTATGCGAGGTTGCTCTGGTTTGAAGTGTTTTCTTTTACCGTAGCACATTCAGACGGCTACCCGTTCTTACCCTTGTTCTTCTTCCTGCTCACACTTGGTCGATACCGTATTTGCTCGCTTAATCGCCCCACGTTTGTTTTAACATCATCTAGGTCACACTGAAACAAGTGCGGGGCCATCACGTGGTTCCGTAGGAATTAAATCTACGGCTCAGTAGAAAGAACACGGGCTCGGGAGTCACGGGACTTGGGCTCCAATCCGGACTCCGCCACCTGTCTGCTGTGTGAGCTTGGGCGAGCCGCTTAACTTCTCCGTGCCTCAGTTACCTCATCTGTAAAATGGGGATTAACACGGTGAGCCCCATGGGGGACGACCTGATTACCCTGTGTCTACCCCAGCGCTTAGAACAGTGCTCGGTACATGGTAAACGCTTAACAAATACCGACATTATTATTAGTAATAATCATTCATTATGGCACTGGAGGGAGAGTGAGGGAGTAGATGAGGAGGGAGTTGGGAGCGGGGAGTCGGCCTAGCAGGAGAGTGGAGGAGGGTGGGGGATGGCCTGGGTAGGGGTCTGCTGAGGCCGTGATAGGTGTGAAAAGGTTGGAAAGGGGAATTCCTCAACAAAAGGTCGAGCAGCTCCCAGAGGAAGGCCGGGGAGAACAGAAGAGAAAAATTGCCTGAGCACATCAGAGGATAAGGGGGAGAGTGGCATATTAAGGGGGAGGAGGGGCATCCGGCCCCCTCCGGAGAGGCCGAGGGAAGGGACTTCCTCCCCCAGCTCCGCCCCCGCAGCCCAGGGAGAGACCTCAGATCCGAGGCCGGGGGTCCCCGAGCCCCGCGGGCTGCCCCACCTCCCCGCGCCGGGCTGACCGCCTGCACGGACCAGGGTTCCGTCTCACCCCGCGCCTGCGGTGTGGGTGGAAGTGTGACCGCGGGCAACGGCGACCCTCTCCCTCCCCCTCACCGGCCCGACTTAGGGGTCCTCCCGGCCGGGCCCAGGCCGCTCAAACCTGGGGGTCGGGGGCGGGGAGGGGGTGCCTCCGAGGGAAGCCGTGCGAGACGGGAAGTGGCGGCAGGAGGGGGGAAGGAGGAGGAGGAGAGAGAGCAGGGTGAGCGGCCCATCTCCTCTCCGAATCAGCTCGGGGCAGTAGCCGGAGAGGCCCTGTCCTTAGCTTTCGGCGGGAGGGGCTGTTGGGAGGTCAGGTCAAGTGCCGAGCGGGAGTTTCTGCCCGGCCGCCCTCCAGCCAGGCAAGCGGGCCCAAACCAACCTTGTTTCTCCCCGCAGAGGTGGCTGCGTTTCGACCAGAGGTGGCTGAATCAGTCCCTCTGGAGAAATGAATAGGGCAGCCATTCGTCCGCTTTCTCCTCTAAGACTTCTTTCCTAACTAACCCCCCTTTTCCTTTCCTCCGACCCCCTTCTGTGTCGCCCTGATTTGCTCCCAATATGCATCCCCCACCCCCAGACCCACAGCACTTATGTCCATATCTGTCATTTATTTATTTCTACTAATGTCTGTCTCCCCGTCTAGACTGTAAGCTCGTTGTGGGCAAAGAACGTATCTGCTATCTCGGACTCTCCCAAGTGGAAGTACCATGCCCTTGCACACAGATTGATTGATCGATTATCAGTGGGTACGTCTGGTTGCACTTGGACCTTTGAGCGTTTGATATTCTCCCCACCCCCAGCCCTACAGCACGCAGGTTCATATCTTTAAATTATATATTATAAATTGTGTATATTAATGTCTGTCTTCCCCTCTAGACTCTAAGCTCATTACGGGCCGGGAACGGGTCTGCTAATTCTGGTGTACCGCCCTCTCCCAAACACTTTAGTGCAGTGCTCTGCCCAGGGTAAGCGCTCAGTAAATATCCTTGATTGTGGTTTTCCGCTGGCCCCCGGTCTGGCCGTCCCGGCGGGGGTCTGGTGGAAAGAGTGCCGCCCTGGGACTCTAGAGACCGGGTTCCGCCTGGAGCTGGTCAACGTGGCTGAAAATGGCACATCCCCGCCCACCCGTTCGCTCGTTGCTTTCTGGGCTCCACAGGAATACGGCCGAGCCCAGGAGAGCGAGTGGGGGAGGGCGGCGAGCAAGCTACCGGCCCCTGGACGGTCGTCGTTCCCGACGGGAGGCTCCATCTCCTGTCCGGAATAGCTACGTCCCCAGGTGCCGTTACCTCCAGTGCCCCCGGCCTCCCTCCGCCGTGACGTCTCGATCCCCGGGGCTGGGGACCGCAGGGACCGCTGCCTGCTGGACCCGCCGGGGCTGAGCCTGGGGCAGGGTGAATCCGCTGGGAAGGGGCGGGGAAGGGGAAACGCCGGAGCCTCGGTTTCCCCACCCCTCGTGTCAGAGACGCCGCCGCAGCGGCACGGGCAAGTTGCCCCCCTCCTCCTGCCCACAGCCTGGTACGGGGCCGGGATCCGGGGCTGCTGGGTGGGCTGGGGTGTTGGGAGAGGTCGCTGCTTGGAAACGCGACGGCTCCCGGACACCCAAAATCCAGGGGGCCGGGTCCCGGCTTTCCCTCTCCCCTCGGCGGCCGGCAACCCGACGGGTCACGCCTCTGCCCACCCGGAAGTGTCAGGCGGGCAGGCCGCGTGGCGCAGCACGAGGACGCCAACCGGAACCTCGTGTGGGAATCCCTAGAACCCGGAGCGCCCGGCCCCGGGGCACCCCGCCATCTCCTCCCCTCTCCCCCGTCGCCCCAGAGCCGTCGGGTCCCCAGGACCGCGGGCACCGAGACCGAGGCGCGGCACTCGGCCGCGGGAGCTGAGGCGACGGAGGGGGGCCAGAAACACCAGACGGACGGACCTCCGGTGCCGCGCGTGGGCCCCGGCTGAAGACCGGACCCCCGGCTAAGAAACTGGATGAGTGACTACCCTAGTTAGGTAGGCTTGAATGGACGTCCTGGCGGCACGGGCCCGAGATGTCCACATCTGTCCCGCCGCCTGCCCTTTGGTAGAGGTTGAACGTGAAGGCCAGAGGAGTCCATGGTCCCCGAGATAACAGAAATAATAACCGTGGTATTTGTTAAGTGCTTGCTTTGTGCCAAGCACTGTACTAAGAGCTGGAGTGGATACAGACGAGTAGGGTTGGACACAATCCCCGTCCCGCGTGAGGCTCGCAGTCTTTATCCCCGTTTTATCAATGAGGGAACCGAGGGGACTTGCCCCAGGCGGACTTGCCCGAGGTCCCACAGCAGACAGTGGCCGAGCTAGGATTAGAATCCAGGTCCTTCTGTCTCCCAGGCCCGTGCTCTATCCGTTGGGCCACACTGCTCCCCGGTGCCGGCCCCTGGGGTCTGGAGCCGCCTCGGGGGCCGGGGACCGGCCCTCAGGGCTCCAGGGGATGGCCGGTTCTGGTCATCTCACTGGGGCCACGCTGAGTTGGGGCTCCACTGCCATACCGGCCAGTCTGTGGTACTTATTGAGCACCCTCTAAAAGCAGAGCGCTGTACTGAGCGCTTGGGAGAGTACGGCAGGAGTAAAAGACAAGGAGCTGCCCGCGTATTGGGAGAGATCAACAGATACAGGGAATGGGCGGAAAGAGAAGAAGGCCAGAACCGGGGGTGTGAAGTGGGGGGCTTCTGTCTGATTTTCTGTCCGGTTTCCCGTCTCGTTCGGATTGGGCCGTTCGGACCGGCACCCCTCCTTTCAGCACCCGGCCTCGGTCGGCCCCAGCTGCCGCCACGGGAAGGGAACACGGGGGCTCGGGAGCAGTCAGGGGCGGCGGGATCGCCCAAGAGAAACCGTCCGGCCTGGGACCGGAATTCCGACCTCATCCCACGGGGCCGTGGGCCGGCTTCCCGGGAGCCCCGTCGCTCGCTCTGACCCCGGCGTCCGGGTTCGTGAGGGGCTGCCGCTGGCCTCCCGCCCGGACCCCGGCGTCGTGGCCCGGAACGTGACCGGAAGAGGGAGCGGAGCGAACGCGAAGCCGAGTGAACGGATCTGCGTGCGGCGGGGGGGCGGGCGGAGATACAGAGGGGCAGGCGTTTCCGGCCGGGCTGGACCCGTCCTCTCTTCCCCCCGCCCCCCCTCTAGGCGGGGGAGGAGCCGTGATGCCACCTTTGGTCAGTTGGCCTGGGTCAGCCGTCCAGTCCTCACCCCTCTGCCCTTCTTCCCTTCCTCCGTCCTCACGGAGGACCGAGCGTGGGCCGCCGGAGGGGCCTGGGGAACCTCCCTCGGCGGGGTCCACGGCGCGGGCCGGGCGGGACCCGCAGCCGGGCGCTCCGCCCTCGGCCCTGAGGTTGCAGGAGTCCTTCCCACCTCAGCGAGGGGCTGCAGGAGCCCCTTCCCACCTCAGCTAGGGGCTGCCGCTCATGGGAAACGAGGTGTCGTGTCAGCACCTACGCACTGCGGTGAGCGCGCGACCGAAATAGAGCTCCAGATAGCAAGATAGCAGGGCTGGGGGCCAGGCAGTGCGGTCTCGCAGCAGCAACAGCACAGCAGCAGCACCACCGAGCCCTGAGCTACAACTCCCAGGACCCCACCCCCCATCTCCGCCCTCTTGGTCCCCCCCTCCCCCCCGCCTCCGGCGCCCGCGGGACGAGAACGGTGCCCCGTGCCGATCGAAGACCCCCGGGGAGGCCCTCTTGGCCCGCCCTTCCCCGCAGAGAAAGCGGGAGCGAAATCCAAAGGGGGCATCCGGCTCAGCCGATCCATCAGAGGTAGCGCTTGGCACGTAGTGAGCGCTTAACAGATACCATTGTTATCGTCAGTAGTGTTGTTCGTATTTATTGAGTGCTTCCCGCGCGTGGAACACTCTATTATACATTTGGGAGAGTACGACACAATAGAATCGGCACTCAGGATTCCTGGCAACCTCCAGCACCCCGTCTTCCCCTGGGACTCGCCTCCCAAACCATCCTGCAGGGTTAAGTCGAAGCGCGGGGCCGCGGCGAGGAGGCCCGGTGGGTGGCCTTAAAGCACGACCCATCTTAGACTGCCAGATCGTTACGGGCCGGGAACCCGTCTGCCGACTCCGCCCAATCGGACTCCCCCACGTGCTCAGCCCAGTGTTCGGCACACGGTAAGCGCTCAATAAATAAAACCGATGGATGGGACGGCCCCCCGGGCGGCCTGCCCTCCGATCCGAACCCTCCCGCCGAAGTCGGAGTTGAAGGTTACCGGCACGGGTGTCGTTTCGGTCTTTAGGCGGCCGGGGTCATTCTCGTCCCCCGTCCCGTCCCCCTCCATCCACTCGGCATCCGATCTCTCCCCCCCGACACTAATGGTTAAGACTGACGGGTGGATAAGTGTCCAAAAAAGCCCATCCTGCTCTGAGTCCTGTCCACTCCCCGGCCTGGCCCAGTCTGGCTTCCGTCCACGGGCTTGGGAGTCAGAGGTCGTGGGTTCTAATGCCGACTCTGCCACTTCTCAGCTGTGAGATTTTGGACAAGCCACTTGACTTCTCTGTGCCTCAGTTACCTCGTCTGTAAAATGGGGGTCAAGACCGTGAGCCCCAAGTGGGACAGCTTGATAACCTTGTATCTTTCCCAGCGCTTACAGCAGTGCTTGGCACATAGTAAGCCCTTAACAAATACCACCGTTATTATTATTATTATTATTGCCGCCCCCCCGCTCAATCACCATGCCTTGATTACTCCATTACTCGGGATTCCGGCCGGCTTACCGGTCTGGGGCCATTACCCAGTCTAGACCCAGTCTCGCATTTGTTGAGCGCCGACTGTCTGCCGAACATTACGCTAAACACTGGGATAGGTTCGAGATAATCAGGTCGGGCCCAGTTCCTGTCCCCCGAGGGGCTCGCGGTCTAAGTAAGAGGGAGAGCGTGTATTGAATCCCCAAGTTGCAGGTGAGGAACTGAGGCCCAGAGAAGACAAGTGACCTGCCTAAGGTCACACAGCGGCAGCAAGTGGCAGAACCCGGATGAGAACCCGTGTCTTCCGACTCCAGGGTCCGCGACTCTTTGAATCAACCAGTCAATCAACGGTATTGGGTGCAGAGCACTGTACTAAGTGTTTGGGAGAGTACTCGGTAGGCATTTTCCCTGCCCACGAGAAGTTCACGTTCGCGAGGGAGCACCACTTCCCAGATGTCAATCCAGCTGTACCCCCCCCAACCCCCTTCTCACCTTCAGAGGCCTCCGGAAATCCCGCCTCCAGAGAGAAGCGGCAGGGACTGATTGTCCAACCTGATTTAAGGGCCTGGCATATAACAAGTGCTTAACAAATACCGTTTTTTTTTAAAAAAAGGTCTCCTCGATACTCTGTGCCTTCGTTCCCTCCTCTGTAAAATAGGGATTAAGACCGTGTGTCCCATGAGGGACATGGACTGTGTCCAAGTTGAGTATCTTCTATCTACCCCTGTGCTTAACACAGTGCCTGGCACATGGTAAGTACTTAATAGATACCATTAAAGAAGAAACACCTCCCCATTTCACCCCCAGCACCGCAACTTGTTCCAAACCAGTAGTCTCCTCCAGCTCAAGCCTGTCTTTTCTGTCCACCTTCTGCGGCTTACGTTGAGAATTTTATTCAACGGTGCTTGGCACCGAGTAAGCACATAAATCCCACAGTGCTCAGTAATATCCCCATTGTTTCACCCGTTCCCACCATTGGAGAACGACGGGGTCCTTCTCCCCGCTTAGACTGGAAGCTCCTTCTGGGCAAACGCTTCATAGAGGGTTTAGCTCTCAGTGGGTGCTTAGTAAATATCATTGCCCCTGATCCTCACCCTCCCGTGAGCCAAGGAAGGCCGTCAGAAAAATCCCAGGAAATCCCACCCGTGGGGTCCCCGGGGCCTGCAGCCCGATGAGGGGAAACGAGCGGGCAGGGGGTCTCCAAATAGAGGGTTGTGGGGGGGGGGTCTGCCTTACCGCCATCAATAATAAAAATAATCATTGTGGTATTTGTTAAGCACTTACTCTGTGCCAAGCACTGTTCTGAACACTGCTGATCGGCCAGGTTTGCCGGCAGGTGTCCGGAATATGGAAGGAGACGCTCCCGCCCTGGGGTCCGGGGAAGGATCGATCGAGAGTTCAGACCCAAGACGGGATTGGCCGTGGCGCCTTTGGACCCCCACGGCGGCCAGCGAGAACGCTCCCGGCCGGGAGGGTCACTGAACTGGCCGAAGGCCCTCCCACCCGGTCAGCTGGACACGTCCTTGGGGACGGGGGCGCCCGCGGTCCAGATCCCTGGGATCACCGCAGGGGCGGTGACGGAAGGGGCGGCGGGAAGTCGGGCAGTCCCAGAAATGCACCCGCACCCCTAACGTCAAGTTCGGGGTGGGGCCAGGGGTCACCGTCCGCTTGATGGACCGGCCGGCTGCCGGGGGCGTCTGTGACGGTTGGTTCGCTGAATGGGAACGCAGAGGGTCCGGAGCCAGCAGATCCCGGAGACCCATTCCCAGCCCGCCTCCCCGCCCTGCCGGGAAAAGAGCGTTTGCTTCTCGGGCTTGTCCATCCACCCAGTAGGCTGAGTTGCGACTGCTTTGAGATCAAGCGGTGATATTTTTCGGTGAGTGGTGTCTATTGAGCGCTTACTATGTGCAGAGCACTCTACTAAGCACGTGGGCGAGGACAGTACAACAGAGTTGGCAGACATGTTCCCTGCCCTGTATTAAGCACCGGGTAGATACAAGTTAATCAGGTCGGGCACGGTCCCCATCCCACACGGGGCTTTCGGTCTACGTCGGAGGGAGAACAGGGATTGAATCCCCATTTGGCAGGCGAGGGAACCCGAGGCCCGGAGAAGCGAAGCGACTCGCTCGAGGTCACACAGCAGGCAAGTGGCGGAGCCGGCATTAGTACCTAAGTCCTCTGTCTCGCGGGCCCGCGCCTTCAGCAGTAGGCCAGGCTGCTTCAGTGCTTCCTGAGCGCTTACCGTGTGCGGAGCGCTGTACTGAGCGCCTGAGAATCCAGTGTAACAGAGACGGTAGACACGTTCTCTGCTCACGAGGACCTCGGAGGGGATGGACTGCAGTCCCTGGGGAGGCCCAGGCTCTCGCCGTGGACCTTCCCGTGGCTCTGTTTCCTCCGGGCTTGGTCTTTCCCCGTTGTCCCCCTCCTCCCCCCTCCCCGCCATCCCCAGGGAGGAAACCACCCTCCCTTTCAAGCGAGCTCTTATTTAATAAGGGCCTTTTTGAGGCGGTGCGCTCCTCCCGCCTCTCGAGCCCCCTCTTATTTAATAAGGTCTCTGAGGCTGGCGGCGGCGACGGCTGTCTCTCTCAGGAGGCACGGGGCGCTTCCGTCCCCATCCCTCGGCCCCGGCCCGGTCGGTGGCAGGTGTCTGAGCGAGGCGTTGGCAGGGCGGGGTGAGCGGAGATTAGCATCTGACTTTAAAGGAACGCGCAAAAGCTCCCGTCCCCCCTCAACCACCGCCCAGGGCTCTGCAAACGTGAGAGGAGGGGGGACCGGCGGGGATGGGGGGTGGGCGACGGTGAGGTATTTATAGCCATAGCGACATATATATATGTATGTCTTTATATATAGCTATCGCTATCCATCTATTTTTAGACCGAGACCTCTGTGCTCCAAGCCCGAGCCGAGAGCACGTTGAGAAGTCACGGAGGGCGGGGGGCTTGCGGTAGACCTTGTGCCCGGAAGGCCGCCTGCGGGGTCGGGCAGTTCCCGCGCCAGCCGGAGGGGGCGCCGGCGGGGGGCGGGGCGGGGGGGGGGGTGACCTTTGACTTGCCGAGCCGGCTCCCAGGCCGACTCCCGGGCGGGCGGAGGAGGAGGAGGGGAGAGAGGCGGTCGGAGGAGCGGCGGCCTGGCAGGGAGAGGACAGGGAGCGGGCGAGGAATGGGCTGAGCCAGCCCGGCCACCCGGGCCCAGGGGCTCGCGGAGCCTGAGGGCGGGGGACGTCTACCGTCCCCGAAGCTAAAGCGGTCGCTTCCGAAGACGCCGGCCCAGTGGCGGGCAACCGGATCCCCCCTCCTGCCAAGAAAGCCTCCCGACCCGGACCGCGCCCCCGGGAGCGGCACCGGAGCGGGCATGCGGGCCGTAGACAGAAAGAGGCCAGGTATGTGGGCGTCGGGGGGCCGGGGGGCAGCCCGACCGGGCCGCCGAGCTGGCGGACGTTCAGTCCACGAGCCGGGGGCCGCGTCCGATGGGATCGTCTTCTTGTCGCGGGGCTCCCGCGATGCCCCGGTCAGTACCGGCGCCGCCCGTGGGGCCCAACGGAGGCAGCGGCGCTCGGGCGGCCGAGCTGCCGTCCGCCGAGCTCCCCGCCCCGGCCGGGTTCTGAGAGGAGATCCTCTCCCTCCCCGATGCCGCTTCTGCTATGCCCTCCTGGTCACCCGCCCGCTTCTTCTCACTCTGCTTCGTCTCCCCTCCCAGGGAGGCCTCCCGGTCGGTTCTGGCTGGCCACACAGGCCGGGGTGGACCGTGCCCCCAATCAGGGGTGGGCAGAGCTAACGCTCATCTGGAAAATCCCTGCCTTTCCCGTCTTTAAATGCATCCTCACCGACCCGTGGATTTCGGCCCCATTTTATCGCCTCTTGTGGGGCAGGTGGATGTGCGTTCGTGGGTGCGCGTGCGGGCGTCGGTATATCTGTGCCACCGGAGTGCCTTGCTCTGAGTAGTTCGAGATTTAGCTGCAGGTAGAAGTTAATCCCGGCTCCACCACTTGTGTGCTGCGTGACTTGGACGAGTCACTTCTCTTTGCCTCAGTGGCCTCATCTGTAAAATGGAGATTAAGACTGTAAGGTCCATATGGGACAGGGATGTCCACCTTGGTTAGCTTGCATCTACCCCAGCCCTTCTCACGGTGACTGGCACATAGCGAGCACTACACAGATACCGTTAAAAAAAAGGAGAGGTGAGGAGGGATTCTGGAAATATACAGGCAGTTGGATTCAGTCATGCTAATAATAATAGTAACGTTGATAATAGTAAAATAGCGGCATTTACATGTTTATTTTGTGCCGAGCACTGTTCTGAGGTAGAGGCAGGTTAATCAGGTCAGACCCAGGGAGGACAGGGATTGAATCCCCATTTTACAGATGAGAAGACGAGGCCCAGAGAAGTGAACTGACTTGCCCCAGGTCCCCCAGCAGGCAAGTGGCGGGGCCAGGAATAGAAACCAGGTCTCCTGACTCCCAGGCCCGGGCTCTTTCCAGTAGGCTATGCTGCTTCTCACTTTGGGGGTGCTTTTGGTCCCGATCTGTTTGCCGTCTGAGGTTCGAGGACACACCGGGGTGTTTTGGGATCTAGAAAGGTAACATCTGGGCTACCCGTCCGCTGCCTTAAAGCACACCTACCCGCTATCCCCTTGAATTCCCCTGACTCGTTTTTCCCTGGATTCTTCCATCGAGGCCAGGCAGCCGTGTTCCCACCCGCGGTTGACCCCCGTCTGCCCCCGCCCCGGTCATCTTAATCCCGTCGTCCCACAGATCGCGGCGTTTCGGCGACAATGGGAAGGGTGAGATTTTCTTTCAAAGCCCCCATCTGGATGGATCCTCCCCGCCCCGGGGCCCCAGCCCAACTCCCCCTCCGCCGTTTGCAAATTTCGGCCTGCTTTCCTCGTTCATAAACCCGATAGAAAACCTACCGTCCCCCAGCCGACCTCGGAGCCCCGGAAAATTCTTTAAGACGTTCGTCTCCGCTGCCGCCGGCGGGACAAAAAAACAGGATCACACTTGGGCGGGGGGTGGGGGCCTCGGGGTGAGTGAGGGTCATCTTCAGCTCAGACGGCGCCGTGGCTCTGTTCGGCGAGCGGAGAAAAGCCCGGGATCCGGGGCGATCGACGGAAGGGTCCTCGAGGGAGAGGGTGGTGGCACCACCTTGGAGGCGGCTTCGGTCCCCCTGCCCCCCGGCAGGGAGGGGGAGGGAGGCGGCGGGAGAGGCGGGCAGCCCGTGGAGGGGCTCGGCCGGCCGCCAGCGATGAGCCTTCGGCCCAGGTGCGTCGGTCCCCGCTCCCCCACCGGAGGGGCACCCCACGCTGAGCTTCGCCGTGCAGAGGGACGAGTGATTGGGTGGGCACCGCCTCTCGCACGCGACCCGAGCGTCGAGCCGCGTTCACTTGGAGAAAATAAACCGTCCTTCCCTTCACCGCCGTGACTGAGCTGGCAGCTCATAGAATGGAAAATGAATGCCTCCACTGGGGAGGGAGAGACAGAGAGAGAGAGAAAGAGTGTGTATGAGAGAGAGAGAGAGAGAGAGCCAGCCCACCATCAATATTTAATCTTTACAATGTAGGCTTTCTCCCTGGGCTTTCACGAGCCCAGGTCTTTCTGGGTACACACAAGCCGTGTACAAGCATGCTGCCTGCAGGGCTGGCGCGTTATGGCGTCAAGCGTTTCGTAGGGGTCACTTTCGGATTAGCTAGAAGGTAATCATCTCAGACCCTGTCCCTGCCCTACCGTCAGAGAGTACGAATTAAGCGCTTCCCGAGTTGCAGAGCACCGTACGGAGCGCTGGGAGAGAATGCGCAGGTGGGAGTTAGACGCGGTCCCTGCCCCGCGGAGGGCTCACGTTCCGCAGTGGAACGGAAGGGCGGGGATCTTACGCCCATTTTGCAGAGGAGGAAACCGAGAGGCCCGAGAGGCTACGGAAAGCGGCTTGCCCGGGGTCACCCAGGCAGCCATTGGTCTCATCGATCCCAGTCCCGAGCTCTCTCCCCAGGGGCCGAGCTGCCCTCCTAACGTGGGCTACTCCGGCTAGAAAAGACCCAGGCGAGTGGCCGGAGAAAAAGATCGCGTCCAGTCGGGGTCGGGCCCCGGGGTGGGAGGCACGGGGGCGGGCCTTGGGGGCGAGGAGGGGGCAGCCACGTCCGGGACCGTGAGCTCGTGGCTGGGCCGTGGACCCGAGAGCGCTCACGTGGTCCCTGGCCGGTCCAGGGGAGGGTAGCCGCGACTCGGAACAGCCGCCTCTGCTCCTCCTGCCTCAGGCGAATGAGTGGTCCCCGCTCGTTAATTAACCCGCCTACGGCAACCTCTGGGCCCGTGGCCCGCAGCGGGGGACCCTCGGCGGGCGGTCGGGGGAGTCTGTGCTTCGGAGCCGCTGAAGGGAAAGTGTCAGGAGGCAGCACGGGAGGCGGTCCCCGAAGTCCTTCGGAGCCCGCCCTTCTCCCCGCTCCCTCGTGCAGACCCACAGAGGGGAGGCCAAGATGGCGGAAGCGGGGAAGCAGCAGGGGACTCTCACCCCTGAAAGCACCCGCCTCCCCCGCGAGACCGGAGGCCGCCGGAGGGCAGGGAACGTGTCTCGGGCTCATGCCGTACCTTAGCAAGCGCTTGGTAGAGCGTCCCGGGCCCGGCGGAGGCGCGGTGAGTGCCGTCCCCGCTCCTGGCAGGCCGTGGATCGGTCGGGCGGCGGGGAATCCCGGGCCTGTAGGTGCGAGCTGCCGAAAGCGGGTCGTGCCAATAGGCGGGAGTGCGGGTGGGGTCAGCGGGACTCGGGGGCGGGAGCTGGACCGCGTCTCCTTGGCGCCCACCGACACCCCGAACTGCCCGTCCCGATTTTGCACGTCCCAGGCTGTTGGCTTCGATGACGAGTTCCGGCCCACTTGGGCTTACTGAGGGCAGGGAACGGGTGCTCTTCTTTTATTTTCTTAAAGCGGTATTTGTTAAGAGCGTACCGTGTGCCAGGCACCGTACTAGGTGTTGGAGTAGACACAGGGTAATCGGGATGGTTACTGCCCATGTCCCCCATGGGACTTCCGGTCTTAATCCCCATTTCCCCGATGAGGGAACCTAGGTCCAGAGAAGCGAAGCGACCCTCCTGATTCCCAGGCCCGGGCTCTATCCAAGAGTTGAGGGCTCCCAGAGGGCACTCAACGGCGGGCAAACGGGAGGTTCGGGGGAACCCGCCGGCCCGGGGCCTTTCAGACCGGGGCTCCCTCACGCCCCTCCGCCCTCCTAGTCCTTGGGTGGGGGACGCTACGGTGAGCTGGGGGAGGAAGGGCAGCTGGGAGCCGGAATGTGTCTCGTTTATCGTCCTCTTGTCCTCTCCTGAGCACTTAGTAGGGTGCTCGGCACACAGTAAGCACCCAAATATGACTGACCGGCCTGTACTCTCCGCTTCCCCATCTCTGCCCCGGAAACCGGGGGCCTCTCAGCCCCCATCCCCATCTGCCAGGAGACCGCTTCTAGCTCGTGTGCGCGCGCGCGCGCGCTCGTGTAAGCGTTCCCACCCGTGTCGTGGTGAGATCCTGTCATCAGCCACCACGATGCCCACAGTGACGGGGGTGGCGGCAGCGGAGGGGCGGGGGCCGGGGCCCGTGGGACGTTTGATCCCAGCCGAGAGCGCATCGAGGCCCGGCCCGCCGCCCCCACCCGCTCTCCCTGCCCCCGGACCCACCGCCGGGAACGCTTTCTTCTCACCGTTGGTCGCTCCCTCCTCCCTCCTTCGCCCTCGCCTCCGCTTCTCCCGACCCCTTTCCCGACCCCAGGCGTGGGAAGGCAGGCCGGGGCTGGTCCCCGAGGCTGCGGAGATGCGGCGCTCGGGGGCACGTGCAAGAACAAGATGGCGAAGGGCCTTACCGCCTTACCGTCGTCCCCCCGCACCTCCGGCCTGTCCCCGGGGGGCCGCGCCCCACCCCTGGGGCCCCCCGAGCCCGGGCACCGCTACCGAGCCGCGACGTCGGGAGGCAGGAGGGAGGCTGGGCCGGGCTAGGCCGAGCCGGGCCCTGGTGATTAAAAAAAAAAAAAAAAACCCAGAGAAAAGGCAACTGGGCGGACGTCCCCGTACCGGTGCCGAACGGGGGCAGACTGACTGAAAAGTGGACACCCTCCCGGGCCACCATCCTCCTGGTCCACGCGGCCAGATGGTGAGGGGCAGCCCAGTGGGGTCAAGGTGGAAGCGCCCTGCCCTGCCCTGCCTGGGGCACAGTGGGCTGGCACTGGGGATTTCCTACGGTGCCCAGGGGATGCCCCATCTGGGGCCCGGGCCCTCTCGAGTCTGAGAAGTGAAAGTACCCGCGGGCCTCAGATTGGTTTGGATGAGATTGGGAGAGAGACCCCTCGTCCTTCGCGAGGGGAGAGACACCCAAAGAGAAGCCCACAGAGGCGGGACCCGGCAGCCGGGCGACAACCCGACCCCCGACTGGGAAGGCAGGTGGCCCCCTCGGGGTGGTGGTCCGTGGGCCCGGGCGCTTGAGCCCAGCCCATCTGCTCTGGCCTTGGGGTAGAGGGGACGAGGTGGCGGAGTCGGGGCCGGGACTCCCGGCCCCCGCAACCTCCTGCTTCTCCCCCAGACCGGGAAAGGTTGCACCCGCTCAACAGTCGCGTGTGGCCGAGGGTCCCCCGTGGCCTTGAGGGAAGAACCCGGCCCGGGCGTCAGAGGACCTGGGTTCTAATCTCAGCTGCGCCACTTGGCCGCTGCGGGACCTTGAGCAAGTCACTCCACTTCTGTGGGCCTCAGTTTACCTCCTCTGTAAAATGGGGATGAAGACCTTCAGCCCCAAGTGGGACATGGACCGTGTCCAACCTAATTAGCTTGTATCCTAACGCTTAGTACAGTGCCTGGCACATAGTAAGCGCTTAACAGATACCATTACCAGCGGAGCACTGCTGCATCCGAGGGCCGGCGAGCGTTGAGCGGAGGGTGCCCGGCGAGGTCAGGCTCCTCCCAGGGCAGACGGAGACCCCCAGCTCACTCCTCGGAGACCCCCGACTCACTCCTCTCCGGTGAGTCAGTCAGTTGTATTTATCGAGTGCTCACTGAGTACAGAGCCCTGTACTGAGCGCTCGGGAGAGCACTGGCCAGAGGAGCAAGCATGGTTTAGTAGAAAGAGCATGGGCCTGGGAGTCAGAAGCTTGTGAGTTCGAATCCCAGCTCTGCCACCTGTCTGCTGTGTGACCTCGGGCAAGTCACTTCACTTTTCTGGGCCTCAGTGACCTCATCTGTAAAACGAGGGATTGAGAGCGTGAGCCCCACGTGGGACAGGGACCGTGTCCAACTTGGTGGGCTTTTATCCACCCCAGTGCTTAGTACAGTCCCTGGCGCACAGTAAGCACTCAACAAATACCGTCGTCATTATTATTATTATTACGTGTCGTAATGAAACAGAGCCATTCTCTGCCCACAGCGAGCTTCCAGTCCAGAGGGGGAGGAAATTCGGGCCCCAGGGGCGACGGCTCGGCCTGCGCGCCCCTGCCGGGGTCGGGGACTGGATCCCCGCCACCCGTCCGGGGCTCCCCGACCAATCTCTTCCTGCGGAGGAGCCCCCCACCCGCACCGGCTCAGGGAGATCCTGGGGGCTTTCGACCCGGGGGGGGGGGGGTCCCACCCTCACCACACCCCCTCGCCCCAGGTAGATTCTCAGAGGGACTGACGTGGAGAGGGGAGGGGCCCCCGTGTGGGGGCGTGTACGCAGACGTGAGTATGCGGTGTGTGGGTGGGGGGGTGTACGCGTGTGCGCCGGGGAGATGTCAGGGAGATAAGGCCCAGGGCTGGAGCCTGCACAGGAAACCTCCAACGAGAGAGAGAGCGACGCACACAGCTGTCAAACCCCGAGTGGAGGAGGAGTTGAACTGCTCCCACTAACCACAGGGGACCGGGGGGCCTGGGAGGGGAGGGGGCGGCACCGGCTCTTCCCTTCCGCCCCGATCCGCTTCCCCTCGGCACCGAGAGGGAGGGCGGGGTCTCCGCCCCCGCCCACCCGGTCGCGTTGAGGGGTGGGAGGTGGAGGACGAGGTCGGGGATGCCCGGGGAGGCGGGGGGGTAGCCGGAAAGGCCCCCGGGGGTCTCCCTCCTCTTAGGCTTGGCCGGAGGGACGGGGGTCCCGTGGTGGTCAGCGCCCGCGTGGAGGCCCCCGGTTGAATGCGGGGGATGGCGTTGGTGGCGCTAGCCCAGGGCCGCCGTTGGCGATCGCCCCCGGTCCGCTTCCCCCACCTCCCACCGGGAAGAGGACGAGAAAGAGGCAGTTGCGTCTGTGTGGGAGCGAGCGGGAGCGGAGGTCTTCCCTTCCCTTGGGGGGCCGTGCCGGCCGGAAGGAGCGGAGGGCTTGGGGGGGGGCTTGGACTGAACCCCTGGGCCGAGGAGGTCAGCCGCGGGCTAGTGGAAGGGGAGGCACCAGCAGGCGTCACCTCGAACCTGGGGCGCTCGCCCGTCTTGAGAGGTGTCTGGCACGGACCGAGCCCACACCACTCCGGGGCGGACGAGATGGCTCCGGCCTCTCCGAAGCCGTGTAGATGGCGTTTCCGTGTTCTCCTCACGGGGCCTCCCGTGGCCCAGGGCAGCGGGATCCCTTCCAGTGGGTTGTCGGGCTCCAGCCCTCCCACGGGTCCGGCCTTAGGCCCCGGGACCAGGGGCAGATCCCACGTTGACGGACCGGAGCCCTACGAGCCGGGCGGTGCCGCTCTGGGCGGCTCCCCCGCCCCCTTCTCTTCTTCCTCCCCCTCACCTCCCGGCTGGTCCCGGCCCCCACTTCTCCCCACTTTCTGTCCAGGGAGAGGCCGAGGCCAAGGGTGGCCCCCGCCTGGGCGACCCCGGGAGCCCCCGGCCTGCTAGTGGCAACCAGAGGGGGCAGGTGCCCGCCACAGCGGCCGCCAAGGGGAGCCCAGCTGGTGCAGAAACACTCCTCCCCGGGGCAGGGCCGGCAGAAGTTTTCTGCCTCTTTGGCCTCTGGGCTGCACCCTGGGCTCCCCAGGGAGGCAAGGCCCGCCGAGGGTCTCTTCCCGCCCGCTCCTCAGGCCGAACCTCAGCCGCTGGACTTTTCTTTCGTAGCCTGAGGGATTCAGGTTAGAGGAGAGGAAGAATTTGGAGCCGGGCAGCGGTCAGGGTTGGAAGGCTGCAGGATCTCCCCTCCGGCGGGGGGGTGTCCCAGAGCCCGTCGAACCCGATGCACCATTGGAAGGTGGTGGGTGCCGGGGATGGAACCCGGCGAGGCTGGTGGTCCGGGCCTGGCACTGCGCTCGAAGGGGTCAGCTAGTCTGGGCCGGGGCAGGGGCAGGGTGGTCCCGCGAACGCCTCCTCCCTTCCTCCCTTTCTTCCTCCTCTTGGCTTGTCCCAGCTTAGCGGTTCACACTCCCACTGGGACTGTTGATTGTACCCTGCCAACGCTCGGGGGGCTGGGCTGGGAGCCGGGTGCCCGGCGTGACCGTATGGCCTTGCTGCCCACACTCTGGAAGTCGGGGGTGGTGGCCAACAGGATGTGGGTGGGATCACGTGATGCCACTCGTGGGTGAAGGGGGCTCGGCGTCCCCGGGGTGACCGTGTCCGTCTCTCTGCCTTTCTCTCCGTGGCCTCTGCCCCCGCGCCCTCCCAGGAGCCCAGAGCTTGGGCCTGACGGACCCGCGGCTGTGCTACATGCTGGATGGGATCCTCTTCCTCTACGGAGTCATCATCACCGCCCTCTTCCTAAAGGCCAAGGTCGGCGGGGCCCCGGGGTCGGCGGTGGTGGGGAGAAGGCGGGACTAGGGCTCAGAGGCCTGAAGCAGGAGGGGAGGACGGACGGCACGTCAACGGGGGAGAAGGGGAGAAAGCCTCCGCTAGACCTAGAGGTTGGGGGGGGGGGTCCCGAAAGGGATATTTAAGCGCTTACTCTGTGCTTAGCACTTATTCAACCACTGGGGAAGGCACAGCCCAGATTGGACAAAGGTCCTTGTTCCACACAGGGTTTGGGGAAGTGGTTTTTTGGTATTTGCTAAGCGCTTAATGTGTATCAAACGCTCTAAGTGCTGGGATAGGTAAAAGTCAATTAAGTTGAACACAGTCCCTGTCCCCCGTGGAGCTCACAGTCTAAGTAGGAGGGAGAACAGGTATTGAATCTCCATTTTACAGTTGAGGAAACTGAGGCACTGAAAAGTCAAGTGACTCGCCCCCGCCCCGGTCCTACAGCAAGCAGTCGGCTGACCTGGTATTAGAACACAGGTCTGACTCCAAACCCTGGGCTCTTTCCACTAAGCCTCGCTGCTTCTCAGGGTTCACGGACCGCAAGCTCATTATGGGCAGGGTTCGCATTTAGCAACTCTTACTCCATTTTACTTGCCGAAGTGCGTAGCGCAGTCCTCGTCATTCGGTAAGTACTCACTGATCGATTGACAAGTAGGAGGGAGAACACGGATTTTATTCCCATTTCCCAGACGGTAAAATGGAGGCACGGAGAAGCCACTTGCCTGAGGCGGGGAAGGGGAAGCCGCTGGAGAGCAGGAAAGGGGGAGTCCGGTTGCAGGGGGACCGTGCGGCGGGGCCCGGTCCAGCAAACGGCGGGCTCCGTTTGGCCCCCGTCCTTCGGGGCTCCCCCTCTGAGGGCCCGCCCCCTCGGGGCTGGCCGCCCGGGGCGGTTTTGTGGGGGCGACTGGTTCGGCCCCCGACACGGTCTTCCGACTTTTCCAGTTTGGCAGGAGCGCCGGGGTCCCCTCCCAACAGGGCCACAACCAGATCTATAACGTAAGTACCCGGCAGGGGAGCGGAGGGGGCTGGGACTCAAAGGGGATGCCGCTCCGCCACCCGGACCGATCCCCGAGGACCCCCGAAGCGGGCCCCGGTCCGCCCGAGGGCCCTTCCCGTGGGAAACGGCTCTAGAGCGAGGCCCACGGCTCGCCCCGCTCGTCCTCCCCCTCGGCCGCCTCCGGCACAGGGAGGAAGCGCTCGGAGCCGCGGCGGAGAGGGGTGCGGGTGGCGGGCGGGCACCGGTTCCCGGAGGGGGTTCTGAATGCCGG
Source organism: Ornithorhynchus anatinus (assembly GCF_004115215.2). NCBI lineage: Eukaryota > Metazoa > Chordata > Mammalia > Monotremata > Ornithorhynchidae > Ornithorhynchus > Ornithorhynchus anatinus. Next base: position 3,358,683 of record NC_041743.1, on the reverse strand, counting down.
CGTTCAGGCGGCCCACCTCCGCCCCTACCCCGGGCCCGCCCCACCCCGTCCTACCCCGCCCCCTGACCCCGGCCTTGCGGTTCCAGGAACTCGCCCCGAACCGTCGAGACGAGTACGACATTCTGGACAAGAGACGGGGCCGAGACCCGGAGATGGGGGGGAAACAGGTAGCCGTGGCCTCCGCCGGGCGGGCGGGCAAGAAGCCGGGACCCTCCCCTGGCCGGGGGAGGCCGGGCTCTCGGTTGGCGGAGCGGGGAGGGCTCGGTGATCGGGGCACACGTTGCCCGCGACCGAAGGAGGGAGGGAGCCCCCACTGGCCCAGGAGAGGGTGTCGAGGTGCGTGTGGATGCCCGCCGGTCCGGACCGCCCCCCCGTCCGTGGGGAGCGGTCTGGAAGGATGCCCCTCTGACTCTTCTCTCTCCCGCCCCCACAGAGGAGGAAGAACCCCGAAGCCGTGTACAATGTGAGTAGGGGGAGGTCGGGGCTGGGGGTGGTCCCCGGGGCCACCCCAACGTTACGCCACGACCGGGGGGCCGAGGGGTCTCCCTCCGCCGGCTCCTCCTCCCTCGCCGGGCGGGCTCAGCCGTAGATCGCTCCATTCCCAGGCCATCGCCCTCCCTCCCCGCGAGGCCGGACGGAGTCCCCCGCTGGCAGCAGCCGGCCGGCCCCGGCCCGGGAGGGAGGACGGCGGGCCGAGGGGAGGCTCTGTGGGACCGGTTCCCGTGCTCGCTGACCCTCTGCCCCTCCTCCTCTCCACCCCCTCAGGCCCTGCAGAAGGACAAGATGGCAGAAGCGTACAGCGAGATCGGGGTGAAAGGGGAGGTAAGGCCTTGGAGCGGACGGGACCGGCGTCCCCCCGCACCGCCGCCGCAGGGTCACTGGCACCCGACAGTCCGTCAGGGGTAGCCATTGAGTGTTCACCGTGTGCGGGGCGCCGTACCGGGCACTTGGGAGAGGACGAGGTTAAACGGAGTCGGTAGACGGGGCCCCCGGTCACGAGGAGCTCACGGTCTAGGCGGGGACGGAGACGCTGAACTAGATTACGAGAGATTACAGGTGGGAGAAGGGAGAGCGTAAAGATATATAAATAAGCGCCGGGAGGCCGAGGAGGGCGGTGAAGATCGGGTGCTTACAGGGGACGGATCCAGGTCCTCGGGCAAAAGAGAAAGGAGGGCGGGAAAGGGTTGTGAGTCGGGACAGGCCTCCTGGAGGAGACGGGATGGGCCGAAGACTCTGAGTAGTCCCGTTTCCGCTCCTCCGATTCTGCCGTCGACCTCCCTGTAGAGCGCTTACGGTCTAGAGGGGGAGACGGACATCAGTAGGAATAATATCTCTAACTTAAAGGGAGGTACAGAAGTGGCGTGGGGGTGGGAGAGGGGCGAACGTCCAACGTCCGGAGGCATCTGAGGCGAACAGAGGCCGCGGAGGGAGAGCGGGCCGTGTTGGAAAGCAGCGGGGAAGGAGCCACGGGGAAGTCAGCGGTTGAAGGTGGCGGTCGGGGAGGGAAGACGAGACGGAGGGCGAGGGTCGGAGGCGACGGGAGAGTCTTCACTCACCCCTCCCTCGGCCCCACGGCACTCGGGTACACAGCCGTGATCTATTCACGGTCGCGGGCGGGGAGTCCGTCTGCCGACTCCGTCGTACTGTACTCTCCCCAGCGCTCGACGAATGCCATCGATTGAGAGGCAGAGAGGGAGACTGAAGGGAGACGGGGCCGGAGAAGGCAGCGTCGTTAGGGGCAAGAGGTCGGGAGATGGGGGGGGGGGTTTGAGGATGGAGTTAAAAGTCAGAATAGCGGGATGACCACCCCCCGGCCCCGGCCCTTACCTCCGGCAGTCTCCGAGGCTCCGGGCGGACGGCTCGGGGGGGCCAGCGGTGAACGGCCACCCGCCGGAGGCTGCCCCCTCATCTCCGTGGCGCTGCCACCCTTTATCGAGGCAGGACTCCGGGCCCGGGACGGCGACGCTGATCTCTCCGCCCCTCTCTCTCTCTCTCTCAGAACCAACGGAGACGAGGCAAAGGCGGCAACGACGTTCTGTACCAGGTAAGGCCTCTGCCCCCGAGCCCGGCCGGGGGAGCGGCCTTGGGATTGGGGCCGGGGGGGGGGGGACTTGCCGGCGGTCGGTCTCTCCCCGAAGCCACGAGAGGACCGTGGAGACACGAGACCGGCAGGCGACGGTGGCGGGCCGCCGGGCCGGAAAGCGTCCCCCCGCCAACCGCCCCCCTCCCCTTGTCCCTCGCAGGGTCTGAGCACGGCCACCAAGGACACCTACGACGCCCTCCACATGCAGCCCCTCCCGCCTCGCTAACGGGCAGCTCCTACCCCCGCCGCCGGCCAGACCGCCCCGGAGAGGAGCGGCGCCCGGCCGGGGCGCCCCGCTCCCCTCCTCCGGCCTCTCCGCGGCGGTGGGGGCCCGGACCGGGGCGGCAGAGCCCGTCCTCTTCTCCCGCCACAGGTAGCTTCTTCCTGCTTGGATGCTCCCGGGGGGGCCCGGCTCCTGACCCTCTCCACCTCCCCCCCCCGCGCCCCTTCCCCCCTCCCCGGGGCCGGGGCCTCTCCCCTCACCGGTCGTCGGCCCGGGGCGAGACGGGGACCACGGCGATGCGGCGGCCGGCAGCCCGCCCGCCCCCGCCTCCTGTTATTTATACCGTCGGCCGGCCGCAAATGGGTTTCGTTCCACCCGCTTTTAATAAAAGACAGTTGTACTTTAAAAAAAAAGCGACAGCCGTCCGGGTCCTCTATCCTCCCCTCACCCGGGAGCGTGGCCGTGGGTCGGCCGCCCTCCTGGGTGGGCGTCTTCCCGGCCCCGCGGGTGCTCCCGGGGCCGGGCGTGACGGGTCCGCCCTCGGCCCGGCCGCTCCCTGGAATTGGGCCTCTCTGTGCCGGGGGGATAGTGCCCCGCCGCTGGCCCACTGGGCGACTTTGAGACATCATAGTAATTTTGGCAGTCGTTAAACGCTTACTCTGTGCTAAACACGGGGGTAGATACCAGATAGCCAGGTCCCACGTGGGGCTCGCAGTCCAATTCGGAGGGAGGCCAGGGACCGAATCCCCATTTTTTACAGACGAGGGAACCGGGGCACAGAGAAATAGAGTGACTCGTCCTAGGCCCTGCGGCAGGCCCGACCCGCAGGCCCCCGCTCTTCCCGCGAGGCCACGCCGCTCCTCGGGAAAAGAAGCCGGGAAGTCCTTCCCCCCGGAGCGAGCCGGCTCTCAAAACGGCCGCCCCGGGAAGGCTCGCACCGGGGAAACCCCTGGCACAGACCCCAAGGGGCTTGTCGGGGCTGCGGCTCACCCCGCCCCTCGTGGGACAGGGCCCGGGCCCGATCCCATCAGATCTACCTTCGATCCGGTGTTCGGCGCCTCGGCGACACCCGACGAACAGCCCGATCGGTATCCTCCGGTCTTCACCCGTTGAAGGGTCCCGACTGCGGCAGGCTCTTCTTCTTCCCGCGGGGGCTCGTGCGGCCCCGTCCTCCCGCCGGCCGGAAACCGGGGCGGTGCGGCGAGGGACCCGGGGATAAAGCGGGTCGGGGGCGGGACCGCGGGGCCGAGGGACCCAGAAGGCTCTTCTCACGGCCCTCGGCCCACGCGCGCCGGCCCACGGTCCCCGCCCCCTACGGGCAGCGGTAGACTCACCGCTCCGGGGCCTCTTCTCCTCCCTTCCGTCCTCCACTCCGTCCCCCTCGGGCCCAGCGGGTGTCCCTCCGGCGGGCGGGCGGGCGGGGCTGCCGCTCGGGACCCTGGATCGGGGAGAAAGCGGTGGACGCGCATCCGGGGGACTTGCCCCAGGGGACCGAACCCCGCTCGGTCCGCCCGGAGAGCCGCGGACGCCACGCCGGACTCGGGAGTGAGGACGGAGCTCCCCCAGCTCCCCCCGGGCTCTCGGAGGGAGGCCCGGAGGCTCCGGCTTCCGGGCACCGATCCTCGCCCTCTCTCACCGCGGCCGAGGGCCGGAGGGAGACGGGCGCGGAGGAGGGCGGCCTCGGGGTCGCCGGCCCCGGACAGAATCGCGTCCCGCAGAGAAGCACTCGTGAGGAGGGAGAGGGGAGGGACCGGGGAGGACGGAGACCCCCCCCCCCCCGGGGGTCCGGGACCGGGAAGGGGATCGTCTCGGGGGGCGGGGAGGGGACGGCACGGGCCGGGAAGAGATCCCGGCCGCGGAGAAGGGGTCCGACGGCCGCCTGCCGGGAAGCGGGCCGACTCACCGCTCCAGGGCGCCTCCGTCCTCTCCGGACCCTCCGCGGCTGCCGGCCGGCCCGGCCCCCCGCCCGCCCGGCCGGGAGCTCCCTCGAGGACCGAGCGCGCCGTCGTCCCGGGGAGGGCGTCGGATGCCCGAATCCACGCTCCGGTCCCTCCCGGGTTTCGGTCGATCAGACGGATCGATCCGTGACCGAGCGCCCGGGAGTGGGGCCGCGGAGTTAGCGGACGGTATCCCGGGCTCCGACGGGGCGCGGGGGCACCGGACTGAGCGCTTGGGACAAAAGCGACAGAGTTAGCAGACGCGGTCCCCGCCCTCGAGGAGCCTCCGGTCCGCTGTGGTCACGGCACCTCACCGAGCCCTTGGGAGAGGACGGGAGGCCCGCGGGCCACGACCTCCGCCCCCGAGGAGCTCAGGGTCTAGCGGAGGAGACGTCGTTCTCCCCGGCGCATCCCTCCTCCGGGCCGGCCCCGGGGCCGCCGGAATACAGCCGCCCGGGGACCCACCCACCGGGCCAGCTGGGCCCGGACCCCTCGCTCCTCCCGCTCTCGCGGCCCCGGGTGAGGAAATGCCACGGGACTCCGACGATGTTAAAACACTTGGAAAATGGTTTAATGATGTTTACAACAGAAATGGACTGTACAGTTACAGTAAGTTTAATATATATAAAAAAATTACAGCAGACAAATGCATCTACACAAAATCTACCATTTTGTCCTGATTCACTGTCATCTTACACAACCTCCCCAAGCCCCGTAGCTCCCCCCCCCCCGCGCGCCCCCGGCAGCCAGGGGGAGGGGGGTGGGGAGCGGAGGGGTCGGGGGGGGGGGGGGGGAGAAAATAAAGGTCACTTTTAAAGAGACAGCACCGCTTCTGCGCCCCCACCCCCAACCTCCGGGGAGACACCCCCATCCGTCCCGCCGCCGGTGTCCAAAATCCGGGCTCTCGGACCGTCCGGGGACCCCGCCGGCTGGGACCGTTCGACCCTGGAAGAGCCGAGAATTGAAATCTCTCCCCCCGGGGACGGGGACGATCTGCGGGACGCGGGGGCCGGGAACGGTCCGTCTCCCCGGCCGGGATGGGAGCCCGGACTCGCTCGCCCGCCGGAGCGGACGGCGTTAAAAATCAGCGGGGCGGCGGGGGTGGGGGGAGGGAAGTTGGAAAGAGTAGGTCCTTTTAAAACTCTCTCCCTCCGGGGGACCCGGGGCCAGAGGCGCCCAAGAAACCGGGTGGCGGCGGTTCCCCGGCGGCGAGCGGGTCTTCTTCTAAAAGCCCCGTGGCTGTCTCTTTAAAATTGGAAAAAAAAAAAAAAAGGAGAAGAAGAAGAAGAAACCAAAACAATCCTCGCTGGGGAACAGCACTCGGTGAAAACGCGATCCAGATCGACTGGTGGAAACCTGTTTCTGAATAGTATGTACATTTAGAACTTTTTCATTTTTCTTATGAACACCTAGGCAGTGAAAACCGTGAGGTCAATACATACGGAGACACACCCAAAACATACAAAAATACTATTATTTCAAACTACTGAGAATAGGACAGTTCAGTTATTTCCATGCTATGACTTTAAGAGCATCACACTGAAACAAACGAGGATTTAAACGACGATTTTTCTTTTTAATATCCCAGAAATATACCAAAATATACATCTAAGCTTTGGAATTACTGAGGTTAGACTAATGCGAGTGCTGGGTAATCGTATTTAATACACAAGTCTAAGGTTCTGCAGGAAAGAAATCATCTTTGGTATCTGCATCAGGCTAATATTATTAACATTTGGATTCTGCTTTGGGATTGAGCTTGTATGAACCTAGAACCCCCTCCCGCCCCCCGTCCCGCCCCCCCGTCCCGCTCGCCGCCCCCCGTCCCGCCCCAACTGAGATTAAAAAGATCCTTGTAAAAAGTTCCTTCATTTGCCATCCCCCTTCCCTCCCCCCCCAGCCCGCCCACCAAGTTAAAAAGTCACAGGCATCTACCTAGCACAAAAGTTGAGAAGTACGGATGCATAGTCGCACAGTGGTGCTGCGAAAAAAGGCCCAAACAAACCCCGAGAACAGAGGGAGATGAAAAGCTTTGATCGTTCTTCAGCGATTTCGCACAAACAGGTTGCAGTCGAGAAGAAAAGGGACGAGAAGAAGAAGAGGAGGAGGAGGAGGAAACGAGAAAGCTCCGAAGGGCACCTCGGCCTGTAGTGATCGTCACCCGACCCCCCTCCCCGAGGGTGACAGCAGCCAACGGAGCAACGGGGCCCACACCGTCCCGCTGTCCCGGGCGGCTCCATCCGTCGGCGGCGACCCGCCGGCCCGTCCTGGCGGACGCTCGCCCGCCCCGGGGGACGGCGGCGGGGAGGGCTGGTCGGTCGCGGGCTCCGGGGGCCCGGGCCGAGCCCCCCCGCCCCCCCACCCAGGCACCTGGACCCCCTCGGCCGGGCCCGGGCCCCGCCGCCCCCCCGACACCGCCACGGATGGGACTTGCGCTCAACACTCCCTTTTCTTTGGTTTCTTTGTTTGTTTTGAGTTTATACAATCATTAAGAAATCTTTGGTTTGGGCTGGAAACTTTAAGAGAACAAAACAAGACAAAGAAACCACCCTCCCCTGGCTTATAGCAGCAGTGTCAGGACCTGGGCGAGCTTCCCTCTCTCTCTGTCTCTCTCACGCTCTCACTGTCTCTCACTCTCTGTGTCTCTCACTCTCTCTCTCTCTCTCTCCACCTTGGGGGCAAGAGTCGGGGCGGGGGGGGGGGGGGTGCGGGCGAGGGGAAGGGGAAACTACATTCAAAGAAAAGGTGACAGGACCGGGGAGGCAGCGTCTAAACAGCCCGTCGGATACGAGATTGTCAAATAATATTAGTAATAATAATAATAAAAATAATAACAATTAAATAGTCGGGAGGTTTTCGGTCACATCAGAGCGAAAGAAAAAACCCAAAACGAAAAAAAACCCAGGGAAGCGTTCGTGCGGCAGCGAGCCGGAAGGAGCCTCGAGCCCGGGAATCGGAAGAGAAGCGGCCGCGTGCCCTTCCCGCCTGTTCTCACCCTCAGCTGAGGGTCTCCCACCTGGGGGGAGGGGCGCCCACCTTGGTCCCCGACGGGAAAAGGCAGCGGAGACGCAGCCGCGTGACCAGCCGGCGGCCCGGAGGACCGGGGAAGGGGCCGGGCGGTGGGGGTGGGTGGTCGTGCACGTGTGTGTGTGTGTGTGTGTGTTTGTGGGGCGGGGAGGGGGGAGGGGGGAGGCCTGGAGAAGACCACCGGTGACCCACAGAAGTGGTAGAAAATTGCAATTTGCCCTCGGTTTGCAGTAGCTTTTAAGCAGCGACATTCAGAGGCTTTGGGGGGGGGGGGGAGAGGAAGGGGAAGAGGGGCTCCCCAGGCCCAGGACCCCGGTCACCTGATGCTATAGGCCAGAGTTCAATGTCACCCAGGGAAAGGGAGGGGGGCGGACGGACGGAGGGCGGACGGAGGGGCGACTCCGCAGGGTTTGGACAGAGTTAAAGCGAGCGACCGCGTCACGAGTTGGAAATGAGGTATACGACAGGTCCCGCGGCCGGGGCGGACGGGGAGCTCACCCCTAACCGACCCGGCCGGCGGGGGCTACGGCCACGGAGGAAGGAAATGGGACCCCGGGACTCGGGGCGGCGGGACGGGGGAGCCGCCACCGCAAGGGAGGGGAGACGGCGGCACCCGAGCCACGGACGCGGGGCCGGTTAACCGAGGACGGTCCGCTCCGGGGAGGGGCGCGGAGGGGGGCGCGGGCGGGTCTCCCCTCTGGATCAGTGACCCGGTTTGGTTAGAAAAAGAAGGTGGGCCGGGGGCAGTCCTGAAGCGGTGGGGCAGACCCGGGCACTAAAGACTAAACTGAACCCTTCCCTCTCCCGCCACCGGGGAGTTTCATCTCCTTCCTCAGATGGGTTTTCCTTAAAGCACACCTTGTTTTCCCACATCGTTTTGTTCCAGGTGCTCTTATCTTTGAGAAGTCATTTCGTCGGTACAGCCCTATCACCTACCTACCTAACAATCTACCTAGCTCTTTGAAAAAAGTCACACAATATTAATACCACTTCTACATCATGTCAGAACAACAATTCGATCAGTAAAGCTTTTCGGTGAAATCCGGCCGCCCTCGTCGCTTCCCGGAGGACCGACGGCCGGGTCATAAACTGGTCTTCTCCCCCCCCCCCCGCCCCGGTCGCCCCTTCCGCCCCAAGGTGAGACCACGCCGACCATCCCGATCGTTCAGGCCAGACCTCCGCTCCGGGAGGATCCGCCATCCCCCGCCTCCTCCTCCTCCTCCCACCTCACAGGGCCCGAACGCCCCCCTCCGCGGCTCCTCGGAGGAGCGGAGAGGACGGCGGGATATCGGATTCCGTCTGGGGTTGGGGGGGCTGGGCTGGAGCCCCCCTTTATTACGTACTGGGGGCGGGGGGCGGTGGGAAAACCTTCTTTCGCTTCACCCGCCCTCTCCCTCGCTCTCAGTCGCCACCCCACGGTCCCGAGCCGACCCGAGACTACCCTCGCCGCGCGGAGCAAATCGAGTCGGCCTTCCCGACGCCGGAAGGATGAGCCGAGGCGAAAGCTCTCCCTCCGAGGCCGGAGAGCCCACGAGTCTGCCGCCGGCCCGGAGGGGAGCCCGCCCATTCCTCCTCCCCGCCCCGACCCTCGAACCGGCGGAACTAAACGCGACGCACGAGGAGAGGCGCTGGCCTTCCAACCCCGAGGCTCGCCGAGCGCGGGGCCGAGGGAGCCTGCCCACAGCGAAGCCCCCCTTTGCCCCCGGTGCCCCCGGGAGGGCGGGACCGGAAGCCGGCGGGGGGAAGAGCCGCCCAGGTTTCGCCAACCGCCGGTGGCCCAGCGTCCGGGAAATCCCCGCTCGCCCTCCGGCGCGGCGACCCCAACCCAGGCCCCGTCCGGTCCGTTTGGTTTCGCTTGTTTGCGTTTTTGGTCTAGACTAGGATTAGCATTGCCATTCCGGGAGGAAGTCGGGTCTCCGGTCGGAGCCGCCGGCTCTACTACATTCAGCGACGAGACAGAGGGGCCGGGGGGAACAGGCTTCGCTCTCCCGCTAAGGTCAAGACGTCCCCCAACTGCCCCCGACCGCCGGGGCAAAATGGTCGTCCCACCCCCGGGCTCCGCTCATTCCCGCAGCGCCCCTTTCCCCGAGGCACGGGCTGCCTCCGGAGAACCTGGAGGAGGGAAGGGCGGGCGGGATGGTGGCGAGGGGGGGACGGCGGGCAGACACCCCCGGGGACCCCGAAATGCCCCCTGTCCCTGCCACCGGGAGCCGGGCCGAGCCCCCGACCACAGATAAACCAGCAAGATTCCCTAACCCAGAGCTGACGGGAAACTTTCCTTTGGCGAGACAGATAAGGAAAAAATTCATGAACGACATTTTCCTTTCGACGTGATCGAATCCCCCGCCCCACCCCCGCCCTCCCCCGCCACCCCCACCAACCTTTCCCTCCCAATCTATAAAGTCGCCACCTATAAACAGGGTCCCAAAACACAGACAGGACAATCAGGCTCATCCATTGTAATCAACTAAACGCTACAGCTAAAATCATCTCCACTATGTATAAAGTTTTGTCTCCTCTTCCGAGTTTTCCATCGAAAATCAGTTCTGCGATAATGCTACGCGACGCTGAGGTATTCCGTGAAGGCGCCAGAAGCGAGCTCGCTACCCAACGGTCTCCTCTTCCTCCTCCTCCTCCTCCTCCTCGCCCCGGCCAGGGGTAACCACCGTTCGACGAGCCGAGCCAAAGACGGAGGGAGTGCGGGCGGTGGGCCAAGGATTTCGGGGGTGGGGGTCAAGGGGAAGGAGACGGGCCGTTCAAACCGAGGACCCTCCAAAACCGCTACCGGCCGCGGCCGACCGATTGTAGCGGTGACCCCCATGGCCCGGAGAGTCGAGACGCAAGGAAGCCTTTGGGACGAGGGAGGGACGGGGAGAGGAGAAGAAGAGTCCCTCGCCTCTCTAGCCGGAGACCCGGACGTCCCCGACTGTCCTGACAGAGCCCTCGCACCCTCCTATCTCACGGCCAGACAAGCTGTCCCCGGCCTCCGGGAGGCCCGTGGGGACGAGATGGGGACGGACCGCAGATTCCCACCGGATATGGGAATCGTGGGCGCGTTGGTGGCCGGCGTCGATGACTCTGAGGGAGGGGGAGGCGCGGGAAAGGCCTCGGAGCCAGGAACGGGAAGGAAGAGACGCCGACTCCTTCCTCCGTCGCACGGCCCCACCGGCCGAAATTGACCCGGGGCGGTTGGGAGCCGAGTGGCCGGCGTTCCGAGCGGACGCCGTTTGAGACGCTCCGGTGGGACCCGGCGGGCGCCTCCCAATGACCGGGGCGTCCGGGCCCGTTTCTGCTCCTCTCCTCTTTGCCGGCCTCTGGACCGTGCGGACGCTCCCCTAAACCAGGGTTGGCGTGACCGGGCTTCTGAATCCTCGGAGGGAGGGCCACCCCGGGCGGGAGAGGCCCGGCCCCCCGAACCGCGGGCCGATGATCTTCTCTTGGCCCGATCTCTGCCTCGTACACACTCTCCCTGCTGACCCCTAACTTTCCTAGCCACTGAGTCTACTCTCCCCCGACCCCCCGTTCCTCTCTCGCCGAGAAACTCTTCCCAACGGGACGGACATTCCAAGTCGCCGCCCGCCGGCGAGGAATGACGGGGGCCAGCGGGATGAGGGGAAGCCCCGGGGAGGTATGGGGGCAAGTTGAAGAAGACCACTGCTCTGAACTCTTGAGGTCGGGAACCAGAGATCCTTTGGGTTTCCAGCTTTCAGTAAGTGCCAGCTTTCACTCAGGAAGATTATGGGCCGCGAGATCATGGGAGATTTAAATGGGCATACAGATCGAAGGGCAACTGGAATAGAAACCGAGCCCGTTGTCCCAGCGGGGCCCGATCGCCACCTTCTGCGGATGGTCTGTTTCTGGGCCCACCCAAGGCCCCTCTGTGGGTCTGCCTCCTAGAGTCCCCTCCTTCGTCGGATCCAGGTCTGTTGGTATTCCGGACTCCTCGAAAGGGTGGCATGTTCCGAACTGACGCTTTTCAAATTCTGCCGAGGCTTTGGGCGGGGGGGTGCGGCGGAATCTCTCCATTTCGGTCAAGATTGGCCACCAAGGGCTAAGCGTGGCGGTTTTACGCAGTGGCCCCCGGATTCCTTTCCTCCTGAGATTTCCGGTTTCTCCATGCGGGCCGGCCCCACCGGACCCCGGGGAGCCGTGAACGCACACGCGGGAAAGGTGGACCCTCTCCGGATCCGGGGAGAATCCCTCGGGCCGGCAGTGGGGCTATGGCTGTCTCATCCCAAGCCTCCAGAACTCTGTGCCAACGGTGCCACACCTGGTTCGCCGCCCCCGCCGGCAGGCAGCCAAATGATCGGCTTGTGAGACCCCGGTCAACGGACAGCCTTCGAACTCGGCGTCGCGCTGGCTGGCCGAGCGGCAGACGTTCGGAGTTTTACGACTGGCCCTCTTCTGGGATGACTCCGGATGTCGGACGGAACCTCCGTCTGTGAAAGGGGCGAGGTTCGGCTCAGCCCCCGGGCCTCGTGGCTACAGGCGACTGGGGTCGGGCGGCGGTGTCCAATCTGGAGGCGCCGGGAAGTAAGGTCGGGAGACGGCTGGGAGTTCTGGTCTCCGGGCACAGGGCCGTGGGCGGGTTGGAGACGGCCTCCTCTCCGCACGGCACGGTCTCTGGGTGGCACAAGGCTCCTCCCTGCCGGGCAGCGCTTGCAGGCCTCTCCTCTATCGGGGTGCCCGAGCGTCGGAGGCTCAGGTGTCCCAGTCTTGGTTTTCCGGCTGCGGGGGGACTTCGGGCAGGAAAGGGCCCTCCGGCTCTCGAGCCTCGCCCCCCTCCTCTACGGCAACGGCGACCCCTCGACCGGCAGCCGATAGCCACGGCTCATTAGAATTCGTCTTCCGACACGTGCTCGGGTGGAACTGTGGAAATCGAAGAACGCTCACAGGGGGAGGATGAACCCTAAGTAGAGACTGATTCGTTCTCCACGGATTAAGGCAAAAAATCTTCAGTTGGCCGTTCGGTCTGGTGACCTCGGTGGACAGCGAGGGTCTGGGTCACCGTTCCGTCGCGAGGAGGGCCGGGGTCACGGTGACGAGACGTGAACGCTAGGGTCGCCACGGCCCTCGAGGACGGGTCGGAGTTTCAGAGTTGAGGAGGCTTCGTTTTGGTCTACCTAGGCCCCGGAGAACGACCAGCAGGAATCTGGCCTGCTCCGGAGGGAGGCCTCCTTTCTACCTGAGCGTTAAACCCCCGGATGATCTCCCCTAATCCCGCCGAGACCCCGCTCGGCCCGGCCTCCATCTCTGGAGCCCAACGCCATCCTGCCCCGCATCCTCCTGGACGGCTCGGGCTGCGACCGCCTCCGCGCAGAGAAGTCGGGCGGGCCACCTGGCCGTCGCCCTGGGGGCCGAGCGGATTCTCCTCTTCCTTCCCCGCTTGACGTGACACTGGCCATTGGCCGGATCACTTCCGTGGCCCGACGGGCAACTCAGGGAAGCCCCCGGGCCGGCTCTGGAGGAATGACAAAGCGAAGGGGAGAGAAGTTCCAATTTGGGTTTGGCGGGGGAATTTGTTCTCCCTCATCCCAAAGAGGACTCTCGCCGGAAGAAGAGGTGCCGGTCGCCTCCACCACCTCGCCGCCACTTGGGAGGCCTCAGCTTTTCCCGTGGGCCTAGGCTCCAGGCCCCGTTCGACACCGCCCGGCCCCGGCCCCTCCTTCCCACACTAAGAAGCGCGCCCCTCCAAACACCTTCGCCGCCGGGGCGCACGAGTGCAAAGCTTGCTGCCGCTGTTCCTGCCGCCTGCCGAGGGATCCTACCCCGCCTTGGACCGACAGCGAGCACCCCCGGGGAAACACGGCGTGAGGAGAACGCCCCACAGAAGACCATACTTGGGGCCTGGAGCGGGGGCGCCGCCGAGAGGCGGGGGGCCCTGTCTAATTCCCACCTGCGGATTCTCCCGGCGCGCCGATAAATACCCGCACTACGCTACCCGGTCACCGGTCCGATTCTCGCCCCGTTTCAGGAAAACGCAGCCGGCGACTCCCGGACGCGTGACCCCTCGGGTCCCCCGGATCCGGGGCTGGGCAACTTTCAAGCCCGGGTCCCCGGCGGGGGGAGGGAGGAGGGGGTCCGAGGTGAAGGAGCAACGGAAGGAGGGCAGACAGTGAGGGAAGGGATGCCGGCGCTCTCCCTGGAAGCATCTGATCAGTAGGAAAGAGCAGAGTCAAGCGGGGGTAGCAGCAGATTCTTAGAAGAAATGCCCCAAGCTGCATTTAGTGTTCCAGATACGTAGAGCATTTATCAGGCCCTTCCCTCGCCAAACCCGCCCTCGGAGAGGGGAGAAGGATGAGGTCGAAGCCTCCTAACCTTTCCAGGTTCCCCTCTACGCCGGGATGAGCTTTTCCTGGGAACTTCTGACCCTTTATGGAAAGAACCAGAGGGGTCCCTAGCCTAAGCCCGCCAAGATTAGGGAGAACACCGGAACAAGATCACCGGATGGAGCATCTAAAGCTCGGCATCCAACTCCTTCTCTCCAAGCCGGTCGGTGCATCTCGTTTAGGCCCCTTTTCTCATTTTCCCTGGACACCGGTTCCTTGAGACACACGTCTCCTTTGGTAGCAGTTTCTGAGTAACCAATTGCTATAACTCTAAACCGACCACGGTGGGTATGAGCCCCACTCTCCCTGAATCTTTCCCTACCAATTCTTGACACTAACTTGAGGGTGGGGCCGGGGGGCGGGGGGTAGAAAGAGACTCTCGCTGTGGGCAAATTCAGTGTTAATCTGCGTCCCTAGAATCACCGGCCCAGACCGATGATATCGGAGACAAAAAGTCAGGAGAAGACGACTTTCACCCAAATCAGAAGAATGACGGGAGGGAGAGAAGGGATATTAGTAAGCGTCGGACACTGCCGTTCTATTTACACACCCAACCTAAGTCGACTAGTAAAACGAAAAAAATCAAGTTATAAGTCTGCGCCAAGAATAAAATTACCAACAAAAAAAGGGATTCAAAACAAGCAGCAACTTTTATATAAAATTAATAAAAGACAAATGAAAAAAGAAATTGTCAGTAGCATCTATCTCCTCACTGCGTCTGAACTGCGCTTATACAAACTAGTCCATTAGTACAGCAGCTTGCTAGAAATTGACTTTGGTTCAAGCTTAGTTTTAAAAAAATAAAACATAAAAAAACCCAAACACACATAAAAAAGACGGACGGACATTTGTTAGTTTCCCTGCTTGCAGTTCACTAGTTCTGAAGGGGTTTTTTTTTTCTCCCCGAAGGGGTTGGGGTGGGGGACTGTGGGGTAGAGAGACGGGGAGATAATTAAAGTAGTCCTGACAGAGAAAGGTGAAAAGTCAAAGAAAGGGATGGGGGGGGGGGCGGGGAGAGAGAGAGAGAAGAGGGAGAAAGGTTTCTACCACTTCCACGCCCACACGAATCCCACCCATTTTCAGTCCCGAACCAGAGTGGGTCCTAGGTGTGCATTTCCACCGTCTCGGAAGGGTCGCGGGTGAAGAGACAGTCAGAGAGCACAGAATCACGCTCCCTCTCGTCGGACGCAGACCCGGCCGGCGCTGACCGAGGCCGCCGCCGCGTTGCAGGGCTCTCTCAACCGCCAGCACGAAACAAAGTGCACTCTGGGACGCCCAAGACAAAAGTGAGCACACACCGCGGACCCCGGCGGAAACCTCTGCCGTCACGGCAGGCGGGCGGAGGCGGGCGGGGGGCTGGCGGGAACCGCGCTGCAGCCGTCCAGTCTGTGGAGTTTTTTCTTTTTGGTTCAGACACTCTCGGTCGTTCCAAGGAAAAACCCTAACCAGAGTCAAACTCGGGCGATCGCTAGCCGATCCGCTGCTCCCGGCTCAGGAGCTCCATCTCGGAGGCTGGCCGAGGCACCTGACCGACCCCCGGCCGCGACCGCCCGATCGCGCGAGAGCCCCCACGTGCGTGCAAAACCCCAGCGTCCTTTGGCAAGGCCCGGCTCTCTCCGCCCGGGGCGGCGAGAGCGGCACGGCTCCCCCAGAGCATCCTGGGACCGAGGGTCTCGCTCTCCCCATCCCAATCGAGGAGGTGAGGGGCCCCACCGGTCACCTGGGCCGAGGGGGACCTCGTGGTGACGCGGAAGTGGGCGCCTTCTGCTCCACTGGGGTCGATCGCCAAAGGGGCAAAGAGCCGTTTTCAGTTGGCATCTGTTGAAGGCATTGCCCACGGGCCCCCGACCCGGAGTACACGGATGCCCACCTGGAAGCATCGGCGCGCCCGCGGGATTGAGTTGGGGAGGGAGGGGGAAGGGAATCGGGGAGAGGGGCACCTCGACGATTTGGGGGGTGGGGAGAGGCCAGACCTCGGTCCTCGAAGACCACCCTCCTCCCTCCCGGACGTGGGGGTTTGCACGCGTGACTCTCGGCTTCGGCACCGAGCCCAGGAGGCGGACGGTCAAGGGGGACCGGGAAGACCAGGGAGACCTTCTCTGCCCAGCAACGACAACGCTCCCAGAAGCCCTTCCCACAGGGTGGGAGCTCACTGAAAAGGATCCAGGAGCAAGAGGCAAACATGTCAAACTAGATAGATATAGATATATATATATATATATATATATATACACACACATATATATATATATAAAACCAAAAACAACAATAATAATAATAATTATAATTATAAAGAGCTACACCAGTAATACAGGCCTGCCTAAATTGTACCAGTTAAGAAAGGAACCCCCAACGCGATTGATACGATTATAAACACCTTGTTATGACATAACGGCCTGTACAACAGACCCATAAAAATGATTTTTTTTAAAAAAAAAAAAGAAAGAAAAAAGCTATTTAGACAAAACGAGAAAATCCCCTTCCTATATTGGAATCGATAACCCACCTTAACTTGTCATCGTGACTGCTGGAAATGATAAGTAGTCCTTTCACTTGGGTTTGGTTGGTTTTTTTTGTTTTTTTTTTTTTTACATTTTTGGTTAGAAAGTTCTCCGATCCGTGAAGCGATCCTGAAAAGACAGTGTTTATTACAAAATTAGGCAAACGTCTGTCCCATCTTTCCATTCTTCCTGGTTGGTTGGTGGGGTTTTTTGTTGTTGTTGTTTTTTGGATGAGTGTGTGCACACGAGCGCGCGCGTGCGTGTGTGTGTGTGTGTGTGTGTGTGTTTTCTTTCTCTCCCTTGTCCCCAGCAACTCGGCGAGAGGAAGCCAATCACATTTTCAGTTTACAAACCCAGCTGGCGGGGGGGGGCCCCCACTGACCGCGGAGGGGCCGGCGAGCGGCGGGAGCGGCGGTCGGTCCGGCCCGGCCCGGGCCCCCCCCCGGCTCACTGTGCTTTGGAGGCAGTGGTGGTGGTGGCCGCGGTGGGCGCGGCGGCCCCGCTGGCCGAGGCCACCGTGAAGAGCGAGTTCTGGATGGACTCGGCGGAGGTGGAGGGGGCGTGGAGGCTGGCGACCGGGCCGGGGGTGGCCGCCGAGGCGGCCGCGGCCGAGACCAGGCTGACCGGGTTGCTGGTGAGCAGAGAGAGGTTCTGGGGGTTCAGGAAGAGCGGCGCCGTCACGATGTTGGGGGTCCCTCCGGCGTTGGCGAACACCAGGTTCCCGGTGGCGTCCAGTGATGTTATCGGAAGAGATCCGCCGGATGCGAGAGCTGGGGGGACGGGCCCCGAGGGGTGCGGGGTGGGGGGAGGGGGGCGGGAGAGGGACAGGGTTAGTACTCGGTGGGGGCGACCCCGGTGGGGGAGCCACGGGCATCCGGCCTCCTTCCCAGCCTCGACGCCACCTTCCACCCGGAACGTTAGGTCGCCGACCCGACGGCTGGCTTCCGGCGGAATCGGGGACCCCGGATGAGGGGGAGCCGAGCAGACGCCCCGGCGAACCCCCTCTCTTTCCCTCTTCCCCCTCAAGACGAGTGTTTCCCATCACCTTCCCTCTCTCCCTTCCGCGCCGTCTCTGCACTTGGATATGACCTTTCGCCACAACCTTCTACCCCACGCCACTTTTGGACATATCTATGAGTTATGCATTAGACTCCATTTACTGATAATACCGAGCCAGGGTCAGCGGCCCTCAGGTGGCCACAGAACTCGACCCCGGCCAGGAAAGCCGTTCTTACGGAGGGGTCCCTCCGTCCGTCTTGACTTTCGTATCCCCGGACCTGGCTAAGTGGGCATGTTGACCTAAGAGTGGGCCTTCTACCGGGGGGGGGGGGCGGGGAGGAGGGAAGCAGTGACAGTTCTGAAGCTGTGTGGCTTCAGGCCTTGGGTAAGCCTGCTCTCCCCTCTATCCTCTTCTCCCTCTCCCTTCTGCGTCGCCCTGACTCGCTCTCTTTATTCCTCCCTACTCCGAGCCCCACAGGGCTCTCGTCCGTATCTGTCGCTTATTTATTTCTCTTCACGTCTGTCTCCCCCTCTAGACCGTTAGCTCGTTGTGGACCGGGAACGAGTCCGTTTCTTGTAGTGAGCCCTCCCCGGGGCTTAGTACGGTGGTCCGCACGGGGCTCAACAGATACGACCGACCGACCGCCTCTCTAACCGAGAACCCAAAGCCGAGCTTCATTTTTCTCCCCGGGAAACCAAACGGCCGTGGCGGCCAGAAGCTGCACCGCCCCCCCCCCCCCCCCCCCGGGACGCGGTGCTCGGGAGGGACGCTGCGCCGGCCACCCTCCTCCGCCCCGGGGCCGCCGACCTCTCCCCTCCCCGATCCCCGGCTCCTCCTTCCCGCCTCCCGGCGCGTGCCCGCCTTCACGGGAGAGGTCGGGGTGGGCAGGGGACGGAGGAAAGGATTCAACTGACCTTGAATGGTTGCCAGTGTACTATTGCTCATCAGGGCTGGGCTGAGAGCGCCGCCTAGCGTCCCTGGATTGAGACTGAGTAAGGCACCTCTGCAATTCCAAGAGGGGACACAGAGTCAGGGGAAGGGTCCGTCACCACCGCGGAAGAGCGGGAGCTGAGGGGCCGGGGGCGGCTAGAAAGACCGAATTTCAAGAGAGCGCGACGGAGCCCTCCTCTTCGGTGCCACGTTCCCCCGCGGCCTCCCGGGGACCTCGCAGACGGACTGACCGCCCGGGTCCAGTTATGGCCGGTTCAAAGAGCTGGGGCCGCTGGAGGGTACCCGACTTCATCGAGGGATCCTTTAGGTCTAGGTTTTGAGGCGCTCAGTACAGTACTCTGCACACAGTTAAGCGCTCGATAAATACCACTGACCGATTGGTGCCCCTCGACCCCTATCTCCCTTCCCGCCACCTCCAGCTTCAAATCGGGAAGAAATTCCCGGCGTGAACCTCCGGCCACGGCCCATCCACCGGGACCCGGGACCGCCACCCTCGGCTAGACGTGCCCGAGGAGGTTTCGGGACGAGAGGGCCGGCGGGGCCATCTGGCTGGTGGCCCCTTTCATCTCACGGGGGCTGGGGGAGGGGGAAAAGGAGAGGAGGGGAGGGAGGGACGACTCCTTACCCAGCGGCAAACTGCGAGGGCGCCATCAGGCCTGGGCTGAGTCCCGCCGCAGCAGCCATGGCGGCGAGACTCGCGTTGGCGGGCAACTGTGCTGCGCCTTGCAGGGCGGCCGCCGCTGCCGTTTGCAACCCTGATGCCGTCACCATCACCTGGCTGGTCCCGAGAGGGGAGGACAAGGGGGCGGAGGTGGTCTGCGTTGTGCTGGTCTCGCTGGCGCCGGATGCCTCGGAGGCCGAGGCCGAGGGGGAGGGGCTCCGGGTGGGTGGCGTCGCCGCCGAGGGGGCCGGGGGGGGCCGTGGAAATCACCGTGGCCGGGGGGTTGGAGGCCGTTTCCGTGGGGCCTGAAAGGAGGAGTTGGGTTAGAACGGGGGAGCTGGGGGTCTGTGAAGCCCTGTCGCGGGCGGGGTGACGGGGAGAAGGAATCGAGTTCAATCAGCACAGCAGGACCCCTAATACATTCTCACTCTTCCTCGGGGTGGGGGTGGGGGGCGGGTTCATGTGTACCCCCTTTAAGACCTTAAGAAAGTCACCAAAAAGAATTCAGTAAGAGAGCCTTAAAATCAACCCACATCGGGACCCTGGCTTTGAATCTTCCCATGAGGAATGACGGAAAGGAGTTGGAGAACTTAAAAAAAATTAAATAAAAGCTTTCCTAGACCCTGTCCACCTGTTTGACCACAGGCCCCGTCCCTCACACGTGCCTCCCTCCCAATCCCACACCCACACTCCGCCTAAGGCTAGGGGCCCATGGCTGTTTAATATTAGTCCTGTTTCCATCCAGGATTTGCAAACTGTTTTCCATTTGATTTTCTCTGGGCATCCGTCTCTCCCCACGGCCTCCCTTCCCCCAGCCCCACCCTCCCCCATTCTGTGAGTCCCCCTGCATCACGCTTTGCACAGTGTAAACCACTTGAGGACAACCAAAATGTAGAATCCACCCCAAAACTCCACCCAAGCGTCGCCCACGGGTGCCAACTACTTTAACATCTCCTTAAACTAACATGCTTAAGCAGGCCTGACGACAAGGCTTCCACTTCTCTTCCCCAAAACTAAGTAAACAAGCAATTACAGGAGAAAAAGAACAAACAGATTTAGCAGATAGCCGAGGTGGAAGAAAACGGGGTAGGCATTCTCTCAGACAACTGGCCGGGGTCGGCGGGGGCGTAGAGAAGAGAACCCCAGCTGGGAAACCCTGAGGAGGTCTTCGTTCTGAGGGGTTTAACACAGTCCATGTCTGTGGGGCTCCTAGTCTTATTCCCCATTTTACAGATGAGGAAACTGAGGCACACAGAAATGAAGTAACTTGCCCAAGATCATACAGCAGGTCCCCGGACCCTGAAGTTGGGCTAAGCGAGGTTTTGTTGTATAGACTCTCCTCTCAGCTGTCTGTCTCTTTATGATTAATTGTGGTTCAGCACTGGATTCCCCCCACTCTGCCCCTCGCAATCACAGAAAATCTCTCTGGAACCTGCAGAGCTCTGGATCTCTCTGTGGTCTAAAATGGGAGGTTGAAATCGGGCTTTTTTTCTGTTTGTTTCTGTTTCTAAACGGCCTTGCTCCTGCTTTAAGCTCCTCTGGCAGGATAGGCTAATTCGCGACGCTGATTATTGCCAAAATGATGGACAGGTCCAATCGGCCATTTTAGAAATCATTTTGCGGTCGAGTGCACAAGCAATCGAACCAGGGAGGGCTCGCTCACTCGGTTGTGTCCAAATGAAAAAACTCCAAAATTAGAATCCTACAAGTCAGGAATTAAAATTGGAGGGGGGTGGGGGAGACTGCATGAAGTCAGCAGGGCAGAGGGGTCCCGCCCGCTTCCAGGGGCACCTAAGGTCCCGGGACCGAGAGGCTTCGTGGCCCAGGTCACGAACCGACGGCTCTGGGCCAACCGGAACCCCAGTTCCCGCCAGCCCAATCCCCGCCAAAAATCCACCCCAGAGCCGAGAACCCCAACGGGACAACAAAGCCAGTGGAAAAACCGCTCCGGCCCGTTCCTCGGTCAATTGCAGCCCCCGGCATCGCCCACAGGCTGAGACGTTTGGCTCCATTCACCCGGGGGGCCTCGGCTCTGTGGGACCACGGCGGCCGGAGAAAGGGGCCGCCCTCTTACCTGTGACAGAGAGGTTGGTCACGGCGGCGGCGCTGGTGAGGGGGAGGACCGGGTTGACTGTGAGGGTGGTTGCCGCGCTGCTTGTCACCAGGCTTGGAGTGGTTGCCACCTAGGGGGTGAGAACAGATGTGAGGTTCCCGGGAGTTGACGGGAGGGAAAACAATCCTGGACCAGCTGGTCTTTGCACCCTGGGCATTTAAAAAGAAAAGAAAAACATTCCAACAGCCTCATACGACGAGGATGGAAGTACCAACTCCTCGCCCGTCCGACGGCGGCGGGTAGCCCTATACTCTGGACCTTTCTGAAAAAAGCTGCTACAGGCAGGTATTCTTATTATTCCAAACAATCTGGGAGATTAGGGGTGGGGCTGGGGTGCGGGAGAAGGGAGAAGAAGGAAATGAAACGTCCCTGCTCAGGATTTTAATGACAGAAGCCCGGTCGAGGGCAGAGCGAAAGCCTTTGCTTCAATTCAACTCTCACGAACACCAGCCTCATCCAACCCGTTTCATCTCGGTGCGCCGGCCCCCTCCTCCTCCGGCCACCGGTAGCGACGCCCCCGACCCCCTCACCCCCTAGGCCGCGCTACTTTGATCTGAACCAAACACTTCAGTTCGCTTGACCAGAGCAACGCATGTGAGCTTTGAGTTGCCTCTGTTTTAAAGGACTCTCCCATCGAAACGCAGCCCGCAACAGAATGAATCGAGAAAACAAGCAGAATTCGAGTCGGACAGAAACGGTGCCGACACTAGATTAGGCCGGGGAAAATTACAGCCTGCGGGGGCAAAGGAGTTGCCACGATCTCTTCAGGGATGGCGGAACGAAACCCGTACTCTCACAAGTGCTCAGTACATGCTCTGTATAGAGTAAGTGCTCAATAAATACCATCGATCGACAGCACCGATCGAGAAGCAGCATAGTATAAGTGGATAGAGCGGGACCTGGGAGTCAGAAGGCCATGATGGGTTCTAATCCCGGTTCCCCCACTTGTCTGCTGTGTGACCTTGGGCAAGTCTCTTCACTTCTCTGTGCCTCAGTTTCCTCATCTATGAACAATGGAGATTAAGAGTGCGGGACCAATATGGGACAGGGACTATGTCCAACCTGGATAACTCGTGTTTACCCCAGGTGCTTAGAACAGTGCTTGGCATATAGTAAATGCTTAACAAGTACCACAAATATCATCATTATTATTATCATCTACTCAAACATATCCAGGCCCCTACTCACTCCTACAAAAGACAGGGAAAGAGTAGATATTTTCTTCAGGGAGTCACTAACTGTGGTGAGACACTGACAAGACTGAAACGGCTTTCAAATGGAAAGAGATGTTTTCCAGGCTTACGGAAACATTTCTGTTCTTAGCAAAAAAAAACCAATCCCAAGGATTTACCAGCGGATGCGGGGCGTCGCTAAGAGCAGACAAAGCGGAGGTGAATTGACATGCCCGAACTGCACTGGTCGCAGCAATTTTAGGTGGGAAGAATTTCCCCTGCCCCGCTGTTAACAAAGAAGGGGTGCGTTTATGGGGGGAGTGGTCCGGGGGGACCCCGTGGACCTCTCGCCCGCGTGGCTTACCAGGGAGGTCGGGCTGGGGAAAATTGCTTTGATAGGCGAGCTGCTGGTTCCACCGCTACTGGGTGGGTTGATCCTTTTCTCCTTCTGGCGCCGGTTGCAGAACCAGACGCGGATCACCTCCTTCTCCATGTTCAGCTGATCGGCGATCATGGTGATCTCGTCCGAGGTAGGCTTTTGATTCTGTGGGGGGGGGGGAGGGAGGGAGATGTGGGTTTTCAAAAGGACGCGGCACCTTCACGGCTGGAGAGACCCCGTAAGGCTGTCGCCATCTTAAGGGACGGAGGGGGCAGGGGAGAGTGGGGAGGGCGATTAAGACCAGGTTGCGAGTGACCGGATCTGACTGCTTCAATCCCCCAGGTGCCTCAAGAGAAGGATCAGAGAAATAAAGCCACGGGAAACTACCTCTTAAAAGATAACCTATCTCGCCATCGGAGAGAGGGCGAGGCCGTCTCACTTGGGCCGTCAGGGGTCTGACCTCATTCCCGTTTCCCAGCTTTGGGAAAGACGGAGATTCCGAGTGAAACTCTCGGCCCCGACAAAAGGCGGTGCTTAGACGTTCTACTCGACGTATGAAGATCGCCTCTGAACCGATGAATTTGCTATCTTTGACTCTCAGCTCTCACCTCTCCAATTTTCCTGGCCGGTTCTTAACCAAGACAGTGCGGGTCGGGAAGTGGCCGGGGGGAGCCCAATGGAGGGACTTTGAGGGAAGTCATCCAAATGTGACAAGTCCAGACTTTTTGGCATTCTGTCTTGCCCTAGCCACCCCGCCCCCTGCCAACACCAAGCCAAGGAACTCCTTACCTCCAGGAAACTCTTCTCTAAGGCCACACGGATGTTGGTCTCTATGCTTGTGCGTTTCTTCCTCCTCCGATTCAAGCCCTCGATTCCCATCCCCGGAGAATTCACGGCACTTGGGCTGGAGAGGGCTGAATCTGTTGAGAGGTTCTCTGGGAGGGAAAGCCAAAATGAGGAGCAAACCGACAGAGCTCGGCCGTTAACGCTCTCGGGTATTGATCTGGAGGCCAAGGGGTCAAAGGAGCGGGGGCGAAATTCGCTCCTTTCCCACTTTCCTGATCGGCTGGGGCTCCTTTCGGGTGGATACCCACGGTGGGCTTTGTGGAGAGTTAGGAACGCCCTCTACCCTCTCTGTTCTAGAGGAGCCTTCTGAAACAAACAGCTCGAAGCCAAAACACAACGTAGGGTGAAGCCATTAATTCGATCGTCTTCAATTGTCTTTACTGAGCACTTACTATCTGCAGAGCACTAAGCACTTGGAAAGTACAATCCATGAGGGGCGTGCAACTTTATGTCAGGTCTGCACCCCTTCTTGGAACTAGCTGGTGTGGCTTACCACCCAGAAAACCCGAGGATAAAGCCACCAGATTCCATCCCGATCCCACCTGTGGATGGCTTGAATCTGGAGACTCAAGGTGGATCGGGGAAATAAAGCTAAGGGAAATTACCTCCTAAAAGACAACCTATCTCGCCATCGGAGAGACGGTGATGCAGCCCTGACCTCATTCCCGTTTCCCAGCTTTGGGAAAGACAGAGATGCTGTCCTCTCCCAAGTGCTTAGCAGAGTGTTCTGCATACCTTCAGCACTCAATAAATATGACCGACTGATTGATGATAAGGACATCCGAATGAAACCCATTGGGACTACAGAGGTAAATCATGATGCTCCGTTTTCTTAAGACCCGAAGCCCGTGATAACCCTCACCATCCAGTGCAGTGCAAACTCTTCATGTGGGCTCAGAAATCTATGAACTAAAACTCCCCCAAAGCCACGGGAGAACTGCCCTGGTTAGCTGTTATGCTAGCCCAACTGCAGAGAATCCTAAAATGCTCTCCCTCTGAAAAAAACAATAGAGTGGGAAGGGATTGTTGATTCCCTCCTTCACCCACCTGCATCATTGAGCCACTTTTCTAGAAGTGGCTTTAACTTGCACATGTTCTTAAAGCTGAGGTTCAAGGCTTCAAAGCGAGAGATGGTTGTTTGGCTGAAGTCATTTCCATAGAGTTTGCCCATAGCGAGTCCAACATCACCCTGCACAAGACAGAGCAAAGAGGGGAGAGAGAGGGAGAGGGAAAAAGAGAGTGGCAGGGAGAGAGAGAGAGAGAGAGAGAGAGAGAAAAGGGGTGAGAGGAAGGGGGAGAGAGACAGAGAGTGAGAGGGAGGGAATAAGAGAGAAATGTCACTAACATTTATAGTCTTCCCTCTGGAAGTCCTAAAACATGAAGCCCGATGGCCATCAATATTGCGGGTAACAAGGACTGAGCCTGGTTTTCATACTCAAACTCCGCATTCCACGGTCTGTACAGATGGACAGCTAAAAAGATCGCTTTGCTAATCTCGAAAAAGATATTTGAGAACTCACAATGGAGGGGTTGGACCTGTTTCAGAAATGCTTTCAAAAAGCTAGAAATCGGGTCTCATCTGGCCAAACAGCAGGTCTCTGGATTGCCAGTTTCATCGGCTCAGCCAGTATGGCATCTATATTTTCAAACTAGACCTTGCAATTTTTTTAAGTGGTGTTTCTTCTGAGGAGCGTTTTTTTGAAAAATGGTATTTGTTAAGTACTTACTATGTGCCAAGCACCGTACTAACTGCTGCGGTAGATACAAGCAAATCAGGTTGGACACCGTCCATGTCTCACAGTGGGGCTCACAGTCTTAATCCCCATTTTTCAGATGAAGGGACTTTATTCCCCATTTTCCAGATGGGGAAAATGAAGTCCAGAGAAGTGAAGCCACTTGTCCCCGGTCACACGGCTCTGCCGGAATTAAAACCCAGCTCCTTCTGACTCTCGGGATCGTGCTTCTCGAAGGAACTCAATGTGAATACCACTAATCATCTCAGGTAACCGCAAAATCTGCCAGGGGGTGGGGGAAGGTTGGAGAATGGACAGCTTGTACGAGCCGGGGTCACGGTCGGCGCCAGAGGCAGATTCAGTAGCGTGGGCTCACCAGCCTAGGCAGCCTCCTGAGAAGTCAGTCAGGTGGGGGATTATCCAGACCTTTGCCTCCTCTTCCTCCCTTCGGCCACTTTATCATCCGCAGGCTGGCACATGCGTGAGGCGATGGGATGAAAATCTACTAGGGATGATGCCATCGGCTGCTTCTCTCCTCAAAAACGTTAAGGGGAAGAGGAGGTCGGCGTGGCCGGCTCCAAGAGAAAGGCTGGGGGTGGTTATGTGACCATTTCAGTTGCTCACGCTTTTCCTCGGCCCCATTTAGGAGGGGAAATCAGAGTGTGGTTGGCTGTAGATCGCCCGCCTCTCCCCCTCCCAATTAACCGAGAGTTCCTCGAGTACTCACTGCCTCCCGCCTCATTAGCTGCTTCGAAGTATTAGTCCGGCAGACAAGCTAATCTTCGTGGTAAGCATCACTACTCCTGCTCAACTGCTGGTTCCCTTCCCGCGCCAGGATCTCAAAGCATTAGTCCAAAAATTCTTACACTAGACCTCCTAAGCAGTCAAGTGGGTCAGTATTAGCAACCCAAACACGCAGGTGCAGCGGGAAGATGCAGGAAGAATGGGTTTCTTTTGGATTTTTCTTTTTAAGGACTTTTGAAAACTCAGAAGCCATATGCACCCCTTGGGCTATGTGGAAAACGAGAGCAAATTTTTCCAAGGAATGGAGACTTTTTTACATGAAATTAGTTCACCGGGTTAAAACGCTATTGTACAATCGGCTTAGGGTGTCCTTATCTTACTACACCCGTGATTCACAACAGGAGAAGGGGCCGGTCCACTTGCCACAAATTAAATCCCGGGGGGAGTTGGCTGGACTCGGTTAGCTCGCCAAAAAGAGAAAAGGAAAGGGGAATTTTATTATTGTTGTGGTTATGACTAATATTACGAACAATCAATATCATTAATATGAATGTAATAACGATATTAACTGTGGTATTTGTGAAGTGCTTACTATGTATCAAGCACCACTAAGAGCTGGGGTGGTTACAAGACAATCGGGTCTTACGCGAGGCTCACAGTTTAAGTAGGAGGAAGAGCACGTACTGAATCCTCGTTTAGCAGATGCGGGAACTGAGGCACAGAGACATGAAGTGACTCGCCTACGGACACACAGCAAATGGCAGAGCTGAGATTTGAAGCCAGGTCCTCTGTCTCCCAAGCCCAGACTCTTTCCACTAGGCCACAGTGCTTCCCTGCTGCTAAGAAAGGAGGCTAATCGATCATTCAAGCTGGAAGAAATGAAGCACTAGAAGCAGAGGCCTCGTCTGCTGTGTGACCCCGGGCAAGTCAGGTAACTTCTCTGGGCCTCGGTTCCTTCATCTGGATAATGGGGAATTCAATCCTCCTCCCTCTGACTTAGACGGTGAGCCTCACGTGGGACAGGGACTGTGTCCAAACCTGATTACCTCGTATCTATGCCGAGTTTTAGAGCAGGCACAGAGTAAGTGCTTAACAAGTACTGTTAAAAAAAAAATTCTTAATCTCCCCCTTTAGAGCAGAGAGGTCAAATGGCAAAGCCCTCAAGATCTTCACCCCATCGCCCTTCAACACAACCTTTTAAATGCTCACGCAGCTAGTGGTGTGTGACACCACTCTAGCTCCTCAGTCTCGGAGGGCGGCCTTAACGGGAAGCACGGTGGCCAGCCCGTGTCTGGGAGACAGAAGGGCCTGGGTTCTCATCCCGGCTCTGCCACTCGTCTGCAGTGGGACCCTGGATGAGTCACTTCCCTTCTCTGGGCCTCAGTTCCCTCACCTGTAAAACGGGCATTAAGACCGGACATCAAACGCGGGACGGGGGCTGTGTCCAATCTGATGAGCGCGTATCCACCCCAGCGCTCGGTACAGTGCTTGGGACCTAGTAAAGGCTTAAATACCATAAATAAAAAAAGGACCGTTTGGAGCCGCTGACTTCAAACGGCGCTTTTCGGCCCTGTAAGGGAAGCCACGTTAGCCCGAGCGAGCCCACAGAGAGGCCTGCTGGGTAGAAAGGGGAACCATTTCCGACCGACGAGGCCGTGGGGCCGGGCCGGGGGGAGTGTTTTACTTCGCCGCTGTTGTCTCTACGGGGATGAGAGGAGGGGTTGAGAAAAGGCTGCTCGGTCCTACCTGAGTGAATCCAAGTTTGATCCGTCTTTGTTTGAAAGTCTTGGCGAACTGTTCGAGTTCTTCAAGGTCACTGGGCTCCTCTAAGTTGGGAGGGTCGATTCGCTTTGGTGCAGCCTGGCTCTGGGGAAGGGTCTGAATTGGGGTTGCTGCTATTGTGCGGGTTGGGGTTGCTGGCTGTTGGAGAAGGGGACCAGAGGACCAAAAAATAATAATAATAATAAAAAAAAGACAGAGGCAGACAAACAAAAAGGAGAAACAGGTGCGCCATTAGAAACAAGGACATTTAATCTGCAGCCTATCGCTGATTCGGGGAGGGAGGGGGGCGCCTCCGCCCTCCGTTTCCCCTCTCCTAGGCCCGACCCGCTCCCAAGTCCCTTTGGTCCGACGGCAGTTTGGCCGTGGAAGTGCCGGCTGAGCTCCTCCCCGTCTCCGGCAGCGGGGCCGCCCGGGTCGGGCCCGGCTCGGTCACTTATCTGCTGGGTGACCTTGGGCAAGTCACTTCACCGGGCCTCGGTGACCTCATCGGGAAAACGGGGACCGAGACTGTGAGCCCCACGTGGGACGGGGACCGTGTCCAACCCGATTTGCTTCTATCCACCCCAGCGCTTAGTGTAGTGCCTGGCGCGTAGCAAGCGCTTAACAAACGCCGTAACGATCGAGCTCGGGGCGGGAAGGCTGACCTGCGAGGTGAGGGTGATGCTTGGCTGAGACTGCAGGAGGTTGGCTTGGCTTTGCTGAGGTAGTTGCGTTAAAAGATTCTGCGCTTGCAAGAGGCCTGCAGAGGACAGATACATTTTCCACGGATATTAGCTCGTTGCGGGTGGGGAACGTATCTCCCGACTCTAAGATACCGTCCTCGCCCAAAGGCTTAATACAGCGCTCGGGAAACGCTCAATGGATACCATCTTTCGACTTGAAAATCTGCCCTGCACAAAAAGCCAGGCTTTAGGGGAGAAACTAATATCCCACTGCCCCCCTACCCCATCCCACGCCCTGACTGTGATCGTGGAAGGCTTTAATGGGGCTAACAAATACCCGCTGAGGAGTGAAAAGTCAGGAGGGACTAAGAGGTATTTTACGTGTCATCGTGGCAAATGCAGAGGGCTGTGGAGAAAAAATATGAAATTCCCGCTAGGGTATAGTTACGTGTTTCTTCCTTTTCCCACTGTAAGCCCCACATTTCTGGCGCTAAAATCCACTCTTTCCTCTCCATCCAAACTGCTACCACGTTGATTCAGTCACTCATCCTATCCTGCCCGGATTACTGCATCAGCCTCCTGGTTGACCTCCCAGCCTCCTGTCTCTCCCCACTCCAGTCCATACTCCACCCCGCTGCCCGGATCATTTTTCTACAAAAACGTTCCGGGCACGTCCCCCCGCTCCTCAAAACCCCCCAGGGGTTGCCCACCCACCTCCGTATCAAACACAAACTCCTCTCCAATGGATTTAAAGCTCTCCATCCCCTTGCCCCCTCCTACCTCACCTATTGTCCTTCTACAACCCAGCCCGCAGACTTTGCTCCTCTCTTGCTAACCTTCTCACTGTGCCTCCATCTTTCCCGTCTCGCTGCCGACCCCTCGCCCACGTCCCGCCTCTGGCCTGGAACGCCCTCCCTCGTCTAATCCGACAGACAACCACCCTCCCCCTCTTCAAAGCCTTACTGGAGGCCCATCTCCTCCAAGAGGCCTTCCCGGTCTAAACCTCACTTTTCCTCATCTCCCAGTCCCTTCTGCATCGCCCTGACTTGCTCCCCTTTCTCTACCCGCCTCCCAGCCCCAAAGCACTAGTGTACAAATCTGTCATTTTATTTATCCCTTTGCTCTTTCCCTCTTCCAGCACCAAAGTACCTACCTACAGATCTGTTATTTTATTTGTATTGATGTCTGTCTCCCCCACTCTAGACTGTAAACCTGTTGCGGGCAGGGAATATGACTGTTTATTGTTGCACTGTCCTACCCCAGCCGCCAAGTACAGTGTTCTGCCCATAGTAAGAGCTCAATAAATATAATTGAATGAATGGATGAGATTCTACCTGCCTAGCTCCTCCATTCGACTGTAAACGCCGGAAGAGGGGAGGCGGCACCATTTATTCTAAGTGAACCATCCCAAGCAGCCTAAAACAGCGGCTGCCCAGTGTAGATCGATCCGTACTATGAAATTGGAGAATCCAAAAGAAACAAAAAAACGACAAAGAGACAAGCCGAAGTAGGCATACAAACGGCCTGGGGAGTGGTGCTTTCCTCTGTCTGAGTCAACTTTCATTCTTGGGTATAAATAGCTGTGGAAGGGATTATTAAAATTTACAATTTTTAAGGCCAAGCCCTTTGATGGGTATCTTCTCTTCTCCGATTCAAGTGACAAAAGAGTGAGGCGGACTGCCCCAGATGATAATTATTCCGATTAAAACATCTCTCCCCCAAACGTGACTATTCTGATTAAAACATTCCCCCCCGCCCCAGAGGATATTACCTTGATTAAAACATCTCTCCCCGTCTGCCCCCAATTACACTGTTTCGAATAAAACGTTTCTCCCCCACTGCCCCAAATGATATTATCCCGATAAAGATATTTCTCCCCTTCTAGACTGCAAGCTACGTGTGGTCAGGGACTATTTCCTCGAGCTCTGTTGCATTATTCTCTCCCTACCGTTTAGTTCAGTGCTCTGCCCACATAAACACTTAGTACTCTGCCCACATAAATGTTCGGTGGCTCCGTCACTTGTCTGCTGCGTGACCTTGGGCAAGTCATTTCACTTCTCTGGACCTCAGTTACCTAATCTGTAAAATGGGGATCGAGACCGGGAGCCCCACGAGGGGCAGGGACGGTGCCCAACCTGATTACCTTGTATCTACCCCAGCGCTTAATACAGTGGCTGGTACCTAGTAAGCGCTTCACAAACACCATCATCAGCATCAGTAGTAAATACCACTGATTGAGCCCTGATTTCTCCGATGAGACTCATCGGCAAACACACGCACCCTGGGAGCTCTCACTGCTAAAAGGTTCTTCAAAGTGGATTGGAGCTGTTCCTCGTAAATAGAGGGTTCTTGCTGCCATGGGCAACGTGAGGTAAAAGCTGGATCTTGGGGAAGGTGTGATTAAATCAGTTTCAGAGTGGTACCAATCAGCCCAAATTGCCCTTCGAGTCAGATTCGGAGAGACCTGAAAAATCGGTCCCCCCTAGTTGGTAGTCATTTTTGGAGCGGCCGAGTCGGACGGTAAAAGTCTGTGCCAAGTCAACGACCGAAACCAACGAGCTTCACGGGGCACCGGAGGCCCATGGAACGCTCCCTTTGAGGACAATCGGGGCAAAAAGAGAGCTGGCCTAGGGAAGCTTGGGGTCTCTCTCCGGCTCCCCTGCACACCCCCCATGTCCTCACCGGGGCCAACTCTCTTCAGCCATTCTTCCTGCCGCGGGTTTCCACCCACCCACACTGCCAACTCCATCCACTCCCTATCGTTTGATGGAGTCCCGGGCCCGGACGGCGAATTTAACCGCACAAAGGCCGCGTGCTCGGGCTTAGTCAGTGATGAGGCTCTTAGCTGCTCCAGAGAGATGGCTTGGGGGGATGCTTCTTCACTTCTGAAAGTGGATGCTTCCCCTCTGGCCACAAACACCTGTAGCCCCTTCCCCAGGTGCTAAGTGGTATTTCGATCCAAATCTAAACCGCCTGGCATCCGGACGGGCCCTTCGGCCGCTCAGAGGGAAGGGGGGAGAGAGGAGGCCGTGGCTCTCCGGGCCGGGACCGGTCCGGTCCTCCGGGCCGCGCTCACCCTGCTGCCCCTGTGGGGTCTGCGAGATGATGAACTGGGCTGGTTGTAAGTTGGTGGTCGGATGCACCAGGACGAACTGCTGCAGGTTGAGATTCTGTTGTTGCAGCTGCTGCAGCTGCTGCAGGTCCTGAAAGACGAAACAGATGCGAGGTTCAGTCATTCGTTCGTTCAATCGGATTTACTGAGCGCTCACTGCGTGCAGAACGCCGGACGAAGCCCTTGGGAGAATACAAGAGAAAAATAGGCAGACACATTCCCTGTCCACGATGAGCTTACAGTCTAGAGGGGGAGACAGACATGAATAGAAATGAAAAAAGAAATGACAGATGTAGACATTAATGCTGTGGGGCTGGGGGGTGGGGGTGGAATGAATAAAGGGAGCGAGTCAGGGCGACATAGGAGGGAGTGGGAGAAGAGGAAAGGAGGGCTTAGTCAGGGAAGGGGGTCACAGGGGAGATGTGCTTTTAATAAGGCTTTGACCGTGTGGGGAGCGTGAGGCTGAATCAATTGATCAACCAGTGGTATTTATGGAGCGCTTACTATGTGCTGCACCCTTGGGAGAGCACAATACAACAGAATTAGCAAAAACATTCCCTGTCCATAACGAGTTTCCAGTCTAGATGTCAGGGCTTTCCCTGCAAGCTGGTAAAATTCACTGAGAGCCCACCTTGAACCCAAAAGGCCTGGGGGAGGGATTAAAATTCACTTGGAGCCCAAAACCAGAAGGTTACGCTCATTAGAGATTTCTCCTGTCCTTCCAGAAATTCCAGTGCTCTCTAGCTTATCTTGCATCAACGACTGATCCACGCACCTATCGAAATCTGTCACCTGCCCGCATCTTCATCGATGCGTTGACTAGTATCGTGGAAGAAATGAAAAAGATATGGAGTAAACTTCCAATCCCATATAAAATGAAAACACACCCAGGAGAGGTCTGGGCCGCCAGGTTATTTAGCATTTAGAAGAACGAGGTGCGGGCGGATGATTGGAATTTAATGATTTTAATTTTTTTTTAAATGGAATTGGTTAAGTGTTTACTATGTGCCAAGGACTAAACTAAGCTCTGGGGTGGATATGAGATCATCAGGTTGGACACGGTCCCTGTCCCACGTGGGGGTGCTTACAGTCGAAAAAGGAGGGAATAGGATTTAATCCCCATTTTTCAGATGCGGAAACTGAGGCACAGAGAAGTTAAGGGGCTTGCCCAAGGCCAGAGAGCAGACAAGGGGAGGAGCCACAATTAGAACCCAGGTTTTCTGACTTTCAAGCCTTTGCTCCTGCCACTAATTTTCCTGAAAATGCTGATGAAAATGTACCATGCTGCTCCATGATTAAAAAAGTGAATGGGTCAGATATTTGAAAAATAGGCTATCTTCGTAACTGGATAAGTGGCAAATCTAAGCTCATGCTTTATCGTTTTCTTCCTGTGCCACCCATATCATCTGATGAACAGTGGAGAGATGTAGGCTTTGGGCTAGAGAGAGGGAAATCAAGTCCGGTACATGTCAGAGGAATGGAGAGAGTCTAAGACTCTTTGACTCTGTGGGCACAAACCACCAGCCCACAGCCTCAAGCCTCACTGGGCGTCAGAAGACCTTGGGCTCTAATCCCAACTCCTCCACTTGTCTTCTGGGTGACCTTGAGCAAGTCATTTCACTTCTCCGGGCCTCAGTTCCCTCATCTGGTAAATGGGGATTTAATATCTGTTCTCCCTCCTATTTAAACTGTGAGTCCCACGTGGAACGGGGACTGTGCCCAACCTCACTATCCCGAGTCTATCCCAGTGCTTAGAACAGTGCGTAACACGTAGTGAGCGCTCAACAAATACCATTTGATAGGAGAAAACTACTCGGGAGTATGCGTCAGATAAGAGATCGAACGGTGATTCGTGAAGCGAGGCCTGGGGGTTCGGAAGACCTGGGCTCTATTTCCGGCTCTGCCACTTGCCTGCTGGGGACCCTGTGAACTTCGCCGTGCCTCATCTGTAAAACGGAGATTCGACTCCTGTTCTCCCTCCCACGTAGGACGGGGAACCGGGTCCGACCCGACCATCTCGTCTCCGTCTGCCCGGGCTCGGTACAAAGTGCTTGCCACGGAGTCAGCGCGTACCGAACACCGCAATTCTTCTTCACAATTTGCCGTTTCCAGGGAAGTTGGCTATTTCGGCGCCACGCTGACCTCCTCGACTCAGGAGGGCGAGGGGGGCGCCAGCTCGCACCCCCAGCGGTGGCAAGGGGCCAAGGCCGGTCCCCCTCAATCGGGGCCCCCGTACCCACACACCTTTCGCCGCTCACTGTGCAATCTGGATGGGCTGAGAGAGGGGGATCTGGGTCATGGGCGTGGCGGCGGAGGCGGAGATGGTGGCCCCGGCGGCGCTGTGCTGTTGGCTGGCCGAGTGCTGGACGGCGGCCGCCAGCAGCTGGGCCTGGGCCTGTTGGAGCAGGAGCTGCTGCTGGGCCGGCGTCAGGGTCAGCTGGACACGGAAGCAGAACAAACGGGTCAGCGCGGCCGGCCGGGGCCGGCCTTCCGCTCCGTCACGCGCGGGGACCAGATGTGAGTGGCGCTAGGCCTGGGCTGCGGGACCCACCCTGTCCGCGCCCAGACTTAACCGGGTCATCGCCGACGGGCAAGCTTGCCCGGGAAGCTGACGACGCGAGCAGAACCCACCGGTCTCACGGGTCCCTCGAGAGGGGACTTAATACAAAAGACAAAACCCATAAAACCAATCCGGTCCCTCCAGGATAGAAGAAGAAGGTCTCCCCGCCAACAGAATGGCCGCTCACTGGCCAGATGAATGCGGGATGTGGTCGCTGAGGGAACCGATAAAGCCCCGGCTCCTTGAAAGCGGCCCCGGTCTGGGCTAGATCCCCCCCACTCCCCCACAAACAACCCGGATTGCGGCCGCGAGGGTGGTGAGGAATGGGAGTTCGGTCTAATCTCCCTCCAGAGATTTCCCGGAACAAGGTCTGTTTCCCTCATGGCTCGACGGATGGAATTGGCATCCATTCACATCCTTTCTCCGACATCCCCTTTATCTCTGGGAAACAGGTGGCGCTGGCCTCCCTCTTGACACGCGAATGAACCCCGATGCCCAGTTCTAAGAAAATCCCCATCTTCACAGACCCGGAGCCCCATGCGCCTCTAACCACTACGGGCAGGCACCAGTCAAGCAAAACGTAAATAATCCAAAAGGGGAAATCTGTTTAGAGGGGATCTGGGCCGGCTTTCTCGAGGCAGTGAATTGAAAATGCGCTTTTTAAAGGCGGCGAGATGAAGCCGATCTCTCCGGCCCGGACCACGGAAACCACGGCCGAGTCTGGCCTCCGTGAAGCCTCCGCGGTGAACGGAACCAAGGCCCGGAGCCGACGACTGAATGAGCAGTGACATCGGTGGGGGGCGGGGGAAATTAAGTGAATTATCCGTCCCTGTCCGAGTTCCCTTTCCCCCACCATCTGGACAGAAGAAACCCAACAGAAATCACCCGGCCGAGAAACCCGATTCACCCTCGAATCTGTCCCGTGCGTTTTGTCGTAACCTGCTGCGACCGTGGCGCCCCTATAAATCACCTTCCTCTCCCAACTCAAACCTTCCCAGAAGGATAAGAGCGTCGTCATCGATGGTATTTACTGAGCGCTTACTGCGTGCACAGCGCTGCGCTAAGCGCTTGGTACGGATAGGGGCGGTAGATGGGCTGGAGGAACTGGTCCCTCTAAAGTCTAAGCAAAGAGATACATGGCATGACCTGGGCTCTGATCGGTGGTATTTACTGAGTGCTTACTGTGTGCAGAGCGCTGCGCTAAGCGCTCAGGAAAGGATAATTCAAGAGCTGGCAGACACGTTATAGCTTAGAGGGAGTGTTCCCGGTTCTTTGACTTGTACCCCGCCGTGAAGTTGGCGATGCCGAATTAGCAACTTGGACCAATTTTCCGAACCTACTGGTCTCAGATCGGATTAACGATTTGCCCGTGGGCTGAAGAGGGAGTTGAAGTGGGGAAGCCAGGAGGAGGGGGAGCTAAAAGCCGGGAGTATAGAAGGACCTGGGTTCTAATCCCAGCTCCTCCACTTGTCTGCTCGGTGACCCTGGGCAAGTCACTTCCTTCTCCACGCCTCAGTTCCCTCATCTGTAAAATGAGGATTAAGACTGTGAGTCCCATGGGGGACAAGACCGTGTCCCATTCAATCATTTCCTATCTACCCCAGCGCTTAGAACGGTGCCTGGCACAGAGTAATCGCTGAACAAACACCACGATTATTATTATTAGCCCCCAAGCCGAACCTCTGCAATCGGCGCGAGAGAGGCGGCGAAAACTCCCCCAGAGAGAGGACCGCTCGGGACCAAATTCTTCTTCCGTCAGGGTGGCGGCTCTCCTTTAAAGAGCGCCATTTGCAACCGCGTTCCCACCAGGTGGGATGAACCGTTTTCATCAGGATGCTGGGGAGGAGCCTTGCCGACAATCCTCTCGGGAAGCCTTACCCCGGTGATCTGTCCTCCGGCCAACATCAGCTGGGTCTGGGGGATGGCTGCCTGCACCGAAGGCTGCTGGGAAGGCTGGCTTGGCTGCTGGGAGTCCCCAGATTCTTCATTAGATTTGGACTAAGAAAAAGGAAAAAAAAAACAAGGAATGATAACTCTGTTTAGTCTAAAATGGATAACAAATGTCTACACAGATACCGTCATCTCGTTGCGGCAGATTAAAATCTGGGGTCGTTAAAAAAAAAACTGGAGCCCCACAGTCCTGTTATAGGCACCGGTACGGCTAATGCGATTGGAGATCTTTCCTGTTACGTCTTCTATATATCGGAACTATTTTTTAATTCCCTCTCTCGCCCTCTCAAAAAAAAAAAATCAAAATCAAAGCTGTAACTATTCATTCAATAGTATTTATCGAGCGCTTACTATGTGCAGAGCACCGTACTAAGCGCTTTCCGTATTCAACAGGAAAAAAGAAGAAAAAAAGGGTTTGGTCCTCCACGAATCCCTAAAACTTAATCCCCATCTAAAGTCCTGAGTGATGGAAACGAGAAAGAGCAGAGAGGATTCTCTCCACGAAGTCGCCTCTGCACCGAGCATCGCCACATCATCACCGGTTTCAAACGCCTTTAAATACCCTCTTCGAAAAACGTTTCAGCCTACCCGCACACTCCCGTCCCGGTGACTTTGGGGAACTTTTAAATCGCATGTTTCTGATTCAATAGAAAAAAGCTTCAAAGAGAAGAAGAGAAGAAAATACTGCATCCAAAAGGGAGAGGGAAGGAGAGCGAGGCAGCACGCAGATAGGCACCGGAAAGGAATGCAGACACATTTTCTGGTAATTAAAACTCATTAGTTATGCAGAGCATTAAAATTCTGCATCGATTTGCATATTTCCCACCACCTGTTTTGGGGACTGCAGAACCGGCTAATTACCATAAAGGCTCTGATTAATTCTGCCAGTCATCGAGAGATAATTACAGTGCAGGACTGTAAACATTCGGCACTGGAGAGCCAGCCTGTTGGCCAACATCTCTCTCGGGGGATGAAAGTTTACCATGGCAACCGGGCGATTTTTCTGCCTCCTCCTCCTCTTCTCTCGCTCGTCGCTATCGCCCCGGTCCTTCCCACTGCAACGGTCCCCCGCAATACTGGGTCCATGTTCCACTGGAGGTCGTGGCTGACCCCCTCACGGTCGTCTCCCCCCTTTCTCTCTGTCATTCCCACAGTCAATCGATCGACCGTATTTATTGAGCTTGGGCAGGGAACCGTACTAAGCGCTCGGGAGAACCCAACACAACCGAGTTGGTTGCCGGGTTCCCTGCCCACAACAAGCTTCCAGTCTACAATCTCCATTCTCCCTCCCATCCCCGCAGCGCATACGTATATATCCGTAATTTATCTATCGACATTTTTTTACATTAATGTCGGTCTCCCCCTATAGAATGTGAGCTCGTTGTGGGCAGGAACGAGTCTGCCTGTCGGTTTATTTTAATCTCCCAAGCGCTTAGTACAGTGCTTCGCACACAGTAGGCGCGGAATAAATACGATCGAATGAATGAACCATTCTCCAACACTCCCTCCGGGGTTGGCCCAGTCATCACCATCATTAATGGTATTTACCGAGCGCTTCCTGTGTCCAGAGGTTGGGAGAGACCCATACAACGGAGTTGGTAGACACGCTCCCCGCCCACAACGAGCTGACAGTCTAGAGGACGCGAGGGCGGGCGGCAGTTGAGGAAACTGAGGCCCAGAGAAGTGGAGCGACTCGGTTACCCCCGGGACGACGGCGGAACGACGACGGCTGCGGGCCGGCTGGCGGCCCTCCGTTTGGCGGCTTCGGCCCGCGCGACCGCCATCCGTTGTCCCGGCCCGGGCCTTACCTGATGGAGGTGTCCGAGGAAGGCCTGGGCGTGCGCTGACGAGATGGCCCCTCCCACCGGCACCGGCTGCTTCTGAAAGTCCAGCCCGTTTGTCTGGGTGCCTGCAATGCCGGAGACAGAAGACGTTATCCTGTCTGCGTGGCACCAACCGCCTGAAACAGGACCGGGCGTTAGCCTCTGGTGGCATCGTGGCGGCACTTCGGCGCCGACTCAGTCAGGCAATCCTATTTATTGAGCGCTTACTGTGCAGAGCACCGGACTGAGCGCTTAGGAGAGGACGGCACAGCGATAGAACACACACATTCCCTGCCCACGACAAGCTCACGGTCTAGGGTCAGACACTGTTCTAAGTGCTGGGGGAGAAATAAGACCAGCAGGCCGGACCTGGACCCTGTCCCACCTGGGGCTCACAGTGTGAGTGGGAAGACCGGACGCGACATTTTGAGGCCGCTAGGATAATTCCAATTACTACTATGGTACTCGTTAAGTGCTTTATTACTACTAATATTAAGAATTGTGGTATCTGTTAAGCGCTTACCACGTGCCAGGCACCGTACTATACCACACGTTATATCTCGTACACTAAAATTATTCATCCAGTCACGTCTCCTCCCGCTATAGCTGTGGCCACTTCCTGTTATCTCCTCATCCCGCCTCCGGCACTGGCTATTTGGAAGTCATTCTGGTTTGTCATCGTCAAGTCATCTTGGTTTGGTTTGAGAAGCGCAGCGGCTACAGTCCGGGCCTGGCAGATAGAGGGTCACGGGTTCTAATCCCGGCTCCGCCACTTTGCCGGGTGACCCTGGGCGAGTCACTTCTCTGGGCCTCGGTTCCCTCATCTGGAAAATGTGGATGAGATTGCGAGCCCCGTGTGGGACAGGGACTGTGCCCAACCCCATTCGCTTGCATTCCCCCCAGTGCTTAGTACAGTGCCTGGCACATAGTAAGCGCTTAACAAATTTCACTGCCATTATTGTCTCCCCTATTGGACTGTAAACCTCTTGAGGGCAGGGGATGTGCAGTGGTTAGGGCTCATAAAGGAGCTCAGTTTTAGACAATGTACTGGAAGCTCCTTGTAGGCAGGGAGCTTACAGGCCACTGTGGAATCGTCCTCCCCCAAGTGCTTAGTGTAGCGTTCTGCACCCAGTAAGCGCTCAATAAATACCAGTAATGAGGACGGTGAGCCGAGGATTAACAGGATTCGGAGTGAAAGTCTCGCTGGAGTTTGACGCCATTTTCTGCCCAATGAGAAGAATCCCAAAGCGACGACATAATCGACATCCGAGCCCGAAAGTCCTGGCGACTTTCAGCGACCAGATGGGCCATCTTGCAAATCCGACGGCTCTTCGTGGCCAGGGGACGTGTCCGCCAACTGTGCTGTACTGAACGCTCTCAAGCCCTTAGTATAGCTCTCTGCACACCGTAGGCGCTCAGTAGATACCACCGATGGATCCAAGTGAGGTTATAACGCCCTAGTCTTCCAAAGCCAGGAGTTACAAATTCTCCTCCTTCCGCTCCTCAACAGTCGGTCAATCTCGTATTTCCCGAGCATTTGCTGTGTGCACAGCATTGCGCTAAGCACTTGGGAGAGTCCGCTCTACCGGAGCTGGCCCGCGTGTTCCCTGCCCCATCCCAAATTAATACATGAATTCGCAAAGCGCCTCGAAATGAATAGGTTTCTACGAAGTAGGCTATTGGGAAAGATCACACAGTATGAAATAGCTTTTAAATGGCAGCACTTCACAGCTTTATCCACAGCAGATATTTGTAACAACTTCTTTTTTTTTTTATGCCCCCCGCTCTTCTCAATTCCATTAAAGGTAAGGCGGCCCTAATAGAAGCATCATCCTCCCTCTTTATTGCGGAAACCAATCTTCTAAGGACAAATCTGTGTGCCAAAAGGAACCGGGCCTTTTCGTTCCCAGGCAGATGGATGGTTCCTTAAAAGGAGAAGCGGTGTGGCCTAATGGAAAGCGCCCGGGCCTGGGAGACGGCGGGGCCCTGGCTTCGAATTGCGGCTCCACCGCTTAGGCGTCGTGTGACCCTGGGCAAGTCACTTGTCCTCTCTGTGCCTCAGCTGCCTTATCTGCAAAATGGGGAGTCAATCCCTGTCCTCTGTCCTACTTGGATTGGGAGCTCCGCGTGGGACAACCGGATAACCCTTTAATCTACCCCAGCGCTTAGAACAGTGCTTGGCACAAGGAAAGCGCTTATCAAATACCATCATCATCATCATTAGTAGTAGTAGCAGTAATAATAATAAGAGCCCACATTTACACAGCCACAATAGTATTACTCGGTGAGAAAATCACTTTGGGAGAAGCAGCACGGCCTAGTGGATCAAGCCCGGGCCTGGGAGTCAGAAGGACCTGTGTCCTAATCCTGACCCCCGCCACTCTTCTGCTGTGTGACCTTGGGCCAGCCCCATCACCTCTCTGTGCCTCAGTTACCTCTCCAGGAAAATGGGGATTAAGACTGCGGGTAACCTGTAACTACCCCAGCGCTTAGTACAGTGCCTGGCATGTAGTAAGTGCTTAACAGCTACCATTTTTTAAAAAAAAAAAATCAAAGGAGACTCAAAGGCTGCATAATCCACAAAGGTGGAGGTCAGCCAAGTAGCCAAAGCCGCCGACTACAAGGCCAAGAACTCAGAGGGCTGCATTGCCTTTCCTATCGGTCAGTCCCAGCTCAACGCGACGCCCTGGGCCTAGATGAAACCCCCAATAGTCCTGCAATACACCCCCCCTTCCCCCGGCCTCCGAGTCCCGTAGAAATAACTGATTGCTTCTCCCTATCTCGGCAAGGTAGAGCATCAAGGGTTATCGCCGTGTATTATCGCCTGCTCGCTACGCGGGGCTCGGGGGAAGATTAATGAGTTAATATCTGATGTCTGAACTCCTGAGATGAAAAGCAATAAATACGGGCCAGGGTAATTTCCTAGCTAGAGAAACTGAGGCAGGGAGGTGAGGTGAAGGAGAGGACGGAGGGCTCCGGCTCCAGCTGCTCGCCCTGTCTCGGTCCCCGAATAAAACATTCCACCCCGGGGGGGGGGGGGGCGGGGGATGGGGCTTAACAGGGATCGCACAGGCTACGAACCGTGGCTCTCCGCCAGACTAATAATAATGATCGTGGTATTTGTTAAGCGCTTACTATGTGCCAGGCACTGTACGGAGCGCGGGCTCTGTGAGAAGACGCCCTGCAGCCGGAGAGGGAAACTCAGCCGCTCCCCCAGTAGTGGCGGGGCTCCAGTTACGGGGGGCAAGTGGCATGTCGGCCCAAGACAGCTAAATAATCATCATCATCATCATCATCATCATCATAATGGTACTTATTAAGGGCTTCCTATGTGCCATGCACTGTCCTAGGCCCGGGGATAGACAGTAATAATAATGGTACTTGTCGAGCGCTTACTTATGTGCCTAGCACTGTTCTAAGCGCTGGGGTAAATACAAGTTAATCAGGTTGGACACAGTCCCCT
Organism: Ornithorhynchus anatinus; assembly: GCF_004115215.2. NCBI lineage: Eukaryota > Metazoa > Chordata > Mammalia > Monotremata > Ornithorhynchidae > Ornithorhynchus > Ornithorhynchus anatinus. The sequence goes on along the minus strand of NC_041743.1, from coordinate 3,317,632 downwards.
GTCCCACATGGGGCTCACAGTCTTAATCCCCATTTTACAGATGAGGAACCGAGGCCCGGAGAAGTGAAGTGATTTGCCCAAGATCACACAGCAGACAAGTGGCGGAGCCGGTTTTAGAACCCAGGCCCTCCGATTCCCAGCCCCGGGCTCCGTCCCCTAAGCCACGCTGCTCCTACCTCAAACTGACTTCGCACTTGGTGAGTGAGGCAGTGGGGAGACTGGGCACTGGCTCATCCGACTTCCGAGAAACACTCAAGGCCTGCTAGATTGGCTTTTCTAATTAACCTGAGAAACGGGGCGGCCTAGTGGGAAGAGCCCAGGCCGAGGAACCAGAGGACCTGGATTCTCCGCCTCTGCTGTGGGAACTCGGCCAAGTCGCTTCCCTTCTCTCTGCCTCAGTTCCCTCATCTGTAAAGCGGGGGTGGAGAACCGCGAGCTCCGAACGGGGCACGGACTGCATCCCACCTGATTCGCTTGTGCCTACCTCAGTGCTTAGGCCAGCGCCTGGCGTGCAGTGAGCGCTTAAGTGCTCCACACACAGTCAACACTCACTGAGTTGACTGATTAATTGATTTGGGTCAGGATAGCACCGGGGGCATTAAGGGTGAGAGAGACACAGTCGCGGCCTAAGCTCATCGCCGAGGGCGAGAACGTGGAGCCGTGAGGGGCCGTGAAAAGGGAGGGCTAAAACGGCGGGAGCGGTCCAACCGTTACGGCGCGGTCATCGCCCATCTAAGCCTTTCCGCTTCGACTGTCGTCCGCTTCCTGAGTGACGTCGTGGACTTTTCAAGAACGGCTTTTCCGTTTCACTCCGCGGACGAGCGCGCCTCAGCGCGGCGGGGCTCCTAGCGTGGCTCCGTCTCTGTCGCCCGCCGTCGAGCCTCCCGGAGGGAAGACTTCCATAAAGAACACGCCGGCTCCTCCTCTTGATCGGAGAGAAGGGGAGAAGATACGGTCCGGGAGGCTTCGATTTGATTTACGCCAAGAGGGAGGCGTTTTCTGGCCCGAAGAGGATTTCTTCTCTAACTTCTCCGAAATAGAGGAGCCACGGCTTTAAGAGCTTCGACCAGGAGGGGGAGACAATTAACAATTTCCCAGCTGCCTCTGATTTTTTTTTGCATTTTTTCCTTCAAAAATTCTGCCCGAAGCAGATATAAAAGCAACAAAATTGGGGCAGGGCCATATCTTCACAGGCCTAACGGTATTTTCGAAATATTGCATAAGTAGAGAAAGCGCTCTCCCTCGCCCTTCTGTCCCCCTTTCTCCACCGACCCCCGAGAAGCAGCGTGGCCTAGTGGCGAGAGCCCGGGCTCGGGAGTCGGAGGACGCGGGTTCTAATGCGGACTCTGCCACTTGTCTGCTTTGTGACCTCGGGCGAGTCGCTTCACTTCTCTGCGCCTCAGTCACCGCGTCTGTAAAACGGGGGATGAGACTGCGAGCCCCACGTGGGACGACCTGATTATCTGCCGGCGCTCAGAACGGTGCTTGGCAAATGCTATAATTATTATTATTATTAATATTACCAGCTATAGCTGGATGGGCCCCAGGGCTACCTTGAAGGCTTTTTCAAAGGTTCTCATCTTGGAGTGGAGCCCTGGTGATTTCCAGGTTACTTGCCTTCGGAAGACAGGGTATCTACATTTCTTTCTTTTTTTCCTTTTTTTTCCGGTATTTGTGAAGTGCTTACTAGGTGTCCAGCACTGTTCTAAACGCTGGGGTAGATACAAGTTAACCAGGCCAAATACAGTCCCTGTCCCACTTACGGCTCATTTTTAAGCACTTGTTTGGTCGGTTGGTTTATGGTACCTGGAAACACTATGTGCTCACTCATTCAATCGCATTTATTGAGCACTTACTGTGTGCAGAGCACTGTACTAAGCGCTTGGGAGAGGACAATACAACGGGAAACGGACACATTCCGCACCCGCAACACTGTTCTAAACGCCGGGATGGGTACGAGTCCATTAGGCCAGACACAGTCCCTGTCCAGCATGGGGCTCGCATTCTAAGTAGGAGACTGAGGATTTTGCATTTTGCAGTTACGGAAAACGTGGCCCTGAGAAGTGAAGCGACTTGTCTAAGAGAACACATCTGCAAGGGGCAGGATCAGAACCCAGGCCCTCTGACTCTCAGACCTGGGCTTCATCCGATGGACCATATGGCTTCCATTTCTAAATTGATACGCGTCACCCAGAGAAGCAGTGTGGCTTAGTGGATAGAGTCCGAGCCTGGGAGTCAGAAGGCTCCGCCGCTTGTCTCCTCGTGACCACGGACAAGTCACTTCATTTTTCTGTCCCTCGGTCATCTCATTTGGAAAATGGGGATTAAGACTGTGAGCCCCATGTGGGATGTGGATTGAGTCCAATCTCGTATCTACCCCAGCGCTCAATACGGTGCCCGGCACAGAATAAGTGCTTAAATACCATTAAAAAAAAGGAAAAAACCTTGGCGTCCGTCCTGTCCGCAGCCTACAGGAGAATTTTGGCGGCCTCCATCTTTCCACACCGAGCACTTCTACTCTTTTCCGTCTAACCTCATTTGGAGACCCCTCCATCCCCTTGACAACAAATCTCCGACAAATGTGGTTCGGCGGTACTTTTTAGAGATCGCGTGAACCCCGCCAGAAGCCATTTTAACCATTCCAATGATCTACTGCCACCTGAATTCGGTCTAGGGATAATAATTCTGCCCCTATTTACCTCACAGCACCACTGCGAGGGGAAAACGAGACGGTGTAAGTGTTTTGGAAGACGCTATTTACGGTGAGGCGTTAGTAGTTTTGCTCTTAAATGAGACTGAGACCTTCTTAGCACCTGAGCGGGTGAAGCTCGTTTTCATTCACGCTTCTGGGGACTGACAAAAAAAAAAAGGAAGGATCGGATCATCGGCGTGTCGGATTCCGAGCTCGCGGCGTTATTTAACCTCAAAGGAGCGGTAGGACGATTCTCGGAAGGTACGGCAGCCGTATTCGTGATCCGAGTTTAGGACGTCATCCAGTTGGGCTAGACGGGGGAACGAGGCGTGTTCCTCGGGCGAAGTGAAGCGGGCCCATCCGGACTCGGCGAGCCGGGAGGTCGGAAGAGGTGGCCCGTGCCACCCCTCGTATTTATTGAGCGCTCACTCTGTGCAAAGCACTGTACAAAGCACTTGGGAGAGGACGTTCGAGCAATTCGCCAGGGGCGTCGGACGCAGTGAGCCCTAAGGCGTGGGGCTTCCTGAATCGCGGGGGTGAGCTCTGAGCTACGCTGCTGCCGCTTCTTCCGTACGCCCCGTTTCTTGGCAGAAATACCAATTCGGGAAAGATTGGCGTTTCCCTTAGGAACGCTCCAGGGGGCTTGGAATATCGGACATCCCTTCATCTGTGGCAGGGGTTTCTGATCAGCCAACCGTCGGTCGGTCCGGCCGCTCCTCGCCGTCTAAGCGACAGGGCTGGGGATGTCGCGGAGAAGCAGGGCGGCCTAGTGGCTAGAGCCCGGGGCCTGGGAGTCAGAAGGACCTGGGTTCTAGTCCCGGCTCTGCCGCCTGCCTGCTGTGCGACCTTCGGCGAGTCACTTCACTTTTACGTCATCTGGAAAATGGGAATTAAGAGTGTGTGGGACAGGGGACGTGTCCACCCTGATTATCTCGTATCTACCTGGGTTCTTAGTACAGTGCTGGGCACATAGTAAGCTCCTAACAAATATCACAATTCTTCTTATTATTATTAGAGTGGCGAGAGGCCCAGCCCCGGCCGCTAGGATCTTCGGGATCCAGCAAAGCCGGGATTCTCGAGATCTGGAGTTTATTATTATTATTGCTACTATTCCTATTATCATCATCATTGTGTTTATTAGGCATTTACTCCGGGTCAAGCAGCGTGAGAAGCAGCGTGGCCTAGTGGGCCTGGGAGCCAGAAGGGCCAGGGTTCACATCCCGGCTCCGCCACTTGCCTGCCGTGTGACCATGGGCCGGTCGCTTCACTTCTCCGGGCCTCAGTTCCCTCACCTGCAAAATGGGGATTAAGACCGTGAGGCCCATGTGGGACACGGACTCTGTCCAACCCAATTTGTCTGTATCCACCCCACCACTTAGTAAATCGCCTGGCACACAACTGTTAAGCTCTGTTCTAAGCGCTGGGGTGGATCCTAGTCGATCGGGTTTGCTCCCACCTTCTCCAAGCTCCCCTAGATGGTAAGGGAACGTGTCTACTAACACTGCTTCACTGTCCTTTCCCAAGCGTTTAATACAGTGTCCTGCACTCGGTAAGATGCTCAATCCACACAACTGATTCGATAAGATGAGGGAGGCTGTGTCTGTCACTCTCTCTCTCCCCCTCTCTCCAGCTTCCGCCCGTTTTTCTTCTGGGGGTTTTCCAACTCTAAGCCTGGTATCCACCCGTGTAAGCTCGTTGTGGGCAGGGGGCGTGTCTGTTGATTCTTGCATTGTATTCTCCCAAGCGCTTAGTACAGAGTGCAGCACCCGGTGAGCGCTCAATAAATACCACTAACCAACCGAACCCTTCAAAGAGCGGTGAGCCCGTTCAAAGACACGTCGGCTGGTGCAAGATCCTCTCACTTATCCTGGAAGAACTGCTTGGTGTTGGGCCAAGCAATTTGAAAATTGATTTTTTTAAGAACGATTTCCCAATAATGGACTTCCCCATTACCTGACCCGTCTGCCCGCTAGGAGGAATTCTTGAGACACGCACATATTCCATAGACCTGCTCTTTCTTTGGTTGCTAAGGACTTCTGAAGGTAGTACTTGGGAAAGATTTGCTACTTCCTGCAGTGAATTTAGAAGAGATGGCACCATAAATCATCTCTGGCCCCGCCAGCTGTTGCCTAGAAGACCCTGATATTTGCCCCGTGTCAAAGACTTCTGCTTCTTAACTCTGGGGAATGCTTTCTCTCGGTATCGAGAATTGGTTTGTTTTTTTTAATGGTATTTGTTAAGTACTTACTCCGTGCCAAGCCCTGAACGCAGCACTGGGACGGACAGAAGCTAATGGGGTTGGACACGGCCCGTGTCCCACGTGGGATTCACAGTTTTAATCCCCATTTTACAGTTGAGGGAACTGAGGCTTAGAGAAGTGAAGGTCACAGAGCAGACAAGTGGCGGAGCCTGAATTAGAACGCAGGTCCTTGTGCACCCCGAGTCCCGTGCTCTATCCACTAGGCCGGACGGCTTTTCATCTATTTCTTGGGGAAACTATAAATCCAGTCCCTGAGCTCTCGCGCTCTGCGTTCTCGCATTTCCTCCTGTCTTCAAGATGTCTCTACTTGGATGTCCCGCCGACACATGTCCAGAACAGAACTCCCTATCTTCCCACCCAAACCCTGGCCTCCCCGTGATTTTCCCCTCACCGTAGACAGCACCACCATCCTTTCCGTCTCACGGGTCCGTTACCTTGGCGTCATCCTTGACTCGTCTCTCTCATTCAACCCACGTATTCACTCCGTTCCTAAATCCTGTGGTTCGACCATAACGACGGCTAAAATCCGCCCTTTCCCCTCCCTTCAAACTGCTATCACGTTAGTCCAATCAGCCTCCTTGCTGACCCCGCAGCCTCCCTTCTCTCCCCACTCTGCTGCCGGATCACTCTTCTACAAAAACCTTCTGTCCGTGTTTCCACCCTCCTCAAGACCCTGCCGTGGTTGCGCATCCAACTCCGGATCAAACAGAAACTCCTGGCCGTCGGCTTTAGAGCTCTCAATCTCCTTGCTCTCTCCTACCTCGCCTCGCTCTTCTCCTACTACCAGCCGGCCCGCACACTTCGCTCCTCTCATGCCAATTTTCTCACTGTACCTCGATCTCGTCAATCTCGCCACCGATCTCCCGCCCCGATCCTGCCTCTGGCCTGGAACGCCTTCCCTCTTCGTATCCGACGGACAATTACTCTCTCCTCCTTCAAAGCCTCATGGAAGGCACATCTCCAAAAGCCTTCCCTAGTCCTCATTCCTCTTTTCCCACTCCCTTCTTCGCTGCCCTGAATTACTCCCTTCCTTCAATCCTCCGTCGCCCCCACGGCACTTCTGTCCGTATCCGCAATTTATTTATTTATATTGATGTCCGTCTCCCCACCCCCCGCCAGACTGTGAGCTCGCTGTGGGCAGGGAGTGTGTCTACCGACTCTGTTAACAGACTGTGCTCTCCCAAGTGCTTAGTACAGTGCTCTGCACGGGGTAGGCGCTCGATAAATACGACTGATCGACTGGGATGTCCCCCGGTGAGATCCGCTCAAAATGGCGGGGGTCCTGAGGCTCCCCTGCTGCGATCGGGTGACATTTGGAAATCCAAAGCACGTGTTCCGGGCACCGAAAGGCAACCCACACACACTGGATGAAAAGGTTGCTCCTATCTTCCTGACTCTCGGGCTGCCCTATCACTAAGCTTCTCTATTTCCTGTCGACGGCGATGAGTTGAACGGGCCTAGGGATCAGGGCATCGCCCTCACTAGAGTCTTGGTTTTCTCTCTGGCAAACCCAAGTTCAAGATTCGACAATTGCCGTGGTGCCTATGGGAGGCCATCTCTAAAGGCCACACGCTGTTTCCACCATCGGTTAACCTAGGTGCAGAGGCTGATTCAGGCATCCGAGCCGTCAGTGGGGCAGCCACTAATTAGAGAGGAAAATACCCATGGCAAAGATAGACACAGACACACACGCACGCCTTCATTCATTCGATCATATTTACTGAGCGCCTACTGTGTGCAGAGCAGTGCAGTAAGCGCTCGGGAGACTAGGATACAACAACAAGCAGACAAGGTCATCGGCTCTCACCTGGGGCTCATATTCAAGGAGGAAGAGGTACGGCTATCGAATCCCCATTTTACAGACGAGGAAAAGGCGGGCCAGTGAAGTGATGTGGGACAGGGACTGGGCCGACCTGATTAGCTCTTAGCACAGTGCTGGACGCATAGTAAGCCCCTACCATATACAATAAAACAAAGCAACGTCCGCCTTCCCCTGAAACAAGCTTCAAGGCGCTCCAATATAAAAACCGAAAGGGGGGCTTGAGATTTTGTGAGATGCCCAAAGGGGGTCCCCAAATACAATCACATCCTAAGGGAATCTTTTGCGCGGTAAAAACTTGAGAACCATCAAACTAGCGTGTAAGTAGTCTACAGAGCGATTTTTTTTTTTTTACCTTATATAGTAAGCAGTCTAAAGAGCGATTTCTTACCCTATTTCTTTTCAGATCCCCATTTCCACTAATTGTTTCTCATGGAATTGATGCACTCGCATATATTCTTTTTTTTAAAAAAAAAAATAATAAACTTTATTTTTAAACCGGGAAGGAAATCAGCATAACGTGAATTTCGCTTTTGGTTCCGTTGGCTTTTTAGGTGGAAATTCTCTGGAGGGGGCATGTAATTTAGTTCTGACATGATTTTCACTTGAAATGAAATTGGTTTCTGCTAAAATCACCGAGTGCTATATTTTCCCCATCTCCTCCAAAGAAGCATCTAGTTGCCGGGCTGCCATTTTTGTTTTAATGGCATTTCTTAAGTGCTTACTATGTGCCAAGCATCGTACTAAGCGCTGGGGTGGATACAAGCTGATCGGATTGGACACGGGATCCGTCCCACGTGGGGCTCACGGTCTTGATCCCCGCTTTACAGACGAGGGACCCGAGGCCCAGAGAAGTAAAGTGACTTGCCCAAGGTCACCCGGCAGACAAGCGGCAGGGCAGGATTAGAACCCAGCGTGTCTCTCTTAATTGCTGAATTGTACTTTCCAAGCGCTTAGTACAATGCTCTGCACACGGTAAGCACTCAATAATTGAACCGAATGTCTGAATGAATATTATCATTATTATTATTATTATGGGAACATCCATTAAAAAAAAAAAGATTTCCGAGATGGCACTAAGGGGTGTGAATCTCATTAATATTCACAGCTCTCTTTAATACTAATGAAGGACGGCGGTGGCCCGGAGCCATCAATATTCATGAAGCTGATTAATGCCCATGAATAATCACCAAGCGCCTCGCTTGAACATGGAGGAGCCATGCTTTTTTTTCCGGTAGGAAGGCCGCAGAGAAGCAGCGTAGCTCAGTGGCAAGAGCCCGGGCTTGGGAGTCAGAGGACGTGGGTTCTAATCCCGGCTCCGCCACTTGTCTGCTGGGTGACCACGGGCAAGCCCCTTAACTTCCCTGTGCCTCAGTTCCCTCATCCGTAAAATGGGGATTAAAAGTGTGAGCCCCACGTGGGACAACCCGATTACCCTGTATCTACCCGGGCGCTCAGAACAGTGCTCGGCACATAGTAAGCGCTTAACAAATACCATCATTATTATTATCATGAGTGGATCCATGGGAAGCGACGCGGTAGAGCGGCCCCCCGGTCCGTGATCAGAGGAGAAAAGGCAACTGGGGAGGGGAGAGGCGGCTTGCAGGGAGGCGGTGTCACCCCTGAAACAACCAAGGCCTGGCACCTGGGGCTTCCCTGCTGGAGCTCGTCGTTCCGTCGGCTCTACCCTCAGCCCACTTTTGGAGAAGGGAAATCAGTCAATCAGCTGCATTTCCTGAGCGCTTACTGTGCGCAGAGCGCTTGGGGGGTCAGGGGTTCAAATCCCGACTCCGTCACTCGTCTGTTGCGTGGCCTTGGGCAAGTCGCAACTCCTCTCTTGCCTCGGTTACCTCATCCGTAAAATGAGGATTAAGAGCGGGAGTCCCATGGGGGACAGGGACTGGGTTGTCTCCACCCCAGCGCTTAGGTACAGTGCCTGGCACGTAGTCGGCGCTTAATAAATACCACAATTATTAGCATTATTATTACAGACGCCACAGCGGTTATTATTATTGAGATGACGGAGCCTGAACGAACCGGGCCACGGGGAAGAGGAGCCAGGCCCGTTGGCTAAGCTTCCCAACCTTTGTGCGCGAGGGCTGAGCTCAGAGGGGAGATGCGAGCCGTTCTTTTAGGGGGCCTCGTCGGCCTCCTGTCTATCATGCATCTACCGTGGGCTTAATGCAGTGTTCCGCACCCGCTAAGCGCTCAATAAATGCCACTGACTGATTCACGTCGACTTCCCCGGCATCAGGAGGAATCCGAAGGGGCCTCTTTTCCCGCCCTCTTGGCGGACGTTGGACTTTAGACACCTGCGACGCTGCGCTCGTTGTGGGCGGGGGATGTGTCTGTGTAGGGTTATTCTGTACGGTGCTCAGCACACGGTGGGTGCTCAATAAATAGGAATGAATGAATGATACCGGGCGGTCACGAGGGTATAACCTTTCCCCCCTCATCTTTCGTGCACCTGTGATCTATCTAAGGGCCGTTACCAAGCAGTCCTAAATTCCTTTAGTCTTTCCATACGGTGTCTATTCTGGTAGACCTCTGACTGGGCTGGGGGGAACCAAACCAACGAAGCGGAGGGAAAAAAGAAACCGGCGGTGGATCTGCGAGCCATCGGCGAACGCGCTACGGACCGAGAAAGGAGGACCAATAAGGAACCCGGCGAGCCGGTCCGTGGGGTCGGCCGGGGCCTGGGAGGGGACGGCCGTACCGTATAAATAAATGAACCGTTACATCTAACAAATGGTAATATCCTGAAATTCCCTAGTCTTTTGTCAAAGATTTCAAACTCTTTCACAGGCCTAATTAAATCTTACAAGAGTCTTAAAAGGCAGGTTCAGATTTACTTATTATTGTCGGTATTATTATTATTATTATTATTCTCACAATGAGGTGAGCCAAGGTGCCTCGGGGGAAGCACTAAAAGTAAATAATTAAACGTGATAAACAGCCGGTAAAAGAGCCTGGTTAGCGCTTTCTGCTCTTCGGTTCCATCCCTGCCAGCTAGGGGAAAACCACGGGAAAAGACTGGGTTCCTCTATCGCCAACCTACTCACTGGCCCTCCATCACATCTATCTCGCCGCCGACCTCTCGCCCACGCCCCGCCTCCGGCCCGGAACGCCCTCCCTCCTCATATCTGACGGACCACCACTCTCCCCCTCTTCAAACCCTTACTGAAGCACCTCCGCGTTGCTCAGTGGAAAGAGCCCGGGCTTCGGAGTCAGAGGTCATGGGTTCGACTCCCGGCTCTGCCACTCGTCAGCTGGGGGACTGTGGGCGAGTCACTTCGCTTCTCTGGGCCTCAGTTCCCTCATCTGGAAAATGGGGATTAACCGTGAGCCTCACGTGGGACAACCTGATTACCCTGGACCTCCCCCGGCGCTTAGGACAGTGCTCTGCGCATAGTAAGCGCTTAACAAATACCAACATCATTATTATTATCTCCTCCGAGAGGCCTTCCCCGACTAAGCCCTCATTTCCTCTTCCCTCTTGCATCGCCCTCTCGCTAGGATTTTCCTCCTTTATTCACCCCTCCCTCCGCGCTCATGTCCATATCCACATCTCCTATTTAACGCCCGTCTCCCCCTCTAGACCGTCGGCTCACCGTGGGCAGGGAACGTCCGTAGTGTCGGAAGGTCATGGGTTCTAATCCCGGCTCCGCCACCTGTCTGCTGTGCGACCTTGGATAAGTCACTTCACTTCCCTGGGCCTCATCTTGTAAAAGAGGATTTAGACTGTGAGCCCTATGTGGGGCGGGGACTGCGCCCCACCCAATCACCTTATATCTACCCCAGCGCTTAGAACGGAGCCTGGCTCATAGTAGGCGCTTAACAAATACCACGTTATTATTACTAGTGGTAGAGCGCTCCTTCCTCCCCAGGGGCTTTACGCTAGTCCTTTGCGAACGTTCATCCGCCTGGCGGGCGCGACGATTAATGTTCAGACGAGGAGACAGACCACTTAGGGCGGCCGGTCCATCGAACGGTCGTATCTGTTGAGGGCTTACTGTGTGCGGGACACTGTACTAAGCGTTTGCGAGGGTCCAGTACAGCAGAGGTGAGAGACACGTTCCCCACTTACGTCGAGCTGACAGGACCACTGAGAGAGAGAGAGAGAGAGAAGAGCCACGTGGCCGAAGAGAAGACAAGAGACGGGGACTATTGCACAGCCCTCTCCGAAGCGTTTCCTCGCTGCGTCCTATCTTGCCGCCGCCCCTTTTCTCCCGTTCGGAAGCCCCCCCCCGCTTCCGGAGACGCCACGCCACCAGATTTTTCCACAGATTTTCTCCACCCTCAAAAGCATTATTGAGGTCATATCTTCTCCAAGAGGCCGTCCCCGATTCAGCCCTCTTTTGCCCCGCTGCCTCTGCCTTCTAGACAATCCCCGCCCACACCGGGCTCACACTCTAGAAGGCGGGGAGACAGACATCAAAACAAGTAAACAGCCATCAGTGGCATCAATATAAATAAATAGAATTATAGATAGATACACATCGGAACAAGTAAACAGGCATTAATTATAAATAAATAGAATTACAGATATTATACATATACACCCGAATGTACTTGGATCTCTGGGCACCCGATACCCGCCCCACCCGCGACCCCGCAGCACTTTCCTACCTAATTTTTAAATTCTATATCACAGAGTATTTAACATCAACGTCTGCGTCCCCGCCAGACTGTAAGCTGGATGACGGCAGGGAACGTGTCTACCGATTCTCCCACAGGCGCTCAGTACGGGGTTCCGCCAACAGCCAACCGGTGGTATTTATTGAGGGCTTACTCTGTGCAGGGCGCTGTACTAAGCGCTTGGGAGACGACACTACAACAGAATTAGCCGACACGTAGCAAGCGCTCCGTTCGTTCAATCGTATTCATCGAGCGCTCACTGTGCGCAGAGCACTGTATTAAGCGCTTGGAAAGGACAATTCAGCCACAGCGAAACAATCCCCTGCTTTGCAGCGCGGAGAAGCAGCGTGGCCCAGTGGGAAGAGCCCGGGCTTCGGAGTCAGAGGTCATGGGTTCGACTCCCGGCTCTGCCGCTTGGCAGCTGTGTGACCGCGGGCAGGTCACTTAACTTCTCCGTGCCTCAGTGACCTCATCTGTAAAATGGGGTTGGACCGTGAGCCTCACGTGGGGCGACCTGATGACCCTGCATCTACCCCAGCGCTTAGAACAGTGCTCTGCACGTAGTAAGCGCTTAACAAATACCAACATTATTATCCCTGCTCACGACAGGCTCAGAGTCTAGAACGGGGGGAGACAGACATCGGTACGAGAAAATAGGCATCAGTAGCATCAATATAAATTGATAGAACTATATATAAATCAAAATAAGTAAACAGGCATTAATATAAATAGACTTATAGATATTCACATATATACATTAGTGCTATGGGGCGGGGGGGGGTAGGGCAAAGGGAGCCAGGCGGGGCGATGGGCGAAGGGGGAGCTGAGTCGGGGAAGGCCTCCTGGAGGAGGTGAGCTTTCAGCTCCACAAATACCACCGATCAGGACGATACGGTGCTTTGCACACAGTCCGGGCTCCACAAATGCGATCGATCGATTGACTGACAAGAGGAGCGCAGGGCAAGAACGACCCAGGGGGAGTTGGAAGATCCAAGCAGGTGTGGGGCGGTGGTCTGTCTCCTGGTTAGATAGTAACAGGGCTCAAACGAGAATCCAGAGGTGAGGTCCCTGAGGGAGAGGTTCGTGTCTAACTCCAGTAGATTCCCCCGGTGTTCGGTACAGAGCTCTGCCCACAGCAAGCCCTCAACAGACGGGATTGAGGAACTGACTCGAAGCCCCCAGTTTCCTGCAATAACTCAGTCGCTCCGCTTAAAGCTACTCAAATGCCCTAAGGGGTCACGGGTTCTAATCTCAGCTCTGCCGGATATCAGTTCTGCGACTTTGTCACTTCCCTTCTCTGTGCCTCAGTTACCTCATCTGTAAAATGGGGATGAAGTCCGTGAGTCCCACGTGGGAAAACCTGATTACCTTGTATCTCCCCCCAGCGCTCAGAACGGTGCTTGGCACACAGTAAGTGCTTAACAGATACCATCTTTATTATCATTTATTTTACTGAGCGCTGGGGTAGATACAAGATCACCGGGCCCCATGAGGCGCCCACAGGCTAAACAGGAGGGAGAGCAGCTACCGGATCCCCATTTTCCAGATGAGGAAACCGGGGCCCAGAGAGGTGACGTGATTTGCTCGAGGTCACCCACGGAGCCGAGATTAGAATAACAACAACGATGATGCTATTGAAGCGTATCCTACGTGCCAAGCCCCGTTCGAAGCTCTGGGGTAGATACAGGGTAACCAGGTTGTCCCACGTGGGGCTCGCGGTCTCCATCACCATTTTCCAGATGAGGGAACTGAGGCCTAGAAGTGAAGTGACTTGCCCAAGGTCACACAGCGGACAAGTGGCGGAGGCGGCATCAGAACCCACGTCCACTGACTCTCAAGGCCGGGCTCTTTCCACTAAGCCACGCTGCTCCACTAGGCTTCTGACGCCGCGCTTCACGGTGTCGAAAATCTAGGCGCGGCACGTCCCGACCCTGCTGCCTCAATTTACCCAACACGCGTTCTCCTCTCCACAGCGGGTCTGGATTGGAAGGCTCCCACTCTGAGGACCTCCTTCCTTCCTTCCTTCTCGTTTCCTACCTGTGCCGCTGTCCCCGCTCTCCATCGACGGTTTACTGCTTTCTGACGGATTGTTCATTCTCGAGTCTGCGACAGAACAGAAGCGAGACGGATAAGGGCAGAAGCTTGGGAAGAGGCCTTTATCGGTAACAATAACGTTAACTGTGGAATCTGCTGAGTGCTTACTTTGTGCTAGGCGCGGACTAGGCGCTGGGGTAGCTACGAGATAGTCTGGTTGGACACGGTTGCCGTCCCGCAGGGGCTCCCGGTACTCACCTCCGTTTCCGGACGAGGAAACCGAGGCCCAGAGAAACGAAGCGACTCGCCCGCGGTCCCACAGCGGGCAAGGGGCAGAGCCGGGATTAGAACCCGGGTCCCTCCGATTCCCAGGCTCGGGCTCTTTCCTGCTAGGTCCCTTCGAAAATGAAGCCCGAGGTGACGGGTGCAAAAACCACTTTTCTTCAGGGAATCACCAAGAAACACGCACACAGGCACGCGAGGCACGGTGAGAATTTGGAAGAAATACACCCAATCAGGCTGTCAAAGGGAAGGACCAAACTGCTCGGCACGTCATCTCTCCCACTGAGCGTGGCTCAGTGGAAAGAGCCCGGGCTTGGGAGTCAGGGCTCATGGGTTCGAATCCCGGCTCGGCCACTTGTCAGCTGTGGGACTGTGGGCGAGTCACTTAACTTCTCTGGGCCTCAGTTCCCTCATCTGTAAAATGGGGGTGAAGACTGTGAGCCCCACGTGGGACAACCTGATTCCCCTGTGCCTACCCCAGCGCTTAGAACAGTGCTCGGCACATAGTAAGCGCTTAACAAATACCAACATTATTATTATTATCACTGTCTCTCAAAGAAGAAACCGTCCTTCTGCGGCATTTGGGGGTCTTTGGAAGCGCTTTATAAAAACTTAAACGCTGTCGAGGAGCCCCGTTAGAAAAGGAGAGGGGGACTGTCGTACCAACGGAGGTAAAGGACCGGCGCAGCGTGGCCTAGTGGGTAGAGCACGGCACTGGGAGTCGGAAGGGCCTGGGTTCTAATCCCGCCTCTGCCACCTGTCTGCTGGGTGACCTTGGGCAAGTCACTTCACTTCTCTGTACCTCAGTTACCTCATCCGTCAAAAATGGCGATTAAGACTGGTAGCCCGGTGTGGGACAGGGACTGCGTCCAACCCAATCACCTTGTCTCTACCCTAGCGCTTAATAAAAGTAAGTAAAAAGTAAGCGCTTAGCTAATATCACAATTTATTCATTCATTTGGTCGTATTTATTGAGCACTTACCGTGTGCAGAGGACTGAACTAAGCGCTTGGGAAAGTACGACACGGCAACAAAGAGAGACAATCCCTGCCCGCAACGAGCTCGCGGTCTCTAGAGGGGCTTTGAGCTCACAGTGATTTATTCCCCTTCTTAAAATTCCCTTTAGCGGAAGGAAACTCGCCTGAAAACCCAGCTTCAGAAACGCGCAACGCTAGAGCCAACGTCGAGCTGAGTCTTGGCCACCCCGGGCGGTGATTTAACCACGAGGAGAGACGGGAGGAGCTGCCGGACTCTGGAGGGGGCAACTGACATCTGGACCCCGAATGGCCTGAATGATCAAAATCGGGCCTGGATCTCAGCGCCGCCCGCCGTCCCCAAATCTTGGGGTCCCGCCCCCAGCGCACCCCATTTTGCAGTCAGAGCAGAAGCACCTCCATAAAATCGAGAGGCGTGAGTCGGGCCATCCCGCCTCCTGACGCCTCCGCTGGTTTTCTTTCCCCCCTCACCCTACACCTCTGGCTGGCCTCAAATTAGGCCGAGGCCAAATTCTGAAAGGCAGCCATCTTCACTCGGGTGGCAAACGATCTCTACAGTAAGGCGCGCGGCGATCCGGCCCCCCAGCCTCGATCCGTACGAGTAAAAGCAGCGTGGCTTAGTGGCTACAGCGCGGGCCTGGAAGTCAGAAGGACCTGAGTTCTAATCTCAGGCTCCTCCACGCATCTGCTGGGGTGGGCCAGTCACTCAATTTCTTTGGGCCTCGGTTGCCTCACCTGGAAAATGGGGATTAAGAGTGTGAGCCCCATGAGGGACAGGGACTGTTTCCCACCCGATTGACTTGTATCCACCCCAGCGCTTAGAACAGTGCTTAGCACACAGTAAGCGCTTAACAAGTACCATATTAATAACTATTATTATAATAACCTTGTTAGACGAACCAGGGGACCACAAGAGTACTCATCTTGAATCTGTAGAGCGCTTTTATTCTCCAAAGTTCTGCCACATCGCTTGTCTCGTTTTATCCCCACGCTAAAACGCTACCCGTGAGGAAGGGAGTTCATCAAACGTGACATTTACTGAACACTTCTACCGTACGCGGAGCACTGCGCAAAGCGTTTGGGGGAGTCCGATGTACCAGAGTCGGCGGGCACGATCCCTGCCCACGGTGAGCTTACGGTCTAGGGCTGGGGGACCGACATTTAAATATAAATGTGGCTAGTACTCTCCTCGTTTTACAGGTGAAGAGTTTGGAGCAAAGAGAGGTTACGGGCCAAAAGTTGAGGACTGAGCGCCAGAATTCCTGACTTCCGGACCCTTTCCGCTAGACCACTCTAGAACACCCACTGACTGTCTGAAAAATGGGCATTAAGCCAGTGAGCTCCATGTGGGACGGGAGCTGTGTCCAACCCAATTTGCCTCTATCCACTACGGCTCGGCACATAGTAAGCGCTTAACGAATGCCACCCTTATCATCGTCATCCTTGTCGTCGTCATCTCTATTTGGTCTGCGAGTCACGGGACCTGGGTTCTCATCCCGGTTCTGCCGCTCGACTGCTGCCCGGCCCTGAGCAAGTCTCTTACTTTATTTCTCTGGGCCTCAGTTCCCTCATCTGCCTAATGGGGATGAAGACTGTGAGCCCTACGTGGGACAGGGACTGAAGTCTGTACCTACCCTGGCGCTCTGTACAGCACCTGGCCCACAGTGAGCACTCAAAGAACGCCCCGATTATCACGATTAACCGGGACGGGAACACCTCCCAGAGGGTTCCAGACTCTTCTCCCTTCGCACGCTAGAACCTGTGATTCGCTCGACCACTTCCCGTGCGCCGGCCATCTTCTACAACTCCAGCCTGACGGGGCTTTCTACTAGCCGGGCGTCCCGGGGCTCCGGCCTGGGACAGATGCAGGGACGACTCTGAGCAGTTCTGGTGGCGGTTCTGTGTGTTTTTTCTCTTTTTGTTTTCTTTTCCTGGGCCGGCCTCTCTTACCCCTCCCTGAGAGATTTCCTGATCTTATTCATAGCCCCGGGGCCAACACCCCTCCGTAGGTACCATCTGTAAGCCTGGCCGCCGAAGCCCGCTCTCGGCTCTCGGGATTGAAAGCAGCAGGTGTGCTGCTGGAACCGGCTCCTGGGGGGGTGGGTGGGGGTGAGGGAGGGAGACTCTGCCCCCCCCCCCCCCATCTCCCATCCCAACCATCCTGGCTGAGAGACCCTTGGGGTAAACGAGAGGTGGGCCCAGCTCGGCCCACGGCCCGGGCGGGGAAAAAAAAACCAAAAGGGGAAGCGGGTAAAACGCCCAGGGGAGCAAACACGTACGCGGCGCGGCTTAGCGGATAACAGCCGGGGCCCCGGAATCGGAAGGGCCTGGGTTCTTATCCCGGCTCTGCCACCCGTCTGCTGTGGGACCTTGGGCGAGTCGCTTCACTTCTTCGGGCCTCATTCACCTCATCTGGAAAATGGGGATAAGAGTGGGGGACAGAGACTGTGTCCGACCTGATTAACTTTCATCTACCCCAGCTCCCAGAACAGTGCTTGGCACATAGCAAGCGCTTAATGGGTACTATTATTATTATTCGCTTACCGCAAGACACGTTAGAGGGGTGGGTGTCAGGGCCTTACAGGGTCTAATCCCCCGAGGTGACACCCCTGACCCGGATTGTGAGCTCCCTTTCCCCCGGACAGGGACCCGCTATCTAATTAGAAGCAGTGTGGCTCAGTGGAAAGAGCCCGGGCTTGGGAGCCAGAGGTCATGGGTTCGTATCCCAGCTCTACCACCTGTCAGCTGTGTGACCCTAGGCAAGTCACTTAACTTCTCTGTGCCTCAGTTACCTTATCTGTAAAATGGGGATTAACTGTGAGCCTCACGTGGGACAATCTGATGACCCCGTATCTACCCCAGCGCTTAGAGCAGTGCTCGGCACATAGTGGGCGCTTAACAAATACCAACATTATTAATTTTTTTTTTAATGGTGTTTGTTAAGCCTTTACTACGCGCCAGTCACTGTGCTAAGCACTGGGGTAGGCTCAAGCTGATCAGGGTGGATACAGTCCTCGTCCCACGTGGGGCTCACAGTCTGAATCCCCATTTTACAGATGAGGGACCTGAGGCCCAGAGAAGTGACGTGAACTGCCCAAGGTCTCACACGGCGGGCAAGCGGCGGAGCCGGGCTTAGGATCCAGGTCCTCCCGACGGCCAGGCCCGGGTTCTAACCACCGGACCGCGCTGCAGTTCGAGGCCGCAGCTCTAATTCCCATCGGTGTAATCCCTCCCAGTGCTTAGTACAGTGTTCTGCAGGCGGTTAAGTGCTTCGGAAATACCGTTACAAACTTCCCTCACTAACGTTTTCGGGGGAACTGCAGGTTCACTGGCAAGGGCCGTTGGCTAGGGACGGACTGATAAACGGCTACCGCCTAAAAGCATGGACCAGAAATTATTCGATTAGGGCCAATAGAAGCCAAGGAAAACATAAGGATAGTGGACAGGCCCCGGGCCTGAAGTCCGAAGGTCTCGGGGTTCTAATCCCAGCTTTGACAGCTGGGTGACCTCGGGTAAGTCACTTGGCTTCTCTGGGCCTCAGTCACCTCCTCCGGAAAATGGGGAATGAGACTGTGAACCCCACAGGCCCGTGTCCAATCCGATTCACCCCAGGGCTCAGTACAGTGCCTGACGCACAGCGAGCGCTTGCTTAACAGATGCCCCGGCTGGGATCTGGCCCTTCCGAAGACAGATTTCCTCTCCATCTCTGCCAGTGCCCAAGTGGGGATTGGCAAAGCTGCCTCGAGTTCCTGAGCCTGAAAGCCAACGGCCTCCCGCAAAAGCCGAAAACGGCCTTAGCGAGGACGGACGCTCCAACGGTCGCGTCTAGAACCCAAACGCCCCACCGGAACCAAACCTGGGCCGGAGAAGAGAGACACCTAAGGATCCGAGGAGCCCTTTTCAAGAGGGGGGTGGGGAGTGATTTAACCCGACGCCTATCACGGAGGCAGATCTTGGCACCGACCGGCAAGTGGCTACCGGCGACTCCGGCCTCAGAGTTGGCGGCGACGGCAACAGTTCTCCCTGAGGGCTCCACCTCGCTTCATACCCTCAAGACTCCTGGATTCTGGGTCGGACACGGGGGACCATTTCACAGGTGCGCGGGGGTCTAACACACGCCCGCTCTTACAATATGTACGTGTATACTACATCTACACGGACCTATACAGAACTGGACGCACACGTTCCTACTCATACGTCAACGCGGTCTGAGCTGACGCCCCGTTTCAGGGTGGATGTGGGGCTCTCGGCACCCCGCAAAAAAACCCCAACACAAAAAGCCCACGTCAAAGTTTTCAGCTTCGCCGAGAGAAGAGGCCGGCGTGCCGATTTCCAAAGCAAAAAATATTACCCACCCGCCCCACCCGTCGGTTCTCATTTAAGATCGATCATCCATATTGAACGAGGGCGGGGGGAGGGAAGGGGGGGGCGGTTCTCTGAACCAGAAGATCTGGGGCACCGGGGGGGGACACGGGGGTGGAGGGAGGGTGTCGGGAGGGAGGCGACGCGGGACGTCAGCCGCGCGGGCGTCTTCCGCCTCCCGTCCGCCGGTAGCCCCCTCTTCGTCCGCGCCCACCCCCGTTTCCATATTTAACGCTCGGAGGAGAGAGGCCGGAGCCGGTACCCACCTAGGATGTAGTCGCTGCAGGCGAGCATGGCGGTGGGATCCGCTCCCGGTTCGGATCATCCGAGGGAAGGAAGAAAGACGACGGGGCTTTGGGGAGTCGGGGGGTTGGGGGGGGACGGGACTATTTCTCACAAATCTACACTACCGCTCTACAACAGAGCCAGAAAGGGATGGGGGTGGGAGGGGTCGGGGGGAGGGGGAAGGGGGGGGGAAAGCGGGGGTCGGGGAGAGAAGCGAAATTCAACTTCGGTTACACCATAGCAATCTTCAACTGAATAAAAGAAACTTCAGTTGCTCGGTGGAGTTTTAGTCTCTCCGACTGGCTGGGGCTGACATCGTCAAGGCAACTAAAGCGTGAAAAGTTCCCCTTTTGGTAATAAAATAGAAACAAAGATTGCAGCTGGCAGTTTCCATAATGAAGCTTAATCAGTATGCGCCTGATTAGGGCCTTATGCAAATCTCCCCTCGTTAGCGGGGCAGCCAGCGCTTTGAAGTCCCGGGAACAATTCATTCGCCGGGCGCCCCGAAAGCGCTCCCTGCATAATTTAAACCGAGGCATAAATATTTATCGGCTCCTTTGCATATTGATCGGCAAATAAAATGATCTCCCCAGTGCCGGCGGAACGATTAGGGGGACGGAATGAGGCGGCCCGGCTCCTCCGCCCGGACTAGGGACGGGGGAGAGACGGAGTTCGGTTCGGATGCCGCCCAAGTGACCCGGACAGATTAGGGGCGACTCGACGGGCTTAAGCGCCTTTAATCTCATTCCTGCTGGCGACGGCGACTTGGCGGAGGAAGGGGATTTGCAAAGGGCTCTCTACCCCATCCAAATAATCCCCCAGAAACAATTAGCGAGGGAGACCGGAAAGCACGGGGCTGTCGGGATGGTCGTCTTCGCCCGTCTGAAGGGAGCGCGCCGAACGGTAGCGCCACGAGAGGAGCCCATTTATAACCAGGGGGGCGACGCGGGCGAAGGGAGAACGGGGCGGGCCCTTTTTGGGAAAAAAAAAAAAAATCATCGGGAAAGAGTCGCCGGCCCCTCTGATGACAACCGCACATGGGGCTCACAGTTCTAACCCCCACTTTACAGCTGAGGGAACTGAGGCCCGGAGACGTGAAGCGACTCACCCAAGGTCACGCAGCAGGCCGGTGGCGGAGCTGGGAGCTCTGATGCCCGGGCCGGGGCTCCCTCCGCTACACCGCGCTGCTTCTCTCCCTGGGGTCGGGGAATGTGTCCGGGAACTCTGGGTAGGGACAAGTTAAATTAGGTCGGACATAGTCCCTGTCCCGCCTGGGGCTCCCGGTCTAAGAGGGAGAACAGTTCCTCAATCCCCATTTGACAGCTGAGGAAACCGAGGTCCAGGGAAGTGACTTGCCCAAGGTCCCGCCGGTCCCGACGGTGCCGGAATTAGAACCCGGGTCCTCCGACTCCCGGGCCCCGCGTTCTTTCCGCTGCTTCTCGGCAGTACCCTCCCAAACGCCTAGCAGAGTGCTCTGCACCCAATAAGCCCTCAACGAATATCGTTGATGGATTACGAGAGAGCGGGAATTCATTAGCTCCTCGCCCTTTGGGAGCACAGGGATGGATTACTCAGGTCAGTCAGTCAGGCGACTATATTTATTGAGCGCTTTCTGTGTGCAGAGCGCCGTAGTAAGCCCTTGGGGAGAGTCCCACGGGACGATAAACAGACATTCCCTGCCCACAACGAGCTTGCAGGCTAGAGGTCCTGTCCTGACGATCGATTGCAAGGGGAGGGAGGTGCGGTGCCCACTTTTAACGGGCAGACACGAGGCGGCTCGCGTGGGAAGGCGCGGCATGGAGGCGACCCGATGACCTTCTCTCTACCCACGTCCTTAATCCAGTCCTCGGCACGGAATAAGCAATCGAATCGGTCGACGGGATGTACTGAGCACTTCCTGCGGGCGGAGCCCCGGGCCGAGCGCTTGGCAGAGGACGATGCAAACGATGCGGTAGACACATTCCCTGCCCGCCAGGAGCTTCTAGTCCACGGGGAGAGACGGGCGCTAAAATAAACTATGGCCGCTCTGGGGACCTCGCTTTCCATTATCATCGTCAGCCTCATCAGTGGCATGTATCGAGCGCCTACTGGGTGCCGAGCACCGTACTAAGTACTCGGGAGGGTCCGATACGACGGATCTGCCAGATGAGTTCCCTGCCCGCAACGAGCCTGACGCTACGGTGAAAAAGCGCACCTCTCGGGGAAAAGACATCTGAATTCGGTCCGTTTGGGGACTTCTTGGCCCCCCCGGGTCTCCTTTTTCCGAGGAGAAAGAGCACACCTCAAAAGCGACAGAGGTTTGCCGAAGTACAAGGCTCAAAAATCCACGATGGCGCTTTCCCAGAGCTGTAAAATGTCATTTCCTACATGCGGTGGGAAGGTTCTACCACGAGGCATTTCAGTTTGACAGGCGCGACCTTCACCAACGCGTACGGTCGGGGCTACCCGGCTCCGTGATTAATAACCGCACCAAGCGGTCGCCTCTGCCCTTGGCCTGGTTCTGTATCGCGAGCCAGCCCCGCTCCCCGGGATCGCCGTCGTCGTCACCGTCGTCGCCAACGGTACGGACTGCTGGCCTACGTACTGGACGCTGTAGGAGGCAGGTGCTTGGAGAAATCACAAGTAAGAGACGCCGCCCCTGCCCTCAAGGGGTTGAGAATCGGTGCTGCAAAAAAATATCGATTCGTCACGGAATCGGGGGAGAAGTTGGGTTGAGCCGTTCGGTTTATTTTCTTATTTTCTCTGTCAAGCACGTTCCTATATGCCGGACACCGTACCGAGCGCCGGGGTCGATACACGCCAGCGGGTCGGACACAGTCCCTGGCCCACATGGGGCTCCGGGTTTAAACCCCATTTTACAGATGAGGTATCTGAGGCCCGGAGACGTCAAGCGAGTCGCCCGAGGTCGCACGGCAGACAGGTGGCGGAGCCGGGATCAGAGCCCAGGTACTTCTGACGCCCAGGCCTGGACTCTACCCGCTAGACCACGCTGCTTGAGGAATGAAAACCACCCCCATTCACTGGAATTTCTACCAAACTTTCTTAGAACGGCAAATTTCTGTGCACACGCAACCCTACCTAGACAGCAGGAGCTACTTTACTAACTTATTTATGTGTCTTAGACTGAAAGCTCGTTGTGGGCAGGGAACTCAGCGTGGCTCAGTGGAAAGAGCACGGGCTTTGGAGTCAGAGGTCATGGGTTCGAATCCCAGCTAGGCCACTTGTCAGCTGTGTGACTGTGGGCGAGTCACTTCACTTCTCGGTGCCTCAGTTCCCTCATCTGCAAAATGGGGATTAAGACTGTGAAATCCCCAATTTACAACCTGATTCCCCTGTGTCCACCCCAGCGCTCAGAACAGTGCTCGGCACATAGTAAGCGTTTAACAAATACCGACATTATTAACTGGTCTACCACCTCTGTTCTATTAAGCCCAAGGGCTTAGCACAGTGCTCTACACACAGTGAAAGCTCAATACCAATGACCGACTGATTAAATAATTGCAGTTGTACATGGTGGGGCTCTAGGTCTCTACCACAGTAACGCAGAATCTAATCAAACGCCTTATTGCATGACACTCAGAATGAATGATTACGGTATTTGTTAAGCGCTTAATATGTGCCAGGCACTGTTCTAAGCACTAATAAGTCAAATTAACCACTCGCGCTAAACTGCGAGTGCATTTTGCTGAAGAGATGAGTCAGGCGACATATAACGCTGAGTTACTGGGAGGTTAAGTGATCCATATGCAGACTCACGTGGGGGAAAAAATGTAAAATCTCAGCTGAGTGAACTTGAAATGGTACTTGGGTACATGATATTTAAAAGAAATCTGTGTTCCCCTCCCCCGTTCGCTTTCTGATGCAAAGTGACTTCATAGTTTTCATCATAATCATCATCATAGTAACAGTTGCATCTGTAAGCTTTTACTGGGAGCCAAATACAAGATAATCAGATCAGACAACACGGTCCCCAACCTAAATTCATTCATTCAATAGTATTTATTGAGCGCTTACTATGTGCAGAGCACTGGACTAAGCGCTTGGAATATACAATTCGGCAACAGATAGAGACGATCCCAGCCCAGTGACGGGCATCCAGTCTAATCGGGGGAGACAGACGGAAAAAAACAAGACAACATAATCACGATAAATAGAATCAAGGGGATGGACACCTCATTAACAAAATGAATAGGGTAATAAAAATATATACAAATGAGCACAGTGCTGAGGGGAGGGGAAGGGAGAGGGGGCTATCAGATGGGGCTATCAGACTAAGCTATAACTGTTCCCCCGGCCCCGACTTCTCTTTTCTCCACTTCAGCATCCCACGTCTCTCTGCCCCAAAGGGAGAAGGGTCCGTGAAAAAATAATGATAATCACCGTGGTGTTTGTTTGGCGCTTACCATGTGCCAGACACTGGTCTAAGCGCCGGGGCAGATCCAAGCCGATCGGGTCGGACCCAGTCCCTGTCCCGCATGGGGCTCACAGTCGGAATCCCCAATTTACAGAGCTGAGGCCCAGAGAGGTGAAGTGACTTGCCTGAGGTCACCCAGCAGACAAGGGGTGGAGTCGGAACTAGAACCCGTGACCTTCTGACTCCCAGGCCCGGGTTCTACCGGTGGGCCGTGCTGAGCCACGGCTTCGGTCCCTAAGGGGGAAAAAGGGGAGGTGGGTCAAGGTTAGGAAGCAGCCTGGCTTAGTGGCTAGAGCCCGAGTCCGGGAGTCAGAAGGACTTGAGTTCTAACACCGGCTCCGCCACCTGTCTACTGTGTGACCTGGGGCATGTCACTTCGCTTCTCTGGGCCTCGGTTATCTCGTCAGTGAAATGGGGAATAAGAGCGTGAGCCCCATGTGGGCCAGGGACTGTGTCCAACTTGATCGTCTTCTACGTACCCCGGCGCTTAGAACAGTGCTTGGGCCACAGTAAGCGCTTAACAAGTACCATAAAAAAAAAAGTTAGAAGCCACACCATAAACAGAAGAGCGCGCCACCCTTCCTCTGCTGAGTTCAAAACCCTTTCAAAGGATTTTAATGTTACACCCTAGGAAACATTTCACTGCCATCCCTTTTCAAAGAAGAAAAATCCTATTCGGATGCCCCCTTCTTTAAGCCCTCGGAAAAAAGGGCCTCTTTAAACCTCCCTGAGGCTTCTTTAAGCCTTTAGAAAGGCAGGAGACGGTAACGACGGTTATCCAAGCGGCGACGAGGGCCGGTGGCCGGCCCGAGCGGCCACCGCGGCATCTCGGGGCTGAGCGTCACCAGCCCCCACCGCCAAACACCTGGGGTGGAGCCCTCATCACTCGCAGAAACCCGCCCACCCACCCCGTCTCCCTCGGCCCGTGAGACCGTTTCCAAAATGACGGGCCCTTTCTAGCTGCCCGCTGCCTAATCTACCCTCTCCTTTTCTTCTTTAGAATTTCCCCAACTTAAATTGAATGCAAATAAGCCAGGTGTGGTCCTCAGAACCCCCGTCGGCCCACGGTCCCTACTGCGTCCCCATGGCAACGGGCACAGCTGGCAACTGGAGGGAGGCTCCGTCGGCCCGCGGATTGGCTAGGAAAGTTTAAACCCTCGGTGAGGGAAATGCCAATTACGGTGCCTTGGTTAAAAAAAAACAACAAAACAAAACACATATCACCGCCCTCCCCGCAAAGCCCTACCCCGCTTTGACAGATAGGGCAAAATACGGCCAAGTGGCGGCTGGTGGTCTCTGACCACCCCGGACCCGAGAGTTGGACGGAGCTTCTGGCTGGCAGGGGGAGAGCTGCATTTTTTAACGATAAAAGAAAACGGTGAATAATTTTTAATAACAGCTCGTATCTACCCCGGCGCTTAGGACGGTGCTTGACACACGGTAAGCGCTTAACGAGTACCATCATCATTATTATGTACGTAGCTACAGATCATCTATTATCAATTATTCATTCCTCTTGATGCCTGTGTACCCCTCTAGGTAATAAGCTCACCGTGGGCGGGGAATGCGTCTTCCAAACTCTCCCAATCGCTTAGTACAGTGCTCTGCACACAGTAAGCTCTCAAATACCACTGACGGTGCCGGCTGACAACGCAAGAAAGCAGCGTGGCTTGGCGGACAGAGGACTCGGGTCCCGATCCCAGCTCCGTCACACACCTGCCGTGTGACCTTGGGCAGCTCGCTTCGCTCCTCTGGGCCTCGGTCACCTCATCTGTAAAATGGGGATTAAGCCCCCCCCCCCCCACACAGAGCACATCACTCTCCTCAGACCGCTACCATTCGAAAGAACTGTTGCCTTCCTCCCTCCCATCCCAGCAAGCCAGAAAACGCACCGATTCATTTGAAAGAGAATAATTATTTGCATGGGAGAGATTGGACTATGCATGTGGAAACGAGTTATGAATTTGAGTCATAAATTTTACTAGCGCATCACCACTTGGGAGAATTAAAAAGAAAAATTACGGTAGGGCTCTGGGGCTCGGCAGCATTACCACCCCCACCCCTTATCTACAACCCCTTAATTCCCCACACCACGGAATGCAATTTATTTGCTGCCTTTGCCTTAATTTTGTTTTACTTCTCCATAAAGGCCCAAATTCTCTTCCCCATCACCTGCCGGCCTGCATTTCAAGCTAATGGGCAGGGCTTCAAAGAAACAGCTGAGGTAGTGACATTAAAGTGACCAGAGACAGAGAGAGATTTAATGGGATACAACCACTGGGAAAGTGAAATGTGCCACAGGCTGTTGGAACTGGTGAATTGGAGCCAACTAAATCGAGAGCGTTCTGCAATTCGTTATGAAAAATAAATGACTAAATCTGTTCGGCCGAGGGTTGGCAAAATCGACACACTGGAAATACAAGGTAATTACATTTTAAGGTGTGTCGAATTAATAAAGCCCAGGTCAACTGGGGTGCGTTTCTCCTTATTGGGGGGTAAACGGTTCCTAGAAGCAACTGATGAGCTGTCTTAAAATTAGAACTGTCATTAAATCTAGCGAGATGGTACAAAAAAAAAGGGGGGGCAAGAAAAGCTATCGCCTTTTTCCACCTGTTTATTTCACTGGTCTTTCCCTGCCCTTCCTTAAATTACAAAAGAAGGTGCTTGACCCAGAGCATAAAAATGCTCGAGGTACAGTTTTAATTTGGGGAAGTGCCCATATCTCAATTTCTAGCTCAATAAACTTCCAGCGAGTGGTTGATTCTTGATGGAAAGGGAAATCCAGGTGCAAATCCTAAGGTTAAAAGGTTAATCAAGTGGAGTCTTGCCACTCCATCAATTCAATGGCTTGTCATTTGGTTTTGCTTAACCCGGAATAAAATGAATATCCCGAAAACAAAAGGGGATTTTAAAATGCAATCCGTTTAGGAGAGAGAGAAGCCTCTAGCCCAAAGCGACCAAAGCCATCCATAACTAATAATTATTTCTATCCACCCACCCACGTGGACTGGATTCAAACACGTTAGTACTCTGAGGTCACTGCTCCGGCGATAGCCGCATCCTCTGAATGGATATTCTTTTCCCTCGGCCGCTTGGACCCGGTATCAAAACTCTGAGCGGGGATCTTCCATTTTTAGAAAAAGGGAAAAAAAAAAGCTTCTTGGCCCTTAATGTACAGTGCGACTGGGATTCTGTTTTCATTTTTTTTTTTATCTGAAAGGCCATCAAACCCGACCTCCCATCAGGAGTCAGTTTTTCTCACTCAGGTGGGTAGAGGGCTGAACTGAACCTGCCGGATTTTTCAAATCTCCGCCTGAGAAGTTGGGAGTGGGTCGAGAAAAGAAAGGGCTAAAAGTCTGAAGATCAGAAAAGACGGAGGGAACTGAGACTATTTCACTGAGCCAGTCAGCTGTATTTACTAAGCGCTTACTGGGTGCACGTCACTGTGCTAAGCGCTTCAGTGAAACAATAAGCGGACACATTCCCTGCCCACAGTGGGGCTCTGGAATAATAACCGTGGCCTTCGTTAAACGCTCACTCTGTGCCAAACACTCTAGTGTTGTACCGGGCTCTCCCAAGCGCTTACTACAGTGCTCTGCACGCAGTCGGCGCTCAATAAATGAGCGCGGCGTGAGAGCAGCAGCGTGAGAAGCAGCGTGGCTCAGTGGAAAGAGCACGGGCTTGGGAGTCAGAGGTCACGAGTTCGAATCCCGGCTCTGCCACTTGTCAGCTGTGTGACTGTGGGCAAGTCACTTAACTTCTCTGTGCCTCAGTTACCTCATCTGTAAAATGAGGATTAACTGTGAGCCTCACATGGGACGATCTGATTACCCTGTATCTACCCCAGCGCTTAGAACAGTGCTCGGCACATAGTAAGCGCTTAACAAATACCAACATTATTATTATTAATAAATACCACTGATTGACACTGAGTTACCAGGTGGAAGATGGGGTCCACGGTTTCCATAGTTCTTCTCCGACGAGGACGGAGGGGAAGAGGAAACGGGCGCTTCCCCAGGGCTCTGCACAGGGTAGACACTCAATAAACACCTCTGAAGGGATCCCCGAAAGAAGGGACTGGGGAAAGAGGGAGACGCTGCAGTTTCCTTTTCTAGATGACAGCATAATAATAATAGTAACTGTGCTATGTGTTAAGGGCTTACTATGAGCCAGGCACTGTTCGAAGCGCTGGGGTGGGAACAAGGGAAGCGGGTTGGACACAGTCCCCGTCCCACCTGGGGCTCACAGTCTCAATCCCCATTTTCCAGATGAGGGAAGTGAGGCCCAGAGAAGTGGAGTGACTTGCCCGAGGTCACACAGCAGTCAGTGGTGGGGCCGGGATAAGAACCCAGGACCTTTCCGACTCCCGGGCCCGGGCTCTACCCACTATACCGTGCTGCTCCTCACGGATGGATGTATCGTCCTCTCCCAAGAGCTTAGGACAGTGCTCTGCACAAAGTAAGCGCTCGAGAGATTCCACTGAACGAACGAATGAAAAGGGCGGAAAGAGTGGGAGTTTAACCACGGGGTGATGAAAATATGGTAGAAAGTACTCTAGCATTACCCACACCGTTCGTTCATTCAGTCACTGAGCGCTTACTGTGGGCGGAGCACTGTACCGAGCGCTCGGAAAGTACAATTCGGCAACGCCGAGAGACGATCCCTGCCAACACCGGCTCACGCTACGGAGAAACTACTTTTGGAAGAGGAGAATGGAAAGACGGCAGCCCTTGAGCGGCCTGTGAAGGCCGGTAAGAAAAATCAGTGATCGGTGAAGGGTTTCGACAAGAAATCCCTCTCCTACAAGAGCTGGTTTTAACTGAGCGCGATGGGGCCTTGTTGGTAATGACAGTCCACCAGAGGTCCTGGAGTGCATTGTCCGTAGCTCCCTTCCTGTCGTCCAGTTTCCTGGCAGGTCGGAAATGAAGGTATATCTAAGGTTTTGTCGTCCTCCCCCGCCCCTTTGTATTTTGGGTTGTGAAGAGTGGGTGGAAATCCAAACTGTCACCTATAATTCGAGAGTTTCCATTTGGAGAAGGTCCCGGGCTTGAAAAAGCAAGTGCCTGCTACATTACTCAAATCGCTCTTTCAAACGGTCACCCTGTCAATCCAGTTAGGGGGGCATCCAGGAGCCCTCACGGTTGTTATTTCGTTTTCCCGCGCGGCCGTGCCTGGATGACGAAGTGGTAGGGAACTCGCAACTGGGCACGCCTTTCGTTGCGGCGTAAACTCGATGAGGTGGGACACTCTTAAATCATTTAGACGCTTATCAGATTAGTTACAACTCTATTGCGCCCCAGATCTTTTCTCTTTGAACTCTGAAACCTGCACTCGACAAGTCGATTCGAGCGGGATTGAAAACGAATAATCTGTCCGCCAGACGGCCAGTGGCGATGACAGATCCGGGCGGCATAAGAACGGAGAGAAACGAATGCCTTTCTTTTCCCACTAATAACAGTAATAATAATTATGGTATTTGCTAAGCACTGATTATGGGCCAAGCACTGTTCTAAGCGCTGGGGCAGATACAAGGTGAGCAGGTTGTCCCACGTGGGGCTCACAGTCTTCATCCTCATTTTACAGATGAGGCATCTGAGGCACAGACTGTAAGCTCGCTCTGGGCGGGGAACGTGTCCGCTGACTCTGGCGTAGCGCGCGCTCCCAAGCGTGTAGTACAGTGCTCTGCCCATAGTAAGCCCTCAATAAATTCCTTCGATTGACTGACTGAGATGAGGAGACTGAGGCCCAGAGAAGTGAAGTGCCTTTCCCAAGGTCACACAGCAACCGGCAACTGGTGTATGTGGGGGCGGGATTTGAACCCAGGTCCTTCTGACTCCTGAGCCCGGGCTCTTTCCCCCAACTTGCCCTCCCTCATCGCGTACTCTGAAGGCCGGAAGCGGGAGGAAGAAGCCGTGGGCGGGACAATGTGGGAAAAGGAAAAGTCGGTCAGTTGTATCTAGAGTGCTTCCGGTGCGCGCAGCACTCTACTAAGCGCTTGGAAGAGTCCAACGGGACAATAAACAGACGCACTCCCTGCCCGCAACGAGCTCACGGTATGGGGGGGGGGGGGGGGCGGACAGGAATAGAAATAAATAATGACAGGCATGGGCATAAGTGCTGTGGGGCTGGGGAAGGGGGATGAAAAAAGGGAGCCGGTCGGGGCGACGTAGAAGTGGGTGGGAGAAGAGGAAAAGAGGACTCAGTCGGGAAAGGCCTCTTGGAGGAGATGGGCCTTCGGTAAGTTTCTGAAGTGGGGAGAGCCCGGAAGCTTCCCCAAGTTCTTCTCCTAGATCAAGAGAAGTAGCGAGGCCCAGGGCCCGGGCCTGGGAGTCGGAAGGACCTGGGTTCTCACAGAGTTGCCCGCTGTGTGACCTCGGGCAAGGCGCTTCACTTCTCTGGGCCTCAGGGAGCCCCATGCGGGACAGGGACTGTGTCCAAACTGCCAGCCTGGTATCTACCCCAGTGCTTAGTACGATTCCTGGTGCACAGTGAGCGCTCGACAAATACCGTTAAAAAACAAAAAACAAAACAAGGGCAGCTGCGGCCGGGGCATCGTGAGAGTCATAATATTTAAAGGATGGGCAACGCGGCGTGGGTGGAGGGAGGGGGACGGGGCCTGGCCGATCGTCCCAGTGGCAGCGGTGGCCTGGGAGCGAGTCAACGTACCGGCGCACACGCTCGGTCTGGGGCCCGCTAAGGAGGCCCGATGAGAAATTCAGCCAAATAAACCCACCGGACGGTCCCCTTCGGGGCCCGCCTACGGTCGGGATGAATCGGTGGCAAATGAAAAAGCGAAACGGTGGCCGGGCGTGTCTCTGGGGTTCCGAGACCGCGCGCTTCAAAAAAGGTGGTTTCGATCGGCGGGGGCCACGTTAACATCTTATCATTTTAGGGGCCGGGGCGGGGTGGGAAGCTAAGGCGAAGAGCAATAAAATAACTTACCTGCCGTCACCCTGCAGACGCGGGAGAATCTAGTCCTCTAGCTAGCCCGCAAACCATTAAACACGCCGCGTACAAACACGCGCGCGCATACGGTTGATTGATTGGTCGAAGGTTGCCCCGCGGGACACCCCAGCGCTTAGTACGCTGCCTGGCACGTAGTAAGCGCTTAAATACCACAATTATTACACTGATCGTTAGGCGGGGATCTGCTAACACCCTCCGCCGTCAGAGCTACCAATCAACGGTATTTATTCAACGCTGACTGTAGGCAGAGCGCCGTGCTAAGCGCTGGGGAGAGGACGACACAGTGTGCTCTGCACACGGTAAGCGCTCAATAAATACGACCGGGTGAATGAATGGACCAATGCAATTAGCAGATATGTTCCCTGATCATAATGAGCGGACAGCCTAGGGGGGCAGGGTCTAGGGGCCGATGATGGATCGATCCAAATAATAATACTTTCCAAGCGCTTAGTACAGTGCCCTGCACACAAAAAGCACTCAATATACGACTGAATGGATAGTATGTTATTCATATGGTATATGATTATCTGATTTTTATTAATAATATAATTATTAACAATAAAAATACAATTTGTTGGTGAATTGTACTTCCCAAGCGTTTAGTACAGTGCTCTGCACACAGTAAGCCCTCAATAAATACAAGTGAATGAATGAATGAACACAAGCAAATCTAGTGCTGTGTGACTGCGGGCAAGTCACTTAACTTCTCTGGGCCTCAGTTACCTCATCTGTAAAATGGGGATTAAGACTGTGAGCCCCATGTGGGACAACCTGATTCCCCTCTGTCTACCCCAGCGCTCAGAACAGTGCTCTGCGCATAGTAAGCGCTTACCAGATACCAACATTATTATTATTATTATTAGTTGGACACAGTCCCTGTCCCACCTGGGGCTCACCAAATCCTTCTGGAACCCCCTGGTATTTGAAAGTGCGGCCAACAATGACCCGGTGAGGTCTTTCCCGATTTGACTAATAGCCCTGATACTAATACTAATAATACTGGTTAAGTGCTTAATATCTGCCGAGCACCGTTCCGAGCCCCAGGGATGATGCAAGTTAATGAGACCGGACACTGTCCCCGTCCCACGTGGGGTTAATGAGGTAGCCGAGGCCCAGAAGGGAGGTGACTTGCCCAAGGTCACACACAGCGGACGTGTGGCAGAGCTGGGACTAGAACCCAGGCCCTCCTGACTCCTAGGATAGCTGGAATTTGGCTAAAATCAGCCGGGAGGCCTCGAGAAAAAATAATCAGCTTTTTTTCCACAACGGGCGGCCAAGCTTCGCAGTCGCTGCCGTTACTCATTCGGCTGCTGCTCCGTTACAATTCCCGGCCTAAACAGAAAAGGTTTACGACCAATAAATGTGCCTATCTTGCGGGGTCGGTACAAAGGCATTTTTCCGCTTGCTCCCGGCTTAAATGACCGAAAACGCAAGCGAGTTTAATGCCTGCCACGGAGCAAGAAAAAGAAACCGGGAGAGGCATAATAATACTAATAATACGGTTTTTGTTAAGCGCTTGCTACGTGCCAGGCACCGTACTGGGCACTGGGCTGGATACACGTCCCTGTCCCACGTGGGGTTCGCCGCCTCGATTCCCGTTTTCCAGATGAGGCGACTGAGGCCCAGAGAAGTGAAGTAGCGTGGCTCAGTGGAAAGAGCACGGGCCCTGGAATCAGGACTCATGAGTTCGAATCCCAGCTCTGCCACTTGTCGGCTGTGTGACCGTGGGCAAGTCACTTCACTTCTCTGTGCCTCAGTTCCCTCATCTGTAAAATGGGGATTAAGACCGTGAGCCCCACGTGGGACAACCTGATTCCCCTATGTCTACCCCAGCGCTTAGAACAGTGCTCGGCACATAGTAAGCGCTTAACAAATACCAACATTATTAAGTACCCAAGGTCACACGGCAGACCGATCAGAACCCATGACCCTCCGACTCCCAGGCCCGGGCCCGGGCCGCGACGTCACGCCGCCGCCAGCCGACCTGGATCCGGGGCCGCCTGAGCGAAGACATCCGACTGGGGGGCGAGAAGGACGGAGGGTAGCCGCCTCCCTTTGGCGTCTGTCCCGCGACGGAACCAAAGTAGGAGGCGAGTTCCGAGTCGGGCCCGACCGCTCAGAGAGATGCTTCGGGGCGGCCAAGTCGACGCTCTCCCAAGTTCCTAAATAAAACTGATTTCTAAAAGAAAAACCCAAACGGCTCCGCGACGGTCTCCGACCTCACCTCTCAAGTACAACGCTGGTCGGTATTTTCGCTGAATAAAAGTAGAGGGGCCGAGCCTCCCTTTAGAAGGCAGCTTTCGGGGTACTCGTTCCCACTCTTCAGTAATCCGGGCTGCGCCAGGCAGAGGCCGGACCAGACCAAAGAATACAAAAAACCCGGCCTGGCCGCAAGCGTATCAACCTGACTCACTGATAGGATACATTCAAAAGCGGGCATTTTTCCACCTTCGCCGCGAGAGCGGTCCGGTTGGAAAAAAAAGCTAAAAGCGCCCTAAATGGTCCTCGCGGTGAAATCTCTGCGAAACGGCCCGGTCTCGAATGCCGTGCGGCTTTGCTCTCGATCGATCGATCGATCGACGGGATCTATCGAGCGCTGACTGCGGGCGGGGCCCTGGGCCGAGCGCTTGGGAAGGGTCCAGTACAACCCAGCTGGGAGACACGTGTCCCGACCGCCAAGACCTTACATCAGAGAAGGAGAAAGACATTAACCGAAGTAACGAAAGTACTGACGTGCTCTTAAACGCTGCGCTCTCCCTGACAGATCTCTTTCGTTTCCCCCGTTTTCGCTCACCTTCGGCTAATTTCCCGTTACGGCGAAAACCGGGAAGCTGTGGACAGGGAATGTGTCTGTTTATCGTCGTACTGGGCTCTCCCCGGGCGCTCAGTACAGTGCTCTGCACAGAGTCGGCGCTCGATAAGTACGGGGAGGGGGGCGTCCCCCTCCCAGGAGCAAGTTAAGGTCAGCGTTGAAGTGCGTAGAGGGTGTGGGGAGCGGGGAGGGGGGCTTGAGAGATGCCGCGTGCCGAGCGCTGTACTGAGCGCCGGAGCGGGCGTGGCATCACCTGGCCAGACACAGTCCCTGCCCCACACGGGGCCCGCGGTCTGAGCGGGAGAGAAAACGGGGAGGGGATCCCTATTTGTAACTGCTGAGGAAACTCAGCCCGGGGCAGGTAAGTGACTTACCCAAGGTCACGCGGCGGGTAAGCGGCAGAGCCGGGATTAGAACCCACGTCCTCTGAGCCCCGGGCCCGGGCTCTTCTCCCGCCAGGGTACGTTGCTTCATCGATACAGCCTCCATTCTCCCTTCTCCGCCAAGATCACCCACTCCCACTGCCAGGGGCAAATCAACCCATCAGTCAATCAGTCAGTGGTATTTATTAAGCGCTTACTACGTACCGAGCACCGTACTAAGCGCTCGCGAGAGCGCAGCACGGAATCATGGCCTAGGGGCGAGAGCGCGGGCTGGGGAGTCGGAGGATATCGTTCTAATCCCCGCTCCGCCGTTTGTCTCCCGTGTGACCGTGGGCAAGTCCCTTCGCTTCTCTGGGCCTCAGTGACCCCATCTGGAAAACGGGGATTGAGACCGGGAGCCCCATGTGAGACAAGGGCTGTGTCCAACCTGATTCCCTTGTACCTACCCCAGCGCTTAGAACAGTGCCTGGCACCTAACAGAAGTCGAGCACTTAACAAAAGTCATTATCATTATCGTCATTATCACTATTATCAATTAGGAGACCCGATCCCTGCCTGTAGCGATTTTCCAGTCTACCGTCGTCACCCAGGAGCTTTTCCAGATCATTCCTGACTCCGAAATTAGCCTTCTGGCCGCCTCCCAACCTCTGAGGAAAGACAGTGGCGTCACCAACTGGAGTCAGAGAGGCAGAGCGTGGCACGCAGGGTGTGGCACTTCCCTAGAACGACCGAGAGGCGGAACGGGCAGCCAAGTGTCGGGCCCAAGGGCGCTCGGGGACGCCCTTCCTTGCCGAGGCTCTGTGTCACGATAAAGCGACGTGAGCGTCAAGCGAGGAACCCGCCACGCCTCCCCTCCACTCGGAATCAGCCCGAGGAGAGACGAGGGGCAGAGGAAGCTGGCGGCCAAAGTCATTTCGGTGGAAGCGCGTTCTCGCCGACTGTTTTCCGGCAGGATCTTGGGGATTCGGATCTACAGTCTTCCCTGAATCTCTCTCCTTCCGCCCCTCCCCTTCGGCTGGCTCGGGAGCAATGACTTACTGTTACGGACTTCGTTTTATTATTTCTTGAAGGTGAGGAGGGAGAGGATGGGAAGGAGAGGTAGTTACGGCATTTATTTTCTGACCGCGAAGCTCCCCCGACAGCCTCTCCGTCCGTTTGTCAAACCTGCCGGCTCTACTCTGCCGGGAGATTCCTCGTGGAGCTGCCTCTTGAACTTGGTTTCCCTATGCATGGCGGGTGAGGGCCGCGGGGCTGTGAATTATAGTTTTCATTTCGTTTGCCTTTAAATCATTAGGGGACTGGAAAAAATCTGGGTTGAACTCCCAATTTTTAATCAACTGAGGTACAATCCTCATTTCTCAAACTGGTCATCCCGAATCCCAAGGCACCCGAGGGCTCTCCCTGTTGTTACTATTGTTATTATTGATAATTATCGTTATATTTGTATTTGTTAAGCACTTACTATGTGTCAAACACTGTTCTAGGCTTTGGGGTATCTCTCAGTTCATCAGGTTGGACACGACCCCCGTCCCGCTCGGGGCTAGCGGTTCGAGTAAGGAGAGGGAGACAGGCGTGGAATCCCCAGTTTGCTGTTGAGGAAACCGAGGCACGGGGCAGGGAAGTGACTTGCCCGCGGTCACCCGGCAAGCAACTGGCAGCGCCGCGATTAGAATCCAGGTCTTCCGAGGCCCGGGCCCGGGCTCTTTCCGCTAGGCCGTGCTGCCTCTCTATCCGTTCGCCTCCCGCTTCACCCACGTTCAGTGGGACCAAAGTAAAGTCGGCTCCCTCGGGGTCCCGCGTCCGCTCCCTCGACCGGACCCTCCCCGGGACCCGGGCCCGCCACCGTTCCTCCCGCGGCGGGCGCCCGGCAGATACTACGGATCGACTGAGTGAGGGGGCTGGCGGTCCCGAAGACCCGACGTTCTGCGTTACGCGGGCGGACTTTCCGAGTGGGCGAGGTGCTGAAGTGTCCCAGCCCGGGAAGGGGGGAGTCGGTCGGCGCTCGGCCTCGAGGAGAGCCCTGTCGGTGCAATTTTCTGTGACAAGTCCAAGTTTGAGCTGAAATCGGCGACGACACCGCCGTTGCTTGTCTAGCGCTCACCGCGTGCCCGGCACTGTACTAAGCGCCGGGGTGGAAACAAGCAAATGGGGTTGGACCCAGTCCCTGTGCCACGAGGGGCTCGCGGTCCCCATCCCCATTTTGCAGATGAGGTAACCGAGGCACGGATTTACCCGTATCCACCCCAGCGCTCAGGACAGTGCCTGGCACACCACGGTAAGCGCTTGACAAGCATCAACAGCATTATCATCATCTCCCCCGACGCTTAGAACGGTGCTTCACACACAGTAAGCGCTCAACCAACGGCTGAAAAATAAACAATAAAGGCGCAGGAAGGGCAGCCCGGTGACCGTCAGGGTAACGGGAGGACAGTTGCCGGCCTACCTGCTGGACTTCCAGGCCGGAGGGCTGCCATCCCCTGGGGGACATTCTTAAGTGGAACCGTGAAAATAGAGCGTTAAGCGAAACAGCCCTAAATGAAGTCTGATTTCCCACAGGAAATAATATACGATGCATTAATGTGCTCTCGGGACCCAAAGAATTAACCCAAACAGCACGACACGGGGCTTTTTCAAAGTGATTGGGGGAAAAAAACCACACACACTCGGGGTGAACATTCAAATGACAAGGTAAAATGTGCCCATAATAAAAACACCGTCAGTCGAGAAGCGACGTGGCCTCGTAATACTGCTATTAATAATCATTACGTGTGCCGGGCACTGTACTAAGCGCTGGGGGTGGACACGATCTGCTCGGGTGGGACGCGTTTCCCTGTCCCCCGTGGGGCTCACCGTCTTCACCCCCCATTTTCCAGCTGAGGTCGCTGAGGCCCAGAGAAGTGAGGTGCCTCGCCCGCAGACACGTGGCGGAGCCGGGAGTGGAACCCAGGTCCTTCTGACTCCCGGGGCCGGGCTCCAGCCGCTAGACCGCGCAGCTTCTCGTGGCCTAGAATACGGTACACGAGTACCGTGGCCAGGCCCCTCTCTGCGAGATGGGAGCCATCTCTTGCCCGTGAGAAGGGAGCTCTCGGGATGCGCGCCATCGCTGCCGCCCGCACGCAACGGCGGCGGGCACCAGGACGCCACGGCCGTAGGGAGAGGCGACGCCCTCCGGCCTGGCCCACTGGGCGAGGGGCGCAAGGGGGCCCGGACCGCGCTCTCTGAGCCCAGCCTCCTCTTTCCTCTTCTCCCCCTCCCTTCTGCCTCGCTCCTTTTTCATCCCCGCTCCCGGCCCCCACGGCCGCATCCGTCGCTTATTTCCTTCTACGAGTAACAATAGTGACAGTATGTGCCCAGCACTGCTCCGAGCGCTGCGGCAGATCAGGTTGTCCCACGTGGGGCTCGCGGTCTCGCTCCCCATTTTACCGCTGAGGCAACCGAGGCCCAGAGAGGCGAAGCGACTTGCCCAAGGTCCCACGGCTGACAGGTGGCGGAGCCGGGATTAGAAGCCACGACCTCTGACTCCCAAGCCCGGGCTCTTTCCCCTGAGCCACGCCGCTTCTCGCTCTAGACGGTCGGTGCGGGCAGGGAGTGTGTCTGGTTCTGGTTCTACCGTCCTCTCCCGAGCGCTCGGGACAGGGCTCTGCACACGGTCGGCGCTCAATAAATACAAATGACTGAATGACTCTCCGTTGGCTTTCCGGGCAGAAGTCCGGACTCCGAGGAGAGGACGGGGAGGCGGAGGGGGAAGCTGGCCGTTCGCGTGTCCCTTCCCTCCGAGCGGGGAGAGGGGAGCCACGCCAAACTCAAAGGGAGCCTGGAGTAGGCCGACTCCTACTGCCGATTCATTCATTCCTTCCTTCAATCGCACTGAGCGCTTACTGTGCGCAGAGCACTGTACTAAGCGCTCGGGAGAGGACAACAGAACACGAGACACCTTCTTGCCCACCACGAGGTCTAGAGAGGGAGGCAGGCATTAATATGAATAATGATAAATACATAAATAAATGACAGATATCTACACGGGAGGGAGGATGAAGGAAGGAAGAGCGGCGCAGACGGGAGTGGGGGAAGAGGAGAGGAGGGCTTAGTCAGGGAAGGCTTCTTGGAGGAATTCCCAAAGGCGCTGGGAAGCAGAATGGCCTAGTGGGTAGAGCCCGGACCTGGGAGTCAGAAGGTCACGGGTTCCAATCCCGACCCCGCCTGCCGTGTGGCCGGGGTAAGACGCTTCACTTCTCTGAGCCTCAGTCCCCTCACCTGTAAAATGGGGGGTGAAGACTGGGGGGGACAGGGACCGGGTCCAACCTGATGTGGTTGCATCAACCTCGGCGCTTAGCAGAATGCTCGGGACATAGTAAGCGCTTAACGATTACCATAATTACTAATTATAGTTATTACGATGCTGAGAAGCCACCCACGCTTCGACGGGACCCCGGGGGAGGGGTGACAGAACCCGGGGTGTCTCGGGAATCAGTCCTTCGCTCGTTCACACCTCCAGGGTCCCGTCGAAGGAAGGGTGGCTTCTCGGTATAATCATAATAATTGTAATGAATGACTGTGGTATTTGATAAGCGCTTACGACGTGCCAGGCACTGTCCCAAGCGCCGGGGTAGACACCAGTTAATCAGGTTGGACACAGTCCCTGTCCCACCTGGGACTCACCGCCTCAATCCCCATCTTCCAGATGGGGTAACGGCGGCCCAGAGAAGTCAAGTGACTTGCTCCAGTAGACGAGCGGCGGAGCCGGGATTAGAACCCGTGACCTTCTGACTCCCAGACCCGTGCTCTAACCACCACGTCACGCCAGTTAGGTAGGTCCATCGCCGTAGACAACACCGCCCTCCTCCCCGTCTCGCAAACCCACACCCTCGCCATTAACCTCGTCTCCCTTAATCGACCCACGCATCCGAAGGCCGAGAGCCCGAAAAGGATCGGAGCGGAGGCGGAGGTGGAAATTCACCCAGGGTCACCGCCTGGCGGCTACCCACACCGGAGAACCAGAAAGTTCAAATTCAATATCAACCACATCCGGACGCACACACACGCCCCACCTGTAATGAGACAGAAGTGTCTTCCCTATATTAAAGTGCACATCTTGTCATAAATTCCAATTATAAAAAGCACTGAGCAAGGTGAAAACCACACGGAGGAAGGGAAAAAAATCATCTACCGGCTGCCAGGGTGTAGAAAGAAAGAAAAATCAAAGCCCAGGCAAGACGCTTCCAATTTCTCAAAGTGGATTCACCCGGCCTCTTGTCGCCTTAAGTGGGCTTGCACGGGGGGGATTGCCGGGGGTGGGGTCACTTCCAAAATTAACAGGTGCAACCGCTTCCAACGCCCCAATCTCCACGCAAAAAGCCGCCGGCACCGGTCAGGGTTGGCAAGGCAACCGGACCGCCCCGTAGCGCGGTGCAGTTTGCCGGCGTTTGGACATCGTGCCGTTCTCCTCCCTGGGATTGCGCCCTCGGTTTTCACCCCGGGGAGCCCCCCGCTCTCTGCCGTTCAGACTTTTTAAGGAAGCTTCGGGGCGGCCCCCGGGAGGAAGCGATTTCTCGGGCCGCCGGCCTCCGCCGAAACCCCCGTCGCCCGTCCGAAAGGCCGGGCCCGGGCAGGACGGCGTGAGCGGTTTTAACGAGAGCGTCTCCCGGACGGCGGAGTTCTCCGGACGCCGCGGTCTCGGACGTTACGCCGATTCCCCTTGGCCCGTTCTCGGGCTTGGGCGGACGGAGAGAGGAACTCACTCACCTAGCCGGGGGTGAACGTAAATCAAAAGGAGAGGCACGGGATGTCGGGAGGCCAAGGAAAACGAGGGAAGGTAGCCGGCATGGCCCACGGCTCCGGCCGCCTGGCCCGGGTTCTCGGACGGCGCTTTCTCCCGGCGGGCTCTCTTTCCGCGGGGTGGCCGTCACCCGCTCCCGTTACCTTCCCCCGTCCCTCTGGGGAGGAGGGCGAGGTGTCCGGGGAAGGACGAGCGCGGCGGACATCAGAGACACGAGACCCGGACCGGTTGTGTGGGGGAGAGGAGGGTAGGAGCGGAAGACCGTGAGGTAACGAGGAGCTCCTATATTTACCTTATGTGCAGGGCATGGGGATGACAATAGAAGCCGTGTACGGAGCACTTTTGGGCAAAAAAGAACACGGCAGCCTAATGGGAGGCCTTTGTTCTTCAAAAGGGTCTGCTTTCCCCCTTTTGTGCTTCGCTTAATTCATGGCATCTGAGCAGCTCTTGAACTTGACAGACGGGAGAGAAGAGGGAGGGAGGAGGAGGGGGGAGAGGGGGAGAGCCGGAGAGACACAAAGAAAAGGAAAAAGAAAGGACTTCAAAGAGATTTCATTTGGAAAAAAAAAAAAAAATCCAGTTGTATTGCC
Source organism: Ornithorhynchus anatinus (assembly GCF_004115215.2). Lineage (NCBI taxonomy): Eukaryota > Metazoa > Chordata > Mammalia > Monotremata > Ornithorhynchidae > Ornithorhynchus > Ornithorhynchus anatinus. The sequence goes on along the minus strand of NC_041743.1, from coordinate 3,277,324 downwards.
CGGGCTGGTGACGGTTCTTGGGGGGAGGGGAAAAGGGAAAGTTCTGTTTGTGGGATGAAATTATTGGAATTTTACCTGGATCGCAATAGGCAAGTTAGTAGGCAGGGATCGAATGGACAGATAAAGGGTAAAAACGTGTGTGTCCTGGGGGCGGGGGGGCGGTAAGACAAATTAATAATAATAATAATAATAATGTTGGTATTTGTTAAGCGCTTACTATGTGCCGAGCACTGTTCTAATAGCTGGGGTAGACACAGGGGAATCAGGTTGTCCCACGTGGGGCTCACAGTCTTAATCCCCATTTTACAGATGAGGTAACTGAGGCACAGAGAAGTTAAGTGACTCGCCCACAGTCACACAGCTGACAAGTGGCAGAGCCGGGAGTCGAACTCATGACCTCTGACTCCGAAGCCCAGGCTCTTTCCACTGAGCCACGCTGCTTCTCACTCCCTCCTAGGCACTTTTCATGTGTTTTCCTTTCCGTTCCCACTCTCTGTGGACAGAAATATTTATTTATTAAAAGAGTACCAAGAAAACATCTGGTTCTGAGCAGTGGCCTGGAAGGCGTTGTGTTTTAGGGACGTCCCGATTAATCAAGTTTAATTCCCCGCAAGGGGAATTTTTCCCTTGGAAAAAGGGCGGCAAAACAACTCCCCAAAACAGCCAGCGCCGCCTGGAGGAGAGGCACCATTCGCACTGGGCCGCATTTCTCCCAGCCTCAACGTCCTAACGGCCATTCGACTGGCCCTTTCCATCAATCCATCCATCAACGGTACTTACTGAGCGCTTCCCGGGCGCAGGGCGCTGTCCGAAACACCTGGGAGAGTCCAACAGCGCAGAGCTGGTCGGACGCGTTCCCCGCCCACAACGTGCTTACGGTCTGGCTCGTCGAGGGCAGGGAACGTGCCCGTTTATTGTTGCATTGTACTCTCCCGTGCGTTCAGAACAGTGCTCTGCACATAGTAAGCGCTTAACAAATACCATCGTCATCATTTAGGACGCTGCTCTGCACACAGTAAGCGCTCAGATTCGATCGAATGAATGAGTGAATGAATGGGGAGAACTGTAAATCTGCAAAATTTCGATTTCCGAGTTTACAACTTCGGGTACGGCGAAGAACTTTGACGGGTGCCTCGAATGCTCTAAGTTGAAGAGAATTCCGGGAAATGGTAGTTTCTGTCTACGCGCTTCAGAGTGACACTTGGTGAATTTATATATACGCAGTAATAAGATGCCCACGCACACATTACCGCGTTAAAAACCCTCGTGAAACTGGATTTGAGATAGTATCAGCTGCAGGTCCGAGGTAAAAGACCCTGGCTGATCTAAGTTCCTGGAATAATTTCTCGAGAGTCGTGAGAAGCGGAGTGGCCCAAGTGGAAAGAGCCCAGGCCTGGGGGTCTGTTGTCCTGCCAACAGCTTGCTTTGTGAGACCTTGGGCAAGTCACTTTACTTCTCCATGCCTCAGTTACCTCATCTGTAAAATGGGAATTCGATACCTGTTCTCCCTCCTCCTCGAGACTGAGAGCCCCATGCGGGACAGGGACTGTGTCCAACCTGCCTGATAGATGTGTTTCTACCCCGGTGTTTAGGACTGTGCTTGGACACCCAAAGAAGCGCTTACTAAATATCCCCCCCACAAACAAAAATAATAATTGAAGGCCCAGAGAAGTTACTTTCACACGCCCCTAGAGTGAATATGTCCAATCTGATTAGCTTGTGTCTCTTCCAGTGCTCACTACCCTGGCACACAGTAAGTGCTTAACAATTACCAACAACAACGGAAAAAAAAATCAAAAATAAAAAAGGTTCAACTCCTACATAGGACGGCCCCGCTAAGAGCTCAGAATACAAGATCCAATCTAGCGGTGAACTCGCCCAAAGGCGGCCTGGTGAACAACAGTAGATTTATATAGTACAATACCCGAACTCCCGGAGATGCTCTTGTTGCGCTGCTAGGTTTTTCTTGGTGGTTTTTTTTTAAAATCACCTAAGAGTAAGAGGGGTGGGCGGTGATAATCCCACCAACGATGACAGAGAAATGAGAAAGCCCTGAAAGGTGTGCAGATACGTGAAGTGAAATGACTGAGTCCATGAAGAATAAATGGACGAGACGGCGATTGGGCGGCCAAACGAGGATCTGAGGATTCCAAGGTTCGAAAGAAGCAGCGTGGCCTAACAGAGAGAGCCCTGGGTTCTAATCCCCGTTCCACCGTCTTCCCGCTGTGTGACCTCGGGCCTCAGTTTCCTCACTGTAAAATGGGAATTCAATCCCCGTTCTCCCTCCCGCTTGGACTGTGAGCCCCACCCAGGAGTGGGACCGTGCCTGACCTGATTAATCTGTATCCCCAGTGCTTGACACGTTTTAAGTGTTGAACAAATACCATTTAAAAAAAAAAAAAGAGTTCTGATTCAGCCAGAACCTAATTAAGAGTCCAACACTGAATTCCGAAACAGCTCTGCCTCGCAAATGCTGTGCAGGAAGGGGCAAGCTTATTTTTAATCACTCTGCATCTGTTTCCTAATCTATAAAATGTGCAGAATTAAACTGCCTTACCTCAGAGATGTGGACACTGCACAGATCATTTGGAAACATTATTACACATTTTAAAAATCTCCATCCTCCCGTCCTCTACCACTCGATAATTCCACCAAAAAAACGTAAGTTGGCCACTACCTCGTAAAACCAAGAGGCGTATGTTCTTCTGAACCTTTCTCCGTCATTTACTGACTGCTATCCATTTATTTATTGACAACTCTTGGTCAACCGACTTTAATCGATCAATCGATCGTAGTTATTGGGTGCTTACCGTGTGCAGAGCGTGGGGAGTATGCTATGGGCTCACTCTCGGCAGGTGACAGGTCTACAAACTCTGCTATGTTATACTCTCCCAAACGCTCTGCACTAGGTGCGCGCTCAATAAATACAACTGATTGAGTCGGTAGAGGTTGACTGACAGATTCAGCTGCCTTCAGATTTCCAGAGCAAAGCTGGGTATTTATTCGGCGACAATGTTCCCTCCACAATCTCTCGGCCAAAACATCCGGTAAATCTCCTACGTCGCGTCTGCTCGTGTCGTGGTCCCCAACTATGCCCGGACTGCCCACCCTGCTCCTGTCCGCGGAAACAAAACAACCCAACCCCCGAATCCTCAGATCCCGACAGTTATCTGGAACCACCGATTCCAAATAAATGATTTCCTCACTTCCGAATTTCCAAGAAATCGTTTCTCGGCTACTTTCCGCCCCCACCCCCCAGCTCCTCTCTCACCCCGGCACCCGATCTTCCCGGCTCGTATCAGAGAGACGGCCGTGGCAGGTAAAGAAATAAGCGAGAGGTTATTTGTTGCACGGAACGCGACCACGGGATTCCGCGCCAGCGTGGATTCTCGAACAGGGCAATTAATGGCTCCCTTCAGGAGAAAGACCGCGACTCGCCCATCCAACTAATAGCAAGCGTATCCCCACCGGTGCCTTGGGTGACAGATACCATCTTGGAGCAGCTTAAACACCGGTGGCGGGGTTGAAATTTGAAGAAGCAAAGGAAAGGTCCTAGAGAGGCATCGATCGCCCGCACGGCCGGTAAAAAGATGGAATCTTGAGGGCGGGGAACGCATAAGCCAGCTCTCCTGCAAGCTCCCAGATGCTCAGTACAGAGCTCTGCGCACAGCAGGCCCTCGATAAATACACCGTCGACGGTGATGCCTCTGCCGCCTCGGGGGAACCACTGTGGACTTGGCCAGCGTCTCTGGAAATCGTGCCCACGCCCGGGAGGGCGACGGGGGCGCTTCCCGGGCACGGTCCACGGGCGAAAGGCAGGCCCGGTGGGGCCGGCGTGCGGCGGGAGCGTGCCTTATCGCCGTGCAGCGTAAGCCAGCGGCGTGGGACGTGCCCGACCCCGAGAGTCAAATATGCGCCTGGGCGGTCCCCGCCCCATCAATGAGGTGATGAGGAAACCGAGGGCCAGAGAAGTGATTCGACTTGCCCAAGTCACACGGCAGACGAGTGGCGGAGCCGGGCTGAGAACCCACGACCTTCTGACTCCCCGGGCCGTGCTCGATCTGCCGCTTCCCCTTCCTTACTCCGGGCCAAGCACTGTACTAAGCGCTATGGGAGGGTTAAGATCGTCGGGTCGGACGCAGTCTCTGTCCCACGTGGGGCTCGTGGTCTAAGGAGGATGGAAACAGGTACTGAATCCCCATTTTACAGATGAAGAATGAAAAACCCAGAGGCCCAATTAAGTTACGCAAATGTCCACGCAAACGCGTCTATGGCGATCAGGCCAAACCCCAAGCGGCTCTCGGTAAGCTTCCAAGGCAGGCCCGGGTGCAGAAAAGTGGGAAGAATCCATCCTAGAGGGGGCCCGTGGCTCCACCCCAATCTCCCTCACGGTGCTCAGACTGAAAACTAGGGAGGAGCCGTCCTCCTCGTCGGGCCGGGCTGGCCGTTCTCGCCCGGCGATTTTTAAGGAACGGAAAATCATCCCCACGTCCCGCGAGAGAGGGATCAAGTGGTTTTGTCTCCGTCGAGGAATTCCCATTACCTCTGACGCGCCCGCATTCGGGGAATCTGCGGGATGCGGTTTCCGGCGTGAAAACTGCGTTCTTATCAGGCCTGTTACTCCCAGAGGTCTCTGGGAGGTGGAGGTGAGACAAACGGCTCCGGGCGGTTGTGGCCAGGTGTGGGTCACCAAGGATCTGGCGCTCTGCCCCTACCCTCTCGGGCAACGGTTGTAGGAGGGGGGAGGGGAGCTGGGTGACCTTGGGCAAGTCACTTCTCACTTCCCCTCATCTGGAAAACGGGGATGGAGATGGTGAGCCCCACGTGGGTCGGGGACCGGGTCCGACCCGACGTGCTTCTCCCCACCCCGGCGCTCAGCACAGTGCCTGGCGCACGGTCAGCGCTTAACCAATGCTACGGTCACGATTAACCCGGAACTCAGGACAGCGCTCGGCTCATAAGCGCTCAACAGATACCATTTTTATTACTACGACTTGGATGTTGTCTTGCCAAACCGCGTGGGGAGAAACTCCCCAGCCTCGCTGTTTGGCGGAAGCCAATACTTTCAGGTTGTGCTTTTCCTAGTAATGGGGGCCAGGGAGGGGTTGTAAGCTTTCCTCTAGACTGTAAGATCATTGTGGGCAGGGAACATGTCTATTTATTGCTGCGCCGTCTTCTCCCGAGCGCTCAGTACCTGCGCGCGGTAAGCGCTCGATAAATACCATCGAATGAACGCATGAAGCATTAACTGAACCTCAACGGAGGTTGCTGGGTGGGGGGGGGGGCGTCCGGCTTCCTCCCGTCGCTCTGCGGCAAGAAAAGCCGGATAAAGTAGCTCTTGGCTACTTTTATTATGGGAGAGGGAAGGTACGCTGAACCAGTCAACTGATGAATTACATTAATTTTATTCAAGTATGCAGACGGTTTCGGGCTGAGGCACCCGGGTGCGTGTTTGGGCTCGCGGGCAGATCGGCGCGTACATCTGAACGTAGGAGGAATTGGTTGGGCTATAAACGAACGGAATCCGCAGGTCAGGGCCCGTGCTACGTTGCTGCCGGGCACGTCGTGCCTTCGTGTCAGCATTATGGCGCCCACGTTCCCCGCTCCATCCTAGATCGGTGCGCCCTCCCCGCATCCAGATATTCCTGAGACCCCCCTCGACATCCACTCACGCCCCACCCCACCCCCGAGGGGCAATGGGTAAGATGAGGGTTGGCTGTCCCTTCCTCCCAGATTCAATCGATAGTCTTTATTCAGCGCTTACTACGTGCAGACCACCGTACTGGACACTTGGGACGGGACAACGCAATCCCCCCTCCTGGACTATGAGCTCGTTGTGGGCAGGGATTGTCCCTCTTTTTTGCTGTACTGATCCTTCCCAAGCGCTCAGTACAGTGCTCTGCACACAGTAAACGCTTAATAAATACGACTGAACGAACGAATCAGCCGACACATTCCCTGCCCATAACGAGCTTCCAGTCAAGGGCGGTAGGAGGACATTAATAGGAATAAATAACTAATAAATATACAATTTAAAGAATACGTACATAAGTTCTGCACCCAGTAAGCGCTCAATAAACACGACAATGAATGAATGAACTACTAACCGCTGACCCTGACAGACAACTCAGCCGATCAGTTTGCCTGAAAATCGGGAGGTTTTACACCCGCCCTGGAGCTGACGCGGGTTCGAGTCCAGCCCCGCTCACCTCCGATTTGACTAACGGGAATGACACATCGCCCGAATCGCCAAGGTTCCCGTGAAAAGAGTCACGAACCGTCCGGCAGACGTTTTGCTGGAGCGTCGGCGGGCGGCGACGGTTTGGACGAGGAGCGGATGTCATCAACTGGAACGTGCAGAACGCCTCCCTGGGTGTCTGCGACGTCTTTGCCTCAGGGGTAAGCTCACGCCGGAGCTCGTTGTGGGAGGGAAATGTATCTGCTTCTTGTTGTAGTGTGCTCTCCCAAGCCTTCAGTACAGCGCTTCGCACCCAGTAGGCGCTCAATAAATACGGTTGAATCAATCAGTCAATGGGAGGGTGAATGTGCACCTCTCCCCCAAAGAAAGGGAAGATGGAGCTGATCGGCACTAAATTCTCTTCTTGCAGGCCCACCGCAGGGCCCTGTCCCATTCCGTCGACGGTAATAATAACGATGGTATTTGTTAAGCGCTTACTGTGTGCCAAGCACTGTTCTGATCGTATTTATGGAGCCCTTGCGGTGTGCAGAGCACCTGTATCTAACGCTTGGGAGAGTCCGAGAGAACAATAAAACGGGCACCTTCCCGGCCCACGGTGAGCTTACAGTCTAGAGGGGGAGATGGACGTGACTAGAAATAAATCGATGACAGATACGGACGGACGTGCTGGTGGGTGGAAGGGGGGGGATGAATAAAGGGAGCGAGAACAGGAGGGCTATTAAGGCAAAAATCTCCGTTTAATGCACGACGCAATTCTTCAACAGCATCTGCCATTCAGGTGGTGTCGGGGGAAGACTATTTGTCCAGTGATCAGGCCAAAATGAAGAGGATGGGCGCTGGCCACTGATTCTCCCAGATGACTCTGATGATAATAATTGCGGTATCTGTTAAGCGCTTACTGTGCGCCAGGCGCTGTACCAAGCGCTGGTGTGGATACAAGCAAATCGGGTGGGACACTGTCCCTGTCACACGTGGGGCTCGACAGTCTCGAGATCCATTTTAAAGTTGAGGGAAGTGAGGTCCAGCCAAGTGAAGTGATTCGCCCGAGGCCACACTGCAGACAAGTGGGTGGCGGAGCTGGGATTAGAACCCGTGACCTCGGGACTCCTAGGCCCGCGCTCTATCCACTGGGCCCCGGCGCTTCCAATAAAGCCGGTCCATTAAGGTCACTCTCCAGCTTTTCGATTAGAATTTCCACAACGGCTGCCGGATGGCCACCTTCCCCATCGCCGAATTTCAACCGTCTTCAAACCATCCGTGGAGCTACTATTTGGCCCTAACCAAATATTACGACAGGGTGTTTAACTCCAGCCAAGAGTACTGCGAAGGCTTTGAAGATCTGGCACAATAAAAACCGAAATTGCTTTATAAAAAACTGCACCGTTCCCAGAGCCTGATTTATAGAAAGCGCGTGGATGGGGCGGGGAGATGGTTTCTCAGGCTCTTGAGTTCGGGAACTATTTGCATAGAGACTTCTCGGGGGCATCTGGGTTTTACAGACTCAAGATACTCTTCCTTCACGAGAATCAACCCAGATGGGTCCCCAAATGATCATAAGAGTCCACCTCCTTGAATTCATTAGTCGATCAATCCACTCTTAAGAGGTGGCTTTCTTTTAGAGACGCGTGGGATAAAAACTGAAATGAAAATTGGATTTTGCTTTCTCATACTATTACCCAGCGCCTTTTTCCCCAAAGGCTTGGGGGGAGGTTAAGAGAGAAGACTCGATTCAATCTCTTAGTCGGTAATGGTAACCTCGGCCGAGAGTTTTAATAATAATAATAATAATCGTTATCTGTTAAGCGCTCTTCTAAGCGCCAGGGTAGATACAAGCTAATCAGGTTGGACACAGTCTCTGTTCCACGTGGGGCTCACGGTCTTAATCCCTATTTTACAGAGGTAACTGAGGCACAGAGAAGTGACTTGCCCAAGGTCACCCAGCCGACAAGGGGCGGAGCGGGGATTAGAACCCAGGTCCTTCTGACGCCCGGGTCCGTGCTCTATCCCCTAGGCCAGGCTGCTTCATGTCCTCTACGTAGCCAGAGTGGAAGTCTGCTGCTCAAATTCTGCAATTCAGTGCTTACCACAGGGCTTCACACAGAGTACCCACCTAACGGATACAATACTAATAAATCCCAACACTCTGCAATTCAGCGTTCAGAACGGCGCTTGACCCAGAGAAAGCGTTTAATGACGACACTGATAATCATTTCTCCTCTCCGCCTGTTTGGGAGAGTCCCTTTCTGATCTCACTCAACGGCATTTATCGCTCGCTTCCTGCCTGCGGAGCGCTTTCCTCAGTGCTTCGGAGACTCCAACGCCACCGAGTTGGTAGACACGGTCCTTGCCCATCACTGGCAGCGGCAGCGGGACTGGCGAGATGGAGGCCCAGTGAGCCGGTTGGCACTAGAGGGGCAAAGCGGGCGGGCTGGGCTGTAGAAGGAGAGTAGCGAGATGAGGTAATAATAATAATAATGATGTTGGTATTTGTTAAGCCCTTACTCTGTGCAGAGCGCTGTTCTAAGCGCTGGGGTAGACACGGGGTAATCGGGTTGTCCCACGTGAGGCTCACAGTCTTCATCCCCATTTTACAGATGAGGGAACTGAGGCCCAGAGAAGTGAAGCGACCTGCCCGCAGTCACCCAGCTGACAAGTGGCCGAGCCGGGATTCGAACCCATGACCTCTGGCTCTCAAGCCCGTGCTCTTTCCACTGAGCCACGCTGCTTCTCTAGGTAGGAGGGGGCGAGGGGATAGACTGCTTTAAAGCCAAAGGTGCGGCGTTTGTGTCTGACGGCGAGGTGGATGGGCAACCACTGGAGGTTTTTTGGAGGGGCGGGGTGACGTATCCTGAGCCTTTTTTGTAGCGAAACCTTTATTGAGTGCTTACTATGTGTACAGAACTGTTCCAAGCGCTTGGGAGAGAACGGTCCAGAGAGAATTAGCCGAAACATTCCCTGCCCACAATGCGCTTACAGTTGCAAAGACCCAGGAAAAACCAGCCAGGATCAAGCTACAGAGAGAACTCATCGTGGTGAAAAGGAGCCGGGGCGGGCCCAGAAGAAGACGGCTGGAAAAGGAATAAGAGCCACCAGCCCCGCCAGTGACCGTGGCCTCCGCTCCACGTTCCTCCCCGTCCCCACTAATTCAGAACGCCCTCCTCCGACGCCGGGCTCGCCCCTCCCGGCCGTTATTCACGCGGAGAATGTGAAAAATCATTCAACCTCACGGTCCGGGAACGGACCGCGTTATGGAAACGGGGCCGGGTCAGCTGGGCACGTGATGAATAAATTAGGCAGATCGGACGGGTGGGCTATTTACGACGACCTCCGGCAAATTAAACACGCAGACCGTGAAACATTTACCTTTACGGCTAAACGGCGCGTCCCCTAAGTTCCGCGCGTACGGGCTCGGCCCGTCCGAGCGAGCGACGGAAATTTTATTACGCTGTTGTAAGTGAATGCGTTTGGAAATCTGACTGCGGGCCACGAGATAGTGAACTTCAGGGTTAACGAACGAATGGTACAAATAACAACTGTGCCCGTGTTAATCAATCGCACGCCTTCGGTTACGCGACTGTCGTACGGGAATCGTTTCGAAAAATTACAGAGTATTTACCCCGTGCTCAATTAAGAAGTTACGCACAACATGCCAACGTGAGGGCGAGGGGCTAGATTACGCTAAAGTTGGTGTTGCGTGGGAGTGGTCCGCGTACGTGAACCGTACGTATACCCCCAAACACCCGACTGACCGAAGTGTTCAACCGCCAGACCGCGCCACGCGAACGTACGGGCCACGCACACGACGATTTTTTTAATGGTATCTGTTAAGCCCGTTAAGGGCTTTGCGCCAGGCCTTGTACTAAGACTAGAACAGTGCTCTGCACATAGTAAGCGCTTAACAAATACCAACATTATTACTAAGCACTGGGGTAGATTCGAGTTAATCAAGTTGGACCCAATCCCTGTCCCACGTGGGGCTCACGGTTTTAATCCCCATTTCACAGGTGAGGGAACTGAGGCACGGACAAGTGAGGTGACTCAATAAATACGAAAACCTCCTTTTATCACCCAGAGATTTTCAAGGCCCATGGGGTCCCATGGTTTAAACAGGAGGGAGACGGACCGAATCCCCCTCTGGCGGTTGAGGACATCGGGGCCCAGAGAAGTGAAGTGACTCGCCCGGGGTCACGCAGCAGGCGAGTGGCGGAGCCGGCGTGCAGAGCACCGTACTGGGTGCTAGGGAGCGTGTTGGGAGGAAGCTTACCTTCTGTGCTCAAGGAGCTCTGGGTTCTAAACTCAGTTTGGAAAGCTGGTAATTCACCGAACCAATTTTGAATCCACTTCTTCTTGCCCTCGCGGGCGCCCTCTCGCCTTCTACTTGTTTTTCCCTGCCGGGTCTTGGAGACTTTGGGCTAACTTTACTCATTTCTTTGTTGGTGCCTTTTGAACGACGCGCTCGGGTTTCAAAGGGTTCCAAAATATTACATCCCCCTTCAAAGCACCTGTCCCGAGGGGGCTGAAATCGATCCAGACCACAGGTGGAGGGAGACAAAGCTCATCAGCTCAATCCCTCCTGATCTGGGAGCTGCCCACACTCGGAGAAGGAACACAGGTGTGGCTACTTAGCTTCTCTCCCCTCCATCTCTCCCTCTTTCCGCTTTTCCACGGCTCAGCGGCTAGAGCCCGGGCCTGGGAGGCAGAAGGACCTGGGTTCCAAACCCCGCTCTGCCGTGGGCCCGCCGTGTGACCTCGCGCTTCACTTCTCTGAGCCTCGGTTACCTCATCTGGAAAATGGGGATAAGAGTGAGGCCCCTTTGTGGGACAGGGACTGTGTCTGACCTGATTAATCCGCATCTACCCCCGTGCTTAGTACAGGGCTTGGCACGTAGTAAGCGTTTCACAAGTACCATCATCATTAATATTATTATTATACCTCCCTCTCCCTTGCTGATTTGGGTTCTGTTTTTCTGACGGTTCGGGGGACGGGGGAGGGAGAAGAAAATGGCGGGGAGGCTTTCGAACTATCCTCTTTCCTCCCCTCTGTTCGCCATTTTCAACCCCGGTTCTCAGAGGCCCTACCGCCAAGGGGTTCGGGTTACCCTTCTCTCGGTTGAAGAGGTTATCGTTCTCTCTGTCGCAGACGACGATGACGGTATTTGTTAAGCGCTTACTCTGGGCCAAGCGCTGTTCTAAACGCTGGGACAGATACAAGGTAATCAGGTTGTCCCACGTGGGGCTCACAGTCTTCATCCCCATTTTACAGATGAGGTCACCGAGGCACAGAGAAGTGAAGTGACTTGCTCAGAGTCACGCAGCTGGTGTGGCCTTTGCAGACCCCCGACCCGAGAAACCCTCCAGGCCCCCGGACATCCTCCTGGGCCGGCGAAATCGGCCGGAGCCTCACGTTTCCAGCAGGCCCGGCCAGCACCGGACCCAAACAAGCCAGGGATGGGGCCGACCCTCCCTCTTTTCCCATCTTCCCCATCCCCCCGAATGCTTTCTGGCCCACTGCCTGCCATGGCCGGGGGTGGGGGGCAAAATCTGGGCAATCTCGCACGTGCCCACCCTCCCACCCCAAATCCCAGACGCGGAGCTGGCCCGGGAGAGGAAGAGGACGCGGTGATCCGGAAAGCGGCCGGTGCGTCTCTCCGGCCCCGTGGGTCCCGAACTAGCTGGCCGCATCTTGCCTCTTCGGGGAAGGGGGGAGGCGGCGAGGAAAGGAGGGTGGGCGCGGGAGGCGAGCCACTCCGTGCCTCAGTTTCCTCATCTGGCACCCTCTCCCCCTTAGGCTGTGAGCCCCACTGGGGACGGGCGCTGGCGCTGATCTGATGATCCCGTATCTACCCCAGGGCTTAGTATAATGTGTTTAACAAATACCACGACGATTAGGAGTCGTAGTAGTACACGGCTGCCTAGCGAACGCGGGGGGGGGTTGGGCCATCGGGGCCCTGCCTGCCTCGAGTTCAGAAAGGGCCAGGGGAAAGCCTGCTGGCACCAAGTAAAGGCTTAACAAATCCCACAGTCAGTCATCATCATCATCATTATAATAAACGACAGTACCTGGGAAGCGCCTACTACGAGCCCCCGGGAGAGGACGAAAGGACACAATCAGTGGACGGTTTCCCCGCCCGTAACGAGCTTCCGGTCGAGACGGGGGAGAGAAAGAAAAGCAGAGAAACCTCCCGGACAAGCCAGATTTGGGGGCGGCGAGGGAGGAATCCAGGAGTCCCGCTGGCTCTTGACAGACTCTAATAATGAGGAAAGGGGGGCAGTGCGGGACCCAAACCCGCAAACCTCATTTGAGTCAACAGCTTCAGCCCTCCGCCCCACCTAATCCTAATCCTCTCGCCGAGCCACTGACGAGTAGAGACCGAACGACTCGCGCATCTCTCGAAATCTCCAGGGCGCCGGGAATTTGGGTCGAAGAAAAATCGAGGCAATGCCGGGCCTTGACCTCCCTCCCCCGGACTCCACATCCCTTCTCCCCGACCTGAGGAGGAAAAAAAAAAAGGATTAAAAAAAAAAAAAAATCGACCGACTTGATTCAGGGTCAGGAGCCCGGACGGTCCGGATTTTGGCCAGAGGAACTCCGGGCCGACCCCGGAGCCTTCGTGGAAATCCGTAATCTCTGATTTCCCTCGCTGCCTTTGGAGTAGCCATAATGATCCTGCCAAACTGCCATCCTCCCTCCGAGGAATACCGCGCCGGGCTAATGCTCCGTCAGTAGTCGGCCAGAGACAGCGGGCTGCGAGATGCCGTTCTACTTCTACCCGTTCCGCAAATACTTTCCTCCCACTAAGAGGGGAAGGATCTTTCTTTTTCTTGTTCAAATAACTAGCACACACACAACACTCCAACTTAAATAAACGGCGGGGAATGAAAACACATTCGGCCCCATTTTACTAGAATGGCCATCGGGTTTTTGTAGAGTCCAGGCGGACGGTGGATGGGGCGGGGGGAGTACAGCATTCCATCAGCCTGGTTCCCGTGCCCTCGGAATATCGGATAAAGAGGGAATAATAATAATAATGTTGGTATTTGTTAAGCGCTTACTATGTGCCGAGCACTGTTCTAAGCGCTGGGGTAGACACAGGGGAATCGGGTCGTCCCACGTGGGGCTCAGTCTTAATCCCCATTTTACAGATGAGGTAACTGAGGCCCAGAGAAGTGAAGTGACTCGCCCACGGTCACACAGCTGACAAGTGGCCGAGCCGGGATTCGAACCCATGACCTCTGACTCCAAAGCCCGTGCTCTTTCCACTGAGCCACGCCGCTTCTCCTGAGTGGAGATCCGGAGAGCGCAGACCACAGGGAACGGGTGGACCCACCCTGTTCCACAGGACTCTCACTCAGTTGTACTTATTAAGCCCTTACCGTGTGCAGAGCACTGTGCTAAGCGCTCGACTCTCTCAAGCGCTCAATACAGCGCTCTGCCTTCGGTTCTACCCCTCCTCCAACGGACCCTGTCGGATCTAGAATGATCCCAGGAGAAGCGGCGTGGCCTAGTGGAAAGAGCCCGGGCCTGGGAGTCAGAGGACCTGGGTTCTGCCACCCGTCTGCGGTGACACCTTGGGCCGGTCACTTCACTTCTCTGGACCTCAGCGACCTCATCCGTAAAATGGGGACGAAGACCGTGAGCCCCATGTGGGGCATGGACTGTGTCCAACCTTATTAGCTTGTATCTACACTAGCATTTAGTACAGCGTCTGGCGCCTAGTAAGCTCCGGATGTGTGTCGGGGGCGGGGGGGAAAGGGGAGCAAGCTGAGGAGCCAAAATGCCACGACGATAAGCCACGGGATAGAGCGGCACCTTTACGTGGAGCAGGCCCGCCGCTTGGTGTGACCGGGGGGGGGGATCAGTGGCCACCCATCGTGGGCAACCTCTGCCAAGCAGCCGCCTGCACGGCTGCTCCACGGAAAGCCCTTCCAGTAGCTTGTGTTGAAACACTAAAAAGCAGACACTCCAACGTGCGCACGTATTTAGCTTTCGGCGAATCTGATCCACAAGATAAATAAATGTCAGGGAATTATTACATCCCGAAGAGACTGTGTTTCAGGTTAGAGAGTTGTGAATCTTTCTGCGGGGCGCTACTCGCACCAGCCTTACAGAATTCAATGAATTGTTAAAAGCGGGGCGGGGGGGGGGGGGGGAGGGGTGGAGAGAGTCGCACAAGACGAAACCCCTCCTGTAAGAGGGAAGCCGAGAAGCAGCGTAGCCGGCTGCAAAGAGGCCGGGCGCCAGAAGGACCTGGGTTCTGATCCCGGCTCCTCCACCTCTCTGCTGTGCGACTTGGTCATGTCGCTGGTTTTTGTGCCTCAGTTACCTCGTCGGTAAAATGGGGATTAACACCGTGAGCCCCAGGTGGGACGCGGACTGCGTCCTACCTGATTAGCTTGTATCTACCCCCGTGCTTAGCACAGTAATAAGCACCTAACTGATACCCTAAAAAACTGGAGTAATGCTGCAACAAAGTTGGAGGGGGAGAGGGGCAGAGGTGATCGGAAGAAAGGGTTTTTAGCAGAAGGGTCCCCTCCCCCTGCAGGATAATTAAACCGACGCAAAAATCCATCTTCCACGTGGTGTACAGAACACGTTAAATAAGGAATCACTTGAGTCGTTCTTAAGTGAATTCCAAGAAATCATTTAGAAAGCAAAAGCAAAGGAGCTGGACGATAGTGGAAAACTGGTGCTTGAGGTCAAGATGAATGTGCTCCAGTAATTTTGTTTTTTTTAGATATTTGCAAAGCACTTACTATATGCCAAACACTATACTAAACGCTGGGATAGAGAGGAGATAATCAGGGTGGACACTGTCCCAGATCCGTAAGGGGCTCCCATTCTCAGTAGGAGGGAGGACGGGTGTCTGAATCCCCATTAGACAGATGAGGAAAACTGAGGCAGCGAGAAGTGAAATGACTCCTCTGATTCCCAGGCCCGTGTTCTTTCCACCAGGCTAAGCTGGGAGGCGTTCACTGGAAATCGTTTTCGAAGGAGGTGGTTATTTGTGAAGTCAAAGTTGATATTTACCCATTAACGGAGAAATCCAGGAACGGGAAAACACTTAAGAGTCAGTCTTGACCTATAGGATGATTCAACCAATATTTATCGACTCTTACCAGTATTGTGATTTCGATTAATAAATCCAGATCAATTCTATTACAGATCAAAACAGTGACACACTCTAAATTCTACCTTCGAAAAGAGACAGGGAGGCAAAAATCATAGTGATATAAGCCTTCCAAAATTCAGAAAAGATTCTAGACGACCAATGAATATCCAAACGCAAAGACGAGCTGAAAAGTAGGTTATGGGATATTCAGGGTATCCATTAAAATTGAATTCAGTGGGTATACTTTTAGGCACTGTTGATTTTCCTATTTTTGGTTTGCTGGAGGGAGGAGAGATCAATTTCCAAATTAAATAAAATGGGCAAGATTAGCTACTAAAGGGAAAGATACATTTCATATCATACACACTCTCTCCATGCCCATGAAATCGATGGGGATGAATCAATATGGTATCGGGGCGGTGGGGGAGAGGGAGGGAGAGAGACAGAGAGAAAAAGCAGCACGGCCTAGTGGATAAAGCTCAGGGCTGAGAGTCAGAGGGCCTGGGTTCGAATCCTAGCTCTGCCACTCGTCTGTTGGGTGATCTTGGGTAAATCACCTCACTGGGCCTCAGTTACCTCATCTGCAAAATGGGGATTAAGATTTTAAGTCCCATGTGGGAGAGGGACTGAGTCCAGTCTGATTTATATCTATCCCAGTGCTTCGTAAAGTGCCTGGCACATAGTAAGCGCTGAACACCATAAAGAGAGAGAAAGAAAGAGAGAAAGTGCGTGCATACTTGAATTTTTTGGAACTTCCATTTTATCCTCACTTAGGGCCAAACTTCCAAACATACCCGGGAAACGAAAGTGTCCAAAAGCCTCTCAGTAAATTCCCACTGAGTCAAGCTTTAAAAGCCATTCCCTGAAAATTACCACTCTACTGAAATGCCGCAGCCGATTCTTATACTTTTACGAAGTTCTAGCCAGACACTTCTAAACCTGAGGACCAGAAAATAGAGTCGAACATTGTGGCTGAGATCCTCGGGGGGGAACGGGTAAAATGGGACGGTGCTACACGGTTTAAAAACGGAACCTTGTGACCGTTTACTGGGCTGAAATGTCCAGAAAAGGTTTCCTTCCTTAGGCTTTCGCTCCTACGCAGGCTCACCTCAGATTAAGGAGGATTCGGATATCCCTCTCTAGAGTGGAAGCTCGTTTTGGACAGGGAACGCGTCTGTTATATTGTTCTAAAATACTCCCCGAAGTGCCGAGGACGGTGTTCTGCGGATGGTAAGCGCTCAATAAATACCACTTTTCTGGGAAATTCAGTTGAAGAAGTAGAGCGCGCATTTGGGTCCACCCACCGAAGAACCGAATTCACTGACCTGTCTGCCTCACCCTTTTAGACAGGAAGGAAGCTCGCTGTGGGCAGGGAACTTCTCTCCCAACTCTCCCAAGCGCTTAGTACGTTGCTCTGCCCACCGTAAGCGCTCGATAAAGACCCCCCGATTGGTGAACTGACGGAGCTCCTCGGGGCTCGGAGACGGTGCCTCGCGCATTACGCGGGCTTACGGGAGCCCAGTGCTGGTTCTCTGCCCACAAGACGCTTGGAGTGCGGCGGGGAGCCGGGCACCCACGGATTCTCCACCGTCCACCCTGACTCAGTGGCCCTTAAGGCTCCTCTGCCCGCCTCCAACGGCAGCCGCGGGGAACGTCCGAAGAGAGGAGTCGCCGAGGACACGAACCGACCGGGCTGGATTCCCAGAGGCTCGCTGTCCTGCCATCCGAGCGGTGGTCCGACCAAGGGAGGCTGGGGGTGCCCCTTTTCCCTCTTCCGGTTTACTTCACTCTGCCTGGACTCCTCCCTTCACGCCGGAGATCGTCCCCCTCGGCTACTTGTCTCGGGGAGGACGATGAGGCACGGGGCTCCACGTTCCCCCCCACGAAGGTGTAAATATTCCGTGGGCATCCTTATTAAAAGCACACTCCACGCGATCATAAAGGGATCGTCAAATGAAATGGCTCCTGAACACGGCTAGAGCACGGTTTAAGATGGGCCCGCTGTGAAGATGGAAAGTACTGGACAAATGCTTATTAAAGTAGTAACTCACGGGGCGTTGGAAACAGTTTCCTCGAACAGACAGCAAATCCTACCCCATTCCGGAGAGTGCCCGGACTCGGTAACGGGAGGAAAACTTCAACTACGTCTTGGTGGCGTTAACTGAACTGAGGCGCTACTTCTCCTAAGGGTGCGATTTGCAACTGGCTTCCGCCCCCCAAGAGAACAGTCCCCAGACACTGGTCCTCCAGTTATGTGGACTATTCATTCCATCGTATTTACTGAGCGCTCACTATGTGCAAAGCATCGTACTAAGCCCTTGGGAGGGCACGATACCACACTTAACTGACACATTCCCTGCCCACAACAAGCTCCTCCAGACTGGAAGCTCCTCGTGGGCAGAGAATGCGACTGTGTCTGTTTATTGTTCTACTGTACTCTTCCAAGCGCTTAGTACAGTGCTCTACACACGGTAAGCGCTCAATAAATTCATTCAATCGCATCTTGACCACGAGAGGCCGTGGGAAAAAGCAGCGCGGCCTAGTCGGAAGGTCCTGGGTTCTGACCCCGGCTCCGCCGCTCACCCGCCGGGTGGCCTTGGGCAAGTCGTTTCACTTCTCCGGGCCTCGACCGCCCTGTCCTCCCTCCTGCTCGGACTGTGAACCCCTTGTGGGACCTGATCATCTTGACTCTACCTCGGCGCTTAGTAAAGTGTCTGACAGTAAGAACTTAACAAATGGCACAGTTATTTTGATTAGGAGGAGCCGTCGCATTATTACATCACGCTTTTAAAAAAGGATTCCCTGGCAAAAAGGGAGGGAGGGGTAACCGATCATCAATCGATGGTATTTACTACACGTGTACTGGGTGAGCAACACCATAATATCTCCAAATTCTGGCCCGGGGTTCCCTCCTCTGCAAGTAAGCTACTGATCATCGACGCTACACTCCTTTTCCACCACGCGGTGAGTCGAGGGCCCAGCTCATCACGTCATCTCAATCTTGCCTGGCTTCCAACACCTCAAGCCAACCGGGGTTGGCTCCGTTCGCTCTTCCAGGGTCCCGCGAGATGTTTACGGAGATAAAATAGACACCGAGAGGACCGATACTTTCGAGACGGGGTCCGTTTTAGGACGAATCAGAGTTCGGAAGGGAGTGCAATCCCACCCCCAGCCCCGCCAAAATGCAGAAAGCACGCTCTAGACTGTAAGCTCGTTGTGGGCGGGGAATGTGCCTGTTTATCACTGTATTGTCCTCTCCCGAGCGCTTAGTACAGTGCTCTGCACACAGTGAGCGCTCAATAAATACCACTGAATGAATTTAACAAGAGCGATCGACCGACTGCTGCCCCGTGATGCTGTTGGGTTTTTCCCTCCTTTCTCCAATACTCATTACTTACCAGGAAAAGCATTCTCAGGATGGGATGCGGGCAGACGCTGAAAAGCATCCGAGGACCGAGGGCCAAAACCCGGCTCTCTTCTCTATGGTTTGTCATTCGATCGTATTTACTGAGCGCTTACTGTGTGCAGAGCACTGTACTAAGTGACTGGGAGAGGACAGTTCAACAAAAGCAGACATATTCCCTGCCCACAGTGAGCTTACAGACTTGGGAGGGCGGGGGGGACCCTCTACAGATATTGTACATTTTCCTCATTTTCTCAGGGCCTTTTCCAGTTAAAGTGTCATCTTTTTCTCCCTCCCCCCGGAATATTAACTGATTTTTTTCTTGTTCCTTTTCACACGCCCACTCCCCTCCATCCTGCAGATACCTCCCCACCGCCCCGACTATCGCTGAGAGGAGGTAAGCACACCAAAGAACGGTTTAGAGGACAGCGGATGCAGGAACCCTAAAATACCTAAGCCTAAATGCCAATTACAACCCCAGGCAAATTCTGAAGAGCCATGCTTCGTGGAGCCTAATGGCAAGAAGCACAGGCCTGGGAATCATAGGACCTGGGTTCTAATCCTGACTCTGCCCCTTGCCTGCTGTGTCACCTTGGGCAAGTCATTTAGCTTCTCTGGACCTCAGTTGCCTCATCTGTAAAATGGGGATTCGGACAACTGTCCTCCCTCCTGCTTAGATCGTGAACCTCAAGTGGGACAGGGACTGTGTCTGATTGAGTTGTCTCTACTCCAGCGCTTAGAACAATGCTTGGGCGCAGAGCAAGGGTTTAATACAATAACAACATTTTCCTACCAAAAACAAGAACTAGACTAAAGGTTTGCTACCAAAGCTATTTTCCTTTCTTGCAACACTAAGTGAACTAAGACTATTGCTTTTCAATTTGCCCAACGATAATCACAGAGCAAGCAGCTACCTGCGAGGACTACTTTTTTTTCCTTCCAATCACATGGATTTGATATTCCTCCCAAGACCACGACAGAGTCAGCTTTTGTCCCACTTGACCGGGGAGAAGCGAGAGACGCAGAAAGATCATGCCGCGGGTCGGGGGCAGGGCCAGGATTCCAAGAGGATCTCAAAAGTCTCGGCCTCCCGTGAAGTCCGCAGCGGGACGGTGCCTTAAAACGAGAGCGGCGTCTTCATTTTTTATTTTTTTTTTGTAACTGCATCTTAAACGGCTACAGGTCCGAAAAAAGACGCCTCAGCCCCCACAAGGAATATGGAAGACTGATGAATTATTGATGAACGGTTGAAAAAATAAACTGGTTAAAAAGCTACGACTAAAACGCGCACCGCGGGAGTTCCGCCCCGAGGCCGCTGGAAGAAACGGGAGTCGTATTTCTCCCTGAGTAGACGGTTAAGCTAATGGGAAGCGAGAGACGAGGAAATGCCTGAATCGACACTACTTTCCTGGAGGTGGCTTAGGGTGGCTGGGGTCTCCCCCCACCCCCCCAAACGCCTCCATCCCCTTCTTCTAGACCGTCAGTTCGTTGTGGGCAGGGAATGAGCCTGTTTACTGTTGGATTGTCCTCTCCCAAGCGCTTGGTGCAATGTTCTGCGCACAGTAAGCGTTCAATAAATACGATTCATTGACTGATTTGAATGAAGAGGTATTTTCATTCATCAGCTACCAGCAAGGAGTAGAGAATAGCTATATATCTATATTTCTAAATATAGATATATATAAAAATCTAATCCAAGCAGCGTGGCTCAGTGGAAGGAGCCCGGGCTTGGGAGTCGGAGGTCATGGGTTCGAATCCCAGCTCTGCCACTTGGCAGCTGTGTGACTGTGGGCGAGTCACTTCACTTCTCAGTGCCTCAGTGACATCTGTAAAATGGGGATTAACTGTGAGCCTCACGTGGGACAACCTGATTACCCTGTATCTACCCCAGCGCTTAGAACAGTGCTCTGCACAGAGTAAGCGCTTAACGAATACCAACATTACTAATCCCAGGCAAATCTTTGCTACCCCTAGTCTCTCCCCCTGGGAGTTAGGATCGCCTTTCATGAGCTCAGCTCGAAAGGTGGGGCAGGGGACTGCAGCAGCGAATCCTTAGCCATCCTTTTAGTCGCTGGTTCTATTCTGGCTCAAAGGACTCTTTTACCCAGTGCTTAGTACAGCGTCTGCCGCACAGTAAGCGCTTAAAGCAGGAGCATGAACTGAGCACGGGCCCGGGAGTCGGAAAGTCATGGGTTCTACTTCCCATCTGCCACTCGCCCGCCGTGTGACCTTGGGCGCGTCGCTTCATTCCCAGTGACCTCGTCTGGAAAACGGGGATTGAGCCTGGAAGCCCTGTGTGGGACTGGGTCCAACTTGATTTACTTCTATCTACCTGGTGCATAGTAAGTACCCATCAACTACCATGGTAGTCATTATTATTATGTTGTGGACCATTCTAGAACAACATTAATGACTAAGGTCACATCTCCAAGAGGCCTTCCCTGATTAACCTCCCTTTCCCCAACTCCTTCTCCCTTAGCCCCGCAGCGTTTTTATGGACAAATCTGTAATTTATACATTTAAATGAATGTCTGTGTCCCCTTCCCCCCCCGCCCCAGATTGTAAGCTCCTGGCGGGCAGGGAACGCATCTACCCACTCTTGTTATACTGGACTCCCCCAGGTGCTTCACGAAGCACTCTGCACGGAGTAGGCGTTCAACAAATATCACCCCAGAACAAAGCTGGGGGCTCCACCTCGTGCACCGCCATTACTTTCATCAGATATGTAAAGCCTCCGCACACGGCCCAAGACTGCCGCTTTACAGAAATACCGAATAACGATAAATCAGCCCACCACACGATTTAAAAAAAAAAAAAATTAAAGGCTTGCTGGAGTGGAAAAGGGCAATGTCATCCAGGTGTTTTAAACCAACAGCCGATCCGGAGGAAACCATGGCGATACCGAAATTACGGTGGCGCCCAAACCCCCCGCCTTAACAGGCCTGCGGAGTTCGCGTGAAAGGGCCGTTCGGGCTTTTGACCCAAGTCGAGGACTTGCTCTCTCTCAAGAGGCTGAGGGCTTCAATGTTGGCCGTCGAAAGGCTTCGCGAAAGTGGGTGAGAGGACGGTAAAAGAAAATTGTCAAAAGAAGAGTGAGAGGGGACCCCTTTAAAAATTCACCCTCAAGAGTATCTATCAATAATAACAATAATAATGGTAGTTGTTTAAGCGCTTAAACAAGTGACCTGAATAAAGGGGGAAGAAATTGCAAATTTGGGGGGGGCAGAGGGGCAACAGAAGACATACCAATTGTCTGGGTCTGGACTTTGACCTCACTAACCCAGCAGTCTTAGCTCCGGCAGCGGCTCCATCGGACGCGCTCACAGACATCTCAGCTCAGCTCATGCTTCAGTCTGCTCCCTTTCTGCCTTCCTAACTTTTCCACCCAAGAGAAGCCCTGCAAACCCTCAAGGCTCAATCTAATCCCTGACTTCTCCCTTCAAACCCCCATCAGGGACGGTGTGGGTCTGGGTGTGTAGTGCTGGGTTTTTTTTTGTTTTTTTAACGGTATCTGTGAAGCGCTGTTCTATGCGCTGAGGTAATAATAATAGGGGTATTTGCTAAACATTACTATGTGCCAGACACTGTTCTGGTAAGAGGTATTCAGGTTGGACACAGTTCCTGTCCCGTTTGGAGCTCCTGGTCTTCATCCCCATTTCACATGAGGTAACTGAGGCACAGAGAAGTGAAGTGTCTTGCTCAAGGTGTCACAGCAGACAAGTGCCGGAGCCGGGACCGGAACCCCGGTCCTCTGACTGGGGTCATCAACTTCTCTAAAAACGCGCAGAAGCCCAAAACTCCCCCAGAATGGACAAAGCCAAAATGAGTCTGTTTACTGTTCTACTGGATGCCCCCCAAGCGCTTAGTACAGTGCTTTGCACACAGTAAGTACTCAAATACGACTGAACAATAATACGAATGGTATTTGTTAAGCGCTTACTATGTGCCAGGCACTGTACTAAGCGCTGGGGTGGATACAAGCAAATGGGGTTGGACTCAGTCCCTGTCCCACGTTGGGATCACTGTCTCAAGTCCCATTTTATAGATGAGATAACTGAGGCCCAGAGAAGGGAAGTGACTTGCCCGAGATCACACAGCAGACAAGCGGCGGAGCGGGGATTAGAACCCATGACCTTCTGACTCCCAGGCCCAGGCTGTATCCACTAGGCCAAGCTCCGGGACCACCCCGGGTACGCTCATCCAAACCAAAATTCGAATTTCCCGTTGGGCCCACGTGACGACGGGCAGGGCGGCGGGTGTGGGTTCTTCGGATGCCCCTATTAGCCGGCCCCTGGCTGAGCCGGCCCCGGCTCCGACGCTTCCCGTGTCCATTCCCGAGCCATTCTCCGGCCTCGGATCCAAAATGCTGCAAGTCGGGGGGCCGGGGCCCCTTAGCCACCCCCCCCCCCCCACCGGGGGTGGTCCCGGAGCAGCTCCGCTTGGGCCCAATTCGGATTCTTCCTCACGCTTTTCCCTCATCTTTGTCGGGGGTGATAAATTGGGGCTGGGGAGAGAGCGGCGGGGTGTCTCTCAAGGGGAGAGGCGCTCAAAAGCTGAGCCCGAGAACGACCCTGGACCACAAAACGCCCCCCTGCCTCTAATAAGATTTTAATCACCGCTTTTAACTCGACGGCGGCAATAATGTTACGAGAGGGCGCCTGAAAGTAATTTTGACTCGTACCGGCCTGACATAGCAGGATGGAGGGCGTTTGCACGCCCTCATTCATCTAGTCGTATTTATTGAGCGCTTACCGCGTGCAGAGGACTGTACCAAGCGCTCGGGAGGGTACGGTATAAACAACCGACTGACACGTTCCCTGCCCGCAACGAGCTTACGGTCTAGGGGAGGAACAGGGACCCAGGACTAAACTGAAAACAAAAGCAAAGAAGGAAAAAAAAAAAATCTACAGGGGAAACAAACAAAAAATAAAAAACCCCAACAAAACCATTCCACTGTCAGCACAGCCTACCTGGCTGTGAGCCACAATTTCAACCTGTCTCGAAGCAGCGTCCACCCTCCTCCCCCCCGGCATCATTCACCCGGCCCGACGGCAGCCGTCGGCGGGTGTCGAGGCTGGCCGACGTGACCGCCCTCTGACTGGTTTTTGGGTCACCTACTGCTACGGCACTGGGCAAAAAAAAAACAAACCGGCAGCCCTCCGGAGGACCGGGCCCAGGGCCGGCTTCTGCCGCACCGGGGAAGCCCAGCGGGCTCGACCCCGCTCCTGCCGTCTTACGGGGGCGAGGCCGGAGTCCGGCAATCCCCTCCTTTGTGGGGATTAGCGGAACGGTCCGCGAGCGGGAGCCGGGGTCCGCGGGCGGTGACGTCCACTCGCTTTTATCCGCCGGGATAAAATATCTTCGGCCTCGGCAGTGGTTAAATCGCAGCTATAAAGGAAATTGTCCCGAGATAAATGGTTTCCCTACGAGGAGGTTTCGCTGCTACACTTCACCTCGGGCCAATAAATCAAATTAACTGCACCTTGTCCTCTGTCTGATGACATCATCAGGTTGACCACATCTCGGGGAGCGGGGGCGCAAAAACATACGCTGTTTAAGGCACGAAATCGTATTACGGCTTTCTGTGCGGCCCGACCTCACGCCGCCGGCCTCCGATACGGCCATCCACCTGAACGTTCTCATTAAAGCTAGAGATTTATATACTGTTCCCCCCTCCTCGTGAGTATCCGGGCCCTGACTCTACCAGGAGGGGGGGGGGGGGAATAGCCAAACGGGTCCTTTGAGAACCGAACCGCCTTTATTCGATTCGAGGTTCTCGTTAGAGATTGAGCGGGAGACCCCGCTCCGCAAAATATGGTGCCGGGAGCCTTAGAGGAAAGCTCTCGAGGTGTTTTCCAAGGTGTTTTAAGGCATCGATAATGGCAGAGTTGCCCGTTGCCTCGCTCTTTTCTCCGCCGACAAAGGTGAACGGTGACCGCCGGCCAGCCCCGCCGTTCGAGCCCCGCGCTAACCTGCGACAGAGTAAAAAGGAAAAACCGCAACGACCCCCGAACCCCGCTCTCCCCCGAAGGCCAAGAGTCGAGCTGCCTTTTCGCCACCGGCTCCAACATATAATCAATTTTGACAACTTTAAGCGCTGGGGGGGGGGGGTCGAAAGAATAAAGAGGGAGGGGAGGAAACCAGTGGGGACAGCACGTGTGTTTCTATTTCAATTTTCATTCACTCAACCATGTTTGTTGAAAACACTCATTCAACCATGTGATTCCAAACACACTGGGAAAAACATCCCCGTTCCTATTTTTCCGCCCGGTCCTTTTCAGCGCGCGGTGCGGGGCCGCTCCGACGGAAGGCCGAGGCGGCTAATCCGGCCAACCTTCGCCGGTCCAGATCTGCTGGAAGCGGGACCCTTGTGAAGTCTGGGGGCGGGGAGGGGGAAGAGGGAGGGGAGACCCAGCGATTCCCCGACCCGTTCGGCTCTCGCTAAAGGGCGACGCTTTGGAAATCCGGGAATCTTCCCCCCCCCGGTCCCGGGGGGATCGTTGGGTTTGAATTCGCCGGGGCTCGCCTCCCAAAGGACTCACCTCGGGTGGGCCTCGGGACCGAGCGTTGGGCCCAGTGCCGTGCACCCAGCTCACTAAAGACGACGGAACGAATTTAAAGGATGCCCTTCCGAAGGACCCGAGGCGGGGAGGGGAAGTCGTACGAACCGGACCTTCCAAGCGCTTAGTACAGTGCTCTGCACCCAGGAAGCACCACTGGGTGAATGAATGAATGAATTATGGTGCCGTGAACTGTGAAGAGGGCCTTTTTGCGGGGAGGAAAGCAAAAGCGGGGGCCTTGCGGGGTGCTGGATGCCGACGGGGCCCTCGGGGTTTTGTTTTCGGCCGGGGGGGGGGGGGGGGGTTGTGTGTGTGTCTGCCTGTGTGTGTGTCTAACTGTCTGTGTGCGTCCCTGCGCGTGTCCGTGTGCGGTGGTGTTAGGGGGGCGGGAGAAGGGGGAGTCATTTTCGTTATTAGTAAATAAATCAAGCGGCGGAGAGTCGGTGGAGGGGCCTGGGCTTCTGCGGGAGAAGCCGAGGCCTTCGGCCTCTTTTCCCCTCCCCACCTTCTTTTTTTTGTTTTTTCCTTCGCTTCCCGGGCCGGGCCTGGGTTTGATCTCGGGGCCCCGTGGGCTGCCAAGAAAATAAGAAGGGAAGGAGGAGGGAAGGGAAAAAAAAAAAAAAAAAAAGAATCATATTGAACCACAAAAGCACATGGGGCGAATGTAAAATATAAACAGAGCGTTGGGCTGTGAGTGGCTGTTATTAAAGGTCTGAATTACTAAACATGAGAGGCGGGGAGAGGCGGGCGGCCATTTCAATAATATAAACCTCCCCGAATTAGACATTATTCAAATGAGAGGTGGCGGCCGGGGCTGAGAGCCGGGGGAGCCCCGGGAGGGGAAGGAGACCCTTTTTTTGGGGGGGGGGACACCCCCGTACCCCTCCCCCACCGGGGGGGGATGGGGGAGGTGTGTGTGTGCCACTGGCGGCCTCTACGCTCCGGGGCCTTGGAGGCCTCCTCCTCCTCCTCTTCGGTTGGTGGGTCTGTTTGGGGGGGGGGTTTTGGGGGGGGGCAGGGTGGGGGTGCCGCCCCCATCCTGGGGAGCTGTTTGGACGCAGCCGGGGTGGGGCTGGGGTCGCCCCCCTCCCCCGGCCGGTCCTGGGGGGGCGGGGGGGCGTCGCCCCCGGGCCCGTTAGGAAGCTGGAAAACGTCTTTATTGTGTCTCCTCCCGGAGGAGGAGGAGGAGGCCTTCGAAGCCCCCTTTTTCCCCCGCTCCCGGCGGGGGCTCCCCGGGCCCCCCGGCTCCCCGCCGGTCGTTAATTAGAATAATCCCGACTACTAATAAATTATGCTAAATCGGGGGGGGAGGGGAGGTGGGGGGTGGGGGAGGTGGGGGGGGGACCGGCGGCGGGAGCCGGGGTTGAGTATGAATATGAATATGTAAAATGCCGTAATGATTACCTGCTGCTGCTGCCGCCGCCGCCGCTGAACTCTCATCTTGACTCGCTGCTCCTCCGTCCGCCATTTTGAATATTTTAACCAAAATCGGCCGGTCGATAAACCCTCCCCCTCCCCCTCCATGCCTCCTCCTCCTCCTCCTCCTCCTCCCCCAGCGCCGCCCCTCCCGGCGAACGCCAGGGGGCGCTCCCTTCCCCCCGCCGCCGCCCGCGCCTGCGCGCCCCGCCGCGGCCGTTTCCCCCCCCTTCCCCTTCCGCGCGCCACCTGCCCGCGCGCCGCTCCCTCCTCCCCCCCCCCGCCGCCCCCCCGGGCCTCCCGCGCCTGCGCCCTCGCTCGCCGAAGCGCGTGCGGCCGCTCCTCACGCCCTCGGGCGGGCGGGCCGAGCGGCCGCGCCTGCGCGGTGGGAGGAGGGGGCGGCGACGGGCCGGGTGGTCGCCGCTACCCGGGAGGGGGCGCGTTCCCTCCCCCGGAGCCGGCGGGGTGGTGGCTGAGGGGGGAGGTGACGGGGGGAACGGCTGATCGGCTTCAGGGATAAAACGGGGGGCGGGGAGCCGGGAACGGGCGAACCCCCCACCCCGCCGGCGCCCCTTTTTCCCGCCTGGGACGCCGCGGGCACCCTCCTTAGGAGCCCGCGCCACCCCGTCGGGGCGCATGCGCGCTCGTCAGGAGCCCGCGCGCTCCCTTTAGGGGGACGCGCGCGCATGCGTTCTCGTCAGGAGCTCCCCCCGCGTGCGCTCGCTTCAGGACGCCGCGCATGCGCTCTCGCCAGGAGGCCGCGCGCTCCCTGCGGGAGGCCGCGCGCGCGCGCGCATGCGCTCTCGCCAGGAGGCCGCCGGCTCGTGCGCGCGCCGCGGGGCCTCGTGCCCCCGGGCACCTGGGGCCGGGCGGGCCGCTCGCCATCCCGCCGTAGCCTCGGTTTCCCCGCCCCTCAAGGAAGGCCCAGGAAACTTGCCCGTCTGGGGGGGAAGATTTTGATTTTCAGATCCTTCCGCCCCATTCATCTGCAACACAAGGCCGGCTTTTGGGGGAAAACAGATGGTTTTAGAGAAGGACCGGCCCCGCGCCCCTCAGCGTCGCCTCAACACCGATGAAATGGCCAAACTAGACAAACCCCCAAGGGGAAATTATAATACTAATACTATTAATAATAATATATGTTAAACCCTTACTTTGTGCCAAGCACCGTTCTAAGCGCTGGGGGAGATACAAGGTCATCAGGTGGTCCCCTGTGGGGGTCGTGGTCTTCATCCCCATTTTGCAGATGAGGGAACTGAGGCCCAGTGAAGTGCCTTGCCCACAGTCACCCAGATGACAGGTGGCAGAGTTAGGATTTGAACCCATGACCTCTGATTCCCAAGCCCGGGCTCTTTCCACCGAGCCACACTGCTTCCCTACGGGCTTAAGAGTCAGAGGTTATGGGTTCTAATCCCGGCTCCTCCACCTGTCAGCTGTGTGACTGTGGGCAGGTCACTTCGCTGGCCTCAGTTCCCTCATCTGTCAAATGGGGATGAAGACTGTGAGCCCCACGTGGGACAACCTGACGACCCTCTATCTACCCCAGTGCTTAGAACAGTGCTTGGCACGTAGCGCTTAACAAATACCACCATTATTATTAAGAGCCCGGGCTTAGAAGTCAGGGGTCGTGTGTTCTAATTCCAGCTCCTCCACCTGTCAACTGGGTGACTTTGGGCAAGTCACGTCACTTCCCTGGCCTCAGTTCCCTCATCTATCAAATGGGGATGAAGACTGTGAGCCCCACGTGGGACAACCCGATGACCCTGTATCTCCCCCAGTGCTTAGAACGGTGCTGGGCACATAGTAAGCGCTTAACAAATACCAACATTATTATTACTAGGCCATACTGCTTCTCATCCACCAAGAGGACCGGGAGACCTCAATAAACAAAAAAAATATCCTCCAGAATGTTTGATAAATTGGAAATTGATGGACTCATAAATGTAAACACTATCTAAATCCAAGGTAACCCAATAGCGAGGCAGTTCCATCTTCGGGCCAATAAATACGGCTTTTGGAGCAAAGGCTAGTTTACGTTTGAGAAAGATGCGGAGTTATTTATAAAACTCCTTTTTCCATTGCTTGTAATTTTGTTAATTTTTTTTTTCCTTTTGTGGCTGAAACCGTCCTTGGCCTCAGCCCAAAGGTTTAATTATTTTAGAAAGTCGGAGCAAAGTCTTTCAGACGTTTCTAGATTGTGTAAGAGTGGGGGGGGGGGTGCATTTTGCTGCACACATACAAAAAAAATTAATTTCAACCTTATTATGTTCTCATGAAGACGAATGTGGTCAAAACCAGAATGTTCAAACTTGGCAGGCTTACAGTCCACATTGAAGGAGCAGGGAAAAATCAATCCAGGTTGAGAGAAAAACATTATTTTGATTGTGAAACTTTCAAATTTGGTGTCTGAACGCCCTCATTGGACTTTCTCGGAGTTGTCTACTGGCCTCTCAAAAAAAATTATGGGACTTGATAAGCGCTTACTATGTGCCAAGCACTGTTCTAAGCACTGGGGTAGATACAAGTCAGTCTCACAGTCTTAATAGGGCTCACAGTCTTAATCCCCATTTTACAGATGAGGTAACTGAGGCTCGGAGAAGTGAAGCGACTTGCCCAAGGTCCCACGGCAGACGAGTGGCGGAGCTGGGATTAGAACCCACGTCCTCTGACTCCCAGGTCTGTGCTCTATCCGCCGGGCCAGCCTGCTTTCCAACTCATAGGAGGGGA
Organism: Ornithorhynchus anatinus; assembly: GCF_004115215.2. Lineage (NCBI taxonomy): Eukaryota > Metazoa > Chordata > Mammalia > Monotremata > Ornithorhynchidae > Ornithorhynchus > Ornithorhynchus anatinus. The sequence continues at coordinate 3,247,909 of NC_041743.1, read as the reverse complement.
AGGCTTTCCCAAGGACGTGGAGAGCTTTGGCTTAATGGAAACGGCACGGGCTTGGGAGTCAGAGGATCTGGGTTCTAATCCCCGCTCCGCCACTTGCCTGCTGTGTGTGACCTCGGGCGAGTCACTTAACTTCTCTGTGCCTCCGTTCCCCCATCTGTAAAATGGGGATGAAGACTGAGCCTCACGTGGGACAACCTAATTACCTTGTAACTACCCCAGCGCTGAGAACGGTGCTTATGACATAGTGAGCGCTTACCAAATACCATTCTTATTAGTGTTATGAAGGGGGAGGCTCCGTGGTCCGGCGGATTGGCGAGAAGATGAAAGTCTCGGCTCGGGGGATCAGTTGCCCTGCGGGTTGGGCAGATGGAGTGATGGCCTGGTGTAGGCGTCCAGGGTGTGTGTTTGCTTTGTGAATATCGTTTGGGGTCATATAAATGTGGAGTTTTAAATTACACCTTGGAGATGAGTTGACTCAGCTCAATAGCCAAGAGCCCCGAGTCTTAAATCAATCACTTTCTCCGCTGTGTTTTCACACTAGGGCTTGCCTCTCTCTGCTGCAGCTTTGTTCAGACGATTCTGGTGAACTATTAACTGTTTTTGTAGGCGGACGCCCCGGGGCCCCAGGCCCAGTCTGCCTCTGGATTCCCAGCCTCCAATGGACTCCCTCCCATCTCCCAGCCAAGCCCCTCTTGCCTTGTCTTACGCCGTCGAGTCGGCTCCGATCCACAGCGACTCCACGGACCCATCTCTCCCAGACGGGCCCGCCTCCATCTGCAGTCGTTCCCGTAGTGGATCTGGGTAAAAATCCGGAAGCGGTTGACTATCGTCTCCTTCCGCGCGGTCAATATGAGTCTTCACCCTCAAGTCCCGGGCCGCCGCTGCCCAGCACGGGGGAGTTTCGGCTTGTAGCAGGTGGCCGTCCACTCGCTAGCCACTGCCCGAGCTAGGAACGGAACGGACGGGCCCCTGCTTCGCTCTCCCTCCCGCAGCCGAGACTGGTAGAGCACCGGGAACTCTCCAGGTGCCGTCCTGAGAGGGGCCAGGGCCACCCGGCAGGTAATAATAATAATAAAAATAATCATGGTGATATTTGTTAAGCCCTTACTACGTGCCAGGCAATGTACCAAACCTTGGGATGGTTACAGATCGGGTTGGACACAGTCCCTGTCCCATGTGGAGCTCACAGTCTCAATCCCCATTTAACAGATGAGGTCACTGAGGCCCAGAGAAGTGAAGTGACTTGCCCAAGGCCACACAGCAGACGTCGTGGAGCCGGGTTTAGAACCCATGACCTTCTGACTCCCAGGTCTGGGCTCTAGCCACGAAACCATGATGCTTCTCTGCTTCCCGCTCCCACTCCCCACAGCCTCAGAGCTCATCTTGTCCCTCTTTCTGTTTCCTCCACCTGCTGCTACTGGCAACTTCCAGCCCATTTTGGGCAGCAGGAAGGGGCACGTGCATCGATCAATTAGTAAATCAACGGTATTTATTGAGCGCTTTCTGTCTGCAGAGCACTATACTAAACGCTTGGGAGAAGGCAATATAACAGAGTTGATAGAGATGACCCACACAGGACTCACCCTCTATGTAGGAAGGAGAAAGGATATTGAATCCCTTTACAGATGAGGAAATGGAGGCCCAGAGAAGTGAAATAATAATAATAATAATGCTGGTATTTGTTAAGCGCTTACTATGTGCCAAACACTGTTCTAAGCACTGGGGTAGATACAGGGTAATCAGGTTGTCCCACACAGGGCTCACAGTCTTAATCCCCATTTTACAGACGAGGGAACTGAGGTCCAGAGATGTGAAACAACTTGCCCAAAGTCACACAGCTGACAAGTGGCGGAGTTGGGATTGGAACCCACGACCTCTGACTCCCAAGCCCGGGCTCTTTCCATTAAGCCACGCTTACCCGAGGTCACACCGCGGGTAAGTCGTGGAGCCGGGATTTGAAGTGAGACCTACTGGTTAGAGCCCGGGCCTGGGAGTCAGAAGGACCTGGGGTAGTTACGAGGTAATCAGGTTGTCCCACGTGGGGCTCACTTTCTTCGTCCCCATTTTACAGATGAGGTAACTGAGGCCCAGAGAAGTGAAGTGACTTGCCCAAGGTCACGTAGCAGACAAGTGGCGGAGCCGGGATTAGAACCCGCTTCCTCCGACTCCCAAGCCCGGCCACTAAGCCACGAGTTGATCGACACGTTCCCTGCCCACAGTGAGTTTACATTTAATAAGCTGGAGCCTAAGCTGGGAATTTCAATATTACGTCTTCCAAGAGTGTAAACGGTCCCCTTTTGGATGATCTTCGAGTCCTAGATCAATCAGAGGGCGAAACGCTGTACTACACACTGGGGAGAGTCCGATATATCCAAGTCAGTCGACGCACTCCCTGCTCACAAGGAGCTCACAGTCCAGAGGGAGAGACTGACACTAAAATAAGACAATAAAATAAGAAAATCCTCCCTTTTCCTCCCCTCCCCCTCCCCTCCCCATCCCCCCGACTCGCTCCCTTTGCTCTACCCCCGGTCCCCACCCCACGGCACTTAGGTATAGATGTACTTATTTATAATTATAATTCTATTTATTTTCATTAATGGCGTGCATACATCTATAATTCTATTTATTTATAATGATGCTACTGGTGCCCGTTTACTTGTTTTGATGTCTGTCTCCCCCCTCCTAGGCTGTGAGCCCGCTGTGGGCAGGGATTGTCTCTCTTTGTTGCTGAATTGTACTTCCTAAGCGCTTAATGCAGTGCTCCGTACACAGTAAGTGCTCAATAAATACGACTGAATGAAGGAATTGTCTCTATTTATTGCTGACTTGTACTTCCCAAGCGCTTACTACAGTGCTCTGCACACAGTCAGCGCTCAATAAATACAATTGAATGAATGAATGAATTGTCTCTTATTTATTGCTGAATTGTACTTCCCAAGCGCTTAGTACAGTGCTCAATAAATACGATCGAATGAATGGATGGTCTCTTATCTATTGCTGAATTGTATTTCCCAAGCGCTTAGTACGGCGCTCAATAAGTCCGATTGAAAGCATGAATGAATGAAAATGAATGACAGATATGTACGAAAGGGTCGTGGGGCCGAAGGTGGGGTGAATATCAAGTGCTTAAAGGGTAGAGATCCAAATGCAGAGGCGAAGCAGAAGGTAGATGGTGGGGAATTCTGAAACCAACTATTCTGGATCAACAGGACACGAGCTTCCAAGAGGTTGGAAGCAGAAAATGAGATTCATCTCCTCACTTGAATGACCACCTCCCCCCCCCCCCCAAATCAGTTTTAGCTCCAGACGCTTAAATCCTCACTTCCATCACCCAATCATCAATAGCATTGACTGAGCGCTCACTCGGGTGCAGAGCCCTATACTCCATCCTTAGCAAACATAAAGAAAGGGGAAAGGTAAGATTCCATCCCTGCCCTCCAGAGGCTTTCCACCTAAGGAGAAGCAAACAGCCAGAAAGTGGGAAGGGAAGAATCGATAAAAGATTGTGACGGCAGAAAAAACCCCGATAAACACAAGCGGATGAATAAATCTTTTCCAGCTGAAAAAACTGATAAAAATAGGTGGGTCAGCCAAGAGTGCTCAGGGGGCTGAAGGAATGGTATGAACAAGATGGTGGAGGGTTAATCGGGGAATGCTTCGTGGAGGAGGTGGCTTTTTAAAAGAGCTCTGAAGGAGGAGGAGGGAATAGGACCTGACGGTTCAATCATACGTCGTATTTTTAATCGGGGTTGTTTCGGTAACAAACAGTTTTATGTCTGTCTCCTATTTTTATAAACAGGGCACTGTACTGAGCACTTGGGAAAGTACAACAGAGTTAGAGAAGAGCATAGAAGGAGCTTTATACTCTGGTTAGGGAGACAACAATTCCTCTTTACGCACGGGGTGACTAGAGGGTCTCCAGCTCCAGAGGTTGGAGTTTGGCTCAATCATTTCCTGGAGCCCTCCCCTGAGCCGGCCCTTGGGGATCCTTTGCACCACTAACTGGGAAACGTTAGATTCGGAAGCACAGAGATATCTTGGCCTATTAAACCCCGGATTTATGGTGAAAATCCTGACATTTGCCTATTCGTGTCTTTTTCCCCACTGACCTAATTTATCTCTCCATCACTGCGTTAGATACATTCCTCTACCGAGTTGCCCTCGCGCGTCTGCGGAGTTATTTTAAACCGATGACTCCCTTTTTCATTCCTCCTGCTTTGGTCACTTCACTTTCCTGACTCCTCTCCTTCTGTCGGTCTGCCTTTCCCCTCTCCTCATCATCTATTTCGACAGAAATTCCATGGAGCGCAGAGCTCTGGACTTGGTGGGAAGTGACACGGCAAGAATGAAAGCAGGGCCCCGCCCTTCGAGGGCTTCCAGTCTAATGGAGGTGGGGAGACAGACTTAAAACTTACAAGTAGATGACAGCGAAAAGCAACAGCCGGAGACACGACACTGAAAACGACAATTTCCTCCATCTGTAATTTATTTGAATGTCTGCCTCCCTTGTAGACTGTAAACTCCTTGCGGGTGGGGATTGAGTCAACCAACTCTGTTGTATTGTACTCCTCCAAACGTTTATTTCAGTGCTCCGCACATAACACTCAATCAATCGATCAATCCCTGGTATTTATTGAGCTCTTACTATGTGCAGAGCACTGTCCTAAGCGCTTGGGAGAGGAAAATACAACAGAATTAGCAGAGTTAGAGGAGACCTTTCCTCTCCTCTAATTTATTTATTTTATATTAATGTCTGTCTCCCCCTTGAGTCTATAAGCTCGTTATGGGTAGGGAATGTGTCCGTTATTATATTTTACTCTTCCGAGGGCTCAGTCCAGTCCTCTGTACACAGTAAGCGCTCAATCGATACGATCGACTGACTGAGATGACACAGAATATCAGTGATGGACAGAGAAAAAAATCAAAGGTTTGGAGAGATTAAAGCGTATCTGGTAGCCTAAGGTAGTGGGGAATGCTAAATCCAGGAGGGCTTCATGTAAGAGGTATGTTTTAATTGGGTTTTGAGTGGGGGGAAAAGGATGGGGTTTGGTGCAACCATTTCCCGGGGCCCTCCTCTGACTTCGCTTCGGGTCTTTATCCCCGGAAAAAAATTCTAGCCTCCACCCCCGAGGGCCTCACAACCTTTGGAACCCAGAAGTTCTTCCTCAGATGTGGCCCCGGGGAAGAATTCCTCCAGAAGTACTCTCCCCCACTCCAAAGCCACTCCAAAAGGCCTTCCCTGACTAAGCCGTCCTTTCCTCTTCCCCCACGGCCTTCTGCGTCACCCCGACTTGCTCCTTTTATTCATCCCAGCCTCCCAGCATTTATGCCCCTATCCCTCATTTATTTATTTCTATTCACACCCGTCTCCCCGGCTAGACTGTAAGCTCTCTATGAGCAGGGAATATGTCAGTTTTATTATACTCCCCCGAACGCTCAGTACAGGGCTCTGCACACGGTAAGTGCTCACGTCCCGCCTCTGGCCCGGAACTCCTTCCCCTTTCATATCCGACAGAGCACCAATCTCCCCCCTTTCAAAACCTTCCTAAAAATTCCATCTCCTCCAAGAGGCCTTCCTTGACTAAGCCCTCATTTTCCCTAATCCTTCCGTCGTCTGCATCCCCTATGCACTTTTTATGACCCTATTTATTTTGTTTAATGAGGTGTCCATCCCCTCGATTCTATTTATCGTGATTAAGCTGTCTTGTTTTTGTCCGTCTGTCTCCCCCGATTAGACTGTAAGCCCGTCAAACGGCAGGGACTGTCTCTATCTGTTGCCGAATTGTCCATTCCAAGCGCTTAGTACAGTGCTCTGCACATAGTAAGCGCTCAATAAATACTATTGAATGAATGAATGAATCTGTCCCCTTTTAAATACGATATTCATCCCACCCTCAGCCCCACAACACTTAGATACATAGCCGTAATTTATTTTAATATCTGTCTTCCCCCTAGACTGTAAGTTCCTAGGGGGCAGAGATCACATCTGCCAACTCTGTTACAGTGTACTCTCCCAAGCACGTAGTACAGTGCTCCTCACCCAGTAAGCGCTCAACAAATAAGATTGATTTCTCTTTTTCTCTCTCTCAAGCTCCCTTTATTTCTTCTCACACTCAATTTCTCTTTCTCAGAAATATCTTCTTTTTCCCTCACACATTTTCATCCTCTCTCTCTACCCTCTCCCTCCCTCTGGGTCTCTCTCTCTCTCTCTCTCCCCCCACCCAACCTCATATTTTCTCTTTCTACTTCCTCCCCACCCCACGCCCCAGGCCGGAGGCCGATTGGAAATAGCATTTTCTCACTCTTCATCCTTGACATTTTCCTTTTCATTTCCCAGGCGAAATTCCAAATGGGTAATTGCATTAGGCCTCCCTGAGCGGGGCCAGGGTCTCCGGCCGGATGTGGTTTTCCTTCTCGCCCTGTTCACACGGGGCTGCCGTGGGGGATTAATGAGCCGGGTCTGGTCTCCCCCTCCAGCAGCACCCCAGAAGTGGCCGCCTTCCAAAGGGGAGGACCCGAGGCTGTTTCACTCCATCCTTCCCCGCTCTCTGAACAACAAGACGGCCCAATCTGGTTTCCGCTAATAACTAAAAAAATGGCCCACGACCCGCCTCTGGCCTGGAAAGCCCTCCCTCCTCAAATCCCACCGACAATTCCTCTCCTCTTCAAAGCCTGATTGAAGGCCCATCTCCTCCAAGAGGCCTTCCCTAACTAAACCCCACTTTTCCTCATCTCCCACTCCCTTCCGCGTCACCTTGACTTGCCCTCTTCCCCCCGAACCCTCCCAGCCCCACAGCATTTATGTATATACCTGTCATTTTATTTATCTGTACTCATGTCTGTCTCCCGCCCCTTCTAGACGGTGAGCTCCTTGTGGGCAGGGAATGTCGACGTTTATTGTTAATCTGTACTTTCCCAAGCATTTACGCAGAGCTCTGGACTCAGCGATTAATAAATATGAATGAATGAATGAATTTATGGCGTTTACAAGAATTTCCAGGTTGGGAGGGAATGCGCCTGCCAATTCTGTTGTACTACACTCTCCCAAGTGCTTAGTACAGTGCTCTGCCCAGTAAGCGCTCAATAAATATGATTGAATGAATGTGAGTGTAATAGTATTTAATAAAAGAAGCAGCGTGGCTTAGTGGAAAGAACCCGGGCTCAGGAGTCAGAGGTCCTGGGTTCCAATCCCAGCTCCGCCACTTATCAGCTGGGTGACTTTGGGCAAATCACTTCACTTCTCTGGGCGTCAGTTACCTCATCTGTCAAATGGAGATGAAGACTGTGAGCCTCTCGTGGGACAACCTGATTAGCTTGTATCCACCCCCGTGCTTAGAACAGCGCTTGGCACATAGTAAGCGTTTAACAAATACCATCGTTAATAATAATAATCGGGGCTTACTTTGTGCAAAGCACTGTCCCTCGAGGGGGATTTAAACCTGTGACTAGAAAAGCTTAAGTTTTACACAATTACCGCTCTCTGTCGCCTTAATAGGATTCCTTATCTGGGATTGTTAAGGGTAAGGTAGCAAATTAAGATATAATCATTTTTTAAGTAGGAGGCTTCTTTGTAAGATCGGCCTAATTTCTCGTACGTAATAGCATAGTATGGTGATGTTTAATATAATGTCTTGCTGTCATTAATATTATAATTATTCTTAATATTCATGTGGACATGCAATTCATGAACTATATACATGTAATGTACTCGCATTATATATATGTAATATTAATCATATTTAGTACGTGCATCATAATATATGTGGATATAAGATTGGAGAAGCAGCGTGGCTCAGTGGAAAGAGCACGGGCTTTGGAGTCAGGGCTCACGAGTTCGAATCCCAGCTCTGCCACTTGTCGGCTGTGTGACTGTGGGCGAGTCACTTAACTTCTCTGTGCCTCAGTTCCCTCATCTGTAAAATGGGGATGAAGACTGTGAGCCCCACGTGGGACAACCTGATTCCCCTATGTCTCCCCCAGCTCTTAGAACAGTGCTCGGCACATAGTAAGCACTTAACAAATACCAACATTATTATTATTATTATGAATGCACGATGTACATAGAATGGTAGCAAACCCTTTTAAGGTAAAAGTACACAGAAGGTAGTTTAGTTAGAATTTCAGCTTTGGGAGTTGATGGCAGGAATCCTGCTCACAATGCGGGATGGGCACTGCACTGAAACTGATAACATGGTATCTACACCAGTGCTTAGAACAGTGAACCCGGTAAACACTTAACCTTTCCCTTTTTTAAAAAAACAAAAGGGCAGACATTCCCCGCCTTCGAGGAGCTTACAATCTAATAGGTAGGCATTGGAGAGAGATTGCTCGATTCAAACTCTAAATCTGTGCATCCATCAATCAGTCAGTGGTATTTACTGAATGCCCCTGGCGTGTAGAGGACGGTGTCAAAAGCTTGGGCAAACACAAGAGAGATAAAAGACACTCTCCCCGCCCTCCAGGAACTTCCAGTCCAAAGAGATGGGTGTGGCACCCTCAGTGACGGGCCAGGGGCCTGGGAAGGGTTGATTTTTGTCCAGATTGTTGGCAAGTCATCCCCACCCTCTTCTCTGACCTCAGCGGCCTCTCCCCAACACCCCCCTGCTCTGACCCTGTTCCTCTTCCCCAGCCCTCCGCCCCCACCGGTTCCTTCCCTCCAGCCCCCCCGCAACCAGCCCCATCTTCTCCTTCCCACGGAAACGGTTGCTTGTTGGTGTTGAGGCTCTCACCACACCTTCTGTTGTTTTGGGACGGGAGCCACGCTTTCCGTGAGGGATGTCAAGCTGAATTGGATTGTATTGACGTGAAGAATGTGTGAATCTGGATTCGAACCCAGAATAGTCTCTCCCTGACCGCTCTGCCTTCTCGTCCCTTTCTGTCCCTCTCTCTCTGTCCTCCCTGCCCCTCTCTTTTTCTGCCTCTATCTCCGTCTCCTATTTTTGTCTCTCTTTGAGTGTCTTCCTCTCCCCTTCGCTTTCTCACTGAGTCTCCTCTCCCTTCTCTTCCTCCCTCTCCCATTTTTCCTTTCCCTCTTTCGGGCTGATGGGGATTATGAGCTCCCTGAGCTAACAGCGGTTCTCTTTGGTGCCTAGGAAAACGTTGGCGCTCAATACACAGTTCTGAATGACATCCTCGCCTCTCTGCCCATCTCCCCGCCCCAGGCCAGACAAATTCAACTGAAGCGAGTTAAAGATTTCAGGGCTCACCTTGCGTGGAGTCTCTCGGGGTCAAGGATCTGGGGTCCTTGGGTTGCTGTTGGATGGGGTGGAGAGAGAGGACAGGGCAAAAGGAGATGTATTAATAATAATAATAATAATAATAATGGCATTTGTGGTTCCTATTTGTCAAGCACTGTTCTAAACACTGGGGGAGACACATGCTAATAATAATAATAATAATGGTGGTATTTGCTAAGGGCTTACTATGTGCCAAGCACTGTTCTAAGCACTGGGGTAGATACAAGGTAATCAGGTTGTCCCACATGGTGCTCACGGTCATAATCCCCATTTTACAGATGAGGTCACTGAGTCCCAGAGAAGTGAAGCGACTTGCCCAAAGTCACACAGCTGACAAGTGGCGGAGCCGCGATTAGAACCCATGACCTCTGACTCCCAAGCCCGGGCTCTTTCCACTGAGCCATGCTGCTAATCGAGTTGGACACAGTCCCTATCCAATATAGCGCACACCGTCTTAATCCCCATTTTACAAACGAGGGAACTGAGGCCCAGAGGAGTAAAGTGACTTGCTCAGGGTCACCCAGCAGACAAGTGGAGGAGCCGGAATTAGAACCCAAGTCCCTCTGATTCCCAGGCCCCTGCTCTGTTATCCACTAGGCCATGCTGCTTCCCTACGAGATACGAAAGAATCGGATCGGATCCAGTCCCTGTGTCCCAGGGGCTCAACTTGGACTGTCCGTGTCCAAGGCTCCCGGCACCCTTTTGCCCGCGATTACCACCACCTTTTGCCCAGCTGTGTCAGAGGTGATCCTTGGCCCAGCTCCCAAATGGCTCGTGACAGAGTCCCCGGCCCTTGGGGACCGGGGCAGGGACGGGGGGGGGGGGCAGAGACACTGCAGGACCACCCGCCCGCCCGCGGAGAGAAAGCCAGAGCCGCCCTCGAGGCAGGAAGTGCTGAGCTGCGGCAAAGAAAATTACGAGGTGAATTAAACTTTAATTGGATTTTTATTTGGCTTCGGCAGCCAATAAAGCCCCGGTAATTTTCAAGGTCGTCCCCGGCTGGGGCAACACTTCGAAACACCTGTTTTTATTAACGGCAACAACGATAATATCAGCCCCCGCCCTCCATTTATCGGGCGTTCTCTTTCCGAGTGGCTCCGAGCGGTTTTATCGTCCCTCTGTTTTCACCCGCCGCCCATGCAACGAGGCTCGGCGGGCTCGCCTTCCTCCAGCTCATCTGACACAATCCCTTCTCTCCCTCACTTCGGAAGGACCTCGAGGCAGCCAAGCGAACCATCGGAAGGCGGTAACCTGAGGACGGGGGAGGACAGGAAAGGGGGTGGTGCTTACCACGTGGCCCAGCACTGTGACGATGATGATGGTGCTATTTGTCAAGCCCTTACTATGCGTCAAGCGCTGGTTCCAAAAGCTGGGGTAAATACGAGGTAATTAGGTTGAACCCAGTCCCTGTCCCCCTTGGGGCTCAGAGTCTAGCCGGAGACTGAGGATTTAATCCTCATTTTGCGGATGTGGTAACTGAGGCCCGGAGAAGTGAGGTGACTTGCCCAAGGTCCCACGGCGAGCAAGTGGCAGAAGCATGATTAGAACTCAGCTCTGCACCCTCTCCTCTAGGAGAGCCTGGGTCTGGGAGTCAGAAGGCCTGGGCTTTAAACCCGGCTCCACCACCTGTCTGCTGTGTGACCTTAGGCAAGTCACTTCACTTCTCTGGGCCTCAGTTTCCTCATCTGTAAAATGGGGATTAAGACAGTGAGCCCTGTGTGGGACAGGACTGTGTCCGAACTATCTTGTATCTACCCCACGGCTTGGTACAGTGGTTGGCGCATAGTAAGTGCTTAAGAAGTACCACAGTTTATTACTGTTATTATTATTATCATCATCATTATTATTACATGGCCTTGTGACAGGAATGGTGTCGGGGCTACCAGCATCCTGAATTTTCACATGTGCTCCGCCTTCCCCCATCAGTGAGGGAGTTTCTCTGGGGACGGAGCCTTAGTCTCATCTTTGTACTGGACTTTCCCAAGGGCTTAATACAGTGCCTTCCATCCAGAGGGTGACCAATAAATCCCATTCCCATTAGCTCAACCTGGCTCCGAGGCTCTGGCCCTGCCCAAGTCCCATCCTGCAAGAACCAGGAATTGCCCTGCTCCCCTCTGAAAATGACAGGAAGTTGCCCCTTACACGCACCAGCCGAGAGCAAGAAAATTAGCCGCGGGACTCGAGGCTTCCTGGGCCCCTCTGCCTCCGCCGCTTTAATATGCAGGCAGGGGAGAGAGCTGTCCTTCAAACATGGACAGCCTGGGGATATCGCAGCCGCTCTTAAAATAAAATTAAAAAGGAAAAAAAATGTCCTCGTCCACCCCGCCTAGCCAGAATAAGGTGGAATGCTCCATTCTTCTTAAGATGGCCAAGGGTAATTTATTGATAGATGAGGCAGACCCTTCTGGAAAAAAAAAATGAAATGGATTTCTTTTCCCCCCGCCTCTTGTGTTTGAAGGGGCGGGGAGGATAGGAAGGGGGAGAGGATGGAGGGAGACACAGGTCAGGAAAAGAGATAAATTTCCCAAGAGAGGGCGACGAGATCGTGGAGGAAATTAGGGGCCGGGGGATTTGGCAGAGAAACCCCCGAGGCCGAGGAGAGATGTCCTAGAATTCTCTGCTTGAGGAGCAGAGCCGGGGAGGGCGTCTCGAGGCCTGGGTTGAGTCGACCCCTTCAATCAATCTGTCGGTGGGATTCATTGAATGCTTACTGTGCGCAGGGCACTGTACTAACCGCTTGGGAGAGGACAAAAGAACAGATTTGGTTGACGGGTCACCTGCCCACAGCAAGCGTATCATCTAGAGGGGGAGGCAACCATAAATATGAATAAACAAACTAATAAATGGGGCAGTGAATAAATAAATAGATACATAAATAAACAAATCCCTTCCGGGGTCCGGCAGGGCGGGGATCTGGTGCCGGGTTTTTGACATAGAGAGTCACAAGGTGTTGTCAACCGGCACTTGAAGCACCAACCCTTCTTGAAGGCCCATCTCCTCCAAGAGGCCTTCCCAGACTAAGCCCCACTTTTCCTCACCTCCCACTCCCTTCGGCGTCACCCTGGCTTGCCCCCTTTGCTCTCCCCGACCCCCAGCCCCTCAGCATTTACGTATATACCCGTCATTTTATTTGTTCGTATTGACGTCCCTCTCCCCGCCTCTAGACTGTGAGCTCGTTGCGGGCGGGGAATGTCACCGTTTATCGTTGTGTTGTCCTTTCCCAAACGCTTATTATTATGCTCTGCACTCAGGAAGCGTTCGATAAATACGAATGAATGAATGACCTTTATTGATTGTGGCTCAGCTCGCATCCTTATGTGGTTTCAATCCCTCCTGGATTGTCCGGACTGAAGGTCCAGGGAGCGTCTAATTCCAGAGCAGGTGAAAGAGCACAAAGTACGGCCATGCCTACATCTGGTCCCCTGGAAACCTAGCCCACGGGAAGTCCTGTCCTTGCTGGGAGACTCCGCCCCGGCTTCACTGAGAGGCTTTTTTTTATTTTACGGTATTTTGTTAAGCGCTTTTTATATGTCTGGTACCGTCCTAAACGTCTAATCCTGGCTCCGCCACTCGTCTGCTACGTGACCTTGGGCGAGCCATTTCGTTTCGCCGGGCCTCGGTTACCTCGTCTCCATAAAGTGGGGATGAAGACTGTGAGCTCTATGCGGGACAGGGACTGTGTCCAACCTGATGAACTTGTACCTACCTTAGTACAGAGCCCGGTATATAGCAAGTGCTCAACAAACGTCATAAAAAAAATAATTTTCAGGACTCACCCTCTCTCCCCTAGGAGTGAACGGGGGGTGAAAGTAAAAGCCAAGCTGAGAGGAGTTTGGAAATGACCCTTTAATGAAGACCAATAACTCTTGAATGAAACACACTCAGCACCCAGTGCGGTTAGAGGGACAACGACTCTCCCTGTCTCTCTGCCTCTGTCTCTGTCTCTCTGCCTGTGTCTCTGTCTCTGTCTCCCTCTCTCCCTCCCTCACTCTAAGACGCTTTCCCGCCATGGCTCCCCGCAATGCTCGCTTCCAGCCCTAGCGTCTACTGCCTCAGCTCCCGGGGCATCGGGGTGCAGGAGGGAGAGGGCCCGTCAGGCGGCCGGCGGGCCAGTGGGTCTCTCCGGGGGGGATGTCCTCCCCTCACTCCTCTCTCCGCCTCTGCAGCTTGGTCCTGGTCTCCTCCTGCCGGCGCCTCCAGGCCGCGATGACGGCCTCGTCGTCCACCCGCTCCTCTTCCTCCTCCTCCTCCCCGCCACCGCGCCGGTGCTGGGAGCGTCGCCTCCAGGACATCCGAACCTCCTCGCTGCGCTCCGCTCGCTCCTCTTCTTCCTCCTCCTCCTCATCCTCCTCTTCGCACCTCATGAAACTCTGCGTGAACTTCCTCTTGGCCCCGAACTCGGAGAAGTCCGAACTGCTGGCCTCTTCTTCCTCCCCGTGCTCATCTTCCTCCTCCCCGTGGGCCCCCTTGTCTTCCCAGGTGCGGCGCTGGGACTCGGGGGTCCCGGGCTGCGGGGTCCGCCGGAAGGAGGGGCCCCCGCCCCCCGAACCGGTCCTCTGGCTGTAGCTGGACCGGGAGAACCGGAACATCTCGGCGTCCTCTCGGCTGGTCGTGGCGGAGAAGCGTGAAGTGGAGCGGCCCCGGGAGTCCCACTGGGAGGAGCTGCCCCGCTCCTCGCACCGGGCCCCGGAGGCCCGGAAGCTGAGGGTCTCGGCCTCCCTGACGGTGGACGACCGGCTGACCCTCTCCCCGGGGTACCCGGGGCCAGCCTCCTCTCCCCCGTCCAGACCCCGCAGCCACCGGTCTACGGCCCGGCGCGCGTCCGCACGGGACGACGCGGGCCGGCCCCCGCGGCCGGAGGCGGAGGAGGAGGCGGCCGAGGAGGAGGGGGCGGCCGAGCCGGCCGGCCGGGAGCCCCCACGGGAGGAGACCCGGAAGCTGCCGATGGCGCTGTCGGCCTCCTCGTCCCCCCGGCCTCCCGCTCCGCCGCCCTCGTCGTCCTCTCCCGCTGCGGCCGCCTTCTTCCTCCTGAACAGGGAGCTGCGCTTGTGATCTGAGGCGACCTTCTGGGCGTGACACTCGGCCATCTTGTCCCGCAGGCCCCTCTGCTGCTCCTCTTCCTTCCGTCTAAGTTCCCGCAGGTCCACGGTGTCCGCGAACAGGCCGTACACGGGCTTGCTCGTCCCGGACTCCCCGGCCCCGCCGCCCGCCGTCGAAGAGCTGGACAGCGCGGAGCGCGCGTCGGCCTCGGGGCCTGCGCCGCCGCCCCCGTCCGGGCGGTGGCCGGGGCCCGCGGGCCGGGCGCCCGGAGAGGCCGGGGGCTGCGCCAGCAGCAGCAACTCGTGCTGCTTCTGGGCCAGGGTCTCGCTGACCACGCCGGCGATCCAGCTCTGGAGGCTGGCCAGGGAGGCGGCCTCGCTGGGGGCCGTCAGCGAGCGGGCGCTCGGCCCGCTCGGCCCGCTCAGCCCGCTCAGCTCGGAGCCCGCGTCCTCGGCCCGGTGGGCGGCCGCGGCCCAGAAGGCGGAGAGGGGGAAGGGGAGGCTCCCGCCGGCGTCCGAGCCCTCCACCCCGCCTCGGCCCAGGGCCTGACTCTCCTCCAGGGTCTGGCGGGTCCTCTCCAGCAACTCCAGCCTCCGCTGCTTCTTTTTGGCCGAGGCCTCGCTCTCGCCCTTGCCCAGCTCCACCACCTCGTCCTCGTTCTCGTCGCCGCCCACCTTCTTCAGGCGCCGGAGCTTCCAGGCCTGGTAGGCCGTGAGGTCGACGTCCGGGGGGCCCCCGGCGGCCGGCCGGGCCTCCGCCTCCGCCTCGCCGCCCTCCTCGGCCTCCGAGTCCCGCCCGTGGAAGCCGAACTGGATCCTCTTGACCTTCCACCTCTCCAGGGCCGTCAGCTTGTCCTTGTTCCGCTTGCAGAAGTTGAAGAAGGAGCTGGTGTCCGAGGTCACGCTCTCCTTGTCGTCGTCGTCGTCGTCGCCCCGGTCGCCCTCCGGGCCCGGGCCGGCCTCCCCACCCCGGCCCCGGGCACGGTACCCTCGTGCCGCCTCCCGCTCGATCTCCCTCAGCCGCTGGCTCCACAGGCCCCAGCTGCTGGCCGTGCCCTGCGAGGAGCTGCCCACGCTGGAAGCGCGCCTTCTGCCGACCCCTGGCACCGGGGAGGTCCCTTCCTCCCCCTCCTCCTCTTCCTCCTCCCGGGACCACCCCCAGGACCCCTCCGCCTGGTACTCCTCGTTCCTGCTCTGCCACTCCCGGACGATCCTGTGGACATCCTCCCCGGGCTCCTCCTCGTCCTCCGTGCCCCCTTGCGCTGGCATCCTCTGCTCCCTCCTGCCCGCCCGGCCCCTCCGCCCCCACGCCCCATCCGCGTCCAGCGGCTCCTCTTCGGGGCGGTCCCGGCGCCGGCCGCCCGGCTCGCTGCCCAAGGGGCTGGCACCGTCCTCCTCCTCCTCCTCCACGGTGATGGAGTGGACCCTGGCCCCCAGCAGGCTCCCTGTGTCCTCGCCGGCCTCGGCCGCGGCGTCCGGCTCCCGGTCCTCGCCCTCCTCCCCGGGCGTCTCCTCGTCCCGCTCCTCCATCAGCTTCTCGTTGAGCTCCCGCAGCTGCTTCAGGAAGCCGTCGTTGGGGTAGACGGCCCGCTTCCTGCGCACCGTCAGCAGGGCGTCCAGGACCGCCAGGTGGTGAAAGATCATCAGGTAGGCCACCACCAGCACCGCCGAACGGCTCACCCCCATCTCGCTGCTCACCAGGACTTTCCCTGGAAGACGGAGCACGGGACACCAGTTGGGAACCCGTTATCCTCACGGTACTCGTCTCTTCCTCGTTTTCGTGCCTTTTGTTTTTATCCTTGGTCTCTGTTAAGCGCCAGACTGCGTATTAAACGACCGGCTGATCCCCGTCTCCCGGCTGACCGGGAACCCGGACAGAGGAATGTTAATAACGAACTGATTATCGCCGTGGTCGTCGTGTCTTGTTTCTTTTTCATGCAGTGGTGGTAATTTTTTAAATGCTATGTGTTAGGCACTGGTGACCAGGAACGAGGAGAGAGGGATCGCGATGATGAACTGATTATTGAAATGATAACAATAATAATAATCGTGGTATTTGTTAAGCACTTACTACGTGCCAGACACCGTTCTAAGCGCTGGGGTAGATACAAGGTAAATGGTTGGGACACGGTCCCTGTCCAACATAAGGTTCACAACCTTAATCCCCATTTGACAGATGAGGGAACTGAGGCACCGAGAAGTGAGGTGACTGGCTCAAGATCACAGAGCAGACAAGGGGCAGAGCCGGAATTAGAACCCATGACCTTCTGACTCCCGGGCCCGGGCTCTGTCCACTAAGCCACGCTGCTTCCCTTGTGGAGGTTGTGTCTCTGCTGTCATCGTGCTTTTTTACGGCATTTCTTTAATTTTCCCTGGATTATGAAGCACGGGATACTAATAGTGAACTCACTATTGTGTGATATTTGTCTTTTTGTTGTTTTTGTGTTTTTTATGGTGTTGGTTTAGCGCTATGTGGCAAGCGCTGTTACAAGCGCTGGGGTGGGTACAAATTAAGCAGGCTGGTTACCGCCATATGGAGCCCCAGCCCCACAGGAAGCAAATGGAGGAGCCAGGATTAGAACCCAGGTCCCGTGGCTCCCGGGCCCAAGATTTAATCCGCCAGGCCTCATTGCTTCCAGTGCCTTAAGCGCTTAGTCGGGGCCAGGCACCGTACCGAGCGCTGGGGTAGATACAAGATCGTCAGGTCGGACGCAGTCCCTGACCCCCCCCCCCAAGTCCAAGGGGGAGGGAGGACAGATTTCAGATGAGGAAACTGAGGCCCAGAGAAGTGAAGTGACTTGTTAGGGCCACCCAGCAGGCCTGTGGGTGGAAATGGGCCAAAAACCTGGGTACCCTGACTCTCAGCTCGTCCTCTAGACCATAAGCTCGTTGTGGGCAGGGAATGCGTCTGTTATTATATTGTACTGTCCCAAGTCCTTAGTACATTTCCCTGTACACAGTAATCGCTCAATAAATACAACTGATTGACTGACCAGACATTTACCTTTGCTGTCACCCATTCAATCGAATTCACTGAGCGCTTACGGTGTGGAGAGCGCCGTACTAAGCGCTCGGAAAGTACAGTTCAGCAACAGAGACAATCCCTGCCTGACAACGGGTCGTCCTCTCCCAGGTCCTTAGTCCAGCACTCAGCCCACAGCAGGCGCTCGGCAGATATCACCGACGGATTGGTAATGGACGCTCTGAACGTGAGTCGCTCAAACAGAGCGGGAACCGATCGACCGTCCAGGGGTCCGGGCGTCTCCCCTCCGGCCCGCCCGGGCTGGGCCTCACCTCGGTACGTCAGCAGGGCTTCATCCAGGAACTCCGCGGCCCTGCGGAAGTGCTGGGCGACGTCCACCTCGGGGAAGTCGTCCACCTCGATCCCCAGGTACTGGACTTCCAGGCCCGCGTAGAACTCGGGCCCCGTGTAGACGCCGGCTCCGTGCGCGGCGTTGAGGATGTGGGTGATCCCCAGCCTCTTCAGCCGGCTCTTGTTCACGGCTACGCTCCTGAGGGGGAAGAGAGTGGGGGAGGCGTCGGGCGGGGCCCCGCGGGGCAGGAGGACCTGCGGTCGGGGCTGACGTGGAGGGCCCGGTGCCTTTCTGGGGTGGGGGCTGGGGCGGACCCCTCTCGGCTGGGGACTTTCGATCTGGGCGCTCGGGCGTGTCCAGGCCGTAGTCTCGCATGCCAGGCCGCCCAGGGGGCCGCTGGCAGAGAGGGGCGGGCGAGCTGAGTGTCGTCTGGTAGTCGTTTGGGGGCCCAGCGCCCTCCTCGCCCTCCCTCTGGCTTGGCCAGCCCTGGGGTGAGGAGGCGGCGATGCCCCCGTGGCCCTGAGGGGTGGGGAGGGTGTGTGTGTGCCAGGGAAGCCGAAGGCCTCCTTCCACCCCCGTCTCCTCCCCCGGCCAGGCCGGGGCTGCCTTCTGGCACCCCAACGATCCTCGGCAGGGGCGAGGGGGATTTCTTGAAGCTCGGCTAACAGCTGGTGCAATTGGCAACTGCCCCTGCGCAGATGGGTCTTTTCTCTTTTGTGGTAGTCCTCTCAGCTCTTACTCTGTGCCAGGCGCCCGACAAGCACTGGGGGGAAATACGAGCCGATCGGGTCGGACGCAGTCCGTGTCCCATGTGGGCTATCCGGGCTTGATTCCCATTTTGCAGATGAGGTCACTGAGGCCCAGAAAGCAAAATGACATGCCTAAAGTCACACGGCAGACAAGCGGGAGAAGGAGCAGCGTGGCTTAACGGACAGCGCATGGGCCGGGGAGTCAGAAGGACCTGGGTTCTAATCCCCGATCCACCATTTGTCTGCCGGGCGACCGTGGGCAAGTCAATTCGCTTCTCTAGGCCTCAGTGACCTCATCTGGAAAAAGGGGATAAAGACCGCGAGCCCCACGTGGGGCAAGAACTGTGTCCAACCGAATTATCTTGTACGAACCCCAGCGCTTAGTAGAGTCCCTGGCACCTGGGAGGCACTTAATAAATGTCTTCATAAATACTACAATTAATATTATTAATATCATTGTATTTATTAAGCACTTATTATGTGTCAAGCCTGTTCTAAGTGCTGGGGTAGATAGAGGCTAATCAGACCGGGCACCGTCCCTGTCCCACAGTGGGGCTCACGGTCTTCATTCCCATTTTACAGATGAGGGAACTGAGGCACAGAGGAATCGAATGACTTACCCACGGTCACACAGCTGACAAGGATTAGAACCCAGGTCCTTCTGACTCCCAGGCCCAGGCTCTATCCAGCAGGCCACACCGCTTTCCAGTGGCCAGCGGCGGCGAGGCTTGCGGGCCGACCCGGGGGAGCGGGGCCGGGGGCCGAGAGTCCCCGCGGGGCCGCCCCCCGCGGCCCTCCCGGGGTCGGGACTCACTTCTCGGCGATGTAGACGTTGGGCCAGACCTCGTCCACCTCGTTGCGGGGGGCCCGCAGGCGGTCCCGAAGGAGGGCGCGCTGCAGGTCCAGGACGCAGGGCGTGTTGTAGGGGCTGGTGTCGTCCATCTTGTCCTTGACCCTGTTGTACAGGTCCTCCACCAGCAGCTGCTCCGCCGACTCCAGCATCCCCGCGCCGGGACCTTCCACCCGCAACTCCCGCGTCTTCAGCTCTGGGACGATCCCGCGGGCCACCGGCCCAGTCAGTCACTCATTCGATCGTATTCATCAGTATTATCATTATTATACTTGTTAATCGAAACAGCATGGCCCAGTGGGTGCGGCCCGGGCCTGGAAGTCAGAAGGTCGTGAGTTCTAATCCCGGCCCCGCCACTTGTCTGTTGTGTGACCTTGGGCCAATCGCTTCACTTCTCTGGGCCTCAGTTCCCTCATCTGTAAAATGGGGATTGAGACTGCGACCCCCCCGTGTGGGACAGGGACTGTGTCCAACCGAGCCGCTTGTATCCACCCTGGCACTTCGTAGTGTTGCCTGGCACGTAGTAAGCACCTAACAAATACCATAATTATGATTGTTATTATTATTTTTAAGCGCTTACTATGTGCCAAGCACGGTTCTAAGCGCCGGGGTAGATTCAAGGTGGTCAGGTTGGACGCAGTCTCTGTCCCATCTGGGGCTCACGCTTTTAATCCCCGCTTTACAGATGAGGGGACCGAGGCCCAGAGAGGTGAAGTCGCTCACCCAAGGTCACGCAGCAGACATACGGCAGAGCCGGAATGAGAACCCAAGACCTCCTGACTCTCAGGGTCGTCGTGCTCTATCCACTAAACCGTGCCGCTTCTCCGAGCACTTACAGTAAGGAGACACATTTCCAGCCCGCAGCGAGCTTACGGTCTAGAGGGGGAGACCGACGATAGTGGAAATACATAAATTAGGGGTAGGTCCGAAGTACCGTGGGACCCTCGCGGGACCCTCCCTTCCCTTCAGCGGCCCCTCCGACGCGGCGTGGGGTCCCCCAGAGGCCCCCACCGTCCCCCCCGCCCCGGCCTCGAACCCGGACCCCGTTACCTTCGTTGATGATCTGCTTGGCGGCCACGGAGGACGAGAGGTGGATGGGGTCCATGAAGATGCTCTCTGTCTCCGCGTCCGAGACTGTGGAGTACCTGCGGGGGACGGGGGGAGGGAAGACTAGACCGTAAGCCCGTCGTTGGGCGGGGATTGTCTCTATCCGTTGCCGAATTGTACGTTCCAAGCGCTTAGTACAGTGCTCCGCACATAGTAAGCGCTCAATAAATACTATTGAATGAATGAATGAATGAATGAAGACCGTGGAGAGAGGACGGGAGGAGAGACGCCAGTTGAAGTTGCCATATTTATCCTTGAAGGAGCTTAGAGGAGCAGCGTGGTTTAGTGGAAAGAGGCCGGGCTTGGGAGTCAGAAGTCACGGGTTCTAATCCCGGCTCCGTCACTTGTCTGCTCTGTGACTTTGGGCAAATCACTTAACTTCTCTGTGCCTCAGTTACCTCACCTGTAAAATGGGGATTGACTGTGAGCCTCACGTGGGACAACCTGTTTACTCTGTATCTACCCCAGTGCTTAGAACAGTGCTGGGCACACAGTAAGCGCTTAACAAATACCTTCATTATTATTATTATCATTATTACTGAGCTGTACTACTTTTGGTATTTGTTAAGCGCTTACTATGTGCCAAGCACTGTTCTAAGCGCTGGGGTAGACATAGGGGAATCAGGTTGTCCCACTTGGGGCTCACACTCTTAAACCCCATTTTACAGATGAGGTAACTGAGGCACCGAGAAGTGAAGTGACTCGCCCAAAGTCACACAGCTGACAAGTGGCCGAGCCGGGATTCGAACCCATGACCTCTGACTCCAAAGCCCATGCTCTTTCCACTGAGCCAGGCTGCTTCTCAGCTGTACTGAGGTGGACGAGGTCTGGCCCAACATCTACATCGCCGAGAGGTGAGTCCCGACCCCGGGAGGGGCCGGGAGGGCGGGGGCGGCCCCGCGGGGACTCCCGGCCCCGTCCCGCTCCCCTCGGTCGGCTCGGGGGGCCGCCGCCGTTGGCCGCTCGGAAGCGGTTTGGCCTGGTGGATGAAGCCTGGGCCCGGGAGCCAGAGGATCCGGTTTCTAATCCTGTCTCCTCCAGTAGCCTGCTGTGTGACTTTGGGTGGGTTGCTTCGTTTCCGTGGACCTCGGTCACTTCATCTGTAAAATGGGGATTCGGGCTGCGAGCCCCATGTGGGCCAAGGACTGTGTTCATCATGATTAGCTCGTACGATGTACAGTTCTACAGTGGTACAATACCAGTGCTTAGTACAGTGCCCGACACGTGGTAAGCATTTAACAGATACCATCATCATTAGTATTATTATTATAATTACAATGCCTGGCACATCATAAGCACTTAGCAATCTTCATGGTTAATTGTCAATAGCTCACAGTCGTTAATCCCCATTTTATAGTTGAGGTAACTGAGGCACGGAGAAGTTAACTGACTTGCCTCAGGTCTCATAACAAGCCACTTAACTTCTCTGTGCCTCAGTTCCCCCATCTGTGAAATCTGAGCCCCATGTGGGACAGGGAATGTGTCCAATTTAATTAGCTTGTATGTTCCCCAAAGCTTAGTACGGTGTCTGGCACTTAGTAAGCGCTTAACAAATACCATAAAAAAACCTCAATAAATAAATACTGAGCTGAGAAAAGACCCTTCGGGCACCGTGTGGCCAGAGTGAGCACTGGACGCTCCTTTGCCGACCCCTCCTCGCCACCGCCCGAGAGAAATGGTTTCCTCCCACCCCGCTGGCTGGCGTGGGCCGGCCCGCGCGGGAGCCAGTGTCCACTTACTGGCTGGGGGTGGGGCTCCGTAGATACCGGGCCTGCACAGCCTTCACGTCGGCCGCGTCCTCTGCTCCGGGGACCACCTGCTCCTCCTCCTCCTCCTCCTCCTCCGGGTCTCCGTTGGTCGCCATGACAACCTGCCCGGGGGAGGGACGAGGGGGCCGGGTGGGGGCGGGCGCAGAGCAGCGGTCGGCAAACGGGCCTCCATCCCGGCCATCTCGACCTCGCCCAGGCCCGAGCAGTCCGGGGGCCGGGGCCGCGGGCTGCCCCTCGAGCGGGTCCCAGTGCGGCCTCCAAATCGTGTCAGGGGTCACACCCGCAATCTGGGAAGGGCGCCGCCGAGAGAGAGGGCACCGGAGCCCGGGTGTGGGGGCCGCCCGCGTCGTGGAGCCCGGAGGCCATGATGAAGGAGGGCTCTGGACACCAGGGGAAGCCCTCGGTTCCTCCCCCGCCCCTCTCCTGCCCCTCCTCTGGTCCCTCGGACCCCAGGGGGCCGGAAGAATCCATGACCCCGGAGTCCGGCCCTCTTCCCCGGTGGAGGGGCAGAGCCCCGGGGACCCTCTCAGAGGGGATTCCAGGAGATCTCTGCGTCTTCCCTGGGCCTCCCACCTCCACCTCTTCTGGAAGTGGGCATCCGATCGGGCCCAGAAGCCCCCTGAAGGTCCCAACTCCGTCCCACCGAACCTCAACCCGCCGGCGCAGGGCTGAGTCGTCCCGGGGAGCGAGAGGGTCTGGCGCCCCGCTGGTCCCTTTCCCTCCCCCCAGCCACGGGAGGGTCTGAAATCCCAGGACCACCAGTCTTGGACACTGGGGGTGTGCGGTGGGCCATCCCGACCCCCGGAGATGAAACCTCTGCCCTGCCGCTACACTCTTCCTTCCTCGGGGGGTTGGAGCCGTCAGGGAAGAACCCGCTCCACTCACCTCCTGCTCGGCCGAGGCCTCCCTGCCGCAAAGCTCTCGGACGGACCGGCGGGCAGGCGGACGGGGAGAGGCCCAGGGAGACCGCTGGGGAGACGCTCGGGGGGGACCGGGCAGGGGGAGAGGGGGGCCGATCCCGTCCCGTCCCCTCCCTCTCCGGCCCTCTTCTGTCACAGGCGGGACAGCTGTCATCAGCAGGTCTTAGCAACTCTCTAAATTTAGCTGGTGGCCCACCACCACCCCGGGGAAGGAATTCTGGGCGCCAGCGACCTTAACCCTCTCCCTGCCGGAGGACCCTCCCGCCATCTGTATTAGGTTCCTCGGGGGGTCGGAGAAGTAGGGGAGGAGTGGGGGTGAGGTCGGAGGAGTGAATGGTACTTTCCAAACGCTTAGTACAGTGCTCTGCCCACATTAAGCGCTCAATAAGTGCGACTGAATGAATGAGTGATTGGGGGGGAAGAGAGCTCTGAGGCAAACCCGGGGGAGGCCGGCCTGGTCGCGCTTTCTGGCTCTCCCTCTCTCTCTCTTTCTCCATCCCTCCCTCCCTTTCTCGCTCTGTGTCCCCCCACCTCCCTTTCTCTTTTATTAGGAGCGACTATGGCATTTAATTACGGTACCGGTTAAGTGCTTACTATGGGTTAAGCACTGTTCTAAGTGCTGGGATAGATATATACGTTAATCAAGTCGGACACCGGCCCGTCGATGGTGGGACGATCAATCACTTTCCCTTTCTTTCCCCCTTCCCTCTCTCTTCCTCTCCCTCCCTCTCCTCTCTCTCTCTCTCCTCCCTCCTCCGTCCCTCCCTCTCTCTCCTCCTCTCTCCGTCTCCCCGGCCACCTCCCTCTGTATCCCCCCCCCCCCCCCCCCCCCCCCCCGCCTCTCCTTACATCCATCCACCCCTCAGACTCTAATAACCCCGCCCGGACTTATGTCTTCCAAAAACATTCCGGAACCAAGGCAGCCCGGTAAGGATGCCGGAAAAAAGCTAGCACGGGTGCCTTCGATGACCTTCAGCCCGAGAAGCGTCGGGGATCCCAGAGGGTCACGGGGAGATTCCGGGGCCACCGTCTGCGGGAAAAAAGGAAGTGGCGGAGGAGAGAGCCGGGCCCGGTTTCAACAACCCTAAAGGCAGGTGGGGGCGGGGAAGAATCTATTCCTCTTTCCTTGCTTGGCCCTAGACGGGACCCTGTGGTCTCCCGAGTTTTGGGGGGAAGTGGTGGCTTAATGAGACACTGAAGTCTGGTGTCTCAGAACACCTGACACCCCCCCCGGCCCCGGCCCCAACCCCGCCGTCCACTCACACAAATACACACACACACACACACACTCTCCGTCTCCATGAACGTCTTCATTCACACACCCATTTCCCCTTCCATTTCCCAGCTCCCTGAGCCTCTGTCTTCCTTGGCGCTCCAGGAGTGACCTTTGGGCATCCAGCTAATCAGCAGAGGCCCCACCGAGAGGGAGGAAAGGAGACCAAGCGGGGCAACGAGCGTAAGAGGTGTCCCGTTCTATTACGGAGCCGGGACTCCTGAGAAATCTACCAGTCCGAAATCTACCCGTAGTCCACATCCCCTTCACAGGCCTTCCCCGTGTGGGAGCCTCCGGTCGGTCCGGGCCCCTTCCTCCCACAGGGCTTCCCCGAAAGGCCCCACCTTCCTCCTCCCTGGAGTCGGAAGATCGGGCGACCTCGTCATTTAGACTACAGACCGGGAGCCCACGGCAACCGTCCGATCATCGGATCGTTCCCGAGCGTTTCGCCCAATCACCGTGTGCTACTGCAAAACGCTCCAATCCGTCGTGGAGCTGGGGCCGGCGGGGGAGGTGCCGGAGCCTCCCCCTAGGGGTGGGGTGGAGGTGGGGGGTAGGGGTCACCTCACCTGTCGGCCCGGCCGGAGGTAGCCTCGGGGAGGGATACCGATGGGGTCGGCGGCGGCACCGAGAAGGGTCTTCGCCCGGCATCTCCGCGGCCGGGCGAGACCCGGGTCGGAGGACACAGGAGCCGTGTGGTGGTGCCTGCTGATGGTGCTCACTGCGGGTATGAGGGGGTTTCTGGGGCTGGGGAGGGGGCAGGGGCCAGGGCGGGGGGCGGAGGTGCACCCACCCAGGGGGCCGGGGACGCTGGGACCAAGGCGGGCAGGCCCAAGGGACCTCGGGGGCAACGGAGGACGGGGGCGGGGGAGACTCCCGCCCAACTCCCCGCAGGGGGACCCGGCTTGGAAGGTGTCTCTGAGGGCTAGTGGCCCTCTCCAGCCTCCGCCCCCGGCCCCCCGCCCCTGTGCTGGGGGAATGAAGTCGGGGTGAAGGACCCGGCTCGCTGATTGTCACGACTTCCTGGCGAGGCAGGTGCGGTGGGGTGGGGTGAAGAGGGGCCCGCCGACGCGGGGAACTGGGAAGGGCCAGGGAGGAGGTAGGCCGAGGCCCGGGGTCGGACCCGTTCCGGGCGATGTCGCCGACGGGGGCACTCACGAGACCTGCCCTGTCCGGCAGAGGGGGGTGGAGAGGGGGGCTGGACCCCTCTGACCGCCTCATTCCCCGCCTCCCCCCCCCCCCCCAGTTCTGTGCCCCCTGCGTGCTGGGTAAGATAAACGGGAAGAGGCCTGAGAGCTTCCTATGCTCCGGGATGCCTTCCCTGCTTAACCGCAAAACCCCAAGTTTAATCAACCCGCATCCCCCTACCAGTGACGTGCTTCCCCTTGCCTTCGGAACTCAGGTGCCTATAATAATTGATGATGATGATGATGGTCACTGTTAAGCGCTTACTATGTGCCAAGCACTGTTTTAAGCACTGGAGGAGAAACGAGCTAATCAGGATGGACACAGTCCCTGTCCCGCATGGGGATCACACTCTTAATCCCCATTTTAGGGATGAGGGAACTGAGGCACAGAGAACTCAAGTGACTTCAGACACAGTCTCTGTCCCACAGGGGGCTCACAGTCTAAAGGCTATGGAATCCCCAGTTTACAGATGAGGAAACTGAGGCACAGGGCAGTCGAGGGACTTGCCCGAGCTCACAGACGAGGCAAGTGACGGAGCCACGATTAGAACCCAGGTCTCCCGTCTCCCAGGACTGTGCTCTTTCCACTAGACCGCGCTGCTTCTAGTATGTCTACGAGCGGCAAGATGTATAGATGATGAATACCACGGAGGCCTTATTTGGATTATTTAGTTTTATTCGGATAGTCAGTTATGAGAAGCAGCGTGCCTGGTGGAAAGAGGACGGGCCAAGCAGTCAGAGGACCTGGGTTCTAATCCCAACTCCGCCACTTACCTGCTGTGTGGCCTTGGGCAGGTCACTTCACGTCTCTGGGCCTCAGTTCCCTCATCTGCAAAATGAGGATCCAATGCCTGTTCTCCCTCCTACTTAGTCTGTGGGATGTGACTGGCTTGTATCCACCCCAGTGCCTAGTGCAGCGCTTGGCACCTAGTAAGTACCCAACCAACACCGCAATTTTTGTTATTATTATTTAGCTGTTTCCTTCCGGTCCCATTTCGTCAATGGGGTAACCGAGGCCCGGAGAAGGGAAGTGACTTGCCCAAGGTCACACAGCAGACAAGTGGCAGGGCCGGGATTAAGACCCGTGCCTCTCTGTGCTCCATCCACTACGCCACGCTGAGCCCCGTGCTCCGCTCTGGGGCCGGATCAGTCATATCCAGTGAGTCAACTGGGCCGGGATGACATATCCAGATTTGTCATTTATTGATTTCTATCAATATCAGTTTCCCCGCCCTCTAGACCGTATACTCATCGTGAGCAGTGGCCGTGTTTGTCGTATCGTTTATTTATTTCTAATTATTTCTTTCCTTGTATTTGTTAAGCGCTTACCGTGGGTCCAACGCCGTTCGAAGCCCGGGGATAGATTCAGCTTAATTAGGTTGGACACGGTCCCTCTCCCTCCTGGGGCTTACGCTCTAAGGAGGAGGGAGAACAGGGGAACTGAGGCACAGAAAAGCGAAGCGATTCGCCCAAGGGTCACACGCGCCTGTTTACTTGTTTTGAGGTCCGTCTCCCTGCGGGCCCGTTGCGGGCAGGGATTGTCTCTCTTTGAGGCTGAATTGTGCTTTCCAAGCGCTTAATACAGCGCTCAGTAAAGATGACTGAATGAATAAATGAATAATAACGGTGCTCGTTCAGCGCTTACTACGTGACAAGCACCGTTCTAAGCGCTGGAGTAGATACGAGGTAATCAGGTTGGACACGGTCCCTGTCCCGCGGGGGGCCCGCAGTCTTAATCCGCATTTTACAAATGAGGGAACCGAGGCCCAGATAGGTTAAGTGACTTTCCCAAAGTCACAGGGCGGACATGCGGCAGGGCCGGGATTAGAACCCAGGTCTTTCTGCCTCACGGGCCCGGGCTCTAGCCGCTAGGACCGGCTGAATGAACGAACGAAAGGTAGGGCAGGGACTGCAGGGGAGGGGTAAGGGTGGACCCACGGGCCGGGTCGAAGGTTGCTGGGAGATGTAGGCGGATAGGGTGGGGTGACGGTGAGCGCTTGTCCTCCCGACCCTTCTCTGCGTGACAGGGAAATGAGCGGGTGGAGGAGGGGAGGGCCTTCACTTCCTCCTTCTGTTCATTCGTGCACTCAGTTATATTTACTGAGCGCTCACTGTGGGCACAGCACTGTAGTATTCACTTGGGGGAGCAAGCCCTAACAATAAACCGACACGTTCCCTGCCCATAAGGCGCTGAAAGCCTGAGCTCACCCCGCCACCGGCCTGACTTCCGGCCCCGAGCCAGGGGACGGGGCCGTACCACACGCCCACCCCGCGGCCGGCTGGAGGTGGGCAGTGCGGTCTAATGGAAGGCGTTCCTGTCCCGCAGGCGGGCTGGGGGCGCGGCTGGGGAATCCACCAGGGCTCTGGAAGCCTCCTCGCTCTCCCTCGGCGTTCTTAATAATGATCACTGTGGTATTCGTTAAGCGCTTACTATGTGCCAGGTACCGTATTAAGCACCGGGGGAGATTCAAGCAAATCGGGCTGGACACGGTCGCCGTCCCACATGGGGCTCGCGGACTTAATCCCCGTTTTGCAGATGAGGAGACTGAGGCCCGGAGAAATGAAGCGACTCGCCTAAGGTCCAAACAAGCGGCGGGGCTGCGATTAGACTCCGTGTCCTTCCGACTCCCAGGCCTGGGCTCTAGCCAGTAGGCCATGCTGCCTCTCGCCTTGACCCGCAGACCCCACAGGCTGAAAGCGTGAGGGCCGAAGCTTTAGGGCCGTCCATCGGGTCTCTCCCTCCTACCGATCCACTCGCTCCTCCCGCCACACCCCAGCTCCCGCTCTTGGTTTTCCCTCAAGCTATTCTCCCCTCGCCCACGGGCGGCCCTTCGCTCAGGCCCTTCCTCCTGCCTGGAAATGTGCCTCCCCTCTCTCTCGTGGGCCAGACCCCAGCTCAGCCCGGGCTTCAAAGTCCTCCTGAAATCCCATCTCCTCTCAGGGGCCTTTCCTGATTAATTTCCTCTCCTTCCCAAGTAACGTTCCCCAACTCTGGGGATTCTGTGCCAACCACATCTCTGATCACGCACGGCCACCTGCAGCTATATCCCTGTAGTCAGTCAGCTGTATTTATTGAGCGCTTACTCTTCGTTCATTCAACGGTATCGATCGAGCGCTTACTATTGTGCAGAGCACTATACTAAGCGCTTGGGCGAGCGCAGTAAAACAATAAACAGATACGAAGAGCACGGGCTTTGGAGTCAGAGGTCATGAGTTCGGATCCCGGCTCTGCCACTTGTCAGCTGTGGGACTGTGGGCGAGTCACTTCACTTCTCTGGGCCTCAGTTCCCTCATCTGGAAAATGGGGATTAAGACCGTGAGCCTCACGTGGGACCACCTGATTACCCTGTACCTACCCCAGCGCTTAGAACAGTGCTCTGCACGTAGTAAGCGCTTAACAAATACCAACAATCCCTGCCCATAACGAGCTTAAGGTCTAGAGGGGGAGAAAGACCATTAATATAATCAAGTACTTACTTTGCCGCTTTTCTTTCTTCCCCGTCTGAAAATTATTTTAGTTTTCTATAAGCTCCTTGAGGGCAGAGATCGCGTCCGCTAACTCTGTCGAACTCGTCCGTGCCCTCCACCCGGTAGGTGACCAGCGGATACTATCGGTCGATAGAGGACGGCAACCTGGGAACTCTGTTTTCTGGGAGAATCCTGCCCCATCCACCCCCCCGCTAGACATTCCGAATAGGATCCTGGGCGTATGACCTACGTGGTAGGGAATTTCCAGGATACCGTGAGAAGGGATCGGGCTTTGGATGGGAAAGAGAGGGAGGGGAGAGCTGCAGTTCTTTCTCGGTGTGGGGAGCGGAGGATATCAGAGAAGCAGGGCGGCTTAGTGGATCGAGTTTGGGCCTGGGCTTCGGGCAACTGGGTTCTAATCCCGGCTCCGCCGCTCGCCCGCGTGTGACCCACTTCTCTGGCCCTCAGTTCCCTGTAAAATGGAGTGAAGACCGGGAGTCCCACACGGGATGGGACCGCGTCCAACCTGAATAGCCTGTATCTCCCCCAGCGCCTAGTACAGTACTAGGCGTCTAGTAGGTGCTTAACAAACCATCGCAATTATTACCACGGTGATTATCGGGTCCGCTCTGAAGGGCTCTGTGACGGGGAAGCCCTGGAGGGTCACCGAGTGTCCCCGTGGGCCAATCCCTCGGTCACTCTGGAAACACTTGCACGTTAGGCTTGAGGGTGCGCTCTGCCCCCCACCCCAGGGCCAACCGGACGCGGGGTGGAGCGCGTGGGTCTTACCTTCTGCCAGGATGTGAGGAGGGGTAGGCAGTCCAGGTCTCCGCGTCCGTCCGTCCCCCCGCGGTCGTTCAGAAAGGGGTCGT
Source organism: Ornithorhynchus anatinus (assembly GCF_004115215.2). Taxonomy (NCBI): domain Eukaryota; kingdom Metazoa; phylum Chordata; class Mammalia; order Monotremata; family Ornithorhynchidae; genus Ornithorhynchus; species Ornithorhynchus anatinus. The sequence goes on along the minus strand of NC_041743.1, from coordinate 3,218,125 downwards.
CCCCTCCAGGTCAAGGGCGCGTGGGGAAGAAGGGGGATTGGGGAGCTCCGACGTAGCCCCCTCCCCCGTCCCGCTGCGAGTGCGGGGGCTCTGCCCATCCCCAAACGCCGACCCCGGCCTCCACCTCCCGCCCCGCGGTTTCCTCAGAGAGGTCCAAAGAGGGTGCCAGTGATAGTCACCCCCTGGGCCTCGGTTCCCTCGTCTGTAAAATGGGGACTGAGAGCATAAGCTTCATGTGTCCAACCCGATTAACCTGTAACCACCCCAGCGCTTAGAATAGTGCTCGGCACATAGTAAGCGCTTAACAAGTACCGTAATCATTAATAGTCTTCTTCCCGGAACGGGCCGGCATCTGCCAAATCTACTGCTTCACACGTTCAGCGCCCCCGTCTAGAGTGAGAGCTCATTCCGGGAAGGGAATGTGTCTGTTTATTGTTCTTTCGTCCTCTCCCAAGCGCTTAGCACAGCGCTCTGTACACAGTCAGCGCTCAATAAATACGATCGAATGAATGAATGAATGGGCTCCGAGAGCCGTCGAAGCACCGCCACTGCCCGCAAGGGGCTTCCCCTCTAATGAGGAGAACTGGCGGCCCCAAAGTCCTCGCTGTGGGAAGAGGAGGAAGAATGAGGATTTGAGGGGCAGGATGAACTAGGCCAATAAATAGCCGGGGGGGACATAGGAATACCCATGTGCATTTAAATGCAGAGATGAGTATAAAAACGTCAGAGCTGAAGACGGCCGGTGGGTTGCTAAGGCCTGGAGAGTTCGCAGTTATTAATGATGATGGTAATAATGACGATATTTGTTAAGCGCTTACTATGTGCCAGGCACTGTTCTAAGCACTGGGGTAGACGTAAGACAATCAGGTTGGACAGAGGCCCCGACCCACATGGGGCTCACGGTCTCCATCCCCGTTTTACAGATGAGGGAACTGAGGCTTAAAGGAGTGACTTGCCCAAGGTCACACGGCAGACAAGTGGCAGAGCCGGGACTGGAAGCCACGACCTCTGACTCCCGGGCCCGGGAGTCACTCTTGCCACTAGGCCACGCCGCTAAGGAGGAGGAGCCAAGCGGACATCAAAGTACGAAACCAAGCAATGGAGAGAAACACCGGAGGCAGGGCGTTTGAGAGCCACGCGCGCATCTCAGCGCCGTAGATGGGTGCGGCGGTGTCTGGATGCGTGTGAAATCCGGGGAGGCTTCCTGCAGGGGGACCGGCGTCACCGGGGCTAGTTGTTTTTGGGTTATTCGGTTAAGCGCTTACTAGGTGGCAAGCACTGTTCTAAGCACCGAGGTAGATACAAGTCAGGTCGGATCGGACGGTCCCTGCCCGCGACGGTCCAAGTAGGCATCGAATCCCCATTTTTTGCAGTTGAGGAAACCGAGGCACCGAGAAGGTAAATGTCCCCCGGCGGCCGGCCCCCCGGCGCCGACACCGGGACGGGAGAGGGGGCCAGGCGGGGAGGAGCGGGGGCCGGGGGCCGCGCCTCATTCTCCTCTCCCCATCGCCGCGTCTGCCTGTCCGCGGCAGCCTGCAGATCCGCCCGGGCCATCCACGTGGACACCCCCGTCAAGCTGGTCAAGGCCGCCCGCGGGGGCAGCGCCGATCTCCCGTGCACCTTCCAGACCAGCGCCGACAAGCTGTACGGATTCATCAAGTGGGACAAGCCCCTGGAAAACCCCTCGGTGAGGGACAACAGACCGGCAGGATGGGGCAAGAGGCGGGGGGGCTTGTGGGGAGGAGGGGGAGGGGATGTCGTGCTCCGGACGGGGCAGGTCGGGGAGCTCCCGCGGAGGGTCGGGGCGGGACAACGGCGATCGCCCCCAGCCCCGATCGGGGGTGGGGGGTGGGGGTGCGCGTGTGTGTGGAAGCCGGGAGGGCTTGACCTCGCTGAAGTCCGGGGAGCCTCTCTCTATCATTTCCGGAGAGAGTTGGGGGGTCTCGGGACCCTTCCTAGCTCTGGAGATTCGGGCTGCTTAATTACAAATGCCGTAATTTTTGTGACGATGGAGGTCTTCCGATACGTCGAGTGCCGTGCTACTGATACCTACTTATGGTATCTGCTAAGCGCTTACTATGTCCCGAGCACTCCTCTGAGAGCTGGGGTAGATACCAGGTAATCAGGTTGGGCACAGCCCCTGTCCCACGTGGGGCTCGCAGTCTTAATCCCCATTTTGCAGATGAGGTCACTCAGGCCCGGAGAAGTGAAGTGACCCGCCCAAGGTCACACAGCAGACAAGTGGCGGAGCCGGGACTAGAACCCACGTCCTCTGACTCCCGGGCCCGGGCTCTCGCCACTGGGCCACGCTGGCCAGTGAGGGGGTGGATACGAGATAATGAGATCAACTCCATTTTGTATAGGGGGAAACTGAGGCCCAGAGTGGCTGAGTGACCTGCCCCAGGAAGAAGCTCCGCTGGCATCTGAGCAGCGGGGCTGGGGGGCCGGGCACCGGGGGTGGAGCTCTCCCGGCGGGAGGGAGACGGGGTTTTCGGGGTTTTCGGAGTAGGGGCGTCCGGTCCCGGCCCGGGCCCGTGCTGTCGTCCCGCCGACGGCAGGGGAATCGCGGCGGCGGGAAGTTGGGGGCGGGGGGCGGCTGGGCCGCTGAGCGCCATTCCGCCTCCCTGCCCCCTCCAGGAGAAGGTGATCATCTGGACCTTCCACCCGGAGTCGAGCAACTTCGGCCCCAAGTTCCTCAACCGCGTCAACTTCACCGGCAACTCGAAGAACGAGGCGTCCATCCGCATCGGCCCCCTCAACATGGAGGACAACGGCACTTACGAGTGTTCCCTGAGCTTGTTCGGAGACTTAGATGGGCAGGATCAGGCCAAGATGGAGCTGATCGTCCTGGGTGAGGATGCCCAGGGGCCGGGGGTCAGGGGCCGGGGCTAGGGTTGACCTCTCGCCTCCGCCCCCGCCCAGGCCGGCGGAGGGGGCCGGGGGGCGGGGTGGCCAACCCCGCGCCCTCCGAGGGGTCGGTGACGCCCGCCGATGGTCCCGGACGATCCCCGACCCTCCGGGGCCGATCCGGGAACCACGGATCTAACGTCCCACGGAGAGGTCCCTGGCAGAAATGCGCAGAATCGGGCCGATGTAGTATTAATGATAATTTATAATATTCATATAAATAAATAAATGACATTCATGACATAGGTGCCGTAGGGCCGGGAGGGGGGGATGAATAAAGGGAACGAGTCAGGGGGACGCAGAAGGGAGGGAGAGGAGGGGAAAGGAGGACTCGGGGAAGGCCTCTCGGAGGAGCCGGGCCTTCGATAGGGCTTCGAACGGGGGGGACAGCCATCGTCCGTCGGACTGAGGAGGGAGGGCGTTCCGGGCCAGAGGCGGGACGCGGGCGAGAGGTCGGCGGCGAGAGAGACGGGACGGAGGCGCCGCGAGAGGGGTCGGCGTTAGAGGGGTGAAGTGTGCGGGCCGGGTTGGAGTAGGAGAGGCGCGAGGTGAGGTGGTTGTAACCAACGGGGTGGAAGCTCGCCGGGTGGAGAGCGAGCCCCCCGCCACCCGGGAGCGGGGGGAGGGTCGCGGGCGGGGCCCGCGCGGCCCGGTTCACCTGCGCCCCCTCCTCCCCCAGTGCCGCCCTCCAAGCCGGACTGTGCCATCCAGGGGGAGGCGGTGCTCGGAAACGACGTGGAGCTGACGTGCCACTCCAGGGAGGGCTCTCCGGCCCCCAAGTACACCTGGAAGAGTTTCAACATCCTGAACGAGCCCCGCCCCATCACCGGCCCAAGTAACCAACCCCAGGGAGAGGGAGGGCGGCCGGGGGGACGGCGGGGCCTCGGGGACGTCGCCCCGTCTCGGGGGAGATAGCGGGGCTCCGTCCCACGCCCCGCGGGTGGGGCCATCCCCGCTGACAGCCGGGAGCCCAACGGGGAGGTCGGGGCCCGCTTCCGGCTGCTGGCGGAGGAAGGTGGACCGGCCCGGCCCCCTCTTCTTCCTCTTCCCCAGCAACCCGTCGGCCACCGTCCCTCCATTCATTCATATCCACCGAGCGCTTACTCTGCGGAGAGCACTGTACTAAGCACTTGGGAGAGGACACCAGAACAACAAACGGCACGGTGGAGTGGATAGAGTACGGGCCTGGGAGTCGGAAGGTCATGGGTTCTAACCCCGCCTCCGCCACTTGTCTGCCGGGGGACTTCGGGCAAGCCGCTTCACTTCCCTGGGCCTCGGTTCCCTCGTCTGTAAAATGGGGACCGAGACCGCGAGGCCCTCGTGGGACGGGGACGGCGTCCAATCCGATCCGAACCGTATCCGCCCCGGCGTCCGGTACAGCGTCCGGCGCGGAGTGGCGCTTAAGAAAGACCACGATAATAATCGACGGACACATTCCCTGTCCACGACGAGCTAGAGGCCTCCACGGTCCGGCCCCGCCGGCCGGGGCGGCGGCGGTCACCCTCTGGACCGTACCCTCGAGGAGCTTCCGGTCTCCTGCGTGCAGAGCACTGAACCGAGAGCTCGGAGAGTAAAATAAGAGTCGGAAGACACGATCGCTCCCCTCGAGGAGTCTACGGTCTAGATGGGGAAGGAGACACGAAGAAGGAAGATGGAAAGGTGGCTCAGTCCGTCGATGATGGCTTAGGTCGCAGGACGTGCACGTGAGAAGAAGCAGCGTGGCTCAATGGAAGGAGCCCAGACTTGGGAATCAGAGGTCATGGGTTCGAGTCCCGGCTCTGCCACTTGTCAGCTGTGTGACTGTGGGCGAGTCACTTCACTTCTCTGTGCCTCAGTGACCTCATCTGTCAAATGGGGATTTACTGTGAGCCTCGCGTGGGACAACCTCATTACCCTGTATCTCCCCCAGCGCTTAGAACAGTGGTCGGCACATAGTAAGCGCTTAACAAATACCGACGTTATTATTATTATTATTATTAAGAAAGGAGATCTTCAGGAAAGTGACTGAGAGCGGAAGTGAGAGGCAGTGTGGTCTAGTGGATAGAGCAGGGGTTCGGGAGTCAGAAGGACCTGGGTGCTAACCCCAGCTCCTCCGCTTGAGTGCTGGGAGCCCTTGGGCAAGTCACTTCATATCTCTGAGTCTCAGTTGCCTCATCTGTAAAATGGGGATTTAAGACTGTGAGCCCACGTGGGACGTGGACCGTGTCCGATCTGATTAGCTCGGATCCAACCCGGCACAGTGTCTGGCACAGAGTAAAGTGCTCAAGGGGAAGCAGCACGGCCTAGTGGCACGAGCATAGGCTCGGGAGTCAGAGGTAATACGTTCTAATCCCGGCCCCGCCACTCGTCCGCTGTGTGACCTCGGGCGAGTCATTTAACTTCTCCGCGCCTCCGTTACCTCATCCGTAAAATGGGGATCGAGACCGGGAGCCCCACGTGGGGCGGGGACTGTGCCCAACCTGATTACCTCCTATCAACCCCAACGCCGAGAAAAGTGCTTGGCACAGAGTAGGTGCTCAAGAAACACCATCGTTATTAAGAAATACCGTCGTTATTCAATGCCGCTTTTTTTAAAAAAAGTACCGAGGTGATGACCCGATAAGGACTCGACTTAGAGTGGCATATTTCGGACACGTCTCGGGAGGACAAATTCTCCGGAGAAGACGCTAACGCCGGGAAAAGTCCGGGGGCGAGGCGGAAGAGGCAGACCGGCAGCTAGACGGACGGAGGCCGTAACCACGAGAACGGAAGAACCGTTAGAAAGGTCACGGATTACGGCCGGAGACGGGACGCTCCGGGGAAAGTAGATCCACAGAGTCGCGACGAGCGGGAAAGGGCTCGACGGCACTCGAAGATAACGACGCCTCGGGGGGTGGGCGGGGGCCGTCTCGTCGGCCTCGAGTCGCTGGCCCCGGGGCCTAGCGGTGACCGGACTTCTCTTGGGGGGGGGGGTCTTCCCGGGTGTCTTGGGGCGGTGCCCTGAGGGAAGAAGTTGGAGATTTCGTCCCTGTGGAAGGGGAAGGATCGGTAGGCGGGAAGGAGGCCGGGAAGGATCGTTCCCGACAGGGCCCACCAGATGTCACCACGGCCATAGAAAAGGCGGGTTTCGCCTCCACGTGCCCCATTCAGGGAGGAGACCCCGAAGACCGGCCCGCAAATAGCCAGAAGCCTGGACCCACTCAGGGCCGCCCTCCGGGCCCCCGCCCTGGCCGTGGGGACGGGGTGAACCCGGGCCCCGGGGGACCCGCCGCGTCCGCGGAGCCGGGGTGACCCCCGGGCCGGGGAACCGGCCGTGGCCGTGGCTCTGCCGTGACCTCAGGCTGGGGGCTAACGATAATGACTGTGGTGTTTGTTAAGCACTTACTACGCGCCAAGCGGCACGGGGGAGTGGATAGAACGCTGGCCTGGGAGCCAGAAGGTCACGGGTTCTAATCTCCGAGGGGGAAGCTGCCTCCCCTGCCTAAGCGCCAGTCCCGCGGGGCCGGGCCCGACGTCTCCTAACCTCCACCGTCGGTGCTCCCGAGCGCTCGGTACGGTGCTCTGCGGTCGGTACTCCTGAAGGAGCGCCCCGCTGGGTGTCCTGAGTTCCTTGTCTCCCCGCGCAGCCACGGGCCAGAGCATCTCCCTGAAGAACATCTCCACCGAAACCTCCGGCTACTTCATCTGCACGGCCACCAACGAGGTGGGGGACGAGTTCTGCAACATCACCCTCGCCGTCCGCCCTCGTAAGCGTCCGGGGAGCGGGGGGCCGGGGGCCGCTCCCCCTCCCTCGGGGCCGGGCCAGATCCCGGGTGGGGGGGAGGCTTGGCGGCGAAAGGTCACCCCCGCCGTTGGTTCTCGCTCCCCCGTCCCGGCCGGGCCCTGGGCAGGCTCGTCCGGTCGGCTACTTCCGGGAACGAGTCCGGGGGGAGGCAGGGCGTCCGAGCTGGGGGGGCCCGGGAAGGGGTGGAGAGCGGGCCCCGGGGGGGGGGGGCGAACCGGACCCCGGGCCTGAGCTGGCTTTGCCCTCCCGCAGCCTCCATGAACATCGCCTTGTACGCGGGCATCGCGGGGGGCATGGTGGCGGCCCTGATCGTCTTGGGCGTCATCATCTACTGCTGCTGCTGCCGGGGCGGCAAGGAGGAGGACCAGAGGCCGTGAGTACCCTCTTCCCTGGCAAGGCCGGGGCGGGATGAGCCGGAGGGGATGGGAAGACCTACTTAGGAGAGCTCCCCTTGCCCCCTTCCTGGATGGTCTCTGCGCTCTGTGGGTCGGGGGATGATAAAGGGTCTGGCCAGCTGCTCATTCATTCATTCATTCATTCATTCAATCGTATTTATTGAGCACTTACTCTGTGCGGAGCGCTGTACTATGCACTCGGGAGAGTCCAATACAATGAACAGACACATTCCCTGCCCGCGCTGAACTTATGGCTTAGAGGGGGAGACAGACGTTAATAGATGATGATAATCACGACGGCATTTGTTAAGCCCTTACTATCTGCCAAGCACTGTTCTAAGCGCTGGGGTAGATCCAAGGTAATCAGGTTGTCCCATATGGGGCTCACAGTCTCCATGGCCATTTTCCAGATGAGGGAACTGAGGCACAGAGAGGTTAAGTGGCTTGCCCCGAGGTCACAGGGCAGACAAGCGACGGAGCTGGGATTAGAACCCCTGTCCTCTGACTCACAGGCTTGTGTTCTTGACACTAGGCCACACTGCCTCTAAATTACAGCCGTTCTGTCTGGGACCAGCAACCGGGGCCTAGGCGGGGAGGTGGAGTCCAGCAAGTGGCCATCGGCCAGACCCTTCCCCGGCCGGCCTGCCCCTCTCCCTGGCCGGCCATCTCCCTCCAGAGCCTCCGGGCTCGTCCCCAAGCCCACGACGAGGCCCCGTCCGGGAACGAAGTGGAAAGAGCCCGGGCTTGGGAGTCGGAGGTCATGGGATTCTAATCCCGGCTCCGCCGCTTGTCAGCTGTGTGACTTTGGGCGAGTCACTTCACTTCTCTGGGCCTCAGTGACCTCATCTGGAAAATGGGGATTAAGACCGTGAGCCCCACGTGGGGCAACCCGATTCCCTTGTATCTACCCCAGTGCTTAGAACAGTGCATGGCACATAGTAAGCGCTTAACGAATACCATCACTATTATTATTATTCATTATTATTATTATTAACAAGGGGGTCTGTTGAGAAGCAGAGGTGCCACGTCCCCGGGTCCGCTCTGTGAGAGCCGGGAGGAGCCTAGCTTCGGTCCGGGCCCCTCCGCCAGTTGTGGGCGGGGAATGTGTCTGTTTATTGTCCTATCGTACTTTCCCAAGCCTACAGTACAGTGCCCTGCACACCGTAAGCACTCAATAAATAGGATCGAATGAATGAACGGATGGAGGGCAATGGCAGAGGCGGCAAGAGTGGAGGGAGGGGGAGAGCGGGAAGCCAGGGTGACCTCCCCCCCTTCCATCCCTCGCTCACTTCCAGAAGTCGAGATGGCTACCGGGAGCCCCCGCAGCGGTTCGAGCAAATGCGGAGGGATGAAGGGTCCAGAGACGACGACGACCAGAGGTGGAACTGACCACACGCCATCCCCACCCCCCGCTCCCCGGCTTCGGAAGGGCAGCCGCGGGGGGATACGAGTTGAGGTGAGGTGGGCTGGCGGCCCGCGGCGGCCGGGAGCCAAGGACGAAGGGCGTGGTTTTTTTTTAACGAGAGGTATTTTTGTAAAACCCGCCCGGTTCTCTGCTTCCTCGAGGCATTAATGTCTGCCGGGAGGCATTAAAGGTTTCTACCCACTGTCTCGTTCCCTCTTCGAGTCGACCTGGCTTCGCGGCCACGGCGTCCTTTCGCACCGGGGCCGTGCGGTGGTTGGGCCGGGCGGTCTCGGCTTGGATCCCGGAGACCGGCTCGCTCACCAACAGGGTAGGTCTTTGGCCGATAATAATGATGATTATGGTATTTGTTAAGCCCTTGACTACGTGCCGGGCACTGTTCTAAGCGCTGGGGTGGAGACGAGCAAATCAGGTTGGATACAGTCCCGGTCCCACGCGGGGCTCCCGGTCTCGATCCCCATTTTCCAGATGAGGTCGCTGAGGCCCAGAGAAGTTAAGTGACCTGCCCGAGGACACACAGCAGACAAGTGGCGGAGCCGGGATTAGAGCCCGGGACCTGACTCCCGGGCCCGTGTTCTATCCGCTACGTCGTGCGGACGCAGGCCTACGTATTCTCCCGCACGGGGGAATCGTGATACTAACGCTATTCCTTAGGTGCTCGCCGTGTGCCGAGCACTGTGCTGAACACCAGGCTAGGTAGAAGCTAATCCGATGTGCCTAAAAAGGAGGCAGTGCTCAATAAATACCACGGTGAGTGCTCAGTCAATACCATCGATTGATTTTATAGCTGAGGGAACTGAGACTCAGAAAAACAAAATGACTCGCCCAGGGTCATACAGCAGATGAGCGGCGGCTGGGATCAGAACCCAGGTATCCTCTACTCTCAGCCAGCTCGAGCCTCACGTCCCCTAGGCACGTGGGGTGAGAGGGGACGTCCGCGGCCCTCCCACCCTCGACCTCCCCTCCCGGAAGTCTGTTGCAGAGTCCAGACACCCGGACGGATCCCTGGCGCTTTTTTCCCTTTCTACCGCACGCGGCCAACGAGTCCAGAGATGCCCTTCGGATTTCTTGTTTGTCCCCCAAACGCCGTGCCCCTGGGCGGTTCTCTCTCACATCCTTCTAGAAACGGCTCCGGCCTCGGCTGCTCGTGTGGATGGGAGAGGGTCCGGCGAGGTGGGCAAAGAACGTCCGTCTCATCTCGCTCTGGCACCGGAGGTGGCTTGTTTTTTAGGGAGCCTCTACCTCAGCCGTCCCGGGCCCTCTGGCACCGCCTACTCCTCTCCCGTGTCTTAAACCCGGACCGGTGCCCCCCATCACCGCGCCGCTGCGGCTCAGGCTAGGGTCGACCTGCAGGCCTGGGTGGCAAAACGTCGGGAAGCCGACGAGAAGGAACAAAGACACACGCTGTTTGAACGTATCCTTCTCCTCCCTTTCCCCCTGCGGGATTTTCACCTTCTTAGGGACAATCCTTTCGGGTTATCAGCCGAGCGCAGGCCTTCCTTCGCTCCGGGAAAGTTGGCGCTTTTCCTCCGCCTGCTCTCCATTGTGTTTGGGGCCCAAACCACAACGTCGCCAAACTTCCTGCAGGTGCCTCGAGCCCTTTCGGCCGCCCAGCGGGACGCTCCCGCTGGGCCCCGGGCGCGCAGCCAGCTGACCGCGGCGGGTCCAAACGGGCCCGCCGCCCCTTCCTGCACGGGTGACCCTGATCCGAGTCACCCCGAGGGCCCCGGGGGACGTCAAGCGGGATGGGGCGGCGGGGAGGAGGTTCGCCCGAGTCTCTAGACCGATCTCAGCGGCAGAACCGATTTCCCCCGCGGCTAAGCAGGCGGGATGCCCGAGGGGCAGGGAGGTTGGCCGCCAAGGACCGGCCACGGCAGCGCCCGGTGCCGCGAGAAGCGACGTGGCCCGGGAGAGGAAGGATGCCCCGGGGCCAACGGGGAAAACAAGCAGTGCGGCCTAGTGGAAAGAGCACAGACCTTGGCGTCACAGCGCTTGGGTTCCCATCCCGGCTCTGTCACTTCTCCCGCTCTCATCTGTCACCCTGACTTGTTCCCCTTATTCTTCTCCCCTCCCAGCCCCACAGCATTTATGTCCATATCTGTCATTTATTGATTTCTATTAATGTAGGTCCCCCGCCCCCAGACTATAAGCTCGTTACGGGCAGGGAACGTGTCTGCGTATTTTTGTATTGTACCCTCGCAAGAGCTTAGGCTGGCGTTGTGCACACAGCCTGAAGACGAGCTTACAACCTAAATATTGATGGCAAATTCAATTGGTGACCTTTAGCATTATACTGGATTTCTGATTGAAATCTGTGAAAATCAGAAAATGTCCCCGAAGCAGCTTGCGGATCATAAGACTAAGACCTGTAATTCATCGGGTAGTCGGAACTTAGGACGATTTTTGCAGTCATTTTGTAAAACTTTTTTGGGGGGGGAGGGAAAAAAATGAGCAAGGTGTTCTCTTCCATTAACGTTCAACCGCCCAAACCAGCTAGTCTTCGGTACCACCTTGCAGTCTGGTAGTGGTACTTGCCCACAACCCTGATGTTAACCTTCTCATCATATCCCTCCATCTCTATCTCGCCACCAACCCCTTTGCCCACGTCCTGCCTCTGGCCTGGGACGCCCTCCCTCTTCATATCCGACGGACCATCTCTCCCCACCTTCAGAGCCTCATTAAGAACCCCCTCCAAGAAGGCTTCCCCGACAAAGCCCTCATTTCCCCTTCTCCCATTCCCTTCTACGTCACCCTTGCGCCCTCTATTCACCCCTCCCTCAGCCCCACGGCACTTACCTACGTATCTGTAATATATCGATTTATATTAATGTCTTTCTCCCCATCGAGACTGTCGGCTCCTTGTGGGCAGGGAATGTGTTTATCAACTCCGTTAATACCGCACTCTCCCAAGCGGTTAGAATAGTGCTCTGCACAGGGTAAGAGCTCAGTAAATACGAGTGATTGACTGATTAGCCACCGGCAGCGTCGAAAGGACGCCCAGGCTTTGGGGCAGGTGGGGGGGAGGGAAGGGGGAGAGTGGCAGACCCTCACTGACCCCAGACCAGCCCATGCAACAGAAATGGGCTATTTCAGTGCTCTAGGAAGTCACCTTACAGAGCCCTCATCTTGCAGTCCCTTGAAAAGACCACATCTCCTTTTCTCGGGGGCCTTCTCCGATTTCTTTATTCCTCTCCCGACCCCCGTCCCACAGCCAGGATGAAAAAGCGACTCCTTGAAAAAAAACCAACCGCCACCCACACCCAAATACCCCTTTCAAGTTCTTTCGGGAACTACCCAATAACATCTTCGTCTTTGAAACGGGATTTCCTCCTCAATTAAACGGTCTCCCCGGTGGCGGCGGGGAGGCCGGGGGTCCCGAGGCCGGTCTGCTCGGTTTTACGAGCAGCTGACGGTGGCGTCGGGGGCTGCTTGCCTCGGTCTGCCTCCCTGGAGAGCGAGGAGGCCTGGTCGCCAGAGGGCTTGGAGAAGCTGGACAGAGAGAAGCCGGGCCTGCTTTCCATCAGGCGGGTGATGCCCCGTCCTCTCCCTCTGCCCAGCTTGGTCTTCGGTTTCGTCGACGGAGCGTCCCCTGGGAAGGCTGACACCAACGGCAGAGACGGTCACAATCTGCCCCAGGGTGGGAGCGCCGGCGGACCGACCGGTCGGTGACCTCGGGCGGATCCGGAGCCGAGGGGACGGGGACGAAAGCCCCGCATGTCTCGTTTGGAAAGCGCTGGGGGCCGGGGGGGAGAGGCACCACTTCAGAGCGCCCGTCATGCCCCACTCATTTAGCTTTCCACTGGGTTGAACTCCTAATAAGTCACCCCTATTTTGAGGAATTCTACATAAAGCGAAGAGGGAAAGGTGACGGGATGACTGGGAGAGGTCAGGAGACCGAGACCCATCCCCCGGCTCCCGGTGGAATCCAGATTTGAATCCAGAAAGCCCCACGGCGCCTGGGCTGGTGAGCAGGGAATGTGTTACACCGGACTCTCCCATGTGCTTAGTAGGATGCTCTGCAGACAGTGGGTGCTGCGATTGATTAGTTGCTAATTGGCTGGACTAATTGGCCGGAGTCTCCCCCCCTCCCAGGGACGGCCAGAGAGGGGAGGCCGGTGCAGTCGCTATACAAGATGCTTAGGGGGCACAGTCTTGACACAGAATGTCTAGAACTAGACTGGAAGCTTTTTGAGGGCAGGGATCGTCTCCATCACCTCGATCACACCGTCTTCTGCCAAGTGCTCGATACAGTACTTTGAACAGGGTAAACTGTCAGCTCCTCGAGGGCAGGGATTAGATCTACCCCTACCTTCACAGACCAGAGCAACAGGTCCCACATGGGGCTCACAGTCCAACCGGGAGGGAGGACGGGGACTGAATCCCAGGCCCAGAGAAGGGAAGTGACTCGTCCAAGGTCACAGAGCAGGTACCTGGCGGAGTCAGGATCAGAACCCCGGTCTTCCGGTCTCCCCAGGGCCACTGTAGCTTTCGGCACATAGTAAGCACTCGATAAGTACCACAGTTAGATCGACTGACAGCGGGCCAGGGCTCTGGGATGAAAAAGGAAGGTAGCGGACACCCAGAGGGACCGTACAGGCCAACAGGAGCCAGACGGGCAATGGTGCTGAGGAACTGCCCTTCAGGAAGGAGGCCGGCTGAGGGCTATCACGGGTGACGCCACGGCCTCACTCCCACATGTGGGTGTGACTTACCAGTGGAGGTGGACCCAGCCTGCTCTTGAGCAGAGTTGTGAAAACCGGGACTCTTGGCTCTCTGTTTCTATAAAGAGACGGGGTACAAATTCAGCATCGCCTTGCCGTTTCGGGGTGGAGAGCTCTCGTCTTCAGGAGACGCCTTGGGGTGGCTCTCACTTCTTCTTACCGGTAGGACCCGTCTCTCCCTATGCCACACATTCCCGCCTCGGGTCCCTCCTTAGAGGTCCATCTTCTCCTTGGCTGGCTGCCTGCCCAGCCAGCGACACGTGGCAGCCGGCAGGAGGCCTGAGGCCAGGGGAAACCAATCTACCTGTTCGTCCTCCCCTTCGGGTGCCCAAATTCAGACCGAAAGGGGAGAAGAGGCCAGTCCTCCGCGCGGAGGCCGGCGGGGGCTTTCGTTGAGAGATTCCGGAGTGACCCCCACGCGTCCAGACCACTCGGGTCACTCCCTCCCTCCCGTGGATCCTCTAGATTGTCGGCTCATGACGGGCAGAGGACGGGCTTGCTAATTCTGTGGCGCTGTCCCCTCCCGAGTGCTTCCTACAGTGCTCTGCCCGCAGCAGATAGATCCCACTGATGGACGGATGGAAAGATCGAGACTGTGTCCGTTATACTGTTCGACTGTCCTCTCCCAAGTGCTTAGTACACTGCTCTCCACAAGACAGATGATCAATAAATACGGCCGAATGGATAAGTGATGGATCGCTGGCTCCCGGCCGCCTCGGCTGCGCTCGGCGGCGAGAGATCCCGGAGGACACGGGCCGCCCGGCCGCCGGGGACCCTCCTCCGGGGCAGCTGGCGGAACGCGAGACTCCCGCACCCGCCGGCCCGCAGCACCCACCCCCGAGGGCTCACCTGGAAACGTCCGGCATCCACCACCACCGTCTTGGGATTGAGGTGCCCGCTCGGCTCGTAATCTTGGAGCGGCACGTGGGCTTGGGTCAGGGTGATGCCGAACAGCGTGGCCAGAGAGTTGCTGATGCAGTACCTGGGGACGGCCAGAGACCCGACACAAGATTACTTCCACCGGGTCTTCCCTCATACCTGTAATTCTGTCCACATCTGCAATTTATTTACTCTATCATTTCTATCAATGTCTGTCTCCCCTCTAGACTGTAAGCTCATGGCGGACAGGGAATGTGCCTGTTTACTGTTATATTTTACTCTCCCAAGCGCTTAAGACAGTGCTCTGCACACAGTAAGCGCTTAATAATATGAATGAATGAATGACAATTGTGGTATTTGTTAATCACTTACTATGTGACAAGCACCGTACCGAGCACTGGGGCAGTCACAAGAAATAGGGTTGGCCACAGTTCCTGTCCCACGTGGGGCTCACAGTCTCAATCCCCATTTGTCATATGAGGGAACTAAGGCCCACGCCACTTCGAGACAGTGGAGTTCAGGTGGCCAGACTGGTTTGCTAGATAGTGAAAAGATAAAATATACACTATTAGGCTGAGGCAGATATAATGTCCTTTCTAGGTTCAGCATGACCTAGTGAAAATACTTCGGGCCTGGGTTCTAATCCCGGCTCTGCCACTTGGCTGTTGTGGGACCTTGGGCAAGTTACTTCACTTCTCTGTGGCTCCGTTTTCTCAATTTTAAAACGGGGATTCAATACCTGTCCTTCCTCGTATGTAGACCGTGAGTCCCTGTGAGACAAGGGGCTGACAGGATTAATCTGTACGTACCCCAGCATTTAGGACAGTGCTTGACACGTAGTAAGTGCATAGCAAATACCATAATTATCCTTGTGATTTACCAAAATTAGAAGAATATATTGCAGAAAAAAAGGCAACCAATCATAAACTGCCTTTGCTCCATTTTTGCCCAGAAAGAAAAAGCCAACGAGGCTTAAGAAAACATTTAGATACTAGGAGCCTCCATAAATTAAAAAAAGTGCCTGGAAGGATTTGAATCCCACCCAGAACAATGTTTCTGTAAAATGTAAACCCACAGCATGAGTATTGAAAAAAAACAGAGCAAAAACAGGGAATTGCCAAAATAAACAATAGGTCTAAAAAAATGAAATCAGAAAACAGCATGGCCTAGTGGAAAGAGACCAAGCCTGGGAGTCACAAGGTTGTGGGTCCTAATCCCGCCTCTGCCACTTATCCGCTGTGGGACCGCGGGCACGTCACTTCACTGGGCCTCAGTTACCTCATCTTTAAAACGGGGATTAAGACTGTGAGCTGACTTGATTGGCTTGTATCTATCCCAGTGCTTAGTACAATGCCTGACACATAGTAACTGCTTAACAAATACCATTAAAAAAAAAGGATCGGGGGGAAAAAAAAAACCCTATGAATCCAGTGGACAACGTAGAAAACTCTTGTGCTCCCCATACAGATGTATTTCCTCTTCCCTTCAAACTTACGCAGTCTTCTTGCAAACTGCTAGAGCACAGAATAGGATATCGTTTTCTTCATGCCACTTACACCTGTAAATGAAATACCTTGTACTTTAGAACATCTCTGAAACTGGAGACAATAGTATTTATCGAGCGTCTGTCTACAGAGCACTACCCTAAGAGGTTGGGAGAGTACAAAAGAATTAGCTAACATTCCCCCTGTCTTACGAACTGCCGGGTGGGGGAATTTCAGATAGGAGAAAGGAGGAAAAAGTGATTAAATATGTGAGTTAGTGCTTAAGAAACAGGGTGTTTATGTTCAAAAATGCTACAGGCGGCATAGAAGTGCCGAACAGGCAGCGGAGGGATAAAAGCCAGTGAGGTTCAAAATTAATCAGGGACGCCCTCCTGGAGGAAGTGTGATTTCAGAAGGGTTTTGACAATAAGGAGAGCTGTGGTCTGTAATTTGAGGGGGAAAGGTGTGAGCAGTTGAAGATGGCAGTTGGAAAGGGAAGAAGAGTGGGCCCAAGAGTTTAGATGGAAAGAAGGGATAAGGGCAGAGGAGAAAGGAGAGATTCTGGGGGAGCTCGGATAGCTTTACGACTGGGCTACCACAAGCAAGATGTTTGGTGCCAAAATATTTGTTTTGACTGGATAAATTAAGCTTTGACACACTCATTGGCTTATCTTCTGTTTGACTGCATCTTTGTGCTGCTATGAGAGAAGACCGTATGACCCCGGGTTTAGGTGGGATTTATCCTACAACATAAAACTAAAATAAAAACCCTTCATTTTATTGGTAGAAAAAGGTTATTTCCAAAGGAAAAGAGGTAGATGGTTAATGAAAATACAAACAACATCAAGTGTTAAAACACAGCTCGGTAGCACACCTTTGGGAGAAAATCTTGACTAAGGCACCAATTGACTGAACTACTTTCTTCAAGTGTCCCAATTTGTCTGGGTGGATTCAAAATTCAACGAAAGATAAGCGAGTTGACCTGAACGAGTTTAGTGCGGCGCATCTGTTCGACGAGGAATGATGACCCAAATCTCTAGACTTCAGGCTCTTATAGGCAGGCAACGAGCCTACCAACTCTGTTATGTTGTCCTCTCCCAAGTGCTCAGTGCTCTGCACACAGTAAGTGCTCAACAAATGCCACTGATTGACTGACCCTAATAGGCAATAAGGAAGGCCAAGTTCGGACCTCGGAGTTGATCCAATCTGCACATCTGCCCATTTCAGAACCAGGCTAATATATCACATCACTGCAGAAACTCAACTTCAAATATTTTAAAAATCAAAGCCAAATGTAGAGGATTTTGGCAACTCTCCAGAGGTGTAGCCTATTTCTTATCTTAACTTGAAACCAAAAACTTGTATAATACTTTCTATTGTCTAACTGCCCTCCGAAGATAGTAATGTATACACTAATTCCAGGGAACATTTGTTCCTGTTTCCTCTTGTGACCTAAATTTGTTTGGTACTTTTAAAAACATAAGGGTCCGAAGCCATTTTACACAACTCCACTGACCCGTGGAAATATGGCAGTACTGGGCAGATCCCAGGGCATTCAAAGCTTATGACCCATGTTTTTCCTAGGTACAGCACGGCCTAACAAAAAGATTTCGGGCCTGGGAGTCAGAGGACCTGGGTTCTAATCCTGACTCGGCCACTCACCTGCTGGGCAATTGACCTTGGGCAATTCACTTCACTTGTCTGTGCCACAGTTTCTTCAAAGGAAAAATGGGAATTCCCTATTTGTTCTTCTTCCTATTTAGACCATGAATCTCCTGTGGGACAGGGACTGCGTCTGACCTGATTCACTTGTATCTACCCCAGCGCTCTGAACATAGCAAGCCTTTAATAAATACCATCGTTATTATTATTATACCTAACGTGCTTAAATTCCCTATACTGTCACACCATTTAACATGTAGCTTGAGAAGCAAAACGGGAGTAACACCTAAACCACTGAGAAGGTACTGTCCTAAAGCCCCTCCTCCCGGAAAAAATGGAATTTCACCGCGTTGGCGGTTCTTTCCTCTCTTCCTGTTGCGGCTGTGATATCACAATTTTCCCCTTTGAGCCCGGCAGAAAGTTTCAGTCGGCTCGAGAAATGCCGTCACTTCCTCCGGGGACTAATTACAGGAACGGAGAGGAGGAAGAGTCACAGGAAGAGCAGAGACACCCACCCTCTTTCCCCCAGCAGGCAAGAAGGGGCAGGAAAGCCAGACAGTACCTCGTGTTGCTGGAATAATCCCACAGGGACACCTCCAGAAGATTCTGCACCCAGGTCTTGGAGGCTTCCTTCTGAAGCTTTTTCTGATATATCATCAGTACCAAATCCTCAACGAGAAGAAGCTCCAGCGGGGGTGTGGATTCTACAGTGGGAAAAGAGCAAGCAGCACCGGTGGGGCGGGCTCCAAAAACCCATCATCACCTGGCAGGAGCTGGGGAGGGAGCGAGAGCAACCGGCAGACCGACGGGATTGTTAGGATTTCTCACCTGCTTCCTCTCCCATGCGCTTCAGACACCAGTTGACTCTAAACCAATCGTCAGACTGTAGGAGGGGGAAGAGAGAAAGGTTAATTTCGCTCCCGGGCATTGGCTGCACTCTTTCTCTGACGGTCCTGCTGCTCAAGATCTCAAGATCCTCGAGATCTCGGAGCTAGCCTTCCGGGATTTGCAGAGGGAATGGCCGGTAGAAATTAAAAATGAGGGTTGTTGGGAGAGCGCTCCATTTCGGCGGACAGGCCTCCTTTTTCAGGTCTCCAAATTCTACACAGATGAAGGTCTGTAGAGCACAGGCCCGGGGTCAGGAAGAACTGGGTTCTAATCCCAGCTCTCCCACTTGTCCGCTGTGTGACCGTGGGCAAGTCACTTCACTTTTCTGGGCTTCAGTTCCCTCTGCTGTAAAAATGGGGATTAAGTCTGTGAGCCTCATTTGGGGCAGGGACCCCACCGCTTAG
Organism: Ornithorhynchus anatinus; assembly: GCF_004115215.2. NCBI lineage: Eukaryota > Metazoa > Chordata > Mammalia > Monotremata > Ornithorhynchidae > Ornithorhynchus > Ornithorhynchus anatinus. The sequence continues at coordinate 3,199,599 of NC_041743.1, read as the reverse complement.
TACAGTGCCTGGCCCACAGTAAGCTCTTAACATATACCATAAAAAAAATAGAACACAATCCAGGCCATGCCAAACAAATGCCACCCTGGGCCTTGGTGCAAAGCCAGAGAAAGCGAAGGCCAGTAGGCAAATGTCTGGCCTGCTGGGCGGGAAGAAAGAGACCAACAAGGAGATGATGTAATCGAACAATGATATCTATTGAGCGCTCACAATGGGCAAAGCACTGTACTAAGTGCTTGATGTAGTTATCTCCCTGTGCCTCAGTCTCCCTCTAGAGACCAGATGGATTTGGAAAGAGACTTTACACCTACCTCCATTAACGTTAGGAATGAAATAATTGCAAGGAAAGAAACAACGTGAGCTTCCTAGAGCCTATGGCTCTCTCTAGTTTAGCCTCATCTCTCTCCTATTTCTCTCCAAACTTAAGTGAGGTGTTGGCTTCACCCGCTGCCTCCACTTCCTCTCCTCCGATTCTCTCCTTGACCCCCTCCAATCTGGCCTCCGTCCCCTTCACTCCACCGAAACCGCCCAAGGTCACCAATTATCTCCTTTTCTTGACAAATCCATCCAGTGACCTCTACTCCATCCTGATCCGCCTCGACCCCTCAGCTGCCTTTGACACCGAGTCTCCCCCTCTAGACTGTAAGCTTCTTACGGGCAGGGAACATGCCTACCAACTCTGTTATACTGTCCTCTCCCAAGTTCTAAGTACAGTGCTCTGCACACATCAATAAATACCACTGATCGATTTTTATGGGTGTGGTGTTTCTCGTTCGTCTTCAAGAGGGCCGTTTTGTAACTGCTTAAGTTTACCTTGCAATAGATAAGTGGCCAGTCGCCTTGATTTGGGTGAATGAACTGATAAAAGTTGCGTATCACGGTTCTGAAGTCACCTCCGGACAGATGAAAGTTAGAAATGGGAATCTTATGAGTAGTATCACCTTGTGGGAAGAAAGAGACAATGGGAAAGAATCTCAATCATGCCGAAAGAGCAAACATTGCGATTCGGTGTTTTGTTTTAGGTTCGGCTACCGCACGAGCGGGCTCTGTCGTTTTTCAGAGATATTTACATGGTCAGGAAAAAAAAAATGCCATTGATTGAATTCACAGATGAATTCTCCACCAAAACTCTCCACCTCTTTCCAGAATGCCCCAAACTGACTTTTTCAAATCATAGGTTTCACTCCCTCTGCACCACCTCTAATTCTGAAAAATGTTTAACAGCCTTCTCCTCAAACAACCAGTTAGGGTCTCCATTAACATATGCACTTGGGAAATTCCAGAGCACTTTCATAAAAGGAAGGCTACCTTTTTCTCACAGATGACCACTGAAAATACATAGTTATAACCCCCATTAGTGGTAAACAAAATGGCCGTGAGGCTAAGTACCGTTTGACTCGAAGACTCTTTTAGAATCTTCTCCCTCTCTAGGCTGTAAGCTCATTGTGGGCAGGGAATATGCCTGTTTGTTGTTTATATTGTAATAATAATAATTACAGTATTTATTAAGCACTTACTGCGTGTTAATCACTGTTCTACGCACCGGGGTAGATATAGGGTAATCGGGTTGTCCCACGTGGGGTTCACATTTTTCCCCCATTTTACAGATGAGGTAACTGAGGCCCAGAGAAGTTAAGTGACTTGCCCCAGGTCACACAGCAAGCAAGTGGCGCAGGGGGGATTAGAAGCCACGTCCTCTGACTCTCAAGCCCGTGCTCTTTCCACTTGTACTCTCCCAAGTGCTTAGTACAGTGCTCTGCACACAGTAAGCGCTCAATAAATGCGACTGAATAAAAATGAGTTAACGTCCCAGCTACACGATTCATTTTTTTACCAATGAGTCTACCAACTCTGATGTATTGGACTCTGCCAAGGATTTAGTACAGTGCTCTGTCCAGTTAGGGCTCAATAAAAACCACCGATCGATGGACTGAATTGTGCGAATTTTGTCCTTGTGAGGCGGCCTGCGAGAAAGAGGAGTTTTATAACGGCTAGCAAAACCTCCTCCTGGGCTTTTCATTTCAGCTGTAAATCCAGCAGGACCCCAAGCCTACGGAAAAGCCGTAGGCTTTTCCGTTCCTTAGCTGACAGCGCCACAAAAAGATCTGGTTGCGGGTCCCGCGCTGCGAGAGCGCGCGGGAGTGACGTACCTCATGGGTATTTCTAGGAAGCACACGCGTTCCAAAACGCGGAGGTAGGTCAGATGGCATCCTCGCAGCGCTTGGCAGGCCCTCCCAGAAGTAAAGTAATTCAACTAACTACTCAAGTACAAGTCTTTTATCGCTCATCCAAATGCTAATTTGCCCAACGTGCTAGAAATATCTGAAACTTCCTCTGCTAATCAAACCGGGGGGGGGGGGGGGGGGATCCTGGATTGGACAGGATTTCGGTTGCCATGAAGACAGACGATATTCGAGTTCATTCCCTTCACCTACTTGGGTGGTACGTTTCCCCAGTGTGACAACACAAATTGACAGTTTTTAATAGCATGTGCCCTCCGTGGCATATTCTAGAGATTTCCAATCTTTTAAAATAAGAAAGTCTTAATTGTCTTTTAATTTTTAAGACAGTGAAGCAGTTTCCGTAAATCCTAATTCAAAGAATTGAAGTCGTTTTTCCCCCTCCATAAGAAGACATAGGGTTAATTTCACAATAAAAAGGAACTAAATAATAGAGGTCAGAGAGAATGGATAGTAATCATTCTAGCCTATTACACCAATTTAGACATGTTTTCAGTCATTTCACTCCGAGGGGCAGGAGCTGATCTGACCAAACCCCTCCCCAAATCGATCAAGTGATTAATGGATTAATTCACGACTCCCTTCCCCGTCTCTTTTATTACTTCTCTGATCTCCCTTTCCTCTGTCTTTTGCTGACTGGATCGATCGTATTTATTGAGCACCAACTTGTGGATCGATCGTATTTACTGAGCACTTGGGACACTCAATCGTCTTGGAACGCTCACTTTGTGCAGAGCCCTGTACCAAGCGATTGGGAGAGGACAACACAATATAACAGACACATTCCCCGCCCACAGTGAGCATACGGTCTAGGGGGAGACAGACATTACAATAAATTACGGAAATGGACCTTAGTGCTGTGGGGCGATTTACGTATCCACTCAAAGGGGTGAGCAGAGACGGACAGGACACAGGGCACGGTATATCGCTGCACTGCTGGAAGGCGCAGGCTGCCGGGTCACCCTGGGGCAGTTTCGGGGTACGAGATCCTGCCCCGGGGCGACCCGCTCTGGGCCACAGCCATTCCGATCCACCGTGGGCCGGGTAAACCCTCCCGTTTCAGGCGGCCGGCCACCTGTTCCGCGGCCCCGGTACCTACCCTGATCCTCGGTGACTCCCCTGGCTGAAGATCCCCTTGACCCAGAATGGATCCCCCCAGGCGGCCTTTGGACTTCACCAGCCCCATCCGGACCACCAGGCCGCCACCTTGTCGGATGGGGAAAGGTGGGTCAAATGAGCAATTGTCAGGGCTCCTTAAAAGTAAGATACGGCTGCAAAATCAAGGCCTAATTTATTGCATCAAAGGGTCTTATAGAACACAACTGAGCTCACAGCGTTCACAGCCAAATTCTTTAGTTGGCTGAGGACTGACTCAGACTGACCAACTGACTGGTGAACACAAAGTCTTTGGGTGAGCGAATTTTCAGTAGCAAAGACCCCGTGGTCACCGCAGACGCTTGGTGGCTATCTCTCTGCCACGGGCCAGCAGTGACCGAAGCAGCCTGGCCTGGTGGAAAGAGCACGGGCCTGGGAGTCAGAGGCCTGGGTTCTAATCTCAACTCTGTCAAACACCTGCTGTGGGACCACGGTCAAGTCACTTCACTTCTCTGTGCCTAAATTACCTCATCTGTAAAATGGGGATTAAGACTGTGAGCCCCCATGGGACAGGGACTGTGTCCAAACCGGTTACCTGGTATCTACCCAGCGCTTAGACCAGTGCTTGGCACATAGAAAGCACTTAACAGGTACCATAATTGTGATTATTCTGCACCCCCAATGGGAAGGGGGCCTGGCTTAGGGACAGTCCCCCCCCTACCAGAGCAGCATCTGAACGTCATCTAACCCCCAAATCCAGCAGAGCGAAGCCCACCAGCCAGAGGAGAGCACTTACTTTAAATTAAGACACCATTGGGAATTAACTAATTTTGTTGTAACAAGGTTTTACTTTTTCACTTGGGACTGAAAACAGGATTTTATCATTAAAAAGACTCTACAAGAAACGATGAACTGCAAAAGACTGTAACGGCGAGTTTCGCCAGTCTTAGTGAATCATCACTGCTAAGAAAATCACTTTGGCCCCGACCAAATTATAAGCCACTCTAACCTCCCTCTCCCCTCTTGCCGAGTTTTAACCCCCTGCTTTCTATCCCCCAAGCATGTTTTTCCCAGGAAGAGTGGGGCTCTAACTTCTCGTTTGTTTATGAAGCTCCAGGCCTGCTTTTTCCACCAGACTTCCAATCCACGGAAGGCTCTCCCACCTCCCTACCCTGCGTTTCGATAAGCTGGAACCCCCTTGGCTCCTTTAGGATGCTCATTTGCCCACATGATGAGGCCTCCACTGGTTAGGCTTGTTGGGAGACTTGTGCATGGAGTGGTGGTGGGAAGGCAAGGGGAGATGTTGCTTTGGGAGTCCGGGAAGACGTCACGGGCTATACTGAAACCAGACACCGTGTGGCTTCTTATGTGAGGAAACCCTAGTAAATTCTTGGGAGTTTTTGCGGGCTGAAACGTGCTGAAACGTCCGTCTTCGCTGACGCATAGGTCCCGCTGCTCAGTCTGTTGAACCTGGGTCTACTAAGGGGCAGCTTTAATGACCAGCAGCATCACCTGGGCTTTAAGACCCACCCGGTCTTTCATACTCACTTGCCGCCTGGCAATGGAATCGGAAGCCTCGGGGAACCTCTCCTAGAATAAACCAAACACGGGCAGGATTACTATGCCAGAAGCACTCCGTCTCCCACTCCCAAACCCACTGCTTTTTTATGGTATCTGTTAAGCGCTTACTCTGTGCCAGGCACTGTACTATGCGCTGGGGTAGATACAAGATGATCAGGTCGGACACGATCCATGTCCCACGTGGGGTTCACAGTCTTAACCCCCATTTTACAGGTGTGGGAACTGAGGCGCATGCCTGGAAGCCAGCCCGACACACCCCTGCCCTCCCTCTCCTTTTTCCCTTCCCTCCCCTCCCCTCCAAAACCTTTCCCTTCCTGATGGCTTACCGGGGTCTATAAAGCTATGGAACTGCTCCATAATTCCCTCCTGTAGGGAATACTTAATGCAGCCAATCTCACACGGGAGGAAGCGCTCTGTACAGTGAGGAGGCAGCTCACCGTGGCTAAATATATTCAAGAAATAAAATGTTCTTTCAAGCACATCTGAAAGAATAAATAGGCAAGTCAAAGGACTGGAATCGGATCATTCCCTAAGTCTGTACCATCCCTCGAATCCCTCTTTTGGGTCTTTGACTTAAAAAATTAAAAGTTATGAACAATCCACATTTCCGTGGTGAGTTTTTGGCCATCTGCTCAAGGCGAGCTTCCATTCTCTCAGGTTTAACTACTTTGTCAGCTTAGGGCTCTGGTCTCCCCTACCGGATTATCCACCCCTCAATGGTGTTTACTGTTACGCTGTCCTCTCCCAAGTGTTAAGCACAGTGCTCTGCACACAGTAAGTACCACCGATGAGGTTCATGCCCCCAGAGCAAGTCACCGAACTTTTAATTCCTCCACTTCTCAACTTGCAGAGTTTGGGAAGTACTATTTGCCACTTAGATCATCTTTGCATTCCTTCATATCCTTTGATCCAAGCACTTTAATACATGTCAGGTAGCGTTTTATTTAACACACTATGGTTCCCGGGAGCATTCAAACTCAACAACGCAATTGCTTTTTGGGTGACTCTACCCTCATCAGTCTTCAGAGACAGACTGTCCATATCGGGAAGCAAATTCTGCTGAGCAGACGTGGGCAGATAGGCTGGCCCAGGTATCTCCGAGGAGGCTGTAGCACATTTCTAGGGCCGGGAGAAAACAAAAAAAGAGAGAAAGACAGTTAATCACCAAATCTTGTCAGAGATTACAATAAGCCGCTGCCTTATCCTCTCTCCCGGTAACACGGAATGTGCCTAATGCCCAGCTCAAAAGGAATCCAGTGAATTCTGAGGGCAGAAAAGATTGGAACGTCTCAAAGTTCCCTTCTTTATTTAGCCTATTGATTTACTTTTGCCTCTTTTTGCTCAAGAATCCCTCCCCGTTCTCGATTGCTGCTGTGAACTTGTGGTGGGTAGGGAATGTGTCCGTTATGTATTTTTTTAATATTTATATATCGATATCGTCAATTTATTTCTATTAATGTCTGTCTCCCCCTGAAGACTGTGAGCTCGTTGTGGGCGGGAATGTGTCTGTTCTTATACTGTACGCTTAGTAGAGTGCTTTGCACACAGTAAGTGCTCAATAATTATGATTGAAAGAATGAGTGAATTGTGTTGTACTCTCCCAGGCGCTTAGTAGAGTGCTCTGCACCCAGTAAGTGCTCAATAAATATGACTGATTGCTGCACGCCAAGCCAGTGTTCACCGTTATGGCCTCCACATTTACCACTTTGCTTGGACAACCACAGTGGGGAGTTGACAACCACAGAACGATACTTAGGACCCAGAATATAAGTCAGAGTCTAATCTGCAAACACATTTTTCATGAAAGGATGTGTAGTTCACTTAACCAACCTGGCAAAAAAACAATTTTTAAAGAACTTGGACTATTTCTATTCCTCATTCTTAATCCCAACTCTACATCTGCCTTTAGAACCACTGTGCTTCAGTAGCGGTCACGCACTTACCGAATACCCATCGGCTGCACAGAACAGAGAAAGTGACATGTTCCCTACCCACACCAACCTTACATCCCAGTGGGGGAGACGGACGTAAAACCTGTCTACCAATTCTGGGGTACTGTACTCTCACAAGCACTTCGTACGGCGCTCTTCACACAGCATGCGCTCAATAAATACCTTTGATTGAATGACTGGCTGATGACCAAAGTAAGCAAAGAAAATACCTAAGCGAACAACAGATTAAGCATATTCATAAAAATGCTCAGGAGGGGGTCTAAAGGCACAAGGGTCGGAGATTGCGGGTGGGTTTGTACGAGCTGGAAGGTTGGGAATTAGTCAGGGAAGGCTTGATGGAAGAGGTGGGATCCTGGCATCCCCAAAGACAAATAAATCTATGAGACACAGGGTCTGAAGAACACAAACTCTCCTCTGCACCTTCAACTGTCCCACATCGGTTTTTAATCAATTCCAATCAGGGTGTTTTGGTAGGGTTTCCATAATGTGCCACACAAACGCACCTGCCTTACTAAACCAGAAGCCTTTGCAAAATGAAAAATCTCCTGGAGACTCATTTTTTTAAAAAACTAGTTTAACATTTCCAAGAAGTATCCTGAAGAAGACTAGAATGTAGCCACCCCCCCCCCCCCTCCAAGTACTGCAGGATGTGTGCACTGGGTTTAGCAGTTCCTTAAGATCTAAGAATGGAATCTTCTTACTTGGAGGGGAGGGACAAGTGGGAGGAAATGTGGCGTAATGAAATTCAAGCCGAAGGAGCACAAGTTTTATTTTTCTTCTATAGGTTCCTGCATCTCCTGTACATATATATATATTCATATATATTCTCTCTCTCACACACACACTCACACAAATGTCTCCAAAATCTTCTGGGTGTGACATCCCTCTTATCTGCTACTTTTGCAAGATTCATACCTAACTAGACTCGGCTCTTCCATAATGGGTGTTATCGAGAGGCATTTTGGACAGAATGCTGTCGGGGAATTAGGAAATGTTCTTGCAAAAACACACACAATTGGCAGAAAACGCGAAGCCGGATGAAACGGTCGCCTGCACTCAAGCGGTTCTTACTTTAACGCAAGCTGCCCTTACCGTGGGGCTTAGCAAGAATGTAACCCCATTTTGGGAGAACCAGGGATAAAAGGAGACAAAAAATCCTACCGGGAAGGCTGGCAGTCATTGCCCAGTGGCCAGCAAGCAGATTTTTGGGGGGGCGATGATGTGGTGGCCAGCAAGCAACTGAAGTTACTGGGCACAGAGGAGTGGGCCCCCGGGGCGAAGCTGTGGCTACTAGTCACCAGAGACAGCAGGGCCCCAATGCGGGTAAGGCCAAGACCATCCCAGAAAACCTGCCTTGGGACTATTTTATTTTTATAACACCAAAGCTGAATTCCAGATGGCTTCTGTTTACTTTCAACACTGAGGAGAACCGAGGACACTTCAGCAGTCCAGGCCCAAAATTCCAACTCCACTGAAATCACCGAAGGGATCGATCATTAGGGTTCAAAAACAGTTAGCCACCCCGTCGGTCCGGGAGTGGAAGGACCTGGATTCTAATCTCGGCACTCCCACTCGCCTGCTGTGTGATCTTGCTTGTGTCACAACATCTCTGGGCCCCGGCTTCCTCGTCTAAACAGTTGTCCTCCCTTCCTGTTAGATTTTGGGCCCCAAGGATATCGGGAACTGTGGTCTGATCTGATTGTACTGTGTCTACCCCAGTGCTTGGCATAGAGTAACCACTTAAAACACATGACTGTTATTATTACCTGCTTCTCAGGGGACTTCCCCAGATTGGCCTTCCACTCGCGAGCCATCTCCACGTATTTCTCCCTTTCCTCCTCCGTTAGCAACTTCGGGAGAGGGGAGGACAAGGGCCGGGGTGAAGAGAAAAGGGAGAGGTGAAAATAACAAAAAAAAACACCCAACCCCAAACACAAGGTGAAGACAGAAAAATGTTTAAATGGGCCAAATTGGAAAGACACGAGCCTCGATTCCCAGATGCTCCTTTTCCTCCCCTAAAAGCCAGAGGCCGGGATAGAGGACACAGGGACCGGGGTGGGGGCATGGAGGAACTCGAGATTGGAGGGGACGGGGCGCTGGTGATGAGGAAGGGGAAAGTACTAGGAGGATGGGGTTATGGAGGGAGGTGGGATGGAGGGAGGTGAGATGGAGAGGGGTGGGATGGAGGGAGTTGGGAGGGAGTTGGGATGGAAGGGGGCTGGATGGAGGGGGGCCGGATGGAGGGGGTTGAGATGGAAGGGGCCAGATGGAGGGGGTTAGGATGGAAGGTGCTGGGATGGAGGGGACTCAGGGATTCAAGGGGACTCAGGGATGGAAGAGGGACAGGGATGGAAGGAGGATAAGGATGGCAGAGGGAGGGGATGAAAGGGGGACGGGGAGGAAAGGGGGATAAGGATGGAAGAGGGACGGGGATGAAAGGGGGACGGGGAGGAAAGGGGGATAAGGATGGAAGAGGGACGGGGATGAAAGGGGGACGGGGAGGAAAGGGGGATAAGGATGGAAGAGGGACGGGGATGGAAGAGAGACAGGGAGGAAAGGGGAATAAGGATGGAAGAGGGACGGGGATGGCAGAGGGACGGGGATGGCAGGGGCTCCGGGAAGGAAGGGGCTGAGAGATGGCAGGGGCTCAGGGAAGGAAGAGGGCCAAGGACGGCAGGGGCTGAGAGATGGAGGGGGGCTGAGGGCCGGCGGGCGGGGGCGGGGGCGGGGGCGGGGGCGGGAGCGGTCCCGGGGGCCAGGGCGCCCGCCCCGCCCTGCCCTCACCCCCCAGTCGGCCGAGCAGAGCGGGATGGCGTCCACCACGCGGGACACGGCCAGGCCCTGCCGCCGCAGCTCGGGCATCTTCTCCAGCACGAAGAAGTAGTAGGCGTTGCGGGTGGGCCGGCGGTTGGGCATGGCGACGGCCACGGCCACGGGACGCCTCGGGCCCCGCCGACCCCGCCGCACGTGGCCCGCCGCCTGCCCGTCGCCTAGCAACGGCGGGATTCCCGCCCGCCCTCGCGCCGGCCGGCGGCGCTCGGCCAATCGGCGGGCGCCGAGGGGCGGCCCGCACGGGGCGGGGACACGTGCGCCGAGGCCGGGCCCGGCCCTGACGCCATCTTGGGGCGCCTCCGCCTCATGTCTACACTCCCTCTTCATCCTCACGATCAACCTGTTTATTAAACGCCTACCGTGTACCAAACACTGTTCTAAACGCTGGGGCAGATCCAGGGTCATCAGGTGGTCCCACACGGGGCTCCGTCTTCATCCCCATTTGACAGATGAGGTCACTGAGGCCCAGAGAAGCGAAGTGACGCGCCCTCAGTCCCACAGCCGACAAGTGGCAGAGCCGGGATTCGAACCCATGACCTCTGACTCCCACGCCCGGGCGCTTTCCACTGAGCCACGTTGCTTCCCTGGGCAACTTAATAATAATGATGTTGGTATTTGTTAAGCGCTTACTCTGTGCAGAGCACTGTTCTAAGCGCTGGGGGTGATACAGGGTAATCAGGTTGTCCCACGTGAGGCTCACAGTTAATCCCCATTTTACAGATGAGGGAACTGAGGCACAGAGAAGTTAAGTGACTTGCCCAAAGTCACACAGCTGACAAGTGGCAGAGCCGGGAGTCGAACCCATAACCTCTGACTCCGAAGCCCAGGCTCATTCCACTGACACCACCGTTATTATTATTATTACCGTTATTATACTATTTCTTAAATGCTTACTATGCGTCAGGCACTGGCCAAAGCGCTGGGGTGGATACGGGCAAATTGGGCCAGACACAGTCCCTGTCCCATAATGATGACACCCCCGTTATTAATATTGTTTTTATGCTACTTCTTAAGCGCTTACTATATGTCAGGCACTGGCCTAAGCGCTGAGGTGGATACGGGCAAATTGGGCCGGACACAGTCCCTGTCCCATAATGATAACACCACCGTTATTATTATTATTTTTGTTGTTATTGTGCTATTTCTTAAGCGCTTACTTTGTGTCAGGCACTGGCCTAAGCGCCGAGATGGATAAAGGCAACTTAGGCCAGACACAGTCCCTGTCCCATAATGATAACACCACCGTTATTATTATTATTGTTGTTATTATTGTGCTATTTCTTAAGCGCTTACTATGAGTCAGGCACTGGCCTAAGCACTGAGGTGGATACAGGCAAACTAGGCCAGACACCGTCCCTGTCCCATAATAATAATACCACTATTATTATTAGTATGGTGTTTGTTAAGCACTTACTATGTGCCAAGCACCAGACTAAGCGCTGGGGTGGATACGGGCAAATTGGGCCGGACACAGTCCCTGTCCCATATAATAATACCACTATTTTTATTATTCTATTATTATTATTGTTAATGTAGTATTTGTTAAGTGATTACTATGTGCCAGGCACTGGATTAAGCGCTGAGGTGGATACAGGCAAATTAGGCCAGACACAGTCCCTGTCTGATAATAATGATATGACTATTATTATTATTCTATTATGGTATTCGTTAAGCACTTACTATGTGCCAAGCACTGTTCTAAGTGCTGGGTAGATACAAGGTAATCTGGCTGTGGGGCTGATCAACTGTGGGGCTCGCAGTCTCAATCCCCATTTGACAGATGAGGTCACTGAGGCCCAGAGAAGTGAAGTGACTTGCCCAAGGTCACAGAGCAGACAAGTGGTAGAGACAGCCTCTCATATATATTATTCAATCGATCAGTGGTAATTATTGAGCTCTTACCGTGTACAGAGCACTGTATTAACACTCCCTGCCCACAACTTTCCCTGCCAAAATGAGTTTACAGTCTAGAGAGGGAGAAAGACATTAATATAAATAAATAAGTAACACATATGTCAGTCAATCATATTTATTGAGCACTTATTGGGTGCAGAGCACTGTACTAAACACTCCTTGCTCACAACATTCCCTGCCAAAATGAGCTTACAGTCTAGAGGGGGAGACAGACATTGATATAAATAAATAAATAAATGGCGGCTATGTCAGTCAATCATATTTATTGAGCACTTACTGGATGTAGAGCACTGTACTAAACGCTCCTTGCCCACAGCATTCCCTGCCAAAATGAGTTTACAGTCTAGAAGACTGACATTAATATAAATAAATATAAACAAACAAATGATGGATATATCAATGTCAGTCAATCGTATTTATTGAGCACTTACTGGGTGCAGAACAGGGTACTAAGCGCTTGGGAGTGTACAATGCAACAGTAAACAGACATATTCCCTGCCCACAATGAGCTTACAATCTAGAAAGGGAGACAGACATTCATAAAAATTAATAAATGGACCAAAGTGCTGTGGGGCTGAGGGAGGGGTGAGTAACGGGTGCAAATTTGAGGACCCGGGGGATGCAGAAGGGAGTGGGAGAAGAAGAAATGAGGACCACTAGGGAAGCCTCTTGGAGGAGAGGGGCCTCATTCAGAAGCTGCTCCCAGTCATTCGTTCATGTGGTCAATCAATCGCATTTATTAAGCTTTTACAATGTGCAGAGCACTGTACTAGTTTTTAGGCTGCGGGTCACCCTTCGAATGGGTTTTTACCCTAAAGAATTTACCTTAACCTTCTTTCCCTCACTGTCCTCACTGTCCCTACTTGGTCTAGCTCATTTTCCAATTTGCCCCAGGCCTCCCAACAATGTCCCCTGGATGGGATTACCACCCGGGTGCAGTTCGCTCACCTCAGCTCTCCGTACAGGCAGCCTAAAATCCATCCGACACCCTATACGGTACTATGTTGCATACCCAGAACCGAGGCACAGAGAGCTTAAGTGATTCGCCCAAGGGCACACAGCAGGTCGGGGCAGATCCGAGATTAGAATCGGGATCTCCTGACTCTGGGGACTAGGTACTCTGCGCTAGGCAACGCTGACCTTGGTCTTGAGATTTAAGAGTTGAGAAGCCGTGTGCAGGAATTGCTGATTATAGCACTAGAGATTTATTAGAACACCACTCACATTCTCTCCTCTCTGCCAATCACGTTCCCGCTGGGCACAGAGGGAAACGAGTGATTAGATGGACAAGGGTGCGGCAGTCGGCCACCCAGCATGGCCTAGTGGAAAGATCACGGGCCTGGCGGTCAAAGGACCTGGGTTCTAATCCCGGCTCCTCCACTCGTCCGCTGGGTGACCGTGGGCAAGTCACTTCGCTTCTCTGGGCTTCGGGCCCCTCATCTGCAAAATAGGGAGTAAGACAGTGAGCCTCAAGCGGGACACGGACTGTGTCCAACCTGATTTGCCTTGTACTTACCCCAGAATTTAGAACAGTGCCTGGCACGTATTCACTTATTCAATCATATTTATTGAGCGCTTACTGTGTGCAGAGCACTGTACTAAGCGTTCGGCAACGGATAGGGACGATCCCTCCCCAACGGGCTCGCGGTCTAGAAGGGGGGAGACAGACAACAGAACAAAGCAAGTGGACAGGCATCAATAGCATCAATGTAAATAAATAGAATTATACATATATACACATTATTAATAAGAGTAATAAACGTGTACATATATATACACAAGTTCTGTGGGGCGGGGAAGGAGGGTAGAGAGAGGGAGGAAGTCGGGATGATGGGAAGCAAAGGAGGAGCAGAGGAAAAGGGGGCTCAGTCTGGGAAGGCCTCCTGGAGGAGGTGAGCTCTCAGTAGGGCACAGCAAGCACTTAACAAATACCATTTTTAAAAATGCCTACGAGGCCTGTTTCCTCACAGAATCCATTGGTGGCCGAAGTGATGGATGTTGGGACAGAGCTGGGAAGACACTGGGAATTCCGCCCGGGGCCAACGTCGTTAGCTTGTGTCCTCTAGAATGTAAGTTCCCTACATCCGGGAACATGTCTGCTACTTCACTTGTAGAGTACTCTCCCAAGCGCCTAGTACAGTGCCCTGCACATAGTGAGCGCTCAGTAAATACCACTGTTTTACTGATTGATTGAAGAGGAAAAAACCCCATTCCCTGTTTATCCTTGTTATTTTTATCCTGGTCTCTAGGTGGCAGCATCGAGACTCATCCGAGTTCCTATTGTCTTGCCACTAGGTGGCAGCAGGGAGAACACACTACTACATTTATTATGATTAATAATAATTATTATACTAATAATTATTGTTATTATGGCATTGGCTAAGCGCTTAGTCTGTGCCAGGCACTGGCTAATAATGATGTCTTGTTTTTGTTTCGTTCTGTTTTGCTCTGTTGTCTGTCTCCCCGGATTAGACTGTGAGTCCCTTTTCGGGCAGGGATGGTCTCTACCTGTTGCCGACTTGTCCATTCCAAGCGCTTAGTACAGTGCTCTGCACATAGTAAGCGCTCAATAAATATTATTGAATGAATAAAGCGATCTCTTATAGTCTATAAATGATTACTAAGGAGTTTCATCCCCTTGATTCTATTTATTGCTATTGTTCTCGTCTGTCCACCTTCCCCGATTAGACTGTAAGCCCGTCAGAGGGCAGGGACTGTCTCTATCGGTTACCGATTTGTACAACCCAAGCGCCTAGTACAGTGCTCTGCACATAGTAAGCGCTCAATAAATACTATTGAATGAATGAATGAGTTGATTGATCAGTGCACAGGCCCCCCTGGGGCTCAAGGAAGGCCTGAATTAACAACTCTAGTCCCGCACCTCTGTGGCCTTACCCTATCTCTAACTTCTAGGAGAAGCGGCATGGCGTAATGGACAGAGCACGGGCCTGGGAGTCGGAAGGTTATGGGTTCTAATCCCGACTCCGCCACTTGTCTGCTGTGTGGCCTCGTGCAAGTCACTTCACTTCTCTGGGTCTCAATTACCTCCTCTGTCAAATGGGGATCGAGACTGAAAGTCCCACACGGGACAGGGACTATGTTCCACCAGATTTGCTTGTATCCACCCCAGTGCTTAGTACAGTGCCTGGCACAAAGGAAGCACTCAACTGATACTATTATCATTCTATTATTATTGTTGTTATTATGGTATTTGTTAAGCGCTTACTATGTGCCAATGCTGGGGTAGATACAAAGTAATCAGGTTGTCCCACGCCTCAATCCCCGTTTTACAGATGAGGCAACTGAGGCCCAGAGAAGTGAAGTGACCTGCCTAAGGCCACACAGCAGACAAGTGGAGGAGCTGGGATTAGAACCCATGATCTTCTGACTCCCAGGCCCGGGCTCTATCCACTACAGCATGTTGCTTCTCTCATAATACCATACTACAAATACCGTAATAATAATAATACTCTCCCAAGTGCTTAGTACAGTGCTCTGCACATAGTGAGTGCTTAATAACCATCACTGATTGTCCTTTTCTGTACTCCCAGATCATTCGTTCCTTCATTCAATCGTATTTATTGAGCGCTTACTGTGTGCAGAGCACTGCTCTAAGTGCTTGGAAAGTACAGTGTAGCAAAAAAAAGAGACAATCCCTGCCCACCCCAGGTTTACAGTCTAGAAGATCAAACCACCTAGCACACTTGTCGAGTGAAAGGCAAATGTACCGTGCCCCAGTATTCATGCGTTCGATTGTATTTATTGAGCGCTTACTATGTGCAGAGCACTTGGGAAAGTACAACACTAAACGGTGACATTCCCTGCCCACAACGAGATCACAGTCTAGAGGGGAGGCAGACATCAATACAAAGAAATAAATAAAATGAGGGATATGGATGTAAATGCTTTGGGGCGGGGAGGGGGGAAGAGGAAAAGGAGCGAGTCGGGGCGACGCAGAAGGGAGAGGGAGACTGAACTGCACGACCGGAGGTCGTCCGCCCCATCCCACCTCTCCCCCAGACCCGACTGGGGGTGTCCCTCAACTCCAGGAATCTCTCGGACTCCCGTGGTCACCCTGGAGAGCTGTCGGTGAGCCGAGTCCTTGGCTGCCATTTCCTGCCGGAGCTCTGAGGGTGAGATCAGAGGATGAGAAATGTTTTTGTTCTTGTGCTGACCGCCCGCCCGGCCTGGGCCAGGGGACTTTGATCTGGCCTAGCTGGCTCAGGAGGGAGTCAGAACTAGCCAAGAGAGTTCCGGATTCGTCCCTCGTGGGCCGGGAACGTGTCTACCAACTCTGGTTTTATGTCTGGATGGTGTTTCGTGAGTGCTTACTATGTAGCAGGCTCTGTACTAAGCACTGTACTCCGCCCACGTCTCACATTCTGGATCCCCCATTTTACAGATGATTCTATTTATCTTGATTCTATTTATTGTCATTGTTCTTGTCTGTCCGTCTCCCCCGATTAGACTGTAAGCCCGTCAGAGGGCAGGGACTGTCTCTATCTCTTACCGATCTGTACATTCCCAGCGCTTAGTACAGTGCTCTGCACATAGTAAGCGCTCAATAAATACTATTGAATGAATGAAAGATGAAGGAACCGAAGCAGGGAGACGTGAAGTGACCCACTCAAGAGCACACGGCAGACCACAACGATAATAATTATGGTATTGGTTAAGCACTCACTTTGTGCCAAGCACCGTGGCAGAGCCGAGGTTAGAACCCAGCTCCCCCTGACTCTCAAGACTGTGCTCTATCTACTAGGCTGTGCTGCTTCAACGCTCGAACTCCGTTGTACTGTACTCTCTAGAGCGCTTAGTACAGTGTTCCACACACAGTAAACACTCGATAAATCCCATTGATTGATTGATTATTAGGGTGCGATCCGGTGACCTCCTACCAGGCCATCGGGGTCAACCGGTGACCTAAGTTGGGGTGGATAGAGCCCGAGCCCGGCAGTCAGAAGGTCACGGGTTCTAATCCCGGCTCCGTCGCTTCTGTGCTGCGTGACTTCGGGCAAGTCACTTGGCTTCTCTGTGCTTCAGTTCCCTCATCTGTAAAATGGGGATTGAGACTGTGAGCCCCACGTGGGGCAGGGACTGTGTCCAACCCGATTGGCTTGTACCGCCCCCAGTCCCCGCCCCAACGATTAGCACAGTGCCTGGCACAAAGTAACCACCTAAGAAATACCACAGTTATTATTTAGGTGCCGCCAAAAGTTCTTCAGATACCTGGCCGTGAGGGAAAAGTAACATCTTCCCTGGGCAGCTCTAGCTCCTCCTCACGTAAGCAGCAGGCATGCTAAATCCAACTCTGCCCAAGCTGTCTGTATTGAAATCCTGACACAGCAGGCTCTTGTGCTAAAAATGCTTCACAGAAGTGGAATTTTCAGCACATTCCTCTAATCCTCGTCCTTATACCCACCACTGTTCCCTGCAGTTTCAGTTCAATTCTAGTTTGGGTTCTCTTTTAACCTTTTCCATGTTGAATCCCGGTCTTTCCTGGAAGCGTCCGAACCCCCCAGACGGCCCCTTCGTTCTAACTCCCGCCATCGACTGGCATCAATCTAGATCATTTTTATTTTTTGTTAACGGTATCTGTTAAGCGCTTAGTATGAACCAGGCACTGTCCAAATCTCTGGGGTAGATACAAGATCATCAGCGTCCCACCTGGGGCTCACACTCTCGCTCCCCATTCGACAGATGAGGCAATAGAGGACCAGAGAAGTGAAGCGACCGGCCCAAGGTCACTTCGCAGACAAGTGGAAGAGCCGGGATTAGAACTCAGGTCTTTCTGCCGTCCAGGCCTGGGCTCTAGCCACTCTTCCTGCAAAGAACCAGGGGAGGGCTTGGGTTTGAGCAGGAGGGAAGAGACAACACGATTAACAGGTAGGGGAAATGTTAGAAACCCATGAATGTCCAGCTACATGGATTACTGAAGCTTCAAAATTGGGCATAAGGAAGACCACCTGAATATATATGTGTGTGCATATATATATATATATAAATTCAATTGTATTTACTGAGTGCTTACTGTGAGAGAATACAGTATAACAATAAACAGACCCATTCCCTGCCCTCAACAAGCTCCCGGTTTAGAGGGGGAAACAGACATTAATATGAAAAAATTACAGATGTACATATTATATATATGTAGATACATATGTGCGTGCGTGTAGGTGCCTGTCAGTGTAGGGGTTGCCATAAAGAGGTTTCCGCTGTATTATTTTTGCAACAGTGCGGTTGCCACCAGTTACCAGAATGTCTCGGTCTGCTGTTTCTCTATCCCTTTCTCCACTTCCTGATTTAGATTTCTAATGCCCAGATTTTTGCCTTGGGAGCATTTTCACTTGCCCCCCTCCCCAAATAATAATTATGGTACTTGTTAAGCACTTTCTAAGTGTCTCGCACTGTACTAAGCATCTGGAAAATGAGGATTAAGGCCTTGAGCCCCATGGTTGGACATGGACTGTGACCAACCACATCGTCCTGTATCTACCCCAGCACCTAATACAGTGCCTGGCACGTAGTACGCGCTGAACAAACACCGTTGAAAAAAAGCCCTGGGGTACGTACAAGATAACCAGGTTGGACACAGTCCGTGACCCACGCGGGACTCACAGTTTAAGCAGGAAGGAGTAGTCCCCATTTTGCAGACGAGGCAACTGAGGAAGTGACGTGATTTAAGGTCACAGAGCAGACAAGTGGTGGAGTCAGAATTAGAACCCAGGTCTCCTGGGTTCCCAGGCTCATTTTCTTTCCACTAAGCCATGCTGCTTCCCCGGCTCGGCTCCCATCCCTCCCGGCACCGGTTCGGTATTTTGTTTTTGTTTTTTAATCGAAGAGCTGTTGGAAATCCCACCGGAGCTAATCCTGATCGTCCCAAGAGGTCCCCCTCTCCGGCCCGCGGCAAAAGCTGACCTGCTGTGGATCGATCGTAGCTTCTCTAATGTTTCCTCTTATCTGTAATTTATTTCAGTATCTGTCTCCCGCTCTAGGTTGCAAGTTTCTTGAGGGTCGGGCTCATGTGTGCTAGTTTTAATGTGTTCCTCCAAGGGCTCGGCTCAGTGTCCTGCACCCGGTAGACCGTAAGTTCCTTGAAGGCAGCGATGGTGTCTATTAAGTCTATCGCATGGTCCCAAGTTCTCAGTCCACTGCTCTGCAGGTTCCCATGAGTGCAGGGATTGGAAGAAGAAGATGAAGAAAAAGAAGAAGGAGGAGGAGGAGGAGGAAAAGGGGGACACTTCACTTCTCTGTGCCTCAGTTCCCTCATCTGCCAAATGGGGATGGAGACCGTGAGCCCCACATGGGACAGGGACCGTGTCCAACCTGATTTGCTTGTATCCACCCCAGCGCTTAGTATGGTGCCTGGCATAAAATAAGCACTTAGAAAATACCATTATTATTATTACTGAGCACTTTCTGTGTACAGAGCACTGTACTACGTGCTTGGGAGAGTTCAAGACAACAGTGACGGGAGTCACATTCCCCGCCCACAAGGAGCTTCAGTCTACAAGTACTAGACATTTAAGTCGATAGTTCCCCGCTACTTAGTCTCTGAGGAACAGGTACTGTGTCTGCCTGATTAACTTGGATCTATCCCGGTGTGTAGAACAGTGCTTGGCACAGGGCCTAAGCGCTTGATGAATATGATAGTAATAATAATAGTGGTTCAGGGGTTGTGAGAGCAGAAAAGCGGAGGTGGGAGTGAGGCGGATCCTGGAGAAGACAAGAACCTAAAGATTTTCTCCGTTCTTCATTTTGTAATCTCCCCCTAACACTCCCTCCGACCAACATTCTTTGTATCCGTTCCAGTTGAGGGTGTGCTCGGACCCCTCATCTCCCTCTTCCCAGTCGCATGAAAAAAAATAAGGACAGTGGCTGAATCTGTCTTTCCCAATCCTGGGGGGCGGGAGGGCAATCTCTGATTCCTTTTCCCGCTTCCACGCTCTTAAAAATTCCAAAGAGGGGTGTCTTTTTTTTAATTGAAAAAGAAAAAAAAGTCTCCGAACTAAAAGTCCAACCGGTCAGGTTTGTTGTTGTTTTTTTCATAATGGCGTTCGTTAAGCGTTTCCTATGAGTCAAGCACTGTTCTAAGCACTGGGATAGATAGAAGTTGATCAGGTTGGACACGGTCCCCGTCCCCCATGGGGCTCACGGCCTAAGTGTTGATTTAAGGTCTGAGCCCAAGTCTGTCGAACATGGGCACATTTTCGGGTTCGCTTCTCCTCCGGACCCCCTCTTACAAACATACAGCCCCCTCCACCTTCCCTCCCCGAGACTCCCACACCTCCCGTCTCTCCGGGGCTAATTTCACAAATGCCCACAGAAACAATTCTCATTTAAGCGCCTGCCTCCCGTTACTTAATCTGCCCTTCCAACCCCTCTCCCGGTGAACTTTGTTGCTCAACGTCCAACTCCTCTCGGCTCGTGTGCAACGTCCGTGGATTTAGAAACTCCGGGAGTTTAGGGGGCGGGGGGAGGGATGTGGAGAATGGGGGTGGGGGGGGGAGGCGGGGAAGGGGAAGGGGGAGGAGTGGAGCCGGAGAGACTAAACCCTGAGCTTTAATTTTCCTTGGCTTATTGTCTGCAGTGATGCAGCTCGCTCTACCGACACGTTAGAGCCCGTTCTGGCTGACCGGCGGGGGAGCCCGGTGCAAGCTGTGATCAGGAAAGATGGATCTCTGTCCGACCGACCCCTCTCCTCTCCCCAACCGGGTGATCGCTCCCCCGTTTGGGCCTGACTCAACGCCCCCCGAGCCGACTTCTCAACCGAGCCGACAGTGACCCAGAAGACCCTAACGTGCCCTCGGTCCATTGAGACCGTCGACTCTTCGTCTTATTTCATTTTTTTTTTCACTTCAACCCGCCTCCCCCACCAACTACCGCCCGCACGCACTTTTCCCGGCTCTCTCCTGGATGGGAAATCGAGGAAGATGGATCAGATCTTGCCAGGGTGGATGTCTCTCCTCTGGTTAACAGGTAAGCGCTGGCCTTTCGCAAGGACGAATCACTTTTTAGAAAATATATAACGGGGCGGCGGAGGCGGGGGGCTGGCTCCTGCTCACCCCCCGTCGCCCCCTCTTTCGGTGTTGGAAACTTCTTGGAATAGTGGTTCTAAGGAGGGAGGGGGCTGGGCCGGGAGCGAGGGCAGACGGAGGGATTTTCTTTCCAATAAGCGTCTGTGTCCCTCACCTTCCCTGCCCACTGTCATCTCTCCCCCTCTTCCCATCCTGCGAGTATCTCTTTCTCAGCCTTTCACAGGAGTTGGCAGTGCAGGGGGTTGGTTCCCCAGCCCCCCGCCTTACTGTGGGGGCTAAGGTTTGGGTTCGGGGGGACCACGGGGGGAGGTGGAAGGAGTAGGCTCAAAGCGGAGCACCGCTCCGTTGGTTTTCCGATCTGGAAGTCCGTGGGTTTGCTCGTCTGAGACGCTTGGGGGCTGAAATCTCCCGCGTGCTCCGTGCCTTGGGCGTAGGGGAGACACAATAAACTCTCAGTAAATGCGACTGATTGATTGATTGATTGATTGACAACAGACCCATCATAAATCCTCATCCCCTCTTTCACTCTCCCCCACCACCTGCAGAGGATTTCAGAATAATCATCATAATAATAATTGTGGTATCTGTTAAGTGTTTACTGTGTGCCAGGCACTGTACTAAACGCCGGGGTGGATACGAGTAAGTCGGGTTGGTCGCGGGCCATGACCCACTTGGGGCGCACAGTCTTAATCCCCATTTAGTAGATGAAGTAACTGAGGGCCGGAGGAGTGGAGGTCACAGAACACAAGTGGGGGAGCCGGGATTAGAACCCAGGTCCTTCGGACTCCCGGGCCCGGTTTCTATCCACTAGGTCATGCTGCTTCCTGGGGCTCTTCGCTGGTAAGCGCTTACTTTGCGTCCAGCCCAGTGCTAAACGCTGGGGTAGATACAATATCATCAGGTCAGACAGTAGGGAACTGTGCCTCGGTTACCTCATCTGTAAAATGGGGAGGAAGCCTGTGAGCCCCACGTGGGACCACCTGCTTACCTTGTAACGACCCCAGCCCTTAGAACAGTGCTTGGCACATAGTAAGCGCTTAACAAATACCATCGTCGTCATTATTATTATTAGTCCCTGACCCATGTGGGGCTCGCAGTCTTGGGAGGAGCGAGAACAGGGATTGAATCCCCATTTTACAGACGGGGAAACTGAGGTCCAGAGAAGTCAACTGACTTTCCCGAGGTCACACAGCAGGCAGGTGGCGGAGCTGGGATTAGAACTCAGGTCCTTTGAGTCCCAGCCCCATGCTCTTTCTTCTAGGCCACACTGCTCCTCCTGGGTGGACCTCGGTTGGCTGATGGGAATTTTGACTGGAAGCTCATTATGGACAGGGAACATATCTGCTAGGTCTCCAACATATCTCCAAGCACTTACCACAGTGCTCTGCACAAAGTGAGCACTCAAGAAACACCATTGCTTGATTGTATTTGTGCCCACCCCAGTGTTTAATACATTGCTTAGCATATAGCGAGTGCTTAAAATATCACAAGTATCATTATTATTATTAGAACAGCATAACAGAGTGGAAAGAGTATGGGTCTGGAAGTCAAAGGACCTGGGTTCTAATCCTGGTTTCTGCCACTCGCCTCCTTCATTAGCTTGGGCAAGTCATTTAGTCTTTCAGTGCCTCAGTTTCCACATTTGTAGAATAGGGATTCGATAACTGAACTCCTTCCTACGTAGACCGGGAACTCCAAGTGGGACAGGGACCAAGTCTGACCCGAGTATCTTATACTGATTAGCTTGTATCTCCCCCAGCGCATAGAACAGTCCCTGGTACGTAATAAGCGCTTAAAAAATACCATAAAAAACACAAAAAGGAGCAGCTTGGCCTAGTGGATAGAGCACGGGCCTGTGATTCAGATGACCTGGGTTCTAATCCCGGCTCTGCCGCTCGTCTGCTGTGTGACATCGGGCAAGTCGCTTCACTTCTCTGGGCCTCAGTTTCCTCATCTGTAAAATGGGGTTTCTAAACCTGTCCTCCATCCAGCTTAGTCTGTGAGCCCCATGTGGGACAGGAATTGTGTCTGACCTGATTAGCTTGTGTCTACCCCAGCGCTTAGAACAGTGCCTGACACCAAGTAAGCGCTTAATAAATGCCATTAACAAGTAGCACGGTGATTCCTGGGGGCCCAGAGAGTGTTGGTCATTGGGAAGGGCCACAGCCTTGGGCTGCCTCAGATGCTTGCTTCCCCACTTGTTTTTTGGGGTTTTTAAAAAATGTTATTTGTTAAGCGCTTACTATGTGCCAGGCACTGTTCTAAGCACTGGGGGAGATATGAGATAATCAGGCTGGACACGGTTCATGTCCCACGTGGGACTCCCAGTCTTCATCCCCATTTTCCAGATGAGGTAACTGAGGCCCAGAAAAGGGAAGTGACTTGCCCAAGGTCACACAGCCGACAAGAGGCAGAGCTGGGCCTAGAACCTAAGTCCTTCTGACGCCCAGGCCCGGGCTAGGCCGTGAGGAGGAGCGACGGGGGGTGGAACAGACTGGTGCAGAGGGCTGAGGAGGATTGGGCTACAGTTGAGTCGAGTTCGAATGAGGACATGGATTGGAGGGAGGGGGTGGGCCAGGGGAGGAGAGAGGGACGGGAGCGGTTCTCGGCTCCTCCGCTCGTATGCCGTGTGACCTTGGGTAAGTCACTTCAGTTCTCAGTTCCCAGTCGTCTCAGCTGTAAAATGATGACTGAGCCTGTCGGCCCCACCTGGGACAGGGACTCTGTCCAACCCAATTTCCTTGTATCCACCCCGGCGCTTAGTACGGTGCCTGGCACAAAGTAAGCGCTTAACAAATACCACAATTATTATTATTATCGTTCTGCAGAGAGCTCAAGGAAGAGGCTCACCGAGAGGCCAAAATGGAGGAGGGAGAACCGTGGGAAACAGGAGTTGGGGACTCTAGGGGAGTGGAGGAAGGCGGGGAGGGAGAGAGGTCGGTCCTGGAACGTCCTCCCTCCTCACCTCCGCCAAACTCATTCTCTTCCCCTCTTCAAAACCCTACTTAGAGCTCACCTCCTCCAAGAGGCCTTCCCAGACTGAGCTCCCCCTTTTCCCTCCGCTCCTCCTCTACCCCCCCTTTACCTCCCCTCAGCTAAGCCCTCTTTTCACCGCTTTCCCTCTCTCCCTTCCCCTCCCCTCAGCACTGTACTCATCCGCTCAACTATATATATTTTCATTACCCTATTTATTTTGTTAATGAGACGTACATCCCCTTGATTCTATTTACTGCTACTGTTTTAATGAGATGTTCATCCCCTCGATTCTATTTATTGATAGTGTTCTCGTCTGTCCGTCTCACCCGATTAGACCGTAAGCCCTTCAGAGGGCAGGGACTGGCTCTATCTGTTACCGATTTGTCCATTCCAAGCGCTTAGTAAAGTGCTCTGCACATAATAAGCGCTCAATAAATACTACCGAATGAATGAATGAAGGGTTGGAGGGGACCGAGGAAGGTGAAATCCAAAGGGAACAAATTAAAATCCCAACACAGCCCCGTCATTTGAGGGGGAAAAACAGGCCTGGCACCATAAAAAAAAAATAGAAGAAGAAGTGGGGAGGGAAGAAAAATGAGTGAGGAAGAGACCGAGAGATGAGAGACAGAGGAGAAAGAGATGGAAACCTGGAGTCAAATTCCTTAAAGCTTCGGATTGCATCAGCTTCCAAGAGGTTTTTCAAACGGAGGGGCCTTGTCTCTTTTGTCCCGACCTGCATTTAGCATTCAGTTTCATTAGCATAGCCAACCTCTCCTTTTAGTGTCTGCTTCTTGCCTTCCCCCCCCCTTGAGAATGAATCATCTTCTAGCCGATGACTCTCTTTCCGAGCTTTCTCAGCTAGACACCACCTCCTCCCCACCCCCAACCCCCACCAGCCTTCTCCGGTGCACCCCCGTGTCCTTCGGATGGAAGCCGTGCGGCCTAGTGGAAATAAAAACAGTAATAATAATGACGGTATTTGTTAAGCGCTTACTATGTGCCGGGCACTGCTCTAAGCGCTGGGGTAGATATAAGGTCATCAGGTTGTCCCACGTGCGGCTCCCGGTCTTCATCCCCATTCTACAGATGAGGTCACTGAGGCACAGAGAAGTGAAGTGACTTGTCCAAGTGGCAGGGCCGGGATTAGAACCCATGGCCTCTGACTACTGAGGCACGCTGAGAGGACCCCGGGGCCTGGGAGTCAGAGGATGTGGGTTCTAATTCCGGCCCCGCCGTTGCCTCTTGGGTGACCTAGGGCAACTCACTTCAGTTCTCCGGGCCTCGGTTTCCTCGTCTGTAAAATGGGGATCGAATACCGCTTCTCCTTGGGTTGTAGTGAACTCTCTCCACTGTTTAGTGCAGTGCTCTGGCATCAGTCGGTCAGTGGTATCTGTTGAGCGCTTACTGTGTTCTAAGGGCTTGGGAGAGGACAATATAGCAGAAATGGTTCCCTGCCCACAAGGAGCTTACAGTCTAGAGGTACGCATTCGATAAATACCAATTATTGATTGACTGATTGATTTCTATTTAGAGTGGAAACCCCTTGAGAGACAGGGACTGTCCAACTTTATCCCTAGGCTTGGCACATAGTAAAGGCTTGATAAATACCACAGTTATTATTTTTTATATTTTTGTCAGGGGGTGGGGGTTGTCTAGAAACCATCCGAAGCCATCCCACTAGGGTTCTGGCGGGGGTTTTTTTGTTTTAAATAACATTTGTTAAGCACTTACTATGTGCCAGGCACTGTTCTAAGTACCGGGATAAATACAAATCAATCAGGATGGACACAGTCCCTGTCCCACAGAGGGTTCACAGTCTTAATCCCCATTTTACAGATGAGGAAACTGAGGCACAGAGAAGTGAAGCAAATTGCCCAAGGTCTCACAGCAGATAAGCGGCAGTTTAGAACCCAGGTCCTCTGACTTCCAGGCCCGGGCTCTATCCACTAGACCTCACCGCTTCTCTGTTCAGCGTTTTCCCCACACGAGGCTCAGACTCAGCACAGCTGAAGTTCAGCGCGGACGGAAGTTATACGCCCCTTGACTTGCTCTTTGACCCTGGGCAAGTCAGCGTGGCTCAGCGGAAAGAGCACGGGCTTTGGAGTCAGAGGTCATGGGTTCGAATCCCGGCTCGGCCACTTGTCAGCTGTGTGACTTTGGGCGAGTCACTTAACTTCTCGGTGCCTCAGTTACCTCATCTGTAAAAGGGGGATTAAGACCGTGAGCCCCACGTGGGACAACCTGATTCCCCTGTGTCTACCCCAGCGCTTAGAACAGTGCTCGGCACATAGTAAGCGCTTAACAAATACCAACATCATTATTATTATTATTATTAAGTCACTTAACTTTCCGGTGCCTCTATTCCCTCATCTGTAACATGGGGTTAAGACAGTGAGCCCCATGTGGGACAGGGACCGTGTACAACCTGATTATCTTGTATCTACCCTAGTGCCGGACACATAGTAAGCGCCTAACAAATAGCATTTAAAAAAATAGTTAGAGTTGGGATGTATATGAGGGTGGGAGAGGGGTGAACGGAAGACGACTGGCTGCAGCCCAAGGGGCCATTTGAGGATTTTGTGCAGGAAAGGGTGGGGGAGGAAGCAAGGGGATGGATTAAGTTGGCGATAGGCTGCGGTCAACAAACCCAGAGGCTGCTGGGGAAGAGGCAACAATCGGTTAGTGCTTACTATACGCCAAGCACTGAGCCTGGGAGAGTACGATAGAACAATAGCAGCAAGGCGGAGTAGACAGAGCACACAGGCCTGGTAGTCAGAAGGCCCTGGGTTCTAATCCCTGCTCTGTCGCTTGTCCGCTGTGTTACCTTGGGCAAATCACTTCACTTCTCTGTACCTCAGTTCTTGGTTCTCTCTGTACCTCAGTTCTCAGGCTTGGGAGTCAGAGGTCATGGGTTCGAACCCCGGCTCTGCCACTTGTCAGCTGTGTGACTGTGGGCAAGTCACTTCACTTCTCTGGACCTCAGTTCCCTCATCTGTAAAATGGGGAAGAAGACTGTGAGCCTCGCTTGGGACAATCTGATTACCCTGTGTCCACCCCAGCGCTTAGAACAGTGCTCTGCACGTAGTAAGCGCTTAACAGATACCAACATTATTATTATTTTTATTAAAATGAGGATTGAGACCGTGGAAGAGTCAGGATTAGAACCCAGGTCCTTCTGACTCCCAGGCCCGAGTTCTGTCCACTAGGCCAAGTTGCTTATCTGCATGGGATCAAGCCCCCCCACATCGGTCCTTGTCTGCCCACCCCCTCACCCCGGGCCTCGCTCCTCCACCCCTTCACCCCAA
Organism: Ornithorhynchus anatinus; assembly: GCF_004115215.2. Lineage (NCBI taxonomy): Eukaryota > Metazoa > Chordata > Mammalia > Monotremata > Ornithorhynchidae > Ornithorhynchus > Ornithorhynchus anatinus. The sequence continues at coordinate 3,172,666 of NC_041743.1, read as the reverse complement.
CTCCTGTGCCACTGTCCCCCGGCTTGTCTCCACACGGAGCCGGAAACGTCCCCAAGGTCCGGAGGAAGTCCTGCGGACCGAACCGAGGCCGGGGTGTGCGTAGGGGAGTCCTGACTGATGGTGACGGGCAGAAGGGGCGGCCGGGGCTTCGATTCAGACTCTGATTCTATCAGGGCAGCCGAGAGAGGAGAAGTAAGGAACCTTAGCACAACCCGATCGATGAAACCGGCCTCGAGAGGGCTGAGAGGCAGTTGGGGCGGATTGAAGAAATGCGACAGAAAATCCGATTTCTCCCCGCCTCTCTCCCTGAGATGGGCCGTGAGAGTCCAAACCGGCTCTACCCTGATTCTTTCAGTCGGAGCCCGCCCCTAATTCCTCCGCCCTTCGGTGGCAGGGTCGGGATTTCTCTCCGACGGGTGTCGAACCCCGTGATGTCTCCGTGTAGCTGTCTGGCTTCCGGTTGGTTCTCCATCCGTTTTGTGTATTTCCTCCCCGCTCCCGCCTCTTTTTCTAAACGCTCGCAGCTGCTCATCTAGCAACAGGTTTCGTGCGACTGCCCGAGAGATTAGCGTCGAGCCCAGCGGGGCTCTTTCGGAGAATACAGAGCACGGAGGCTCAATCGATCCATTCGTCAATCGGTCGTATTTGTTGAGCGCTTAATGTGCGAGCCCTTGGGAGAGTATGATCCAAAAGACTCGATAGTGAAAAAAGCACGGGCCTGAGCGTCGGGGGAGCTGGGTTTTAATCCTGGCTGAGGTCTGTTGGGTGACCTTGGACAAGTCGCTTCATTTCTCTGGGCCTCAGTTTCCTCATCTCTTAAGTGGTGATTCAATCCTTGTTCTGTGATCCTCCTATGGGACAGGGATCTCACCTGATTACCTTGTATCTATCCCCGTGCTTAGAAAAGTGCTCGATACCTCGTGAGCACAACACAGATGCCACCATTATTAATACTGCTAATAATAATAATAACAAACCGCCAGCACTACCTCAGCCTCACCTTGTTTTCTTGGACCTGGGGCTGAGCAGAGAGGATTCTTCATTCATTCATTCAGTCGGTCGCATTTATTGAGCGCCTACTGTGCGCAAAACATTTTACTGAGGATGTTTCAGATACCTAGTGGGACAACTAATGTAGTTCTCTCTCTCTCTGTGCCTCCTTTAAATCGGGCTTGAGGGGACAGGTCTGACGCTCACCGCTTCTGAAAGGGACTGAAAAAAACCCTTTGGAAATATGAAAGGGCTATAATCAGTTCGGTGTGGTTTTAGAGATGTATAGTAATAATAAGAAGAAGAAGAATTGTGGTATTTATTAAACGCTTACTATGTGCCAAGCACTGTGTGCTAAAAGGGAGGAAGGGAGGGAGAAAGGAAGAGAGGGAGGGAGGATGGATGGATGGATGGATTCCCCAGGGGCTCGGGCCAGATCTGGAACTCATCCCTCTCCTTTGCGTCCTGATTTCACCTCTAAGTCTTTGGAAATGAAGGAAGAGGACAGGATCAGATCTCTTTCCTGCAGGGATCCAGTCCCTTCCCATTCAAGCCCGGGGGGACGGATCTGACTCTCGAAAGGACTGGGGAAAACCGTTTGAAAATATGAAAGGGCTATAATCAGTTCAGCGTGGTTTTAGAGGCTGCTGGCGTGAGTCCTCAAAGAACCCCATGACCCACGGGCTCAGAAACTGTCCGTTATCGGGGGATCAGAATGGCCTAGCGGAAAGAACCCGGGCCTGGCACGGCAGAAGACCTGGCTTCTAATCCCAGCTCTGCCTCTCACCTGCTGCGTGGCCTTGGGCAAATCACTTCTCTTCTCTGAGCCTCAGCTTTCTCATCCATAAAATGGAAGCTCGATACCTGACCTCCCTCCTACTGAGCCTGCGAGCCCCACGTGGGACGGAAACTTCTGTCCGAATTGATTAACTCGTATTGGCACTTAGAAGAGCCCTTGAAAGAAAGTCAGCACATAATAATAATGATGACTGTGGCATTTGTTAAGGGCTTACTAGACACTGTACTAAGCGCTGGGGTCGATACAAGCGAATCGCTAGGTCCAATCACTTTCGATGGTCGTTTCGATGGATGTCTGACGGTGAGTTCAGCTTGCTGCCAATTCAGTCACTCATTCATTCATTCAATCATATTTATTGAGCGCTTACTCTGTGCAGAGCACTGTATTAAGCGCTTGGGAGAGTGCAGTACAACAATTCGCCAACCCCAGATCTGACCATCGGCAGAAGAGGATAAGTAAACAGATAATGCGCTTCTTGACCGCACACACCCAGAAGAGAAATCACACTTCTTCTAGTCACTGCGAAGGACTTATTGCTCAAGATAAAAAATAAATTTTTTTTTAAAAACCACCTGATATGACAGAGATTGAGAAAAAGATGTCTTGGGGAGAGTGGAGAGTGTATGATAATTCACTCATTCATTCCATTCATTCGATCGTATTTATTGAGCGCTTACTACTAATAACAATAATGTTGGTATTTATTAAGCGCTTACTATGTGCCAAGCACTGTTCTAAGCGCTGGGGGAGATACAAGGTGATCAGGTTGTCCCAGATGGGGCTCACAGTCTTCACCTCCATTTTACAGATGAGGGAACTGAGGCACAGAGCAGTTGAGTGGCTTGCCCAAGGTCACAGAGCTGACAAGTGGCAAAACTGGGATTAGAACCCACGACCTCTGACTCCCAAGCCTGGGCTCTTTCCACTTCTCAAGCAGAGCACTGTATTAAGCGCTTGGAAAGTACAATTCAGCAATAAAGAGAGAGAATCCCTGCCCACAACAGGTTTACCGTCTAAAAGGGATTAGTACAGTGCTCTGCACACAGTAAGCGCTCAATAAATACGATTGAATGAATGAATAAAAGGGAGGAGGAGCATGTGCGAAACAAAATCTCCTGTGCATTTGGATCTGTACCTTTCAAGCGCTTGATATTCACCCCACCTTCAGCCCCACAGCTCTTGAGTCTAAATCCATAATTTATCTTACTGTCGGTCTCCCCCTCTAGACTGTGAACTCCCTGGTGGCAGGCAACATGTCTATCCACCCTGTTGTGTCGTATTCTCTCGGCCGTTTAGTACGGTGCTCTGTACGCAGTGATCCATCAATCGTATTTATTGAGCGCTTGCCACGTGCCCGTTACCGTACTGATGCCGGCTCCGCCGCTTGTCCGCTGTGTGACCTTGGGCAAGTCACTTTGCTTCTCTGGGCCTCATCTGCAAAACGGGGGTTAAGACTGAGAGCCTCATGTGGGACGTGGAATGTGTCCTACCTGATTATCTTGTATCTACCACAGCGCTTAGAACAATGCGTGACAAAAAGTAAGCGTCTAACAAATACCATTATTATTATCATTATTATTATTATTAAGTGCTTACTATGTGCCAGGCACTGTTCTAAGCGTTGGAGTAGATACAAGGTAATCAGGTTGTCCCAGGTGGGGCTCACAATCTTAATCCCCATTTTACAGATGAGGGAACTGAGGCACAGAGAGGTTGAGTGGCTTGCCCACGGTCAGGCAGCCGACAAATGGCAGAGGCGGGATTAGAACCCACGTTCTCTGACTCCCAAGCCCGAGCTCTTGCCACTGAGCCACGCCATTATTATTATTATAGAAAGGAGGTAATATGATATTGAATGTCCAGGTCCACCCCTCAGAGGAGATAATAATAATAATAATAATATTGAATAATAATATTGAATGTTCTGTTCCAACCCTCAGAGGATAAATGAGATCATGATTATACCATCCTGAGCTGCCTGGAGAAAGTTCCTTTAGCTACGAAAGCAATTATTTTTATTTTCCTGGGTCCCTTCGGACTAACCTGCTGTTTAAATACGAGCCTGAGTCCCACCCATTCACGTAAGCCGCCAAAGGACTCTGGAATCCCACAGAACGACTGGACTCAAAGCATTTGTTCGGGAAATAGATGTCACGGATCGTGTTCATTATCTCCCATTATCAGTTCTAAATGTGCTACCAAATCAGAGATGGGCTCCGTCCTCATTTTTATAAATAGGGCGAAGCGAGTCTTGTTGATCCTTGCCATCGAATGTTTCATCTTGGCCTCTTCTCCTCGCTACAGAACAGATGCTATTCTCTGAGCCCGGTTACTTGCGAAGTCGAATTCAAGGGGGAATTGGCCCAAATGGAAGAGTATAAAATTGGATTTTTCCTTCTCTTGGCCTTGCCTCCTCACTCTTCCGGGTTCCTCTTTTCTCCACCCTCTCTCAATGAAAGCGTTCAGTACTGTACTCTTAAAGCAGGCGGTACCCGATAAATATAACCGATTGATTAATATAACCGATTGATTATTTATTTTCATTCACGTCCGCCTCTTCCTCTGGGCCTTGAGCTCGTTGCGGTCTGGAAATGGGTTGACCGACTCCGTCCTGGTGTGCTCTCCCAAGCGTTTAGTACAGTGCGGTGCACACAGTAAGCGCTCAACAAATACCATTGATCGATTGGGATTGAAACCCTCTGAATTATTGTACCCTCTCATTCTCTGAATCCTGCTTTATCTTCTTGCTCTTTAGTCCTACGTGGGGCTCACGGTCTTAATCCCCATTTGACAGGTGAGGGAACTGAGGCACAGAGAAATGAAGTGACTTGCCCAAAGTCACACAGCTGACAAGTAACAGAGCTGCGATTAGAACCCATGACCTCCGCCTCCCAAGCCCCGTGCTCTTCCCACTAAAGCCATACTGCTTCTCTTGTTATTATTATTAATGGCAGGGACCCCCACAGTGCTTAGTACAGCGCATTGCACCCACTGGGTTTTCATTAGACACCGTTATTATGACTCCTGGATCCATCACTTCCTATCGATTCTCAGAGTAGACTCCCTCCCTGTCTGCCAGCTCAGAAAACCTCAGATTCACCGCCGCGTCAGATGATTTAATTTAATGTCTCACTTCCAAATTAATGTTCAGAAATCCTTTCCTCCTAAAAAACTGAGAGAGTCTGGTTTCTAATCGAATTTAGCATTTAGTTCTGAATCACAGGAGACCGCAAGGTCAGATGGAAAAAAGGCAGCCCGGAATCTTATTCATTCATTCGATCGAATTTACTGAGCGCTTACTGTGTGCAAAGCACCGTATTAAACACTTAGCCCTGATCCTGGTGACTGGGAGAAAAGCTGTGAGGGTGTAAACTCGTAGGTGAATCAATTAATCTATCAGTCAATCAGTGGTATTTACTTATTTAGATTTTTAAGCGCTTACTGTGCGCCGGGCCTAAGGGCTGGGGTGGCTACAAGCTAATCAGGTTGAGGACGGTCCCCGTCCCACATGGGGCTCCCAGTCTTAATCCCCATTTTGCAGGTGAGGTGACTGAGGCGTGAAGTTAAGTGACTTGGCCGAGGTCACCCAGCAGACAAATGGCGGCGCTTGCTTACTGTGTGCAAGGCACTATAAGAAGAGCTTGAGGGGGAGGAATCCAGCTGGAAGACACCTTCCCTGCCCACTCAGAGCTTGCAGTCTAGAAGGGGAGACAGACACTAATCTAAATAAATAAATTACGGGTCTGTTCATAAATGCTGCACAGCTGACAAAACAATCCAAATGCCAGGGCGACACAGAAGGGAGAGGGAGGAGGAGAAGTGAGGGTTTAGTCAGGGACGACCTCTTGGAGGAGAGGGGATTTTAGGAGGGTTTTGGAGGTGGGGAGAGTGCTCGTCCGGTCGTATATGGGCGGGGAGGGAATTCCGGGCGAGAGGCCGGCCACGTGAAGGGTTACAGATTCCTGGGTAGAAAGGCGCTAATGTATTTTGATGATGATAGGGCAGATCCATCAGAACGAAATGGAGGAAAGGAAAGCACACTCTCTGAGAAAGCACTGGAGAGTCTTGTATGAAGAGGGAGGGGAAGGAAGGAGGGAAGCCCAGTGGAAAGAGCCCAGAACTGGGAGTCAAGGCACCCGAGTCCTAGTTCCAGCTCGGCCTGCTGGGTGACCTCGCACAGGTTGCCTAACCGCCCTGGGCCTCAGTTTCCTCTTTTTCCAACAGGACTCATGGTTATGTAGTTGAATCCCTTGATATCCACTCTGATGGTCTCAGATGAAATAATAATAATAACAAACATTAAAATAACAAACATTAAACACTTACTTTGTTCAAGGTCATCAGGTCCCACACGGGGCTCACAGAAGTAGGAGGGAGAACAAATATTGAATCCTCATTTTGCAGATGAGGGAACCGAGGCCTAGGGAAGTGAAGCGACTCCCTCAAGTTCACACGGCAGGCAAGTGGAGGACACGGGATTAGAAACCAAGTCCTCTGACTCCCAGGCCCAGGCTCTTCGCCCTCGGCTCCGCTGCTTTTTGTCATCCACCGCCCCAAACTCACCTCAGAATTCATCGGCGTTCTATGATCCGTGAAGATCCCAACTCTTCCTGAACCTGATATTTCTAGGCCTCAGAAGAACCTTTCTCGGGCAGCCACGGAAATACAGTAGTTACTGCGGGAGCCCTGACGGAATTAACGTGGAATCATGCGCGCCCTACTGAGTGATATTTAATGTCATATTTTAAGCTAAAATATTAAGTCATATTTAATGGATCCAGGAGGTTCCCAGGCTCATTCTCTACATTCCTGACTTGCCACCGTGATTTGTCAAATCCGGGCAATTACGCCGATTAATCCCAACGCCTTCCCTGTTCACAGGCACTCAACGGCTGCCTCAGAACGGATGTATCCTTCGTTTGTTTTTCTTTTAATGGTTTTTGTTAAGCGCTTACTGTGTACCAGGCAGTGTACTCAGCAGTGAGGCAATACAAGCTAATCAGTTTGGATAGAGTTCATCACCCGTGTGGGGCTCACGGTCTTAATCCCCACTTTCCAGCTGAGGAAACTGAGGCCCAGAGAAGTTACATGACTTGCCCAAAATCGCACAGCTAAGTAACAGGGCTGGGGTAGATACAAGGTAATCAGGTTATGGGTTCTAATCTCGGCTCCACCGCTTGTCTGCTATGTGAGTTTGGGCAACTCACTTAACATCTCTGGGCTTCCGTTACCTCATCTGTACAAAATGAGGATTAAGAACTGTGAGCCCAATGTGGGACAGAGACTGGGCCCGACCTGTTTAACTTGTATCTCCCCCAGCACTTAGAACAGTGCTTGGCACATAGTAAGCGCTTAACAAGTACTAGTATTCTTATTAATATATTAATAACATTAATAAAATTCTCCTCCAAGAGGCCTTCCCTGACTAAGGCCTCCTTTCCTCTTCTCCCACTCCCTTCTGCGTCGTCCTGACTTGCTCCCTTTATTCATCCCCCTTTCCCCCAGCCCCAACGCGACTTATGTCGAGATCTGTCATTTATTTACTTACATTCACGTTTGTCTCCCCCTCTAGACTGTCATTCAGCTCATCATGGGCAGGGAATATGTCCGTTTATTGTCCTATTGTCCTCTCCCAAGCGCTTAGTCCAGTGCTCTGCGCACAGTAACCGCTCAATAAATGCGACTGAATCAATGATTGAATGAATGCGATGGACTGATCGATCGATCGGCTACTGATCCTGCGCCCGATTCCGTCTTTCAGCGGCGGTTCAGGGCCTGCAGGTCTCGGTGCCCGAGAAGAAGAAAGTGGCCATGCTGTTCCAACCGGCCCTGCTCCGCTGCCGCTTCTCCACGTCCTCCCGCCAGCCTGCCGTCGTGCAGTGGAAGTTCAAATCCTACTGCCAGGACCGCACGGGCGAAGCGCTGGGCATGGCCAACGCCCGCGCCCAGGCCCTGAGCAAGAGGAACCTGGAGTGGGACCCGTTGGTGGACTGCGTGGACAGCAGACGCACCGTCCGCGTCGTGGCCTCCAAGCAGGGCTCCGCCGTGACCGTCGGGGACTTCTACAAGGGCAGAGAGGTCACCATCGTCCACGGTAACGACCCCGGCTCGGCCCCGGCGGGGGGGACCGTCCTCCCCGCTCCCCAGCACTCCTCTCCATAGAATAATCATAATAATTATGGTATTGGTTAAGCGCTTACTATGTGTCAGGCACTGCTCTAAGCGCTGGGGGAGATAGGTGCTAATCGGGTCAGACACAGTCCCTATCCCACATGGGGCTCACAGTCTTCATCCCCATTTTCCAGAGGAGGGATCTGAGGCACAGGGTAGTAAAGTGACTTGCCCAAGGTCACACAGCAGACAAGTGGCTGAGCCAGGATTAGAACCTGGGTCCCTCTGACTCCCAGGCCCATGCTCTATCACCTAGACACGCCGCTTCTGTCTGTTTATTGTTGTATTGGACTCTCCCAAGTGCTTATTTCAGTGCTCTTCACACAGTGAGCGCTCGATAAATACGATCGAATGAATATGCATAATTGACTTATTTCTATAAACGTCCATCTCCTCCCCTAGACTGGAAGCTCACAGTGGGCGGGGAATGAGCCTGTTCTATTGTTCTATTCATTCATTCAGTCATATTTATTGAGCGCTTACTGTGTGCAGAACATTATATTAAGCACTTGGGAGAGGACACTAGAACAATAAACGGAAACATTCACTGCCCGCAATGAATCTGTGGTCAGTCAATAAATATCACCGACTGATTGAATCATTGATTGAATCAGGAAAGGCTCTCTGGGGAACGGGGATTTTAGGAGGGCTTCGGTGACGAAGAGAACTGGGAATGACAGATATGGCAGCCTGAGGGATTGCAGAGAGAGGTTGTGAGTTTTGGGGCCCCTCGGACTCCTTTATTCTGCCTTTGGTATTTGTTAAGCGCTTACTCTGTGCCAAGCACGTCATTAAGAGCTGGGGAAGACACCAGGTAATCATGTTGGACACAGTCCCCGTCCCACCTAGGGCTCCCAGCCCAAGAGGGACAGACAACAGGCTCGGAATCCCCATTTTACACATGAGGAAACCAACCTCAGAGAAGTGAGGAGACTAGCCCCAGCTCACGCAGCAGGCGAACGGGGGAGTTGGGATTGGAACCCGGAGCCTCTGACTCCCAGGCCTGAGACCTTTCCACAGCGGGCCTTGTTGTTTTTTGCCCTTTCAGATGCGGATCTTCAGATCGGGAAGCTCATGTGGGGAGACAGCGGGCTTTATTACTGCATCATCATCACCCCCGACGACGTGGAGGGCAAGAATGAGGATGCGGTAGAACTCCTGGTGTTGGGTGAGCTGGATCCATGGACCCTCCCGTCTTCTTCCTTTTTATTATTATAATTATAATCATAATGTAATAATAATAATGGTATTTAAGTGCTTACTATGTGCCAAGCTCTGTTCTAAGCGCTGGGGTAATTTGGTTGTACCACGTGGAGCTCACAGTATTAATCTCCATTTTATAGGTGAGGGAACTGAGACCCAGGGAAGTTAAGTGACTTGCCCAAGATCACACGGCAGACAAGTGGCGGAGCCGGGATTAGAACCCACATCCTCTGACATCCTCTGACTCCCAAGCCCGTGCTGTTTCCACTGAGCCACATTGCTTCTCTATTGTAATAATCATTAATATAATAAAGGGCTTTCTTTTTATTATTATTATTAATAATAATAATTCTTTATAGTATTTGTTAAGCACTCACTATGTGCCGGGCATTGTATTAAGCGCTGGAGTCATACAAGCGAATTGGGTTGGACGCATTCCCTGTCCCGTGTGGGGCTCATGGTCTCACTCCCCATTTTACAGATGAGGCAACTGAGGCCCAGAGAAGTGAAGTGAATTGCCCAAGGTCACACAGCAGACAAGTGGCTGAGCTGGGATTAGAACCCGCGCCTTTCTGACTCCCAGGCCCGAGCTCTATCAACTACACCATGCTGCTTCTTGTCATTTTTGTTCTTTTTGTTGCTGTTCCTTTTTTTTAATGGTATATGTTAGGCGCTTACTCTGTGCCAGGCACTGTACTGGGCAGATGCAAGCCAATCGGGTTGGACCCAATCCATGTCCCAGATACCCTCAGTCCCGGAATATTCACGTCCATATCTGTGACATTTACTTCTATTAATATTTGTCTCCCCCTCTAGACTGTAAGCTCGTTGCGGGGAGGGAACGTATGTACCAGCTCTGTTAAATTGTACTCAGCCAAGCGCTTAGTAGAATGCTCCGCACACAGTAAGCGCTCGATAAATACGTTTGATGGATTGACTGATAGCATTTGTTAAGCGCTTACTCTGTGCCAGGCACTGGGGTAGATTCAAGCTAATCAGGCTATATTCCGTCCAGGTCCCACGTGGGGCTCACGGTCTCAATCCCCATTTTGCAGATGAGGGAACCGAGGCACGGAGAAGCGAGGTGACTCGTCACCCAGCAGACAAGGGAGGGAGCCGGGATTAGAACCCAGGTCCTCCGACTCCCAGGCCCGGGCTCTACCCACCAGGCCGTGCTGCCTTCCTTCTCTTTCTCTAGCAGGCTCCTTGCCGCTCCGTTCTGTCTTGCCGAAGGTCCGGAGCCATACAAGGTCTATCCTGGATATTCGCTTTGTCGACGCGGACACGGATGCGGTCGCTCTTTTACCTGGACCGGACTCGGGACCTTCACGTGGCTCGGAGACGTCTGCCCTCTCACGGGGATGTTCCAAGTTTTTCTCCTGCTCCCTTTATCCCAGCTGTTTTCCTTGCATTTTCCTTTCTCCCCTTCTCATTCTCGTCCCTCCTGCTTCTCTCGTTTTCAAATTCCGCATTTGTTTCTCTCAGATGACGGGCTAAAAATAACACAAAGGGTTTGGAGGCTGGAAGGAATCCATAGGTTTTTCAAAGATATCAAGGACCTTGCCTCATTTCCCCCACCACCCCAGTTGATTTCCACGTAAGGGAATGATTATTATGGTGGTATTTGTTAGGTGCTTACTACCGTCTAGATAGAAGATCATCAGGTAGAAGCAGGGTGGCTTAGTGGAATGAGCCCGGGTTTGGGAGTCAGAGGCCGGGGGTTCTAATCCCGGCTCCTCCCTTTGTCAGTTGGGTGACCTTGGGCAAGTCACTCGACCCTGTCCTCAGTTACCTCATCTGTAAAATGGGGATTAAGACCGTGAGCCCCACGTGGGACAACCTGATTAACTTGTAACTACCCCCAGCACTTACGGCAGTGCTTGGCACATAGTAAGTGCTTTACGAACACCATCATTATTATCATCGGGCCCCACATGGGGCTCGCAGATTTAGGTAGAGGGGAGAACAGTGACTAAATCTCCATTTTTGCAGATGAGGGAACTGGGGCACAGAGAGGTGACTTGTCCAAGGACACACGACAGCCAAGTGGCAGAGACGGGATTAGAATCGAAGGGCAAGGTGAAGAATTTTGGCAGTGGGAAATGTGGGGAAGAAGCTCTGCACGAAACAATCTGTGAGTTGTTCGGGTTCAGCTTGTAGAATAATTCAATCCATCGATGGTATTGATTAAGCGCTTCCTGTGTGCGGGGAGCTGTACTGAGCGCTTGTGAGAGTCCACATCAGGGGAGTTGGTAGACACGATCCCTGGAGCCACCAAAGGAGGAGAGAGCCGAGAGCTTACTATGTGGTGACTCTGTACTAAGCACTGGGGTGGATACAAGCAAATCGGGATGGACACAGTCCCTGCCTCGCAGTCTCGATCCCCGTTTTCCAGAGGAGGTAACTGAGGCCCGGAGAAGTGAAGTGGCTTGCCGAAGGTCACACAGCAGACAGGCGGCAGAGCCGGGATCAGAACCCACGACCTTCTGACTCCCAGGCCCGGGCTCTATCCGTTAGGCCGTGCTGCTTTCTCATGACGCCACGATCCCGATCCTCACTAACGTAAACCCCTAGACTCGGTTTTGGAAGCGCATGCATGTAAAATGACTTGCCCTGGGCCTAAATGCAGAAATCCGAGGAGTGAAAAGCCAATCAAATGATGAAAGGAAAAGGAAATAACAAACAACAGCAAACTGTGTCACTGTATGTAGTACAAGTATATACATATATATAGTTTTTTCTTCGTTTTTAATGTTCTTGTAGTGGATTTTTCTTCACTTGTGAGTTTCATTTGCTTTAACTCTTAGTTCCGCGTCTCCCCACCCTGCTGGAGTGTACCCTCCCAAGCGTTTAGTACAGTGCTCTGCACACAGTAAGCGCTCAATGAGTACCGTTGATGGATAGTACACAGGTATTGTAAGGGAGGAAAGAAAGCAACTGACTGGGGCGCTAGGGTAGACACCAAAAAAGCAGATTGACCCAATCCCTGTCCCACACGAGGCTAGCAATCTAAGTAGGAGGGAGACAGGTATCGAATCTCCACCTGATAGATGAGGAAACTGAGGCCCGAATAAGTGAAGAGTTTTGTTCTGTTGTCTGTCTCCCCTTTCTAGACTGTGAGCTCGTTGTCGGGTAGGGATTGTCTCTCTCTGTTGCTGAATTGGACTTTCCAAGCGCTTAGTACAGTGCTCTGCACTTGCTTTAAGCACTTGCTAGTCACCTCACCCTCAGGCCCCCAGCCTGTAGATATCCATAATTTATTTATTTATCCATTTATTTGTATTGATGTCTGTCTCCCCCTTTAGCCTGTAAACTTGTTGTGGGCAGGGAACGTCTCTACCAACTAACCCAAGCGCTTAGTACAATGCTCTGCACACTGTAAGTACTCATTAAATACCACTGATTGACACACACCCTCGAAGGCTCAAAATAAGAGAGGTTAATTTGGTTTTTCCCAAGAGAAATTCAGTTGAGAAATATGATGTAGAAATACCCAGTACTTTTAAATTGTGTGCGTACCGTGCGCAAATCACTGTGCTAAGCACTTGGGAGAGGCCAATACAACAGAGTTCCCTGCCCATAATGAGTTTAGAACCTAGGGTCAGCTTTGGAAGAGTGTTGGAAACACAGCTTTCCTAGAAGGAAAGAATCTCATTACTTTTGACTTTCCTGAGTTCTGCTTTTTTTTTAAAAAAAAAAGGTATTTGTTAAGTGCTTACTATGTGCCAAGCACTGTACTAAGCGCTGGGATAGATAGAGGCTAATCAGGTTGGACACAGTCCCTGTCCTACAGGGGGTTTGCAGTCTTATTCCCCATTTTACAGATGAGGGAACTGAGGCCCAGAGAAATGAAGTGACTTGCCCAAGGCCATTCAGCAGAGCCACTTGGGTGGTGGAGTCAGGATTAGAACCCAGGTCCTTCTGACTCTCAGGCCCGTGCTCTATCCACTAGGCCGAGTTGCTCTTGCAGTGTGGGCAGGGATTGTCTCTCTTTATTGCTGAATTATAGTTTCCAAGTGCTCAGTACAGTGCTCTGCACACAGTAAGCGCTCAATAAATACGATTGAGTGAATGAATCTACTCCTGATTTTCTGAGTGACTTTTGTTAAATCACTTCTCTTTGCTATTTGGCTTTTCCTCCTAATAATAACTGTGATATCTGTCAACCGCTTACTATGTACCAAGCACTGTACTAAACGCTGGGGTAGACACACCAAAAAAGCAGATTGATCCAATCCCTGTCCCACCTGAGGCTAGCAGTCTAAGTAGGAGGGAGAACAGGTATCGAATCTCCACCTGATAGATGAGGAAACTGAGGCCCGAATAAGTGAAGAGTTTTGTTCTGTTGTCTGTCTCCCCTTTCTAGACTGTGAGCTCGTTGTTGGGTAGGGATTGTCTCTCTCTCTTGCTGAATTGGACTTTCCAAGCGCTTAGTACAGTGCTCTGCGCACAGTAAGCCCTCAATAAATACGATTGAATGAATGTAAGTGAATACTATCGAATGACTGAATGAATGAAGTGACTTACCCAAGTTCACCCAGCAGGCAAGTGGCAGAATAATAATAATGATGATGGTATGTGTTAAGCACTCACTAGGTGCCAAGCTCTGTTCTAAGAGCGGAATGAGGATTAGAACCCAGATCCTCTGACTCTTTCTAAGCAGCTCGACTCAGTAGAAGGAGCACGGGCTAGGGAGTCAGCGGTCATGGGTTCAAATCCCAGCTCCGCCCCTTGTCAGCTGTGTGATTTGGGGCAAGTCACTTAACTTCTCTGTGGCTCAGTTGTCTCATCCGTAAAACGGGCATTAAGACTGTGAGCCCCACGTGGGACAACCTGATCACCTTGTATCCTCCCCAGCGCTTAGAACAGTGCTTTGCACCTAGTAAGTACTTAACAAATGCCATCATATTAGGCCCCCCGCTGCTGCTTCTCCTTCCGATAACGGTAACAATGACCATCCTGCTCACAGGTGGAATGATTCATTTCATCCATTCAGTCAACAGTATTTATCGAGCGCTTACCCTGTGAGAAGCACTGTACTGAGCGCTTAGGAGAGTACCAGAGAGCAATAAAGAGACATTCCCCACCCACGACGAGTTTAAGGTCCAGAGCCATCCGGGCGAGGGGTTTTAAGTTCCTCAGAAGATGAGGTCTCGGAGAATTTCCTAGGAGCCCATGGACTGCTATTTTGCACATGAATTAAACTACTTGAAGGACAAAAGCGAGAGGCTCACGTCAGCACTGCTGACAAACACTAGGAGAAATCAGAATTAGAATCTCTTTCCAATCTCCAAACCAGAAGGAAACAACGGGAAAAACCACCCAAAAAAAAGATTCATTTTTGCCTAATCACACAGTAGTGCCGGCCAAGTTTGGGGGAACAAGAGGCTGGCGGAGCCTGCAATTAGCTAATTGTGAGCAGGTTTAGAGGCCCAGTACGGCCATTTGCTGGGAAGTCACTGGAAACCTATTGCCATGGGGACTGCGGGGAATGGGATGAAAATCCTAACGTGATAGGACGCTCTGAAACCTCGCAGGGCGGAAAGGCCGCAGAAACACGTTCAAGTGAAATCGTATTAATTATATTAAAACACCACATGTGATACTTAAAAGCACATGTCCTCCGGACAAGCCGCCCGACCTAATGGGTAGAGCCCGGGCCTGGGAGTCAGGAGGTCGTGGGTTCTAATCCCCATTCCGCCACCTGCCCGCCGTGTGACCTTGGGCAAGTCACTTTGCTTCTCTGGGCTGCAGGTCCCTCATCTGTAAAAGGGGGATTAGGACTGTGAGCCCTGTGTGAGACAAGGACTGTGTACAACCCGATTATCTTGTGTCTACCCTAATGCTTAGAACAGTGCCTGGCACATAGTAAGCACTTAATAAATACCTTTTTCATTATTATTATTATTATTATTATTATTATTAAGAGGTCTTTCCCAACCAAGCCTTCATTTCCTCTTCTTCTGAACCTTTCTGAGCTGCCCTTGAACTTGGATTTGCTCTCTCTAATCACCCCTCCCTCATCCCCATAGCACTTACGTGTCTGTTCTACTGTTATACGCTCCCAAGCGCTCAGTACACTGCTCTGCACACAGTAAGCGCTCAATAAATATTAGTGACTACTGCCTATGTCCATATCTGTCACATTAATTTATATTAATTTCTATCTCCTCCTCTAGATTGTAAACTCACTGTGAGCAAGGAACATGCCTACCAATGCTGTCATATTGTACTCTCCCAAGCGCTTAGGACAGTGCTCTGCCCTCAGTAAGCGCTCAATAAATACGATTGATTGCCAGGTTTCTGGTTCTGAAAACTCTCAATCAATATCAGTGGCATCTAATGAGCTCTTACTGCGGGCAGAGGAGTGTACTAAGCGCTTGGGAGAATCCAGTAGAGTGGGTAGGTGTGATGATTCTAATCCCAGTTCCGCCACTTGTCTGCTGTGTGATCTTGGGCAAGTCACTTCACTTTTCTAGTCCTCAATTACCTCATTTTGGGATAAAGGCTTTGAGCCCCAGGTGGGAGAGGGACTGTGTCCAACACGATTATCTTTTCCGTACCCCAGCCCTTAGAACAGTGCTTGACATGATCTCCCTCCACAATTATAAAGCCAAATTTGGTGGGGAAAACGGCAGTTTTCCATGCGGCGCCAACCGTCTGGAGAGAATCAGCAGCTGAGAGGTGGGAGAACGACATGATCAGCAGATGATCGGTTGCTTTTTTTACAAAAAAACCCCTAAAAATGGGAGAAAAGATGCAGAAGGAGGCGTGGCCTAGCATAACCCACCTTCTGATGACGCGAGTCTGCTTTGGATTCAACAGAGAAGCAGACTGGCCCAGTGGAAAGATTTAGCCCCTGGGAACCAGAGGGCCTGGATTCTAATCCCGGCTCCGTCACGTACCTGCGGTGTGACCCAGGTACTTGTCTGTCACTTGCCTGTCCCCCGGTTCTCCTGTTCTTCCTCCTACTTGGGCTGCGAGCCCCACGCAGGACAGAAACGGTGTCCAACCTAATTGACTTATATCTAGGCGAGCGCTTAGAGCAGTGCTTGGCACGTACTAAGTGCTTAAGAAATAAAACCATTAAAAAAAAACCCAAGAAACCACAAAAGAGTCAGAAGAAAAAGTCGCGCGTCCTGTCAGACAAGAGCGACTGGACATCTCAAGTTTCCTTAGCATGGCGTATTGCAAGAACACGATTCCTGTACTAGAGGGGAGTCAGGTGTACCCGAAAGAGTCATTCATTCATTCAATCGTATTTATTAAGCGCTTACTGTGTGCAGGGCACTGGACTAAGCACTTAGGCAGGACGTTTTATTCGGGAGGGCCACCTCACACTGTTTCTCCCAGCGTCCTTTGGTGCCCTTGTCAGAGGTTCCTCGTCTACCGGACGGGGGTCGTGTCGGCTAATTCTGTTGCATTGTATGTTCCCGAGTTCTGAAAAGTGTCCAACAAGTAGTCACCAAGGCGTCGGTGGCCAAAGTCCAAAAATCTGTTCCGCCGGGATCAGACTCTGAGGTTGAGTTTAACGGGCAGGGGGAGGGCAGTGTTTAGTACAGTGCTCTGTATGCAGGAAGCGCTTAATAAATACCACCGACTGATCGACTGGTTGGCTTGGACCACATCGACTCGTGGACGGGGGCCTGGGAGTCGGAAGGACCTGGGTTCCCACCCCGGCTCCGCCACTTGTCTGCTGTGTGACCTTGGGCAAGCCACATCCCCTCTCTGGGTCTCGGTTCCCTCATCTGTAAAATGGGGACTGAGACCGTGAGCCCCACGTGGGACCGGGACTGTGTCCAACCCCATCCGCTTGTAGCGGCCTCAGCGCTTAGCACAGTACCTAGTGTCCAGAGTTAGCGCTTCAGAGATACCATTATTTTTATTATCACTGCTATTATTACGCCCTAGAACGGGAAGAGTTGAAATCCCCCGAAGAAAATCCAGCTGACAAGAAGATTGCCAATCCACCCCACCCTCCAAACTCCTCTCCTGCCTCCCGGCCCCGTGATTTTTATATCACGGCCCGCTGAAGTGCTACTTGTTGCGAAGGGCCTACTCCTCTCTTCCCCATCTGACAGCAGCCTCAAAGCCCCCGGCCCCACCACGGCCAAAAGAACCGAGATTTGCCGACGGAGCCGGGAGGGTTCCCATGGCAACGGCTTCCTCGGCGGTCTCTGTTGCAGGCGGAAACTTTGATCTCCACCGGTGGCTGCTGCTATTTCTCTCCGAGATGCACAAACAGAGAGGAGGGGAAGAAGGGAGGGGGGGGGGGGGGTGAAGAAAAGAAAGTTTACTGTTGGCAGAGGGAGAAGAAGGAATTAATTACGCAGCCACACTCCCCTAATCAATCTCAGCATCTCCTGTGGAATTCCTGGCTTGTAGGGAAACACGTTACTACTCGAGACCGCGCTCAGTACAGTGCTCTGCAAACAATAAACGCTCAATAGATAGCATTGGTTGACTGACTGGTTGACTGAGAAGAGGGGCTGGCTGCCTGGCACGTAGTAAGCACTTACCAAACACCATAATAATAATGACTATTATTATCATCACTCTCCCCTTGCCTCTCATCACCCCGGGCGTGAGTGGGTCCGCTGCGTTAGGGGAAAGAGGGGCCATTCGTCCATTGATTCGGTTGAATTTATTGAGCGTGTGCGGAACACTGTAGTAAGCACTTGGAAGAGGCAATCCATCAATAAACAGACACATTCCCTGCCCACAGTGAGCTTTCCAGGAGAGTGAACCCCCGTAACTCTGGTGGGAATCTGAGTTGGTGGACTTTTGCTCTGGGATAAGCACTTACTATATGATAGGCACTGTATTAAGCGTTGGGGTAGATAGAAGGTAATCGGGCTGGACACAGTCCCTGTCCCACCTGGGGCTCAGAGTCTTAATCTCCATTTTGCAGACGTCTCAGCCTTGGCTTCCGGAGGGTTCCGTCCCTGGGTTTTGTACAGGGCTTGGGCATCCATGGGTGCGAACTAAGCACTTGGTTAGGGGATTAAGGCCGCTCTGGCAATCCGGGGCCCTCTGACACTGCCGGGATTAAAACCCGGGTCCTTCTGACTCCCAGGCCCGCGCTCTATCCACCGGGCCACACTGCTCCTTTGGAATGAGCAAGAGGCGGAGGCCAAGGACCTGCCGAGAAAGCAGGAAGGACTAAATCCTTTTGTCGAGACAGAAGAAAAGCTCCTGTCTGACTTCCAAAACCCCGGGCGACTTCACCCAATGCACAAAGGAGCCATCTGGGAAAAAAAAAAAAAAAATCCCAGGGGAATCGTAGTGGGTGGAATTGGGTTTGTTCACTTTCTCAAAAATGGTATTTAGTCAGTGCTTGTCATGTGATAGAGCACACGCTAAGCCCTGGGTTGAGGTCTGAGGGAGTCCTACACGGGTAGCCACGATCTCACATGAAGCTCATACCCTAAAAGGGAGGGAGAGCAGGTATCTTATCCCATTTTAGAGATGAGGACGTGGAAGCCCAGAGAGGTCAAGAGACTGGCCCGGGGTCACCCAGCAGGCCGGTGACAGGGCTGGGAGTAGAGAGGCGGGGTTCCAATCCCAGCCCCGCGCTCTTTCCGCTAGGTCACTCTGCCGGACGGTCTCCAGTCGCCTCCGTCTTCGGTCCACGACCCCCGGGACGGGTCCCAGATGTCTTTATGTCTTTGCGGGGGGTTCCGATTCTGACCTCCAGCCTGCCCCGGCCCATCAGCGCTGTAGGGCGGGGGGCCTCCGTGAGGGCCTAGTACAGCCGACCCCCACCTTCTCCCCACCCCCACCATCTCCTCCCTACCCCTGCAGCCCGGCCTCATTCAGCGCAGCGGCCTCCCTGCCTGGCACAGCCCACTCACCCTTTCTTCAAACCACCCATTTTTAGAACGGGAACCGCGGCGGCGAGGAGAAGATGCCGAAGGGGATGCTGAGAATGTGGCCACTCCACGGCAACGGCGGGGAGGGGGTCCCTCCGTCTCCGGAAAACGCTGCCCCGAGGGCGGAAGGGTAGCAGTCGAACAAGCAAGCAAATAATCGTATTTATTGAGCGCTTACTGTGTGCGGAGCATAATAACAGTGATATCTGTTAAAGAGCGTACTGTGTGCCACTCCTAAGCGCTGGGGTGGATACAAGCAAATCCAGTTGGACACGGACCCCGTCCCATGTGGGGCTCGCCGTCTCAATCCCCATTTTACAGACGAGATAACTGAGGCACAGAGAAGTGAAGCGATGTACTCAAGGTCCCACAGCAGACGTGGCGGAGCGGGGATTAGAACCCATGACCTTCCGACCTCCGGGCCCGTGCTCTATCCACAAGGCCGAGCTGTACTAAGCGCTTGGGAGAGTATGATATAGCAATAAATAGACACATTCCCCCGCCCGAAATGACCTAACACTCTAGAGGGGGAGACAGAGGTTAATATAAATGAATAAATTACATTATTAATTAAATTATAAAGCAGAGATACCACCCCTAATCTGTCTCGGGAGGGAACTCTGCATGTTCCCATTTAAACCCCATCCACACGGTTTCTCTGGGCACATTTAGCTAGTTCCCTACCCAGTACTATCAGTCAGTCAGTTTGTATTTATTGAGCGCTTACTGTGTGCAAGGCACCCTACTAAGTGCTTGGGAGAGGACGATAGAACAGTATAACAGTTACATTCCCTGTTCACAACCAGCTTACAGTCTAGAGGACGTACACACGAAGAGCCCATGGAAAGACCTTACAGCTGTAAGCTCATTCTGGGGGGGGGAAACGTGGCTTCCGACTCTGTTAGATTGTACTCTCCCAAGCGTTTAGTACAGTGCTCATCACATAGTAGCGCTCAATAGATACGATTGATTGATTGAAGGCTGGGAGTCAGGAGACCCAGGTTTTCAGTTCTTCCCTTGGTGGGCTATGGGAGTTTGGACAAGCCACTGAACCTCTCTGGGCCTCAGTCTCTTCTTCTGTAAAATGGGAATATGTTACCAGTTCTCCTTCCCTCTGAGATCTTCCTTCTTAGGGAAGTAGCAGGGTCTAGTGGAAAAGAGCAAGGGCCCGGGAGCCAGAGGTCTTGGATTCCGATCCCGGCTCTGCCATTTCCCTGCTGCGTGACCACGGGCAAGTCGCTTCACTTTTCTGGGCCTCGGTTTCCTCATCTGTAAAATGGGGATTCAATACCCGTCCTCCTCTAGACTGAAAGTTCGTTATGGGTAGGGAATGTGTCTTTATATAGTTATGGCTTACTCTCCCAAGTGCTTAGTACAGTGCTCTGCACACAGTAAGTGCTCAATAGATACAATCGATTCCCTCCCGTTTAGACTGTGAGTCTCGTGCGGGCCGAGGATTGGCTCTCCCCCGGCGTTTAGTATGGTACTTGTCACGTAGTGAGTTCTTTATTACGATTATTAGATCACAAGAGCTCGAGGGGCAGGGACTGTGTCTGACCCGATCCTCTTGGCCAGCGCTTAGTACAGTGCCGGTCAACACAGTAAGCACTTAACGGATTATCATTATGATTACTAGAATGCAAGCCCCAAGAGGCCCGAGTCCCTCCGATCTACCCCCAGACCCCTCAAACGTCCGCCACGGACCCCTCCGGCCGAGGGTGACGTCTCGGCACCGGGCCTCCGGTCCGATCCCAGTGGAAGGCGGCATTCCAACCTTCTCCTTCTCCCCGGCATTACCGTTCCTGCCTCCCCTCCCCCATCGCCCCCGCCTTTCTCTCCCTCCTGCCTCTCTCCTTTTCCCTCACTATTTTTGCTTCACTTGTTGCTCATCACCGTGGGAGGAAAGTCGGCCTTCAATTAGTGAGCATTCATGGCGGGGGCCTCGCCCGCCCTATGGTTGCCATGGCTACCGCTGGTATGAACCAGAGCGGCCCGCCTCACGGGAGGGGGTTCAAAATGAGGGGCCGGTCCGGGAGGGTGAGGGGCGAGGGGGTCCGGGATGGTTGGGGGGGGCGGGGGCAGGGGGACGTCGGGAGGATCGGCCAAGGATCCAAAGTTTGGGGGTGGGATAGGGTGGGTCGCTCACCCCGTCTACCGGCTGGGCCTACGGACGGATAGGGAAGCATCTAGCGAGGTCTAGCGTCACCCTGACCTGCTCCCTCTATTCATTCCCCCTCCCAGCTCCACAGCACTTATGTCCATCTCTGCAATTTCTTTATTTCTATTCACGTCCGTCTCCCCCTCCGGCCTGTCAGCTCGAGGAGGGAGGGGAATGTGTCTGTCATACCGCTGATTCGTACCCTCCCGAGCGCTTAGAAGGGTGCTCTGCACACGGTAAGCGCTCAGTAAATACGATCGACTGAATGGCTAGTGATAGAGCCTGGACCTGGGAGTCAGAAGGGCCCTGTTTTTAATCCCGGCTCCGCTTCTCGTCTCCCGGATGACCTCGGTCAAGTCACTTCACTTCTCATTTCCCTTATCTGTAAAATGGGGATGAAGACCGCGAGCCCATGTGGGACGGGGACGGTGCCCGACCCGATTAGCTTCTATCTACCCCAGCGCTTAGTCCAGGGCCCGGCACGTAATAAGCGCTCAACAAATACCATTTAAAAAACAATAACAACTGGTCGGTTTCCTTCATTCCATTTCCCCGGAGCCCAGCTGCGCTATTCAAGTGAGGCACGTTTGGGTTCAAGAGGCGACCCTTAGCGAGGATTACGCTGAATCGACTCTCCCGAAGGTTGCTGGGAACTCCTCCATAGAATGAGGCCCTCGCTCTCAGAGAGGGGAAGAAGAGGCCGAGGACAATGGGAGACCTATAAGAAGCCACACAATCCCTCAGTGTTTTTCAGAGACTTGATTTTCCCAGGGCCGCTGGTCGCGTGAAGAGGCCGATCTATAGATCTCGCAATCTCTGGCAGAAATAACTTGAAATCACACCAAAGGAACCCTAAACTTGACCCACCCGACCCCCCCCCGGCCACTTAAAGCCAAACCTGTCCCCGCACAGAGGGTGAAGTTCTGTTTCCACGGCACTTTATAATCGGCAATAGTTTTCACTGCTGTTTATTCGCAGTTATATTAGTATTATATATTACTAATATATTTATATTAGTAGGATGTCTGTCCTCTAAATGAGGTCACACTGAGCTAGGGCATATCTGGTCATCATAAGCGAGCGACAGTGTTAAAGGGTGCTGGGTTTTTCAGTGATTTCCGAGGTTTCCTGCCCTCAAAAATGATACTTTAATTATCCCGGGTACGGTAAGGCATCTGCAAATACAAACCAGCAGGAGCGAGAGGTCTCTCGGCTCGGGCCTTGAAAAGGAATCTCGGCCACATTCTCTGAATTTAAAAGTGAGACCAGGTGTGGGAGAATGGGGAATTAGGGTTATAATAATAGGGCTGATGATAATAATGAGGGTTAATAATAATTTGTTAAGCGCTTACTATGTATCAATCACTGTTCTAAGCGCTGGGGTAGATACAAGGTAATCAGGTTGTCCCACGTGGGGCTCACAGTCTTAATCCCCATTTTGCAAATGAGGTAACTGAGGCCCAGAGAAGTTAAGTGGCTTCCCCAAGGGCACACAGCAGATAAGTGGTGGAGCCAGGATTTGAGCCCAGATCCTCTGACTCCCAAACCCCTGTTCTTTCCACTAAGCCATGCTGCTTCTCAGGGTTCAGGAAGTCGTTGTGCATGAAAGAAACACTTTTATTCTTCCAGAGCCCTTTGGTGTTAGTGATCTCATTTCATCTACCCTGGGAGGTACAGGCAGATATTTTTATATTATCCCCATTTTACAGAAGAGGTCACTGAGGCCCAGAGAGGTCACATGACCAGCCGAGGATCACATTGTAGGCCAGTGGCACCGACCTAGAACACCAGTCTTGTTTTTTTTTTTCTTTATGGTACTCGTTAAGTGCTTACTATGGGCCAGGCACTGTGCTAAACAGTGGGGTAGAGACAAACTAATCAGATTGGACACAGTTCACCTCCCACACGGGACTCACATGTCTTCATCCCCATTTTACAGGTGAGGCAACGGAGGCCCAGAGAAGGGAAGCGACTTAGCCGAGGTCACCCGGCAGACAAGGGGCAGAGCCGGGATTAAAACCCAGGTCCCTCTGACTCCCGGGCCCGTGCTCTGTCCGTTAGTTCATGTGCTTCTCCAGTCTACACTCTATCCGCTATATGACGCTTCACAGTAACACCACCTTAGGCCCCAATAAACCAGCGTCCTATCTCTTTAGAGGCACGAAAGGATGATGGGATAATAACGTGATGATCGCTCCTTTTGACCTCCATCCTTCTGGGGGGCTACCTTCTAAAATCCCTACCATTTCCCCCCGATATCCCACTGTCCTCGCCTTTACTTTAACCAGTCTTGGACCAAATTGACATTTTCTCCCCGCACAGCTTCCCGGCCTAACAAATTCCAAGTTCTTACTTCCTGCTGGGTGAATAAGTACCTCCCTCTTTGGCGTGAATCTACCACCTTCAAGCTTCCGTGGTAATCTTTGATTTTGATAACAGTGTGGGGCGAAGGTAATCGCGTCAGTGATATTTGAATGGGAAAAGAGATGTTTGGATTTGGGCTTTGTGATTTCAGTAATGCGAAGAGGCTGTCAACCCACAAAAATATTCAACACCAGCCTCAGAACCATCATTTGCTGAGTGGAATGTTTTATTGGATTTATCCCTTATGACGGTCCCGGAAGACCGAATGTGCCGATTCAACTGAGGGGGGAAAGGGAGAGGCAGAGGAGTTAAGAAGCTTGCCCAGATTAATTCATCCAGCAGCTCTAGAACTCTCAAGCCTGGAGTTCTAGATCTTTCTATACAAACACAGGGTTCCTCTAATGGCCACGATATGAATAAGCCTCATATGAAAGCGACGCTATTCCAAATTTTATTGATGTCCACTGGGCTTCAGCTTGCGAGCTCCAAAGAGGACGGTCTGAATTCTAATGTGCCGTTATTATTATTATTATTGTTAAGAACTCACCGTGCATCGAGGAGTGTTCTAAGCGCTGGGGTAGATACAAGTTAAGCAGGTCGGACACCGTCCCTGTCCCACGAGGGGTTCCCGGTCTAAGGAGGAGGGAGGACGGGGATTGAATCCCCATTTTCCAGATGGGGAAATGGAGGCCCAGAGAAGTGAAGTGACTCACCCAAGGTCACACTCACCCAAGGTGACGGAGCCGGGATCAGAATCCAGGTCCTCTGACTCCCAGGCCCGGGCTCTTTCCACTAGGCCACGTGGGCTTCCCATGATATGATCTATGCAATGTTTATGTCTTGGGTCCGTGTAAGTATTTGCTTCGTCGACTCTTATACGCTCGGTCGTTTCTTTAAAGCGGGGATTGATTCACGCAGGATTCTGGGGAAGGAGACGCTCCAATGAAAAGCTAGATGTTAGTTTGAAAGGAGTAAACAAAAGATCTTTTATTTGAAGAGCTCCCTTTCCATCCTTTTCTAAGCAATTCAAAGCAACTTGAGATTGCTGCTCTTACACGGAAAGCTGGAAGAATTGGGTTGATTCCCAAGTGCTTGTCAAATGCTGCCTGAATTTAAATTCATTTACTGCCACTGTTTGAACTCCAGGAATTCTTTCAGGGGAACCGACTAGGAAGCTGAAGGCGGTGTATTTTTGATTCCTCAAAATGCTCTGTGGTGATTTTCCTGATCGGAAAGAGTCACCTTGGTTTCAGAAATAAAGGGATGGAGGTAGGATTCTTCTTCCGGTAAGCTTGTCGTGGACCAACTTGCCTGCCGTGTGACCTTGAGCAAGTCATTTCAGTTCTCTGGACTTCAATTGCCTCATCTGAAGAATGGGGATTAAGACTGTGAGCCCCATGAGGGACAGGGGCTCTGTCCCACCTGATTAGCTTGGATCTACCCCACGCTTAGAACAATGCCCAGCACATAGTAAATGCTTAACAAATAATTTTTTTTTTTAATCTGTTGGATTGTACTCTCCCAAACACTCAGTACACTGTTCTGCACCTAGTAAGCGTTCAATAAACACCACTGATGACGATATGAATAGCTGAAATAGAAGCAAATACTGACAGTCACTCTTTCGTCCAGACATGCAATTCATTCATTCATCTATTCAATAGTATTTACCGAGTGCTTATTTTTCTCTTTGTTGTGGAATTGTTGTGGAATTAGGAAGCAGCGTGGCTCAGTGGAAAGAGCATGGGCTTTGGAGTCAGAGGTCATGGGTTCGAATCCCGGCTCGGCCACTTGTCAGCTGTGTGACTTTGGGCAAGTCACTTAACTTCTCGGGGCCTCAGTTACCTCATCTGTAAAATGGGGATTAAGACCGTGAGCCCCACGTGGGACAACCCAATTCCCCCTGTGTCTACCCCAGTGCTTAGAACAGTGCTCGGCACATAGTAAGCGCTTAACAAATACCAACATTATTAATTGAACTTTCCAAGCACTTAGTACAGAGCTCTGCACACAGTTAAGTGTTCAATAAATACGACTGACTGAATGAATGAATGTGCAGAGCACTGTACTAAGCGCTTGGGAGAGTATAATCCAACCATAAGCAGACACGCTCACATTCCCCGCCCACAGCGAGTTCAGCATCTTATTCCTATTAAAAATTCCCAAATCAACCAATCAGTGGTATTTATCGAGCGCTTACCGTGTGCAGAACACCGTGCCAAGATCTTGGGAAAGAGCAACACGGTAGAACTGGTAGATGTCATCGATTAGACCGTAAGCCCGTCGAACGGCAGGGACCGTCTCTATCTGTTGCCGACTTGTTCATTCCAAGCGCTTAGTACAGTGCTCTGCACATAGTAAGCGCTCAATAAATACTATTGAATAAATACTATTGAATCCTTGCCCACAGAGATAGAGGGTAATCACCACAGAAGCAGAGTTTGAAGGAGGAAGGCGGGCGGGGATTTAATCCACATTTTATAGATGAGAGAGTTGAGACCCAGAGCGGCCTTCCCCAGAGGTCACACAGCAAGCGGGTTGGGGGAGTCGGGATTGGAACCCAGGACTCCCGATTCCCGGTCTTGTGCCCCGTCTCCCAGGACCCGCTGCTTCTCAATCTTTGAGCTGCCTTTTCCTTAGAGTAACCTCTTTCCTTCTTCTCTTCCTCTTGCCTGTTGCAGGCAGGACAGGGCTGCTTGCTGATCTCTTGCCCAGTTTTGCTGTGGATACTATGTCAGGTATTCCATGATTTAACTCTTTATTGACCTGTTCCTCTATCCTGTCTGTCTGTCCAGCTCTGCACCGACCACTAATCTCCCTGCCATTCTACATTTCGGTGTGCGTCCGCGTGTGTGCGTGTTTGGAAAGAAGCATCCGTGTCGGTGATCTTTCTCCGGGTGAACCGGCTGCTTTGGAATAATAATAATAATAGTAATGATGGCGTTTGTCAAATGCTTACTTTGTGTCCAGCACTGTTCTAAGCTCTGGAGGAGCTAATCAGGTTGGACGCAGTCCGTGTCCCACCTGGGGCTCAGAGTCTTAATCCTCATTTTATAGAGGAGGTAACGGAGGCACGGAGAAGTGAAGTGACTTGCCCGAGGGTCACCCAGCAGACAAGTGGCGGAGCTGGAATTAGAACCCAGGTCCTTCTGACTCCCAGGCCCCGGCTCCATCCTCTAGGCTGCTTCCCAAGAGGCTGCCGTTTTGGAATTCTATCCTAGGGATGGGGAAGGGCTCGCTGACACGGGGCTTCGAGATAATGACGGCATTTATGAAGCGCAGACTATGCGCCAAGCACAAGATAATCAGATCCAGTCTCCGTCCCACCCAGGGGCTCACGAGGTAGAGGAGAGAGAGAGGGTGTCCGTGTCCCACTTTACAGGTGAGGAGACCGAGGCCCAGAGAGGTTAAGTGGCTAACCCAAGGTCACACAGCAGACCAATGGCAGAACGGGGGATAGAACTGACTCCCAGTCTCATGCTTTTTCCACCATGCCACGGTGGGAACATCTGAGCAAGGGCAGAGAGTCTCGGGGCAATTAACAGCACCGATAGATGCTGATGACCTGTATCCACCCCAGCGCTTAGTACAGTGCTTGGCATATATTAAGTGCTTAGAGAAGCAGCGTGGCCTAGTGACTACAGCCCGGGCCTGGGAGTCAGAAGGAACTGGGTTCTAGTCCCGGCTCGGCCATTTCTCCGCCGGGTGGCCGTGGGCAAGTCACTTCACTTCTTTGGGGCTCAGTTCCCTCATCTGTAAAATGAGGATTAAGACTGTGAGCCCCAGGCGGGACAACCTGATTAGTTCGTGTTTACCTCGGCGCTTAAAACGGTGCCTGGCATATAGTAAACTCTTAACAATTGCCATAAAAAAGTGCTTCATTAACCCCACTATTATTATTATCTTTGGTGTCCTGTTTCACACCTCACATCCTTCCCCACTGAATCAATTCATCAGTGGTATTTTTTGAGGGCCTACCGGGTGCAGAGCAGTGTATTAAGTGCTCGACAAAGTACAATAAAATAGAGTTGGTAGAGGGGATTCCCTGCCCACGAGGAGCTTACAGTCCGCAGGGGGAGACAGACATTAAAATAAATTACAGCCAGGGGAGATAGGGTAGAATTGTACAAAAGAGAAGCAACGTGGCCCAGCGGAAAAAGCCCGGGCCTGGGAGTCAGGAGACCCGGGTTCCAAACCCGGTTCTGCCACTTACCTTCTGTGTGACCTTGGGCAAGTCATCTAACTTCTTCCGGCCTCCGGTGCCTCACCTGTAGAATAAGAATAACATACCTGATCTCCCTCCTGCTTAGAAGTGAGTCCCCCGTGGGACAGAGAATGTTTCCGACTTGACGGTCTTTTCTCCGATTCAGTGTTTGGCAGACGGTAAGCGCCCAACAGAGAAATACCACCATTATTATTATGAAAAGAAATAAAAGGTGGCGAGTTTCGGGAGGGAAAGTCTGTGGAATAAATGGGGTCTTTGTCCTACAATCCATCGATGGTATTTATTGAGCGTTTAATGTGTGACGAACACTGTATTGATCTCCTGGGAGAGTTCAGTACAACAGAGTTCGTAGAGCCAGCTCTGGCAGGACGTGGGGGAGAAGTCGGCGGAGCGAGAGATGAGATCAAGGTGCAGGGTACGCTCTTTTTAGGCAGAGAATGTGTCTATTTATTATTCATTCAGTCATTAAATCGTATTTATTGAGCGCTTACTGTGTGCTGAGCACCGTACTAAGAGAGAAAATCCCTGCCTCCAGTGAGCTCACACTCTATTGTCCTCTCTCAAGCGCGTAGTTCAGTGGTCTGCACACAGTAAGCGCTCAATAAATACGACCGAACGAATGAATGAAAAGGAGTAGGTTGGCATAAGAGGAGCCAAACCGAGCCCCCAGACTCCGGAGGCGTCGCACCCAGAAACGTTCCGACTGGGAGCCCGGCCTCTTCCCCTTGTGTTTCCAGAGTGGGTGTTCGTCGGCCTGGTCATCCTGGGAGTCTTCCTCTTCTTCCTGCTGGTGGGCATCTGCTGGTGCCAGTGCTGCCCGCACAGTTGCTGCTGTTACGTCCGTTGTCCGTGTTGCCCGGATTCCTGCTGCTGCCCCAGGGCTTGTGAGTGACCGGATCATCCTCCCCGGGGACCCGCCCCCTGCGACCTCTCCCCGAAACCTCTCGTCTCCCTCGCAGTGTGTGGCTCGTCCGCACCTTCATACCTCTCTGGTGGCCGTGTTGACCAGAGAGACTTTTCAGCCCTAGTCAAGGAAGCATTTGACCCCCCGCCCCAGGGTTTCTTCTTGACTTTAGTGACTACCAGGTGGGGTGAAGCAGTGTATCCTAGTGGATAGAGCCCGGGTCTGGGTGTCAGAAGGACCTGAGCTCTAATCCCGGCTCCGCCGCTTGTCGGCAAGTCACTTCCCTTCTCTGTGCCTCGGTTCCCTCATCTGTAAAATGGAGATGAAAGCTGTGAGCCCCTATGTGGGCTGTGTCCAACCCGATTATCTCGTATCTACCCCAGCGATCAGTACGGTGACCTGCATATAGTAAGCGTTTAACAGATGCCACAATTATTATTGAAAGAACGGGTTTGCCCAAGCCCGAGGAAATGCTGGGAAAGCCCCAGTTGCTTCTCCCGGTCCAACCCACCAGAGCCAAAACTTGGTAAACCAAAATGGCTGCCTTCCGGGGAAGAAGAAATGGGGTGGGTTTGGGTCGAGTGGGTCCGGGGAGGGAAGAGGAGAACTCCGTTTGGATCGGGCCGGCGCAAACTCTCCTCACGTTGCTCTGGCGGCTGTGAGGTGGACGTTCGGGAGGATGGGGGAGGGTGGGGGTGTGATTTGCCCTGTCCTTTTCCGTCTCCCGTCGCAGTGTATGAAGCGGGCAAAGCCGCCAAGGCCGGGTACCCTCCTGCCATCTCCAGCACCCCCGGTCCGTACTACATTCCCTCCGTCCCCGTGGGCAGCGTCTCCTCTTCGGCCATGCTGATGGACAAGCCCCACGCGCCTCCCCTCGCCCCGAGCGACTCCGTTGGAGGAAGCCAGAACGGTAACTCATGCATTCCCCGAGGCCTCAGCGCTCTCCTCTCCCTCGTCAACCCTGTCCACCGTTCATTCAATCGTATTTTTTGAGCGCTTACTGTATGCGGAGCATTGTGTCAAGCACTTGGGAGGACAACATGACAATACACGGACACGTTCCCCGCCCACATCGAGTTTACAGTCTAGAGGGATGAGCTGACCATCAGTCAGCGATATTTACCGAGCACCTACCGAGGTTACCGAGCACTTGGGAGAGTCCACCAGTCAATCGATCGTATTTATCGAGTGCTTACAACGTGCAGAGCACTGTACTAAGCGCTTGGGGGAGGACAACATGGCAATGTAACAGATTGATAGACACGTTCCTTGAACAACAATGATCTTAGAGGGAAAGAGCACACTGCCTGCCCTCGAGCGCTTAGAACGGTGCTTGGCACATAGTAAGCGCTTAACAAATACCATCGTCATCGTCTATTGCGTGCAAAGCCGTACGATTCCTGCCAATATGATGGGTCGAAAATGTGCCCGGCATCTCTAGGTTAAGTAATTTGTTTCTGACAACATTTCACACCTTTACCGAATGTCCAGAGAGATGATAAAAATAATAATAAAAATGACTGTAGCATTTGGGTAAGCACTTACTATGTTCCAAACACTGTACTAAGCCCAGGGGTAGATCAGTCAATCAATCGGTCGTATTTATTGAGCGCTTGCCTTGTGCAGAGCACTGTACTAAGCACTTGGGGGAGGAAAATATAACAAAAAACAGACACACCTTCCCTGCCCACAGTGAACTTAGAGAGACGCTAATCAGTTTGGACAGAGTCCCTGGCCTACATGGGGCTCACAGTCTCAATCCCCATTTTCCAGATGAGGGAACTGAGGCCCGGAGAAGCGCAGTGACTTGCCGAAGGTCTCCCAAGAGATAAGCACTTTACACACAGTAAGCGCTCAGTAAATACGATTAAATGAAAATGGAAGAGCCGGGATCAGAAGCCGGGTCTTTCCGACTTCCGGGACCGCGCTCTCTCCACTGGGCCACAGAGCTTCTCCACGTGGTATTTCACGGCACGTGCTAATCTACGTCAGATCAGGTCATGATCTAAGAGGGAGGAAGACCAGATATTCCCAAATCACCGCGGCGAGAGGCTGCCGGTGATAACGTCGTGTCTTATAATTAAGTTGAACGTATGCATAATTAGAAGCTGGATTGGGACTGGAGGAGGGAGGGAGGCATCTCCACTCGCGTGGCCTTG
The DNA here is from genome assembly GCF_004115215.2 of Ornithorhynchus anatinus. Lineage (NCBI taxonomy): Eukaryota > Metazoa > Chordata > Mammalia > Monotremata > Ornithorhynchidae > Ornithorhynchus > Ornithorhynchus anatinus. Next base: position 3,141,821 of record NC_041743.1, on the reverse strand, counting down.
GGGATGTGATAGAGTCCGTCGGACATCTTGACTCTAAACTGCCCTCGGCCGGCCGCAGAGATGGCCACCTCCAGGAAGTAAGACAGCGGGCTATAGAGCGCGGAGTCCAAGCGTGAGGATCAATCAGTCAGTCGTATTTACTGAGCACTTACAGGGGGCTGAGAGCTGTAGTAAGCGCTTTGGAGAGGACAGTATAACCGAGTTGGTGGGCTCGTTGGCGGCAAGTCCCTGGGCCTCAGTGACCTCATCTGAAAAATGGGGATTGAGGCTGTGAGCCCCATGTAGGACAGGGTCTGTGTCCAACCTGATTAACTTGTTTCTACCCCAGTGCTTCGAATTGTGCTTGGCACATTGTAAGCACTGAACAGGCACAATTATCATTATTACCCCAGCACTTAGTACAGTGCCTGGAACATAGTAAGTGCTTAACAAACACCGTTAAAAAAAAAAATGAGGAAGCTAAGGCTCAGAGAAGTGAAGTGACTTGCCCAAGATCACACAGCAGATAAGTGGCAGAGCCGGGATTAGAACTCGGGTGCTCTGAGACCCAGTCCTTTCCCACTAGGCCAATCTGCTGCCTGCTGCAGGACAGGTGAATCAGTCAGTCAATCAGTCATATTTACTGAGCACTTGCCGTGTGCAGAGCACTGTACTAAGCATCTGGGAGAGTACGATAGACACATTCCCTGCCTACAGTGAGCTTTCAGTCTAGAGGGGGAGACAGACATTAATATAAATAAATAAATTACAGGCCTGGGACTCAGAGGACCTGGGTTCTAATTCCCGCTCTGCCACCTGTCTGCCGTGAGACCTTGGGCCAGTCACTTCACTTCTCTGTACCTCAGTTCCCTCATCCGCAAAATGGAGGGATTCAATACCTGTTCTCTCTCCTACTTAGACTGTGAGCCCTAGGTGGGTCCTGATTCTCTTGACTCTACCTCAGCGCTTACTACAGTTACCGACACATAGTAAGCGCTTAATAAAGCCACTGTTATTACCACCACTCCTATTACTCCTCTTAAGGTACTGAGTGCGAGACCTGCCTTTCCTACAGACGACTCCTCGATTATTCCCATCATATAGATGTGGAATCCGAGACCCAGCGAGATTCTGATCTGCTCCCCGCGACTCAGCCAGTTAGCGGCGGGGGGGACTGTGGTATCACTTACCCGCCCACTGGACCACCAGGCCCCTGGGTCCTAATTGCTTTTTAAGTGAAATGTCTACGGGCACCGCTGGGGAGGAGGGGGAGTATTCGCTTGATAAATAAAAATCACAATCGCTAATAATTGCCTCCAGGAAAGGATTCAGGAATGAACCTGCAGGAGAAGGTGCCATTAGGAAGGGGTGTGCTGGGATGCATTAAATTAAAAAAGGAAAAAATAAAAATCTCGAGAGATTCCCAGCCGGCTCTCATCTGGAAGAATCGGTGCACCTGCGAGTGGATGAGGGGGTGGCTTTCGGGGACTGTGATTAGAGCTCTGAAAAATTAGAGATTCTATCGGCGCGTGAGAGAGAGAGAGTGTGTGTGTGTGTGTGTTTTGCAGGGTGCGATTTCCACCCCAGCGCTTAGAACAGTGCCTGGAACCTAGTCAATACCATTAAAAACAAAATAAGCCAAAAACCTCTTTTGCACTGAGTCACTTAACTTCTCGATGCCTCAGTTCCCTCGTCTGCAAAATGGGGATTCAATCCCTGTTCTCCCTCCTATTTAGACTGGGACCCCAGTGTGGAACTTGATTATCCCACTATGGATTTGGCACATAGTAAGCAGTAAACAAATGCCACAACTGTCATTATTGCATTGTACTCTCCCGAGTGCTTAGTACAGTGTTCTGCACTCTGTAAGAAGCATTTAATACATAAGATTCGGGTCTACCACTCTGTGATATTGTACTCTCCCAAGCTCTTACCACAGTGCTCCGCGCCTGGAAAACACTCAGTACGACTCATGTCTTCCAACTCTGTTGTAGTGTACCCTCCCCAGCGCTCAGTACACAGTAGGTGCTCAGTACTTGCGATTTATTGATTGATCGATTGACTGCTCGATCATTACGTCTGCTCTTCTCCCCTCAGCCGTGCGCAAAGGCTACCGGATCCAGGCCGACAAGGAGAGGGACTCCATGAAGGTCCTGTACTACGTCGAGAAAGAACTGGCTCAGTTCGATCCGGCCAGGAGGATGCGAGAGAGATGTGAGCGATCCATCGCGCTCGGGCGGGTCGTCGGCTTGTGAGAACCGTCCGGAGGCTGGCTTAAATCCCCCTCCCATCCCCCCGACTCCTCGACTCCCCCAGGAGGGCGTCCGCCCGTCCGTCCGTCCAGCACCCAGCCCAGCGCTTGGGCATTAGGAAGCGCTTAACGAATACCACAGCTATTATCGTTGTTTAGTGCCACCCGGACACCCCCCCGTCCAATCTGGTTAGGAGCCCAGAGACGCAACCCTCTCCGAACGCTGGGGAATCATTAAACGTGAAAGAAAAAAAAATAATCCGCGACCCCGAGGGGAGAAGGTTTAATCATCAGCTCATTAAGGCCTGCGGAGTTGAACTCTGCTAGGTTCTCTCCGGGGGGAGGAGAAACAGAGCCAAATGGACCGAATGAATTCTCAGCAAGCGGACCCAGGAGTTGGAAGCTGGCAGAGAGCGGCGGGTGGGGGAAGGGGGCCGCTTCTTCTTTTGAAGGGACCTTTTAATTAACAAGGCTGTCGGCAGCAGGCTCTCTCCCACCTCACCGTCTGACCCTGGGCCTGTCACGGCTGACTGGGCTGATTCTTTAGTCTGAGGTTCCCAGCGTATATCATTAAGGGCCCACGTGGACCAGAGGCCTGACATGCAGGGGCTGGTCGTGGAGGGGCCTGGGGGAAGGGAGAGGAGGGGGTTGGCGGGGAGAGACCTTCCCTCCATCCTCTCCCCCCACCCCCTTTAATTCATCAGAGGAGAAGGGTTTCGGAGAGCGACCCCGATCGGACGAAGGGAAACCGAAATCTTTGCTGCGGTTCTAAATCCGTCCTTTCCACGGAAGGCAACGCTGCTCCTTCCCACCTAGAGCCCTATAAAAAGACCACCTCCGGCCCGGAAGGTCAAGAACCCAGAGGTCCGGACCCCCTCGATGGGCTAGTTGAGGCAGGGAGGGAGTCAGTGAGTCTGGGCCCAGGGGAGTCGGCCCTAAACTCCACGAATAAGAATTGTAATAACTGTGCATAAGCACTTATTTTATGCAAGCACTTTGCTAAGCCCTGGGATAGTTCCGATCCAATCAGATCGGTCAGGGTCTCTTCCTGGCACAGGTTCATGGCCTAAAGGGGAAAGGAGAACAGGTATTTAATCCCCATTTTACAGAAGAGGAAAATTAGGTGTAGAGAAGTTAAGTGATTTTGGGGGGGGGGTGAAATTTATGGTATTTGTGAGGTGCTGTACTAAGCATTAGGATAGAAATCAAGTTGGTCACAATCCCTGTCCCACAAGGGGCTCTCAGTCTTAATCCCCATTTTATAGATGAGGAAACTGAAGCCCAAAGAAGTGAAGTGACTTGCCCAGGGTCACACAGCAGCCAACTGGGGGAGTTGGGATTAGAACCCAGGCCTTTATTACTCCCAGGCCCGTGTCCTATCCACTAAGCCATGCTGCTTCATGCAAGCTCTGTACTAAACCCTGAGGTAAATCCAATATAATCAGATTGGACAGAATCCCTGTCCTACCCAGGGTTCACAGTCTAAAGGGAAAGGGAGAAAGAGGATTTAATTAATTCATTCATTAGTATTTACTGAGGGTTTAGTGTATGCAGAGCACTGTACTAAACACTTACTGTACTAATCCCCAAATACAGAAGGGGAATATTAGGTGCAAAGGAATTAAGTGACTTTTTATGGTATTTATTAAGTGTTTACTATGTGCCAGGCCCTGAGCTAAGCCCTGGGGTAGATGCAAGTTAACCAGGTTGGACACAGTCCCCATCCCACATGGAGTTCTTGGTCTCGATCCCCATTTTCCACATGAGGAAACTGAGGCCCAGAGAAGCCAAGTGACTTGCCCAAGGTCACGCAGCAGACAGGTGGCCGAGCTGGGATTAGAATCCATGACCAGGGTTTAACAAATGCCGTGATTTTTAGTAACTATTAACGGGGTCTTGCCTTACAGACAACACCACCATCTCCGAGCTCAGCTCCCTGCACGAGGACGACGGGAACTTCCGCCAATCTTACCGGCAGACGCGGAGAAAGCCGCCCTGTGGCCCGGGGGAACTGGAGGGGGACCCCGAGTATTGGACGGGCGTCGTGGGGGGTCCCGGCAGGGCCCCCTCGGGCTCCGATTACAGCCGGGATGAGAGGGAGAGCTTCAGGCAAAGGTGAGGAGCTTTCGTTGGGCAGGGAATTGGCGTTGGATGGCGGGAAGTGGGAGTCGGGGGGGAAGGGGAAGGGAAGAGGATGCCGGTATTTGTTAAGCGCTTACTATGTGTCGAGCACTGTCCTAGGCACTGGGGTAGATACAAGCTAATCAGGATGGACACAGTCTCTGTCCCACGTGGGGCTCACCGTCTTCATCCTCATTTTACAGATGAGGGAACCGAGGGCAGTTCAGCAGAGTAGCCCGAGGTCACCCAACGGACAAGTGGCGGTGCCGGGAACCCCAGAGAAGTGTAGTGACTTGCCCGAGGTCACACAGACCCGTCGGCTCCTTGAATCAATCAATCAGTCCATCAGTCGTATTTAGGGAGCGCTTACTGTGTGGAGAGCACTGTACTAAGTGGTTGGGAGAGGACAACACGACAACAGACACGTTCCCGGCCCACAGAAAACTTACAGGCTAGACAGGGAGACAGACATTAATAGAAATAAATACATCACGGATATGGACATAAGTGCTGTGGGCCTGGGGGCTGTGGTGAGCGACGCAGAAGAGAGTGGGAAAAGAGGAAACGAGAGGTTATTCAGGGAAGGCCTCTTGGAGGACTGTGCCTTCAATAAAGGGATCGAGGAAAGGCGACGCAGAAGAGTGTGGGAAAAGAGGAAACGAGAGGTTACTCAGGGAAGGCCTCGCGGGGGAGAGGTGCCTTCATTAAGGCTTTGACGGTGGGGAGACTCACCGTCTGTCGAGTATGAAGAGGGAAGGAGGGCATTCCAGGCCCGAGGCAGGACGTGGGCGAGAGGTCGGCGGGGAGAGAGAGAGAGGAGATCGAGGTCCGGTGAGTAGGTTGGCGTTAGAGGAGCGAAGCGCGAGGGCTGGGTGGAAGCCCACCGTCAGTCACCAGACAACAGGCCGCCTCGGGGTGGGGCGTCCCTCCTCACGCCCGCCTCCCCTCTCTCCCGCCCACAGCCAACAGAGGTCCAAGTCGGAGATGCTGTCCCGCAAGAACTTCGCCCTGGGGGTCCCGGCCGTCTCCATGGACGAGTTGGCGGCCTTCGCGGACTCCTACAGCCAGCGGTCCCGCCGGGGAGGGGGCGGCGGCCAGGACCCCCGCGGGGGCGGCCGGTTCGAGCGGTCCGAGTCCCGGGGGCCCTCGGGGCCGGGGCCGTGCCAGGACGGCTCGCTGGAGGGCTACTACAGCCAGAGGAGCCGGAGCCGAGAACCCCTGACGGACCCGGCCCGCGGCTGGGCCTACAGCCCGCCCCGAAAGCGGGCCGACGAGGACCAGCGCCTGCCCCGGCTCGTCAGCCGGACCCCGGGGGCCGGGCAGATGTACGAACCCCCGTACCTGGGCGGGGTCCTGGAGAGGAAGGCCCGGCCCGAAGGCGGGAGCCTCGAGACGGCCTCCAGGCTCAGCTCGAGGCCCGGCCGGAGAGGGACCGGCTACTACGGCTGGTCGCCGCCGGGCACCTACAAGGCCGGGGGCCGGAAGCCGTCCCCCCCACGGCGGGGCGAGGAGGAGGAGGAGGAGGAGGAGGAGGAGAGGGAGGCGGAGGAGGAAGAGGAGGACGCCCTGCCGCCGTACAGCGAGCGGGAGCTGAGCCGCGGGCCTTCCTACCGGGCCCGAGACCCGCCGTCCTTCCGCAGCAACTCGGAGAAGAGGAGGAAAAAGGAGGTGCCCAGGAAAACTGTGAGGCCGTGTCTGGCGCTCCTGATCCAAGTGGGATGAGCGGGGGAACACCAGGCAGCGGACGTTTTCCAGGGTCGGCGGCCGGGGGTGGCCGGGGTTGGAGTTCGACGAGGTCGGGGAGGTGCGGGGGAGGAGAGAGGGATTTAAAGGGGGTGGACATCGGTCCGGTTTTATCCCGGACGGTCTAACGGCCCGTCCCCGAGATCGGACGCCTCTCTGTCCGGCCTTCTTCTCCTCAGTGGCCGGCCTCTCTCCTTCGCAGTGACTCGGAAGTGGTGCCTGTGTTCCCCGGGGGGCCGGGAAGGGGATCTGACAGGTCTGGGGTGGGGTGGGGGAGTGGTCGGGGGGGCTCCCACCGAAAGGGCACGCTTCTACAGAACGGTGCGTGTGGGATCGTGACGTTTAGCACAACACATGACATTACGGGGGTTGGCATTTCTGTGTCTGTGTGTGTGTGTCCCTGGACTCTGCGAGAACCGTCCGTGGCCACCCTGGGGTTGAAGGAGGTAGAATGGAAAGCCACCCTGGCCCTGGGAATTGCAAACTGGGCCGAGAAGGAGGCAAATGAGGCTCTAAGTAGGGGCTGGGGAAGGAGGGAATAATAATAATGACGATGATGATGACATTCGTTAAGCGCTTACTAGGTGCGAGGCACTGTTCTAAGCGCTGGGGGAGATACAAGGTGATGAAGTTGGCCCACATGGGGCTCACAGTCTCAATCCCCATTTTACAGATGAGGTCACTGAGGCCCAGAGAAGTGAAGTGACTTGCCCACAGTCACACAGCTGACAAGCGGTGGAGCCGGGATTAGAACCCATGACCTCTGACTCCCAAGCCTGGGCTCTTTCCACTGAGCCACACTGCTTCTGATGATAATGATAATAATAATGACGATAATGACGATGATAGTAATAATGGTATTTGTTAAGCGCTTCTTATGTGCCAAACACCGTTCTAAGTGCTAGGGCCACATGTCCGCTGCGTGACCTCAGGCAAGTCGCTTTACTTCTCTGTGCCTCTGTTTCCTCATCTGTAAAATGGGGACTGTGACAGTGAGCCTCATGTGGGACAGGGACTGCGTCCAACCCAATTTGCTTGTATCCACCCCGGTGCTTAATACAGTGCTTGGCACACTGTATGTACTCGACAAATAACACTATTATTATTAATGATTAGGGTTGATACGAGGTAATCAGGTTGGACTCAGTCCCTGTCCAAACATGGGGCTCACAGTCTTAATCCCATTTAACAGATGAGGTCACTGAGGTACGGAGAAGTGAAGCGACTCTCCCAAGGTCACAGTGCAGACAAGTGGCGGAGCCGGGATTAGAACCCAGAACCCAGTGGCTCTATCCACTAGGCCAGCGAGAATCTTTCTCCAGAAGGTTTATGGATATACCACCCAGCTTGGGGGGCTGTAGTGACCGTGGCTCAGCAGAAGATGTCGAGGGCTGGACCCTCAAAGCTTACGGCATTCTGGGCTTCGGGGAACGCCATCCACCCCCCAGCCCCGACATTGTAGTTCTGGCATACGCCCGGCTCGGGGTGCCGATATGCTCGGCAGAGAAGGAAGTTGGGGGCAGAGAGGGACTTGAGCAGATATTTAGCCAAGGGGATGGGCATTTTTGTCCCTGTCATAACAAGATTCTAAAAAAAGCTACCAGGGACAACAGCATTCTAGGTCTGAAGTGAATTTAGTGGTTTGTCGCCCTTTCGGTCGATCGGTCAATGGTATTTATTGAGCCCTTACTATGTGCAGAGCACCGGGCTAAGTGCTTGGGAGAGTACAGTTCCTTCCTCAACCTTCCCATCCCACCTCAAACCTGGCCCCCAGGAGCCCCAGTTATGAGATCCCGCCACTCCCTGGGTCAAGAGCGCGTCGGCCCGTTCGTCTCGCCCGTCGCCTCTGAGACCGCCTCGCTCTCCCGCGTCTTAACCCGGCTTCTTTTCCTTCTCTCCCTCAGAACGAATTTCCCACCAGGATGTCCCTTGTGGTGTGACGTTCGTTTCCGAGACGGCTCCTCGGCGGAGGCGGACGGAGTGGGGGGGACCCGGACCGAGATTCGCCGCCGTGGGACGGGCGGCGGAAACCCTGGAGGATGCTGGTCCCGCTCCCTCGGGCCCGTCGGACCAACCCCGAACCAATCGGGAAATCCAGAGAGGGGGTGGTCCCGGCTGCCCCCCGCCCCCAGAGAGAAAAACGCCACCTTCCTGGGCCGCAACCTTTATCCTCCACCGAGTGCTCTACCTACCGCTTCCCGGGACTCCCTCTGTCCTCCCCTGCTCTCCCAAAATCCTCTCTGGCTCACGGGGTTTGGGAGCGCGTTACCAGTACCGTAGTCCTTCTCCTCCCGACTGGCAGGCTTTCCGCTAGCGGGTCCAGATGACCTTGAGTCCACGCCCCCACACCTCCCATCCCCTCCCCGTATCGCCGACGTCGGGAAATTAAAATCCATAACCCGGGCCGACGGCCTGACGGGTTTACGGCGGCTCTCGGTGGCTATACCAGACCAACGGAGCGGTCGTAATTCTGCTCCCTGCATTTCGTTCTGATCTCTCACTCGTGTTGCAGCTGGGACGAAATGCCAGGGAGTCGAGCCTTTTGGAAAATCGTCTACCCCAGCGCTCAGTCCGGTGCCTGGCGCATAATAAGCGCTTAACGAATACCATTACGAAGTCAGCCCCGAAGGGGATAAAGGTTCCTATATTCCGCCTAATCACGTGACCCACAACCAGCTGGGCCTTGACGGCCCAAGGGTCAGGATGGCCTAAGCTTCCCTAGTTTGACATCGCAAGCAGAACCTCGCTGTCACCGGTTTTCTGGCTGTGATGTCATCAGGCAACTAGGCAGAACCTCAGGCAAATAAGGAAGAAAGGATGCAGGGAGGGAGGAGGGGAAATAAGGGTGGGCAAGAGAGACCAAATGGGGTGAGAAACTGGGAGAAAAGCTTTAAACACTGCTTCCCTCCGACACCAAACAAATGACCGCATTCTCCATTCTCCTTTTCTGCATGCACGTTCGTGTTCCCTCTCGCTTTTCCGCTCTCCGCTCAAGTCCGGGGTGGTAGAGCCGGGCGCACCTTGGCCATGGAAGCAGCGGTCCCGGTGGGTCTCGGAAAAAGGGATCTCTCTTTCTCCCCGCCGTGATTTGAACAATCGTGTCTGTGTAAGATCCACGCCTGGTCCTCTCCCTGCCTACCTTCCCGGAGTTCCACTGAGATGGCTCGGCCCTTCACCACGACAGTCAACCCGAGTCCCCCGAACTCTCTACCAGCCCCGCCACCTGCGTCGTTCCATCGTACGTCCCGCTCACCGGTGAGGCGATCCACAGCGTCGGACCCACACGAGGCTTCGGGAGGGCTTATCGGATGAGGCGTGGTAAAACCCATCCCTGAAATGCCCCCTCTACCGCCCCGGGAGAGGGAGGAGGACTTCCGCTGGGCCCTGCTTGCCCGAAATTTACCGGGTCCGTTGGTCTCTGGAAAGGTGGTGGCCAAAATGGCGGGAGCTGCCTGCTGCTCTTCATGCTCTGAAGTGATCCAGTCCTATCGCCACAAAACCACAGATCATGGTTCGCCCCTTCAGGCTTCAGCAACTCTGTCGTTGCCCCTCAGCGTCCCGGTACCCCAAAGTCACCGGTACAGGGGAACGTCCCATCGTCACGAAGCCACGAGCCCCGTTGCCTTCAGAGTGACTCTTCCCAGCCTTCCCTGTCAGGTGGTCGGACGTCAAGGGGATTCCACCACTCGGAGTTTTGAGAGGGGAAGAGGAGTTGGACAGGGCCACCCCCTCCTCATTCGGCCTTCCTGGAGAAGTAGGTCGCCCGGGATTGAACCACAGAGCCTACCGGCCCTCGGGTGCCGGAATGGCTCCGGACTGCAGTTCCAAAGCTCTGAGAGATCCGGGGAAGGGTTCGACTTCTCCATTTCTCAAACTTCGTCTCTGCTCACGGGTCTCGTGGCCTCCGAGAGGCCGCCTGGGAAAGAAGACAAGTATCTTTTCCCCGGCTCCTCCTGCGGAAGCGGGCAACTCGACCGTCGTATTATCTCTTCCAACCGAGCACTGTGTCAGCCTTCTCACCATCTCCGAGGTCCTTTTACCAACTGCGGAGACCAGAAATATTGCTTTTATTAGAAGGTGGCTTCGAGACGCTGTCAGGGAGCAAGGGAGAGAGAGAATTAATATCTTCTTGGAAGCCTTCGTCTCCTAGAGCATTTTTGAAGACAATCTCAGGTTTATGAAACAACTAGGGGAAGCAGAATACACTTTGTCCACACTCCACTGCTGGACTACATCAATAATCCAGTTTTTCCAGCCCCATCGCCCGAGAGAGAAAGCAATATACAACGGGCCATGGGCACCGCTGGAGGCAAAAGGGAGGATGGGAAAGGTGTTTTCCTGACCAGGGTACAATGAGTGGCCAATCATTCCATCAGTGGTATTTACTGAGCACTTACTGTGTGTACAGCACTGTACTAAACGCTTAAGAGAGGACCAGATGACAGAGTCGGTTGACACCCCTGTCCACAAAGAGCTCCCAGTGGAGAGGACACCGACATGAGTATAAATAAATCATTCGTAGATGTGTACGTAAGTGAGATGGGGCTGAGGGTGGGGTGAAATCCCTCAAGTGCTTTGCTGGGAACAAAAAATGGCAGGTGACTCGTAAGCCACCATCCTGTCCTCTTTCACTGTTGGTCAATATGTCAATCCGTAGCATTGACTGAGCTGCTACTTTATGCAGAACACTGTATTAAGTGCTTGGGACCGGACGATAGAGGAGGAAAAGAGATCATTCTTGTCCTCAAGGAGTTTGCAATCTCCTGGAGAAGACGGACAACAAATACCTTGTATCTACCTTAGCGCTTGGAACAGTGTTCGGCACACAGCAAGCGCTTAACAGCAGAAGAAGAAAAAGAAGAAGAAAAGTAAGAGAGACGGCTAAGTGAATAAGCATTTAAAGAGTAGAATATGTTGATAGATCCGGAAAAAGCATTACGGGGAATGGTGAGTGAATGGGAAACGGGACGTGAAGCAGAGAAAATTAAACTTTTTTAGGGCATCTGTTGAGCGCTTACTTATGTGTCAGGCACTGTACTAAGCCCTGGGATAAAGCCGAGGTAATGAGGTTGGACACAGTCCCTGTCCGATATGAGGCTCCCAGTTTTAATCCCTATTTTACAGATGAAGGAACTGAGGCATGGAGAAGCGAAGCGATTTGCCCGAGGTCACATAGCAGACAAGGGGTGGAGCCGGGATTAGAACCCAGGTCCTTCTGACTCCCTGACCCGGGCTCTATCCACTAAGCCTTCTCAAGGAACACTTGCTGGAGGAGGTGGGCATTGAAGATGGGGAGAGCTAAGATCTGGAGAGTTTTAGAGGGTCTGGAGCTCGGTAGCCATGAAATAAGGAGAACTCCTGTGGGTCTAATCCCCGCAGAGACCCCTCCCATCTTTTACTGGCGAGCACCCCAGAGTCCAGCCTACAACCTAACCCCGTCTGGGGTTCACCCCAGAACCAGAGGATCAGCGGGGCCTAGTTGAAAGAGCGTGGGCCTGGGAATCCAAGGATCTGGGTTCTAACCCCGACTCGGCCACTTAAAGGCTGCCTGGGGCCTTTGGCAAGTCGCTTCCCTTCCTCTGTGCCTCAGTTCCTTCCTCTGCAAAATTGGAGATTCAACGCCCGTCCTCCTTAGACTGGGAGTCCCTTGTGGGACCCGATGATCTCGTATCCTCTTTAGCGCTTAGTACAGTGCTTGGCACACAGTGCTTCACAAGTACCACAACTTTTAATTCTCATTATTATTATAACCAGAGCATTCCCCGCACAGCCAGTCTATCCCCTCCCTGCCCCTGGATCCTCTATCCTTCGGGCTGCCTAGGTGGCTCTGCGGGGGGTCGGGGACCCGGGGGGGCCGTAGCAGACCCCCTAGATCTTGTGCCACTTGAGACGAACAGAGGCAGGATTACCGCCAGGTGTTGATGAGACACCAAGACGCCGCCTCGGCCTGTTCCCGTGAGTCACCGCTGCGTCAGGGGAGCGGCAGGATGCTGAAGGGAGGGCGGTGGAGGGCCCGGACAGGGCAGCTGGGCGTGCTGGGCGTGCTCTCTCACTGACAGGCCAGAAGCCGAGGTCTGAACCACTCCGGCTCATTAGAGAGAGAACAGCGCTTTCCACCGACGGAGGAGGGAGATCCAGTAATAATAATAATAGGAGACCCAGCTGAATGCCAGCTGGAATCCTGCACCCCACCTCTTTCAGCTCCCCTGTGCCTGCTGACAATTCCAAGCAGGGTAGGGGAGGAAAGGGGCTTTCGGTTTTTCTCTCCCAAACTGTCAAGGGTTGCCGGGCAACGGCTCCACAGCTGCCTTCTTTCAGCCCAGTTTCCTCCCTGCTTCATGGGGTGGGTAATCACTGCTGGACCTTGCCTGAGCACTGTGTTGTGCAGTGGGGCGGACGGGCTCTTAGGTGTTAGGGATGACCTCCCAAGCCTCTAGTACAGTGCTCCGCACACCGTAAACGCTCAATAAATACCCCTGACGGATTGATTGACCTTACAGGGAGAGGGGGTCGTTGCCAGCTGGTCACTTGTGACTCCGAAAAGAGACACTCTGGACCCAGGGCCTCGATACGATGCTAAAGCAGCCAGTGGCTGCTCAGTAAATAATGGTTCTACGGGAAAGGGAAGGGGAGATCTGGTTTCTGTAGCAATAATACCTCATATTTACGTAGCTCTCTCCTCCCAGAGAGCTCAAAGGGCTTTAATATAGATTAAATCTGCTCCTCTCCAACCCTGTGAGGTAGGTAGATGCAGATATTCTCAGCTCCCTTTCCCAGAGGCACAGAGAGGTTAATTGGCTTGCCAAAGGTCACGCAGCAAACGGAGAGGAGGGGAAAGAGGACGGAACTAGGACCCAGGTCAATGCCCTTTCCCCTAGGTCACACAACCTAGCAGCTCCAGAGCAGCTGGGACCAAGTGTTATAGATGTCCTGAGCACCTACAGTGTGCTGTACTGAATGTCTGGGGAAAGTTCAAAAGAAGCAAAATACATACTCCCTTCCCATAAGGAGTTTCCACTTTAATGGGAGTGACAGGCTGATAAATAGGAGGAAGAGCAAAGATCAGATAGGGAGGAGAAAAAGAGCTATCAGGGGTTCCAACAGATAGAAAAAGGTTTTCTCCCCACGGTTAAGGAGTACGGAGAAAGTAGGTAGTCCCCTCCTCTCCCAAAGTGAGGGAGACATTACAGAAGCAGGGTTGCCTGTTGGACAGGACATCGTTCTGGGAGTCGGAAAGATCTGGTTTCTAATCCCAGCTCCGCCGCTTGTCTGCTGTGTGACCTTGGGTGAGTCACTCTGTGCATCACTTCAATAGTATTTATTGAGCGCTTACTAGGTGCAGAGCACTGTACTAAGCGCTTGGAATGTACAGATCGGTAACAGATAGAGACAGTCCCTGCCCTTTGACGGGCTTACGGTCTAATCGGGGGAGACGGACAGATAAGAACAATAGCAATAAATAGAATACTCACCTGTAAAATGGAGATTAAGACTGTGAGCCCCATGTGGGACAGGGACTGGATCCAAACTGATAATCTTGTATCTACCCCAGTGCTTCTTACAGAACCTGGCACGTAGTAAATAAAATACAAATACCATAAAAAAAAAAGGAGGTGGCTGCACTGACTTGGCAAGCATCCTGCATCCAAAATAATAACTGTGGTATTTGTTAAGCGCTTACTACGTGCCAAGCACCGTACTAAGCACTGGGGTATATACAAGGTCATCAGATCCCACACGGGGCTCCCAGTCGAAGCAGGAGAAACAACAGTCGTATCCCCATTCTTCAAATGAGGGAACCGAGGTACAGAGAAGTGAAATGACTTGCCCAAGGTCACACAGTAGAGAAGTGGGCAGAGTTGAACCAGGTCCACTGACTCCCCAGTCCAGGCTCCTTCCTCTAGGCCACACAGCTTCTCCACAAGAGCCATTTTCCCCCGCTGAAGGAGGGAGGAGAGAAAGCCACCATTACAAACCCTGGGCACAGATCCTAGGTGACTCAGTGATTAGAGACGGCTTAACAAGCTGGGGTCTGTGTCAGATCAGAGCTAAAAATGGCTGGTGATTTTTCTCATCGTCCGGGGTCGTTCGGGGCAGAACGGAGGCAAGAGGAGAGACCCCAGGGTGGATCCGTGGGCAAGGGAAGGCATCTGATTCTCAAGCCTTACCCACCCAGTGCCACCTTGGCCTGTGGCTTTGCCCAGGAAATATACTGTGGGTTTCTTTGTTCCTCCGTCAGATGAAAAAGCCACCTGGAGAGCTTGAGAGGCTGGAGGTAATTTACTACGCACCATCGAGATGAAATGTATTTACCGAGTCCTTACCGTGCGCAGAGCACTGTACTAAACCCTTGGGAGAGGACAATAGAACAGAGTTGATAGAGGCTGCCCCTGCCCACATCGAACTTAGAGCCTAGAGGGGAGAGACGGACATGAATGGAAGTAAATAAATGACGGATCTGGACATAAAGTCCCGTGGGGCTGAGGTGAGCGTGAATTAAGGGAGCGAATCGGAGTGACGCAGAAAGGGTTGGAAGAGGAGGAAATGAGGCCTCAAGCAGGGAAGGCTTTGACATGAGTGTCAAATCCCTGGACGAGGGATTTTCTCACAGGTCCCTGGAGAGACCGGAGGGTCTCAACCTAAGGAGATTTCAGCTGGTTTGTCCCCTGGCAAGGGGATGATTAAAGGGATTTTGGGGTGCCACCAGTGGCCACATAAAACACAGTCTTCAGAGGACTAAGGGTCAGAGACCAGAACAGGGACAATTCAAGTCACAGTCCACCTGCCGCCACCCTTATTTCCTTTGGGAGGGCAGAGGAGGGGAGGGGGAATAGGGTCTCAGTGAGGGCCAGAAGAGAGACCCGAGAGTGGTGCCCAGCTAAGCTCCGGACTGATGCCGTTTCTACAGTCAATCCTAGTCCTGGCATCAGATGAAGATGATGGTATTTGTTAAGTGCTTACTATGTGCCAAGCACCGTTCCAAGCACTGGGGTAGATACAAGGTCATCGGGTTGTCCCACGTGGGGCTCACCGTCTTAATCCCCATTTGACAGATGAGGGAACTGCGGCACAGAGAAACTAAGCGATTGGCCCAAGTCCACACAGCAGACAAGTGGCGGAGGTGGGATTAGAACCCACAACCTTCTGACTCCCAAGCCCGGGCTCTTTCCACTAAGCCACGCTGCTTCTCCACCTATCAGAGCCCCCAAGCTACCAGAAGCAGGGACTAGATGACTAGGATGCAATTACAATAAACAGGTCTCCCTTTGGCACACTTCCTGGAATCCCAGAGGCAGCCTAGTGAACTGGGTTCCAATCCCAGCTCTGCCACTGCCCTGCTGTTTGACCTAGACAAGCCATTCAAACTCTCTGGCTTTCCATTTCCTCATCTGCTAAAGGGGATCTTACCCCGGGTTTCCTCCTAGACTGTGAACCTCATGTGGGGCAGGGTGATATCTAATATAATAATCATAAAAACTGTGGCATCTGTTGTGTGCCGCGTACTATATTAAGCCCTGGGGCGGATACAGGCGAGTCATGTTAACAAATTGCTTTAATACCTATTTTTTTCAATTAAAAAATAGATTGGAAAGAGTCCCCACCCTTCTCACAGCCTAAGTATATGGATTGCTCCATCTACCCCAAGACTAAACGCAGGAAAACTGAGGAAACACTCGGGAACTGATTCCGCCACCTCCTTGGTCTAGTTGAACCAGGCAACCTCCTTTACCCCATGGCAGGATTTTCCTGTTGCGTATGGAATGAGGGACAGAAATGGAAGAGGAGCTCGAAAAGGCTATTTGTACAAGTTGCCAGGCTGATTTTCTCCATCTCTGCTGGGAGTTCCTCTCTAGACTGTCAGCTCTTTGCGGGCAGGGAACACCTCTACCAACTCTGTTGTATCGTACTCTCCCGAGGGTTTAGTACAGTGCTCTGCACACTGCAAGCCCCAGTGATTGAGGTTAAACAGAGCAGAAGCACTTAGTACAGTGTTCTCCATACAGTAAGTGCTCAATAAATACAACTAACTTCACCCTCATCCACGTTAGCCAGACCAAGGTACCTCTCTCTCCACTGGATCCTGGAAACTTTTGCGGGTAGCCAGAAAAGACGTCACAAAGGGCAGGATCAAAGAGAAAAATGCCAGCTTGCATCCCTCAATTCCCATCCCTCTTATAATAATGGTATTTATTAAGCACTTACTATTCTGGCCCTCTCAAGCTGTGAGCATGGTGTTGAAACCAAAATGTCGTGCCGTGGACCCCCTTGAAACAGTGTGATTCTTACCGTCCGGCGTTGAGGGTGAATTTGGTTGTGTTCACTTGAAATTTCTAAATAAACAGAATGTAATAATAATAATTACGGTATTTAAGTGTTTACTATGTGCCAGGCACTGTACTAAGCGCTGGGGTGGATATAAGCAAACGGGTTGGATGCACGTGGGGCTCTCCATCCCCATTTTACAGAGGCACAGAGGAAGTGAAGTGACTTGCCCAAGGTCACACAGCAGGCAAGTGGCAGAGCTGGGTTTAGAACCCATGACCTTCTGACGCCCGGGCCTATGCTCTATCCTCTACACCATGCTTCATTTTAAAAAGATAAAAATTCATTCCAATTGCACAGGAACAAAACAGCCTTTTCCGCCCAGGCTGTTACCTTCCTTTGCTCTTCACTTCTCCCCACAGATTCTCCTAATAATCATATTATTTATCAAGTACTTTACTAAGTGCCAGGCACTGAACTAAACCCTGGGGTAGATACAAGACAGTCAGGTTGGACACGGGTCCCTGTCCCTACTGGTGCTCACGGCCCAAGAGCGAAGGCGAATACATACGTATTTAATATTTATTTTACAGATGAGGAAACTGAGGCACAAAATAGCGACTTGCCCAGGGTCACACACTAGGCAAATGACAGAGCTGGGATTACAATGCTGTACCTGGAAAGATGGGGAAGGAAGCGATTTCCGGTGGCTTAGAGGCAGGGTGGCCTCTTGCCCGGTTTACGCCGGGAAGCAGCGTGGCTTAGTGGCAAGAGCCCGGGCTGGGGAGACAGAGGTCGTGGGTTCTAATCCCAGCTCTGCCCCTTATCAGCTGTGTGACTTTGGGCAAGTCACTTCACTTCTCTGTGCCTCAGTTCCCTCATCCGTAAAATGGGGATTAAGACCGTGAGCCCCGCGCGGGACAACCTGATTACCTTCTATCAACCCCAGAGCTTAGAACTGTGCTTTGCGCATAGTAAGCGCTGAACAGATACCATACCTTAGTCCAGCATGGATACGGACCCAGGCACCTTTATGCCCAGCCTCCCTCTGCAGAGTCACACCGCTCGGAAGTAGCATCTGAGTTTTGTCTGTTTCGGATTTGGGGGGTATTTTTCAAGGGCTTACTACGTCAAGCATTGTTCTAAGCGCTGGGACCGCTGTCTATCAGGTTGGACACGGTCCCTGTCCCACGTGGGGCTCACACTCCAAGTAGAAGGGACTAGGGATTGAGGGCATATCCTGTCCTCGTCCTCTCTGATCTGATTATCTTCTGTCTAGCCCGGCCCTTGGTAAAGAAGAAGCCCTTAATCCAACAGCTGGGGAACAAGAGGGGAGAAGGCTCCTGCTAAAGTCGCCAAGAGAAACCCTGGCACAACGTTTGTCTGATAGTTTAGTCGCACCCCTTGCCTTGCGACGGGGTCTTTGCTAAATCTGTTGAGCTGAGGTGCCATCTAGTGGTTCTCTGCCAATTTCCTCCCAAGCCCTGGTTGGCACGCATCCTCAGCATCATCATCATCATCAAAAATGATAACGTTGGTATTTGTTAAGCGCTTGCTGTGTGCCGAGCGCTGTTCTAAGCGCTGAGGTAGATACGGGGTCATCAGGTTGCCCCACGTGAGGCTCACAGTCTTCATCCCCATTTTACAGATGAGGGAACTGAGGCACCGAGAAGCAAAGTGACTGGCCCAAAGTCACATAGCCCACAGGTGGTGGAGCCGGGATTAGAACCCATGACCCCTGACTCCTAAACCCGGGCTCTTTCCTCTGAGCCTCGTCGCTTCCCACATCAGCCCGGGGCCCAGGAGAGAGGGAGAGAAGCCTCCCCTGCCCCGACCTGGAACTCAATTGGAAGAAGAGCAACGTTGGATAGAGCCCAGCAGGACCTGGGTTCTAATCCCAGCTCCGCCACTTATCTGCTGTGTGACCTTGGACAAGTGGCTTAACTTCTGTTACCTCATCTGAAAAATGGGGATGAAGACTGGGAGCCCCATTTTAGGACAGCTGCTTCCTAGGTCACTGTGAACACAGGTGTTACTTAGGAACCATCGAGCTAGACGGCAAGAGCCTGAATAAGAGATAGACCAGTCGAAAAAGACTGTCCTCAAATAAAACCAGACCAGTGGCCACCCCGGTTCCAGCTGAGAATCCTCGATTCCTACAACAGGAAGATCAGATCATCTCCCGTCCCGTCTTCAACTAGGCCGCCGCACCAAGCTGTCCCACACCCACAGTTCAGGGCTTCAGACATAGGCAAGACCCTCTCAGTCCCACTTCCTATCCCCAGAACCCAGTAGAGAGTGGCAGAAGAGAATCTTCCACACTACAAAAGGAAAAATTTAAAAAGTCAAACACTTCCATTTTAAGCAGACTCATTTCTGAAGGCATACATTTATTTCATGCAGTATTAAAAAAACACACCGTATATTATCTAAACACACCCTAGGCTCCTGTGCCAGGTTCTGGCAAAAGATATTTTTGCCCGGCAAGGCGGGGGGCACTTAAGACTAAAAGATAACTCTCCACTGCGAAAGGGACGAGTTTCCCCGGGGAAGCTCCAATTATGCAGAGGGGCACTGCTTCCCTTAAGTTATGAGAAAGACCCAAGTGTGTATGTGTGTGTGAGAGAAGAGTCAGACCCATAAAGGGGAGGGGGAAAACAAAGCAGGAAACCTGTCAGTTTTGCCCCTTAAGACGTCAGAGATTCCCATCCTCACCCAATTTCCTCTCCCGATGCCTCCTCAACCAGGAAGACGATGGATCGGGGAAAGAGAGCCAGGACCAGAACTGGACTTCATTAACCACTTACAAGCCCACCCACTTTCTCCCCCAGACGTCCATCTCTTCCTCTGAGCTCAGGCTCAAAGCCCCAGCCAAAAAAAACGAAGGGCAGCTGTGATTCTCTGGAGAGGAAAGGGAAAGCCTTCCAGCCTAGGCGGGGCAGAGAGGTTTCCTCAGCTCGCACTGAAATCGGAAGTACCGCCTACAACTGAGGCAGAAGTAGGGCTTCCGGCCGCGGTGGACGTTTTGGTGGAGGAGGAGACGGGCTCTTTGGGTAAAACTCTTTCCACACTTGGAGCACCTAAAGAGCCTGAGGCCCCGGTGGGTCGGCAGGCGATCGGTGAGCCGGGCCACCGGGGGAAAGCTCTGCGGGCAGAGGTGACAACTCTCTTGGGTGTGGGTGCTCAGGTGGGCGCTGAGGTGAGCCACCTCCTCGAAGGTCTGCCCACAGAGGCCGCAGAAGAAGGGCGGCGCTTTGGTGTGGAATTTGAGGTGGGCTTTGAGGAGGAGGGGCCGGGCGAAGCCCCGTCCACAGATCCCACAGTTGTAGGGCCTTCCCGCTTCCCGTTTCGGGACCAGGCGACCTTCCGACCAGAAGGACCTCCCGCAGTAAGGGCACACGCCTTGGTTCTTCCGTTTGAGGAGAGCGGCCACCTTGCATTTCCCCCTCCTGTGAGGCCTCTTCGGATCCGTAGGGCCTTCCGCCTCCCGAGCGCCTCGCCTCTGGTGCCCGGCAGGCCCTGGCTCTCCGATTCCTTCCTCTTTGGAGTTCGGGCTCTCGTCGTGCCTCCCGCGGCTTCTCCGGGGAGCTCTGGGGGAAGAGGAGACCGGCTTGACAAGTCCTAGGTCCTTTCTGCTCATGTTTTCTGCAACAGAGAGGAGGGATGGAATTAGAGTAGAAAAGCAGCGTGGCTTAATGGCAACAGCACGGGTTTGGGAGACAGAGGATTTAGGTTCTAATCCCGCCTCTGCCACTCATCTGCTGTGTGAGCTTGGGCAAGACACTTAGTTACTCTGTGCCTCAATTCCCTCAACTGTAAAATGGGGATTAAGACCGTCAGCCCCATGTGGGGCAGAGACAGTGTCCAACTTGATTATATTGTGAGCTCGTTGTGGGCAGGAATGCGTCTGTAATATTGTACTCTCCCAAGTGCTTAGTTTGCACACACTAAGCGCTCAATACGATGGAATGAGTTATATAATGTATCGACCCCAGCGCTTAGGATAGTGCTTGGTCCATGGTAAGCACTTAAATACCATTTTAAAAAACCCCCACAAAACACTCAGTCACTTTCTTCATGCCTCACCTGCACCGGGGCCACGAGGGACTTGCTCCTCTTCGGAGGCCGGGAGAGCGGAATCACGAAGCTCTTTGTCCGGGCTGCAGGGGACAGAGGAGCAATTTCAGGGTCAGCCCCCCACTCACACCCCCCCCGCCCCCGGCCCCCCGCCCAGAGACCAGACCAGCCCTGCCTCAGTGGCACAGAACCACAGGAAGTCCACAGCTGTGGTGGGGAGGGTCCCAGAAGACTCAAACAGTCACAAGATTATCCCTCCGACCCACACCCCCTGAAGAAAACCGACCATTTCTGCCATTTCTGTTGGGTGGTACTCACTCGAACGCTGAATCCAGTGCCTTTGGAAGGGAAGCGGTGTGGCCTAGTAGAAAGAGCACAGGTTTGAGAGTCAGAATTCCTTCCTCCCCCTAGTCTAATTCCATAAACTCATCGTGGGCAGGGAATGTGTCTGTTGGTATTGTGCTCTCCACACACTAAGCACTAAATACAGTTGACTGACTCTGGGGAGGCAGCAGAAATACCCACTAGCCTCACCAATGAAAATATCCACCAGTCATCACTGTGAATAGTCTATACGTTCTTTTTTGAATTACCTCACGAGTTAAGGGCTTTGGAGAAGCCCTGGGCAGTGGAAGTCAGTGCAGAGACAGACAGCATTAATAACTTGATTCCGCTGATCTTGATTCTACTGATCTTGATTCTATTTATCTTGATTCTATTTATTGCTATTGTTCTCGCCTGTCCGTCTCCCCCGATTAGACCGTAAGCCCGTCAGAGGGCAGGGACTGTCTCTGTCTGTTACCTATTTGTCCATTCCAAGCGCTTAGTACAGTGCTCTGCACATAGTAAGTGCTCAATAAATACTATTGAATGAATGAATAACCACAATTGTGGCATTTATTTTAGGGGCTTACTATATGCCAAGCACTGTAATAAGCCCTAGGGAAGATAGGTTGGATCCAGTCCCTGTCCCACATGGGGCTCACAGTCTAGGAAAGAGGCAGAACAGGTAATAAATCCCTATTTTATTGATGAGGAAATGGAAGCACAAGGAAGTTAAGTGATTTACCCGTGGTCACACAGCGAGCAAAGCCAAGATTACTCTTTATAATGTAGGCTGAGGGCAGGGAACGTGTCTACCCATGCTTTGAACACAGTAAGCGCTTAATAAGTTCAATCGAATGAACTCCATTGTACTGCCCTGTTCTAAGTTCCGGGGTAGATACAAGGTAAGCAGGTTGTCCCACGTGGGGCTCACAGTCTTAATCCCCATTTTACAGATGAGGGAACTGAGGCACCGAGAAGCAAAGTGACCTGCCCAAGGTCACACAGCTGACAGTTTAATACAGAGAGTTCTGCACCCAGAAAGCACTCCATAAATACCACTGACGATAAAACCTGGGGCTCCCGACTTCCAGGACTTTGCTCTTTCCTCCAGGCCGAGATGTTCATCAAGCAAGGCTACCTCCAACCCACTTGAGTGTCCTAACACATGGCTTAGCGGAAAGCGTCCGGGCTTGAGAGTCAGAGGTCGTGGGTTCTAATCTCTGCTCTGCCACTTGTCAGCTGTATGGCCTTGGGCAAGTCACTTAGCTTCTCTGCGCCTCAATTCCCTCATCTGTAAAATGGGGATTAAGACCGTGAGCCCCACATGGGGCAACCTGCGTTCCTTACATCTACTATGGCACATAGTAAGCGCTTAAAAAAAATGCTATAACTATCAGCACTTAGTATTCATTCATTCAATAGTATTTATTGAGCACTTACTACAGTGCCTGGCACATAGTAAGCACTTAACAAATGCCCTCCTTATTATTATAGCTTCAGAGAAAGAAAAATAAACAGAAAAAAAAAACACCTTCTCACCCCACTGTCCAGAAGACGGCTCTTCCTCGGGAAAAATTTCCTTTCACCACCACCCACAAAGCAGCTGCTCCAAACCTGCAAGAAAATGCCTCCCCCCACTTCAAACGTAGCTAGCAACCTCTTCCTCCGCTCTACCCTAAAATGCTTTTGGGGCTTCTGAGCATTCTTTGCTCCTCAATTGGCTACCAGACCATCCATCCCCGGGGAAATGGACTCAGCTGAGACCCTGCCTGGCCCCAACCCTGGAAGAGCAGAAGGCAGGTGTCGGCCGGCATCATTTGTCAGCTCACCTGGAACGCAGTAGGAAACCGAAGCATCAATCCAGCTCGACGTTTCCACGCTTCTGCTCTCTGCGGAAACTTCCTTCGCCTCCATTTTCATTCATTCACTCATTCATTCAATAGTATTTATTGAGCGCTATGTGCAGAGCACTGTACTAAGCACATTTTCCGGGAGCGTACCTGTTAACTCTCTCATCAGTAAGCGTCCGTGTGCTAAAAGCGGGGAAAAATAGCCCCTCAGCCTGAAAAACTCCCCGACCGGGATGAGGTTTTTATGAATGGGTTTAGAACAGCTTCTCCACTGACCTGCTGTGTGACCTAGGGCAAGTCACTTAACTTCTCTGTGCCTTGGTTCCCTCATCTGCAAAATGGGGATTCGATAACCCTCCTCCTTATTCTGAGCCTTATTCTGAGTCTGTGTGACCTTGAATCTACCTCAGTGTGTAATACCCAGTATTATTATTACCATTATTATTAGGAAGGCAGTGTAGCTTAATGGAAAACACTTGAAACAGAGAGAGAGAGGAGACATTCTAGTCTCAATTCTACCGCTGGCCGGCTGGGTGACTTTGGGCAACTCACTTGACCATTTTCAACCTCAGTTAGAGAAGCAGCATGGCTCAGTGGAAAGAGCACGGGCTTTAGAGTCAGAGGTCATGAGTTCGAATGCCAGCTCTGCCACGTCAGCTGTGTGACTGTAGGCGAGTCACTTAACTTCTCTGTGCCTCAGTTACTTCATCTGTAAAATGGGGATTAAGACCGTGAGCCCCACGTGGGACATCCTGATTCCCCTGTGTCTACCCCAGCGCTTAGAACAGTGCTCGGCACATAGTAAGCGCTTAACAAATACCGACATTATTATTTCCCTCTCTATATAACGGGGACTCAACACCTGTTCTTCCTACTGAGTCGGAAGCCTTCGTTTTTCTTCTGTCTACCGGAGCGTACTAAACGTCATCAGTGATCTTGCAGGGTCACCCAATTACCACCTAGGGCTGACTGGAGTCACAGTGGGAGGCAGGAATGATGGAAAGGAGAAGCAGGAGGTTGAAACGGGGATGGAAAGCGTCGCCGATCTGAATTCTATTTTCCAGGGCTTAGTACAGTGCTGTGCACACAGTAAGCGCTTGATAGATACGACTGAGGACTGGACTGCTGTATCAGCCTCCCCGCTGGCCTCCCAGCCTCCTGTCTCTCCGTATCCGGTCCATACTTAGCTCCCTTTCCCCACCCTCCCCAGCCACCTCCTCCAGAAGGCCCTCCTTGATTAGTCCCTTCACCGTCCTGATCGTACTATTCCCTGTGTCACCTCAGCACCCTTCTGGGCTTATCTGGATAGGTGGCATTGATTTGTTTACCCTCGGGGGTTAAATTTTTACCTCTTGTAATAAAAATGATGGCATTTTAGAACAGTGCTTTGCACATAGTAAGCGCTTACCAACTGCCATCATTACGATTATTATTATTATTTGTTAAGCGCGATGAGCCAGGCACCGTACATTTCTCATTAGACTGTAACCTCCTCTGAGTAGGGACCGCATCTTAAGCATCTTAGCAGAGTGGCTTAATGGAAAGAGCCCGGTCTTGGGAGTCAAAGGACTTGGGTTCTAATCCCCCCTCTGGCACTCTGCTGCGTGGCCTTGGGCAAGCTACTTCTCTGTGCCTCAGTTACCTCATCTGTAAAGCGGGGATTAAGGCTGTGAGCCCCATGAGGGACACGAACCGTGTCCAACCTGATTTGCTCGTATCCACTACAGTGACCCGGTTTAATAAATACCGAAATGATTATTAAGCACGTACTAGGTTCCAAGGACTGTGCCTTGGTGCCGGAGTAGATACAAGATACCCAGCCCTTGCCCCACACGAGGCTCCGTCTCAATCCCCATTTTTCTTTCCAGATGAGTTAACTGAGGTGCAGAGAAGCGACTTGACTAAGGTCACAGGTCATCCAGCAGACAGGAGGCAGTGATGAGATTAGAATCCAGGTCCAAGGTCACTCAGCAGACAGGTGGCAGAGCCAGGATTAGAATCCGG
Source organism: Ornithorhynchus anatinus (assembly GCF_004115215.2). NCBI lineage: Eukaryota > Metazoa > Chordata > Mammalia > Monotremata > Ornithorhynchidae > Ornithorhynchus > Ornithorhynchus anatinus. The sequence continues at coordinate 3,117,206 of NC_041743.1, read as the reverse complement.
GTCCTCCTGACTCCCAGGCCAGCGCCCCACCCCCTGGGCCTCACTGCTTCTCAAACTCTTTGCCGATCCTCGAGGGGTTGGGGGGTGTGAAGGACGGAAAGAGGCTCCTCACCTCTCTGCCACATGCTTTTCCAAGGCTGCCTTGGTTCCGTTCCTCAGGACTCCCAGGGCAGTTTCAGGGTAATCGCCAGATTTTATAAGGGGAAAAAAGCGCGCGCACACACGCGCACGCGCGCACACACAAAAAAAACCCTCCAAGCGGGGACATATTTTTAAAAGCAAAACTTTATTTTTGTTGAACTTGAACCAAGTCTCGGTACCAGGCCGAGTTAAGGGCGGGTTTCCGACCCTCCAACGGCCGCACGGCTTCTTGTCCCGTCGGCTCGCCACGGGGTCACCCCCCGGGGGGACACTCCCCCCAACCCTCCGCCCCAGTTTGCTTGGACCAGACGAAGGTCACGATCGGACACCGGAGCTCATAAAGGAATTCCAACGGGAGCTTCAGACGTCTTTCGGCCCGTATCTTCTCTCTCCATCCCTTCCCTCAGCCCGACCAGGTTCTCGTAGGCGGCTTCCCGACCCTCCCGTCGGTCGCGACAACTTTCCCTCCCTCCTTCCCTCCCTCCCCGTGGCCCGGCGATGGACCGGCCCATTCCGAGGGCGGGATTCCCTTCATCTACCTGTCCCCAACGTGTTCTACACCCGCCACCCCCCACCCCTCCGGCCCCCGACCCCGACATCCCCTCGGCGGACCCGGCCCGGGGCCGGGCTACTTCCTGCACGAATTGCACCGGTGGCAGACCAGCTGGCAGAAAAAGCGGAAGCCCTGCCCGCAGCGGGGGCAGAGGAAAGGTTTGCGGTCGGAGCCGTGGCGGGAGACCAGGACGCCCCAGGTGTGGCGGGCTCTCAGGTGGTCCCGGTAGCGGGCCCGGCCGGAGAAGGCCCGGCCGCGGCAGGACGGGCAGGAGTGGGCCCAGCGCCCTTGCGGGACCCTCAGCTTGAGGGCCAGCACCAGCCTGGGGCCGCCCGGCTTCGCCGGCACCGGCGGGCTGGCCTCGGGGGGTCCCCGGGGGCCTCGGCGGCCGGCGGCGCGGGACCCCGGGTAGCGGAAGGCCCAGGCCAGGCGGAGGGCCAGGGCGATCCCGCGGCCTCGCCGCCCGCCGCCCAGGCGGGCGCAGACCTCCCGGAACTGGCGCAGGGACTCGGCCCGGCGGTGGCCGGCCACGCGGCAGCGCAGGACCTGGCGGGCCAACAGCTGGGCCAGCCGGAACCGGAGGCCCACGAGACACAGGGAGCAGCGGCACAGGGCCGCCGCCTCCACCAGGGCCACCAGCCGCCGGAAGGGGTCCCCGCCGGCCGGCCCCCGGCCCTTCCCGTCGGACGGGCCCCCGGCCGGCTGCCGCCGGGGGGCCCGGGGGCCAGGCCGGCACAGGCCACAGGTCCCCACCCTCTTCCTCCGCGGGGCGGGGGCCACCCTGGACCTCCTGGAGCTCCGCGGCGAAGGAGGCGGCGGCGGAGGAGGAGGGGGGCTCCCCTGCCGCTCCTCCACCGGGCCCGGGCCCTCCCCGGGGAACGGGCGCAGCCCCCGCCTCAGGAAATGCGCGCGCCACTTCCTGGGGATCCGCAGCGCTATCAGGTGCACGGTCGGTTCCGGAGCCTCCCGGCGAGCCTCGCCGCCGACTCCTGGAAGGAATGATCGTCGTCACAATCGTATCGCGGGCGTAATAACCGCGGTATTCATTAAGCGCTCACCCTGCGCCAGGCGCTCTACTACGGGACGGGGAAAATACGAGCTAATCGGGTCGGACGCAGTCCCTGGCCCACGCGGGGCTCCAAGGGAAGCCCAGAGAAGTGAGGTGATGATAACTGTGGTTCCTGTTACGCACTGACTGTGCGGTGGGCACGGTACTGAGCGCCGGGGTGGATACAAGAGGTTGGACGCAGTCCCCGTCCCACGTGAGGTTCACAGTCTCCATTTTACAGACGAGGCAACCGGGGCGCAGAGAAGTGAGGTGACTTGCCCAAGGTCCCGTGGCAGACAAGCGGCGGAGCCGGGATTAGAACCCGGGACCTTCTGATTCCCAGGCCCGGGCTCTATACGCGAGGCCACCCTGCTTCTCTGGGGCTCATTAAGGCATAAAGGGGTGGGAGGGATGGGGGCGGGGAAGGAAAGAGTCTTCCCGAAAAGAGTGGCGGGGCATTCATTCAATAGTATTTATTGAGCGCTTCCTACGTGCAGAGCACTGGACTAAGCGCTTGATACACTACGATACGCTACGGCCCCCAGATCCACAAGATGGCCTTCAGAAGCGGGCCGGCCTAAAGCACTGAGCCCGGGCCTGGGAGTCACAAAACCTGGGTTCTGATCTTCACCTCTGCCATTTGTCTGCTGAGTGGTCTTGGGGAAGTCACTTCCCATCTCTGGGCCTGGGATTGAGACCGGGAGCCCCACGCGGGACGGGGACCGTGTCCGGCCCGACTGGCTTGTATCTACCCCAGCGCTCGGTACAGCGGCCAACACGCGTAGCGAGCGCTGAACAAATACCATTTAAAAAAATACGACGCCTGCTCTCCCTCCCGCTTTGCCGAGCAGCCCCGTATGGAGCAGGGTCTATGTTCTCACCTGACAGAATCGCCCACTTGACACAAAGTAAGGCGCTTAACGAATACCGGGCTACGCACCGGAGTGGGTACCAGCAAATCGCGTTGGACACTGCCTCTGCCCCATGCCGGGCTCACAGTCTCAATCCCTCTTTTAACAGACGAGGTAACCGAGGTCCAGGGCAGTGAAGTGACTTGACCAAGGTCTCACAGCGGACAGGGCCACTTGGCCATGCTGCTTCTCCAGGGATTGAGACTGTGAGCCCCGTGTGGGAAAACCCTATTACCTTGTATCTACCCCAGGGCCTGGAACAGCGCTTGGCACATGGTAAGCGCTCAACACACACCATCATCCTTATTATTATGACCACCACACTACAAAGGGAATTAAGATGCTCATCTGGTCCACTTCCCTACCTCTGGACAAGGTCTAACCCAGCCAAGAGGCGGAAGTATATATCTGTATTTATCTGCAATTTTTTACCTCTTAATTTATTTATATTGACGTCCTCCTCCCCCTCTACACTACGAGCTCGTTGCGGGCAGGAATGAGTCCGTTTGTCCCCAAGGATCGTATGCGTTCAATAAATCCGATCGAACGGATGAAGGAAGTCTCCACCCCCTGCTCTGGAAGAGCTCCAGAGAGGAGACTCTTCGGTCTCCGGGCTGGTGGAAAAAGCCTCCCATTTCTTCCCGACACCGTCCCGACCAAGGAGTCTGAGCCCCTGCTCCTCTCCTCCGGGCCCTGCTGTCCTACGATTCATCGTAACGGTCCCGGTCTCTTACGCTGCCTCTGCTCTAAATGTTTTCACCCTTCCCCACGTGTCCGTCGCCTCCCTGTTTATTCGTAGCACCTGATCGTTCACGCCTGTGTATTCTTCCCAGCGCTTAGTACCGTGTTCCGCACACAGGAGGCGGGTACGACTTAGTACCACTGGGCTCCGTAGAGAGAAGCCACCCGGTGTAGATGGGCTTATCCTCCCTATATTGCCCCCCTGCTCCCTGGGACCTCCCCCCACCCCTAATAATAATAACAACAATAATAATAACGATGATACTTGTAAAGCGCTTCCTCTGTGCCAAGCGCTGTTCTAAGCACCGGGGTAGATACAAGGCGATCGGGTTGGACGCAGTCCCAGTCCCTCCTAGGGCTCCCGCTCTTCATCCCCATTTTACAGGGGAGGTAACCGAGGCCCAGGGAAGGGAAGTGACTTGTCCAAGGTCACAGGGCAGACACGCGCCCACGGTCCAACTCCAGAGGCAGCCCAAGCTAGCCAACTTGACCTTGTCCCCTTACCTGGGCAGGCTCCTTGGGGGTCCTCCTCCCCGTCCTCAGGGGCTGGCCCATCCGGCTCCCCGGAATCCGCCCTCGGTCCATCCCGGCGGGGATCCTCCGCCTCGGCCAGCGGAAGCTCCGTCTCGGAACCTGGGGGCAACGCAAGGGGACGTTACCTAACGCTGTGTGACCTTGGGTAAATCACCGGGCCGCCCCGTGCCTCGGCGTCCTCATCGACAGGACCGCCCCCATCTATCCAGCCTTCCGTGGTGCCCACCCATCTCCGCCGTCAAAGACGACACTCGCCAATCCATCGGCTCTCTCCCTCCTCAATAATAGTAATGATAATGCTGGTATTTGTTAAGCGCTTACCATGTGTTCGAAGCGCTGGGGGAGATACAGGGTAATCAGGTTGTCCCACCAGTTAATCCCCACTGTACAGATGAGGTCACTGAGCCCGGGCTTGGGAGTCCGAGGTCATGGGTTCGAATCCCGGCTCTGCCACTTGTCAGCTGTGAGACTGTGGGCAAGTCATTTCACCTCTCTGTGCCTCAGTGACCTCATCTGTAAAACGGGGATTAAGACTGTGAACCCCATGTGGGACAACCCGATCACCTTGTATCCTCTCCGGCGCTTAGAACAGTGCTTGGCACATAGTAGGTGCTTAACAAATGCCATCATTACATAATAAGCACTTAAAAACCCCAATTAAGTTAGACTGCAAGCCCTTCAAAGGGCAGGGATCGTCTCTGTTACCGATTTGTCCATTCCAAGCGCTTAGTCCAGTGCCCTGCACATAGTAAGCACTCAATAAATACTATTGAATGAATGAATTAATTAAAAGGACTTTGTCTCGCCCATTAGCGTGTCCGATCCTTGCAGACCCACGCTCCCTCATATAATAATGACGGTATTTAAGTGCTCACTATATGCCAAGCACTGTTCTAACCACTCTCCCCATCCTCAAAGCCCTCCCCAAAAAACCAAAACCCAATCACAGCTCCTCCAGGAAGCCTTCCCTGACTAATTTCTCCTATCTCCCCCACCTGTGATGACCTCTGCACTCGAATCCATATTCCCCACTGCACGGATGTATAGGCAACACCCCGATATTGTAATTTATTTCAATATCCTTCCCCCCCCGCGCTTTACTGTACGATCCCTGCAGACTCTACTGGACTCTCCCGAGCGCTCAGCACAGTGCTTTGCACACTGCAAACGTCCAGGTCCTCAAGCTAGGCAGACACTGTCTTCTAAACTCTATTGTCCTCTCCCAAGCTAGATTTAGCTTCCAGCCCCAGCTCTACACTGTCTGGAAAAGCAGTGTGGCTCAGTGTGTAGTGCCTGGGCTTGGGAGTCCGAGGTCGTGGGTTCTAATCTCAGTGGAAAGAGCCCAGGCTTTGGAGTCAGAGGTCACGGGTTCCAATCCCGGCTCTGCCGCTTGTCAGCTGTGTGACTGTGGGCAAGTCACTTCTCTGTGCCTCAGTTCCCTCATCTGTAAAATGGGGATTAAGACTGCGCGGCCCAAGTGGGACCACCTGATGACCCTGTAATCTCCCCCAGCACTTAGAACAGTGCTCTGCACGTCGTAAGCGCTTAGATACCAACATTATTATTATTATTAATCGCGCCTCCGCCGCTCGTCAGCTGTGTGACTTTGGGCAAGTCACTCCGCTTCTCTGGGCCTCGTCTGGAAAATGGAGATGAAGACATGGGACAACCCGATGACTTTGTATCCGCCCCCAGTGCACAGAAGAGCGTTGGGCACAATGGAAGCGCTTCACCGATACCATTATTATCTGCGCCCTTGGATAAATCACCTTTGGGGCGGCCTGTTTCGTCACCTGGAAAATGACGGCAAGATGGCCACTTCCGGCCCTTCCCTCTCAGGGCCAAAACAAGAGGGGGTCACGTACTCTGACAGAGGCCAAGGAGGCCTACCAACCCCAGAATAAAGGGCAGGTGGGAGTCCAACATTTCCCTCAGCTTTGGGGAATTTTGGACTCCCATGAGAAATTAGAAAAAAAAATCAGTATCAACTCCCTTTGCCCTAAAGCGCTTCCAAAACCAAAAAACAGGTCTCAGCCTCCCAACAGGGCGCCCAGATGGGTTTTCCAGGCCACTGTGAGAGAAGAGGAGGGGGTCCCGAGGGGTCTCCGTCGGGCTGGACGCCTCAGCCCTGTGGCTTCGACTTTCCCTCAGGCGACCGCCATTTTGGCCCCACCTGGGGCCCTGCAAAGACTTGCCTGCGGGGGGGCTTTGAGGCCCCTCGGCCCCAGAGGGCCCTTGGGGGTCCTCTTTCTTGGCCTCTTCGCCTCTGTCCATCTTGGAGGTCGTCTTGCTTTCAGGAGCCCTCAAGAGCGGCCCTAGAAGGAGGAGAGAAGGCTTCCCTCAGAGAAAAACAAAATGGAGGCGATTCCCCCCCCTCGTCTTCCCGGCCCCGCCCCCGCCCCGCCTTGGCGCCCCCTAGTGCCCGGATGGAGACAGCGCCGTCTTCCCTCAGCGCCCCCCCCCCAGCGCCATCTTCCCTCAGCCCCCCCAGCGCCATCTTCCCTCAGCCCTCCTCCTCCCTTGGCAACGTCGACGAAGGGTGGAAACCGAAGGTTGGGGCCTCCTCCCTTCCATGGGTCCGAAGAGAAGGAAGAGGAAATGGGGGCGGCCCAATTCCTCTACCACCCACAACCTTCTGGCCTTCCAGACCGCACGCCCGGCACGGGCAGGGATCGTCCGTCTCTGTGGCCGAATCGTACCCTCCGAGGGCTCGGTACGGTGCTCGGCGCACCGGATAAATACATCTGAATGAACCTCGGGGAGCCATGGCGGGGAGCGCCCAATAAATAGATGGGAATGAACCTCCACGGCGGTGATGACATGGGCTCCCTTGGCTAAAACACCCAGAGGCCGAGAAGATGGAGGGCCCTGGGGAGGCCAAAATGAAATAAATAAAGTCACCTGGTGTGGAGAGAGAGTAATTGGAGAGAAATGTGGCTGAAGAGGTCAGCTTTGGGCTGTCCCTGCTTCCTCCTCAAGGTCTAGAAAGTTCCCTGCCTCCTTCCAACTCCCACTCAGATTTCCCAGGTGCCTTTGCTTCAGGGTGTGGTTCGCAAGACTTTTCCCTCGGGATCGTCGGGAGCTGATCTTTCCCACCTGTCCCTTTTCCATCCTGTCTCTCCCCGGAGGGCCATAAGCGCTTAACAAATACCAACATTATCACTGTTATTATCTCCCTGCCGGCGGGCGCCCCTCAACCCCATTGAGCTGCCCTCCCAAGCCCCCTTCACCCCAGCTCCCGAAAGCGACGAAGGCTTCGATCTGGGGGGGGGGGCCCTTAATGGTGGCTTCCTACTTCCGAAACTCTCTTCTGCCGCTATCGACGCCCGGCTACTTCTCCCTTTCGTTGTCCGTCTCCCCCTTCGAGACGGTGAGCCCGTTGGTGGCTAGGGATGGTCTCCATCTGTTGCCGAATTGCACTTTGCAAGCGCTTGGTAGAGTAAGCGCTCGACAAATACGATGGAATGACTGAGTGGGTTAGTGCCCCTCGAAGGCCGTCCCCTGCCCGCCCTCATCTCCCCTAAAATATCCGCCCTTCGATCCCACGAGGAGCTAAGTAGTAGTACTTCTTTGTGGAAATAACAATAACGATGATGGTATTTGTTAAGTGCTTACTGGGTACCAGGCACTGTACTAAACGCTGGCGCGGGTACTTGTCAGCTGTGTGACTGTGGGCAAGTCACTTCACTTCTCTGTGCCTCAGTTCCCTCATCTGTAAAGTGGGGATTAAGACTGTGAGACAACCTGATTACCCCGTATCCACCCCAGCGCTTAGAACAGTGCTCTGCACATAGTAAGCGCTTAACAAATACCAACATTATTATTATTATCACAAGCAAATCGAGTTGGACACAGTCCCTGTTCCCATGTAGGGCTCAGAGTCTCAATCCCCGTTATTTACAGATGAGGTAACGGAGGCCCAGAGAAGTGAAGTCACTTGCCTGAGGTCACACAGCAGACAAGTGGCGGGATTAGAAAGAGCCCCGGCTTGGGAGTCGGAGGTCCTGGGTTCTAATCCCGCCTCCACCCCTCATCAGCTGTGCGACTTTGGGCAAGTCACTTCACTTCTCTGAGCCTCGGTTACCGCCTCTGTAAAATGGGGATGAAGACTGTGAGCCCCACACGGGACAACCTAATTACCTTGTATCTACCCCAGCGCTTAGTGTTGGGCACACAGTAAGCGCATAATTATTATTATGATGGTAAGAGTTCAATAAATACCACTGATTGATTTCATATCTGTAAATGATATGTTATAAATTGTTTAGAGTAATGTCCGTCTCACCCTCTTGACTGCAAGCTCATCTGCGGGCAGGGAACACATGAGAAGCAGCGTGGCTCAGTGGAAAGAGCCCGGGCTTGGGAGTCGGAGGTCGTGGGTGCGAATCCTGCCTCTGCCACTTGTCAGCGGGTGACTGTGGGCAAGTCACTTCACTCTCTGTGCCTCACTTACCTCATCTGTGAAATGGGGATTAACTGTGAGCCTCAAGCGGGACAACCTGGTGACGCTGTATCTCCCCCAGCGCTTAACAGTGCTCTGCACCTAGTAAGCGCTTAGCAAATAGCAACACTATTATTATATCTGCCGTCTCTCCCAAGGACTTGATGCACACAGTAGTGCTCAATAAATACCCCTGATGATTAATGATGTAACGATTCCTTACTGACCTCCCAATCAATGTCTCAATCACCTGCCCCTCCTCCTTGTTTAGTTTCAATCCCCCTGAGTGTTTTTCCCCCATCGAGTTGGGTGGTGAGTTGATTTTGTCAGCGAGGATTTCGCCGATAGGACTAATTCTTTGATGAATTCCAGTCAAGAACCATTCATTAAATCGATCGGTAGAATTTACTGAGCGCTTCCTGTGGGCAGAACACTGTACTAAGCCCTTGGGAGAGTATAACAGAGCCCAGAGGGAGCTTGCGATTTTGAGGGGGAGACAGACAGACATTGAGAAGCAGCGTGGCTCAGTGGAAAGAGCCCGGGCTTGGGAGTCCGTGGTCATGAGTTCGAATCCTGGCTCTGCCACTCGTCAGCTGTGTGACTGTGGGCAAGTCACTTCACTTCTCTGGGCCTCAATTACCTCATCTGTAAAATGGGGATTAACTGTAAGCCTCAAGTGGCCCAACCTGATGACCCTGTATCTACCCAGCGCTTAGAACAGTGCTCTGCACATAGTAAGCGCTTAACAAATACCAACATTGTTATTACTAATCATTTATGGATCTGTACGTAAGTACCGGGGGGGCTGAAGGTGGGGTGAATATCAAGTGCTTAAAGGGTACAGATCCAATCCCAGAGAGCTTTATTATTTATTAAGCGCTCACAAGAAGTCAAGCACTGTGGCTGGATACAAGATAATCAGCTCTGATACAATTCCCCGTCACACCTGGGACACTTCCTGTAATAATGAGGGAAAATAGGTACCTTCTCGCCATTTTACAGATGAAGTAACTGAGGCCCAGAGAAGTTAAGCGACTTCCCCAGTGTCTCGCAGTACAGTTGGCAGATCCGGGGTCAGAATCTGCGTCCTCTGACTCCCAAGCCCGTGCTCTTTGCCACTAATTTATTAATTGATCGATCTGTAGAGCTGATTGAGCGCTTAGCTTGTGCAGAGCTCTGCACTAGACGCTTGGGAGAGGACGGTAGTCATCAAAGACAGCGTGACAGTGTGGACTAATGGAAAAAGTGCGGGATTGGGAATCAAGAGACTCAGGTTCCGGTTGTGGCCCTGCCACCTGCCCGCTGGATAACCTTGGGCCAGTCACTTAATGTCTCTGTGCCTCAGTGTCCTCATCTGTAAAATGGGGAGAAGCTATCTCTCTCAAGGCAAGAGCCCTCTGTGAAACACAGACTGGGTTTGATCTGATTTTCTTGTCTCTATTCCAGTGCCTGACACATAGCAAATGCTTAGCAACACTATGATTATTTTATTATTTATATTAATAATAATGGTATTTATTAAGCGCTTACTATGTGCCAAGCACCGTTCTGAGCACTGAAAATGATGGCATTTGTTAATCACTTACTATGCGTCAGGCACCGTGCTAAACGCTGGGGTGGATACAAGCAAACTGGGTGGGACGCAGTCCCTGTCCCACATGGGGCTCGCAGTCTCAACCCCCATTTTACAGATGAGGAAACTGAGGCCCAGAGAAGTGAAGTGACTTGCCCAAGATCACACAGCAGACAAGCGACAGAGCCGGGATTAGAACCCATGATCAATCCACAGAGCTCTATATGCTGACAATTATTATAATAAAATAATGATAATTATAATTAGTAGCAATATCAGCTCTGCCCTGGAGATGCTGGCAATTCAGTGGGAGAGACGCACTAAAAAAACGCGGACAGGTTGGAGGAATTTATTGCCATTTATTGCTATTTATATAAATATTGCTATTTATCGCCATTGTTCTCGTCTGTCCATCTCCCCCGATTAGACCGTAAGCCCGTCAAAGGGCAGGGACTGTCTCTATCTGTTACCCATTTGTCCATTCCAAGCGCTTAGTCCAATCCTCTGCACATAGTAAGCGCTCAATAAATACTATTGAATGAATGAACGAATGAAAGGAAGCCGTAGAGTCTGAAGATAAGAAACCCCAGCCAAAGGGAGTCTCCAGATGGTCAAGGTTATCCTGCAGGGTTCACTCGGTGGGGAAACAGAGAGGGGAGATGAGAGATTAATCAGGGAAGGCCTCCTGGAAGAGATGTCATTTCCGTCAATGGGCAGGGACCGTCTCTATCTGTTGCCGAATTGTCCATTCCAAGCGCTTAGTCCAGTGCTCTGCACATAGTAAGCGCTCAATAAATACTAATGAACGAAAAGACCAAGACTTTATTAGACTAAGCTTGCCTTCCCCTTTTAGGACGGCGCCTGGAGAGTTCCCAGTCCTCTACCAGTCTCGGCTACGGGAGGGAGAGTCAAGCCGAGGCCCGTCCGTTCCGTTCCTGGCTCGGCCGGTGGCTAGCGAGCGGCGGGCCACCGGCTACGAGTTAAAACCCGCCCGTGCTGGGCAGCGGCCACGCAGGATAGAGTCGAGGGCGAAGACTCGTTTACTGCGTGGAAGGAGGCAGACACTAAAATAGCATTAATATTAATCAATATGAATATAAACATGAATATAAGTCGAAATGATACGATTTATGGATATCAAACTTACTCTTCCATGTGCAGTGCTTTCTTTGTTTACCAATATTTCACACGTTAATTTAAAACACACTTTCTACAGAGTCGAGGGCGAAGACTCGTTTACTGCGTGGAAGGAGGCAGACGCTAAAATAGCATTAATATTACTCAACATGAATATAAACATGAATATAAGTCGAAATGATACGATTTATGGATATCCAATTTGTTCTTCCATGTGCAGTGCTTTCTGTTTTTACCAATATTTTACACGTTAATTTAAAACACATTTTATATGTTTTACAGGATATTTGCTGGGGTTTTTTTTAATTATTATTGTCATTAGTTCACCACTGGGGCTTGTTCATGGAAAGAGACTAGTATTAAAAGCTTGCTATGTCCTGTAAATGTTGTCGTAGTTCTCTGTTTCCTATCCATCATCTGTGTGTCCCTTCTAAATGGGGCTAACCAAGAAACAAGGTTGAAATGCCCTGGTTATTCAATCAGTCGGTGGTATTTACTGAGCACTAACTGCGTGCAGAGCAGAGTGTACTAAGCGCTCGGGAGAGTACAACAGGTAGACACATTCTCTGCCCATGAGGAGCTTACAAACTAGACAGGGAGGACAGACATTAAAAATAAATTACAGATATTGTTCTATCATAGTCGTTTATTATTTCTCGAGTGCTTAATACAGTACGATTGATTGATTGAGCCCTTACATTCATTCATTCAATAGTATTTATTGAGCGCTTACTATGTGCAGAGCACTGCACTAAGCGCTTGGAATATACAATTCAGCAACAGATAGAGACAATCCCTGCCCAAAGATGGGTTTATAGTCTAATCGGGGGAGAACTCACTCTTGCACCCACTCAAAACTTTCTCAGAATGCTGTACTGTACTGAGCACTTGGGAGTTGGTAGACAAGTTCCCTGCCCACGAGGAGTTTTCATTCTAGAGGGGGAGACAGTTGTTAATATATATAAGTTATGGATTTGGAGCTGAGGTGGGGTGGCGAAGAAAGGGTACGGATCTCTAAGTGCAAAGCCGACCCAAAAGGGAGAGGGGATTGAGAAACTGGGCGCTTAATTGGGGAAACCCTCTTGGAGAGGTGATTTTAATCAAGCTCTGAAGTGGGGGAAGAGTGATCGTCTGTCGGATATGGAGAGGGAAGGTGTTCCAGGCCAGAGGCGGGACGTGGGCGAGGGACCGGCGGCGAGACAGATGAGGTCGGGGTCCGGTGGTGTTAGAGGAGTGAAGAACGTGGGCCGCACTGTAGTAGGAGAGCAGCGAGTTAAGATAGGAGGGGGCAGATCATCGCTGGCTCACCGACGAGGTTCTGGACAAGCTCTGATGACTTCCTCCCGAAAAAAGAGAAAGTTTTGAGTGAGTCAAAGAGTGAATTTGTAAGGGGACAGGCTCACTGCGGTTTTTCCAAGATGGGCAGGTCAGTGGTTCTGGGAAGGGAGAGGTGAGACTCGAATCTTCTTAGGAAGGAAAGAGTTTTCCTGACGGAATAAAGGTTTCCAAGGATCAGAGGGCAAACAGGGTCCCTTCCCCTCATCCAGACTCCTCCACTCCATTTTCATTCCTTCTTTCGGCGAAGAGCAGCAGCGCGTGGCCTCGTGGAGACAGTCTGGGTGGAAAGCGTGAGAGGACCTGGGTTCTACTCCCTGCTCCGTCCCTTTTCTGCTGTATGACCTTGGGCAAGTCACTTCATTTCTCTGTGCACCTCATCTCTAAAATGGGGATTAAATCCTACTCCCTCCAATTTAGACTGCGAGCCCCATATGGGAAGGGGACCGCATCCAACCTGATAATCTTGTTTCTACCCCAGCGCATAGCACACGGTGAGTGCTTAACAAACACTATCGTTATTATTGTTATCCATGACAACCATCGCTAAAGGCGGGTTTACCTTCCAGAAGTGTGGGAGAAGCTGTCAAACACCGATTCTCTTGAGAAGAGATATTTGGGAGGGGACGTTCCTTAACCGGCTCATTGATGGTGGACCCTTTATGCCTGCAATTATCACCATGGCAACGGCAGCCCGGGTGGTCACTATGGCGATGGCTACCCACAGAATCTCCTCAACACTCGGGCAGCCTCTTAAATGTCTATAGATCATGCGTATTCGATTGAATAATCAATGTATCTGTCCTGGAATCAGACCGCTCGTGATTATTTCCACGTATGTCTCTCCTGCTAGAGTGTTAGCTCCTCGTGGGCAGGGGGACGTGTCTTCTGCTTCTGTTGTTCTTTTCCATGTATTGCTTTCGGTAGAATGAAAAAAAAAATGGTATTTGTTAAGCACTTACTTTGTACCAGCCACTGTACTAAGCGCTGGGATGGAGAGAAGCAAATCAGGTTGGACACAGTCCCTAACCCACACTTGCTCACTGCCTTAATCTTCGTTTTACCACTGAGGTAACTGAGGCTCAAAGAAGTTAAGTGACTTAGCCAAGGTCACACAACACTCAGGTGGCAGAACTGGGATTAGAATCCAAGACCTTCTGTTTAAATACCCTTACAACTATTATTACTACACAACAGGAGGAGGTTACTGTTTATTGTCGTGCTCTCCCAAGCGCTTAGGGCAGTGCTCTGCACACAGCGAACACCCAATAAATATGAAAATGAATGACTGAAAGACTAAGCAACCAGAACAGAAAAGTGGATCAAATAGCTGGGTAGGCACTGATGCTTCTCCCAGATTGTAGTTATACTGGGGGAGTCTATCATTCTAGTATGTCTCGACTACTAATAATAACAATAATAATTGACGGTGGCATTTGCTAGGTCATGGGTTCGAATCCCAGCTCTGCCACTTTTCAGCTGTGTGACTTTGGGTAAGTCACTTCACTTCTCTGTGCCTCAGCTACCTCATCTGGAAAATGGGGATGAAGACCGTGAGGCCCATGTGGGACAATCTTGAAAGAGCCTGGGCTTGGGAGTCAGAGATCGTGGGTTCGAATCCCGGCCCTGCCACTTGTCAGCTGTGTGACTGCGGGCAAGCCGCTTCACTTCTCTGTTCCTCAGTTCCCTCATCTGTAAAATGGGGATGAAGCCTGGGAGCCCCATGTGGGACACCCTGATTACCCTGTGTCTATCCCAGCGCTTAGAACAGTGCTCTGCACATAGTAAGCGCTTAAATACCAACGTTATTATTACCGTCTATCTACCCCGGTGCTTAGAACAGTGCTTGGCACATAGTGAGGGCTTAACAAACACAATCATCATCATCATCATCATCCACCCCAGCGCCGAGTCCAGGGCCCATCGTGAAGCGCTCGACGAACGCCACAATGATTTTTATTGTTGTGATCATTATCCATCCCAGTGCTTAGTAGTCATTCGCGCACGCCCGCCATCGCGTTGATTGAGCGCTTCCTGTGCGCAGAGCACTGTACTAAGCGCTTGGAAAGTCCAAGTGGAGCACAGAGAGAGACCATCCCTGCCCAACCATGGGCTCACAGTCTAGCAGGGGGGGGAAACCAGGCAACCAAACAAAAGCAATAGGTCGGTCCAGGGACTGGCCCACTGTTAAGCCAAATGGCACCATTGGGATGATTATGATCATCCACGCCATGGCTGGAGAGCGCTTAGCACACAGTCAGGCCCTCAAAAAGGGCGCCATTGGGGGGGGCTGGGGAAGGTGAGGGAGGAAGGCGTGAGGGAGGAGGAGGCCGCGCCTCTATGTTCTCGCGAGAGCCACGGGGAAGGAGGGGGTCGCTTGGTGGTTTTTTTAAGAAGGAAAGCCCCAGCGCGCATGCGCAATGTGGGAGAAAGGGGGAAGAGTTGGTTGCGGGTTTAAAGGGAAAGCCCCAGCGCGCATGCGCAATGTGGGTGGGGGACGAGTTGGTTGCGGGTTTTTTTTTTTAAAGGGAAAGCCCCAGCGCGCATGCGCGATGTGGGGTTGGGGGGGAGAGTTGGTTGCGGGTTTTTTTTTTTAAAGGGCAAGGCTCCGCGCGCATGCGCCGTGGGTCGGTTTTTGGGGTTGTGAGCGGGAAGGGGGCAAGGGAGGAAGGGAGGGCGGCCGGGCCGAGCTGGGCCGGGTCGGGCCGGGCCGGGCCGGGCCACCATGGCCACCTTTGTCAGCGAGCTGGAGGCCGCCAAGAAGAACCTGAGCGAGGCGCTGGGGGACAACGTGAAGCAGTGAGTCCCCGGCCGGCGGCCCCTCCCCCGACAGGGCAGGGACCCCCTGGGCTGCTCCTCCACCGGGGCAGGGACCCCAGAGCTGCTCCTCCACCAGAGCAGGGATCCCCAGACCACCAGATCACGAACCACCAGATCAGGGACCCCTGAGCCCCCCACCCCCCGGATCAGGAACCCCCCGAGCTGCCCCCCACCAGATCAGGGACCCCTAGGACTGCCCCCCACCAGATCAGGGGCCCCTGAGCTGCCCCCCCCCACCAGATCAGAGACCCCAGAGCTGCTCCTCCCAAATCAGGGACCCCCCAGAGATGCCCCCGACCAGATCAGGGACCCCAGAGCTGTCCCTCCCAAATCAGGGACCCCAAGAGATGCCCCCCCCACCAGATCAGGGACCCCCAGAGCTGCCTCCCATCAGATCAGGGACCCCCAGAGCTGCCCCCACTAGATCAGGGACCCCTAGAGATGCCCCCCACCAGATCATGGACCCGAAGTGCCCCTCCCAAATCAGGGACCCCTAGAGATACCCCCCACCGGATCAGGGACCCCAGAGATGCCCCCCACTAGATCAGGGACCCCCCCAGATCAGGAACCCCCAGAGCTGCCCCCTCAACCAGAGCAGGGAATCCCCCCAGGGCCAGGATCCCACCCCAGAGCAAGAACCCCCCAGGGCTGCCCCCCCCCCACCAGATCGGGGAACCCCCACAGCTGCCCCCCACCACATCAGGGCAGACCAGGGACCCCCAGAGCTGCCCCCCAGGCCGAGAACTAGAAGCAGCACGGCCTAGTGGCTAGACCCCGCGCCTGGGAGTCAGAAGGACCTGGATTCTAATCCCGACTCCGCCACTTGCCTGCTGGGTGTCCTTGGGCAACTCACTTCACTCCTCTGGGCCTCAGTTCCCTCCTCAGTATTTACCGAGCGCTTATTGCGTGCGGAGCACTCTTCTAAGCACTTGAGGGGGGACGAAGCAAGAGTTGGAAGAAACGTTCCCCGCCCACGAGGAACTTGGAGTCTCCAGGGGGAGACAGACATTTCATCCTGAGTCATTCATTCAATAGTATTTATTGAGCACCTATGTGCAGAGCACTGTACTGAGCGCTTGGAATGGACAGCTCGGCAACAGAGACCATCCCTGCCCAGTGACGGGCTCACAGTCTAACCGGGGGAGGCGGACAGCAAGGCAAAACAGAACAAAACAAAATCAAGATAAGTAGAATCAAGGAGACATACACCTTATTAACAAAATAAATAGGGTAATAATATATACAGATGAGCACGGTGCTGAGAGGAGGGGGAGCAGAGGGAAAGGGGAGGCCCCTCCTAGTCATCAACCGGTCAGTGACAAGACCATCATCATCTAAATAGCCCCGGTAGTCATTTGTGAGAGTGAACCGATTTTCAATCTCTTGAGCCCTTGATGTGTGCAGAGCCCTGTGCTAAGCGCTGGCAAAGAGTACACAAGAGGAAATTAGACCCAGACCCCGTCTCTCAAGGGGCTCGCAAAAATCGAGGTCCATCTGGAAGTCATCCTCATAGAGCCGCTTTTGATTTGCGTCCGTCTCCCCCTCTAGACTGTGAGCTCGTTGTGGGTAGGGAGTATGTTTATTGCTGTCCTGTCCTCTCCCAAGCGCTTAGTACAGTGCTCAGCACACTGCGCTCGATAAATATGACCGACTGGAGCGTGCTCCAACTCCCCGAGGAAGCGAGCGTAGATGGCGAACCCAAGGGGGACCAAACCGCGCCCCGAGGGGCGGAGGGGGAGCGGGCGAAAGATCCGGGCCGGAGGAGAGCCGGGAGGGAGACCGAGGCTGATGGTGCTGCTGGTTTCTCTGCCGCTCCTCCAGATACTGGGCTAACCTGAAACTGTGGTTCAAGCAGAAGATCAGCAAAGAAGAGTTCGACCTTGAAGCTCACAGGCTCCTGGCCCAGGATAATGGTAAGAGGCTGGGGCCGGGCCGGGAGGGGGTGGCTTTTGAATCCTCAGGTTCTTGAGTTTTCAAAAAATCTGATGAAAGATCCCAATGGGGGAATCCAGGTTAACCCAGAATGGGAGCGGGCGGAAATCGGAGCAGCAGGAGCGCCGGGCGGGATGCTTTAGGGAAGACTTCCCCCTCAGCCAGCAGCATCCCTCCCCATCACTTCACGGAGTCTTTTTCCCAGTTCGGGAGGAAATCTCTATTTTAGAGCCCCGCAACCTCCCCCTCGGACGCCGTCTCTCTGCCGCCAGAAGGAAGCGAGGTTTTTACGGTGGGGCAGAAACCCAGGGCAAGTCAGAGAAGCAGCGTAGCCTGGCGGCTAGAGCCCGGGTCTGGAACCCAGAAGGACCTGGGTTCTAATCCCGGCTCCGCCACCTGTCTGCTGGGTGACGTTGGGCAGGTGGCTTCTCCGTGGCTCAGTTCCCTCATCTGTAAAATGGGGATTAAGACCGTGAGCCCCACGTGGGACAGGAGTCCAACCTGATTAACTTGTATCTACCCCAGCGCTTAGTACAGTGCCTGGCACTTAGTAAGCGCTTAATAAATACCACAACCATTATTTTTATTATTATTATATCCCTCTAGACTGTAAGCACACTGTGGGCAGGGTATGTGTCTATTGCCCATTCCAAGCGCTTAGTACAGTGCTCTGCACATAGTAAGCGTTCAATAAATACTATTGAGTGAATGAATGGACTCTCCCAGATGCTTACCACGGTGCCCTGCCCACAGTAAGCGCTCCTGAAAACAAGCGACTGACTAAGCGCCAGGGTGGACACGAGACAATCAGGCCTGACACAGCCCCCGTCCCACTCCCGGTTCACAGTCTCAGTGGGGAGGAAGAATTCCACCCCCGTTTGACAGATGAGGAAACTGAGGCCCAGAGAAATTCAGTGGCCTGCCCAAGGTGCCCCAGCAGGCAAGCGGCAGAGCCAGGACGAGGACCCCAGCGTCCCGACGGCCAGACCGGACGCTCTCCACGCGGCCTCGCTGCTTCCCGCTCACTTCGCCCCGTCTTCCTGCCTGTCTTTCAGTTCATTCGCACAACGATTTCCTCCTGGCCATACTCACCCGTTGCCAGATCCTGGTTTCCGCCCCAGGTAAGCGCGGAGACGTTCCGGAGGTTCCCCCGCCGGGTCTGAGCGGGTCGACCTTGAGGACGGAACTGTAAAGATACCAAGGGGCTTACGTCCGCCTCCGGCGTTCACTTACTAATGCCTGTCTTCCCCTCTAGGCCGTAAGTTCGTCGTGGGCAGGGAGTGTGTCTGTTATATTGTTATATCGGGCTCTCCCGAATGCTCGGTACGGCAAGCGCTCAGTAAATACCATCGGTCGAACGAAAGGGACCCCAACCGGGTGCTCCGTGCGTCCGTAATGCCGTTCGTTTTCCATCAGGGGTATTTACTGAGC
This sequence comes from Ornithorhynchus anatinus, assembly GCF_004115215.2. Taxonomy (NCBI): domain Eukaryota; kingdom Metazoa; phylum Chordata; class Mammalia; order Monotremata; family Ornithorhynchidae; genus Ornithorhynchus; species Ornithorhynchus anatinus. Next base: position 3,098,609 of record NC_041743.1, on the reverse strand, counting down.
GCTTCCTGTGTGCAGAACACTGTACTGAGCGCTTGGGAGAGAGCACCAAAACAATCAACCGACACACTCCCTGCCCACCACGAGCTTACAGCCTAGAGGAGGGGACGGGCATTAAGAGAAACAGGAATTTGCCAGCGGAGAAGCCGCTAGAAAGCAGCCGAGAGGCCGGCGTCCTCATTCTTTCCGACCCTTCCAGATGGCACCGGGTCCATGCCTTGGTCCGGGGGCTCGGCCACGAAACCCGGGAAGCCCAAGGGGAAGAAAAAGCTCTCGTCGGTGCGCCAGAAGTTCGACGTAAGTCGGCGACGTTCCGCTTCAGCGGGTCCACGGGAACGGCGGGTCCGAGGCCGGCAGCGGTCTTTATTTTAAATAGGGGAGTGGGGATTTGAGGAGCGGGAGCTCTTCGGCTCTGGGGGAGATGTTGCTCTGTAAACTCAAGGTGATGGCACTTGAGAAGCAGCGGGGAGGCCCTGCACTTACCTGCTGCGTGGCCTTGGGCAAGTCACTTAGAATCTCCGTACCTCAGTTACCTCGCCTGTAAAATGGGGATCGAATACCCGCTCTCCCTCCCCCTTGGGCTGTGAGCCCTGAACGGGACAGGGACCGGGTTGTCATCCGAGTATCCCCGACACAGTGCTTGGCCCGCAGTAAGCACGTAGCGAATACAGTTATCATCGTTATCACCGCTACCGTTTCTGAGCCTTCTAAGTTCTAGCCGTCTCTTTACGTAAGGAGAGTGATGGTGTTTATTAAGCCCCGACTACGTGCTGAGCGCCGGAGTATACACCCAATAATCAGGTCGGACACAGTCCCCACCCCGACATGGGGCCCAAAGCCAAAGGAAGCGAGAGAATGAGAATCCCCATTCCGCCGTTGAGGAAACGGAGGCCCGCCCGGGGAAGTAAAGGGACTCGCCCAGGGTCACCCGGCGGCAGGGAGCAGAGCGGGAATTAGAACCCGGGTCTCCTGACTCCCCGGCCCGTGCCCTTTCCACTCGGCCACGTTGCTTCTCGTTCTAGGTCGGTGTCCTCTGTCCCACACGGGGCTCACAGTCTTTATCCCCATTTTACGGATGAGGGAACTGCGACTCAGAGAAGCGACTTGCCCAAGGCCACGCAAGAGCCGAGATTAGAACCCATGACCTTCTGACTCCCAGGCCCGGGCTCTAGCCACTACACCCCGCCGCTCCTCCTGGAAGGGAGGAGGAGGGTCAGGGGGTGCCCGTCCACGCTGGGAGGTGGCAAAATTAGTCGCTCTCCTCTCCTCCGGGGTCCGTCACCTACCCGGGGGGCCAACCTGAGGGTCAGGGGGCGGCCCCCCGACGTGGGCTTCACGGTGCCCGGACGGATGCCCGAGGAGAAGCCGGGCGTCCCGGTTCCCCGTGCCCGGGCGGGGGGCGGGCGGGTCGCCGTGGGGTCCCCCGCCTCCCGGCCCGCGGGTGGTAAGGCGGCGGCCGGCCTTGTCCCCGAACAGCACCGATTCCAGCCCCAGAACCCGCTGTCGGGCGCCCAGCAGTTCGTGGCCAAGGACCCCCAGGACGACGAGGACCTGAAGCTCTGCTCCCACACCATGGCGCTGCCCACCCGGGGCCAGCTGGAGGGCAGGATGATCGTCACCGCCTTCGAGCACGGGCTCGACAACGTCACCGAGGAGGCCGTGAGCGCCGTGGTCTACGCCGTGGAGGTCAGCGGGGACCCCCGGCGGCGACGTGACCCCGCGGGATCCCCCCCGCGTCTCCGGCCTCCGTCTTCGACCTCGTCTTCGTCTTCGACCCCGCCGCCCAAGGCGGGCGGGCTCCGGGCTCAGCCGGAGGGATCGTTCCGTTCACCGCTTAGCCGGGAAATGCTCTTATCACTCATTCGGTCCTACTTATCGAGCGCTTGCCGTGTGCGGAGGGAAGTCCGCAGACACGGTAATTGCTACTACTCCCGGTGAGCGTAGAGAAGACGCAGAGACCCCCGCCCCCGGCTCACACTCTACCCCTACTTGCCCCCAAGCCGCCCCGCCGCGGGGGTTTCCCTCCGCGAATCGGCCCCGACGGAGAAACCCATCTCTTTCAGAATCACCTTAAGGACATCCTCACCTCCGTGGTGTCAAGGAGGAAAGCTTACCGGTTGAGAGACGGCCACTTCAAGTTCGCCTTCGGAAGCAACGTGAATCCCCAGCCCTACTTGAAAAACAGCGTCGTCGCCTACAACCATCTAATAGAGTGGTGAGTCCGCCTCTTTAGCCCCCTGCTTTTTCCTCCCCCCCCCCCCCCCTTTTTTTTAATGCTATTTAAGCGCTTCCTCTGGGCCTACGATCGGGTGAGCAGCCGTGATCCTTCTGTCAAGGAGCCGACGGTCCGTCGGGCGCCGGACTCTGCGCTGAGCGCTTGGGAGAGTCCGACTGAGCGACAAGACCCCATCCTGCTCTCAAGGAGCTCGCGGTGTCCAGGCACCCCAGGGGTCAGATTGGAAGCTCACGGTCTAGACCGGAAACCTGTCGCGGGCAGGGAGTGTGTCGGTGATGTCGGACTCTCCCAAGCGCATCAGCACAGTGCTGTGCGCGCAGGAAGCGCTCCCTAAACGCGACTGACGAATGCTGGGCCAAGTTAACTCGGTTTGGATCCACCGCCAAGGAGGGAGATGGGATGACGGGCGGGACTCGTTCATTCCTTCTGTCGCATTTATTGAGCGCTGACTGTGGGCAGAGCACTGTAGTGAGCGCGTGGGAGAGGACAGTTCAAAAGACAGGTTCCGGCTCCCCGCGCCCCGTGGTCACCCCGGGCGGCCGCGCGTCGCGCGGCTCCTCTCTCCGCAGCCCCCCGACCTGCGCGGCCCCTTCGGCCGGCCCGAACCCGGCCTCCCAGCCGGCCCCCGACGACGCCGAGCAGCAGGCCGCGCTCCTCCTGGCCTGTTCGGGGGACAGGCTTCCGGCCGCCCTGCCCCCCGTCAACATGTACGACCTGTTCGAAGCCTTACAGGTAACGGGGGTGGGACGGCAGGGTGTCCGCGCTCCGGGCCGGGCGGACGGAGATCTCCCCCGGGGCCCCTCGCCGCCCCGACTACCGGCCTAGTCGTGTCCGGCCTGGTTTTTTCCAGGCCCGGGGCCCGAGGGGACGGGGGCAGGGCCGGGGGGGCGGGGGGGGAACAACAAACGTGGCTATCCTGGCACGGGCTGGAAGCCGGCGGCCGCCTCCGCCCCCGCAGGTGCACAGGGAGGTGATCCCCACGCACACGGTCTACGCCCTGAACATGGAGAGGGTCATCACGAAGCTGTGGCACCCCAACCACGAGGAGCTGCAGCAGGACCGTGTCCACCGCCAACGCCTGGCTGCCAGGGAGCGGCTCCTGCTGGGCTGAGGCGCCCGCGGGCGGGAGCCGGGGAGCCGGCCCCGGCCCACCGGACAGGACTTTCCTCTCGGGGCAGGAGGACCCGGTACCCCCGGGGACTCCCGGCGGCCTTTTGGAGCGGCGACCGTCGCCGGCCGGCCGTGGAGCCTGTCTCCGGCGGCCCGTCCCCTCTCCGGTCCGGGACCGAGGGTAACCTCCGCCCTCCCGCGTTCCTTCCTTCCCGAATTTAGCCCGGAGGCTCCCACGATTCTCTCCCCGGGGCCGTTCCATCCGGGACAGAGGGTCCTGCCCCACACCTTGTGGGTCTCCCCCTGGGGCTTTGGGGCGAACGGCCGCGGCCTCCACCGGGCCCGGGCCTCCAACCTTGGGCACGTTGGAGGCCGGGGACTGGCTCTGGCTCACGGAAGTGTTGGGAGTCCAACCGGGAGAGCGGGTGACCTTCTGCCCCCAGCCGGGCGGGACAAAGAGCCCGCAGACGGTTCCATCCCGAAGATCGTACCAGCTTTAACGGCCACAGTTCCCTAGGCCTAGGATGCGGTGAGTCAAGCGAAGGGAAATCCCCGGCTTCCCGGGCCGAGAATCTTACAGAAGCCGTCGGGTCCCGCCGGGACCGCTGACGGGAGCGCGACGAGCTGACCGGGGCCGTTCCAGCTGAAGTGCGGAGCGGGGGGTATTGATCGACCGCATTCTCCCTCTCCACACGTGCCCCCCCCCCCCCCCAGCCCCACTGGGTACAACACACTCTATCAAGTGCTAAACTGAGCAAATGACTTCTCAAAATCACTGTATTTTCTTAAGGATCTAATAAAGACACCAAAATAGTCGCGGGAGCCCAGTTGTTCGCTTATTCCACCGGGGCCTCACACTCAAAACACACCTCACGGCCGAGCCCCGCCCGGGGCCAAGGGGTAGATTCTCCATCCTTCCTTGGGCCCCGACGGCCGCGGCTTCTGCCCCGGCCTCCCCCCCGTGGCGTCAGGCGGCCCTTCGGTCCGAGACGGGGCAACGGCCGGATCGGGCCGACAAATCGAACCCTCGTCACCTCGGCGATCCCTGGCCAACTCCCCCCGCCCGGGCCGCCCCGCTCCCGCCGGGGACGCTTTCGAACTCGCGGCACGCCACCACGCGGGCCGCCCGGGTTTTTATTATGAAACTTTATTGGAGGGACCGGTCTCTATCTACAGGATAAAGGGCGGCGGCGACTCGCGATCCCGGGAGGCCGACCGGCCCCGGTGCTACGGTGTGGCAGGTCAAGGGTCACAGTTCAGTGGCGGAAGGACGGCGGAGCCCCTGAGGTGGAAATACGGGGCGGGGGGCGGGGATCGCCATCTGTAAGGAGCTGCTCTTGTGCCACGGGTCTACACGGCGGGGGTCGGGGGGGGGGGGGGGGGGAGGATATGGAACGGGAAGCACCCGTTCCTCTCACGGCCCCAAGGCTGTCACCGCTCAGGGTCGGAGACGGGAGGCCGCGCTTCTGTCAGAGAACGGGGGCGGGATGGAGGGCAGGTGGGAGCCTCGACTTCATTCGCTCAGACCGGGGGCCAGGGGGCCGATCCGAGCCGGGGGAGCGGACGATAGATCCGCCTCCGGGTCGGGGCCGGCCGGACAGGGAGGTGTCCTTGTCACCGTGGTCTGCCTGCAGAAGGCTGCGGAGACCTCTGCCCCATCGCAGTCCCCCTCGGGCGCCGGCCTGTAGTAACAGCGACCCTCTCCCCACGCCCCAGCCCCGTGGGCGCCAGAACGGCCGGGACCCCCTCCCCAGCGCCCCCGGGGCAACGAGAGCGGAGCGGCTCCGGGCCGAGGGGTCAGACACGCCACCTGAGGACGAGGGGGACAAGGGCCCGTGCGCCAGCGGATCCCCCGCGGCCAAGGGCGGGCACCAGTCGGTCCCGGAGAGTTGGGCGCCTCGGGCCCGGCGCTTTCGAGCCCGTTCCCGCCCCTCCGCCCCGGTCCCGGAAAAGCCGGCGAGGGGTGGTGAGGACTGACCGGGACCGCGCCTTGCCCTGTCGCTCTGGGGAGGGAGGGGGAAGGGAGCTGAGCGGGGATAGTTAAGGGCGGCCACGGGCCCCGGAGCCAGAAGACGCACCGCTCTTTCCGGGCCCGGCACGGCACTGGCCCCGAGGCCTGCGTCCACCTCCCCCGAGCCCTCGCTACTTCCTACAACACGCAAACCGGAACGCCGCCTCGCGGATCAGTCCGTCCCTCCCGGGGTCGGGGAGGGGATTCGGGGAGCCTCCGCCCTCCACACGTCCCTCCGGTGAGCTCGGCCCCGTCCCGGGATCGGGGCGGGGCGGCGGGCGCGCCGGCCGGGAGAGGGAGGGTCTCCTCGCAGCTCGGCGAGGGGCTTCCCCCGGCGGCCCCAATCTCTCAGGCCCGAGCCTGCCCGAGACGAGGCCCCGGAGTCGTCGTCGCCGCCGGGGCCGGGGAGGGGGGCACGGGCTGCTCTCCCCAGGGCCCGGGCCTCCTCGCCGCCACGGATCGGGCCGCGGAGTGCCGAGGGCCCGCGCCCCCGGGACGGAGGGGGACCGGTCTTTACTGAGCACCCCCCGGGGCAGCGGCCCGGACCGCGCTCCACCGTCCCCGCCCGCGGAAGGGCTTCCGGGCGCCGCGAGGCCCCGGGGGGGATCCGGCTCGATGGAGAAAATGCCTTTCCACAGAGGCAGGACCGCAGGCGGGGGCGACTGAGACGGCGGTCCTCCGGGGGGGGGGGGGACGGCCAGACGTGGCCGCCGGGAGGGGCCCTCGGCGGCTCCCGCCCGCCGGCCGAGGAAGGCGGACGGGGTCCGGGCCCGGCCCCCGTCTCCCGCTCGGGCTTCGACGGTCCCAACGCCCGACCCGAGCCGGGCTCGCGGTCGGCGGGAGCCGCCGGCGGGCCCAACGGGAAGGCCCCGGGGCGGGGCGGGAGGTGCCGGCCACGCCGGCCGGTCATCCCTTGCGGCCGGTCCGTCCAGAGGGACTCCACCGGGCCACCGCGGCTCCCGCGGGCCCGGAGGGGGGCCCTCCACGGCACCCGGGCGGCCCGGCCGGCCCCCAACGTCTCTGATCGGGCGGGCGGGCTCTCTCTCGGCCGGTGGTCTCGGGAGGGGACTGGGGGGTGGGTGGGGGTGCCTCTGCTGCTCCTCCGGCCGGGGCGGAGACCGAGAGACCGCCTTCATCCGCCGCACCCCCGGGGCGGCCCCGGCCCCGGCCCGGTCTCTCCGAGGACTCGGCCTCCTCAGTCCCATCCTCGGGGGCCGCTTTTCTAGAAGAGAGAGAGAAAGGAGAGAGACCGGGTGGGGGGAGGGAGAGATAGGAAGAGAGACATAGAGGGACACAGAGCGGACGTGAGTTTTAACGGCGGGGGGGGGGGGGGACGGACGGGGGACGGACCCCGGGATGGGGTCGGAAGACTCCGCCTCGGCCGCTCACGCCCCCACGGCTCCCGACGCTCGGGCGGACGCCGGCCCCGGAGGGGATCCCCCGCTACGCGTCAGGGCCGCCGGGGAAACGGGGCGCGACGGAGGACCGGGGGGAGAGAAGGCCGGGAAGGCGATTCCGCGGAGGGGAGCCGGGCGGGGGGCCGGACGGGGAGGTCGGGGGCGATCGAGGCCGGGGCCCGGGAAGCCTCACTCCCCCCCCCCCCCGGAGGCCTCCCCGGCGCGAGAGAGATGGCGGGGGGCCGGGGGAGCGCAGAGGGGGACCGGGCCGGGGCCCGGCGGGCCCGGCGCACCTTAGCTGTCGCCGTCCCGGGGCGGGGGGTCCCCGTCGTCCAGGAGCGCCCCCTCCACCTCCCACAGCAGGTCGTCGTCGGCCCCGTCGCGGTCGTCCAGGCTGCCCGAGACGCGGCAGCGGCGGAAGCCGCGCACGATGGCGTCGCTGGGGATGCCGTCCCAGGCCGCCATGACCCACTCGAGGAAGAGGCCCAGCGGGGGCTTCTTGGCGTTGCCCGTGGGGCTGAGGGCCAGGTTGCCGGCCAGCAGCCAGTCGGCGTAGCGGGCGCGCACGCTGTCGTTGAGGGGCTTGTAGACCACCAGGTCGAGGACCTGCAGCTGGGAGGTCAGGCCCCCGGGGGCGATGACCACGTCCGTGCTCAGGGTCTCCATGTGGGCGCGCAGCGAGTCGGAGGCGTGGCCGCGGAAGCCGTTGAGGATGAGCAGCCCCCGCTCGCGGGGCCCGGCCCCGGGGGTCCGGCGGCGCCACACGGCCTCCACCCAGTCCTGCATCAGCTCCTCCGTCATCCAGCCGTAGCGATGGCAGCGCACCTCCATGCCCCCGGGGAAGCGGCCCGGCGGGATGTAGGTGCCCCGCAGGATGACGAACGGGGGCAGCTTGCGCCCGTCCGCCAGCACCCCCAGCATGGCCGTCACCTTCAGCTTCTCCCGCCCGGGCGTCTTCACCAGGACCGGCCGGCCCGCCTGGTAGTCCACCGTGACCCGCGACGGCACCTCCAGGCAGATGGGCGTCTCGTCCGCGTTGCCCATCTGGCCGTCCGGGTAGCCGTGGGCCCGGCGCAGGCCCAGGACGCGGCGCTGGTAGGCGGCCAGCTTCTCGCTCAGGTCCTCGGGCAGGGGCTGCGGGGGCGGGGGCGGCTTCTGCCGCAGGGTCAGGTCGTAGCGCCGCAGCATGCGGCGGCACCAGCCCAGGCTGGCCTTGAAGCCCTTGGCCGGGATGCGCATCTCCTGGGCGATGGCCAGGGCCTTCAGCTGCATGGCCTCGCGCGTGATGGGCGTGCCCGCCGCCTGCTGCTGCCGCACGTACTCGGCCACCCGCTGGTCCACCAGGGCGAACCGCCCGTTCTTCGGCCCGCGGAAGGCCCGCCGCATGGCGTGGGCGCTCTGCAGCTGCGGCTTCACCTTGCGCCAGTCGCGCACGTTCTTCTCCATGACCCCGAACTGCTTGGCCGCCTGGCAGTTGTTGGTCACCTCGGCGTAGTCCACCACGGCCAGCTTGAAGCCCGCGTCGTAGCTGCGCCGCACCCCGCGCTGCTGCTGCTGCTGGAGCAGCAGGGCCCCGGCCCCGCCCGGGCACAACGGGGGGTAGTCCTCCTCGCCCCCGGGCCCCCAGGGGCCGCCCGCCCCCAGCCCCCGCGGGTCCGAGGGGAAGCCCAGGGCCAGGGGGTGCGGCAGCGCCGGGAAGGGGCCCCCCGGGCCCAGGGGGCCCATCGCGGCCGGGAGCTTCGGGCCCGCCTCGTCGTAGCCTGCGGGGAGGGGGGGAGAGACGGGCCGGGGGCCCGGGCGTCACGCCGCGGGGACCCCCCCCGCCCCCCACGGCGCCTCCCTCGCCCCGGGAGGGGCCCCGCCGCCCGCCGCCCGCCCCCGGAGGGGATCCCTCACCCGGAAACGCGCCTCGCGGGAACAGCCACTCCTCAGAGTCGGCGGGAAACGGCGCCGCCCACAGCCCCTCCCCTTCTTCCAGCTGGGATATGACGTCCGGCCTCGGGAACGGGAATTCTGTCGGCGGGAGACGGGCCCCGGGGAGCGGGGTTACGCCGGAGGCCCCGGCCTCCCGCGGCCCTCGGCGCCCCCGGCGCGAGGGGGGCACCCGGGGGGGGGGGGGGAGGGCGGGATCCCGGCCGGAGGGGAAGGGGGACTCCGGGATGAAGGAGCGGGCGGGGCGGGGGGTGTCCGGGTCGGGGCCCCGAGGGGCCGCCCTCCTCCTCCGCCCGCGGCCCGGGGAGGCCGACTGACCCAGGGAGACCACCGTCTCGTAGTTCATCTTCATGACCTCCCGGTAGAGCGTCTTCTGCTCCTCCGTCAGAAGGTCCCACTCCTCGTCGGAGAAGGAGACGGCCACCTCGTCGAACAGGGCCGGCACCTGCAACGGCCGGCGCCCCTGACTCCCGCGCCCGCCCGGACCCCCGACCCCGACCGGCGGGGAGGCGGTGGGGCCCGGCGGGGCCGGCGGGCAGAGGGAGCCCCTCGGGGGCGGGGGGCGGGTTCCGGCCTTCCCCGCGCCCCGAGGGCGGGGGCCGCGGGACCCGCCCCGGGTCCGGGGGTCTCCCCGCCGCCCGGCGGGCCGGGGCGCGGGGCTGGGAGGCGGGAGGCCCGGGTTCTAATCCCGGCCTCGGGGGAGGCCCCTCGCCCCTCCGGGCCTCGGTTCTCTCGGCCGGCGGAGGGGGGCTCGATCCCCGCTCTCCTTCCTCCCGCGGCCGCGAGCCCCGGGGGGGGGGGGGGGACGGAGACCGCGCCCGTGTCTCGTGACTAGCCCGGCGCCCTGCCGAGTGCTTGGCGGAACCGTGCGTGCCCATCGGATCCCGCGGCCGTTACTATCAGTGCTTCTCGTTTTTATTTGACCCGCTTCCTCCGGGCGGTTTTCCGGGGGTCCGGGTGCTCCGGCAGAGAAGCGGCGGGGCCTAGTGGAAAGAGTCCGGGCCCGGGGGTCAGAGGACCCGGGTTCTGATCCCGGCCGGGCCACCGGTCGGCTGCGTGACTGCGGGCGGGGCACGGGTCCCCTGAGATCTCCGGGCCGGGGTTCCCTCGGCTGCGGAACGGACGCCGGACGCCCGTTCTCCCTCCTGTCGAGACCGGGAGCCCCAGGCGGGCCCGGAAGGTCTTGCGTCTATCCCGGCGTTTAGCACGCTGCCTGCCGCGGAATAAGCGCTCGACCAACGCCGCGGTCGTCGTCGTCCTCCTCCGTCGGTCGGCCCTTTCGGATCTCGCGGCCCCGCCTCCCCCCCCCCCCGCCCCCGACACTCACCCAGTAGCCCCCCGCGCAGATCCTCACTCTCTGCAGATCGTCCTGCCCGTCCTCCAGCTCCGGGACGCCAATCTCCTCCTCCTCCTCCTCCTCCTTCAGGGTCAAGGCGAGGGGGAAGGCCGGGCTGGCCATCTCTGTGGAGATTCGGACAGACCGGTGAGGCGGGCCGATCCGTCGGCGGGACTTACCGGGCGCCGTACTAAGCGGCGGGGGAGAAGACGGCCCCCCCGGAGCGCTGGACGCGCTCGCCCGGGCCCCCTCGGCGGCGGCGGGCGGGCGGGGCGCTCCCCGACGGGGCTTCGACGGGCCGGGCGGGGACGTCAATCCAACGGCGACGTTTATCGAGCGCTGCCCGGCCGCGCAACGCTTTACCGAGCGGCGGGGGGGACGGGGGGACGGGGGACAGCCAAGCAACGGAATCGGTAGCCACGGTCCCTGCCCGGCTTAGAGTCCGGAGGCCCAACTCCTGACCCTCGGGCCCGAGAAACAAGAGGGGGGGTCGGCAGCCTGGCACGGCGGATGGACCACCGGGCTGGGAATCAGAAGGTCGTGGGTTCTAATCCGGCTCCGCCGCCTGGCTGCTGTGTCACCTGGGACCGGTCGCTTCGCTTCTCCGGGCCTCGGTTCCCACGTGGGCTCCGACCCGCTTTGCTCGTATCCACCCTGGCGCTTAGGACAGTGCCCGGCACACAGTAGGCGCTTAACAAATACCACAATTATTATTATTTATACTCCTCCCAGCTCCACGGCGTTTACATCCCCCTTCTTACACCGTGCCGCTTCTCCTGTCGGTAATTTATTTTTAAGATCTCTCGTCTCCCTCGCTGGATCGGCCCCCCTCTAGACTGTGAGCTCGTCGCGGACGGGGATCGCCTCTCTTTATTACGCCGCCGTGCTCTCCCAAGCGCTTAGTACAGTGCTCCGCACACGGCGAGCGCTCCACGAATGCGACCGAATGAACCGTCAGCTCCCTGACGGCGACGAGAACCAGTCTGGCCTAGTGGATGGAGCCCCGGCTTGGAAGTCAGAAGGACCCGGGTTCTAACCCCCCCCCCCCCGCCACCACCACTTACCTGCCGCGTGACCTGGGGCAAGTCACTTCACTTCTCTGGGCCTCAGTTCCCTCATCTGGAAAATTATTACGATTCGATGAGCGTCGGTCGGACGCGGCGCGGCGGCTCACCCCGTTTGCTTGGATCCACCCCAGTGCTTAGTACGGTGCCTGGCACACGGTAAGCGCTTAGCAAATACCATAATTATTATTAGGGTCCTCTCCCGAGCACTCAACACGGCGTTCCGCACGTAGTATACTTATATAATTCTCTTTACTTCCACGGATGCCTTTTTACTTCTGTTGTTGTCCCGTCCGGCCCCTTCTAGACCGTGGGCCCGTTGGGGGCGGGGATTGGTCTCTCCTGATTGCTGAATTATACCTTCCAAGTGCTTAGCACAGCGCTCCGCACACAGTCAGCGCTTAGTAGATACGACTGAACGAAGGAACGAACGAAAGGAAACGCTCGGTAAATACCGAACGATCGATTAAGCCCCAGGTGGAGACCGTGAGCCGAGGGCCGGGGTCCAACCCGCTTTGCTCGGATCCACCCCGGCGCTTGCTGCAGTGTCTGCCACGCACTAAGCGCTGAGCAAATACCCTGATCACCATCACGGTCCTCTCCCGAGCGCTTAGTACAGTCCTCCGCACGTAGGAAAGGCTCAATCGACACCGAACGATTGATTAAGCCCCGGGTGGGGACCGCGAGCCCCGGGGTGGGGCAGGGACCGGGTCCAGCCCGATCCGCTTGGGTCCAACCCACAGCTTACCACGGCGCCGGCCACATCGGAACCGCTTAGTAAACAGCCTAAATCATCATCGTGATCCTCTCCCGAGCGCTCAGTACAGTCCCCTGCACATAGGAAACGCTCAATATTGAACAATTAAGCCCCCGATGGAGACCCGCCAGCCCCAGGAGGGGCAGGGCCGGGGTCCGACCCAGTTACCTCGTCTCCGTCCCAGCGCTTACTACGGTGCCCGCCACACCGTACGCGCTTAGCTAATACTCTGATGGTTAGGACGGTCCTCTCCCAGGCGCTTAGTTCAGTCCCCCGCACACAGGAAACGCTCAATCAATAGTGAACGATCGATCAAGCCCCCGACGCGAGCCCCAGGGGGGACGGGGCCGGGTTCCAACCGCTTTGCTTGGCTCCACTTCAGCGCTTACTACAGTTCCCGCCACTCAATAAGCGCTCAGCGAACACCCTAATCGTTATTAATACGGTCCTCTCCCAAGCGCTCAGTACAGTCCCCTGCACATAGGAAACCCTCAATACTGAACGACTGATTAAGCCCCCGATGGAGACTGCGAGCTCCGGGGGGACCAGGGCCGGGGTCCCACCCAGTTACCTTGCCTCCTCCCCAGCACTTATTACAGCGCCTGCCACACCATAATCGCTTAGTAGATACCCTAAATCATCATCACGGTCCTCTCCCAAGCGCTTAGTACAGTCCACTGCACAAAGGAAACACTCAATATCGAACAAATCGATTAGGCCCCCGACGGGGACTGCGAGCCCCGGGGGGGGGGACAGGGACTGGATCCAACCCGCTTTGCTTGTGTCCACCCCAGCGCTTACTACAGTGCCTGCCGCACACTAAGCGCTTAGCCAATACCCTAATCATTATTAACATGGTCCTCTCCCAAGCGCTCAGTACAGTCCTCTGCACACAGGAAACCCTCACTATTGAACGACTGATTAAGCCCCCGATGCAGACTTGCGAGCCCCAGGGGGGCGACAAGGCCGGGGTCCAACCGCTTTGCTTTTGCCCCCTCCTGCGCTTACTACACCGTGAGCGCTTAGCAAATAGCCTAACCGTTATTAGGGTCCTCTCCCTAGCGTTGAGTACAGTCCTCTGCATATAGGAAACGCTTAATACTGAACAATCGATTAATTCCCCCGATGGGGACTGCGAGTCCCGGGGAGGACAGGGACCGGCTCCAACCCGTTTGGCTTCTGTCCACCCCAGCGCTTACTACAGTGTGCCACACCATAAGCGCTCGGCAAATACCCTAATACCATCAGGGTCCCCTCCCAGGCGCTCAGTACGGTCCCCCGCTCATTGGAAACGCTCAATCAATACCGAACGATCGATTCCACCCCCGATGGAGCCTGCGAGCCCCGACCTCTTTGCCTGTGCCCACTCCAGCGCTTACTACAGCGTGCCACACCATAAGCGCTTAGCAAACACCCTAGTCATTATCAAGGTCCCCCCTCAAGCGCTCAGTCCAGTCCCCCGCCCAGAGGAAACGCTCAATCAATACCGAACGATCGATTAAGGCCCCGACGGAGCCCGCGAGCCCCGACCTCTTTGCCTGCGCCACCCCACGAGCGCTTAGTAAATACCCTAAATCACGAGGCCGGTCCTCTCCCTGGCGCTCAGTCCAGTCCCCCGCGCAGAGGGAAACGCTCCCTACTGACCAATCGGCGAAGCCCCCGACGGAGACGGCGAGGCCGGGCCGGGGTCCCAGCCCGCCGCCTGGTCTCGCCCGGCGGCCGGTGGGCGCTCAGCCCGTAGCGGCCCGGCGCTGAGGACGACGCGGAGGCCGTCGGGCCGGGCGGTCCCGCCCGCCTCCAGCCATCTTGCCCCGCGCCCGGGGCCCGCAACAAAGGAGCGCCCGCAGCCCCGCCGGACGCCCGGGGGAGGGGGAGGGGCAGGCGGAGGACGAAGGGGGGCCGGGCCGGCCGGACTCACCGCGGGGTCAGAGGTCAGAGGGCGGGGGGCGGCGGGGCCCGGCTCCCCCGGGGCTTCCGGGGCGGGCGGGCGGCCGGCGGCGGGTCCGCGCACGCGCACGGGGCCCTCTTTCCCCGCCCCCGCCGCCCAAGCGCCGGCCACCCGCGGGGCCGGCGCCTCTCCGCCCGCGCGCCCGGCCGCGGCCGTGCGTGCGCCCTGACGTCACCGCGCCCGTGCGTCCCCCCGCCCTTCGCGGGGCGCCCTGCGCCCCACGCGCCTGCGCGCCCCGGCCGGGCCTGCCTCCTTTCACGGGGCTCCCTGCGCCCAACGCGCCTGCGCGCCCCGGCCGGGCCTGCCTCCTTTCACGGGGCTCCCTGCGCCCCACGCGCATGCGCGCCCCCGGCCGGGCCTGCCTCCTTTCACGGGGCTCCCTGCGCCCCACGCGCCTGCGCGCCCCGACCGGCGCTGCCTCCTTTCCCGGGGCTCCCTGCAAACAACGCGCATGCGCGCCCCGACCGGGCCTGTCCCCGCCCTTCACATGGCGCCCTGCACCCCACACGCATGCGCGCCCCGGCCGGCCCCGCCCCCGCCCCCTCACGAGGCTGCCTGCACCCAACGCGCATGCGCGCCCAGGCCGAGCCTGCCTGCTTCCACGAGGCGCCCCGCATCCAACGCGCACGCGCGCCCCGGCCGGGCCTGCCCCCGCCCCATCACAGGGCTCCCTGCAGCAAACGCGCATGCGCGCCCCGGCCTGCCTCCGCCCCAGGCTCCCTGCACCGAGCGCGCATGCGCGCGCCGGCCAGGCGCGCACCCTAGGCGCATGCGCATTGCGGTCGGTCCTGCACCCCCGCCTCCACCGGCCCGTCCCCCTCCCACCGCGTCGCGCGCCTGCGCCGTTTGGGCTTTCGCGCGCTAAACGCCTGAGGCGTTCGTTTAACGCTCATGTCGGGGCCTGAACCCTGCGCTAAACGCTGAGCTTTAAACGGGTTCCTCAGTCCGGTCGCCCCGAAGGACTAGAGGGGTGGGCCAAGTCATAGAGCGAAACGGAGACTGTAAACCCCGCCCCCCCCCTCATTCATTCAGTAGTATTTACTGAGCGCTTGGGGGAGTCCACTACAACCATAAACAGAAATAAATGGAAGCAGCGTGGCTTGGGAGCAGGAGCCCGGGCTTGGCAGTCACAGGTCGTGGGTTCGAATCCCGCCTCCCTGCCACCTGTCAGCTGTGCGACCCTGGACAAGTCACTTCACTTGTCTAGGCCTCAGTGACCTCATCTGCGAAATGGGGATGAAGACCGGGAGCCCCACGTGGCACAACCTGGTTGCCCTGTATCTCCCCCAGCGCTTAGAACAGTGCTCGGCACATAGGAAGCGCTTAACAAATCCCATCATTATTAATATTAGTAATAACAATAAACAGATGCCTTCCCTGCCTGCCACGAGTTTATTAATAAGCACCATGAGAGGATAATAATAATGATGGCGCTTGTTAAGCGCTTACTGTGTGCAAAGCACTGTTCTAAGCGTTGGGGGGGGGATACAAGGTGATCAGGTTGTCCCACGTGGGGCTCACAGTCTTAATCAGCGTGGCTCAGTGGAAAGAGCACAGGCTGGGGACTCAGAGGTCATGGGTTCGAATCCCGGCTCTGCCACTCGTCAGCTGGGTGACTGTGGGCAAGTCACTTCTCTGGGCCTCAGTTCCCTCATCTGTAACATGGGGATGAAGACTGGGAGCCTCACAAGGGACAATCTGATGACCCTGTATCTCCCCCAGCGCTTAGATCAGTGCTCGGCAGATAGTAAGCACTTAAATACCAACATTATTATTATTGTCACCTTGTATCCTCCCCAGTGCTTAGAACAGTGCTTGGCACATAGTAAGTGCTTGACAAATGCAATCATTATTAATCCCCATTTTCCAGATGAGGGAACTGAGGCCCAGAGAATAATAATAATAATAATAATAATGTTGGTATCTGTTAAGCGCTTACTATGTGCAGAGCACCGTTCTTAGCGCTGGGGGAGATACAGGGCCATCGGGTCGTCCCACGTGAGGCTCCCAGTTAATCCCCATGTTACAGATGAGGTCACTGAGGCCCAGAGAAGTGACGTGACCTGCCCACAGTCACCCAGCTGACGAGTGGCAGAGGCGGGATGCGAACCCATGACCTCTGACTCCCAAGCCCGGGCTCTTCATTCAGGGAGGGCAAGCTCCCCGGCCGGGGGGGCGGTCAGGGCTTCGCGGAGGGTTTCCCGGAGCGGTAGTAGGAGACGAGGCCGGCCAGAAAGGCCAGGCCCACCCGGACGGCTCCACCCCAGGCCGGCCCCGGCGCGGGCGGGCCGGTGGGGCCGAGGCGCCTCGTGCTCAGGGGTCGGAGCACCCGCTGGTGCTGGGTGAGAATGGTGTGGCGGGCGGGAGGCCAGCGGCCCGGCCCGACCAGGCGGTACTGGAAAGGCGTGCAGGGGCCCAGCGCCACGTGCAGGGCCAGCGCCGGATCCCTCAGGAGGAGGCGGAGGAGGCCCGGCCGCGCCCCGATCTGCTCCGCCACCTCGTCCGCGTACTCCACGTGGTCCACCTGGATCGTGTGCCGCCCCGACCGCACGTACCTGCAGCCGGAGGAGAGGCCTGCGTGACCCCGTCCACCCCTCCAGACACACACCACGGGCTCGCACCCCTACCTGCGTGCCCCGACGTGCAGGCGGGTGGTCCGCCTGGATCGCGTGCCACGCCGCCGGCGCGGGCCCGGAGCTGTGCTGAACGGGAGCGTTCTGCACAGGGTAAGCGCTCGGTAAATACAAATGACTGACTGAACCATCCCCGTCACCCCCCGGCGGACACACCCTCGCGGGCTCGCATATCTACATGCCAACACACACATACATCAATCAGTGGTACTTATTGAGCGCTTACTGTGGGCAGAGCACACCCACGCATTGTGCATTTATCTATGGTTCTATTTATTCTGACGCTAGGGATGCCTTGTCTACTTGTTTTGTTGTCCGTCTCCCCCTTCGAGCCCGTTGTTGGCTGGGGATCGTCTCTACCTGTTGCCGAATTGGACTTTCCAAGGCTCTGCACGTGGTAAGCGCTCAATCAATACGACTGCATGAATGACATGAAGGAATGCAAAGCGCACACTCACACGTGTGCATGAACACTTACACACGTACATGCTCACAGGCACCCACACACCCTCACACACGCAACCCTCTCCGTGCACACACAAACCACGCTCTCACACATCTACATTCATTCAATCGTATTTATATATAGGCACCCCCGCTCTCCCACACACCTCAAACACACACTCCTCCCCCCCGACTTCACAGACACATACACACACACACAGATCCAGACATCCACACTAACTGGGAAATGGCCCTCCCTCTCTTGGCGGGGAGAAAGGGAAAGGTTAGAGGTCACAGGTGGGAGGTCAGAAAGAGGGACCGGGGGGTGTCAGGGCTGGTCCATCCCGCCGGCGGTCCGACCTCGCCGATTGCATCCCTTACCGTTTCTCCATGGCCTCCTTCCGCTTGTCGATGTCGGCCGTCATGATTTTCGTCGAAGGAAGTCGGCTTAACCCTAGGAAAGAAAACCAGGGGCCGGCTAGCCACCGGCCGAGCCAGGAACGGAACGGACGGGCCTCGGCTTGACTCTCCCTCCCTCCCGTAGCCGAGGCCTGGAAACTCCCCAGGTGCCCCCCCTGAGAGGGTGTATATACATTCATATTTACAATTCTGTTTATTTGTATTAATGATGTGCAGATATCTATAATCCTATTTATTTATATGGATGCTGTTGACGCCTTTTGACTTGTCGGGATGCCTGTCTCCCCCCTTCTAGACTGACAGCCCGTCACGGGCGGGGATTGTCTCTCCTTGCTGAATTGTACTTTCCAAGCGCTTAGTCTTCCCCTCCCCTCAGCACTGTGCTCATTTGTATATATTTTTATTACCCTATTTATTTTGTTAATGAGGTGTCCATCCCCTTGATTCTATTGCGATTAAGTTGTCTTGTTTTTGTCCGTCAAAGGGCAGGGATTGTCTCTTATCTGTTGCCGAATTGTCCATTCCAAGCGCTTAGTACAGTGCTCTGCACATAGTAAGCGCTCAATAAATACTATTGAATGAACGAATGCTCTGCACACATTAAGGGCTCAGTAAATACGATTGAATGAACGAATGAAAGGGCCCGAGCCTGGGGGCCGGAGGACCTGGCTTCCAATGCCGCCTCCACCACTTGCCTGCCGTGTGAGTTTGGGCAAGTCACTTCACGCCTCTGGGCCTCAATTACCTCAACTGCAAAATGGGGATTCAGTACCCGTTCTCCCTCCTACTTAGACGGTGAGCCCCAAGTGGGACAGAGACGGTATCCGGCTTAATTAACTCGTTTACTCCTCCAGCTCTTAGGAGAGTGCTTGGCACGTAGCAAGCGCTTAACAAGTACCATAAAAAAGTCACTTCACCTCCCCGGGACCCCAGTTTCCTCATCTGTAAAATGGGAACAGGGTAGAGAGTGAGCTCCATGTGGGTCAGGAACTGTTTTGGCCTGATTAACCCCAGCCGCTTAGAGCAGCGCTTGACACATACTAAGCGCTTAACAGATACGATAAAAAGTCACTTTCACCTCCCTAGGCCCCAGTTTTCTCATCTGTAAAACGGGAATAAGCTGGAGCGTATATGGGACAAGGTCTGTGTCCGATCTAATAATAATAATAATAACCGTGGTATATGCTAAGCGCTTCGTATAGGCCACGCTGGGGTGGATACAGAGAACCAGCGTGGCTCAGTGGCAAGAACCCGGGCTTGAGAGCCAGAGGTTGTGGGTTCTAATGCCGCCTCCGCCACTTGCCAGCTGGGTGACTTTGGGCTTGTCACTTCACTTCTCTGCACCTCAGTGACCTCATCTGGAAAACGGGGATGAAGACTGTGAGCCCCACATGGGACAACCTGATGACCTTGTATCCATCCCACTGCTTAGAACAGTGCTTGCCACATAGTAAGCTCTTAACAAATACCATCATTATTATTATTACAAGCAATTAAAGGTTGGACACAGTCTCAATCTCCATTTTACGGATTCATTCATTCATTCAATAGTATTTATTGAGCGCTTACTATGTGCAGAGCACTGGACTAAGCGCTTGGAATGGACAATTCGGCAACAGATGGAGACGATCCCTGCCCAATGACGGGCTCACTGAGGTAACTGAATAATAATGATGGTATTTGTTACGCGCTCACTATGTGCCAAGCCCTGATCTAAGCTCTGGGGGAGATAGAAGGAGATCAGGTTGTCCCACGTGGGGCTCACAGGCTGCATCCCCATTTTACAGATGAGGTCACCGAGGCACAGAGAAGTGAAGCGACTTGCCCAAAGCCACCCAGCTGACAAGTGGCGGAGGCGGGATCAGAACCCACGACCTCTGCCTCCCAAGCCCGGGCTCTTTCCACTGAGCCAGTCCGCCTCTCAACTGGAGTTCAGAGAAGCAAAGTGACCCGTCCAAGGTCACACGGCGGCCAAGCGGGGGAACCCTTGACCTTCCGACTCGTAGGCCCGGGCTCCGCCGAGGACGCCACCTCCACCCCAGGGCGAAGGTTTAATGAAGGCCGTCGCCCCGAACGTGGTCCTCGGCCAGTCCGGGCCGCGGGCCGCCCGCCTCGAACACGCACCCTTGAAGACGCGGGCGGCCCAACGGCACTGGAGCTCCGTGAGGGGTAAGACGATCCCCAGCGGCTGAACGAGGCCTATGACGGCCAACGTTGGCTTCTCCAGGGCTGGGGGGAACACCAGTTTGTAGAGGGACACCTGGTTCTCTCTGACGGGGATCACGCCTTCCAGGAATGGGAAGGAGATGGCGTAGCCAGTGGCGAAGACCACCACGTCGAGGGGGCCTTCTCGGGTGCCGTCCTCGAAGACGGCGTCGGTCTCGGCGAACTCCTCCACGTTGCCTTTCACCACGATTTTGCCGGAGATGATGAGGTCGGGAAGGCCGTCGCTGACGGTCGGGTGTTGGCTGAGGGGGCTGTGGGGTAACGGAAGGGGCCCGCAAAATAATAATGTTGGTATTTGTTAAGCGCTTACTATGTGCAGAGCACTGTTCTAAGCACTGGGGTAGATACAGGGTGATCAGGTGGTCCCACGGGAGGCTGGCAGTTAATCCCCATTTTAATAATAATAATAATAATGTTGGTATTTGTTAAGCGCTTACTATGTGCCGAGCACTGTTCTAAGCGCTGGGGTAGACACAAGGGAATCAGGTTGTCCCCACGTGGGGCTCACAGTCTTAATCCCCATTTTACACATGAGGTCACTGAGGCACCGAGAAGTTAAGCGACTCGCCCACAGTCACACAGCTGACAAGAGGCAGAGCCGGGAGTCGAACCCATGACCTCTGACTCCGAAGCCCAGGCTCTTTCCACTGAGCCACGCTGCGGGTGCTTACCTTCCATCGATCCCTCCATCAGTGGGTCTTTAGTAACAATAATAATGATGGCGGCATTTGTTAAGCGCTTCCGAGCACTGTTCTAAGCGCTGGGGTCGTCCCAGGTGGGGGCTCACATTTTTTAATCCCCATTTGACAGCTGAGATAACTGAGGCACAGAGAAGTGAAGTGACTTGCTCAAGGCCACACAGCAAGCACTGATAATAATAATGATGATGGTATGCGTTAAGCGCTTACTAGGTGCCGGGCACTGTTCTAAGCGCCGGGGTGGGTATAAAGTGAATCAGATCGCCCCACGCGGGGCTCACATTTTTTAATCCCCATTTTACAGATGAGGTCACTGAGGCACAGAGAAGTTAAATGCCTCGCCCAAGATCACACAGCAGACAATAATAATAATAATGGTATTTGTTAAGCGCTTACTATGTCCCAAGCCCTGTTCTAAGCGCTGGGGTGGATGTAAGGTGAATCAGATCGCCCCACGCGGGGCTCACATTTTTTAATCCCCATTTTACAGATGAGGTCACAGAGGCACAGAGAAGTTAAGTGCCTTGCCCAAGGTCACACAGCAGACGTGTGGCGGAGGCGGAATTAGAACCCACGTCCGTTGACTCCCAAGCCCGGGCTCTTTCCACTAAGCCACGCTGTTGCTCTATTTATTGAGCGCTTACTAGGTACAGAGCACTGTACTAAGCGCTTGGGAAAGGGAACGGGTCTGCCAACTCTGTTATATTAAGAATAATAACAATAATGATGGTACTTGTTAAGCACTTACTCTGTGCCAAGCACTGTTTTAAGCTCTGGAGTAGATTCGACGTAATCATTCATTCATTCAAGAGGATTTATAGAGCGCTTACTATGTGCAGAGCACTGGACTAAGCGCTTGGGATGGACAAATCGGTAACAGATAGAGACGGCCCCTGCCCTCTGACGGGCTTACGGTCTAATCAGGTTGTCCCATGTGGGGCGTCCAGTCAGATGAAGGAACTGAGGCCCAGAGAAGTGAAGTGACTTGCCCAAAGTCACCCAGCTGCCAGGTGGCGGAACCGGGATTAGAACCCACGACCTCTGACTCCCCAACCCGCGCTCTTTCCACTAAACCACGCGGCTCCTACGCTAAATAGATCCGCCACCAGCTCTGATCCGTGGAAATGTGTTTTAATTCGGTCAAAACGCTTCAGAGCCGAAGAGGAAAGAAAGGAGATAATTCGAGCTCTGATCTCTGCAAAGTGAGCGTTTAATACAGTGCCCCGCCACAGTAAGCGCCCAATAAAGACCGCTGATCGATGATTGATTAAAATGCTAAAGTGATCCAGGCGTTACCTTTCTAATCCTCTTCAGCCAAAGGCCACCTTGGCTAATGCGGTAGAGATCTGCCTTTATCTATGCTAAATAAATCCGCCAGGAGTTTAGTGGAAATGGGCTATAATCTCTCTATTCCTTTCAATCCAAATACTTCAGAGAAGAGGAAGGGGGAGGGGGGTGTTTAAGTTAGAGCCAAGTTCCCAGGTGTGACTCCTAACTGTCTGGAAAGTAAGCAGCTTGGCTTCAAGGAAGGAGCCCGGGCTTGGGAGTCAGAGGTCGTGAGTTCTAATCCCGCTCCGCCATGACCTCTGACTCCCAAGCTCTTTCCACTGAGCCACGCCATCCACATCTATCGTTTATTTATCTCTGCCTCCCCCCTCTAATAATAATAATAATAACAAATGATAATATTTTAATAATAATAATATTTGTTAAGCGTTTACTATGTGCCGAACTATGTGCGCTGGGGTAGACGCAGGGGGAGTCAGGTTGTCCCACGTGGGGCTCACGGTCTTAATCCCCATTTTACAGATGAGGCCCCGAGAAGTTAAGCGGCTTGCCCACAGTCACAGAGCTGACAGGTGGCAGAGCGGGGATTCGAACCCATGACCTCTGACTCCAAAGCCCGTGCTCTCTCCACTGAGCCACGCTGCTTCTCTAGACTGGAAGCTCGTCGTGGGCAGGGAACGGGTCTCTTTATCGTTCTAGGTGGCCCAGGGCTCAGTCCAGTGCTCTGCACACAGTGAGCGCGCAAGAGATCCGACCGTCCGACCTGTGCTGAGGCAGCAGACCGTAGTGCGCGTGGTTAAACCTCGAATTTAAGATCTTCTCTAGGTGGCTGTCGATCAGTCTGGAGGGTAAGGTTTTCCGGAGCAGATGGTTGACTCGAGTGAAGAAGGAAATGTCCAGCGGATAGCCGTGTTCCCACACCCGGTGCAAAATCCAGGCCCCACGCCTGGTGCTGAGGTAGACCTGGACAGGGGGACAGACCGACGGAGAGATCACCGATTCCACTCTGGGATTTAGGGAGTCGCCCTGGAAAACTGGAGAAGCCTTGGGTTCGACTTCCCCGGGGTTGTGTGACCCTGAGCGAGTCACTTCCCTTCTCTGGGCCTCCCTCATCTGCAAAATGGGGAGTCACTGCCTCCTCTCCCTCTTCACTTAGACTGGGAGGACCAGGGGGGACAGGAGTGTGGCTTAGTGGAAAGACCCCGGGCTCGGGAGTCAGAGGTCCTGGGTTCTAATCCCACTTGTCAGCCGGGTGACTTGGGGCAAGTCACTTCACTTCTCTGGGTCCTCAGTTACCCCAACTGTAAAATGGGGATGAAGACTGTGAGCCCCACATGGGACGACCTCATTAGCTTGTATCTACCCCAGCGCTTAGAACACGCTCGGCGCATAGTAAGCGCTTAGCAAATATAATTATTATTAATTATTATTACTCTGGAGAGGGTGTCGACCTGCTTCCGCTGGGGAACAAAATGACTCTCAGATTGGAAGGGAATTTTTTTTTTTTACGGTGCTTGTTAAGCGCTTACTTTGTGCCAAGCACTAGAGCGGATTCATCCCATTCTCTCTCCCACACGGGGCTCACAGTCTAAATCGGAGGAAGGAGGTTTTAAAACCCATTTTGCAGGTGAAGGAACCGAGGTGCGGAGGTAGGGAAGTGACTTGCCCAAGGTCACACAGCGGACCCGTGGCGGAGCCAGGATTCTCCGACTCCCAGGCCCGGGCTCTTTCCATTAGGCCATGCTGCTCTTCTACCGAATTACTGAACGACTGAGCCCCGCTCCTACCAGGATCCTAAATTTAGCCCGATGGGGAGGAGTGGGTCCTAACGGTCCCCCGATCTCGACAGAAATCTGGACCCCCAAAACCTGGCTCTCTCTTGGACCTGGGGTGGATCTTTCATGTTTAATAATAATAAAAGGAACCAGGAAACTCGGAACTCAGAGCCTAATACTGAGAAGTAGCGCGGCCTAATAGATAGGGCCCGGACCTGGGTTTCAATCCCGGCTCCGCCTCCTGTCCGCTGGGTGACCCTAATAATAATTATTAGTTCTGTAATGTTGGTATTTGTTAAGCGCTTACTATGTGCCGAGCACCGTTCTAAGCGCTGGGGTAGATACAGGGTCATCAGGTCGTCCCACGTGAGGCTCACAGTTAATCCCCATTTTCCAGATGAGGTAACTGAGGCAAAGAGAAGTGAAGTGACTTGCCCACAGTCACCCAGCTGACAAGTGGCAGAGCCGGGTTTCGAACTCGTGACCTCTGACTCCCAAGCCGAAGTCACCTCACTTCTCTGGGCCTCGGTCACCTCCTCCGTAAAACGGGGATGACCCATGTGGGACAGGGACCGGCCCAACCTGAGTAGCTGGTGTCTACCCCAGCTGTTAGAAATTTATCAATCATTTTTATTGAGCACTTAGTGGGTGCAGAGCACTGTATTAAGAGCTTGGGAGAGTAAAATAGAACAGAGTTGGAAGACACCTTCCCTGCCCACAACCAACGCACAGTCTCGAGTGGGAGATAAGACATGAATAGAAATAAACGATGGATATAATAATAATAAAAACGATATTTGTTAAGCGCTCCCTACGTGCCAAGCGCTACTCTAATCGCCGGGGTTGCTACGAGGTAATCAGGTCGTCCCACGTGGGGCTCCCAGTCTTCATCCCCATTTTACAGAAGAGGTCACTGAGGCCCAGAGAAGTGAAGCGACTCGCCCAAAGCGACACAGGCTGACACGTGGCGGAGCCGGGATTAGAACCCACGACCCCTGACTCCCAAGCCAGGCCTCTTGCCACTGAGCCACGCTGCTTCTCACAGCGTGTGAATGGGGTTAATAATGGTATTGGTGAAGCGCTGACTGAGAGCCAAGCACTGTTTTAAGCGCCGGGGTAGATATGTAGATAGGAGCGGTGGGGCTGAGGGAGGGGTGAATAAAAGGAGGAAATCTAAGGGCAAGGGAGATGCAGAAGGGAGGGGAAATGAGGACTTAATCCGGGAAGGCCTCCGGGAGGAGATGGGCCTTCAATAAGGCTTTGAAGTTGGGCAGAGTAACCGTAATTGTAGTAATTGCAATATTGTGGCCAGCACAGAAGAAAGCGCTTATAAATTCCATTTTTTAAAAAGCCACCCGGGGGTCCTTGACTCCTTCCTGCTGGCCACCGGGAGACTGACCCCTCTCCTTCTCCCCTCCACCCCGATCTCCGGGGACGGACGATCGTCTCGGAGCCCCAAACCTGCTCGGCCACACGACTGAGCTCCCCGGCGATATCCGCTCCGGAGTTCCCGATCCCGATGACGAGGATTCGCTTTCCCCGGAAACCCTCCGGACTCTTGTATTCCCGGCTGTGGAAGTAGCGACCCCGGAACTTCTCTATGCCTGTGGGGGAGAGAATGGAAACGGCACGGCCTAACGGATAGAGTATAGGCCTGGGGGGGGGTCAGAAGGACCTGGGTTCTAAATCCGCCTCTGCCGCACGTCCGCTGGGTGACCTCGGGTCGCTTTCCTGGGCCTCGGTTCCCTCATCTGTAAAATGGGGATTAAGAGTGGGAGCCCCACGTGGGACAGGGACTGGGGCCAACCTGATCGACTTGTATCCACCCCAGTCCTTAGAACAGTGCTCGGCACACAGTAAGCACTTAAGTACCGTGATAATGATTATTATCGTTAGTGGGTGGGCAAAGCATTATATAAACACTTGGGAGAGAGCAATGCTCCGTCTGTACGGTGCCGAACCCGTAGCACTGCACAAAGTAAGTGCTCAGTACAGCGCTCTGCACCCAGTAAGCGCTCAGTAAATACGATTGAATGAAGGAAGAGGAGCCCCAAGGTCCCCTCCTCCTCGCGGGGGCCCGGCGAGGTACCGGGGAACGAGTCCAGCGGCAAGTGGGGGTCGGTGTGATGCCCGTTGCAGACCAGGATGCCGTCGAAGACGTGGGACTCTTTCTCCCCGGCGGCCTCCGTCGTCACCTCCCATCGGCCGCTGGAAGGGAAGTCCGGCCGCTTCCTCACGCTGACCACCTCGGTCTGAGAGCGGAGGAGGGCCCGCCGGTCATCCCCACTGCTGCCCCGTCCTCATGGCCTCCCATCCCCTTTCCCGGAACCTGGTCGCACAGAGCTGTCTGCCAGGGACTCGTCTGATTTTTCCTTTGGGGGGGATTGTCCTATCACTTTCTCCTTCTAATCCCAGCTCTGCCACTGACCAGGCCGTGTGACCTTGGGCCAGTCACTTCACCTCCCAGAGCTTCGGTTTCCTCGCCTGTAAAATGGGGATGAGGAGCGTGAGCCCCAGGTGGGACGGGGACTGTGTCCGACACGCTACCTTGTATCTACCCCAGTGCTTAGAATAGGGCTTGGCATACAAGCACCGCCATTATTATTGATATTAATAATGAGGAGGAAGAGTTTAAGTCCTAATTCACAACAACAGGACTCATAGGAGTTAGTCTGAGCTCCTGTAGACGGTCCTCAGTCATCTGGACTCTCTTTTCCAGGGGCTGGCCCAGTTGACAGCTGAGGTGGGACGGGGCAATCCCTCTGACCGTCTGCCCCTAAACCCCGCCGCCCGCGACGTCGCCCAGGATGTCACCAATCCCCAAGGAGGGCTTGGGTTATCGAGACGCCGACCGACTTGCCCAGAGCTCCCTCGCCCTAGCGACATTCTCCTGCGAATGACCTTAAAACGGATGTATTTCAGAAGGTCGAAGTGCGTGGCGAACATCCTCAAATACTCCAGGACTTGGGAATTGTGCATGTAGTTGGGGAA
Source organism: Ornithorhynchus anatinus (assembly GCF_004115215.2). Lineage (NCBI taxonomy): Eukaryota > Metazoa > Chordata > Mammalia > Monotremata > Ornithorhynchidae > Ornithorhynchus > Ornithorhynchus anatinus. The sequence goes on along the minus strand of NC_041743.1, from coordinate 3,072,347 downwards.
ATGGTCCGGGACGGGAAAATCGCTGTAGCAGCTCATCTCCTTGGAGGTGTTGATGGTCACCGACCGGTAGATGCTGGGCCTTCTCTCGATAGGAATTTCCTGCCGAAGAAGAAACCTGGACTGTAGAATTCAAAGAAGCGTAAAGTCCCCCCGGTCCGACCCCATGAACTTGCAACTCCCCCGGCGCTTAGCACGGCGCCTGGCGTGCGGTAAGCGCTTAGCAAATACCACGGTGATCACTGTGTTATAATTTGGGAAGCGGCATGGCCTGGTTTCTTTCGTTCTTTCATTCATTCATTCAGTCGTATTTATTGAGCGCTTACTGTGTGCAGAGCATTGTACTAAGCGCTTGAAAAGTACAATTCAGCAGTAAAGAGAGATACCCCCTGCCCACACCGGGCTTCCAGTCTAGAAGGGGGGAGCCAGACATCAAAACAAGTAAACAGGCATCGAGAAAATCAATAGAATTACAGATATATACACACCATCACCTGGATTCTAATCCCGACTCCGCCACTTGTCTACTGTGTGACCTTGGGGGAGTCACTTCACTTCTCTGGGCCTCAGTGACCTCGTCTGGAAAATGGGGATTGAGACCGTGAGCCCCACGTGGGGCAGGAACTGAGTCCAAACCCGACTGGCTTGTATCCATCCCAGCGCTTAGTACAGTAAGCGCTTAACAGATACCGTCATCATCATTATTATCGTTATAAATAATAAATGCCATGATTATTATTCATATTGCATTATGTGGGTTGCCTTTCTCTGAACCTACTCTCCTGCGTCCATCGCTTAGAGCAGTGTATTTCTGCTCTCCTCCTCCTCGCCGGGGAGCTTACTTGGAAATTCCAGAGCCCGCCAATGTCCTCGCCTCGCTCAAAGCAGGTGGGTTCCAGATCTTCATCCAAGCAGCATTTGATGGCGCCGAGGCCGCTCACCCCCGCTCCGATCACCGCCACCTTCATCTTGCCCGTGGTCCTTTGGAGTCTCGGCGCCGTCTCCTGTCCCGGTGAGAAAAGGAGCCGAGGAAAAGAATCAGGGTGGTATTGGTTAAGCGCTCGCCGCAGGCCGGTCGCTGGACGGTGCGCTGGGCCAGAGACAAATTAATCAGGCCAGACGTGGACCCGGTCTCGCCGTCTAATTAGGAGAGAGAATGGGAACTGAACCCCCATTTTACAGAGGGGGAAACTGAGAGGGAGTGAAGTGACTTACCCAAGGTCGTACGGCTGGCAAGGGGAGGGGTCGGCCTTAAAGCCCGGGTCCTCCGTCTCCCGGGCCTGTCTTCTTTCCTCTCTGCTCCTCTAACGCCAACCTACTCACCGGACCTCGATCTCGTCTATCTGGCCGCCGACCTCTCGCCCTCATCCCGCCTCTGGTCCGGGACGTCCTCCCTCTTCGTATCCGACAGACGATGACTCTCCCCGCCTTCAGGGCCTTATTACAAGCACGTCTCCTCCAAGAGGCCTTCCCCGACTAAGCCCTCATTTCCTCATCTCCCATTCCCTTCTGCGTCGCCCTTGCGGGTGGATTTCCTCCCTTTTCCCACCCTTCCCTCAGCTCCACGGCTTCCCTGTCCATTTCCGTAATTTATATATTTATATTAATGTCTGTCTCCCCCTCTGGACTGTGAGCTCACTGTGGGCAGGGACTGTGTCTACCGACTCTGCTCTTTTGTGCTCTTCCAAGTGCTCAGTGAGGTTCTCCGGACACAGTTAGTGCTCGATAAATACGACCGACTGATTGGCCACGCTGCTTCTCCAGAAGTCACGCACTTTATGCCGTATTGATCTGAACGATATAAAGGCCCCCCAAAGCTTTCCATTTGTTATGGTCCTTAACACAGCGCTTGGTACATAGTAAATACTTGGCAAATATCCCAATAATAATATTATCATTATGGCTCCCTAATGGCTTCTCAGTTTAGAAGCAGCACGGCATAGTGGATAAAGCATGGGCCTGGGAGGCAGAAGGTCATGGGTTCTAATCCCGGCTCTCCTTCTCCTCCCTCTAATGCCGGCGAGTCGTTTCCGACCCATAGCGACTCCATAATAATAATGACGTTGCTATTTGTTAAGCGCTTACTATGTGCCAAGCACTGTTCTAAGCGCTGGGGTAGAGACAAGGTCATCAGGTTGTCCCACGTGGGGCTCACCGTCTTAATCGCCCTTTTACAGACGAGGTCGCTGAGGCCCAGAGAAGTGAAGCGACTTGCCCACAGTCCCACAGCTGACAAGTGGCAGAGCGGGGATTCGAACCCATGACCTCTGACTCCCAAGCCCGGACTCTTTCCACTGAGCCACGCTGCTTCTTTATAGCGCGAAGCTTCATCAGCGTATACACGCTCTTCTGCGTCGAATTCACGGGAGAGGCTTAACAAATACCACGGTTGTTATTATTATTATTGTGACCTTGGGCCGGTAACCACTTCTCTGGGCCTCCGTTTTCTCACCTGTAAAATGGGGATTGAATCCCTCTTCTCCCTCCTACCTAGACTGTGAGCCCTGCGCGGGACAGGGACCTAATTAACTGCATCAACCCCAGAATTTAGAGCAGTGTTTGACACACGGTAAGTGCTTACCGGTTTGACACATAGTGAGTGCTTAGCAGATATCAGAAAGAAAAGAAAAAAGACCCACCTGCGAGAAGGGGAGAATTCGGGTTTTCTGGACGTCCAGATGTCTGTCTCCAGTTGAGTGGCGGGTGCAAGATTGAGGCGGTGATCTCCACCCTCCACCCCTGGGCCTTCAAGGATGTTTGGACTTTCCAGATCCTGCTTTATGCTGCAACTCCTCCTCTTCGCCCTCTCGGTTCGTGGCTCCGGACTTAAATCCGGAGAGGCCCTTTTTAACCGGACAGGTTCTCCGTCGGGATTGGAGGACCCAACCGCGATTATTCAATTAATAAATGGGGCCGCCTTCCCGCTCCACCAACATCAAAGAATTTTCGGTGGCTTAGCAGAGCAGAGGAAGATCCTGTCAGCGAAAAACTTGGATTGGAGTTGACTCCTTTCGGATAGTAATAATAATAATAATGGAATTTGAGTTGACTCCTTTCAGAGAGTAATAATAATAATGGAATTTGTCGAATCCCGGCTCTGCCACTCGTCAGCTGTGTGACTGTGGGCGGGTCACTTCACTTCTCTGTGCCTCAGTGACCTCATCTGTAAAATGGGAATGAAGACTGTGAGCCTCACGTGGGACAACCTGATTGTCCTGTATCTCCCCCAGCGCTTAGAACAGTGCTCGGCACATAGTAAGGGCTTAACAAATACCAACATCATTATTATTAAGCACTGACTATGTAAAAAGGACTGTTCTAAATGCTGAGTTCGATGTCATGTAAGCACATCCAACACAGTCTCTGTTCCACGTGGGGCTCGCAGTCTAAGAGGGACGGAGAAGAAATCTCCCCTTCTAGACTTGCGAGCCCGTTGTGGGCGGGGATTGTCTCTATCTCTTGCTGAACTGTATTTTCCAAGCGCTCAGTACAGTGCTCTGCACACTGTAAGCGCTCAATAAATATGATTGAATGAAAGAATGAATACAGACCTAGCATACTGGTCACCCACATACACTCATAACTCCTGTTGCAATTCGGTACATCTTGATTTCCATCCTTGGCAGCTTAATGATAATAATGATAATAATTATGAGATTGAGATTAGATGAGATTAGAGATTAGAACCCGGGTCCTTTTGACTCCCAGACTAATGCTCTTTCCACTAGGCCGCACGGCTCCTCTAAGAAATTATAATTATTTGGTGTATACATATATGCAAAAAATGAATATATAGATACATATATATGTGTGTGCGTATGTCAGTGCTTAAGCAGCATGACGTAGTGGAAAGAACACGGGCCTGGGAGTCAGAAGGAAGCGGGTTCTAATCCTGGCTCCAATACTTGTCTGCTGTGTGATCTTGGACAAGTCACTTCACTTCTCTGGGCCTCAGTAACCTCATCTGTAAAATGGGGATTGAGACTCTGAGCCCCGTGTGGGAAAGGGACTGTATCCAACCCAATTTGCCTGTACCCACCCCAGCATTTAGTACAGGAGCTGGCACATAGTAAGTGCTTAATAAATACCATTTTTTAAAAAAAATGACATAAATCTGTAAGGACTGAGGCCAGGGATAGGATTCAAAATCAATTAACCCACGGTGCTCATTGAGGGATTACTACGTGCAGAGCGCCGTTCTAAGTGCTTTGGACAGTAGAATACGACAGAATTGCTAGGAGCGGAGATTGGGTTGCTTTTTTATGATATTTGTTAAGCGCTTCCTATGTGCCAGGGATTGTACTAAGTGCCGGGGCGGATACAAGATAATCTGGTGGGACACAGTCCCTCTCCCACCATCTTAATCCCCATTTTACTGAAGCCCAGAGAAGTGATTTACCCAAGGTCCCGCAGCAGACGAGTGGCAGAGCCGGGATTAGAACCCAGGTCCTTCTGACTCCCAGGCCCGGGCTTTATCCACTGGACCACGTAGCTTCCCTAAAAAATACGACCTATTTGTTAAAACACGTATAACAAATACCGTGAAAAAAAATACGATAAAATTGCCGAGGGTGGAGGCCAGGCTGTCCTCTGTGGGCTGGTGGGGGAAGGATTCCGGAAAGAGGCCGGATCTTTGGATGACTGGAAACGGTTTCTGAGATTCAAATAGTTGAACCTCCTGGGTCGGGCTATCACAGAATATCCCAGGCAGTTCAGTAAATCCCTAGAGATGTCACAAAGCCCCGCAAGGGACATTCAGACACGTTGACAAAATATGTGGACAGATAAAAGTGCATTTTGCCCTTAGGTGTTTACACCCTTTCTCAACACATAAGAATCTGCGTATATTTAACCGTACACTCCATTATTTATTCTGATTAATTCTGATAATTCACCCTGACATTCCCTTTCTCCAACGATTTTTAAATAAGCCGCCTGTCCGTCCGCCTCCCCCTTTAGATGATCACCTCCTTGGAGGAAAAAAAACAGGGGGTCTCGTGTCCGAATACTTTCCCAAGTCCAACGCCTCACACTAAGCGCATCGCTGAAGGTGGTCTTGAAACAGCTCTGAGGTTTTCTTCCACAGAGAGGAGAGTGGAATTCAGAAATGGCTCACCCCTTGGAAGCCGTCTCGATTATTCTGAATTAACTGCGGCGATCGTTAAGTGCTTACCGGGTGCCAGGCACTGTACTAAGCGCTGGGGCGGGGATGAATAAAGGGAGCACGTCAGGGTGGCTCAAAAAGGAGTGGAAGAAGAGGAAAGGAGGGTTTAGTCAGGGAAGGCCTCTTGGAGGAGATGGGCCTTCAACGAGGCCGTGAGGCGGGATAGAGTGATTGTCTCTACCTAAGCGCTTAGTTCAATGCTCTGCACACGTTGCGCGCCGAAGAGATTCCACTGACGGATGACCGATTGACGAGGAGCCTCCGGGGGCAAGGTTTCTGGAACCGTTTTCTGGGACACCACGTCCCGGAACCGGTGGCGCGGGAAGATTTCAAGTCCGACCGGTCCACCCGGTCTCTCTCCCCACCCTACGGGGAGGCCGAGGGGAGAGGCAGGAGCAAGGGATTCTCGCTCCTTTTCCTGCCCTCCGTCCCCGAGGTGGTGCTCAAACCCATCAGTGTATTTATCTTTCATGATTTCTCTTTGTTTATACAAAAGTTGACAGTCTTCTTCACACCGCAGGGGGGGTTCATTAACGTCAATTTTCTCACGTTGTCCGTCAGCCAGGCAACTGTGGGCAAGTCACTTAGCTTCTCTGTGCCTCGGTTGCCTCATCTGTAAAATGGGGATTAAGAGTGTGAGCCCCACGTGGGACATCCTGATTCCCCTGTGTCTACCCCAGCGCTTAGAACGGTGCTCGGCACATAGTAAGCGCTTAACAAACACCAACATTATTATTATTATTATTATTATTAACCCAACACTCAGGGCTGGACCGGAGATCTCGCCTTTGTCCCCCGCGTTTCCGAAGCGCTCTCGCTCTTCCGCTCTCGTTTCGGCCTCACGACTTGGCTGGGAAGTAGGGAGAGAAGCAGCGTGGCCTCGTGGAAAGAGCCTGGGCCAGGGAGTCGGAGGTCACGGGTTCTAATCCCGGCTCCGCCACTTGTCAGCCGTGCACTTTGGGCAGCTCACTTCACTTCACTGACCTCATCTGTGAAATGGGGATTAAGACTGTGAGCCCCACGTGGGACAACCTAAATTGCATCCCCCCCCCCAGTGCTTAGAACAGTGCTCGGCACATAGTAAGCCCCTAACAAATACCGTAATTATTATTTTACAGATGAGGGAACTGAGGCGCAGAAAAATGAAGTTGCTTCATCTGTAAAATGGGGATCGAGACTGGGAGCCCCAGGTGGGACAGGGACCGCATTCAATTTGTTTGTATCCAACCCAGCGCTTAGTACAGTGCCTGGCACGTAGTAAGCACTTCACAAATACCACAGTTATTATTATTATTAGGAGAGCATGGTCCAGATATTATGGGGATATGGTTTATGGGAAGAATCATCATCGGTGGTATTTAGTGAGCGCTGACTGTGTGAAAGAGCGCTGTCCTAGGCGCTTGGGTGAGTACAGCGTAACAGAGTTAGCAGTCGCGTTCCCTGCCCGCAACGAGCTTGCAGTCTAGCGAATGAAAGATACGGATGCGAAAGTCCACCATTCTAAACTGAAAACAGAGTAGAGTTACTGGGACAGGGTGGGAGAAGACGTTCCGGGGGCTTTAACGACTGAATTCAGACCGCACGGTATTTAATCGGAAATCTCTCACGGATATCAACCGAAGGACACCCGACGCTCAAAATTATTCAATAAATGACGGGGAAGACTGAAACTGTTTGAGTCTTAGGAGAAATAGAAGAGCATCAAATAGTCTTTAATCACTTTTTTAATACATTAGTTTGCCTGTCTGCCACCGATTAGATATGTGGTCTACCTGTTGAGACTGTTTCTCCAGCTTTATGGAGCAATCATGAGAATGCATTTGTCAGAAGTTAGCGCATTTACCTCTAGAGAGAAGGCGGGTGGGCCTCGGGAGTGTGGTTCGAACATTATAATGTTAATAAAGACAGAGGGAAGAAAGAGAAAAAAAATCGTTTTGGGTTATAGTTTCCTCAGAGGAAATCCTGGTGGGAGGACGAGGCTAGCTTAAACAGTAGGTTTCTCATAATATTTTTGGGGGGGGTAATAAACCAGTACATCAGGACTCCGTCCTCTCAGGGGGCTTACTCTCTCTTTGGTTCACTGCTCTAACCTCAGAGCGCAGAGGGGCGGTACAGTGGAAGGTGAAGGAGCCTCGGCACTCAGGGATGTGCGGACTCCAAGTCCGGGCTGCCGAGGGGCCTGAAGGGACCGTGGACTGAACACGCCCCGACCTGGACCCAGCCCTTTGAGAATTTCAGTCGAACGAAGGGCCGGAGAGGACGCGAGCCGTCCCTCGATCTCGTCTATCTCGCCACCGGCCGCTGGCCCACGTCCCGTCTCTGTCCCGGAAGGCCCTCCCTCCTCAGATCCGACAGGCAACGACTCTGCCCACCTTCAAAGCCTTCTTGGCGGCCCATCTCCTCCAAGAGGCCTTCCCTGACTAAGGCCCCCTTTCCTCTTCTCCCACTTCCTCCCGCGTCAGCCTCTCTCCCTTTATTCAGCCCCCCCACATCTCCTCAGCGCTTACGTCCTTATCTGTCATTTATTTCTTTATATCCGAGTCCCTCTAGACCGTAAACTCGTTGTGGGCGGGGGATGTTTTTCCCTCTTTTCCCCTCATTTCCCCCCTTTCCCTCTGCTCCTCCCCTTCTCCCTTCCCCTCCCCTCAGCACCGTACCCGTCCGCTCAACCGTATATATTTTCATCACCCTGTTTATTTTGTCAGTGAGATGTACGTCGCCTTGATTCCATTCATTTGCTATTGTTTTAATGAGATGTTCATCCCCTCGATTCTGTTTATCGCTACTGTTCTTGTCTGACCGTCTCCCCCGATTAGACCGGAAGCCCGTCGAAGGGCAGGGACTGTATCTGTTACCGATTTGTCCATTCCAAGCGCTTAGTACAGTGCTCTGCGCATAGTAAGCGTTCCGTAAATACTGTTGAATGAATGAATGAATGAATGAATGAATGTATGTGTCATACCGTTCTACTGTCCTCTCCCGAGTGCTTAGTACAGTGCTCTGCACTCACTAAACAATATGACTGACCGACCGACTGACTGAAAGATGGCACGGTCACCAAGATCAAAGCCGAGCCCAGGGGGGTTCCAGGGGGAGGAATTTTCCTTCTGGAGGTCAACTCTGCTCCTCCGCCGGAACGAGGAACACTCGAGAACCGAGGATCAGGGTCAGGAAGTGGATCCTTTCCCCGCTTGAGAACCCCCGACAACGCTTAGCAGCAGGACCGGACGAAGAGCAGCAGGCCCGCTCCGACACACAGGCACATAAACCAAGACGGCCACCGCGACAGGTTGGGGCCGCTCCTGACGGGGCCGGTCCTCAGGGGTTTAAGGATGCGTCCTCTCTGGGTCAGGATGGCTCGTCTCGCTCCGGCCCACCTCCCCGGGCCCTGCAGCCGATACTGGTAAGGCGTGCAGGGGCCGAAGAAGACCTCCCTCGCCAGCTTGGGGTCCGAGAGGAGGAGAGACGGCAGGCTGGGCTTCACGCCCGCCAGGGAGGCCAGCCGGTCCATGTATTTAATGTAATCCTCCTGGAGACAGTGGCGGGGACTCTGGGCGAACCTGAAACAAAGCAGGGGCCTTCTCACAGACCGCTCAGGGCTGACCGGGGTTCGGACGCCGGACCCGGTCTTTGGGCAGAACCCCCGGGTCCGGCGGGAGGGTCTTCTCGGGCCCCAGTTAGGGAGGTGGGGGAATTCTTCACCGAAGAGGACCCCGGCTGACCTTCTCCATCGATAGATCGATCCATCACTGAGCGCTTATTGCGGTGCGGGGCACTGAACTAGGCGTTGGGAAAAGTCCAGTAGAACAATGAACCGACACATTCCCTGACCCCAAGGAGCTTACGGTCTCTATGGGGAGGCAGACATTAAAATAAATCACAGCAGGGGAAAGGGCCGAGTTTTCTCCTTCCGCGTCGCCCTGACCCGCTCCCTTTATTGGCCACCAAACCGCCCCCGGCCCCACGGCACTTATGTCCATTTCTGTAACTTATTTATATTAATGTCTGTCTCCCCCTCTAGACCGTCAGCTCGTTGTGGGCAGGGAATACGGCCGTTAGATTGTTGTGTCGTACTTTCCCAAGCACTCGGTACAGTGCCCTGAACGGAGTAGGCGCTCGATAAATACGGCTGATGGATAATACAAGAATATCTACACGCTGTGGGGTGGGGAATCAGAGGGCTGAAGGAGCACACAGACAAGATGTAGTTAATGCGGTGGGGAGGGAAGGATGGGGAAAAAAGCGGTTAAACAATAATAACGTTGGTATGTGTTAAGCGCTCACTATGTGCCGAGCACCGTTCTAAGCGCTGGGGGAGATACAGGGTCATCGGGTCGTCCCACGTGAGGCTCCCAGTTAATCCCCATTTTACAGATGAGGTCACTGAGGCACAGAGAAGTGAAGTGACTCGCCCTCAGTCACACAGCTGACGAGTGGCAGAGCCGGGAGTCGAACCCATGACCTCTGACTCCCAAGCCCAGGCTCTTTCCACTGAGCCACGCTGCTCCTCTTAATAGGTAATGGGCTCCGGGGGAAGGGGCCTACCTTTTTTCCATGGCCTCCCTCTTCCGGGCGATGTCAACCATCATGTCTTCTGCGGAGGGTAGTTTGCACAGCCCTAAGGAAGAAAATCCAGGATCCAAGCGCTTAGTACAGCGATCAGGCGCTTAGCACAGTGCTCTGCACACAGTAAGCGCTCAATAAATACGATCGGATGAATTGCCAAGACAAAGAGAAGAGGCTTCTGGGGAAGAGGCAGGTGGAGGTGCCGAGATGACCCACCCGATGCCTCTCCGTGATCAATCCATGGGTTTCATTGAGGGCCTACTGTGTACAGAACACTGTACTAAGCGGTCGGGAGAGTCCAGTACGGCACAATTAGCAGAGACGCTCGCTCGGGGAGTCGACAATCCGGTGGGAGAAGACAGACAGACAAGCATTATCGAAAGACATTTTCCACGCACTCAAGTCTTCTAGACCGCGTGGTTTCACTGGGCATTTTAGGGCGACGGTGAGACAGGGGATGCGTCTACCGACGCTATCCTATGGCCCTCTCCCAAGCGCTTAGTACAGTGCTCTGCACACAGGGAGTGCTCTATAAACACGATGGATGGATGGATTGATTAGGGAACATCCGTGACTGGCCCAAGGTCACCCAGCGGCAGGCAAGTGGCAGAGTCGGGATTAGAACCCAGGTCCTCTGACTCCAAATCCTATGATGTTTCCCCTAGGCCATGCTGCTTTTTACATTTTTCTTACGTCTGCCTTTCATGCGTCACATATGATCTTTAGATGAACTTGTCTCCTCCTTTAGAACGAGTTCCTCTCCAGCACACTGTGCTTTCAACTTTCGAATAATAATATCGATCGTAGCCATAATAATAATACTGGCATTTCTTAAGCGCTTACTAGGTGCCAGGCACTGTCCTAAGCGCTGGGGGTGGATACAAGCAAATCGGGTTGGACACAGTCTCTGTCCCCCATGGGGCTCACAGTCTTATTCCCCATTTTCCAGATGAGGTCACTGAGGCACAGAGAAGCGAAGCGACTTGCCCGAGGTCACGCAGCAGACGAGTGGCGGAGCCGGGATTAGAACCCATGGCCTTCCGACTCCCAGGCCCGGCTCTATCCACTCCGCCATATCGCTTCCCTAAGTATGTTCCCCAAGCACCTAGTACAGTGCTCTGAACTGATTGATTTATTGGCTGGACAGAGGAGCTCACTAAATAAAATCGACAGTGATGACATCAGATCGCTGGTATCCGGCATTGGGGTTGCTAGAAGTACAGAGGGTGTTTACTGAGCTCCTACTGCGTGCAATGTACTGTCTGAACGCTTAGCAGAGTACAACGCAGGGAAAACACATTTCCCTGCCTTCAAGGAGCTTATAGCCTTAATAGGGGAAGACGGGCAAAAATAATTACAAATAGGGAAGCAGGAAGGAGAAGTCAGGGAGAGGACGGGGAGTAATCCATCAATCAGTCAGTAATATTTATTGAGCTCTTACTGCGTGCAGAGCGCTGCAGTAAGTACAGCCTAGTGGAAAGGGTCTGGGTTCTAATCCCGGCCCCTTGTCTGCCGTGTGACCTTGGACGAGTCACTTCACTTCTCAGGGCCTCAGTTCCCTCATCTGTCAAATGGGCCCCACGGGGGACAGGGACTGGGTCCAAGCGGATTAGCCGGTATCCAGCCCAGAGCTCAGAACAGTGCTCGGCGCACGGTAAGCGCTCGCCGACTGCCGTCGTTACTCTTCTTCCCGTGAAGAGCGTGGGCTACCGGAGACCCGTCCGTCCACTCACCCTTGAACACCCGGGTGGCCCAGCGGCTCTGCAGTTCCGCCGTTGGGATCAGGGCCCCCACGGGCTGGACCAGGCCGACGAACGCCAGCGTCGGCCTCTCGAGGGTCGGAGGGAAGACCCGGCTAAAGAGGGACACCTGGTCGTCGATGACCTCCGCGGGCTTTTCGAAGAAAGGGAAAGAGAACGTGTAGCCGGTGGCGAAGATGACCACGTCGACGGGCTCCTCCGCGCTGCCGTCTTCGAAGACGGCGGCCGACTCGGTGAATTCCTTCACGTTGGGCTTCACCACGATCCGGCCGGAGATGATGTGATTGGGCAGGTTGTCGTTGATGCTCACCTGGGAGTTTAGAAACCTGGATGGCGGCGGCGGGGGGACGAACGGAGGAAGAAGGTTCACCTGGGGAGCCAAGACAGAGCTCCCTCACTCTGTGATGGTTTTATTTTTTTAATGGGATCGTAAAGCGCTTGCTGTGTGCCGGGCACTGTACTCGACGCTGGGGTAGACGCAGGCTCATAACATTGGCCTCAGTCCCTGGCCCACCTTGGGCTCACAGTCTTCAGATAGATGAGGGAACTGAGGCCCAGGGAGGTGAAGTCACTTGCCCGACGTCACCCGGCAAACTAGTGGCAGAGCCGGGATCAGAACCCAGGTCCTTCTGACTCCCAGGCCTGTGGCCTAGTGGCAGGAGCCCGGGCTTGGGAGTCAGAGGACGTGGGTTCCAATCCCGGCTCTGCCATTTGTCTGCTGTGTGACCTTGGGCGAGTGGCTTAACTTCTCTAGGCCTCAGTTACCTCCTCCGTAAAATGGGGATGAAGACCGTGAGCCCCTTGTGGGACAGGGATTGTAGTCCAGACTGATGACCTTGCATCTCCCCCAGTGCTTAGAACAGCGCTTGGCACAGAATAAACCCTTAACAAACACCATCGTTGTTATTAGGACGTGTGGCTTCTTAATCGTTCGCTTAGTTTAGTAGGTGCTTAACGAATGCCCCAGTTAGTATTATCATTATTATTATTACGCGTTTGCGACCCACGTGACCTAAGCGGCAGAGAGCGGGCTTCCGGTCTAGAGCAGTTGGCATCCCGGCCCCGGCGTCCCACGTGGTTCCGACGGTCGGAGAGGAGAATCGTCGAGCGCTTACCTTTTCTGAGGCTGCAGGCCGTAGTTGGCGTGGTCAAACCTCGAATTGAGTTTGTTCTCGGCCCAGTCGTTCAACATGGACGTGGTGAGGGTCTTCTTGAGCACCTCGTTAAAGCGAGTGAAGAGGACGGTGTCCATGGGATAGCCTGCGTCCCAAACCCGATTCCAGATCCAAGCTCCTTGCCTTGTGCTGAGAAACACCTGAGGAACCCGGGAAAAGCCCCAGCTCGAGTCGCTTTACTTTAGTCATTCATTCATTCAATAGCATTTATCGAGCGCTTACTATGTGCACAGCACTGGACTAAGCGCTTGGAATGGACAAATCGGCAACGGATAGAGACGGCCCCTGCCCACTGACGGGCTTACGGTCTAATCGGGGGAGAGTCAAAACCTCCTCGTCCTCGTCCTTCGATCCATCGATCCGAGGTGTTTATCGAGCGCTTGGGAGAGTCCCGTAGGGTTAATAATAATAACTGTGGTACTTGTTAAGCGCTTGCTATGCGCGAAGCACTGTTCTAAGCGCTGAAAGATGGTATGTCTTAAGCGCTCGCTACCTGCCACGCGCTGTTCTAAGCGCCGGGGCAGATACAAGGTTGTATCGGGTTGTCCCACGCGGGGCTCCCAGTCTTCATCTCCATTTTACAGACGAGGGAACTGAGGCACAGAGAAGTGAGTGACTTGCCCAGTAGTGATCCCTGTTCTCAAGGAGCTTCCAGGCTGGCCACGTCCGGCCGCCCACCTCCGACTCCCGATCCTGGATGCGGCTGGCTGGCTCACACCTGGGCTAGTTGACCACTCCCCGCGACTGCCCTGTGGCTTGTCCTTTCACGGGCCCGAGGGACGGAAGCTCCTTCACAACCCTGACCCCGAAGGGAGGCTGGGTTCTCCACCCCACCCCTTTCTGGGCTGTAGACTAGAAAGCGGCGTGGCCCAGTGGGTAGAGCCCGGCCCCGGGAGTCAGAAAGACCTGGCTTCTACTCCCGGCTTCGCCGCTCGTCCGCTGGGTGACCCCGGGCAAGTCGCTTCACTGCTCTGGGCCTCGGTCACCTCATCTGGAAAACGGGGATTACGAGCGCGAGCCGCACGCGGGACAGGGTCTAACCTGTTTCGCTTGTATCGACCCCGGAGCTTAGAGCAGCGCCTGGCACGGAATAAGTGCTTAACAACTGCCATTAAATAAACCAACACATTAGACTGAAAGCTTTAGACTCTACGCTTCTTGTGGGTAGGGAGCGGATTGGATTTTCCCAAGGGCTTAGCACAGTGCTCTGTACACGGTAAGCGCTCAACAGACACCACCGATTGATCGATGGATCGGCCACCTTCTCGAGGCTCCCGTGAGCATTCCGTTGTCACCGTTGGAGCTAGAAGCCTGGATGGACGATGGACGGAGCAATGAACGCATCATTGGCCCGGCCGATAGCGGCTTCGCTCGTGGTCTTACGACTCGCTGATGTGTGAAGAAGAGAGTGGACGAGCCCGAGGCTGAGCGTGCCGGGCGGGGCTCCGGGAATCCCACTGCGGGGCAGGGGACTGTGTCCTCGCGGAGGAATCTCCCCCCCCCCCCACCCACCTGTTTGGCCGTGTGACTCAGTTCCACGGCCACGTCGGCCCCAGAATTCCCCACGCCGATCACGACGACCCTCTTCCCCGCGAACTCCTCGGGACTCTTATACTCCCGGCTGTGGAAATAGTGACCCTTGAACCTGTTGATTCCTGGCGGGGAGAGAGGAAAGACGAGGTGAGATTTTGGATACCCAAGCCCTTTATCCTTTCTAGATCTGGACCGGCACGGAGTAAGGCCCACCGAAAGGTAAATTACACGACGCCCTGTCGGCCGGTGGTCTCTGAGGGGAGACCCAGTGCTTGGTAGAGCAGAGGTGCCCAGAAATCTTCTAATAATAACGACTGTGACATTCATTAAACGCTCACTACGAGCAAGGCGCCGTACTGAGTGCCGGGGTGGGTACGGGTCCCTGTCCCACACGGGGCTCGCGCTCCACGGCCGGTCGTCTGACATTACGTCAACTAATCAGTGGTATTTAGTGAGCCCTTACTGTGCGCAGAGCACTGTACTGAGACCTTGGGAGAGTCCAGTACAAGAGACTCGCTAGACGCTTCCACAAGATGAATGTCGGTAATTAATTCCTCCTAGCACCCCAAATCATCTCTATCCAACCAGCATCTCTAGCACTCGGTTTCCTATTTTTACCACTCCTCAGCTCTTACGTATATCTATCCATCTATTTGTTTATTTTTATCGACGTCCGTCTCCCCCCGCCCCAGACTGCGAGCTTGTGGTGGACGGGGACTGTCACGGTTTATTGTTGTACTTTCCCAAGTACTTAGTACAGTGCTCTGCACACAGTGAGCGCTTAATAAATACAGTTGATTGATTGATAAATGTAGATAGATGGATGATGCGTCTAACAACTTTGTTATATTGTCCTAAGCACTTGGTCCCAAGCTCTGTTATATTGTCCCAAGTGCTTAGTACAGGGCTCTGCTCGTTTGTATATATTTTTATTACCGTATTTATTTTGTTAATGAGATGTACATCCCCTTGATTCTATTTATTGCTATTGTTTTTGTCTGTCTCCCCCGATTAGACTGTAAGCCCATCCCTGGGCAGGGATTGTCTCCGTCTGTTGCCGAATTGTACATTCCAAGCGCTCGGTACAGCGCTCTGCACATAGTAAGCGCTCGAGAAATATTATTGAATGAATGAATATGGGCTTAATAAATAGCTCTGATTGATTGATAGACGCTTATTCGGTTGTAGAGAAGCAGCATGGCCCAGCGGATAGAGCCCGGGCCTGGGAGTCAGAAGGTCGTGGATTCTAATTCTGTCTCTGCCCCTTGTCTGCTATGTGACCTTGGGCGAGTCACTTCACTTCTCTGGGCCTCAGTCCCCTCATCTGTAAAATGGGGCTGAAGGCTGTGAGTCCCGTGGGGGGCAGGGACTGTGTCCGACCTGATTCGCTTGGATCGACCCCAGTGCTGAGTACGGTGAGTGCCACAGCGTAAGAGCTTAACAAGTACCATCAAAAAAACTGTACATTCAATTACTTACTTTGATGACGTTATTTGGAAGTAAGCTCCTCGTGGGCAGGGCTGTGTCTCTTCTTCGCTTTGTACTTTCCCCCAGCGCTTAATGCAGTGCGTTGCGCCCAGTGGAGTGCTCGCTAAATGGCCTGACTACTACTTAAATATAGGCGCTTGGGCCAGAGAGTGTGAATGACTCAGTGCAACCCCTCACTACTACTGGAAAAAAACCCAACAACCCACAACTCAGAAACTCCGCTTTGTTTATCTCTATTTTGCTCTTTTCACGAAAGCAACTAAGGGGTGCTAAGTGGAGTAGGTGAGGGAATATTTATCATGCACTGAACGACTTCAGGGGATGATGGGATGATTCGGTACCCAGATGCCGTGTGAATCTCTATCTGGAAATACTCAAAGAACCCTCTCCAGGCGAGCTGGCCATCCCCTCCTCTCCCTACCCCGCCACGGGGGCCCAGCGAGGTACCGGGGAAGGAGTCCAGCGGCAGGTGGGGTTCGGTGTGGTGCCCGCTGCAGACCAGGATCCCGTCGAAGACGTGGGACTCTTTCTTCCCGGCGGCCTCCGTCGTCACGTCCCACTGGCCGCTGGAAGGGAAGTCCGGCCGCTTCCTCACGCTGACCACCTCGGTCTGAGAACGGGGCCGGGGCGGGGAGGGCGGATGCCGGTCACGGTCGTGGCCCCCGCCTCCCTGGAATCCCAGAGCCGACGAGGCCCTCCGGGAACCGGGCGGTGTTCCCGTGCCACCCATTTGGGGACTAGCGTGGGGACAAAATAACCCCATGCCCGAGGGACCCCAAAATGTCAAGAAGGAGAGCCCTCAGAGCCCCCGAGGAGCTCCCTCAACCCCAAGGAGGAGAGTCTCCAAGAAGCAGAACCACCTTCACTGCCTCTGTACCTGAAAAGAGATGTGTTTGAGGAGGTCAAAGTGCGTGGCGTACATCCGCAAATACTCCAGGAGCTGGGAGTTGTGCATGTAGTTGGGAAAATGGTCCGGGATGGGGAAGTCGCTGAAGCAGCTCATCTCCTTGGACGTGTTGATGGTCACGGACCGGTAGATGCTGGGGGCCCCGTCTTCCGTCTTCTCCTGCGGGATACGAGGGAAGCCTCCCGTGTCTTTGGGAAGAGCCGTGTCGGGAACAAAGCGTACTGGACGGTGAGTTTTCCCTGTTGCTTCTACAGGCTTCTCCCCCGATAGACGGGAAGCTTCTTGAGGGCGGGGAATGGGTCGCAGAGATCACGTCTACCCATCTATCGTGCCCTCGCCAGCGCTCAGTTCAGCGCTCTGCACACAGTAAGGGCTCAGTAAATATCACTGATAGATGGATCGATATAGTTGCCCGTCGCATTCGGAGAAGGCCCCCCAGATGAGGGAGTTCACCTCCGATTGCGTGCGACTGAAAAGGCCCAGTGGAGGGATCCGTGATCCCAGCCACGCTGTGAGCACAGAAAAAGTTGTTCCTTGGGAGACGAACAATTTCTTTTTTCCCCCCTCTTTTTTAATGGTATTTATTAAACACTTTCCGTCTGCCAGGCGCTATACTAAGCGCCGTGGTAGATACGAGCTAAGCTGGTTGGACACAGTCCACGTCCCACGAGGGGCTCCCCATTTTACGGAGGAGGGAACCGTGGCGCGGAGAAGTGAAGCGACTTGCCCCAGGTCTCACAGCAGACAGGCGGCAGAGCCGGGATCAGAACCCAGGTCCTTCTGACTCCCAGGCCCGGGCTCTATCCCCTAGGCCACTCCCTTACTACGTGCAGAGCACTGTACTAAGCACTTGGGAAAGTACAACACAACAGAACTGGTAGACACGTCTCCTGTCCTCGAGGAGCCGTACAATTTACCATCAGTGCTTCCCCTCTCTCAGCTGCGGATCTCAAAATCACGATGGCTCCCCAGCTCTAGAGCCAACCCAAACTTACCCGGAATCTCCAGAGACCCCCGATGTCATCGCTTTTTTCAAAGCAGGTGGGCTCCAGCCCCTCCTCCAGGCAGCACTTGATAGCCCCCAGCCCACTGATCCCGGCTCCGATCACAGCCACCTTCTTCTGGCCCATGGTCACCTGAATCACCCGGAGAACCGAAAACGTTTGTCATCGCTCCGAAGGAGGGAGGGTGGGGGGATTGAGTCCTCCCTCCATTCAGACTTTCTTTTAACCCGGCGAAACGTCCTACGGCGTTCCCACCGACGATCGTCTTCCAGAAATGCCTCCCAACCACCTTAACGTGGCCCCGGGGGTATGGGCTTTGCCCATTTTGTATCGCCGAGATGAGGCGAAGAGCGGTTATTATTATTATATTATTGGTGTTGTCCTATTTGCCTTTTTAATGGTATTTTTTAAGCACTTACTATGTGCCAGACACTGAGCGCTGGGGTAGATACGAGGAAATCAGGTTGGGCGCAGTCCATGACCTACATGGGGCTGGAAGTCTTCATCCCCATTTTCAGGTGAGGGAACTGAGGCACATTCAGTCTCACACACACATACACACGAAGGTGGCTTGGTCTCCCAGAAGGCCCCGCCTCCGTCCGTAATCGTTCCGGTAGCGGATCCAGAGAGTTTTCTTGGTCAAAATCGGGCAGGGGTTGACCCCTGCCTCCTTCCGCGCGGTCAAGTCTCCGCCCTCGACTCTCTCCCGGGCCGCCGCTGCCAGCACGGGTGAGTTTTGACTCGTAGCCGGTGGCCCGCCGTTCGCTAGCCACCGGCCGAGCCAGGAACGGAACGGACGGGCCTCGGCTTGGCTCTCCCTCCCGTAGCCGAGACCGGTAGAGGACCGGGAACTCTCCAGGTGCCCGCCCTGAGCGGGTTTCAGCCACCTACTCATAAACATTCACCCCCACACCCACACCAAACCAAAGCGCTTAGTATAGTGCTCTGCACACAGTAAGCACCCCATAAATACGATTGAACGAATGGAGAAGCAGCGTGGCTCAGTGGAAAGAGCCCGGGCTCGGGAGTCAGAGATCATGGGTTCGAATGCCGGCTCTGCCACTTGTCAGCTGGGTGACTGTGGGCAAGTCACTTAACTTCTCTCTGCCTCGGTTGCCTCATCTGGAAAATGGGGATGAAGACCGTGAGCCTCACGTGGGAAAACCTGATTATCCTAATAATGTTGGTATTTGTTAAGCGCTTACTATGTGCAGCGCACTGTTTTAAGCGCTGGAGTTGATACAGGGTCATCAGGTTATCCCACGTGAGGCTCACAGTCTTAATCCCCATTTTACAGACGAGGAAACTGAGGCCCAGAGAAGTGAAGTGACTCGCCCACAGTCACACAGCTGACAAGTGGCAGAGCGGGGATTCGAACCCATGACTTCTGACTCCCAAGCCCGGGCTCTTTCCACCGAGCCACGCTGCGTATCTACCCCAGCGCTTAGAACAGTGCTCTGCACATAGTAAGCGCCTAACAAATACCAACATGAATAGGTGGTCCTGCATTGGCTCATTAAGTGTCTCACACGCAACCCCACCAGGTAAATTTCTCCCATCGGTGCTGTCTTCTCGATTAGATCTAGATTGGATGATTCCCAATTCTCCTTTCCCTGCCAGAGCTACTCCAAGCGCTTAGTACAGCGCCGGGCACACAGTAAGCACTGAACAAATACCCTCCTTATTTTTTCCCTCATCTTTTGCAAATAGGAGCCCTTTGGCCTGTCAATCCGACTCCTGCCTCATAAACTAGGGAACCAAAGGGAACCATCAATCCCGCCTAGAGCCGTTTGTTCAGATAATCTCTCCCTCGTCTGAGAACTAGAGATCCAGGCTGTTGATTTTGCTTTTTTCACTCGTCTATTTTGACTAACTGCAAGGAGGTTTGGGGGAGAGGGGGGCTTTCTTTCAATCCAGAAGGGCCCTCAAGGAGGCCGTCGATGCCAGAGGCAGGGGTTCTCCTCTCCTATCAATCAGTGGTGTTTATTGAGCGCTCACTGCGTGCAGAGCACTATACTGAACCCTTGGGAGAGGACAGTGTCGTAATATAAGAGGCAGGAGGGTTCCTCTTCTATCGATCAGTGGTATTTATTGAGTCCTCACTGCCGTCTTTGCTGTCTGTCTCCCCCCGGTTAGACTGCGAGCCCGTCACCGGGCAGGGATTGTCGCTATCTGTTGCCGCATTGTCCATTCCAAGTGCTTAGTACAGTGCTCTGCACAGAGTAAGCGCTCAATAAATACTATTGAATGAATTGAACAGGCAGGAGGGCTCCTCTCCTATCGATCAATGGTATTTCTTGAGCGCTTACTGTGTGCAGAGCACCTCACTGAGTGCTTGGGAGGGGACAATATAACAGGCAGGAGGGCTCCTCTCCTACCAATCAGTGGTATTTATTGAGCTCTTACTCTGTGCAGAGCACTGTGCTGAGCACTTGGGAGAGGACAGTAGAACAGCATAAGAGACACATTCCCCGCTCTATAACTAGCTCACAGTCTAGAAAATCTCTGTCTCTCAGGGGGTCGTGGGGAAGAGATGTATTTTGAGAAGTGAGATCCCGCTAAGGCAGGATAGCTAAAATGAAAACCAGGAAGCTGTTTGAGGGTGTCTGCTCTGGCTCTGCCCCCGGAGCGAGAGGAGGAGAAGATTCTAAAAGAATATTCAAGGCAGTCGGTACACAGTCAGACCCACGGCCCCTCCATTCGTTCATTCATTCAATCGTATTCATTGAGCGCTTACCGTGTGCGGAGCACTGTGCTGAGCTGCTTGGAAAGTACAATTCGGCAACAGATAGAGACCATCCTTACCCAACAACCCAACCCAAGATGGTACTAACCAGAGGCCATCCTGAGCACCCACAACGTTTTCTTCTCTGTCTCTAATTTTCCCTCTATTATCCCTTTATTGAATCCCATAAGAATCGGATTCTACTACTGTAAACTCACTGTGGGCAGGCAACGAGTCTGCTTATTGTTATATTGTACTTTCTAATATATATACAGAAATTACAGATATGTACATAAGAACCGTGGGGCTGGGAGGGGGGATGGATAAAGGGAGTGGGTCAGGGTGACGCAGAAGGGAGCGGGAGAAGAAGAAAGGAGTTTATCAGGGTATCAGGGAAGGCCTCTTGGAGGAGATGGGCCTTTGATAAGGCTTTGAAGCGCGGGAGAGAAAGGTCTGATGGGTGAGCGCTATTGACGCCTGTCCACTTGTTTTGTTTTATTTTGTTGTCCGTCTCCCCCCATCTAGACCGTGAGCCCGTTGTTGGGTAGGGATTGTCTCTCTCTGTTGCCGAACTGTACTTTCCAGGGGTTAGTACAGTGCTCTGCACACAGTAAGCGCTCAATAAATACGGCCGAATGAATGAACCTTGGGGAATGGGGGGCCGGATTACCGACGGATAAAAGAGGGAGGGCAGCTTCGGCCCCGTCCAGGAAAACAAATACCTTCGTAGATGACGGCTCTCCGTTGGAACCCAGAAGGGGACTTGGGTCAGAGCGAGCGAGCGGAGTCTCACCCCCAGTTGATCGCTACCCCTTTCTTGGGGTGGAGGGGTCTGTCGTCTTCGGGCAGGGGTCGGAGCCCGGGCTTCGGCCCCCTCCCCACTCAGGCGGCCGTTCCACGGCCCCCGGCCGTGTCTCTCTGGAGCTCCTCTGTGAGCCTTGCCCCGGGAGGATTAAACTCCCTCATCCATCGAGGGTCTCGATCCCAAGGTGGAGCCCGGGCAGTGGGGGGACAGGTGGAAATGAACCTCCCCTCCCCTTTTATGCTTTTTGGCCAAAGGGGCTGGAGCGGGAGGGGCCCTTCTGGTGATTCCTGGATCTAGAGAAGGGTGAGTCACTGTTTGTCCAAGACGGGGCCCTGTCCTTGCTCTGTTGAAGGAGACCGTGCTCTTCGGCCTTATCGTTGACACAACAGGCCCGTGCAGGCACGTACGCCCGACCGCAGGAGCTCGGGGCCACGGCAAGGCCGTAATACTCCAACGGTCACCGTTTCTGCGCCTCCAGCGGGCAGGGGTTCCTTCCGGCTACTTCGCCGTGGATTTCGGCCCCGGGTCGGAGCAGGCCCCGACTCCCGGCCTCCTCCGTCACCCCTTTAGCCGCCTGCTTCATTTTCCTTCACTTATTGACTCCTAACGAGCCCGAGCAGAGATCAATCAATCGATCAAACCTATTTATTGAGCGCTTACCGTGTGCAGAGCACTTGGGGGAGGACAACGTAACAGAGTTGGTAGACACGTTCCCTTCCCACAGGGGAAGCGTCGTGACCTGGTGGATAGAGCCTCGACCTGGGAGTCAGAAGGACCCGGATTCTAAGCCGGTCTCTGCCACTTGTCTCCTGTGTGACCTTGGGCGAGTCACTTAACTGCTCCGTGCCTCGGTTTACCTCGTCTGGAAAATGGAGATAAAAGCGTGAGTCTCGTGTGGGACAAGGACTGTATCCAACCTGATTAACTTCTATCTACCCAGCTCTTAGAACAATGTTTGGCACATAGTAAGCGCTTAACAAGTACCGTTATTATCATTTGGAACCAGAGAGAGGTTTCTAGGGGTGTCTCTTCCCTCCTTAAAATCGCTGTCAACCTCTTTCCTTCGCCCTTCGTCTTCAGCTGCCCCGGCCTCGCCCACCCTGGCTCTGCTGACATCGCCTCCGTTTATCTGTGTTTGGTCTTGGGCTTAGACAGCAAGGTTCAGGGACGGACAGTTCATTTAGCCATTGAATCCACAAACAAATGGGCGGAGACACTGCCTTCCTCAAATCCAGGCCTGCGGGGGACTTCTCGGGGACATTCCGTCCTTCCCCCCCCGCCCCCGCCCCCCGGCTCTGCCCCAAACCAGTAAATGTCCCATCTTGTTCACACAGATCTGTGAAGCAGTGTGGTGAGAGAAAGAGGGAGAGAGGAGAGAAAGAAGGGGGGGAGAAAAAAGGAGAGAGAGATAAAAGGAGACAAAGGAAAGAGAGACAAAGAGAGAGAAAGAAGAGAGGGATGGAGAGAGCAAGGAAGAGAGAGTAAAGGAGAGATAGAGAGGAGGGAGAGAGAGAAAGGGAGACAGAAGAGAAAGGAGAGAGGAAGAGAGAGAAAATGAGGGAGAGGGAGAGGGAGGGAAAGAAAAGGAGAGACAGAAGGAAAGAGAGAGGAGAGAAAATTAGAGAGAGGAGGGAGAGGGAGAAAAAGAGAAAAGGAGAGAGAGAAGGAAAGAGAGAGGAGAGGAGAGAAAAATGAGAGAGAGGAGGGAGAGAGAGAGAGAAAAGGAGAGAGATAAGGAGAGAAAAATGAGAGAGGAGGGAGAGAGAGAAGGAGAGAGGAGAGGAGAGAAAAATGAAAGAGAAGAGGGAGAGAAGGAGAGAGGAGAGAGGGGAAAGAGAAGGAGGGGAGGGAGAGAGAAGGCGAGAGAGAGGAGAGAGAAGAGAGAGGAGAAAGGAGGAGAGAGAAGGCTAGAGAGGAAAGAGAGGGATAGAGAAGGAGAGTGGACAGAAAGAGGGGAGGGAGAGAAGGAGAGAGGAGGGAGAGGAGAGAGAAAAAGGAGAGGAGAGAGAGGAGGGGAGGGAGAGAGAGAAGGTGAGAGAGAGGAGAGAGAAGAAGAGAGAGAAGGAGAAAGGAGGAGAGAGAGAAGGCTAGAGAGGAGAGAGAAGGAGAGAGGACAGAAAGAGAGGAGGGAGAGAAGGAGAGAGGAGGGAGAGGAGAGAGAGAGAGAGAGAGAGCCAGGCAGAGGGCCAAGTTGGGAAGGCCAGATTTCCTTGTGGGGAGTAGGAGGTACCCGAAGCTGTGAGACCTGGGCAGGCGGGGTCCCCTGGGTAGCCCCGGTGGACCCGGTGGCTGGCCTCACCGTCCCGGAGGCCACGTGTGTCCGTTCCCGGGGTGTGTGGCTGGGTCACCTTGGGACAGGCCACGGACCACTCGGCTCTCACTACGTGCCAGTCCCCGAGCGGGTTTCGGTAGGCCTCGGGAGCTGCCCTCGGCACAGTCAGGAGAATAAAAATAATAACACTCCGCAACAGTTGTAAGAGCCTTAGAGTTGCTCTCCATTAGATTGTAAGGGAACCCCGTTGCGGGCAGGGAACGTGCCTGTTCACTGGGGCATCGGACTCTCCCGAGCGCTTAGTGCGACGTTCTGCACATAGAAAGCGTTTAATAAATATGATTGACCGGCTGGTAAAACGAGGATTGAGACGGCGGGCCCTACGTGGGACAGGGACTGTGTCCAACCCGATTAGCCTGTATCCATCCCAGCGCTTAGAACAGTTCCCGGCACGTGATAAGCGCTTAACGATTACATTATTATTATCATTATTACGGCAGTGGGAGGGGACGCTCGTCTTCGTTGCCACGGCCCCCCCAACCCCACAGAGGTTTCTTGAAAGGATCCGGATTCTCTCCGACGTGGCAGGCTCTGGGCAGGGATGAGATGGGGGATAGGTAGGGATGGATCCGGGACCAGGAGTTTGGACCAGTGCGTCCGGCTTGGAACAGTTTCCATTGGTTAAGCCGCTTACTATTATTACTGATATAATAATAATGGTATCTGTTAAGCACTCACTATGTACCAAGCACTGTTCTAAGCGCTGGGGTAGATACAAGGTCATCGGGTTTTCTCACCTGGGGCTCACAGTCTTAGTCCCCATTTTACAGATGAGGTAACCGAGGCACAGAGAAGTGAAGTGACTTGCCCAAAGTCAAAGAGCTGACAAGTGGTGACAATGTCGCTGTTTATTGTCCTTTCCCGAGCGCTTAATACAGTGCTCTGCACACTGCAAGCGCTTAATACATACATCTGAATGAATGAATTAGGCAGTTGAGGGAACTGAGGCACAGAGAGGCGACCCCCTCAGAGTCACACAGCAGACGAGCGACGGAGGTGGGATTAGAACCCAGATCCCAACGTGGCTCAGGGGAAAGAGCCCGGGCTTGGGAGTCAGGGGTCGTGGGTTCTAATCCCGGCTCCACCGCTTATCAGCTGTTTGACCTTGGGCAAGTCACTTCGCTTCTCTGGCCCTCAGTTATCTCATCTGTAAAATGGGGATGAAGACTGTGAGCCCTACGTGGGACAACCTGATGACTTTGTATCGAAGCCGGCGCTTAGAACAGCGCTTAGTTAAGTGTAAGCGCTTAACAAATACCAATATCATTGTTATTATTATTATTATTATCCCGGGGCTCTTCCCGGGAGGCTACACCGCCTCCCAGCTTTAGGAAGAGCGGGATGTTGCGGCGGAGTCAAAAACCAATCTGGGTTCCAGAAGAGAGAAAGGATTCCAGAACCGAACAGGAGTTTGCTGAGTGGGTGAAAGCTTAAAGGGGAAAGATAAAGACAGCAAAAACCACGGGATGAGTTCATGTTATTCAGAGGGATTAAAGGGAATAAAAGGGATTTTTTTTTTCCCTCGTATATCGAACTGCACCGGGAAGAAAGAAAATGTCAGTAAGAAAGCAGGCTTCGTGACACTTGGATTGGATGTGTTAAATTAATGATTGGGACAAAAAGGATTCGAACAAATATATCCAGACTATATCTATCCTTTTATTTCTTTATTTTGTTGCTATTGATGCCTGTCTACTTGTTTAGTTTTGCCGTCTGTCTCCCCTTTCAAGACCGTGAGCCCGTTGTTGGGTTGGGATTGTCTCTATCTGTTGCTGGATGGGATTTACCAGGCGCTTAGTACAGTGCTCTGCACACAGTAAGCGCTCAATAAATACGATTTAAAAAAAAACCCCACGACCAAGGAGTTAGAGAAGAGGAAGCCAGATCATCAGGGGGCATCGGAGAAACAGTGGAAAGAGCCCGGGCTTGGGAGTCTGAGGTTATGGGTTCAAATGTCGACTCGCCACTTAAATAATAACGATGGCATTTGTTAAGCGCTTACTATGTGCAAAGCACTGTTCTAAGCGCTGAGGAGGATACAAGGTGATCGGGTTGTCCCACGTGGGGCTCACACTTGTCAGCCGCGTGACTTTGGGCAGATCACTGCACTTCTCTGCGCCTCAGTTCCCTCATCTGTTAAATGGGGGTTGAGACTGTGAGCTCCGCACGGGACAGGCACCGTGTCCAACCCGATTTGCTGGTATCCACTCCAGCGTTTAGTACAGTGCCTGGTATAGAGTAAGCGCTTAAATGCCATTTTAAAAAAAGAGAGAGACAACGAGAGCAGGCATCTTATCTCCATTTAACTGATGGGGAAACTGAGGTACAGAGAAGTGACACGTCCAAGGTCACGAAGGTGGCGCGGCTGGGCTTGGAACCCAGCCTCGAGCCTTCCAATCTCATGATCTTCCCACCGAGTCACGCCGTTAACAGGAGGAGAAGCTGATCCCATACATTTTTCCAGCTAGGATGGCAGATTCCTCATAGGGCTAGGTCGGGACGGGTCAGATAAAGCCATCAGAAATCAGGTTAAAAGGGACAGAAAGCAAAGCCTCCCAAGGGATACCCCGAGGGAGCGGAAAATATATCCTGCCTTAACCGAGGTGGAATTTAAACGAGCCGGACGAGAGCGATGCCGCGGACTGTGAAGAGATGTTTTTTTCTTTAATTCCCCAAACAATAAGGGAATACCTTCCCAGACTGCTTTCCGTGTCAGCGAGATTACTTGGAACTCTGAGCTCCTCCACTTTATAAGATAAGAAAGGCCTCTTACCACCGGGCCCGTAGCAATCCTGAGCGCCCTCTGCTAGCGCTTGGGAATCACTCGATAAGATTTGGTAAAGTCACGCTTCCGCTTCCCAGGAGCGCGCGGGCTACTGCGTGCGGAGCGCTTGGGGGAGTCCAATACAGTAAAAAAATAAAAATAAAAATAAATGTCGGTAGTTGTTAAGCGCTGACTATGTGCAGAGCACTGTTCTAAGCACTGGGTCAGACAGAAGGGAATCAGGTTGTCCCACGTGGGGCTCACAGTCTTAATCCCCATTTTACAGATGAGGTCACTGAGGCCCAGAGAAGTGAAGCCACTCGCCCACAGTCACACAGCTGACAAGTGGCAGAGCGGGGATTCGAACCCATGACCTCTGACTCCAAAGCCCGTGCTCTTTTCCACTGAGCCAGCTGCTTCTCACGCAGCATCTCTTTAGATGGTGAGCTCCTCGTGGGCCATTTTATCCTCTCTCTGTGTTCCCGAGGGTCCAGTACTGTGCTGCGGGGATACGAAGCACTCGATCCGTGCTAGTAGTGACTGGCCCAAGGTCACTCGGCAGACGAGGGGCGGAGCCAGGATTAGAACCCGGGTCTTTCTGACTCCAGGCCCGGGCTCTACCACTAGGCCGCGCTGCTTCTCTCGGTCTCCGTGCCCCTTCCCCCAGCCCGCTGCATGATTTCATTTCGACCCAGCCCGTCCTCTTTTCGACTCTGTGGGGTCGCGGGCTAATTTTCAGAGCCGGTACACTTATTTATCGGCCGCGGGCCTCGTCAGCGAAACACAATCCACCCCAACCCCTCCCTCCCGTCCCGCGAGGGTGGTGCGGGGGTCGGGAGGGGGAGAATTCATTCATCACAATCTCAGCGAAGCACTTGGAGAAGAGAGATTTCGTTCCCTCGTGCCGAGCAGGGCAGAGCTCCCCCGGGGGGATCAGGGGAGGCCCGGTGGTCCTCAGCGAGCCCGGCCATGATTTGTGTGTGTGTGTCTGTGAGTTCACGTCTCTTCTCCCCCATGCCGTCCCACTTCAGTGAACTTAAAGGCCCTTTGAAATATGGGACACTGCAGCTCATAAACCGTTACGTAAACCCCTAATGACGGGGTGCCCAGTGGCTGACCTCCATCGCAGAATCTTGGCATCGTCGAGGCCGAGCGTTCCGGCGGTGGAGGGCGGGGAGGAGAAGGAGCGACCCTGGGAGGTCATCGGGCCCAACCCCCTGCCTCCGGGCAGGTGAATGACTCTTAAAGAACCTCTTCGGGCTGTGGGGAAATTGAGGGGGGTCTCTGCCAATGCTTATTCATTCATTCAGTTGCACTCAGTGAGCACTTACCGTGTGCAGAGCACTGTCCTAAGCGCTTGGGAAAGTACGATGCAACAATAAACAGTGACATTCCCTGCCCACACTGAGCTCACGGTCTAGTTTATCACCCCAGGAGTCAGGAAGGTTTTTCTGTAAAGGTATTTAAGTGCTTACTATGTGTCATCCCGTAGATCGTGCGTGCGTTCATTCATTCACTCGATCGTATTTATCGAGCGCTTACTGTGTGCAGAGCACTGTACTAAGCACTTGGAAAATACAATTCAGCAACAAAGAGAGACAGTCTCTGCCCATAATGGGCTTACAGTCTAGAAGGGGGGAGACAGACATCAAAACAAGTGAGTTCCATATGAGACAGGACCTGGGTGGACTGGATTATATCAATTAATCAATCGATGATATTTATCGAGCGCTTCCTGTTTGCACCGGACTAAGCGTTTAGGAGAGCACAATATGACGATAAAACCCTAAAAGTCTATGAGGCTTGCACGGAAGCTCAAAAAAGAACGGCTCTGACTACCTGTATTTACCTAGATCTTAGCAGAGGGCTTTAGCCCACGAGAGATAATTAATAAATATCATAAATATTGAATACCAATCCACCCCTAGAGTCTATCCTGGTTCTAAAAGCTCCAGAGAATCCCATCTCACCCAGCCTTCTAGACAGAAATCTCAATAGGGGCAAGGAACATATTTGCTAATTCTGTCGCGTTATATTCATCCAATCGTACTGAGCGCTTACTATGTGCAGAGCACTGTACTAAGCGCTTCGAGTGTACAATTTGCATTATACTCTCCCAAGAGCTTAGTACAGTGCTCTGCACACAGTAAGCACCCAATAAACACCACTGGTTCGTGACACAATGAGCCCCGAGTGCGACAGGGACCTTATCCGGTCTGACTACCTTGCATCCATCCAACGCTTCGCTCAGTGCTCGGCACGCTGCAAACCCCTAACCTCTAGACTGTAAGCTCACTGTCGGCAGGGCGTGCGTCTAGTGTCGTATCGTACTCTTCCGAGCGCTTAGTATCTGCACATAGTAAGCACTCAATAAGTACGGTTGAATGAATGTAATTTCTTCACCATTTTTCTTCTCCTTCAGTAAGCCCTTTCTAGCGTTCCTGAAAACCATCGCATTCCCAGGATAGTTTTCAAAAGCAGGTAATAAATATCCTCTTTCCTCTAAGCCCAAAATACAGCAGTGGGAATTAATGAATTAACCCATCAATCAATCGAATTTATTGAGGACTTACTGGGTGCAGAGCACTGTACTAAGCATTTGGGAGAGTAAGAGTTGGTAGAGACGTTCCCTGCCCACAGTGAGTTTAGAGTGGAGAGGACAAGCTGGTGAAAAGGATGAAAGTGTGGATACTTGGCTGCTCACCACATACGGTACGGGAAACCAAAATAGCAGCTTCTCTCGGGCACACTGTAAAAGTACGCAATATGACTTTCCCTAGAGGAACTGGATTACTTTATCCTTTGAAAGCGGATGCCAAAAGCACAGGAAGTAAAAAGGTTAGAACTTGACAACTAAGGAGGGAACTGAAGACGCTTACACAGAAGGTGTGTGAACGCTGGAAGGAGGAAGGGAAGGAGGAGGAGGAAGAGAAGGAGAAATAGAGGAGAAAGAGCAAGAGGAGGAGGAGGAGAAGGGGGAGGAGGAGGAGAAGGAGGAGGAGAAGGAAAAGGAGGAGAAGGAGAAGAGGGAAAAGAAGGGGAAGGAGCAGGAGGAAGAGGAAGATAAGGAGGAGGAGGAAGAGAAGGAGAAATAGAGGAGAAGAAGCAAGAGGAGGAGGAGGAGAAGGGGGAGGAGGAGGAGAAGGAGGAGGAGAAGGAAAAGGAGAAGGAGAAGAGGGAAAAGAAGGGGAAGGAGCAGGAGGAAGAGGAAGATAAGGAGGAGGAGGAAGAGAAGGAGAAATAGAGGAGAAGCAAGAGAAGGAGGAGGAGAAGGGGGAGGTGGAGGAGGAGAAGAAGGAAAAGGAGGAGAAGGAGGAGAGGTGGAGAAGGAGCAGGAGAAGAAGAGGGAAAAGAAGGGGGAGGAGCAGGAGGAGGAGGAAGAGAAGAGGGAGGAGAAGGAGGAGGAAGAGGAGAAGCAGGAGGAAGAGGAGAAGCAGAAGGAAGAGAAGGAGAAGGAGGAGAAGGGGAAGGGGAAGGTGCAGGAGGAGGAGGAGGAGGAAGAGAAGGAGCAGGAGAAGGAGAGGAGGAGGAAGAAAAGGAGGAGAAGGAGGAATAGGAGGAGGAGGAGGAATAGGAGGAGGAGGAGGAAGAGGAGGAGAAGGAGCAGGAGAGGGAGGAAAAGGAGCAGAAGGAGAAAGAGGAAGAGGAGGAAGAGAAGGAGAAGGAGCAGGAGAAGGGGGGAGGAGGAGGAGCAGAAGGAGAAAGAGGAAGAGGAGGAAGAGAAGGAGAAAGAGAAGGGGAAGCAAGAAGGGGAAGAAGGGGAGGAGGAAAAGGAGGAGCAGGAGGAGAAGGAGGAAGAGAAGGAGAGGAAGGGGATGGAGAAGGGGAAGGAAGAGGAGGTGGAAGAGAAGGTGAAGCAGAAGAAGGAGCAGGAGGAGGAGAAGGAAGAGGAGGAGGAAGGGAAGGAGAGCAGAAGGATAAGGAAGAGAAGGAGAAGCATAAGGAGGAGAAGGAAGAGGAGAAGCAGAAGGAGGAGGAGCTGGAGAAGAGGAGGAGAAGGAAGAGGAGGAGGAAGAGAAGGAGAAGCAGAAGAAAGAGATGGGGAAGCAGAAGAAGGAAGAGAAGCAGAAGGAAGAGGAGAAGCAGAAGGAGGAGGAGCTGGAGAAGAAGGAGGAGAAGCAGAAGAAGGAGGAGAAGGAGGAGAATTTTGGTTTTAAATAATAATAATGATGATGGTATTTGTGAAGTGCTTACTAAGGGCCAAGCACTGTTCTAAACGCTGGGGTAGATACACGGTAAACAGGTTGCCCGACGTGGGGCTCCCAGTCTTCATCCCCATATTACAGATGAGGTCACTGAGGCCCAGAGAAGTTCAGTGACTTGCCCACAGTCACAGGGCAGACGAGCGGCGGAGTCGGGATTCGAACCCACGTCCTCGGACTCCCAAGCCCGCGCTCTTGCCACTGAGCCATGCTGCTTCGTTAAGCGCTCCGCACCTTCCCTCCTCCTCACGTGCTCCGCACCTCCTCCCTCCTCCCCGTCACGTGCTTCGCACCTCCCTCCTCCTCCTCCCTGTCACGTGCTTCGCACCGCCCGCCTCCCCGTCACGAGCTCCACCCCTCCCTCCTCCCCCCTCCTCACGTGCTTCACACCTCCCTCCTCCCCTCACGTGCTCCACACCGCCTCCCCGTCACGTGCTCCGCACCTCCTCCCTCCCCGTCACGTGCTTCACACCTCCCTCCTCCCCGTCCCCGCGACGGGCCCCGCCCCCCCCCCGTGCGCGCGGCGCAGGCGCGCTCGGGTCCCGGACGGCGGCCGGCGAGGGCCACGACTTGTGGGCGCGAAGCCCGCTCTCCCGGCGCCGCGCCCCCCGACCCCTCCCCCCGCGCCGCCATGGCCCCCCGAGGACCCCCGGGGACCCCCGGGGAGGGAGAGGAGGAGGAGGAGGAGGAGCCGCCGCTGCCCCCGAGGACGGACGCATCGCTCCCGGGGGGGCGGCAGAGCTGCAGCGCCGCATGCAGCGCGGGGGGGGGGGGGCGAGCTGCGGCGCTGCATGCAGCGGAGGGCAGAGCTGCAGGACTGCATGCAGAAGAGGTGCAGCGCGCATGCAGCGGCGGTGCAGAGCGCATGCAGCGGCGGCGGCGGCTGCAGCGGCTGTTTGCAGCCCCTGCAGCTCCTGGTCTCCTGCCCGGGGTCGCCCACGGCCGGGGGGAGGGCAGGACCGGGGGGGAGGGGGGAGGGGCGACCCTGACCCCTGACCCCGACCCCTTGCCCAGCCAGCTGGAGGGAGCAGAGGAGGGGGCGGCCTGAGACCCCCTGCCCGGGGAGAGAGGGAGTGGGCAGCTGGAGACCCCAGGGGGGAGACCCCATCCCCCGCCCAGCCGGGGACGGGAGGGGGAGGGGGCGGGTAGTGGGGCAGCAGCCCGAGTCCTGCAGCAGCAGCAGCAGCAAGAAGAAGAGGAGAAGAGGAGGAGGAAGAGGGGAGGGGGCCGAGGGTCTCCCCGAGAGGATGCCGGAGCTCCGCCAGGGGGTCCCCATCCCCGCCTGACGGCGTGGTGGTCCCCCCCCTCCCCCCGGGCCCCGCCCCTCCCCAGCCGCCCCCCAGGATGGGCTGCCTGCAGAGCATCACTTGCAAAGCGCGGGTCCGGCGGGAGGGCATCGCCGTCTACGACGTCTGTGCCACCATAGACCAGGCCCCCACCCTCATCGAGGAGACCTCCCCCATCGTCCTGCGCTACAAGACCCCCTACTTCAAGGCCTCCGCCCGGGTGGCCATGCCCCCCATCCCCCGCCGAGAGACCTGGGTGGTGGGCTGGATCCAGGCCTGCAACCAGATGGAGTTCTTCAACACCTACAGCGACCTGGGCATGTAAGCCAGACCCAGATGGAGAGCCGGGGGACCCCCTCCCCGAAAGACGGAGAGATGTGGGGACCCCTCCATCCCTTCCCCCCCCCCATCCCCTTTCCAAAATCTCCTTCCCAAATTTCCCTTCTCCCTTTCAACCCCTCTCTCCCCCGCCCTCTGCCTTTGTTTCCGAGGACTGAAGGAGGATTCCCCAAAGCAATTTTTTCTTTTAAAGCGAGGGCGGAGAGGTGGGGGGGACGCCTCCCTTCCCTACCTGAAGCCCACCCCCATTCCGGGGGTGAGGGAGGGAAGGGGGTCTCCCCCACCTGGGGAAATCTTGGGCAGAGATGGGGAGAGGAGGAGGGGGAGTCTTCGGGGTCTGGGTGAGACCTGCTTCTTCGGGCAGGGCTTTTGGGGGTGTTGAGTGGGGTGGGGGGCTTTGGGGGGGAGGGGAGGTCCGAGATGGACCGAAAAAGGGGTCCCTCCGTGCCGGGGCTCGGACCCCCTAGGAGCCGGTGGTGAGGATGCTGAAGTGGGTGGAAAGGGGGGTCGCGCAGGGGAGGGGGCTGTCCCCGGGAGGCAGGGAGACCGGCCGGGGCAAGATGTGTGTTGTCCTTTCGGCTTCCAAACTTTGATGAGAGCATGTGGGAAGCGTCTGCCGGCTTCCGCCTCCCTTCCCTCCTCCTCTCCGCGGTGCTGGGAGCTCTCCAACTTCATTCAGCAATCCGGCCTCCTCCATCCATCCACCCTCCCTTCCCTCCTCCCATCCATCCATCCATCCATCCATCCATCCATCCATCCATCCTCCCATCCATCCATCCATCCTCCCATCCATCCATCCATCCATCCATCCTCCATCCATCCATCCATCCATCCATCCATCCATCCATCCATCCATCCATCCATCCATCCATCCATCCATCCATCCATCCTCCCATCCATCCATCCATCCATCCATCCTCCCATCCATCCATCCATCCATCCATCCATCCATCCATCGCTCCATCCACCAGAGGCTGGGGGATGCCCCAAAAGGAGGGACAGTGGGGTCGGGTGGGATGGCCCTCGGGTTTTCTCATTGATTCCTCTCATCTCCCCCTCTTCCCGATCCCCATTTCGTGCTGATCTCCTTACGGGCAGGGAACGTGTCTGCGAATTCCCGTCTCCCAAAAGCTCAGTACGGTGCCCTAGACCGTGACCTCGTTGTGGGCAGGGATCGCCACCCTTTATTGCTGTATTGTCCTTTCGCAAGCGCTTAGTACAGCGCTCTGCCCACGGTGAGCGCTTCATAAATACGATCGAGCGAGGGAATGAAATCTTTGCGCATGGTAAGCGCTCAAAAGATACCGTTGGTTGGCTGGTTGATTAATTGATAAGCAGGTGGCCGGGCCACTGGCTAAGATAATTTCCCTGCTGTGGGCGGAATTGCCTCTTAAATGAGTAAAGTGGATAGAAGAAAGGCACGCGTTAGGACGCAGCCTATAGCAGAAGGCCCCTCTTGAAAAGAAGCCTCGTCCACAAGGCCTGGCGGCTAGAACCCGGGCCTGGACGTCAGAAGGGTCTGGGTTCTCATCCCCGCTCCGCCGCTCGACTGCTGTGACCTCGGACCGGTCGCTTCACGTCCCTGGGCCTCGGGTGCCTCATCTGCAAAATGGGGGTGAAGACTGGGAGCCTCATGTGGGACAGGGACTGTGTCCAACCTGAGTAACTTCTGTCTGCCCCAGCGCTTAGCATCGTGCCTGGCACGTAGGAAGCGCTTAATAAATACTATAAAAGCCTCTTCCTCGAAGGAAAGGAGATTTACCCAGAACTCAAGCGGAGGCCCATTCCAGCCAGTTATCCCAAACCGGAAAACGGACGGCGGGTCGGAAAGGAGCCGGCGGATCATCCTCCCGGGGATCGGCTGCAGGTTTCCATCCTTCCCCGTGATAAACTTTCCACGTCGCTCTGGGGCCGGAGATTTTTGGTATCTGGCAGGCAGCTGAACTGTGATAAAATGGGGACTTATTATTTTGGATGAATCATGCCTTGGAAAAAAAGAAACACACCCTCCAAAGAACGATCTGTCTGTGCACGCTTGCGTGTGTGGGGGGGGGCATGTGTGTCTTCTTAAACTGTTATTAGAAGGCTGTTATTGCAGATTTAGTGAACTGGGAGGGAGAAGGAGCTCAGTTGATCACTGTCATCGTGGATAGTATTCCTCGAGCACCTACTGTGTGCAGAGCATGTGGGACACAGTCCGCGTCCCACGTGCTCTGCACACAGTAGGTGCTCGAGAAATACTGTCCACGATGATAGTGATAGTGGTTGTTCATCGACGAGTGGTATTTATTGAGTGCTTCCGATGGGCAGGGCGCCTTATCGATCGCTTGGGAGAGGACGGGACCGCAGAGTCGGCAGACTCCCTGCCCGCCGTGAGCTTGCAGTCCAGAGGACCGTATCGACCAGCACTTATTGCTAAGTTAACCCCTGGGTCAACAATAATAACAACAAAAAAACCCTAACATAGACCACACAGCGAGTTATGGAGTGACGGTCAAAAAGTAGCCCAGTTCCCCTTGCTAACGGTGACCTCAGGCGACCTCGGTCTCCTCCGCCGTGGACATTCGGGCCGAGCGCGTTTTTTGTGCCGCCGTCTGCCGTCGTGTGTCGTTGCTTCGGATCCCTTCGGAAAGAGTGAAACCTTTTCAGGTCAGGGGATTTTCAAAACGGCTTCCCAGAGATTCCGTTCTAATGTCGGTTCCGCCACCTTCCTGCTGGGTGTGACCTTGGGCAAGTCGCTTCACTCCTCTGGGCCTCGGTTCCCTCGTCTGTAAAACGGGGATGAAGACTGTGAACCCCATGTGGGATAGGGACCGTGTCCAACTTGATTAGCTTGTATACGCCCCAGAGCTTAGTCAGTGCTTAACAGATATCATTTTAAAAAAAAAAGTACCAGACTTGAGACCCTCCCCAGTTGCAGGTGTTTGTCGTGATCCAAAAATCGGGACTCAGCTCTCCAGACTGCTAACCTCAGTTGCTTGAAGTGGTGGTTTTCCGCTGCAGTTTTGGCTCCGAAGAGGGCCACGGTGAAAGTGGGGCTTGGCGTGCCGGTGGAAATCAGCGTTTCCGTTGGATGCGGCTTTGGGGTTGGCTTTGCAACTTGAGCATTGAACTTCCGACCCATTTGACCCGGTACGGCCTACCGCGGTTTGGTTTGGGAAACTGATTTTCGGTATTAAAAACTCACCTTGCCTATTAGTAATGGTATGAAGCGGTGGCTGAGTGCAGAGCGCTATACTAATAATAATAATGTTGGTATTTGTTAAGCACTTACTATGTGCCGAGCACTGTTCTAAGTGCTGGGGTAGACACAGGGGAATCAGGTCGTCCCACGTGGGGCTCACAGTCTTAATCCCCATTTTACAGATGAGGGAACTGAGGCACAGAGAAGTGAAGTGACTCGCCCACAGTCACACAGCCGACAAGTGGCAGAGCCGGGATTCGAACTCATGAGCCCTGACTCCAAAGCCCGTGCTCTTTCCACTGAGCCACGCTGCTTCTACTAAACCCTGGCAGAGAGTGCGCAGGTGGGAATTAGACACGGATCTGGTCTCTCAAGGAACTCTCAATCTAAGCAATTCACAAATCCGGCCCAGCTGTGTTTCTCAGCCGGAAATTTTATTTTTATGGTATTCGTTAAGTGCTTTTACCCTATTCCGGGAACTGTACTAAGCGCCGGGGTAGATCCAAGGTAATCGGGTGGGACACGGTCCCTGTCTCACGTGGGGCTCGCAGTCTTCATCCCCATTTTGCAGAGGAGGGAACAGAGGCCCAAAGAAGTGAAGTGACTGGCCCGAGGTCCCAGGACAGAGCCAGAATTAGAACCCAGGACCTTCTGACTCCCAGGTCCGGGTTCTATTCACTAGACCATGTGGGCAGGGTGGCTTAGTAGTCTAGGATTTTGTAACTTCGTATCGAAACCTGGGGGGTTAGCCAAGGCCCAAGGGGAGGGCAGAAAGGGCAGAGGACTTGGGGACGGGGGAAAATTAGAGAAGCAGCGTGGCTCAGTGGAAAGAGCCCGGGCTTTGGAGTCAGAGGTCATGAGTTCAAATCCCGGCTCTGCCACTTGTCGGCTGTGGGACTGTGGGCGAGTCACTTAACTTCTCTGTGCCTCAGTGACCTCATCTGTAAAATGGGGATTAAGACTGTGAGCCCCACGTGGGACAACCTGATTCCCTTGTGTCTACCCCAGCGCTTAGAACAGTGCTCGGCACATAGTAAGCGCTTAACAAATACCAACATTATTATTAACATTATTAATTAGGTTCTTTTGGATTCCGCCATCTGCAGATTAGCTATAGAATTAACCAGCAGCTCCACCACCTGTCTGCTGTGTGACCTTGGACGGGTCACTTCTCTGTGCCTCAGTTCCCTCATCTGTAAAATGGGGATTGAGACTGTGAGCCCTACGAGGGACAGGGACCGTGTCTAACCCGATTTGCCTGCATCCACCCCAGTGCTTAGTACGGCGCCTGGCACATAGTAAGCGCTTAACCACGATAAAGTAAATCCCACAGTCATTATTATTATTGCCATTACTAATAATAATAACTGAAGGGCCTTGGCCAAGTGATTTTTATGGCTTTGAGCGTCGGTTCTCCCCACCCGGAAGGGGGTAATAATCCGGTTCCTCTCTTTCTGTCCCGTGACGATATCGTGGGAATGAAGTGTGGAGATGTGCTGGTACTCGGAGTTCCTAGAAAGAAAGATGCTATTTAAATCCAAGATATTCTCGTTTGTCTCCTGAAAACCCTGCATTTGTCCTTCTGGAGGAATGAAAATCGAGCCTTGTCACCTTTGTGTATGTAGGTGCGTGTGTGTGCCTGTACTGAATTGGACTCTCCCAAGTGCTCAGTCCAGTGCTCTGCCCCGTCAGCTCCTGGGGGGACAGGGATCGTGTCTACACCCTGCTTTTGGACTCTCCAGGTGCTCAGTCCAGTACTTGGCACACAGGAGGTGC
Source organism: Ornithorhynchus anatinus (assembly GCF_004115215.2). Classification (NCBI taxonomy): domain Eukaryota; kingdom Metazoa; phylum Chordata; class Mammalia; order Monotremata; family Ornithorhynchidae; genus Ornithorhynchus; species Ornithorhynchus anatinus. Next base: position 3,035,340 of record NC_041743.1, on the reverse strand, counting down.
TCAGTAAATGCTATTGAGGATACTGATGGTGAAGTCCCAGTGGGTCCAAGCGAGACCAGAGACCCCTGGCCGCCCCGACCCCCGGCCACCCGAACCCAACAGGACCTCACCGTCGGAGAACTGACTGAGCGAATGACCTCCCCTTCCACGTCGAATGTGCGTAGGATTAATAATATAATGATAACGACTGTGGTATTTGTTCAGCGCTTACTCTGTGCCAGGAACTGTACTGAGCGCTGGGGCAGATACAAGGTAATCGGGTTGGGCACGGTCCCCACCTGGGGCTCGCGGTCTTCATGCCCATTTTCCAGATGAGGGAACTGAGGCCCAGAGAAGTGAAGTGACTTGCCCGAGGTCACCCAACAGGCAGCGGTCTTTAAGCTGTCGGTCTTCCCTCCCTAGGAATCCCCTCTCAGATAACAGTCCGGTACCCGCTCGGGTATCTGTCATCCTACTGTCACCCCTTCGTCTGACAAGTCGCCTGACTTCTGGGCCTCAGTTTCCTAATCTGTAAAATGGAGATTATCCCCCTGTTCTCTCTCGTGGGGGACGGGGTCTGTGTCCAACCTGATGATTCATATCTACCCCGGCGATTACTACTGTGCTTGGCACATAGTAAGCGCTTAAATATTGTTATTGTCGTTATTATTATAATTTGCCATCCAGAACTTGTGTTGCAGAGAGCATTTCACTGCCCCAATTTATTCATTTTTTAATGGCATCGGTTAAGCGCCTACCACGTGCCCGGAGGCCCGCGGGGAACGCAGGCGGGAGGGACGAGGCGATCGGGCTCCTGGAGAGAATAGCAGGTGGAAGAGGCCGGCGATTAAAGTAATTAGGAAACCAGTGAGGCTTTTGTGGCAGGAGAGACGGTAAACCCTTCGATAAATACATAAAGCTCGGCTGATCCCCAGCCGAAGAGAGCCCAGTAGGTCCCCTCCTCCGCAGCCGAAGGAGAGGCAGAGAAGGGTAGTGGTTAGAGGTGAAATCGGTCCTGATCCTGAGGGTCCCTCTGCCATCAGAGTGACCCAGATCCAGTGAAACGCAGTCTTGATTGCTTGACAGCGGGGCAGAGACTTCAAGGGCCCCGGGAGAGCAAGGTCGGGATCAGTCACACTGGCAAATGCAGCCCCGTAGTGACTCAGAGGGTGAAGCCCGGGCCCGGAAACCAGAAGGACCTGGGTTCTAATCCCCGCTCCGCCACATGTCTGCTGGGTGACCCCGGGCAGGTCACTTCACTTCTCTGGGCCTCAGTTCCCTCATCTGGAAAATGGGGATGAAGACCGTGAGCCCTATGAGGGACAGGGACCGTGTCTGACCCAATTACCTTGTATCTACCCCGGTGCTTGGTACAGTGTCTTAGTAAACGCCAAAAAAACCACAAACATTATCGTTATCATCACTACACACGTATCTTGAAGAGACTATAAAGTAGCTCCTTCCCTCCCAACCCCACTTAATAATTGGAATGATAATTGTGGTATCCAAGCACCGACTATGTGCTGAGCACCCTACTAAGCACTAGAGTAGGTACAACAAAATCAGGTCCCACGTAGGGCTCCCTTTCTAAGTAGGAAGGAAAACGGGATTCGAACCCCCACTCCGCAGGGGAGGGAACTGATGCCTAGAAAAGCTTGTCGGGGGCAGGGACGGTGTCTATGTATTGTTCTGTGGCCCTCTCCCAAGCGTTTAGTACAGTGCTCTGCACCCAGAAAGTGCTCAGTAAATATGATTAAATGAAGGAATGAAGTGACCCGCCCCAGGCCACCCAGGAGATAAGCGGCAGAGCCGGGATTGGAACCCAGGTCCCCCGGCTCCCAGGCCCGTGCTCTTTCCACTAAGTCTTGCTGCTTCCATGGCCTAGCGGCAAGAGCCCGGGCTTGGGAGTCGGAGGTCGTGGGTTCGAATGCCGACTCCGCCACTTGTCTGCTGTGTGACTTTGGACAAGTCACTTCACTTCTCTGTGCCTCGGTTCCCCCATTCTGGAAAATGGGGATGAAGACTGTGAGCCCCACGTGGGACAACCTGATTACCTTGTACTTACCCCAGCGCTTAGAACAGTGCTTGGCACATAGTAAACGCTTAACAGATACCATCTTCATTATTATTATCCTTCCTGTCTTCAGCCCACAACCCCGCACCCCCCGCCCGACCCCCCAGCTGCAGCGGCTGATCCCTCTGCCAATGGGGTTGCGTCGGGGAATGATTCTAAGCCAGGGAGAGTGACTTAGATGGGGTTTCCGATCATCGTTCCCGCTCCGCGGAGAGCAGGAAGAAGACGGAGAGCACTATATTCTAGTTGGCACTTTAAAAGCAGGTTCCATTACCCCAGGAGGATTTATCTGTTGCTTTGCATAATGGTTCTTGAATGGCTCCAAACTGAAGAAGAAGGGAAAAAAAAAAACCCATCATAACTGAGACCCCTCCCCTCCCCAGTTCCCTGTAAATGGAGAATTCTCCTTGATGTCTCACCCGGATAATGATGATGATGATGATGATGATGATGGTATCGGTTAAGCGCTTACTACGGGCCGAGCACTGTTCTAAGCCCTGGGGTAGATACAAGGTAATCAGGTTGTCCCACGTGGGGCTCACAGTCTTCATCCCCATTTTCCAGATGAGGTCCCTGAGGCACAGAGAAGTGAAGTGATACTCCCAGAGTCACACAGCTGATAAGTGGTGGAGCCGGGATTAGAACCCATGACCTCTGACTCCCAAGCCCGGCCTCTTTCCACTGAGTCACGCCGCTTCCCACCCCCGGGATGAAGCCGCTCCGGGAGTTTGGGGGAGGTTAATTTGGAGGTCGCCCACTCTGTGTTCCCCCTCAAACTCACCCTCTCACCCGGAGAAGCAGCGTGGCTCAGTGGAAAGAGCACGGGCTTTGGAGTCAGGGCTCATGAGTTCGAATCCCAGCTCTGCCACTTGCCGGCTGTGTGACTGTGGGCAAGTCACTTAACTTCTCTGCGCCTCAGTTCCCTCATCTGTAAAATGGGGATTAAGACTGTGAGCCCCACGTGGGACAACCTGATTCCCCTATGTCTACCCCAGCGCTTAGAACGGTGCTCGGCACATAGTAAGCGCTTAACAAATACCAACATTATTATTATTATTATTATTCCTTCTCCGACCTGTTGCCCCAGGCTGGGCCTCCCTACACCCCCCCAATCCCGTACCCCCCCAAATCTCCAGGCCTCAATTCTCCCCCTCTTTAAAGCCCTTCTGAAATCTCGTGACCTCAGAAAAGCTACGCTGATAAATTCCCTTCTTCCCTCTAGACTGTAAACTCTTGATGGGAAGGGAACGTCCGATAATTCCGTTGTAATATACTCTCCCGAGTGTTTCGCATGTAGTAAGCGTTTAACAAATACCAACATTATTTAGTGCAGTGCTCTGCACGTAGTAAGCACTCGATAAATAAATCGATTGATTCCTGTTTAGCATACCCCAATGGCTTAGTGGAAAGAGGCCGGGCTTGGGGGTCAAAGGGTGTGGGTTCTAATCCCGACTCCGCCACTTGTCTGCTATGGGACCTTGGGCACGCTGCGTAACTTCTCCGTGCCTCAGTTACCTTATCGGTAAAATGGGGATTAAGACGGTGAACTCACGCCCGCAGTATTGTTTTTCTCGGGGTGCCGCCCTTTTGCTGTCTGGAAGGACGCCTGGGCCCTTTCCAGTTGACCGTGATGTCCTCAGACCCTCTGTCCCCTCCTCAACCCGGACCCTGGGAGAGGGTGGTCTACCCGGGGGGGCCATTGGGTCTGCAGTCTTTCTCCTGCACCAGAGCAGCTTTCTGCTTTCGGGAGCTACATCCGGCTACATCCTGCCCGTCTCAGCAGTGCAAAGAGGAGCTCAGGACACACAGATTCCTGGCCATTTGCCAGAGAGAGAGAAAAGTGGAGAGGGGAGGGAAAAGGGGAGAGAATCGATCAATCAATGGTATTTATTGAGCACTTATTGTGTTCAGAGCACTCTGCCAAGGGCTATGGGAGGACACAGTACAAGAGAGTCGGTAGATTTGCTCCCTGCCCATAACAGGTTTACTGTCTAGATGGGGGGCAGACGTTGATGTAGATAAATGATTTGTAATATATAATTTAAAGATATGCACCTAAGTGTTTCGGTGAGGCGAATATCAGATGACCAAAGGTCACAGATTGAAGTGCAAAGAGGGGAGAGGGAGAGGAGGGAGGGAGAGAGGAAGAGAGAGAAAGGGAGGAGGGAAGGAGAGAGGGAGGGAGAGAAGGAGAGGGAGGAGAGAGGAAGAGTAAGAGGAGAGAGGAGAAAGAAGGGAAGGAGGGAAGAAAAAGAGGGAGGGAGAGAAAGAGAGGAAGGGAGGAAGGAAGGCGAGAGAGGGATGGAGAGAAGGAGTAGAAGAGAAAGGAAGGGAAGAAGAGAAGGAGAGAGAGGGAGAGGAAGGGAAGGGGGGAAGGAGAGAGGGAGGGAGAGAAAGGGAAAAAGAAAGGGAGAGAGCGGTCCTTCGTGTGCTCACTAAATACAATTGATTGATGGGTGTGAGCGGCGATTAGCTGTAAAGACAAGTCAGGCACTCGGGATGTGTCACAAATGGCAGGAAATGTGCTGCTCTGGGGAGAGGCTAGTGGGAAGAGTTGGAGGGGGCGGGGGGGATGGGGGCTTGGGAGGAATTCGGGAGCCGCCCCGCCGGTCCTGAGCCCCCCAGACTGGGGAGGGGAGCCGGGCGGCCTGGGCCGTCCCCGGCGGCAGATGGTCGGGGGTCGCCGGGCCCCACCCAGCCTGGGCCAGGCGACAGATGGGGGCACTCCGAAGGGGAGGGGGAATCCTAGCCGCAGGCCCACTCCGGCCCGCCACGGGGGCTCTGGCTTGGACCTTTCTTCCTTCTCTCCCTCATCCCCTCTGCTCCTCCCTCTCTCACTTCCATCCTCTCCTCCTCTCTCCTTACCCTCTCTCCCCCCTCCCTCCCATCCTGTCCTCTCTCCCTCCCTCTTTCCAACTGCTCCTTCCTCTCTCTCTCCCTCCCTCTCCCTTTCTCTTTTTATTTGAGGAATTTCAGCCTACAGCTCTAGCCTAATTACACTGTCTCCGATTCCCTAAATAGGGTGGGTGAAGGAGAGAATCAATAACACGGAACAATTAGCCGGGTCCTCCCCCGTATCCCATTTCTTCGCATGTGGACGTGCACGTGTGTGTGTGTGTGTGTGTGTGTGTGACCCTGATAGGGTCAGGTACTGAAAAGTCTTTTTTTTTAAATGGTATTTGTTAAGTGCTTACTGTGTGCCAGACACTGTACTAAACACTGGGATAGATGCGAACTAATCAGGGACGGGACCTGGGTTCTAATTCCGGCTCCTCCACTTGTCTGCTGTGCGACTTTCTCCGTCCCTGTCTCACATGGGGCTCAGTCTTAATCCCCGTTTTACCGATGAGGTCACTGAGGCACAGAGAGGTGAAGCGACCCGCCCAAGGTCACACAGCAGACAGGTAGCGGAGCCAGAAAGCCCTGGATGCATCCCACCCCGGTTTTATCCCGGCTCCTGGACCCCCCTCGGGCCTTCCGCCTCGGATGGATCCAGAAGCTTCTCGGTACAGTGCTCGGCGCACAGTGAGCGCTCAATAAATACGATTGGCTGACGGACTGACCGGCTTTGGGAGAGGATGCCAGAATGGGAGCTTCCACAGGCCCGAAATGGTTACAGAGAGGAAGAGAAAGAGAAGGGACAGATGGCCAGGTGGCAGGATAGGCGAGTTAAACGGTATTAACAATACTACTGATAATAATTGTATTTGATAAGGGCTTACTCTGTGCCAGGCACCGTACTAAACGCTGGGGTGGATACAAGCAAATCAGATTGGACACAGTCCCCGTCCCACATGGGGCTCACAATCTCAGTCCCCATTTTTATAGATGAGGTCACTGAGGCCCAGAAAAGTGAAGTGACCCGCCCGGGGCCACACAGCAGACAGGCGGTGGGGCCGGGGTTAGAACCCATGACCTTTGGACTCCCAGGCCCGGGCTCCGTTCACCGCACCGGGCCCCTTCTCATATCGATTGATTGGCTGATTGATCGACCGGGGCTCGAACGTCAAGGGCCTCGAGGGGCCTCCGGGTACCTCACCCTCAGCCCGTGTGGCTTCCGGAACCGCTCCAAACCGGCGCCGAGCCCGCCTGCCGCCGGCCCCGGCTGCCAGATGGCAGGCTGGGCGCCGCTGCCAAGCAGAAGGCCGCGTCTGGGGGGGTGGCGCCGGGGCCGGGCCATGAGCTGGCACCGGGGGGCCCGGGGTGGGGGAGAGCCACCCCTTGCCTACCCCCCACAGCCCGGAAGGGTAAAGCCTTCCGGCAGCGTGGCTCAGTGGAAAGAGCCCGGGCTTGGGAGTCAGGGCTCATGAGTTCGAATCCCAGCTCTGCCACTTGTCAGCTGTGGGACCGTGGGCGAGTCACTTCACTTCTCTGGGCCTCAGTTCCCTCATCTGTAAAATGGGGATGAAGACTGTGAGCCCCACGTGGGACAACCTGATTCCCCTGTGTCTACCCCAGCGCTTAGAACGGTGCTCGGCACATAGTAAGCGCTTAACAAATACCAACATTATTATTATTAAAGCCGGCCAGCCAGGGGGAAGGCCAGCTCCTGGGCCTTGGGGGGCGGGGGGTGCCCGGCCCCATCCAGGAGCCGTGGGGAAGACGAGGCGGGCGGAGGGCGGGCAGCGACTCAAGGGACACAGACCTGAAGCGCCTGCCCAAGAGAAGCAAGATCCAGCAGGGAAGAGTATATTTAAGAACGGGCAGAGAGGTATATGTAGAAAACCAATTCGAAGGAAGAAAGAGCCTGGGTTTGGGAGTCAGAGGACCCGGGTTCTAATCCCGCCTCTGCTCCCTCCCCACTGTGTGACTTGGGCAAATTGGTATTGGTTAAGCTTTTACTATGTGCCGAGCACTGTTCCAAGCGCTGGGGGAGATACAGGGTAATCAGGTTGTCCCACTTGGGGCTCACAGTCTTCATCCCCATTTGACAGGTGAGGGAACCGAGGCACCGAGAAGTCAAGTGACTTGCCCGAAGTCACACAGCTGACAGGTAGTGGAGGCGGGATTAGAACCCACGACTTCTGACTCCTAAGCCCGTGCTCTTTCCACCGAGCCACGCTGCTTCTCTCCACTCCTCGGGGCCTCGGGCTCCTCATCTGTAAAACGGGGATTCAGTGCAGGTTCTCGCTGCTACCTAGACTGTGAGTTCCATGTAGGACCTGATTATTTTGTAGCTACCCTAGCACTTAGTAGTAGCAATAATAATAATAATTATGGTATTCGTTAAGAGCTTACTATGTGCCAGGCACCGTACTAAGCGCTGGGATAGATACAAGCAGATCGGGTTGGACACAGTCCCTATCCCCCGTGCGGCTCACGGTCTCCATCCCCATTTTACGGATGAGGGAACTGAGGCCCAGAGAAGTAAAGTGACTCCCCAAGGTCACACAGCAGACAGGTGGCGGAGCCGGGGTTAGAACCCATGATCTTCTGACTCCCAGGCTTGGCACAGAGTAATCACTGAGGAAATACCACAATTATTATTATCATTATCATCATTATTACTAGTAGTATCCATGCCTTAGCCATAGCCAGCTGTAACACAGCGGTATGACCTCGGCCAAGTATTCATTCATTCATTCAACAGTATTTATTGAGCGCTTACTATGTGCAGAGCACTGTACTAAGCGCTTGGAATGAACAAGTCGGCCACAGATAGAGACAGTCCCTGCCGTTTGACGGGTTTACGGTCTAATCGGACTAATCTAATGTAGTCTAAGTAACTCACCCCCTCGGAGCCTCCATTTTCTCCTCTGCAAAATGGGGATGAGGTAGACTGTTAGCCCTTGTGGACCGGGGAGTGGGTCCAATCTCATTAAATTTGCGGTGATGCTAAACTGGGTGGCGCGCCCATCCTCCTGGGGAAGACGGGAGTGGAATCCCAAGTGACCTTGAGGAAACGCTCCTAAGAAAACAGGAGGAAATTCAAGACAGCCAGAGGGGGCAGGTCCCACCCACAAAAGGGGGAAAGACTGATGGACCCCCAGGACAAAGGAAGAAGTCCCGGGGGTCAGAGGTGACCACAAGCTGCATAACGTGACGGCCCTCTCGCCACCGTAGAACTGCGTATGACCGGGGAAATACGCCTTCCTGTTTCCTTGCACCGTTCGGCTCCTATTGAAGCACCGAGTCGAGGACGCTGCATTGTCAAAGGCTGAGAATAATAATAATCATAGTGGTGTTTGCTAAGAGCTTCCTGTGTACCGTATTAAGCGCCAGGGTAGCACATGGGGGCTCACAGTCTGAGTAGGAGGGAGAACAGGTGCCGAATCCTCATTTTCCAGATGAGGGAACTGAGGCACAGAGAAGTGAAGTGACCGCTCCAGGGTCACCCAGCGGGCAAGTGGCGGAGCCGGGATTAGAGCCCGGGTCCTTCCGACACCCAGGCCCCGGCTTTACCCACTAGACCTCCATGCCTCTCTTGGGCTCAGGGCGGGGGCGGTCTGGATGGAGAGGGAGCGGTGGATTCCGGAGATGGTTGTGACCGCCGTTGCCAAAGAAGGGGCTGGCGTGGGCGTGAACGTGTGGCGAACACATGTGAACCTGTGTAGCGATTGCCTCTATGTCTCCCTGGAGTTGTCCCTGACTCTCCTTCACGGACTGCAAAGGGATTTCCCTGAAGCCTGGGTCATCCTGCATCCCCCCCAATCTCCCTGGGCAGACCCCCAACTCACCCTCTGAGTCCCTGGATTCGTCCCAGTTGTGGCTTCCAAACTCCCCGCCATTAATAACAGGCCGTGTCAGCTCGCTGCTCAGTAAGCAACAAAATATGGGGTGTGAAACGCGCAAGGAAGGGCGTTAATGAAAACAATAAACCAGTCTTGTCTTAAACGCTCCCGTGGCTCGTCTCCCCCACCCCGCAGGCCCCCCTCCCCAGCCCCACGGGGGGCTCCGTCACTTCATTTCTCCCTATGAGCTGCCCCTCGTTCCGTCGGTGGTATTTACTGAGCACTTGGGAGAATAATCAGTCCATCAGTTGTATCTGTTGAGCACTTACTGTGTGCAGGACACTGTGGAGATAATACCTATGGTGTTTGTGAAGCGCTTACTACGTGCCAGGCACTGTACTAAGCGCTTGGGAGGGTAAACTACAACAGAGTCGGTAGACACATCCCCTACCCATAACGAGCTTCCAGTCTAGGGTGCGATACCTTAGACAGGTCACTTCTCCGGGCCTCAGTTCCCCCATCTGCAAGATGGGGATTTCACAGTGTTTTGCCCTCCTGCTTAGACTGTGAGCCCCAGGTGGGACCTAAAGATCTCGTGTTTCCCCCGGTGCTTAGTACAGCGCTTGGCACATAGTAAGCACGTAACGAATACCGCTATCTTTATTACCACTGCTGCTGTAGTGCTTGGTACGGTGCTGAGCACACAGTAAGCGCTCAGTAAATACCTCTGATGATACTAGGATGACTTAAAACTATTACTCTTTCAATTGACCACTGTTAACTGCGGCTACTAGTATCTGGAACAGGATTGAGGCTTGTTGTGGAAAGGGAACGTGTCCACCAAAGAGAAGCAGCGTGGCTCAGTGGAAAGAGCCCGGGCTTGGGAGTCCGAGGTCATGGGTTCGAATCCCGGCTCTGCCACTTCTCAGCTGTGTGACTGTGGGCAAGTCACTTCTCTGTGCCTCAGTGACCTCATCTGGGAAATGGGGATGAAGACTGAGCCTCACGTGGGACAACCTGATGACCCTGTATCTCCCCCAGCGCTTAGAACAGTGCCCTGCACATAGTAAGCGCTTAACAAATACCAACATTATTATTATTATTATTATTATTAATTCTGCTATACCGTGCTGTCCCAAGCGCTTAGCCCAGTGCCTTGCACACAGTGAGCGCTCAGTAAACACCACTGATTGATGGAATTCCGAACCTGGGAGTCAGAGGCTGGCGGTCTCCCCTCTGAGCCCGGCAAGCTCCTAGAGAACAAACCTAGAGAAGCGATTTATCTCGACTCCAATCCGAGGCCCCGCGAGTGGATTCAGCCAAAGGAAAACTAATTAAATCTGTATAAATGGAGAGTTAAAAAATGCAGAGTTGATCAGATTGCAAGCGCATTTTAGGGGCTTCAGTGTACTCTGCCAGGGATTTCTAAGGCCGAGCCGACTGCTTTAGGAAACCGAATTAGCGGTTTTGAACGGCGGGGTGGATCAGACGACCGGAAAAAAAAAAAAAAAAACACCTCCTCTAGGAACCAGGGAGAGATAGTCCTTGAAAGTGGCGACTTATACAGTTTGGGAATCCGGGAAGTTTTTGATAGATGTGGAAGCAGTCCCGGGAGAAGGTGTGGGGAAAGGCGAGAGAGGGAGAGAGCGAGAAAGAGAGTTTGTGGGTGATCCATCCATCCATCCACCGTATTTCTCGATCACTAAGTGCAGAGTGCTTACATTAGTGGTAAAAAACACAATTCCTGCCCCCAACGATCTTACAGTATTGTGGGCAGGGAATGTGTCTGCGGTATTGTACTTTCTCAGGCGCTCAGTACAGTGCTCTGCACACAGTCAGTGCTCAAAAAATACGATCCACTGGCTGACGCAGTCATTTCGGTAATCAGCGTGGCCTCGTGGAAGGAGCCCTGGGTTCTCATCCCAGTTCTGCCACTTGCGTACTGAGGGACCTTGGGCAAGTCACTTAACTTCTCGGGGCCTCAGTTTCCTCCTCTGCAGAATGGGGATCGAATGCTTGTCCTCCCTCCAACTTGGACTGTGAGCCCCGGGTGGGACAGGGACTGTGTCCAATCTGATCATCTTCTTGTATCTACTCCAGCGCTTAGTGCAGGGTGTGACGCATAGAAAGCCCTTGTAAAATATCACGGTTGTTACTATTTTTATTTGCATTTCCCGACAGGAGGAAAAAGAAAACGGAAAGATGGTTAGGGGAGTAAAAAAGCGCGTAAAGAGCAGAACCCGTTTCGATCGATATATTTAAAGATCGCTGGGTTTGACGTGGGAGCTGGGGAGAAGAAAATGAATCCAAGAAGGCTTCCCAGAGAAGGAGGGCTTTGAGGATAGGCAGAGATGGAGCCTGGCGGATTTGAAAAGAAGATGGAGTTTCTCGCCGGGCAGAGAGAGAAGACGTGGTATTTGCTGAGCGCTTACTGTGTGTCGAGCACCGTACTGAGCGCCAGGGTAGATAGGAGATCACCGAGTCTAAGTAGGAGGGAGAACAGGGATTGAATCCCCATTTTACAGATGAGAGAACTGAGGCACTGAGAAGCGAAGTGACTTGCCCAGCAGACAGGTGGTGGAGGTGGGATTAGAACCCAGGTCCCCTGACTCCCGGGGCCCAGGCTGTTCCCACTAGGCCACGTATGTGTGAAGGGGGGAAGTAAGGCCTTGGCTATGGGCGGGGTGCGGATGTAGACGCCACTGGAGCCTAGGTTGTGGGCTGAGAAGTCCTCCCATTCTGGGAACCCGGAGAAGCCCCTCAACTCTCCGGGCCGCTTCCCGGGCAGCCCCCCCCCGTCAGCCCGGCCCGAGGAGCCCGGGGCACGCCACGGCCTCCACTCGACGCCCAGATCCGGCCCGGCTCCCGGCCCCGTCCCTCCGCTTGGCGGAATGGCGGCCCGGGCCCCTACGTTTACCACAGGAGGAACCCGGGGGCCGCAGCCCCGGAGGCCTCCGGGTGGTGAATTCGGCAACTGCTGCCGGCTCCCTCCGATGTCACGACGGGAAGGAAGTTGACGGCCGCCCAACCGCCCCACCTCCCCCCGCTCGAGTCTCTGAAGCGGGACAACTGGGTCCGGAGGGGAAAATGTTGGCCCTGGTGCGCTTCCGGGAAGAACAGGAGAGGGAGCAGGGGACTTCTAAGCGGAGCCAGCGTCTCCTCAGCTTGTCCCCTGCCTCTCCTTCCCGCGCTCCTCCGGGGCAGCTCCGCTCAGCCACCCGTCCTACCGCTCCCACTCCACTCTCAATCAGTCGACCCATCAATAGTATTCGAGAAAAAGCACGGTCTAGTGGCAAGAGCCCGGGCCTGGGAGTCGGAGGACCTGGGTTCTAATTCCGGCTCCGCCACTTGTCTGCTGTGTGACCTCGGACCGGTGGCCCCGCTTCTCCGGGCCTCGGTTCTCTCATCTGCTCATTGGGAATCCGGTGCCTGTTCTCCCTCCTACTTTGACTGTGAGCCCCATGAGGGACTGGATTATCTTGCGTCTACCCCGGCGCTTAATACAGTGCTTGGCAGAGAGTAAATACTTCACAGATACCACGATTCTTATTATCAAGCACTCTAAGCAGAGATGAGAGACGGTCTGGGCTAGTGCTCACCCTTTTGGGATTGTATTCTCTTTAACCGCGGTGTTACTGCCCTTATCCTTAATTAGTGTGAGTTCCTGTCTTCCTGCTTGATTGTAACCCCCTCAAGGGCAGGGATTATATCTACTCACTCCATTTTACTCTCCCATATGCTCAGTACAGTGCTCTGCACATACTTGACCAGAAGCTCCTTGAGGGCAGGGATCGACTCTTCTAATTCTTTTGTTCTCTCCCGAGCGCTCAGTACAGTGCTCTGCACAGTGTAGACTGGGAGCTCCGTAAGGGCAGGGATCGGGCCTACTATACGGTACTTTTCCAAGCGCTCAGTACAGCGTTCTCCACCCAACAGCCCCTCGGTCAATACCCCTGATGGCCTAGCACAGTGCTCTGATCCCGCCAAGCCCTCGATTTCGCCGCTGCTGAAATCGGAGCCCCAGCTTTCCCTCCCCTCTCCGGTCTGCCCCACCGCTTCCCGAGAATATCCTGGCCTGAACCCCAGGAGCTGCCATTTTCCGAGCTGCGTCTGCTTTCCCGGAGCTATGAATAGCTTCTGGGAACACCGCGGCCCGCTTCCTCCCGGGGAATAGTAACTAAGGGACTTGTTAAGCGCTTACTACGCGGCAGGCACTGTTCTAAGCGCTGGGGTGGATCCCAGCTCATCGCGTCGGACACAGTCCCAAGTCTAAGTCGGAGGGAGGAGGATTTAATTCCCATTTTACAGATGAAGTGACTGAGGCCCAGAGAAGCGAACTGACTCGCCCAAGGTCACACAGCAGACAAGGGAAACAGTGTGGCCTAGCGGAGAGGGCGCGGGCCTGAGAATCAGAAGAACCCGGATTCTAATCCCAGCTTCTCCCTTGTCTGCTGTGTGACCTTGGGTGAGTCACTCTGCTTCTCTGGGCCTCAGTTCCCTCATCTGTAATTAAGACGGGGAGCCCTATGCGGGACAGGGACCGGGTCCGACCCCATCATCTCCTCTCAACCCCGGCGCTTAGTACGGTGCCTGGCACATAGTAAGCGCTGAAAAAATTCCCCAGTTATTATTAAGGGGTAGAGTCGGGATTACCGTCAGGCTCGGCTCTAACCATCAGGCCACGCTGCTTCCCAACCACCGGCCTGCACTGAGAGTCGGACGGGAGGTGGGGGGATCCGCCTCGGGGAGAGATGGACGCTGAGCCATTCCCCGGGAGCGTCTCAAAGGGTCGGGAGACGGCCGACTCATCGGGCAAGATGGCGACGTGGGGTCCAGAGGCCACGAGATGGGTTGGTCGGAGCCGCCACGCGATCAGTCAATCAATCGGTCAGCGGTTTGGTTTGGGCACTTCCTGGGTGCAGAAGCACAATTCTAAAATGCCTGGGAGAGTACAAGAGAATCAGTCGCTACACCCCCTGCCCTCCCTTGTGGAGCGTACGGTCTATTTTGGGGGGATCACCGGACTGAGCACTTGGGAGAGGACGATAGAGTTGGTGGACACGACCCCCTGCCTCGAGGAGCTGACGGTCTCCTGGCTTTGGGTTGGTTTTTTTTTTATGGTATCTGTTAAGCCCTCACTCTGTGCCAGACACTGCCCTGAGCGCTGGACTGGATACAGGATAATCGGGTTGGTCACGGTCCCTGTCCCACATGGGGCTCACGGTCTTAATCCCCATTTTCCAGATGAGGCAACCGAGGCCCAGAGGAGTGAAGTGACTGGCCCAAGGACACAGAGTAGACAGGCGGCAGAGCCGGGATCAGAACCCCCGACCCTCCGAGTCCCAGGCCGGTGCTCTTGTCCACGACACCGTGAGTGTACGGGTGGCCCCGTCGGGCGGCCGCGCTCTGCCCCGAGCGTTCAGTCCGGCGCTCGGCTCCCCTCCTCCCTCCCGGCTTTGATTCCCCTCCGTCTCTTCCGCTCCGCCAGGTCGAGCTGGGAGCTTCCCGACCTGAGGGAAGGGCGAGTGAAAGCCATCAGCGACTCGGACGGGGTGAGCTACCCTTGGTACGGCAACACCACGGAGACGGTGACCCTGGTGGGCCCCACCAGCAAGACCTCCCGCTTCTCGGTCAGCATGAACGACAACTTCTACCCCAGCGTGACGTGGGCCGTCCCCGTGAGCGACAGCAACGTGCCGCTGCTGACGCGCATCAAGAGGGACCAGAGCTTCACCACCTGGCTGGTGGCCATGAACGCCACCAGCAAGGAGAAGATCGTCCTGCAGACCATCAAGTGGAGGATGCGGGTGGACATCGAAGTGGACCCGCTGCGGGTCCTGGGCCAGCGGGCCCGGCTGGTGGGCCGGGCCCAGCAGGACCAGCCCCGCGTCCTCCACCGGATGGAGCCCATCCCTCACAACGCACTGGTGAAGCCCAACGCCAACGACGCCCAGGTCCTCATGTGGAGGCCCAAGAGGGGGCCGCCGCTGGTCGTCATCCCGGCCAAGTAGGGGTCCTCCGGGCGCCGTCGAGGGGGGCCGGGGCCAAACTGAATTTCTGAGCCAAAGGAGGCCTTCTCCCCGCGCCTGCCGCTCGGGTCCCGGGGAAGCGAGGCCGGCGGAAGCTGGGGGGCTTGTGCGGTGGGGTGGGGGGTGGAGGGGGTCTCCCCCCGGAGTCCCCGCGCGGTCCCGGTTCTTGGGAGGGCCTGCCCGCGATCCGGCAGAGTGCCTGGGGCCTCCGTCGCGTCCCCAATCCGTCGACGGCGCTCTATCGAGCATCCCCACGGGTCGGAGGCGGAATTGGGAAGCCGCCCCGAGACCGTCCGGCGGGGGGGCTCCCTTCGGATCCGGCCCCCGCCGCTCGGCCGGAAGGGATGGGCGGGGGTGGGGGGGGACCCCACGCGACGCCGGGACGTTTATACCTATGCATTCGTTTTGGATCGATAGAAGGTCGTCTGTGAGGAGGGAGCCGGGCAGCCACGGTGCCAACGCTAGGCACCGTGGATGCACCCACCTGGGTCGGGATCTCCTCAGAATATTGTTCCTCCCGCACCCCCTTGGCGTGGATTTCCTCGTTGTCGTGCAGCGGGCCGGGATCTTCAGGAGCCCCTCCGCTCCCCGCGTTTTCAGAAGGAGAAGTCCCGAAGGGCCACGTAGTCGACGGCTGTTCTCTTCTTCCTCTAAACCGACCCTAACGTTTGCCAAAAGAAAAGCCCGGTCTTGGCCACCTGGGAGACCTGTCCTGGCTCTGGACGTGAAGGGGGTTAAGCGAGCGTTTCCGTCCTCGGGTTGGGCTAACAGGTGAGGTGATGTGTTCGAACACCATCTCCGGATGACGTATCTCCCGACCGCCTCATCTGAAGCATCTGGGGCATCCCTGGAGGTTCGCGTAGATCGCGCCCACCTATAGCTCGTGGATTATGAGCCCCGTGAAGGTCCCTGTCTAATTCCCACCTTCCATTCGGCCGTATTTATCGAGGGCTTTTACGCTCTCTCCCAGCGCTCAGTTATGAGAATGATAATAATTGTGATATTTGTTAAGCGCTGATTAGGTGCCAGGCACTGTACTAAGCGCTGGGGTGGATGCAAGCAGATCGGGTTTGGCACGGTCCCTGTCCCACCTGCGGCTCACGGTCTTAATCCCCGTTTCCCAGATGAGGGAACTGAGGCACAGGGAAGTTAAGTTCGGGACTCGCAGACCTTTAGAAACCTGGATCTACCCCAGCGCTCAGAACGGGGTTTGATACGTAGTAGGTGCTTCACAAATACCATAAAAAAATTGAAGTTCAAGGACCTCGGTGACCACGTGGCCTCAGCCGACCCTTTTTTCCCACCCTGGATCTTGGCACCGATTATTGGAAAGGGTGGGAAGGGTCGCCCCATGGAGCTGTCGGGGCAGAACCTCAGGAATCAATCAGATCGACCTGGCGGAAGGGCATCTTTTGCCTCCCGTGATCCATTGGGTTCAACTGTCCAGTAGATCGGCTCCCGGAGCTCTGAGCCAGGCCCGGCTGGTTTCCGCTTCTGCAGAACCTCACCGGGGCCTCCAAATTTAACAGTGGCGGTCTCCTCTCCCCTTCAGCCTTCTTGGTTCATTATGGTAGTTGTTCAGCTCTTGCCCTGTGACAAACACTGGGCTGAGAGTCGGGGTAGATACGAGATCTAGTTTGGACACGGTCCCTGTCTCACAATCTGAGGCAGGGGGGTGGAAGAGCGAGGCCGGCGGCTGATCCCCTTTTGATAATCGAGGAAACGGGGCCAGAGACAAGGTGGGTGACTCATCCGAGGTCACACCACAGGCCCGGGGCGGAGTTGGCACTCAGTTCACAGGGACGCTTGGATAAGGATTATGAGCAGAACGTGCTCCAAGCGTCCCTTTCAATGCCACCGTCCAGGATGGACCGTCATTCCCGATGTCCGGAAGGCCATCTGGGATCCAGCAAGCCATGAGATCCGGGCTCCATCCTGGGGAGACCTCTGATGCCAGAAGGGCAGAAATGGGGAGGGAAAATGAGATTGAGGGGCTGAAGCCCTTCCCCGCCCTTCCTGGGGACTCTGGCTTTTCTAAGCTGATTTGCGATGGGCCAGTGCTTTGTATGTGGTATAAACCTCTGCCGATCAGTCTGATGTCGACTGTCCCGATGCCCGTCCGGGTGGCGTCCATCCTCTCTGGGTCGGCCCACGCTGACGGGGTGGGATTTAGGATGGGAACGGTCAAGAATTGGCCCTCAGCCTGACGGTGGACAGTCCCTCCACATCCCCTCACCCCCATCTCTCGTCCGCCTTTGCGTTTCTTCGACCTGCCTCATCCCACCCTTCTCCTCGGCTGTCCCTCGGCCGCCCGGTCCGCCCCGGTTGGGCGTCGGGGACCGTGGAGCCGCCTGTTGAGAGTCTATCGTGGCTGTCCAAAGAGAGGAGGAGAAGAATCCTGACCCGGTCCGTTCTCGGCCCCGTCGGAGTCATTCCGGGAACAGAGAGCCGGAATAAACGTGACCTTTGAACTCTCGGTACCTTCCCGCCATTAGAACATGGAGGTCCTATATCTCCGGGTGCCCCCCTACCCCTGACCTCTCCCCTATGGGGAGGGGGAGACTGGAAGGCGTGGAGAACTGTTATCTTCCCCAGAGCCCCCGGAGGATGAACCAGACCAAAGTCAACCGCTTCCCCAGGGCCAGACCCCGGAGATATTTCCGCTCCGAAAGAGGCAAGGTGGAAGGCGAGTCACACTGCCTCTCCCGCAGCATTCCGTGGACTGATTGTGCCCATTTTATGGACGGGTTTAGAACCGCTAGGACTTCCTTAGGGACAGAGGAGCATTGCCACATGCAGAAAGGGGCAGAGCAACAGAGAGAAGAGGCTCTCTTTGGGGGGCACCATGAGTATTCGTTGGTATGTATTTATTAGTATTTATTTAGTAGTATTTATCAGTTTGTCTATTTATTTATTTATTTATTCATTTATTTATTTATTTAATTGTCTTCGATACCAAAGAGGCCTAAGGTTTCCTCCTTGGAATGTCGTTATTTATTTTTGTATTCCCTGCGATCCGCCGTTCACCATAGCCCCTCGATCTTGCACGGGGATGAAGAGCAGTTTCTCAGTACTTCCTCCACCTCTAGACCATTCCTCCCCGCCCCCGTTTCCCCAGCCAGACCCGCACCCCGCTCCACATGGGCTGCTAGGGGGGCCTCTTTCTCTTCCCCTGAAGTTGGGCCTCCAGCCAGGACTAAGGACTCCCCTAGAGAGATCCCAGCCTAGCCAGGACCCACATTCTCCCCGCCCCGGGCTTTCCCTCCTAACCTCATCGGCACCCAGAAGCTCATAAAGCCCGAAAACGTCACCGCCGGGATATGCCTGGGTCACCCCAAGCAGTAGAACTCAGGGGGGTCCTGAGGGAAGGCAGTTACGATACGCGAAGCTAAACCTTCCCCCAAGAGGGCGGGGACTGCTGTGTAGCTAAACCTTTGCTGGGTTGTGGAGAAATTCATTCTCATTCATTCTCTTTCTCTCCCCAACCTTCAGCCTTCGACTATCGTCTCAGGCCAGATATTAGAGTACATAATGCCCACGCCCGGAGACCCAACCGGGAACGGGATGGCTGGTCCACTGGGTGTCGGATTCGTTGAGGTAATTCAGAAACCTCCCTTCGTTTTTGCTCTAAGGGAGGCCCCGGAAATTAGTTAGTTAGGAATGGTATTTATTAAGTGTTTACTCTGTGCCAAGCACTGTGCTAAATACTGGAGTGGAGTTAAATGGGACAGAGGTAACTCACGGTTCAGCGGGAATAGACCGACAAAAGCCACGGGGACAAGGGTGGGCAGAAGACAGCAAGGAGCAGTCGACGGAGTGAAATCGCAGGGTCAGGACGAGTAAATGATAATTATGGGATTTGTTAAGCGCTTACTAGGTGCAGGCACTGTACTAAACGCTGGGGTTGGAGACAGTCCCTGTCCCACATGGGGCTCACAGTCTTCAGCCCCATTTTACAGATGAGGCAACTGAGGCCCAGGGAATTGAAGTGACTTGCCCAAGATCACAGAGCAGACACGTGGCGGAGCCTAGATTGGAACCCATGACCACCTAAGTCCCAGGCCCGGGCTCTGTCCACCCGGCCACGCTGCTTCTCCAGTGTGGTTTGGTGATGAACCCAGTTGTTTAGGCTTCATATGCATACGCACGCCCAAGATATTAGTATAGATGGGAGGTTCTTTTACACAAATACACGCAGTCACATCCTTTTCCCCGTCCTGAACTCTTCCCTTGCCACAGGATAAGGACAAAGAGGCCCACCCGCTGAATTTATGCAGAAACACCAGGAGGAAACATAAAAATTCCAGTCCAATTTTTCTCCACCCTCCACCTTGCCCCGATCCTCTCCATTCCATCATTCCCCTGGCTTTCCTTTCCATCTCCCCCACCCCAATCTGTTCGTTTACTTCCGTCCTCCCTCCCGTTCGTCCCCCTTTTGATCGTGCCGTATTTGATGTTGTCGAGGAGTGGGGGGCGGGGAGGGCGAAGAGCTTGAGCCCCGTGGTGGGGTCGCGCGGAGAAATGGAAACCAGGTATTCTGCTACAGTTTTGGGGGGGTGGGTGGCGGGGAGACGAATGAAGGGAGAAGGCGGAAGCTTTGCAGAGTGCCTTAAAAAAAATGACTTTCATGAGGAAATTCTGACTTGGGATGTCTAGTAAAGTCGAACAGAGGTTGCGTTTCACTTCTCTGGGATTTTAAAAAAAAGTTAAATACAGTATGTATTCAACAACCAAAAGAAGTCTGTTTTCTTGTTGATTTGGTTGTTCACGGTGTGATTTGGTGGGGGGGAAGTTGCAAAGTGCTTACTATGTTCCAGACACTATGCTCAACGCAAGATAATCAAGTCGGACACAGGCCCTGTCCCACCTGGTGCTCAGAATCTAAGGGGGAGGGAGAACAGGGATCGAATCCCCATTTTACAGAGGAGGAAACTGAGGTACAGAGAAGCAAAGCTACTTGTCCTAGGTCACACAGCCGTCGGATGGCAGAGGCAGGATTAGAACCTAGACTAGTGCTCTTTCCATTAGGTCACCCTGCTTCCTTGGATTTTCTACAGAACCTTCTCCCTCACAGGAGACACCGGGAAAAATCGGCGAGCCGAGAGAACCAGAAGCTTCGCTCGGGGGAGACGGCAGTGGAATGGCCAGGGCCGAGATGGCGGGGGGCTCTTAGAAGAATTCCACTCTTCACCCCCGCTTCATCAGCAGCCCCCTCGGGAGTGAAAGAAACGGGGGCTTGAGGGGTGGGAAACGCGGGAGAGAATGGTCAACGCGAATCTTCCATCATTTTAGGATTGATGCCCTGAGCGGTCGCTCGCACAAACACCCTCCTCCCCGACAGCGATGATGACGACGATGGTATTTGTTAAGCGTTTACTACGTCTTGAGCACTTCTCTAAATCCTGGGGTGGATACGAGCTAATCGGGTTGGACGCAATCCCTGTCCCGCATGGGGTTTGCAGTTTTAACCCCCATTTTTCAGATGAGGGAACTGAGGCACAGAGAAGCGAAGGGACAACTCTCTGCCTTGGTTTCCCCCACCCCGTCTCCCAGCTAAGACATATCCCTCACATGTCTCTATGTGTTGCCGAATTGTACATTCCAAGCGCTTAGGACAGTGCTCTGCACTTAGTAAGCTCGCAATAAATACGAATGAACGAATAAGCCACCGGCAAACCCACCAAAGGCAAAGAGGCCTCTCCCTTTCCAAACCAAATGGGCTCTCAAGGTGGTCTGTAAAATGGGCGTGATAAAAACAACCTCTCCCTGCCCAACAGGGATGATGCCAGGACAAAACTGGGGATAAAACTTGTGATTTATTTGGGAAAATAGAAGGCATTATATTCCAATCAAGCTACGTTTCTCCCGTGCCTCGACACAGGCCAGAACAAGGTGGGGGAGAGATTAGGAAAATAACCCTTTTAGACGGGATTTGTGAGCCGCAGAGAAAAGCGGCCATTTAGTCCCTATAATGCAACGAGATACTGCACTGGCAAAAGGTTTTCCCCTCCAAAACATCTTTACGTCTGTTCTGCCTTTTTATCCTCACAGATTGTTTTGCTAAAAAGGAGTGACAATCCAAATATGCTCAAGAATACAACAACTGCTCTGAAAGGGAAAAGGAGAGTAAATTAAAACGAGCTTTTGGCCCTCCCTCCACCCTCAAGTTAAACCATTCCAAACTGCTGTTCTGCCCCTCTCTTTCCCGCTTTTAATCAATTAAAGCGGCCGTCCTCATTTTTCAAAGAAATGCTTCGTGCCCTTCCAGTTTTATGAATGAGTCCTCTGGCTCATTCATTTCACATGTCACTGTTGTTTCAAAAATAGCCCGGGTTCTGATATCACTTAGTGTTGTGCTAAGTGTTGAGGTGTGTGTGTGAGAGAGAGAGACAGAGAGAGAGACAAATATTGAGAGTAGGAGAGAGGTCATTCCGGCTTGTTTGTGTTTCTGTGTGTGTTTGTGAGAGAGAGAGAGAGAGAGAGACAGGGCTTTCTTGAAGACAGATATGTCTACTAACTCTATTGGACTCTCCCAAGCGCTCAGTACAGTGCTCTGCACCCATTAAATGACTCAGTAAATACCATCAATGCACTGCTTTGCATCTCTGGCTCCAAAATGTGGATTGGAGGGGGGTATTCCCCGTGATCTGCCCCCCTGGAGAAATGTCCCATGACAAGAACCCCTGAGGATGAACTGCAAACCCAAAACTGAACCAGAGAGTCGCCTCCCTCTCCCAGCTCCACCAGCCCCTGAAGCTGGAGTGTCACCCCCTCTCCATCCCCCCAACTTCCTGTCTTGTTTCAATAATAATAATAATAATAATGATATTTGCTAAGCACTTACTATCTTTGGAGCACTGTTTTAAGCGCTGGGGTAGATATAAGGTAATCAGGTTGTCCCACGTGGGGCTCACGGTCTTAATCCCCATTTTACAGACAAGGTCACTGAGGCACGGAGAAGTTAAATGGCTTGCCCAAGGTCACACAGCAGACAAATGGCGGAGCCAGGATTAGAAACCACGTCCTCTGACTCCCAACTCCGCGCTCTTGCCACTAAGCCACGCTGCTTCTCTAAAATGAAGCCATCGTTCCATCTGAGCTGCCAAAAAAATCCCTTTTTCTCTCAAGATCGCTCATCTCCTTGTTGCTAATGACTACGACAAGGAGATAGGCAACTTGAGAAAAATGATTTTCCTCCACCGATATACTTTTACTGCTCACGCTCGCACACTCGCTAGACTGTGCCTTCACTGTAGGCAGGAGATATGTCTATTGTTCCATTGTCCTCTCCCAAGCGCTTAGTACAGTGCTCGGCACACAGTAAGTGCTCAATAAATCAAGCTCTCAGTACAGTGCTCTACACACAGTAAGTGCTCAATTAATACAATTGAATGAATGAATGAAGGGAGAATGCTGTGAAGCTCCTGGACCCCTTCGATCCCGGCAGGCTGACTGATCAATCAATCCATCAAGTGATCGAATCTACTGAGCGCTTACTGTGTACAGAGCGCTGTACTAAGCGCTTGGGAGAGTATAACAGTGCTTAGTACAGAGCGTGGCATATATCAAGGGCTTAACGGATACCAGAAAATAGTTGGATAAACGATGAAATATATCTATAAGTCCAAGGTGGAACATGGCTAAAAATGGGCGTAACTGGAAAAGGTGGATGTTGGTTTGATGGGATTTGGGGTGTGGGAAGTCAATCTGGGAAAGCTTCCTTTTGGAGGAGGGATTTGAGGCCTATTGGAGCCTCCATTCTGCAGGACACCCAGTCCCCTGCTCTGTTCTCCCCTCGGACTGGGAAGTTCATTCGATTCAATCGTATTTATTGAGCGCTTACTGTGTGCAGAGCACTTTACTAAGCGCTTGGAATATACAATTCGGCAACAGAGACAATCCCTGCCCAACACGGGCTCACAGTCGATAATGGAGCGGGGGTGTGGGGAGGGAGGTGGGACAGACAAAATACACCACACAAGTGTGTGCGTTCGTGGGTATGTTTGAGCAGGCCCGGGGGCCAAATCCAGAGCCATCGAGTCGGCTCGGGGCCTGCTAACACAATTACGGCCCTCATTTCATTAGGGAAGGAGACTTTAATTCCATCTTCGAGCCCGTCAGTGAGTAATCCCAGAGCTTAAACAGGTTGAAGGGGCCCCCTGGTCAGCCAGTGATGTCACCGGCTTAGGCCCAGGGACATGACGGGAGCTTCGGACCAAAGGTGACCTCTGTCCTTTGCCAGCCCACAGAAGGGCTGGAGTTGCAAAGATTCGTCTCTTTCATTCCGTCCGTGTTCGGCTCCTCCTGGAATATGATCCCCCCGATGTCTGTCCTCCGGGGATCTCTCCGGACCTGCCGGTCGTAAACCGAGGCAAACCCGTCTTTCCCAGAATTCTGGCCCCTGTTTGGAGGTCAATCGATCCATCGGTCGTATTTAGCGAGTGCTTACTGCGTGAAGAGCAGTGTCCTAAGCGCTGGGGAGAGGACACTGTTCCGATGGAACAGACACGTTCTCTGCCCACAGTGAGGTTAAAGTCTAGAGGGGGAGACACATTTGTAGAAATAAATGACAGGCATGGACATAAACGGTGTGGGGCTGGGAGGAGGGATGAAGAAAGGGAGCAAATCAGGGCGATGCAGAAGAGAGCGGGAGAAGAGGAAAAGAGTCAGAGGTCATGGGTTCGAATCCCACTCTGCCACTTGTCAGCTGTGTAGCTGTGGGCAAGTCACTTCCCTTCTCTGTGCCTCAGTTACCTCATCTGTAAAATGGGGATTAAGACTGGGAGCCTCACGTGGGACAACCTGATTACCCTCTATCTACCCCAGGGTTTAGAACAGTGCTCTGCACATAGTAAGCGCTTAACAAATACCAACATTATTAAAAGAGGGCTTAGTCAGGGAAGACTTCTTGGAGGAGACGGATCTGCAAAAAGGCAGCTGCGGAAACTTAGACCTATGGGGTGGTTGTGAGATCTAGTGGCTCATAATAATAATAATAATAATGGTATTTGTTGAGCCCTTACTCTGTGCCAAGCACTGTTCTAAGCACCGGGGTAGATACAGGTAATCAGATTGTACCACGTGGGGCTTAATCCCCATTTTACAGATGAGGTAAATGAGGCACAGAGAAGTTAAGTGACTTGCCCGAGGTCATACAGCAGGAAGGCGGTGGAGCTGGGATTGGAACCCAGGCTCATTTGCCCCTGATCAGGGTTGGTGAAGACACGGAGCAGTACTGACAGTGGTATTTATTAAGCCCTTACTCTTGTGGCGAGCACTGTACTAAGCACTGGGACCGATTTGAGGTCAGATAGAGTCCCTGTCCCACACGGGGCTCACAATCTCAGGGAGGAAGAGCAGTTATTATCTCCATTTTACAGGTGAGGAAACTGATGCCCAGACCAGTTAAGTGATTTGTCCAAGACTACAGAATCAGAATCTTATTCCGTGTCCTTTTCCCCTTTCCTCTACAAGAACAGGAATTTGGGAAAAGAGTATTTGTCATTACTTTTTTTAAAAATTGTACTTGTCGAGCACCTAATAGGTAATAGGTAGGTACAGGGCAAACACGTTGGACACAGTCCCCGTCCCATACGGGGCTCATGTTCTAAGTAGGAGGGAGTAGGATCGAATCCCCATTTCACAGATGCGGTCACCGAGGCACAGAGAAGTTAAGTGACCTGTCCAAGGTCACCCGGCAGGGAAACGGTAGAGCCGGGATTAAAATCCCGGTTCTCTGGCCCCAGGCCCGGGCTCTTTCCCTTCGCTGCTTCCCTACATTGAACTCTTCAGAGTCGGGTGGAAAGCAGATTATGTAGGAGTGGGGAGGGAGAGCCGGGATAGGGGACCAGGGTGGGTGAGGGAGATTTTTTTATTTTGCCTCTGCCTACAAAGGTTCGGGTTCACTTAACTTCTCTGGGCCTCAAATTCCCTCATCTGTAAAATGGGGATGAAGTCTCTGAGCCCTACGTGGGACACCCTAATTACCTTATACTACCCCAGCGCTTACAACAGTGCTTTGCACATAGTAAGGGCTTAACAAATACCAACATTATTATTATTATTAGGTCACGCTGCCTGTATTTGTGGTAAGGGGACATTCAGGATCTCTCGCCTTTGACTGGCCTTTGTCTCCAAAACGGGTGTGGAGAGACAACGCTGACTTATGGGTTTAGCTTGACAAAACAAGAAGCAATCTATAATTTATAACTAAGCAGAAACCTATTAATTCCCCGCCCTCAATTGGCCGTATAGTAAATCTCTTCTGTAAATACATTGGTTCCTGTAATAGATATTAGTTTAAGATTGACTTTATTGCACTAAACACCAGTGGACATTAGTGGATTGCATATATTATTCATTTAACTGCTGGATCTCTTCAACAGGGGTGACCAGCATTATATTAAAGCATAATTTACCCACCAGCTAAATATTCGTTTCCAACGGTAAATTTACTCAGACAGAAGCCACCTCCCTCCCAAAGCTTCTGTGATGCCTCAGGTGATGGAGGGTAATCAATCAATCAGTCGTATTTATTGAGCACTTACTAGGTGAGGAAACCTATATTAAGTGATTGGGAGAGTGGAATACAACAGAGTTGGGAAAAAACAGTCCCTACCCCCAACGACCTTACAGGCTTGCAAGTCTAGAGGGTAATTTAAGCATCTCTCCATCTTCCATAACGACTCGACAACCTACCTCCTGGATGGTACTGGGCAAAGAAAAAAAAAGAAATGACAGATTTATCGAGGTGACAACCAGAGCAGTCATTTCTGCTCTGTGCTGGGATTCCGGACCCCGGGGAAGATTTGTCCGTGCTCAGAGAGTCTTGCTCCTCCAGACTTTGACCCAAAATCCTTCGGGCCTTGAACCGGAGACAGGAATCTCTGGTTCCGGAACGACCCATATTTCGCGACGCTCTGCAAAGACTCACCGCCCGCTTCCACGACCGACTGCGGCGCTCAAGAAAGAGGTTTCAGGGCCCCAGACCATGGTACTTGTTAAGCGCTCTATGCCCTTCACTGTAGTAAGCGCTAGGGGAGAGACAATGCAATCACATTAGTCCTCCTCCTCCCTCCTCTAATCCCACAACCACTCTCCCAACTGAATGTGCGAATAAAAATATAAATAAGCCCTAAATAATTCAGGGGGACCCTCCCCCCAGCTCCCGCCGGTCGGCTCACTGTCGACTCCTCGTTAAAAGTCAAAGCCGCGTCCCCGCAAAGCAGCCAGAATTAATTGCCTGCGAGAAAAGGCTAAAAAGGCAAGTAGGGAAGCCGGAATGACAAACGATCCGTCTCGCTCGACCCCCTCGGGTCCTTCCCTTCCAGGGGTCCCTGCTCGCCCAGATAAAGAGGATGAAGTCTCCGGTCTGGTCTTCTCCAGGGTGATTAATGATGGGGATGGAAATGGAGGTCACCAGGGGAAAGTGATCACACAGGGCTCACTTCCTCTAATAATAATAATTGCATTTGTTCTCGATGCCAGGCACTGTTCTAAGCGCTGGGGAGGATCCAAGCAACTCGGGTTAGACCCCCGTCCCTGTCCCAAGTGGGGCTCACAGTCTTCATCCCCATTTTACAGAGCAGGTAAGTGAGCCCAAGAGAAGTGAGGTGACTTGCCCAAGCTCACGCGGCAGAGCTGGGATTAGAACCCGGGACCTTCTGCCAGGCCTGTGCTCCAACCACTATGCCATGCTGCTGCTTCTAGACTTGTAAACTCGTTGAGGGCAGGGAATGTGTTTGTTCTATTGTCCTCTCCCGAGCGCTTAGTACAGTGCTCTGCACACGGTAAGCGCTCCATAAATACGACGGATGTGGACGGGCACCTTGGAGGCGGTCAAGGCCAGAGAAGTGGAACGCGAGGACCCAGGGAACCGGGCACTCGTGTCCCTGGAGTGGTCAAGGGTGGTGAGGGAGGCCTTACCAATTAACGGTTCATCATCACCACGGTATCCACCCAACGTTGGCCTAGGTGCTGAGCGCTGTGCTAAACACTGGGGTGGATACAAGGTAATCGGGTGGGATCCGATCCCTACCCCACGTGGTCTTCAACAGTTTAAGTAGGAGGGAGATCAGGCATTGAATCCCCATTTTATAGATGGGGAAAATTAGCTCAGAGAAGTGAATTGCCCAAGCTCACACGGCAGGCAACTGGTCATGCCTGAATTAGAACCCAGGTCTCCTGACCTCTCCCCACCCCCCGCCAGGCTCGAGCTCTTTCCTCCAGGCCACGTTCTTTTTTCAAAAAAATATACACAGTATTTAAGTGCTTACTATGTGCCAGGCACTGTGCTAAGCGTTTGTGGGGAAGCAGCACGGGGTAGTGGATAGAGCAAGGGCCCGGAAGTAAGATCTAGAGTTCTAATCCCAGCTCTGCCACTTGTCTGCTGTGTGGCCTTGGGCAAGTCATTTAATTTTTCTATGCCTCAGTGACCTCATCTGTAAAACGAGGGTTGAGACTTTGAGCCCCACGTGGGACAGGGGTGTGTCCAGCGCGATTTG
Organism: Ornithorhynchus anatinus; assembly: GCF_004115215.2. NCBI lineage: Eukaryota > Metazoa > Chordata > Mammalia > Monotremata > Ornithorhynchidae > Ornithorhynchus > Ornithorhynchus anatinus. The sequence continues at coordinate 3,008,084 of NC_041743.1, read as the reverse complement.
CTGGTATCCACCCCAGCGCTCAGTACAGTGCCTGGCACAAAGTAAGTGCTTAACAAATACCACAGTTATTATTATTATACAAACGAATCAGGTTGGGACCCAGTCCCTGTCCCACATGGGGCTCACAGCCTTCATCCCCATGAGGTCACTGAGGCACAGGGAAGTGAAGCGACTTGTCCACGGTCACCCAGCAGCGGAGTCGGGATTAGAACCCAGGTCCTCCTGACTCCCAGGCCTGGTGGATAGACATTGCCTCCGTCTGCCATGGTCTGGTCCCAAGCCACCCCTGTGGCTCTCTGATGGTCCCGACAGATGTACCCTTATCGCACAGAGGATGGGAGAGCAGGGAATCCCATGACCACCGAGGCTTTCGGCAGATCAGGGAACCTGAGGAACAAGCCACAAGAGCCAATTTAAATTATAAATAAATCAGAGCCCCTTTTGAAGAAACTCCTCTAGTGGTGGAAATATCCTGGGGAGGTAGAGGGTGGGAGCGGGGGGTGTCCGCGCCTCTCCAGTTTGATCTCATCCCAGTGAGGCTCCCAGTCTGTGTCATCCAGCAATCAATCAATCAATCGTTTTTAGTAATAATAATAATAATGTTGGCATTTGTTCATTCATTCATTCAATAGTATTTATTGAGCGCTTACTATGTGCAGAGCACTGTACTAAGCGCTTGGGATGAACAAGTCGGCAACAGATAGAGACGGTCCCCTGCCGTTTGACGGGCTTACGGTCTAATCGGGGGAGACGGACAGACGAGAACGATGGCACTAACAGCGTCGAGGGGAAGAACATCTCGTAAAAACCGATGGCAACTAAATAGAATCGAGGCGATGTACAATTCATTAACAAAATAAATAGGGTAACGAAAATATATACAGTTGAGCGGACGAGTACGGTGCTGTGGGGATGGGAAGGGAGAGGTGGAGGAGCAGAGGGAAAAGGGGAAAATGAGGCTTTAGCTGCGGAGAGGTAAATGGGGGATGGCGGAGGGAGTAGAGGGGACGAGGAGCTCAGTCTGGGAAACGCCTCTTGGAGGAGGTGATTTTTTAAGTAGGGTTTTGAAGAGGGAAAGAGAATCGGTTTGTTAAGTGCTTACTATGTGCAGAGCACTGTTCTAAGCACTGGGGAGATACAGGGTAATCAGGTTGTCCCATGCGAGGCTCACAGTTTAATCCCCATTTTACAGTTGAGGGAACTGAGGCACAGAGAAGTTAAGTGACTTGCCCACAGTCCCACAGCTGACAAGTGGCAGAGTCAGGATTTGAACCATGACCTCTGACTCCCAAGCCCAGGCTCTTTCCACTGAGCCCCGCTGCTTCCCATTTTTACATCTGTGGGCCTTTAAGCGTTTGATATTTGCCCCACCCATAACCCTACTGTCCTTTTTCTTTTTTTTAAGGTATTGATTGAGCAAATTTTACAAGCCAGGGACTGTTCTAAGCACTGTGGTATAAATACGAGATAATCAAGATAAACGTAGCTGGTGTGTCAGGGGTTTAAATTAATTGAGAATCCCCCCACCCCTCCCCTGGTTTACCTCCATCGGTGGGACGACAAAGAGTGACAGCAGAGTTCCAACAGTCTCACCCCAACAGAGAAGCGGTGTGGATAGAGCCCGGAACTGGGAGAACACAAGATCTGGGTTCTAATCCCGGCTCTGCCACTTGTCAGCTGTGTGCCCTTGGGCAAGTGACTTCACTTCTCTGGGCCTCATTCCCTCATTTGTAAAACGGGGATGAAGACTGTGAGCCCCACGTGGAACAGCGTGATTACCTAGAAGCAGCGTGGGCTCAGTGGCAAGAGCCCGGGCTTGGGAGGCCAGAGGTCATGGGTTTGAATCCGGCTCTGCCACTTGTCAGTTGGGGTGACTGTGGGCGAGTCACTTCACTTCTCTGGGCCTCAGTTCCCTCATCTGTAAAATGGGGATTAACTGTGAGCCTCACGTGGGAACAACCTGATGACCCTCTATCTCCCCCAGCGCTTAGAACAGTGCTCTGCACAGAAGTAAGCGCTTAACAAATACCAACATTATTATTACCTCGTAACCCCCCCCCCAGGCGCTTAGAATAGTGGCTTGACACATAGTAAGCGCTCAACAAATATATTATCATCTCTAATCTATTTCCATTGATGCTAGTCTACTTGCTTTGTTTTGTTGTCTGTCTCCCCCCCTTCTAGACGGTGATCCTGTCGTTGGGTGGGGACTGTCTCTGCTGCCAAATTGGAGTTCCCGAGCGCTTAGCACAGTGTTTTGCACACAGTAAAAGCTCAATATGATTGAATGATTGATGAATGAATGAATTTTGGCCGCTGCGGCTCAGCCCTGCCCCCTGGTGGGCAGGCCCGGCATCACGCCACACGTGCTTGCCCCCTTCCCGCCCAAAAGCTGCTGGGCCCAGGAAGATTCATTCCATCCTATTTATTGAGCGCTTACTGTGTGCAAAACACCGTGCCGACCGCCTGGAAGAGGACACTATAAACCACAGACACACATTCCTGCCCATATGAGCTCACAGTCTAGAGGGGGGAGACGAAGAACAGTAAGAGCGGCGCAGAAGGGAGGAGAGAGGAGGGCTTAGTCAGGGAAGGCTTCCTGGAGGAGATGGGGCCTTTTCACTAAGGCTTTGAAGGGGGGAAAAAGCAGTTATCTGTCAGACATGAAGAGGGAGGGGCGTTCCGGGCCGACGTAGGATCGGGCGGCGAGAGGCCGGCGGCCGGATGGAGGAATCGAGGTTGGCATTAGGGGAACAAAGTGTGCGGGGCGGGTTGCAGGGGGAGAACAGCGAGGTGAGGGAGGAGGGGGGCAAAGTGATTAAATGTTTTAAAGCCAACGGTGAGGCCCAACCCCCGTCCCCTCCAGTCGCGACCCCTCACCCCAGTAGCGGTAACCAGCTCCCCTCGCACCCTCTCACCTGCTGTGAAAGGAGCAGCCTGGGAGACCTGAAGGAGACTAGACCGTAAACCCCGGTGTGGGCAGGATTATCTCTATTGCTCAATTGTAGTTTCCAAATGCTTACTACAGTGCTCCGCACACAGTAAAATGCTCATAGGCGATCGACTGAATGACCCCAAGACCAGGGTTCTAATCCCGACTCTGCCGCTTGCCTGCCGCTTGACCTTGGGCAGTTGTTATTCATTAAGTGCTTACTACGCGCCAAGCACTAGATTGACTGCTGGGAGAGTTACGAATGATCAGGGACAGGCCCCGAGTCGCCTGGGGCTAGCTGTCTGAGGGGGGCAAGGAGAGCGGGTCTTCAACCTGCATTTTACAGACGAAGAAAGTGAGGTCTCGACTCGGCTGAGAAGCGGCGTGGTTAGACACGGGCCTGGGGTCAGGACCTGGGTTCTAGTCTCGGCTCTGCACTTGTCTGCTGTGTGACCCCGGGTGAGTCAACTTCACTTCTCGGGGTCTCAATTCCTCATCTGTAAAATGGGGATTAAGACTGCGAGCCTCCCGTGGGATAGGGACCGTGTCCAACCTGATTAGATTGTATCCACCCCAGTGTTTACTACAGTGCCTGGCACAGAGTAGGCGCTTAACAAACACCAGTAACGAAAACGACACATAAGCGACGGAGCCAGGACTAGAACCAGGTCCTCCTGACTCCCATGCTTATGTTCTATCCTCTAGGCCGTGCTGCTCCTTCAATCGCCAATCGATTAATTTTATTTACTGACTGCAGAACACCGTACTGAGCAGCTGGGGAAGGGCAACTCTCCTTCCCTCTGCCAAATCCACAAGGCCCTTCCAGCTCCCTCACCGGGCCAGATGGCTTCAGCCCCGTCAGTCTGCCCCTCCCGGGGTGGATAAAGGATCGGAGGAATTGTCTGGTTCCATCTTTATTTACAACAGAGAACAGAACGCACACACACACACACAGAGTCACTTTGGAAGCTACTAACAGAGGCAGAGCTAGAGGAAGAAAAATAAAAACCAAACCCAAAGAGCAAACAATTTTAGTGGATACACCTCCCACCCACCCCCACCCGGCAGCCGGGGGGTCTCACCTCAACCTCCGGTGGACCGCGGCCTAGGGTTCATCCCACACCGCGGACCCTTTTACCGGCAACGGATTCTGGAGAGGGGGGAGCGGAAGAGATTCCGGGACTACCCAGCTCGAATCCTCAGAGCGGCTCTTCCGGGTCCCCGGAAAACACGCTCGCCTCCCCCCTACCCCGGAAGCAAACGCTCAGCTGGCGGGCAGGAGAGGGCCCGACGATCCCGGAGCGCTCCGGCTGTCCCGCGTTCCCAGTGTGGACGCGGCGAGACCGGCGGCCTGAATTTGGGGAGCGGAACGGGGTCGGGGGGAGCCCGCTACCCTACCTCGGAGGTCATCGAGGCAGAAGATACATGGCGGGGAGGGGCAGAGCGAGGTTGTCCCCCGAAAGAGGCTCACCCTGAGGCGGTGCTCCCCAAGACCCCCACCCGGACGGCCCGGCCCTACCCGCCCGCTGATCCCTGAGGAGGTCTGTGATGAGGGAAGGTCGGGGGGTGGCCGTCCCCACGGTCCCTTCAAGTCTACCGGCCCACCCGGGGCGAGGAGAGCGCGTTGGCCGGCGGCTCCGGGCCAGGAGGGTTGGCGAGCGTTCCGCCCAGCTGGGCATGGAGGTGGGCAGCCAAGGCACTGTGGTTTGGCACCTGGGGGCGTCGAAAGACGGGCGGAGATGACAGTGGCTAAGCACTCCCTTCCTCCCCCACCCGCCGTGCTCGGGCCCTTCCGGCCCTCCCTCTCGCTGCACCTGCGGGAGAAGCCAACGGATGATGTCACAACGGGGATGTGGCCCGTCCTCCCGGATGGGCACTTGTCTAATACAAAAAAAAAACGGGGGCAGGGGCAGAGAGGAGCCTCGCCTCCGTCGGGCACAGAGCCCCCCCCGCACGCTTCCCCTCCGCCAGCCACAGAGGGTCGCCTGAGCCCCCGGGGGAGACGGACGACCGCGAGGGTGCCTCCCGGCCCGGTCCACCCCCGACCGTCCCCGGTCCGTCCGCCGGGATCCGAATCCCGACCGCAGCGGGGCAGGACGGACGTCACCTCACGAACTCCTTCCGGCCCGGGGGGCAGGAAGGAGCGGGGCGTGGGGGGCGTCCACGAGGGCCCGGCCCAACGACACCCAAGAGCCTGTGAAGCGCGGCGGGGGAGAGGAGGCCAGAGAGCGCCGGCCCTCGGGGGACCCTCGCCGGAACCCAGTCTCCCCCGACGCCTGCCCCTTAAAGAGAGCTTCCCCCGCCGGCCCGGACAGGGACCCCGTCACCCGCGAGGCCGTGAGGCTCCTCGCTGTCTAAATCGGGTGGCTCGCCCCGGCCCCGGGGTTCTCCCGAGGACCCCATCCACGGCTCCCGGCAAAATACTGGAGGCGTCGGCTTTACATTAGTCTACATTTACACAAAATAGATTTTTTTCTATATATATATATATATATTTAATATATATATTTTAATTGGCTACATGGGCAGCCCCAGGTTGGTTAATTCATGCTCAAAGATGCCTCCGCCTTTCCTCCCTGCCCCTTCCAAAGGACTAAAGACTCGAGGCGTTTCATCTCCTCGAACGCCTTCTTGGGATACAATAAGGTCGTGGGAACCGGTAGGGGTACCTGTGGGAAAAACCGGGCCTCCGGGGCGGGGGAAGGGGAAGGAGTCGGGGGCGGGGGGGAGCGGGAGAGGGAGGAGGGGGTCAGTGTGGCCGGCTACTGGACTCGGACGGCTGCCTCTTGTGGGAGGGCGTGTAGCCGTTCAGACAGTGGTTCTGGCGCTTGGCGAGACCCCCGTTCAGGAAGTCCTGGATGTGCTGCACGATGAGGTTGATGGCCACTGTGGGGGAAGAGGGAGGAAACCGTTACCGTCTCCCCTACCCGGTCTCCTATCCGGGAGGCTGTAAGCTCCCCGAGGGCAGGGATCGCATACTCCCTGTCGTGTCGCCCTCCCCCAGCCGCTTGGGACGGTGCTCTGCACAGCGTCGGGGCTCCAGACCGCTTAGAACAGTGCTCAGTTAATGACTGATATCCCTCACTTATTCATAGATTTCTACGTCTCACTTCCCCTCTGGACTGTAAGCTCACAGGGGGCAGGGAATGTGTCTGTTTACTCTATTTACTGTTTGCCTCAGTTCCCTCATCTGTAAAATGGGGATTAAGACTGTGAGCCTCATGTGGGACAACCTGATGACCCTGTATCTACCCCAGCGCTTAGAACAGTGCTCTGCACGTAGTAAGCGATTAACAAATACCAACATTATTATTACTCTTGTGTTGTACCCTCCCAATCGCTTAGTGGAGTACTGCTCGCATACATAGGCGCTCAATAAATAATCTGGTTTCAAAGCTCTCCGTCCCCCGGCCCCCTCCTCCCTCACCTCCCTCGTCTCCTCCTCCAGCCCAGCCCAGCCCGCACACTCCTCCCTTCTGGTGCCGCTCACCTCCTCACTGGGCCTCCTTGTCGCCTGTCCCGCCGTCGACCCCTCGACCACGTCCCGCCTCTGTCCCGGAACGGCCTCCCTCCTCACGTCCGCCAAACTAACTCTCTTCCCCTCTTCAAAGCCCTACTGCGACCTCACCTCCTCCAGGAGGCCTTCCCTGAGCCCCCCCCCCCGACTTCCCTCTGCTCCTCCTCCCCTCTCCATCGCCCCCTTCCCCGCCCCACAGTACTGGTATATATTTATACATATTTATTACTCTATTTTATTAATGATGTGTATATATCTATAATTCTATATATTTTGATGCTATCTGTCTACTTGTTTTGTTCTCAGCCTCCCCCTTCTAGACCGTGAGCCTCTTGTTGGGTAGGGATTGCCTCTATCTGTTGCCAAATTGTACTTTTCAAGCACTTAGCACGGTGCTCTGCACGCAGTAAGCGCTCAATAAATACGATGGAATCGATGAACGAATGAATAAATCCGACCGGCTGACAGCGGTCGGGGATGGAGACCAACAACCCGGGGCTCGGTGCGAACGCCGATGAGGTGGGGGCTTGTCCGGGCCTCATGAGGCAGGCCGTACCGGCCGCGAACCAACGAGAAGGGGAAAAACACAGTTGTGGAGGAGAGAAAATACCACCACTTCCAAATCCTCTAATTCTCCCGCTTCAAAAAGAAGGAAGAGGGGAAGATTGGAAAACCAAATTAAGCTTTTATCTCTGAGTCCTGAATGGTAAGCGCTCAGAAAATATAATTGACTGATATCCCTCACTTATTCATTGATATCAACGTCTGAATCCCCTCTAGACCGTAAGCTCGTTGCGGGCAGGGAAAGTATCTCCTTATTTTTCTGTCGTCCTCTCCTCAGTGCTTGGTACAGTGCTCTGCACACGGTAAGCGCTCAATAAATACGATTGGCTGAATGAATGGTATTTCCTGATCCAAAAAGAGGGGGAGAGAGGGAAGCCCCACTGACCCTGTCCCCAGGTTTCCCCACCACTGGCCACAAAGTTGGCGCCGGGTGCCACCTGATTATCTCCTCTCTGCCACAGTGCTCAGCACAGAGTAAGCACTTAGTGACAGTGACAGCAATGTTGGCTTAGTGGACAGAGCAGGGGGAGTCAGAAGGACCTGGATTCTAATCTTCGGCTCCTCCACGTGTCTGCTGCGTGCCCTTGGGCAAGTCACTTCACTTATCTGGGCCTCAGTTCCCTCATCTGCAAAATGGGGATTTCATTCATTCATTCAATCAATCGTATTTATTGAGCGCTTACTGTGTGCAGAGCCCTGTACTAAGCCGCTTGGAAAGTACAATTCGGCAAGAGACAGAGACAATCCCTGCCCAACGACGGGCCTCGACGGTCTAGAAAGGGAGAGACAGACCCACAAAACCAAGCAGACAGGCATCAATAAATCAATATAAATAAATAGAATTATAGATATATACACGAGACTGTGACGACGACCGTGAACCCCATGTGGGACAGGGACTGTGTCCAACCTGATTACCCTTGTATCTACCTCAGCGCTTCAAACAGTGCTTAGCACCAATAAAAGCACCATAATTATTATGATGTGACCTGGTGGTTTTCCATCTGCCACAGCAATCGGCATGTTGCTCGGTGCAGAGTGAGCACTTTAATACTACCGTGATTTTTTTTTTTCCCCTCATGATTATAAATACAGTTGGCCATCGACACTCACCTAAGTTGTCTACCCCTCTGGGGATAATCACGTCAGCATATTTCTTCGTCTGAGGGAAGATGAGAGAAGAGGAAACTTTCAGCCCAGGAACTCGGAGGGCCGAGCTCAGCGGAGGTTGCCCGCCAGCAACACCACCCGGAAGCCCCCGCTTCCTCGCTTCCTCGCTTCGTGCTCCGACCTTCCGGAAAGCTGGAAATTCCTGGTTGGGAGCTGTGGATTTTCCCCCAGGCTATTCGAGGATTCATTCTGGAAAAGGGGCTCACGGGTCGCTTACAGGGAGAATTAGGGGGCGTGAGAAGCAGCCGTGTGACCTTGGACACGTCACTTCAATGGGCCTCAGTTCCCTCATCTGGAAAATGGGGATTGGATAAATACAGGGCCCCGTGTGGGACATGGACTACGCCCATCCGATTATCTTGTAACTACCCCAGGGCTTAGAATGGTGCCTGGCACATAGTAAGCACTTACAACAAATTACCACAATTATCATTAGTGGAAAGAACCCAGGCCTGGGAGTCAAAGGTCATTGGGTTCTAATCCTGGCTCTGCCACATGTCAGCTGTGTGACTTTGGGCAAGACGCTTCACTGGGCCTCAGTGATCTCAGCTGGAAAATGGGGATGAAGACTCGTGAGCCCCACGTGGGACAACCTGATTACCTTCCACCTATCCCAGCGCTTAGAACAGTGCCCAAGAATCCACAGGAGCGCCCCCAGGCCAGCTCCAGACGGTGAGCTCGTTGTGGGCAGGGAAGGGTCTGTCTGTTGTTGTATTGCCCTCTCCCAAGCGCTCAGTACAGTGCTCCGCACACGGTCAGCGCTCGATAAATATGACAGAGTGAACAGACGAACTCACCGGCAAGCAGAACTCCTCAAAGGCCGGCTTGAACGAAAGTGGATGTACTGGGAGAGGATTTGCTCGAGGTCCCGGCCTCTCTCGCTGATGTCCCTTAACACTATGGAAGGGAAAGGCGGTCACGATGGCGGACGGGCCCGGCCCGGCCCGCGCAACCCCCACCAGCTCCCGGCCCGCCTTCAGACCCTCCTCAAATCCCACCTCCTTCGGGAAGCCTTCTCCAACCCAACCGGAAGCTCGTTGCGGGCGGGAACGGTGTCTGACCAATTCTCTGGTGGCCGTCCTCTCCCAGGGTTTAGAACAGTGCATGGAGTAAGCGCTCGATTCTGTAAACCCGTTGTGGACTGGGATTGTGGCTGTTTATTCAATAGTATTTAGTGAGCGCTTACTAATGTGCAGAACACTGTACTAAGCGCTTGGAATGTACAGTGGTTGTACTGTCCTTTCCCGAGCACTGAATATGTGCTCTGTACATGGTAAGCGCTCCATAAATACAACTGAATGAATAAATACTATCGGTTGATTCACTGTCCTCTACCCAAGCACTTAGTACATGTGCTCTGCCCACAGCAAGTGCTAAATACGACGAATTAATGAATAAATGCCCCTTGTTTGTCCTCTCCCAAGCGCTTAGCACAGTGCAGCCCCAGAAAGCGCTCAGATAACAGCAGCGTGGCTTACTGGTAAGAGCCCGGGCTTGGGAGTCGGAGGTCGTGGGTTCTAATCCGACTCGCCACTTATCGGCTGTGGGACTTTGGGCAAAGCTGTAGGACTTCTTTTTCGGCCTCAGTTACTCTTCTGGAAAATGGGGATGGAGACTTGCGAGTTCCCGTGGGACAGGGACCGTGTCCGACCCGTTGCTTGTAGTACGGTGCTGGCACATAGTAGCGCTTAACAAATACCCTCATTCAGTACACTCTACCGAAGGAGGGCCGTTAGCCCCGTCGTCCGGCTGGGCAAACGGAGGTGCGGGATATGGGCCGGGCCCGGGCTTCCGGGGCCGCCTGGGCACCTACCTCGGCGGGAGAGCCGGGTGTCGGCGTCGGTGTCCACGAACAGCTTCATCTGGAACAGGTCTCGGATCTCCTGGGTGTAGAAGGCCAGGATACCCTCAAACAGCACCTACGTCTGCCGGGTACACCGTCAACCGTCTCCTCCTTCCTGCCGGGCACCAGCGGGCGTCACAACCCCGTCAAACCGTGGGTGGGCGCGGGGTGGGGGTGACCCGGACCCACTTCAGCTCGTTAGCCTTGGGTGGGGGGGGGTCCTGGGCTCTTGGTTTATGAGGGGAGGGGCCTGGGATCCAATCCAAAAGGCCTTGATCCATGGCTACTTTGAGAATGCCCCCACCCTGGGATGGATAAGGATCGGTCAGTCCACTGTATTTATCGAGTGCTGACTGTGTTGCAGAGCACTGGACTGAGCGCTTTGGGAAAGGACGAGACAGTAATAAACAGATCCCCGTTTCCTGCCAAACAACTGGCTCCTGGGAGCCAGTAGGGCTGGGGGTGGGCCACGCTCAGGGACCCACTCCTGGACCCGATGTCCCACTGATAACCCCTGCCCCTCTTGGGGGGCGGAGGGGAGCTCTACCCTCACACAGAGAAGCAACGTGGCTTAGTGGAAAAAGCTCGGGCTTGGGAGTCAGAGGTTGTGGGTTCTAATCCCAGCTGCGCCGCTTGTCAGCTGCCTCAGTTTGGTCAAGTCACTTCACTTCTCAGGGCCTCAGTTACCCCATCTGTAAAATGGGAATTAAGACGGCGAGCCCCATGTGGGACAACCTGATTGCCTACTCTCTCCCCCAGCGCTTAGAATGGTGCTTGGCACATAGTAAGCGCTTAACAAATGCTATCATTATTATCTTGGCTGCCCCACCCTCGATCACCTTGGTTATTCCCTATTCCTTCCCCAGCTGTGTTCTCCATCCCTCCCTGACATGTTCATCTTCTGGGGCCCTATCCCTTCACCCTCATCATCCTTGTTGTTCTATAGTGCTATTTACTGAGCGCTTACCGTGTGGAGAGCACTGGACTGACCCACCTCCACCTCTTCTCCAGCCCCCTACCCCTCAGGGTGGCCCTTCTTCGGCCTGGTTCTGCCCTAAAACAGGGCGGGAGGAAGCCCAGAAGGGCAACCGGTGGCCCGGGCCTATCCCACCAGAAGAGTCTTTTTTTTTATTGGCCACCTCCACATCAAACAAACTCCCCACCACTGGCTTTAAAGCCGTCCATCCCTGCCCCCTCCCTTCCTCACCTCGCTGCTCTCCTCCAACCCAGCCGCACACTCCGCTCCTCTAATGCCAACCTTCTCTCTGTATCTCGATCTCGCCGCCGACCTCGCCCACATCCCGTCTCTGGTCTGGAACTCCCTCCCTCCTCGTATCCGACGGACGATAACTCTCTCCCCTTTCAAAGCTTTACCGAAGTGGCATCTCCTCCCAAAGGCTTTTCCTCACTCTTTCCTCTTCTCCCACTCCCTTCTGCGTCGCCTTGATCACTCCCTTGATTCACTCCCCCTTCCAGTCCCCACCCCACTCACGCCCTGACCCGCATTTATTTCTCTTCATGCCTGCCTCCTCCTCTAGACCGTAAGCTCGTTGTGGGCAGAGAACGTGTCTGTTTATTGCTGGCATCCTACTCTCCCCTGCGCTCAGTACAGTGCTCTGCAGAGAGCGCTCGACAAAAATAGATTAATTGACCGTCCCCTGTCGGAGACGGACACGAATAGAAGGGGGGGGCGGAGAACGACTGCGACCCGAGGCTCCCGGAACATCCGAGTCCCTGACGGTTGCCGCTGCCTGGCCGGGAGCCTCGGGTTCGAAACGCTGCACACAGAACTCATTGTTTTCCTTTCCAACCCGACGAAGCCCTTTCGGGAGAGGCTCGCAGCTGTTTGAAATAAGTCCCATTCAAGCCAGCCTTCCCACTCAGGGCCTCTCTGGTATCCCCCCTCCAGTACTCCCTCCTCCCCGCCCCTCCGCCCCCGTCCCGAGCGGCATCTGCCGTCCTGATGGTCCCTCGGGGGGAGGATCAGAGGCCCCCTCGAATCCAAGCCCCCTCCCAGGGGCATCTTACAATAGCCGGCGAAGCTGCCAATCCTCTCGTGGCCCTGTTAGACACAGCGTCTAACTTTCCTCTTGTAAGCTCACTGTGGGCAGAGAACGTGTCCACCAACTCTGTTCTAATTGCCCCCTCCCCAAGCGCTGAGCACAGTGCTCTGTGCAAAGTAAGCGCTCAATAAGCCCTGCCCCCTTTCAAAAGCTTTGAAGGCTTCATGAAGGCTGGGAGAAGCAGCGTGGCTTAGTGGAAAGAGCTCGGCTTTAGGAGTCGGAGGACATGGGTTCTAATCACGGCTCCGCCACCTGTCTGCTGTGTGACCTTGGGCAAGCCACTTAACTTCTCTCAGTGACCTCATCTGTAAAACGGGGATGAACACTGTGAGCCTCATGTGGGACAGACTGATTACCTTGTATCTACCCCAGTGCTTAGAACAGTGCTTGGCACATATTAAACACTTAACAAATACCACCAATTATTATTATTAAAGGCCCATCTCCTCCAAGAAAGCCATCCTGACTAAGCCCTCCTTTCCCCTTCTCCTACTCCCTTCTACGTCATCCTGACTTGCTCCATTCATGGCCCCCACCGCCACCCCACTTAGGTCTATCTTTAATTTATTTATATATATTAACGTCCGTCTCTCCCTCTAGACCTGTGAGCTTGCTGTGGGCAGGGAATGGGTCTATTTATTCTTATATTGGGCTCTCACAAGTGCTTAGTACAGTATTTTGCACACAGTAAGCGCTCAACGAATGAATGAGTGAATTCCACCGCTTGACTGTGTCACTTGTTTCCGTAGCCCTTACCAAGTGCTAAATCCAGTGTCCTGCCACCCTGGGGCCCCTCAGTACACAGCCCCCACCCCCAATTCCTGACCCGTCTCCCCACCGGCCCATAGCCCGGGGCCCAGCCAGAAGGCTGAGCAGGCAAGCCGATCCCAGAGTTTCCGCACGCTGGGAACGCCCGCCGCGACCCGGGGGAAACCCCGGGGAAGGAGAGGTTATGCTCCTCAGTGAGACTCTTACCGGGAGTGAGACACAAAGTCATACACTGGAATCTGGACCGTCTTCCCTTCCGTGATCTCCTTGAGGGTTTTGAAGATCAGCTCGTTGTCGAAGGCATCTGAGGGGAGAGACGGCGTTAGCCTCGTTCTAGGCCCTTCCCGGTGGCAACCCCGAGGGCCATAAAAAAAATAATTAATTTTTAAAAATCTCCTCAGAAGGGACTAAAATTGTGTCGGACCAACTTCCTTTGAATCTGAGCTGCAGGAGTCGTTGTGAGAGCCCGTTTGCCACAGACTTTGGGATTCCCATAGTGTCCCGCTCCCCGAGCTGCGGTCACCTCTGGGTTCCCTACGTCCTATCTGGCCCCTCTCCCCTGCCTCGGCCAAGCTGCAGCCCGAGATAATAATAATAATAATGGCATTTGTTGAGTACTTACTTTATGCAAAGCACCGTTCTAAGTGCTGAGAGGGAATACAAGGTGATTAGGTTGTCCCACGTGGGGCTCACAGTCTTACTCCCCATTTTACAGATGAGGGAACTAAGGTCCAGTGAAGTGACTTGCCCTAAGTCACACAGCCGATCAGTGGCGGAGCTGGGATTAGAACCCATGACCTCAGACTCCCAAGCCTGGGCTCTTGCCACTGAGCCACGCTGCCAAGAAGACACGGCGAAGCCCTCCAGGCTGACCTCTCGTCAATCCCTAACGAATCCAAGTCTAGGGGAATGGCCAAAGGCACGGTAAACTCTAAAATCCAGTCGCTGACAGGAAACCCCGTGGCCGAAAGGCAGGGCACTGTACTAGGCGCTAGGGAGAGTAGGACACAGCAATGGTCCATGGAGCAATGGTCGTCCTGGCCAACGACGACCTTACAGGACGCAGAATCCTTTCGATTCCAAGCTCCCCGAAGACAGAGAACTTAGATCTACCTTCTGCTTGACTCCCCTGTGTATTTAGTACAGCGTTCTGTATTCGAGAGGTGCTAAGTATATCCCACTGAGGGCCTAACTCTGCATAATAATGATGGTATTTGTTAAGCGCTTACTATGTGCCAAGCCCTAATCATTCAATCGTGATTTAGTGAGCGCTTGCCGTGTGCAGAGTATAACAGATACATTCCCCGCCCTCGAACGAGTTTACAGTCTAGAGGGAGAACCAGACAGTGATATGAGGTCACCGTATGTACACAATAATAATACTAATAATTGAGATATCTGTTAAGCGCCTGCTATGTGCCCAGGCACTGTTCTAAGCGCTGGGGAGGAGACAAGATAATCGGGTGGACACCGTTCCGGTCCCACACGGCACTCGCAGTCTTAATCCCATTTTCCAGATGCGGGAATTAAGATCCCAAGAAGAGAAGCGATTTGCCCATGGTCACCCGGCAGATTAGCGGCGGAGGCAGGATTAGAACCCACGTCCCTTCTGCCGCCTAGGCCACGCTGCCGGAAGTACTCCCAGTGTAGGGCGGGGTGAAGGAAGGGAGCGAGTCAGGGCGACACAGAAGGGAGTGGGAGAAGAGGAAGGAGGGGCTTCGTCAGGGAAAGGCCCGCAGAGGGCCGGGAACCGTTATTATTGCGGTATTTGTTAAGCGCTTACGTAGGTGCCAAGCACCGTTCTAAGCGCCGGGCCGGAGCTTCGTGGCCCCGCCTTCCCACAGGCCTCTTTCCCGTCAAGGTCCGGGGATCCTCGCTCACCTGGGTGATCAAAGTTGAAACTGGCCCTTCGAGGCTTTGGCCTTCTGCTCCAGGGGTGAGGACCCGGTAGAAGCTATCCTGGCTGAGGATGACCACCTGCTGGTGGTGGTCGTCCACTTCGTTCTGACCCAGCAACTGCAGCGATCTTGGAGCAGACGGAAGACTGCGGACCGGGGAAGAGAAGAAGGGGAAGGACTCCATTAAGAGGCAGGAAACCCACACGCCGGAGACGGGAAACCAGGAGAGGGACAAGGCCTCGTTACCCCTCCCATCCCGCTTTTTCAGGGTATCTGTTAAGCGCTTACTATGTGCCAGGCACTGTTCTAAGCGCTGGGGTAGATCCAAGGTAATCAGGTTGTCCCATGTGGGGCTCACCATCTTCATCCCCATTTTCCAGATGAGGGCACAGAAGTGACTTGCCCAAGGTCACACGGCTGACAAGCGGCGGAGCCGGGATTAGAACCCACGACCTCTGACTCCCAAGCCCGGGCTCTTTCCACTGAGCCACGCCGCTTCTCTAATGGCAATGAAACTTTGAGTCCCAGGAGGGGCAGGGACCGTGCCCAACCTGACAACCTTGTACCTACTCCAGCGCTTCGCAGAGTGCCTGGCACATAGTAAGTGCTTCTCAAAAACCTTAAAAAAAGTAATAAAATGGGCCACAGCGTGACTTAGTGGAAAGTGCACGGGCTTGGGAGTCAGAGGTGGTGGGTTCTAATCCCGGCTCCGCCACTTGTCAGCTGGGTGACTTTGGGTAAGTCGCTTCACTGTGCCTCAGTTATCTCATCTGTAAAATGGGGAAGAAGACTGTGAGCCCCACGTGGGTCAACCTCATCGCCTTGGATCTACCCCAGCGTTTAGAACGGTGCTTGGCTTAACAAATACCATCATTATTATTCTCCGTTTTCACCTCAGTTCCGTCATCTGGAAAATGGGAACAAGACCGAGTCCCATGCGGGAATATGACCAACCTGACAAGCTTGTATCTACTCCAGCGCTTAGTACAGTGCTTGGCGCCCTCAAGGAGCCGTCTAGTGGTATCCGGGGGAGGTTGGGTGGGTGGGAATCGGGGAGGGGAGATTAGCTCTTGGTGCTCAGGACGGTTGAGCCTGTTAGGTGATAAAGTGCAGACAACTGCGTAGACGCCCTCTCTGGATCCTTCGAAAGCTTTTTATCTAATTATCCTCCCCCTCCGCCCTTTGGGATTCAATTACTCAATGAGGTGTGGGTATTTCTTTTCTTCTTCTGCCTTTTGCTCTCTAAATACATTTATTCTACTAATGTCCATCTCCCCTCTAGACTGTGAGCTCGCTGTGGGCAGGGAATGTGTCTGTTGTGCTACTGTCCTCTCCCAAGAGCTTAGTACAGTGCTTCGCACACCGTAAGTGCTCAATAAATACGACTGAATGAGTTTCTCGAGTGGCCATGTTGTGCAGAGCACTGTACTGAACGTTTGGGGAGAATACACTACAACAATAAACAGACACATTCCCGCCCACAAGGAGCTCACAATATAGAAGGGTAAAAGCCACTAACTGACCCGGTTGTGCCCGCTTTCCAGATGGGGAGACTGAGGCAGCAATTTTTATGGCAATTTGTTAGGTGCTTCTGGGTGCCAGGCACTGTACTAAGCGTTGGGGTGGATCCGAGCGAATCAGGTTGGACACAGTCCCTGCCCCACGTGGGGATCACAGGCTTAAGCCCCGCTTTATAGATGAGGGAAACTGAGGAGTGAAGTGATTTTTGCCACAACCGGGCCTAAAACCCAGGTCCTTCCAACTCCCAGAGCCCTTAGACTTCCAGACTTCCCCTAGAGCCCTTAGAGAAGCAGCGTGGCTCAGTGGAAAGAGCCCGGGCTTGGGAGTCAGAAGTCGTGGGTTCTAACCCCGACTCCGCCGCCTGTCAGCTGTGCGACTTTGAGCAAGCCACTTCACTTCTCTGGGCCTCAGTTCCCTCATCTGTAAAATGGGGATGAAGACTGGGAGCCCCACGTTGGGACAACCTGATGACCTTGTACCTTCCCCAGCGCTTAGAACGGTGCTTGGCCCAGAGTCAGCGCTTAAATACCATCATCATCAAGCTCCATCCCCTCCCCCACCCATTCCCTGTCTCCGGCAACCCAGACGGACAATATTGACATTCCCAGTATCTTAGCATTGCATCGGTCCAAAACAACCACTGCGCCTTATCGATTCTGGTTCCTCTTGCTTTGCGTTCCAAGGTTCTTGTTTCGAGGGGCGTGGACACAAGGCACAGTTTCTATGCTATCTCTCTCTCTCCCCCCCATTTCCTCCACCTCTTTAATCCTTCATGCAGTGGTATTTATGGCAGTGCTGATTTTGGGTTGGTTTGTTTTTTTTTTAAATGGCATGGATTAAGTACTTCATCCCTTCATACAATCGTATTTATTTGAGGGTTAACAGTGTGCAGAGCACGGTATTTAAGTGCTTGGGAGAGGACAACAAATAAACAGGACACGTTCCCCTTGCCCACAGTGAGCGTTCCCAAGGAAACCTCCTTAATTTTGGCGGGTTGGGGTAGACTTTTGCCTCGAGACTTTTTTTTTTTTTTAACATTTGGTTGAGCGCTTACTATTTGCCAGACGCTGTAGAGGACTTACTATTTGCCAGGTACTCTACTAAGCGCTGTGATATATACAAGTTAATTATGATTATCATGCTATTTTTTAAGTGCTTACTAAGTCATGTCAAGTGGATCGTACTCATTTGAGCGCTTACCACGTACTAAGCGCTTGGGAGAGTACAATCCAACAAAATACACATTCCTGCCCACAACGTGCTTTTCAGGTCTAGAGGACTTACTTCGTGCCAGGTACGCGCTGTGATAGATACAAGTTAATTATTATGATTATGGTATTTATTAGGTGCTTACCAAGTCAGTCAGGTCGATTGTACTCCTTGAGCACTTACTGTGTGCAGAGCACTGTACTAAGCGCTTGGGAGAGGACAATAGAACAAAGAGACACATTCCCTGCCCACGACGGGCTAACAGTCTAGCGGGCTTACTATGTGCCAGGTGTTGTATTAAGCACTGTGATAAATACATATTATTATTAGAGAAGCAGCGTGGCTCAGTGGAAAGAGCACGGGCTGGGGAGTCAGAGGTCATGGGTTCAAATCCCACTTGTCAGCTGTGTGACTTTGGGCAAGTCGCTTCACTTTTCTGTGCCTCATTGACCTCATCTGTAAAATGGGCATTAAGACGGTGAGCCCCACATGGGACAACCTGATCACCTTGTATCTTCCCCAGAGCTTAGAACAGTGCTTTGCACATACTAAGTGCTTAAATGCCATCATTATTAAGTGCTTACTAAATCGGTCAGTCAAGCCGATCGTATTTATTGAGTGCTTACTGCGTGCCGAGCACTGTACTAAGCGCTTGGGAAAGGACAATAGAACAATAGAGCAGAAGCGTTCATTGCCCTCCACGAGCTACTTGACCGACTCCTAATCCAGGCTCGACCAGGTCCTCCCTTCCCTCCGGACCCATCCGGACGGAGCCCGGCCCGAGGCCGTGGCCTCAGAAGACCCTCCCTGCTTCACCCCCGACAGACCCCTGGCGTCCGGAGCCCAGGGGAAGGTCAGCCCCAACTGACCCACCGCGAGCAGGCGGGGCCGGGGAGCTCCCGTTAGCCAGATGCTTCCGACTTCAGCCTCCTCATCCCGATCGATTCATCCTTAGGGAATCCTTCTGCCAAATCCTGCCGCCGCAGAGTCCAGGATCACTGACACGGGAGACGGCCTGCGGCATTCCGCATGGAAACCTTTGGGCTTGCCTTGATTTCCCCCCCTTCCCCGGCAGCAGGGAGAGCTTTTCTTTCGACCACCCTTTTTACAATCTCTTGCTTCCCAGCCCTGTGATTTATTTTCGTGTCCATCTGCCCAGCTAGATTGGAAGCTCCTTAATAATAACAATAATTATTATCGTACTTGTTCGGCACTAAGTCTGTGCCCTGCGTTGTATTAAAGGCATTCAGGTCAGACAGTTCCTGTCCCATATGGGGCTCACAGTCTAAGTAGGAGAGAGTAGGATTTAATCCGTTTTACAGAGGAGGAAACTGAGGCACAGAGAAGTGACCTACCCAATGGTTTTTTTTTTTAATGGTATTTGTTAAGCGCACTGTTCTAAACACTGGGGTAGATACAAGATAATTGGGTAGGTACAGTCCCTGTCCCACATGGGGCTCACCAGACTTAATCCCCATTTTACAAAAGGAGGGAACTGAGGCCCAGAAGCGAAGTGACTTGCCCAAGGACCCACGGCAGACAAGTGGCGGATCCGGGATTAGAACCCATGACTTTGTGACTCCCAGGTCCAGGCTCTAACCACTAGACCAAGCTGCCTTCCTAGAAGTCAGGGTTTGTAGTGAAAAATGCAGCTAAAAATTTTCCTCGGTGCTCAGCGTTACCTGCCCAATGCTTCCTTGGTGCAAACATAAAAATAATAATTATGGTACTTGTTAAGCGCTTACTATGTGCCAAGCCCTGTTCTAAGCGCTGGGGTAGATATAAGGAAATCAGGTTGTCTCACGTGGAGATCTCAGTCTTCATCCCCATTTTCCAAATGAGGTCACTGAGACCCAGAGAAGTGAAGCGGCTTGCCCAAAGTCACCCATCTGACAAGTGGCGGAGCCGGGATTAGAACCCACGACCTCTGACTCCCAAGCCCGGCCTCCTTCCACTGAGCCACGCTGCTTCTCTGTCTCTCACCCTCTTGGACGGTTCTCAAGCATTCGACCGCTTCTACGGTTCCAGGTCTCAGAGAGTCTCTTCTCCAGTTCCCCAAAAAGCGCCAGGCCTTAGTTTCTAACCCCCCGGGACAGAAAGGCGCGCACACTTTGACACCCAGGTGCTTCCACTGTTGGCTTTCCTGTCAGATGTCGGGGAGCCAGGTGTTGGGGTCCTTCCGTTGGCATTCCCGCCTTCTCCCGGCGTTTTCGCCCACATTTCCCACCACGCCACGGGTCCGCCCCGCTTCTCCCTTCTCCGCCTCTCCTGAAGACCTGCTTCTCCCAAAACGGCTCCCTCCGGTTTCCAGCCCCTTCCCGGCCCGTCCTCAGCCAAGCCACAGGAGAAGCAGCGTGGCTCAGTGGAAAGAGCCCGGGCTTGGGAGTCAGAGGTCGCGGGTTCTAATCCTGGCTCTGTCACTTGTCAGCTGTGTGACTGTGGGCAAGTCACCTCACTTTTCTGTGCCTCAGTTCCCTCATCTGTAAAATGGGGATGAAGACTGTGAGCCTCATATGGGACAACCTGATGACCCTGTATCCCCCCAGCGCTTAGAACAGTGCTCGGCACATAGTAAGCGCTTAACAAATACCAACATTATTATTATTATCCCGTTTGCCCTCTTTACCAAAGGAGGAGCGTGGCCTAACAGTTAGACCGCAGGCCCAGGAGTCAGAAGGACCGAGTTTCTCCTCCCGGCTCCGCCGCATGTCTGCTGTGTGACCTCGGGTGAGTCACTTCACTTCTCTGGGCCTCAGTCACCTCATCAGGAAAATGGGGATTGGAGCGTGAATCCCATGTGGGACAGGGACTGTGTCCAACCTGATGAACCTGTTTCTACCCCAGCACTTAGAACAGGGCCTGGCACATTATAAGCAATTAACAAGTACCAGAATTATTATTTAATGGCCGCTGGCCCCTGTAGAGTGCAAAACCAGGCTGGAGCTACTGCCCTAGCTCGGGGCACGTAGACGGTGTTCACCCCCGACTTCCCTCCTCTCCCCGAATGACCGGCCCCCTCACCATCCCAAGTGGATTCGTCCTAAATGGAGTCCGCGTTCCCAAACGTCAGAGTTAGGCTACAGCCATTCCCTAAGGGCTTCAAATATATAATATATATTAGATTAAAATTAAATGTTAAATTAAAAGTATATAAATAATATAGAAATATATATATATGAAATTTTATTTGTTTAAAAATGGGGATTAAGACTAGAGAGCCCCATGTGCAAGTATGTACTTTCCCAAGCGCTTAGTACAGCACTCTGCACACAGTAAAGCGCTCAATACATACGATAGATCAACGAATGAATGTGGGACAGGGACTGTGTCCAACCTGATTAGGTTGTATCTACCAGCTCCTAACAGTGCCTGGCATATAATAATAGGTAATTTTTTAAGCATTTACTATGTGCCAAACACTGTTCTAAGCGCTGATCAATAATGGTACTTTAAGAGCCTACTATGTGCCAAGCACTGTTCTAAGCAAAGGGGTGGATACAAAATAAGTGCTTAACAAATAATCATCGTCACTGTGGTAGTTGTTTAGCACTTACTATGTTCCAGGCGGTGTACTAAACGCTAGGGTGGATACAAGCAAATCGAGCTGGACACAGTCTCTGTCCCACGTGGATCTCACAGTCTCAACTCCCATTTTACAGATGAGGAAACTGAGGCCCAGAGAAGTGAAAAGACTCGCCCAAGTCACCCACAAGACAAGAGGCGGAGCTAGACTTGAACCCAGGTCCTTCTGATCCCAGCCCGGGTTCTAGCCTACACATGAGCCGGCCTGCCCCGGGCCCGTTACCGACACAGTACTGGACGTCTTGGGAATTTTCAGCCTCCCGGCTAGGAAGGGGACACCCGTGTTAGCAGAGGCGGCGATCAATCAATCAAGGGTATTGATTCAGTGCTTACGATTTGCAAGTCACTGTACTAAGCGCTTAGGAGAGGACAATACAATTGAATTAGCAGTCACCTCACCCACCCATAATGAGTTGACATTTCTTCCTCCATGCCTTTAGGCACACACTCTCTCAGGTCTACAGATTTCTGTAAATCAATAAGTGAAATGAGTGCTTATTGTGGGAGGACTGTACTAAGCGCTTAGGAGAGTAACAGAGTCGGTAGACACGTTCCCTGCCCACAATTAGCGAACAATCTAAAGGACATTTTCTCCAGGAAGACTTCTCTGACTGGCTTCTCTTCCACCCACTCCTCCCTGCTACCAACTACAGCCTCCATGCCACTATACCATTATCAATGGTAGCTATTGAGTGAGTATTGTGTGCAGAGCACTGTACTGAGCGCTGGGGTGAGGACAATACATCGGAATTGGAAGACACATTCCCCATCCGTAAAATGCGTAGAGTCTGCCTGTGTTCTACGCTCACAAACACAAGTAGTGCTTCTGAGAGTAGTTTACGCGCGGCCCCGAGAGTCAGAAGGTCCTGGTTTCGAATTCTGGCTCCACCACTCTGGCCGTGTGGCCCTGGGAAGTCATTTCACTTTTCTGTGCCGCACTTACTTCATCTGTAAAATGGGGATTAAGACTGTGAGCCCCATGTGGACCATGGACTGTGTCCATCCTGATTAGCTTCTATCTATCCCAGTGCTTAGTACAGTGCCTGGCACATAATAAGCGCTTGACAGATACCATTAAAAAACCAAAAACTCTACAATCTAAGCACTTAAATCTATATATTCACTTCTTTCTTTGTGTAAATTAATTCAGGGTCCAACTCCCTCACTAGACGTACACTCTTTGGGGGCGGAGTTTATGCCTATGAATTCCGAGGCCGGATCTGGGATGAAAAAAGGACCTGGGTTCTAATCCCAGCTCCACCACTTTTCTGCTGTGTAACCCTGGGCAAGTCACTTGACTTCTCTGTGCCTCAGTTGCTTCATCTGTAAAATGGGGCTGAAGACTGAGAGCCCCACATGGGACAATCTGATGACCCTGTATCTCCCCAGAGCTCAAACAGTGCCTGGCACATAGTAAGCGCTTAACAAATACCATTATTATTATTAATAAGGAATGCCATAATCATTACTGTCATTATTCCTGTCCTCTTCCCAACGCTCAGCCCAGTGCTCGGCCCTTCTATAGGTGCCCATCCATCACTCCTGACCAACTGGCCAGGGGCTACCCCAAACCGGCCACTGGCTAACGCAGGAGCGGCCGCATTTCACCTTGAAGTTCTGACCGTTCTTGGGGTGGAGGATGGGAGAATGCGGCAGATGGTACCCTGATCGCTACCGTCGTCCAAAACAGTTTAGTCTGAGGAAGATATTTCCCATGGGACCAGCCACAACATTGGGCTCAAGCCACAGCCCACGCACGAGACGACCAGCCGGCCGGCCCCGAAGACAGCGATACCACTGAAGGATTATTTAATAATAATAATAATACAGTATTTGTTAGGCGCTCACTATGTGCAAGCACTGGGGTGCAAACAAGCCAATCGGGTTGGACACAGTCCCGTCCCACTTGCGACTCCAAGTCTTAATCCCCATTTTACAAATGAGGAAACTGAGGTACATAGAAATGACTTGCCCAAGGGCACACAGCAGGCAAGCGGCAGAGCTAGGATTAAAACCAAGCACTTAGTACAGTGCTCTGCCCATAGTAAGCGCTCAAATACGACGGAATGAATTAGAACCCAGTTCCTTCTGATTCCCAGGCCTGTGCTCAATCCACTAAGCCACAGGGGCCTGAACCTCAGAACTCCGGTGGGGAAAATTCAATTTATCCAGACCAAAGATGGAGGACTTTCTCTACCAATCGACCACCTCTCGACCAACCCAACAAACCAACCAGAACCAGAGTCCTGCCCTCGTTTGTCCCGATTTCCTCTCCCTTCCGAGTCATTCTTAGGCTTGGAGCTATTGCGTGGCTCAGTGGAGGGGGCCCGGGCTTGGGAGTCAGAGGTCGTGGGTTCTAATCCTGGCTCTGCCACTTGTCAACTGGGTGACTTTGGGCAAGTCACTTCACTTCTCTGGGCCTCAGTTCCCTCATCTGAAAATGGGGATGAAGTCTGTGAGCCCCACGTGGGACACCCTGATTACCCTGTACCCCAGCACTTAGAACGGTGCTTTGTACATAGTAAGCGCTTAAATGCCATATTATTATTATTAAAATGGGGGTGAAGACTGTGAGCCTCGCGTGGGACAACCTGATACCTTGTATCCCCCAGCTCTCAGAGCAGTGCTTGGCACATAGTAAGTGCTTAACAAATACCATCATTATTATTACTATTCCCTTTTAAACACCTGCCACCCTCAGCCCCACAGCACGTACACACGTCTGTAATTTCTTTTAATACTCGTCTCCTCCTCTAGACAGTAAACTTCTTTTTTTGAATGGTATCCATTTAAGCGCTTACTATGCGCCAGGCACTGTACTCAGCGCTGGGGTGGATACGAGCTAATGAGGTTGGACATGATCCTTGTCCCACCTGGGGCTCACAGTCTACAGGGGAGGGAGAACAGGCATGAATCCTCATTTTCCAGAAAAAGAAATTGAAGCCCTGAGAAGTTTAAGGGGCTTTTCCCCAGGGCGGCCAAATAAGCTCATGGAGGAGGTAGGATTTGAACCCCGGCCTCCCGCCACCCAGTGCAAAGAGCCCCCCACTCATCCTTGTTCCCCAGAGACCCCGGAGGTTTCCAAACCCTCTCCAGGCTAATAATAATAATGTTGGTATTTGTTAAGCGCTTACTATGTGCAGAGCACTGTTCTAAGCGCTGGGGGAGACACAGGGGAATCAGGTTGTCCCACGTGGGGCTCACAGTCTTCATCCCCATTTTACAGATGAGGGAACTGAGGCACAGAGAAGTTAAGTGACTCGCCCACAGTCACACAGCTGACAAGTGGCAGAGCTGGGAATCGAACTCATGACCTCTGACTCCAAAGCCCATGCTCTTTCCACTGAGCCAGGCTAGGAATCAAAAAAGAGAGGGATTGTTTGCAGATGTCATTCCCACGATGACTCTTGCTTTCGTGAAATCCCATTTGCTAAACCGATTAATCCCCCAAGAAAACAAACCAGAGTGGGCAGGGGGAAAAGGGCGAGGAACAGAGAATGAATCGGAATGTCCCCGGAGAAGGAATTCAGGCTCTGGTCGGGTGATTTTCAAATCTGACTTTCCGCCGTGTCCCAGCTGCAAAGCACGAGGGCATTGTCCTGGACAGAGGAGCAAGGGGGTAGAGCCAAAAAAGCTTCCAGGTCCAATTTATGCGCTTAAATTAAATTAAATTGACAAAACCCAGGCTGGGAGCTAGAGGACCTGGGTTCTCCTCCCAGCTCTGCCACTTCTCTGTTCACTCAATCGTATTTTTTGAGCTTTTACTGTGTGCAGAGCACTGTACTAAGCGCTCGTGGTGGGCAGGGAATGTGTTTATTGTTCCGGGGTACTCTCCAAAGCACTTATTACAGTGCTCTGCACCCAGTAATCACTCAGTACGATTGAATGAACTCGCCTGCTGTGCAAGTCACTCCACTTGGCTGGGCCTCGGTTTCCTCCTCTGCAAAATGGGGAATTCAGTGTCTTTCCTCCCTCCTTCCCAGTCTGCTGCTTACTTCTTTTGATGCCCGTCTCCCCCCTTCTAGACTGTGAACCCGCTGCGGGCAGGGGATTGTCTCTCTTCATTGCTGCATTGTATTTTCCGAGTGCTTAGTACAGTGCTCTGCACACAATAAGCGCTCAGTCAAAACGATTGAATGAATGGATGAATGAAATCCGGCCTTTTTAACTTGTCGCCAACCCGGTTAACTCGCACCCACCCCAGCGCTTAGGAGGATGCTTAAATACCATAATAAAAATAATGATAGGAATGATAAAAAGGTGGTACAATCCCCTTGCTTTGAGGGTGGTCCCGAGCAGACCCTATTGTGGGCCAGAGGGTTAGGATAAGCCGGTGTGGGGAGGGATTGTCTCTCTTCATTGCGGAATTGTCTTTTCCAAGCGCTTAGTACAGTGCTCTACACACAATAAGCGCTCAATAAAAACGATCGAATGAGTGAAATCCAGCCTTTTTAACTTGTAGCCACCCTGACTACCTTGTATCCAGCCTTTTTAACTTGTAGCCACCCTACCTTGTATCCAACCTTTTTAACTTGTAGCCACCCTTGTTAACTTGTAACCACCCTGGTTAACTTGTAGCCACCCCAGCGCTCAGAAGGATGCTTAATACCCTAACAATAATAATAAGACGCTTAGCAAATTCCCTAATGATAATAATGATAGGAATGATAAAAAGGTGGTCCCGAGCAGCCCCTCCCCGTGGGATGGAAATGTCAGGCGGCGAGAGCAGGATCAATGGGCGAGTGAAAGGGCTCATGGCGTCAGGACCGGCCGGCCACGTGGACAATCCCATTCCCAACCTGGAGATCAGGAAGCATCCAATCCTCCCCCACCCCGAGGACCCCCCAAAAAAGAAATCCAGAGGGGTGGGAGGCTGCCCCCCACATCCTCCCCTGGCTCTGCAGCTCGACCCTGCAGGGAAGTCCACCTGCTTCTGCAGCTCGGCCTGAAGCCTTGCGGATGAAAAGAAAGGCAGTTTGGCCGGCTCTTTATGGCAGCCTGACACAAGAGCCAGGCCTGGCCTCATCCCACCAGATCCTCGGCCCACCTGATCGACCCACCCCTGCTATTTACTGGGCGCCCGCGGCGTGGGGATGGACCCTTTCTGGGCCTTGGGGGAGTCCCCTTCGACAGTTGGGGGGGGGGGGGAAACATTTTCCTTGCCCACATGGGGTTTAAGGTCCAGAGGGGCTGGGGGTTAAGCGGTGGGGCTAACTGGGGGGCTTGCTAGGTGCCAGGCACTGTGCTGAGCGTCGCGGGCCAGGTGAAACTGGGTCGTT
The DNA here is from genome assembly GCF_004115215.2 of Ornithorhynchus anatinus. NCBI lineage: Eukaryota > Metazoa > Chordata > Mammalia > Monotremata > Ornithorhynchidae > Ornithorhynchus > Ornithorhynchus anatinus. The sequence goes on along the minus strand of NC_041743.1, from coordinate 2,981,738 downwards.
TGGCCTGGGAGGCTTCCAGACCCTCCAGTCACCCGGGTTTTTTTAAGGCAGGATGCCCGGCCTGCATCGCATTGGGGGGCACACAAAAAAGCGGGGTCCCCTCCATCTCCGGCTCGGATTTTTCCACCCAGGTGAGGGCCTTTCTTCGTGGTCTCTCGCAACCGCTTAGTACACTCCCCCGCCCCGCAGTAGGCGCTCAGCCCATCTCCCTGATGACCCATCCAGGGCCCTCTGCAGCCTGGCATCCCGCCGGGCCCAGGCCCCGGGAGGAGGACTGGGGTCTGAGGGCCCCGTCCCTGCGGGTGGGTGGATGCCCGGTGCCCAGTGGGTGGATGGATGGATGCCCGGTGGGTACCTTTCCGCTGGCGGTGCCCCCGCTGACTCCGATGAGGAAGGGCTCCCCTCCGGGCGGCTCCTGCGGGCTCGCCAAGCTCTGCTCGCTGTCTCCGGCCATGCCCTGCCCTGCCCTGGCCCCACTGCCCGCCGACGATGCCCACCGCCTGCTAAGGTTATTATTGTGCCCGCCGCCGCCGCCCCTCCTCCGCCTCCTCCTCCCCTCTCTGCCCCTCCTCCTCCTCCTCTTATCCCCCTCCCCTTCTGCTCCTCCTCCCTCTCTGTCCCTCCTCCTCTTCCTCCTTTTATCCCCTTCCTCCCCTTATCTCCCTCCCCTTCTTCCTCCTCCCCCCTCTGTCCCTCCCCCTTCTCCATCCCTTCCCTCCTCCTCCCCTTATTCCCCTTCTCCCCCTCTATCCCTCTTCCTTCTCTTCCCCCCCTCCTCCTCTTCTCCCCCTTCTCCTATCCCCCTCCTCCTCTTCTCCCCCTCTTTCCCTCTTCCTTCTCTTCCCCCCCTTCTCCCCCTCTATCCCTCTTCCTTCTCTTCCCCCTCCTCCTCCTCTTCTCCCCCTCTATCCCTCTTCCTTCTCTTTCCCCCTGCTCCTCCCCTTATCCCCCTTTTCCTATCCCCCCTCCTCCTCCTCTCCCTCTTCCTTCTCTTCCCCCTCCTCCTCTTCTCCCCTTCTCTCCCTCTTCCTTCTCTTCCCCCCCTCCTCCCCTTATCCCCCTCCTCCTACCCCCCCCCTCTTCTCCCCTTCTCTCCCTCTTCCTTCTCTTCCCCCCCCTCCTCCCCTTATCCCCCTCCTCCTATCCCCCCCCCCTCTTCTCCCCCTCTTTCCCTCTTTCTTTTCTCCCTACCCCCCCCTTTTCTCTGTCTCTCCTCCTGCTCAGGGCCTGGGCCTGGGGGTCCTGGAATGACCCCGTTCTGCGGGCAGCCCCCTCCCTCTCCCCTTCCCCGAGCATGGGCGGCACGTGGTTGCAGATGGGGGGGCTGCGGTTGTTGCAGGTCCCTGCAGGTCCCTGCACGGCTGCTGCATGGCTGCCTGCACGACTGCTGCAGCCACCCCTCCTCCTCCCTGCAGGACCCAAGCTGGAAGCCTTCCAGGCCTGCAGTCCGAGACCCCCTAGCCCCCAAGACCCCTCCCCACGTCTTTCCAGGGTCCTTCCGGGCCTCAATTAATCATAACAATAATAATAAAGGCACTTGTTAAGCCCTTACTATGTGCCAAGCACTGTTCTATGCGCTGGGGGAGATACAGGGTCATCAGGTTGCCCCACGTGGGGCTCACAGTCTTCATCCCCATTTGACAGATGAGGTCACCGAGGCCCAGAGAAGTGAAGTGACTTCCCCAAGGTCACACAGCAGACTGTGAGCCCACTGTTGGGTGGGGATTGTCTCTATTTGTTGCTGAATTGTACTTTCCAAGGGCTTAGTACAGTGCTCTGCACACAGTAAGCACTGTACAAATATGATTGAATGAGGTGGCAGAGCCAGGATTAGAAAGCCACGTCCTCTGACTCCCAAGCCCGGGCTCTTCTCACTAAGCCGCGTTGCTTTTCTAGATAAAAATAATAATAATGGTATTTCTTAAGCATTTGTTATGTGGCAGGCACTGTACTAAGCGCTGGGGTGGATACCAGCTAATCTGGTCCAACGCGGTCCCCCTCCCCCGTGGGGCTCACAGTCTCATTCATTCATTCATTCAATCGTATTTATTGAGCGCTTATTGTGTGCAGAGCACTGTACTAAGCGCTTGGAAAGTACAATTCGGCAACAGAGAGATAATCCCTGCCCAACAACGGGCTCACGGTCTAGAAGGGGGAGACGGACAACAAAACAAAATAAAACAAGTAGACAGGCATCAAAATACCATCAAAACAGATGAATAGTCTCAGCCCCATTTTCCAGATGAGAGCACTGCGGCCCAGAGAAGTGAAGTGACTTGTCCAAGGTCACTGAGCAGACATGTAGCAGAGCAGGGATTAGAACTCATGAGCTGGGAAATGGTCCTCTCCCAAACGCTTAGTGTAGTGTGGTGCACACAGCCAATACCACTGATTGCTTGATTGGTAATGGGGCTCAGCTTGGTCTCCTCCCCCATGACCTTTCTGCCCCCCACACCAAGCCTGGAGGGGACCTGGAGGAGACGCCTTTCTCCCCGACTCCCGGTTAACCGGGCAGCTTTTATCCACACCCCGGGTTAACGGCCCTCCCCTCTGTTGATGCACCTGCCTGGGTGTGCGCCTTTTCATTTAATCGTATTTACTGAGTGCTTACTGTGTGCAAAGCACTGTACTAAGCACTTGGAATGTACAAGATCACACAGCAGACAAGTGGTGGAGCTGGGATTAGAACCCACGCCCTCTGACTCCCAAACCCGGCCTCTTGTCACCAAGCCACGCTGCTGCCTATGTCCCCCCTTCTAGACTGTGAGCCCACTGTGGGCAGGACTTGCCTCTATTTGTGGCTGAATTGTACTGCCCAAGCGCTTAGTACAGTGCTCTGCACTCAGTAAACGCTCAATAAATATGATTAAATGAATTCGAGCCGGGATTAGAACCCAGGTCCCTGACTCCCAGGCCCGGTTTCTCTCCGCTAGGCCACCCTGCTTCTCTGCGTTGTTCGTGTTTGTTGTGTCTAACATCTCCACCCTTCCTTCTCTCTGGGAGCATGGATAATCAGGGGTCTGTTGCCCTGAGAAGACCTTTAAGATCTTTTGATGACCAGCGGCTTGGAAGGAAGAAATGACGTTCTTATTGCTAAATGCGGGCCTTAAGGATAAATGGGATGAAAGGAAATCCTGGCAAACACTTGGCAGCTAAAGAGATATTTACAAGTTGATTTAGAGGATATGCAAAGTTGCCTTGATTACACAATTAAGATAGTAAACCGAATTCACTTATTTACATAAACACAGGGTGATAAATTCCCTTCCATCCCCATGTGGCTGTGTTTTATATTTAAATACCACGGGCAGCATAAAGGGTTTTATATTAATGCCAACAGCCTGAATCAGCTATAAAGGATAAGAACAGCGCCAAAAAAACACCCAAAAAACTCCACTGCTTGAAATACAGCAAAGCCGTGAGAGCAAGTTGTCGGGAGTGGAGAAGGTGACCAGGGTCAAATCTGCAGAAGCTGTAAAAACTCGGCTAATCAGAGATCGTCAGTCAACCAATTTTTTGATTTATTGAGCGTTTACTATATGCAGAGCACTTTACTAAATTCTTGGGAGAGAAACAGCGTGGCTCAGTGGATAGAGCCCAGGCCTGGGAGTCAGAAGTACTTGGGTTTTAATTCCAGTTCTGACCTAGAGCAAGTCACCTCACTTCTCTGGGCCTCAGTTGCCTCATCTGTAAAATGGGCTCGCTGTCAACAAGGAAGAATAGGTATTTCCTCCCCATCTTCCAGGTGAGAAAATTGAGGAAACGAGAGGTTGTTTCCGCTTCTACAAGTTGGGGGTAAATTCCCGCCTCTCCCTAGCTTTCTGAGCTGATGATCTCGAAGGGTTTAGCACCTAGTAACCGTTTAACGAATGCCAACGTTTAGCACCTAGTAACCATTTAACAAATGCCAACGTTTTTATCACATTTACAAAATTTCTCAGAGCGGTTCCTGGAGAGCGGGTTTCGGTGTTGGGCTTTTAAGCCTTCAAACCAGGCCGAAGTGACCGTGGTCCCCTTGGGAGGGGTTTGTCATGGAAACAAAAAATGCGAGAGGAATTCCGACTATCTGGCCTGTGAGGGAGGAAAAAAAAGCAGGGAAAAATGAGAATAACAGAAACAGACGGCCAAAACATCAATGTCCTCCCAGGGGAGATTCAGGGCCCTAACAAAGTCCTGAAGAATGGAGTGAAGGCCCACTCTTGGGTTCTAATCGCAGCTCCGCCACTTGTCTGCTGTGTGACCTTGGGCAAGGTGCTTCCTTCTCTGAGAAGCAGCGTGGCTCAGTGGCAAGAGCCCGGGCTTGGGAGTCAGAAGTCATGGGTTTGAATCCCCGCTCTGCCACTTGTCAGCTGGGTGACTGTGGGCAAGTCACTTCACTTCTCTGTGCCTCAGTTACCTCATCTGTAAAATGGGGATGAAGACTGTGAGCCCCACATGGGACCACCTGATGATCCTGTATCTCCCCCAGACCTTAGAACAGTGCTCTGCAATAGCAAGCGCTTAACAAATACCAACATTATTATTATTATTATTAAAATGGGATTGAGACAGTGAGCCCCACTTGGGATGGGGACTGTGTCCAACCTGGTTTGCTTGTAATCATTCCAGTGCTTAGAGTACAGAGCCTGGCATATAGTAAGTGCTTATCAAATGTCACTTTAAAGAAAAAAAACTGGGGAGGACCTGGATGAAGAGATGGATGAATGAAAGGATGGATGGATGGGTGAATGAAGGGGTGGATGGATGGATGAAGGGATGAAGGGATGAAAATCAGGGAATCCTGGCTTGTACTTGCACTTCCCATTTGACCATCCTGCCCAGTTTCCTCCAAATGAACAATATATAATAATAATGTTGGTATTTGTTACGCGCTATGTGCAGAACACTGTTCTAAGCGCTGGGGTAGACACAGGGTAATCAGGTTGTCCCACGTGGGGCTCACCTTTTTTTAATCCCCATTTGACAGATGAGGGCACTGAGGCCCAGAGAAGTGAAGTGACTTGCCCACTCTTGACGAGTGGCAGAGCTAGGATTCGAACCCATGACCTCTGACTCCCAAGCCTGGGCTCTTTCCACCGAGCCACGCTGCTTCTCTAATATATGCCTTTGCCAAGTGAGAGATCTAGAAAATACATATTTTTAATATTTGTTATGATTATTATAGTATAGATAACATAGAGTGCTTGGTATATGGGAATCAGTAGGTCATGGGTTCGAATCCCTGCTCTGCCCCTCTGCTGGGTGACCTTGGCCAAGTCCCTTCACTTCCTCAGTCCCCTCATCTGTAAAATGGGGAGAGGGTGAGCCCCACGTGGGGCGGGGTCTGGCTCCAACCCGCTCTGCTGGTGTCCACCCCAGCGTTTAGTACAGTGCCTGGCACATAATAAGCGCTTAATACAGCATTATTTATTATTTAGTCACTGCGCATGCGCCAAGGAGGAGGGAGGCGGCCTCCCCCCTTTAATGCCCGAGCCAGGAGATCTCGCGAGATCTGACGGCCGAGCCAGGAGATCTCGCGAGACCCGACCTCGTCACGCGCCTATCGGCGCCCGGATCGGTCCCCTCCTCCCCCCTCCCAAGGGCGAGGGGTCTGAAGGGGGGGGGGCCTTCCGGCCCCGCGCTCCGGAAGCGGAAGTGGCTTGGTCCGGCGGGTGACCCGGAAGCGGAAGCGCCGTCCCCGGGCGGCCTCTGTCAGGGCTCCGGAGCGGAGGCTGCCTTGGTTTTTTTGAGGGGGGGGGGCGGGAGCAGCATGAGCACCATGTTCGCCGACACGGTGCTCATCGTCTTCATCTCCGTCTGCACGGCGCTGCTCGCCGAGGGTGAGACCTGACGCGTCCTCCCCGCACCGGCCCTCCTGGCGTTCATCCGTCCATCCACCCCTTCAGTCAGCCATCCGGCCCTTCATTCATTCACCCATCCCTTCATTCATCCATCCTTTCATTCATCCATGCCTTCATTTATCCATCCATCCCTTCATTTATCCATCCATTCATCCATCCATCCCTTCATTCATTTATCTATCCATCCCTTCATTCATTTATCCATCCATCCCTTCATTCATTCATCAGTCTATCCCTTCATTCATTTACCTATTCATCCCTTCATTCATTTATCCATCCATCCCTTCATTCATTCATCCATCCCTTCATTCATTCAGCAATCCATCCCTTCATTCATTCATCCATCCATCCCTTCATCCATCTCTCCATCCATCCATCCATCCATCCATCCATCCATCCATCCATCCATCCTTTCATTCATCCATCTCTTCATCCATCCCTTTATTCATCCATCCATCCCTTTATTCATCCGTCCATCCCTTCATTCATCCATCCCTTTATTCATTCATCCATCCCTTCATTTATCCATCCCTTCATTCATTCATCCATCCATCCCTTCACCCATCCATCCCTTCATTCATTCATCCATCCATCCTTTCATTCATCCATCTCTTCATCCATCCCTTTATTCATCCGTCCATCCCTTCATTCATCCATCCCTTCATTTATCCATCCCTTCATTTATCCATCCATCCATCCATCCATCCATCCATCCCTTCATTCATCCATCTATCTGTCCCTTCATCCGTCCGTCCCTTCATCCATCCCTTGGGGAAGCAGCGTGGCTGAGTGGAAAGAGCCCAGGCTTGGGAGTCAGAGGTCATGGGTTCGACTCCCGGCTCTGCCACTTGTCAGCTGTGTGACTGTGGGCAAGTCACTTCACTTCTCTGGGCCTCAGTGACCTCATCTGGAAAATGGGGATTAACTGTGAGCCTCATGTGGGACCACCTGATGACCCTGTCTCTCCCCCAGCGCTTATAACACTGCCCTGCACATAGTAAGCACTTAACAAATACCAACATTATTATCCCTTCATTCATCCAACCATTCATTGATCCAATCTTATTTATTAATAACAGTAATAGTAATGATAATGATATTTGTAAAGCCCTTACTCTGTGCCAGGTGCTGTACTAAGCACTGGGGTGGATAATAATGTATTTGTAAAGAGCTTCCTATGTGCAGGACACTGTACTAAGCCCTGGGGTGGATAATAATAAAGGTATTTTTTAATCACTTACTATGGACCAAACACTGTTCTAAGCGCTGGGGTAGATATAAGGTCATCATGGTGTCCCACGTGGGGCTCACAGTCTCCATCCCCATTTTCCAGATGAGGTCACTGAGGCCCAGAAAAGTGAAGTGGCTTGCCCAAAGTCACATAACTGACAAGTGGCGGAGGCAGGATTAGAACCCATGACCTCTGACTCCCGAGCCCAGGCTCTTGCCCCTGAGCCATACAAGCAAATCAGGTTGGACCCAGTCCCTGTCCCACATGGGGCTCTCAGTCTTCATCCCCGTTTGACAGATGAGATCACTGAGGCACAGGGAAGTGAAGTGACTTGCCCAAAGTCACACAGCTAAGTGGCGGAGCGGGGATTAGAACCCATAACCTTCTGACGCCCAGATCCATGCACTACCCACTATGCCATGCTGCGTTCTGTATTTATTGAGCCCTTACTGTGTGCAGAGGACTGTACTAAGCTGTCTGTATCTGTTACCGATTTGTACATTCCAAGCGCTTAGTACAGTGCTCTGCACGCAGTAAGTGCTCAGAGGCTATTGAATGAATGAATGTACTAAGCGCTTGGGAGAGCATCATACAGCAATAAAGAGAGGTAATCGCTGCCCACAATGTACACTGCTTCTCCAGCTTCTCTCGCAGGCAGATCCCAGGCTTGGGAATCAGAAGGACGTGGCTTCTCATCCCGGCTCCGCCACCTGTCTGCTGTGTGACCTTGGGCGAGTCACTTCCCTTCTCTGGGCCTCAGTTACGTCATCTGGAAAACGGGGATGGAGACCTTGAGCCCCACGGGAGACAGGGACTGTGTCCAACTCGGTTTGCTTGGATCCATCCCTGCGCTCAGTGCAGTGCCTGGCACAGAGTACGTGTAAACAATTACAACAGAGAAGCAGCGTGGCCCAGTGGAAAGAGGCCAGGCTTGGGAGTCAGAGGTCATGGGTTTGAATCCCGGCTCTGCCACTTGGCAGCTGTGTGACTGTGGGCAAGTCACTTCACTTCTCGGTGCCTCAGTTACCTCATCTGTAAAATGGGGATGAAGACTGTGAGCCTCATGTGGGACAACCTGATGACCCCGTATCTCCCCCAGCGCTTAGAACAGTGCTCTGCACCTAGTAAGCGCTTAACAAATACCAACATTATTATTATTACCTCGGCAGGTGCTGCTGGGGGTCCTCAGACACAGCCCCCCACCCATCATCACCATGGTATCTCTTACTCTGTGCTTCACCCCTTGCCTGCTGTGTGACCTTGGGGGAGTCACTTCTCTGTGCCTCAGTTCTCTCCTCTTCAAAATGGGGATTCAGTGCATGTTCTCCTTCCTACTTAAAAAGTGAGCCCCGTGTGGAACCTGAATTTCGTCTTTCTACTCCTGTGCTTAGTGCATGGCACATTGAGTATTTACTAATTAGCCTGATTATCAGTAATAGTATTAGAACTCTTATCAGAGAAAAATCATGGCTTAGTGGCGAGAGCCCAGATCTGGGAGTCGGAAGGACCTGGGTTCCAATCGCCGCTCTGTCACTTGTCTGCCGTGTGACCTTGGGCCAGTCACTTCACCCGCCTCTCTGGGCCTCCGTTTCTTCATCTGTCAAATGGGGATGAAGACTGTGAGCCCCAGGTGGGTCAGGGATTGTGTCCAACCTGATCAGCTTGTCCCTACTCTATGGAAAAGTCCTTTGCGCATATTAAGTGTTAAGCCAATAACACAATTAGCGTTATTATTATTCTCTCGTTCCAGGCATCACTTGGGTACTGGTGTACAGGACGGACAAATACAAGAGGCTAAAAGCCGAGGTGGAAAAACAGAGCAAAAAATGTAAGTGTGACTGTTTAATTACTCCGTCGGTTTTCCATAAATACCGGTAAATACCTACTGATTGATTGAGTGATTGATTTAAACCTTGTGCGGGAACCAGTTATCATCATCCCTGGTCTTTATTGAGCTCCATGGGGCGGAGGGTGAGAAGCAGCCTGGTCTCGTGAAAGGAGCACAGGCCCCGAAGTTGCAGCACCTGGGTTCTCATCTGGCTCTGCCACTCGTCTGTTGTGTGACCTTGGCCGAGTCACTTCACATCTCTGGGCCTCGGTTACCGCATAACTAACATGAGAATTCAATCTGAAGGCCCAGAGTTCAAGTCTATGTCTGGGTGGAGTATTGCTTTTTTTTTTCAGGAGGAGCGGCACAGCCTAATGGATAGAACACAGGCCTTGGAATCAGAAGGTCATGGGTTCTAATCCCGCCCCGCCAGTTGTCTGCCGGGTGACCTCGGGCAAGACGCTTCACTTCCTCTGTGCCTCAGTTACCTCATCTGTAAAATGGAGATTGAGGCCATGAGCCCCTTGTGGGATAGGGACAGTGTCCAACCCGATTTGTCTGTATTCTCCCTCTCCATCCCCAACGCTTAGTACAGTGCCTGGCCCAGAGTAAGCACATAACAAATGCCACAATTTTTATTATTACGACCTGTTCTCCTCCATACTTAGATTGTAAGCCCTGTGTGGGACAGGAACTCTGTCCGACCTGATCCATCCTGTATCTTCCCCATCTTGGAACTGTGTTTGACACACAGTATTTAATAAATACCACAATTATTATCTTGGAACTGTGTTTGACGCATAGTAGGTATTTAATAAATACCACAATTATTATTATCTTGAAAACCTGCTTCCGGCCAAGAGGCCCGGGACCTTGGAAAGCGGGAGTCCGTCAGAAGCAAGTTTCTGGTCACTGAGGGCCATGGGATGTGTGGAGCACCAACTTAACAATAAATGATAATAATGATGATAATAACCCACTCTTGTGCCGTTTGCAGTGGAAAAGAAGAAAGAAACCATCACCGAGTCAGCTGGCCGTCAGCAGAAGAAGAAAATAGGTAAGAAAGGCGGGAGGGATCCACCCCTTTCTGGCCAGGTTGTATTCATTCACTCGTATTTATTGAGCATTTCATGTGTGCAGAGCACTGTACTAAGTGCTGGGGAGAGGACAATAAAACAACAGACACCTTCCTGCCCACAACGAGCTCACAGTCTAGCAGAGGGAGACAGACATTAATAGAAATAAATAAACAAATGACTGAGCGCTTACTATGTGCAGAGCACTGTACTGAGCACTTGAGAGAGGAGAGTACAACAATCTAACAGAGACATTCCCTGACCACAGCGTTTTTACAGTCTAAACTTGAGTGAAATAAATGTTGGCCCCCACCGTCATGCTCTCTCTGGGTAGGAAAAAGACTTTGGCAGTGTTGACTTCCCGTCCTGTCGTCCAGGTGGGCGATACGTTGCTTTGAATGGGGTTGGTGACTCTTAAAGGTTGTCTAACACCAATGAGTCCTAAGAATAATAATAATGGTACTTGTTAAGCGCTTACTTTATTCCAGGCACTGCACTAAGCACTGGGGTGGATACAAGGTAATCGGGTTGGACACAGTCCCCGTCCCCCGTGGGGCTCACCGTCTCGATCCCCATTTTCCAGATGAGGTAACTGAGGCCCAGAGTAGTGAACTGACTCGCCCAAGGTCACCCAGCAGACAAGTGGCAGAGGCGGGATTAGAACCCATGACCTTCTGACTTCCAGGCCCAGGCTGTAGCCACTACACCATGCTGCTTCTCATGCTCTTCGCCCTGTAAATTGCATTTCCTGAGCGCTTCCTGTGTGCAGAGCACTGCATTCATTCGTTCATTCAACAGTATTTATTGAGCGCTTACTATGTGCAGAGCACTGGACTAAGCGCTTGGAATGGACAAGTCGGCAACGGATAGAGACGGTCCCTGGCCTTTGACGGGCTTACGGTCGAACCGGGGGAGACAGACAGGAACAGTGAAAATAAATAGAGTCAAGGGGAAGAACATCTCATAAAAACAATGGCAATAAGCGCTTGGGAGAAGACAGCACGACCCTATAACTGACGCGCTCCCTGCCCTCAGTGAGCTTACAGTCTAGCGTACGTAGCAAGCGCTTAGCAGATGGCGTCCTCACCGCGTCACCTCCCGGCCCGCCGCTGCCTGGAGACCGGCGAGCTTAACGCCCACCCTCTGGTTCTTTGCAGAGAGGCAAGAGGAGAAACTGAAAAACAACAACAGGGACCTCTCGATGGTAAGCGGCCGGGGCGGGCCGGGGGGAAACCGGCAGCCCCGGGTGGATCGAACGAAAGGCCTGCGTCCCGGAGAGCGGCGCGGGCTCGTTCCCCGGTCCCCTCGCTTCTCACCTTTATCTCAGGGGGGTCCGCTCCCTGACGGGCTCCCCTCGGCCTTCCCGTTCGGTTCCGTGGTTGCATTTAATTGGGCCGGGTGGCGACCAGCCTGCCAGCTCCTTGTGGTCAGGGAACAGATAAACCGACTCTCTTGTGTCGTACTCTCCCAGGCGCTTAGTACGGTGCCCTGCGCACGGTAAGCGCTCAGTAAATAGCATTGCTTGACCATTACTTAGCAAGTACGTATGTGGTAAAGTGGTCTGAAGGCCCCGTTTGTGTTCTGAGGTAAAGTTTTGTCCCGGGGGTCGTCGGCAGGGCTTAATTCCTCTCTGCCTCTCTCCCTCTCCCCTTTTCCCTGTTTTCCCCCCTCTCCCCTCATCCCTGCCCCTCTTCCTCTTGTGTTTTTCTTTTTGGACTCTCTTCATTTCAGGTTCGAATGAAATCCATGTTTGCCATTGGTTTCTGCTTCACCGCCCTGATGGGAATGTTCAACTCCATGTGAGTATTCATTCAATCCTATGGATTGAGCGCTTACTGTGTGCAGAGCACTGTTCTAAGCGCTTGGGAGAGGACAATATGGTGAGCTCACTGTGGGCAGGGAACGTTTCTGTTGTTATATTGGGTACTCTCCCAAGCTCTTAGTACAGTTCTTTGCACACAGTTAAGCGTTCAGTGATGGAGTGAATGAATGACAATACAGCAATAACAGACTTATTCCGTGCCTACAGTGAGTTTTCCGCCTGACATGAATATAAATAAATAAATGAGGGACGTGGACATAAGCGGTGTGAGCGAGACATGGGGACGCAGAAGGGAGTGGGAGAAGAGGAAAGGAGGGGCTTAGGCAGGAAAGGCTTCTTGGAGGAGACGGGCTTTCAATACAGCTTTGAATGGGGGGAGAATCTGCGGGATTTGAGGAGGGAGAGCGCTCCAGGCCAGAGGCGGGACGTGGGCGAGCACTTTTCCGGGCCGGAAGAGAGCCCCACACCCCGATTCCCCCCCGGGGCGGTTTTGGCGGGCGGCATTTGTTCGGACGTTGGCGAGTTCTGGCGGCTGGGTCTCCCCGTCGCCTTCCCTCCCTCCAGATCGCGCCCTTGCCGGGAGGGTCCGTGTTCCAGCGGGACCCTCTCGGCCTCTTCCCGAGCACCGGTTTTCCGGAGTCCCGGGGCGATTCCCGGCCGGTGAGACCCGCTGGAAATCCCGCCGGATCCCCGTGGCCAGCGGCGCCTTCGCCTGTTCCTCTCTAGATTTGACGGGCGGGTGGTGGCCAAGCTGCCCTTCGTGCCCCTGAGCTACATCCAGGGGCTGTCTCACCGCAACCTGCTCGGGGAAGACTACACGGACTGCTCCTTCATCTTCCTCTACATCCTCTGCACCATGTCCATCCGGCAGGTGAGCGCCGGCTCGGGGTCGGGGTGGTGGGGGAGGTTCCCGGCCATCCACCTCTCCGTGCTGCCTCCGTCCCCGCCCCGGGAAATGATGGTGATGCCTGTAAGTGCTCAGTTTGCGTCAGACACGGTTCCGAGCGCCAGTTGATCGCGTCGGACGCAGTCCCCGGCCCCCGGGCGGGCTTCCGGTCCGAGGAGGGAGAACGGGGATTGAATCCCCTTTTGAAAGTTGAGGGAACCGAGGCACAGCGAGGCGACTCTTGCCCACGCCAGGCAGGCGGCAGAGCCGGGGTGCGAACCCAGGTCCTCCGACTCAAAGGCCCGGGCTCTTTCCAGTAGGAGTGGCGTTTCCATCCCCCCCTCCCTGCGAGGCCGTGAGCCCCATTGGAGGCGGGGACCGTGTCCAATCCGACTCTCGTGTCGGCCCCGGCGTTTAGCACGGGGTTTAGCAGCAGCGGGAAAAGAAATCCCACTTCCGGGCTCTTTTTTTCAACCCAATTTGCTCGTATCCACCACCTCTGACTCCCAAGCCCGGGCTCTTTCCATTCTCACTGTAGTAAGCGCCGGGGCCGGTGCAAGATAACCGGGTCGGGTACGGTCCATGTCACACACGGGGCTCACGCTCTCGATCCCCATTTTACAGTTGAGGAACTGAAGCCCAGAGAAGTGAAGCGACTTGCCCAAGATCACCCAGCGGGCAGGTGGCAGAACTGAGATTAGAACCCAGGTCCTCTGGCTCCCGGGGCCAGGCTCTCTGCACCTAAGGCCACGCTGCTTCTCAGAAATGAAGCGACTCCCCCGAGGCCACCCAGCAGACAAGTGGCAGAACCGAGATTAGAATGTAGGTCTTCTGACTCCGAGGTCCGGGCTCTGTGCGCTTAGGCCACACTGTTTCTTGAAGAGCAGGGACTTACCCCAGGGGACCCAGCAGACGAGTGGCAGAGCTGAGATTAGAACCCAGGTCCTCTGACCCCCGGGACCGGGGCAGCCGGGAGCGGACACCCAGAGGGTCACTCGCCCGCCCCGCGGACCCCCGGGTCCTGAGCCGCCTCTTCCGCCGGTTGTGTTTCTCCAGAACATCCAGAAGATGCTGGGCCTGGCCCCGTCCCGCGCCGCCTCCAAGCAGGCCGGGGGCTTCCTGGGACCGCCCCCGCAGGCCGCCAAGTTCTCCTGAGACCTCGCCCGCCGTCCGGACCCTCCCGGCTCCGCGCCGGGGGACGAGGGACCCTGCCCCCCACGGTTGGGGCCTCCGTCGGCCCGTCGGAATCGAAATAAAAGCCGACCGGTCATCCGGACGACCCACCACGGGATCGGCGTGTCTGGGAGCCGGAGGGCGGCGGCGGGCCGGGCGAGGGGTTGGGGGGGCGAAGAGTGACCTCGGGGGGGGCCCGTAGCCCCGCAACCAACATAGCCCCGGTGACCCCCGGCGTTCTCCAAGGTGGGTCTCCCGGGCCCAGAGCCGGCGGTGTGGGGAGTTGGGATCTTTCCAACTCCTCTTTCCAGCCCCGGGCGCCCTCAGCGCGGTTCGTTCTAGCTCCGGGGACTGAGCCGAGGGTCCTCCCAGACCCGGGCTCGCTCAGCGGGGTCGGTTTTAGCCGCGGCGGAGGAGAGGACGGGCATTTTGTCCGGAGAGGTTCTGGCTGGAGATAGCTTCGATTTGCCTCCGATCCGCGGAAGACCAGACAGGGTTGAGGAAGCATCCCCGGGCAGTGGCGACGTTTTCCTGGAGCACCATCTCCCCCCCACCCCCGAGCCCGTCCAGGTGGTCTCCGAGGGCCCCCAAACCTTGGACCCGTTGGTCCTACCGGAAACGGCTGCCCGTGAGCCTCCCGTCCGCAGGGTTAACCCGGACCCGGCCGGATTCCTCGGCGAAGGGACATCACTTTTCCGCCAAGAGGATGTTTGCTTCTCCCTCCCCTAAGCCCCCAGCGGGTCCCGTCACTCTTTCCTTTTTCCACGCCGCTCGCTCCCGCCCCAGGACCGGTTCCCGAATTCCCACCCGATTCTTCGTACCTTTCCTCCGCTCCCGGCCTAACTCCCTCCCCCCGACCCCTCGGCTTCGTGACTCCCCGGTGCGCCGGCCGGCCACCCAGAAACTCCCCGACGGTGAAATGGGGCGGGGAACGGGGAAGGAGGGGGGGGAAGATGGCCAAGCACCTCTTCCCCGATGTTATTAATTCCTTTCCGAGTAATAACACTAATGGAATCGAGGAAGCTGTTACACCGGACCAGCCGCCTGAGGATATGATACAAGATTAGCGGGTCGGACACGGTTCCCGTGCCTATCTCGGAGGTGAAATCCACACGGATTGGCATCACCGATAACCAAATAATGAGAATTGTGTTCCTGTAGCGCTTAGGGGATCCCAAGGACCGTTCTAAACGCCGGGATAGATACGAGATCATCAGTCCGACGTAATCCCTATCCCATATGGGGCTCCCGTTCTAATAGGGAAGACAGGTATTTGATCTCCAATAGAAAACTGACGCACAGTGAAGTGACTTGCCCCAGGTCACACAGCAGACAAGCAGATTAGAACCCAGATCTTGGGTACGTGTTCTTTCCGCCAGGCCGTGCCGCTTCTCTACCGAGCCAGGCTCCGGGGAAGATCTACTTGAAAGGCCCGGGTTGGATTCATTCATCCATTCAATCGTATTTATTGAGCGCTTACCGTGTGCAGAACGCCGTACTGAGCGCCTGGAATGGAAAATTGGGCAACAGATAGAGACCATCCGGGCCCGACAACGGGCTCCCAGTGGTTCCAGACCCAAGCAGTGTAGTCTAGTGGGTAGAGCCCGGGCCTGGGAGTCAGAAGGATCTGGATTCTCAGCCCGGCTCTGCTTGACTTGACAAGTCACTTGACTTCTCCAGCTCCCTCACGGAGATTAAGACCGTGAGCCCCAAGTGGGACGGGGGTTGTCTCTATCATTCCAAGCGCTCACTACATTGCTCTGCACCCGGTCAGCGCTCAATAAATACGAATGAATATATCTAATTTAAAATAGATCTATCAGGCGATGGATTTATGGTGCTAATCCCAGCCCTGACACTCGTCAGCTGTGTAACCTTGGGCCAGTCAGTCCACTGGGCCTCAGTTGTCTCGTGTGGAAAATGGGGATTAAAGGTGTGAGCCGCCGTACGGGACAGGGACCGTGTCCGACCCGATCAACTTGCATCTCTAGCGTTTAGAACAGTGCTTGGCACGTAGGAAGCGCTTAATGGGGTTATTATTAAGGGTGGGGAGAGGGGGGTCCATCCAAGGGCGATGCCAGGGATCTGGCCGGTGAGGGGGAGGTTAATCGGAGGGGTGATGGGCAGGAGGCTAATCATCATCATAATAATGATGGTATTAAGTGCCTACTAGGTGCCAAGCACTGTTCTAAGCGCCGGGGGAGATGCAGGGTAGTAATAATAATGTCGTTGGTATCTGTTAAGCGTTCACTAGGTGCAGAGCACCGTTCTAAGCGCCGGGGCAGATACGGGTGGTCCCAGGTGGGGCTCCCGGGCTCCATCCCCATTTGTCAGGTGAGTTCGCTGAGGCCTAGAGAGGCGAAGCGCCTGACCCGGCGGAGGAGCGGGGGATTCGAACCCACGACCTCTGGCCCCGAGCCCCGCTGCCTCTCACAGGGATGATGGCAGGGATCGGGCCGGTCGGCGGGGGAGGCGGGGGGAGGAGCAGAGCGGCCGGGGTCGAAGGGCGACTGTGTGGACGCCCGGCGAGGGGCAGGACCAGACGGCAGGCCAAGGCCGCGCCGAGAAAGGCCCACTCGCTCATCGGAAGCCAAGCAGGTAGGCCTCCCCCCCCCCCCCCAATTGGATCGATCGATCGATCGGGAGGGGGTGGGCAGCGGCCCCCTGGGGGGGGTCTGTGAGGCTGCGGCGATGAGCCCCTTGTGGGGCAGGACCGGTCTCTCTCCGTTGCCGCATCGTCCCTTCCAAGCGCTCAGGACAGCTCTCTGCACGCAGCAGAGGCTCAGTAAATACGATGCGATGAATGGTGCCCCACCGTCCCTTCCCAGCGCTTCGCCCAGTGCTCGGCGCCCAGTGGGCGCTCCCTCAATACGGTGCAATAGGCGGCGAGGCGGAGCGGGGCTCGTCTCCATCCGTTGGGCCTAAGAGGCGCTCAGAACAGTGCCCTGCAACAAGTAAGGGCTCGGTAAAGGCGACTGAAGGAAGGAAGGGTCGGGGGAGGGGCGGACGATGGACCCCTTCCTTCCTTCCTTCCTTCCTTCCTTCCTTCCTTCCTTCCTTCCTTCCTTCCTTCCTTCCTTCCTTCCTTCCTTCCTTCCTTCCTTCCTTCCTTCCTTCCTTCCTTCCTTCCTTCCTTCCTTCCTTCCTTCCTTCCCTCCCTCCCTCCCTCCCTCCCTCCCTCCCTCCCTCCTTCCTTCCCTCCCTCCTTCCTTCCCTCCCTCCCTCCCTCCTCTGTCCGTGTCTCTCCTCTCTTTGCAGGCCGGGCCGGTGGATGTGGGGAGCGTTGGGCGTGGGGCCGGGCCCGGCCGGCGGCCGCCTCCTCTTCCTCCTCCCCCTTCCGCTCCTCCGGGCCTCCGCCATCCCCCTGGCCATCCCCGCCACCATGAAGACCGCCGCCTTCGTCGCAAAGCTGCCCCTCAACTACCGCGGCGGGATCCGCCTCCACCCCGCGGACGACACCGGCCCCGAGCGGGCCCACGAGCCCGCCACCGGTAACCCCGGCACCGGCAGCGGGACCGGACGGGGACGGGGCCCGGGACGGGGCAGGGGGCTTCCCAGGCGGATGAGGGAGGAGAGGGGTTCGAGGAGGCCCGGGGAGGGCAAGGGGAGGGGGCTTCCGAGGGGCCTGTAGGAGGGGGAGACTGAAGAGGGGAGGGGGCTGGAGGAGGGGGAGACTGAGAAGGGCAGGGGGGCTTCCCAGGGGCTGTAGGAGGGGGAGACTCAGGAGGGGAGGGGGCTTCCCAGGGGCTGGAGGAGGGGGAGACTGAGAAGGGGAAGGGGGCTTCCGAGGGACGGTAGGAGGGGGACACTGAAGAGGGGAGGGGGCTGGAGGAGGGGAGACTGAGAAGGGCAGGGGCTGGAGGAGGGGGGAGACCGAGGAGGGGAGGGGGCTTCCGAGGGGCTGGAGGAGGGGGAGGCCGAGGGAGGAGAGGGGAGGGGGCTTTTGAGGGGGTTGCGGGAAGGGGAGACTGAGGGAGGAGAGGGGTTTGAGGAGGCCGAGGGAGGGGAGGGGGCTTCTGAGGGGCCTGTGGGTGTGGAAGGGAGGGGAAGGGGGTTTCCGAGGGGCTGTAGTCGGGGGAGGGACGGGAGGGGCCTTCCGAGGGGCCTGTGGGAGGGGGAGACCGAGGGAGGGGAAGGAGAGGTGGCGAGGGGAGGGGGCTTTTGAAGGGGATAGGGGAGGGGAAGGCGGAGGGAGAGAAGGGGGCTTTCGAGGGGGCTGGGAAAGAGGGTGAGGAGGGGGCTTTCGAGGAGGCTGTGGGAGGGGGAGGCCAGGGGAGGGGGCCTTCTGAGGGTCTGTGGAAGGGGCAGGTTGAGGGAGGGGCTAACAAGGAGCCCCGAGAGGGCGGCTTCTGACGAGCCGTGGGAGGGAAGGGGGCACCCTGGGGTCCGGGTCCCGGCCGTGGTGGGAGCTGGCTCGGGTCCGAGGCCCGGGTGGGAGCCAACATTTGGGGGGGCGGGGGACAGACTCGGGACCCCCTGGCTAAGGGCTGGGTGAGGGGTGTCTGGGGTCAGGAGGTACTCGAGGGTTCAGGCGGTCGGGAGGGGGAGAAAGGGAGAGGGTTCAGGGGTGGGGAAGGGGTTGGGGCAGGGGAGGTTAGGTAGGTCGAGGCAGAGTGGTTGGGGATGGGGGGCCAGGGGAGGGAGGCTGAGGAGGTTGGGAGCGGGCTAGCCGGGGAGGGGGCGAGTGGGGGGTCTCGAGAAAGTAGGGTGCGGGGTTCTTGGAGAGGGGAGTCGGCGGAGGATGGGCAAAGGTCTGGGGTTCGGGAAGCGGGGGAAACGGGGACAGTTCTGGACGAAGGGGAGGGGACCAAGAGGATAATAAGGTTGGTAGTAGTTAAGCGCTTACTATGTGCAGAGCACCGTACTAAGCGCTGGGGTAGAGGCAGGGTAATCAGGTTGCCCCACGTGAGGCTCACGGGCTTCATCCCCATTTTGCAGATGAGATAACTGAGGCCCAGAGAAGTGAAGTGACTTGCCCACAGTCACACAGCTGACGAGTGGCGGAGCGGGGATTCGAACCCATTACCTCCGACTCCCAAGCCCGGGCTCTTTCCACTGAGCCACGCCGCTTCTCTAGGAGGGGGCAGGGAGTTGGGGGGACGCGGAGGGGCGGAAGGGGACGGTATCCAGACCAAATGGCGGCCGTCCTTAAGAAGCTTAAAAAGCTGACCCAGGGAGAAACCGAAAACAAGAGCAGAGGCCGCTTGGACTGAGCCCGGAGAGACCTGCCAACTTAGAAAAACAAACAAAAACAAGCACTGCCGGGGGGCGGTGCCCGGTGGGGGAGTCAACCCCGTGCCTTTGCCAACCTCCCTGCCCTTGGAGTCGGGAGCGGGTCGCGTCACCCGGGCCGCTCCATCCTCTCCTCCTCCTCTCCCTCCCCGGTAGGCCGGGTCATCGCCAGCTTCCTCGGCTCCGGGGAGAAGGAGGTGGACTTGGCCGTTCAGAGCGCGAAAGCCGCCTTCCGAGTATGGAGTCAGAAATCGGGCACGGAGCGCTGCCGGGTCCTCCTGGAGGCCGCCAGGATCATCAGGGTAGGCGCCGCCCCGGCGGGGATCGCCCCTCCGGGCCTCAGTCTCCCCCTCTGTAAAATGGGGAGAAGATCCCGGCTCTCGCCGGGCGGTCGTATTTATGGGGCGCTCACCCCGTGCGCGGCACCGTCCCAACTGCCGGGGAGAGTACGGCGGGACGATACGACGGGATCGGGGGATCGGGGATCCGTTCGATCCGATCGCCTCGCGTCCACCCCGGCGGTTGGCGCGGGGCTTGACGCGTCGTCATGAAATGGAGGCCCTGGTGAGGCGCGGCCCTGGGTCGGCTCCCGGGGGGGTTCCGGCTGCGGCCCCGAACCGGGGAGGGGGTCCGAGAGAGCAGAGGGGAAGGAGAGATTCCCGGACGGAGGGCCGAGCCGAAGGGCCCCGTCGACGTTTTCTCCTTGGCGGCGAAGCAGTCAATCCTCCCTCTGGAGCCTAACTCCCGGGGGGCGGGGGCCGTGGGACATTCCGGTCAGTCACGACGTGGTGTTTATTGAGCGTTTACTCGGGGCAGAGCACTGTATTAAGTCCTTGGGAGAGTACATTGCAACAGGCCAAACGATGGTATTGAGTGACGCGGTATTTATTGAGTGCTTGGGGGAGGACAATGCAATAGATCGACCGGTGGCATTTCTGGAGTGCTCACTGTGTGCAGAGCGCTGTGCCTAGCGTTTGAGTTGGTAGACAACGATCCCTGCCTTCCAGGAGCTTACAGTCCCGACGGAGACCGGGCACCAAGAGTGGGGAGGGCTTTGGTGTGACCCAGCGTGACACTGTACACGGGTGTGCTTTGTGCGTGTCTGTCTTTTCCAACCTCACCCAACCCTATCAGTCCAGCATTCATTCTTCTCCTGCCTCGTTCCCCCCTTGTTCGGCCTTCGGACGCGCTTAACGTCCCTTCGTGATAATAAAAATAAATGGTGGTATCTGTTAAGCGCCTACTACGTGCCGGGCACCATACTAAGCGCTGGGGTGGATACAAGCGAATCATGTGCTGGGGATGGCTATTGTCATTACCCTATTTATTTTGTTAATGAATTGTACATCGCCTTGATTCTATTTAGTTGCCATTGTTTTTACGAGATGTTCTTCCCCTCGACTCTATTTATTGCCATCGTTCTCGTCTGTCCGTCTCCCCCGATTAGACCGTGAGCCCGTCAAACGGCAGGGACCGTCTCTATCTGTTGCCGACTTGTTCATCCCAAGCGCTTAGTACAGTGCTCTGCACATAGTAAGCGCTCAATAAATACTATTGAATGAATGAATGAATGAATGAATCTGTCAGAACCGGCTCCTCTTCTTCCTCCTCCAAAATGACTGTCTCTCCCCTCTAGATAATAATAATAATGTTGGTATCTAAGTGCTTACTATGTGCGGAGCACCGTTCTAAGCGCTGGGATAGATACAGGGTCATCGGGTTGTCCCACGCGAGGCTCCCAGTCTTCATCCCCGTTTTGCAGATGAGGTCACTGAGGCACCAGGAAGTGAAATAATAATAATAATGTTGGTATTTGTTAAGCGCTTACGATGTGTTGAACACTGTTCTAAGCGCTGGGGTAGATACAAAGTAATCAGGTTGTCCCACGTAGGGCTCACGGTGCTCATCCCCATTTGACAGATGAGGTAACTGAGGCACAGAGAAGTGAAGTGACTTGCCCACAGTCACCCAGCTGACGAGTGGCAGAGCCGGGATTCGAACCCATGACCTCGGACTCCCAAGCCCGGGCTCGTTCCACCGAGCCGAGATGGGAAGCTCCCCGCGGGCGCCGGCACGTGTCTGTTACATTGCAGAATGTCCGTCTCTCCCCTCTAGATGGGAAGCTCACCGTGGGCGGGGAATGTGACTCGCCCAAGCTCTGGGTGCGGCGCTCTCCACACAGTAAGCGCTCAGTAAATATGACGGAGGGACCGGTGGGCCTCCCTTACAGGAACGGAGGGACGAGATCGCCACCGTGGAGTCCGTCAACAACGGGAAGTCCATCTTCGAGTCCCGGATGGACATCGACCTGTCCTGGCAGTGCTTAGAGTACTACGCGGGCCTGGCCGGCTCCTTGGCGGGTAAGGTTTACCTTGACCTCCTCTCCCGGTTCCCCCCTCGGGATTTCTCCGGTGTCGGGCGTACTGCTTTGTTTTTTATAAACGAAAAGAAATCAAGTCGTCTTTCCTTTATCCGGGGAGATCCGGCGGCCGCTAATCAGAGCGGGAGGCCGGGGATCCAGCGTCCCCGACCTCCCTTGGGGCTCCGGGGCGGACTCTCCGGGGCGGGGTCGTTCCCGGTGTTCCCGCCGAACGGGGTCCGGCGGGGGGGATGGGGGAGGCGGGGGGCATCTCAGCCGACGGGGGCGTCCCCCCCCCCCCCCCGGGAATCTCCCACAGGCGAGCACATCCAGCTTCCCTCCGGCTCCTTCGGCTACACCAGGCGGGAGCCTCTGGGCGTGTGCGTGGGGATCGGAGCCTGGAATTACCCCTTCCAGATCGCCTGTTGGAAGTCGGCCCCGGCCCTGGCTTGCGGTAAGGATGGCCGTCCCCGGGGGAACGCCGGCGGCCCCCCACCCACTCTGGGGCGGGGAGGAGGGGGCTCTCGGACCGGGAGGACCAGCTGGGACGGGACGGGATGCCGCGGAAGTAGGACGCGAGCAAGCGGTGTGCCTTATTGGGTAGGGCACGGGCCTGCCGATCAGAAGGAACTGGGTTCCGATGCGCGTGACCTTGGCCGAGTCACTTGGCTTCTCTGGGCCACAGTTTACCTCGTCAGCAGAATGGGGATGAAGACTGTGAACCCCCTGTGGGACGGGGACTAGCCTATATCCACCCCAGTACGTGGTACAGCGCCTGTAACGTAGCAGGCGCTTAACGAATACCGTACAAAAAGAGGATGGATAAAGAGGATTGGGGGGTGGGCGGCGATCCCGACGACGGCCCTCGGCGGTCGAGGGGGAGCCGGGGTCCCCGTTGCTCAGGGTATGAGTCTCTCGGGAAGGCTCAGCTGGGACTGTCCACTCACCGCCGCCCCCGGCCCCTCTGGACAGTCGAGGCCGGCGGGAGAGGGAGCGGGTCTGCCGGGAGCGAGACAGCTCCTCTCTGAAGCCTGAAGTTCGGGTTTCGGTCCCCGGTCCCTAAAATCCCTTCGAACCCCAAACGGTCTCCTCCTGTTGACGCGTGGGCCGCGCGCAGGCAACTCCATGATCTACAAGCCGTCCCCCTTCACGCCCGTGTCCGTGCTGCTGCTGGCGGAGATCCTGTCCGAGGCCGGGGCGCCCCCGGGCCTCTTCAACGTGGTGCAAGGCGGGGCGGCGACCGGGCAGCTCCTCTGTCAGCACCGGGACGTGGCCAAGGTCTCCTTCACCGGGAGCGTGCCCACGGGCAGCAAGGTGAGGGCCGGGGCCGCCCGTCGGGCCGCAGTCCGTCCCCGGAGGGAGGCCGTGAGGGAAGGGGCGGCCGATCCCGTCCGCCGGTGGGGCCGGAGCGGGGCTGGGGGTGGACGGCGGCCGGGCTGCGGGTGCGGCCGGGCGTTGAGGGGCCCCATCCGCGTGTCTTCCTGCAGGGGCTCCCCCAGCTTAATCTTCTCCGTCTGCCTCACCACCTCCCGCTCCCCCGCTCCCCGCCCTTTTGTTTTCCCCCGGCCGGGTCAGCCCGTCTTCCCCAGCCCCCGTGGCCCCGGCCGGGGCCGCCGGGCGTCTGAGGGAGGACCCGCCGCCCCCTCGCCCCGGCGTCTCGCTCCGACTCTCTCGCCCCGCCAGGTCATGGAGATGGCGGCTAAGGGAATCAAGCCCGTCACCCTGGAACTGGGAGGCAAGTCTCCCCTCATCATCTTCTCCGACTGCATCCTGAAGAACGCCGTGAAGGGCGCCCTGCTGGCCAACTTCCTCACCCAAGGCGAGGTGGGCGACGGCCACGGTCGGGACCGGGGAGGACGGGCCGGCGCTGCTTCGGCCCGTCGGGGATTTTCCTGACGGGTTGAATCCCGCTGACCGACTGGGCCGCCGGAGTGCCGCCTCCCCGTTGCTGACTTACCCGGTGTCTCTCAACGTCGGGCAGCCTCCCTCCGTCGGACTTCCTCCCCTCCGTCCACTCGCTCCCTCCCGCTCCCTCTCTTCGAAACGCCTCCCCCGGCTCCGGTCTCAGAGCGTCCCCCCCAAACCGTCCCCCAGGTGTGCAGCAACGGCACCAGGGTGTTCGTGCAGAAAGGGATCCTGAAGCAGTTCACGGAGGAGGTGGTGAAGGAGACGGAGAAGATAAAGCTGGGGGACCCCCTGCAGGAAGACACGCGGATGGGGCCCCTCATCACCCGGCCGCACCTGGAGCGAGTCCTCGGCTTCGTTCAGCGGGCCCGGGAGGAGGTGGGTTCCCGGCGGCCGCCGGGGATCCGGCTCGGCCCGAAGCCCCGCCGTTTTCGGTCTCCCTCGGTCCCCGTGGCTGGGAACGGTCAGGGTTTGAGGAGAGCGCGTGGCTGGTCGGGGTCAAGAGCACCAGTGTCCGTCTGTGCCCCGTGGGGATGTGCGGGTCTTGCCCGCCTTGGACGTTGGCCCGCACCTCTCTGGCTGGGAAACCTTTATTTTGGAGCGGGCCTCGTTGGCCGTGGACAGGAAGAGAGGGGACGGGTCCTGTGGGACTCGGGGACCTGAGGAAAGGCAAATGAGGGCCCGCCGGTGGCAGCCCCGTGTCAGACGGCCCCCAGATGACCGGACTGGGCTTTTCCCTCACCCGCCCCTCGGTCCGGGCCTTGGGGGTGCAGGAAGGCAGGAGGGTGGCAGGGAGGAGGAGGAAGACAGGGCCAAGCGGAGACCAGCGCGTAGATGTCGAGAGGCAGCGTGGCGTAATGGATAGAGGCCTGGGCGTCAGAAGGTCATGGGTTCTAATTCCGGCTCCACCGTTTGTGTGCTCTGTGACCTTGGGCAGGTCGCTTCGCTTTTCTGGGCCTCAGTTCCCTCATCCGTAAGAATCGAGACCGTAAGCCTTGTGTGGGGCGGGGACTGTGTCCAACCCAGAGCACTGTACTAAGCGCTTGGAATGTACAGTTCGGCAACAGATAGAGACAGTCTCTGCCCAGTGACGGGCTCACAGTCTAATCGGGGAGTGTGTTCAAGCCCGTTCCCCTCCTCGTCCTGGTCCTCCTCTGTTCTGGGCATCGGGCAGTGAGCGGCAAGCACGCTAATCACAGCCCTAAATTGTCGGTCCGGACGGCGGGGGGGCCCGGGGTCCGCAAGGGGTCGGCGAGGCCGGGCCGCGGGGACCGAGGAGCCGTGGCGGGTCGAGGGGCGGAGCGGGCTGGCCCGGCGCAGCCCCGCTCGGGGAAGTTCTGCCCTGCCCCGGGAAAGCCCAAGGCGTGGCCGTGGAGCGGTGAAGGTGGACGGCAGGGGTCGGGGTGGGGAAGAGGCTGGGAGGCCGAGGGGAGAGGCCGGCTCTGCCGAAGAAACGATTCTGGATCTTTCCGGAGGGTGCCCTCTTGCCTTTTTCCAACTTGTGCTGCCCTCGGGCACCGCTCGGGAGGCTTTGGAAAAATCCTACGGTGCTCACCCTCCGAGGAAGCAGAACTGGACGCCCCCTCAGCACAGTGTCAGGTGCTCGGTACAGTGCTTCGCACACAGTAAGCGCTCAGTAAATAGTGTAGAATGAGTGAATAAAAGTGTCTTTCCGACCCAGTCCCCTTGCCCCCTCAGCCGCCACTACGCCAGAGAGGAGGGGCCTAGGCCAACGTTGCCTGCCCTGCGGGTCCGGCTCCACCCGGGGAGCCCTACCACCACTGCTTCCCTGCCTCGATGGATCAATCGGTGGTATTTATCGAGCGCTTACAGCGTGCAGAGCGCCGTACCGATCCCGCGGAAAGGTCCCGATGAGTTGGTAGACAACGTTCCCTGCCCGCAGCGATGTCCCTCCAACGCAGCCTTCCTCTGTCCGTCCATCAGTCAGTCGTATTTACTGGGCGCTTACTGTGTGCAGAGCACTGTACTAAGGGCTCGGGATAGTGCAGTCAGACGATAGACGGACACGTTCCCTGCCCACAACGAGCTCACGGTCTAGAGGGGGAGACGGACATTAACACTGATATATTGCAGACCTGGACAGAAGTGCTGTGGGGGGGGCCGTCCGGCCCCGGGGGCGGCCGGGGATGGAGCGGAACCACGTGGCACCTCCGGGGCCGATCCGGGGCGGGCGGGGTGTTGCAGAGCGTGTTTTGTTGTTCTTTGCAGGGGGCTCAGGTGCTCTGCGGGGGGGATCTGTACGTCCCCGAAGATCCCAAACTGAAGGACGGATATTACATGCGGCCCTGCGTGCTAGGTATTGACACATACAACCACCTCCCACGCACATTTGCGGGTGCCCTCCCCCTTCGCCCTCTTCCCTATAGCGCCCACCCTAACACCACCCTCGTGGTCAACACCGACCGGGGCCAAGGGTCAGACCGGAATGCTGCCTGCGTGGAGAGGAAGCCCAGGCATGGGAGTCAGAAGGTCATGGGTTCTAATCCCAGCTCCGCTGCTTGTCTGATGTGTGACACTGGGCGAGTCGCTTTATTTCGCTGGGCCTCAGTTCCCTCATCCGTAAAATGGGGAATGAGAGCGGGAGCCCCATGTGGGACAGGGACCGTGTCCGACCCGATTGGCTTGTATCCACCCCAGTGCTCAGCGCAATGCGTGGCACAGAGTAAGCGCTTAACAGATTCCACAGTTGTTGTTATTATCCTTACCGGGCGAGCATGGGGGACTTCATGGCGGCGGCCAGACCGGAAAGTGGGGGCCAGAGGGTCTCCCGCTAATAATTCCTCGCTTGCCAAGGAACGGATGGGATCAGAGTCCCGTACCCGACAGCCCCGCCTCGTACTTCCTCCTTGCCCGGCACCACCGTTTCGGGCAGGGCCCCAGCAGACATAAGACTTTATTTCCCTCGCCGGAGACCGGCTGAGTAGAGTACGGGCCGGATCCGAAAATCACGGCAGGCTGGGACTCCGTGTAGACCGGCCGGCATGCCTTCTATCCCGGGCCTGAAAGGGCTTGGGATTCCCACGGTCTGTCCCGAGCCCCAACCCGGGGTGACCTTTCGCCTTACAGGCCGGAAGCCCCTAGCGCAGGGGAGGACGGGGCTTCCGGCTGGAACGGGACCCAGACGTCCTCCCCTCTGTCCTTCAACCGGCCTCGAGCCTGTTCTCCGTGGCTGTCCTGGGTTTTCAGCCCTCTTGTAGAATCCACCCCGGGCAGTCGGGGCCTGCTTGCGTCCGAGACGGGAGGGATCCTTGGGAGCCTATGCTGAGCCCTGCTGCTGCAGCTTGGACGGACACCCTCTGGGGGCTCTGATCTCCCCCCCGCCCCCCGGGAAGCGTGGGAGGCTTCAGAAAGCTGGAACCCCGCTGACCCCGCTCTCTGGCTGGCATTTCTATGGCCGCCACCAAAGGACGGCTTCAGACGGCCTTCCCCTCCTTGCCGCGGGCGGCCCTGCGCCCGGCCGACTCTGACCGGGGGGGCCGAGGGCTCTGAGACCGCGTCCGTTGGGGTTTCGGTGCAGGAGACTGCAAGGACGACATGACCTGTGTGAAGGAGGAGATCTTCGGGCCGGTCATGTCCATCTTGGCCTTCGACACGGAGGAGGAGGTCTTGGAGAGAGCCAACGCCACCTCGTTCGGGCTGGCGGCGGGCGTCTTCACCAGGTGCGCGGGGCGGGGTTCCGGGGTCAGCGGCCTCCCCGAGCCCGCAGCCGCGTGGGCCCGGGAGAATCGTCTTCTCCCGGGTGACGCCGCCCCCGGACCTCCCCGCCCCACCTTCTTTCCGCAGGGACCTGCAACGGGCTCACCGGGTGGTGGCCGGCCTCCAGGCCGGGGCCTGCTACATCAACAACTACAACGTCACTCCCGTGGAGCTGCCCTTCGGGGGATACAAGATGTCCGGTGAGGCGGGAGGGCGGGGGGTCGTGTGCGCCGGCACGCGTGACGGCGACTTCTGGGTGGCAAACGTAAGAACGGCCCGCTTGCCTCTTTCCCAGAAGCGCCTGCGCTTTCTGTTGCCTTTCCAGTGGGGATGGGCTTTTGGCCTCCCAAGGTGCTTTTTTTGTACTTATTTTGGCCTCCCTGGGCGGGAAGTAGATGTCACTGCGCCCATTTTACCGGTGAGGAAACGGAGGCCTCCTCTCCTCCCAGCTTTCGAGGGATAGAGCCGGGACCAGAACCCGCCTCTCCTGCCTCCCAGGACGGCGGACGGGTGCTCTCAGCGGCCCTGGGCCGGAGCCGGCTGAGAGGATGTTGTCGGGAGCGAGCGGTGATGGAGGAGACCATTTCTCGGTCAGACCGCGCTTAACGCAAGGGCCGCGCGGGAGTCTGTTTAATACCACTTGGTTCTGCCAGGCCATCTCTGGCCCCGAGGCAGCGTGTGTGAAAACCGAGCGTGTGGATTCTAGCCATAGGGGCGGTCAGTGTTGAGCTGTTTTCGATGCCTTGGTTAGGACCGTGTCCCGAGGGGCACAGCGTGGGCAAACGCTAACCCGCCTAATCCTTGACCCAGGAGGAGGCCGTCCGCCATCTGGGGCACCCGTCCTCCGCGGCGGTGCGAGATCCTTCGTGCTTCCCGCTGGGCGACCTGGGGCAGGTCGCTTTGCCTTTCTGGGCCTCGGTTCCCTTATCTGTAAAACGGGGATGAGGACTGTGTCCCATCTAGGACAGTCAGTCGAATTTATCGAGCGCTGTGCTGAGCGCTTGGGAGAGGACAGTGTAACATATTTCCTGCCCACAGTGAGCCTACAGTGAGCTTAGAGGGGGCTGACCTAACCTGACGAGCTTGGGTCTGTCCCAGCGCCGAGTACGGGGCCTGGCCCATAGTAAGCGCTTAACAAATACCAATAAAAAGGTGTGAGGGGGGGGCAGACTGGCTGGTGGTGGCTTTTGGGGTGCGTTGTTGCAGGGGTGTCATGCAGGGTAGTGAAGCTCCTTTCCCCTTTCTCCCCTTTTCTGGCCTTCAGGCTTTGGCAGAGAAAATGGCCGGGCAGCCATTGAGTACTACTCCCAGCTGAAGACGGTGTACGTGGAGATGGGGAAGATCGAGTCCCCCTTCTGAGGGCAGCAAAAGCTGCTGGGACAGCGGTGTGGCCGAGCCCTCCCTGCCCGAGCGGCTGCAGCTGCTGGAGAGAGAGAGGGCATCTCTCTCTTCCCCCAGCCCCTGCAAACGTTCACGCCTCCTTAGGGATCCCACAGCATCCTCCCCACCCCAGCCCTTTTCTAGGTGTCCTCCGGTGGCTGCAGTAAGATTCGGGCAGGGGCCGGAGGCGAGGAGGGGGCGTACTCCACCCCGGCTGCGGGGGTCCTAGCAGACCCCGGGCCCACCCCGGTGGGCTGCGGCGGGGCAGAGGCTGCCCGGCGGGCCCGGCCAAGAGCGAAACCCTCGGCGAGGGAGGGCAGAAGCTCTCCTCTCCCGTGCCGCCCCCGGTCACGCCCCGAAGAGCCCGAGGTTCCTTCCCTTATTTCAGGGGGTGGACCGCAGAGACGGACGGGCTTAGAGCCTCCCGTGTCAGCCGCTGACGGAGAAGCTGTTCAATTCCCCAACCACCCCCCCGTGAAAAAAAACTCCCCCCCGACTTCCTCCAGAGCCAGCGCGGAGGGTGGATCTCCGCCTCCTTTTTTTAAACCACCTCACGCCGTAATCAAGCTTGCGCCAGCCTCCCGATGCCAAAGCCGTGGGCGTGGATGAGAATAAAAGCCAAGGCGGACCTGGCTGTGAGCCTTGATGTGGGCAGGGACAGATGAGCAGGCGTGGCTAAAAGGAATCGTAAACGACACCCCCCACCCCCCCGAACCCCACCAGTGACCCTCTAGAGGCAGGCACCGGGTCCCTGCCCACTTGAAGGCGGTTTCTTTCTCTGCAGGGGGTGATCTGTAGGTTAAAGTCAGGAGAAAAGAGAGAGGAGGCGGGGAAAGAGACACTGCCTGGCTTCGCGGGATCTCAGCCTCTCGGGTAATCGTCAGGGTGGAGGGAAGAGCTGGGGTGGCACGAGGTGCCCAGACCTCGTGTCGGTTGGAGGGCCGGGGCCGGCGGTAGCCCGGCCAAGGGCAGAGGCAAGGGCAAGTCAGGCTAGGAGCCGACCAGTCCTGTCAGAGTTTTAGAAGGCAGAAGCACCGTTCTGCTGGCGGGGGCAGGGGCGGGGTGGGCCTCAGCCTACCCAGGGCCCTGCCAGCAGGGAGTGAGGAGGTGTCAGCCTACCGCGCAGGTCCTAAGGAGCGGGGTCCGTCCCACAACAGCAGAGCCCTCTACCTCAGACCCCGAGGAAGCAGAGAGCTGCAGCCCTAGAGCCTCGTGGCTTTTTACAGAGTGGAAAAAAAATGCCCACGGGCAACTCTTCTCTCCCCACCCGACTTGGGCAGAGTGGGGCAAGGGGCACTTCGAGCTCTTCCGCCCCAGAAATCTTCCACTCCCCGGGCGGGGGCCGGAGGAGGGTCTGAATGCCCTGTGTGCCTTTCCAGCGGTCCACCCCGCCCTCCTTTTCCAACCCGAAGGGCTTTAAGGGGGCAGCCCGGAAATAGACACGGTGCCTGCCGCTGGCAGAGGCAGGCACCGCCCTTCCAAACGCCTCCAGGTGCAACGGCGGGAGGAGGAGCAATAACCCGAGCCGAGAGACACCTGGACCCGAGGAGCCGACCCGAAACGTCCCGCTGGGGCAAAGGCAGACTCGCCTCGGGCACGGGCCCGCCCTGGTGGAGACCCCTCTCCGGCCTAGGTATCTTGGTAGCCAGGCGGGGTCCCCCGCACCACCCGCCTCGGCATCAACCCGGGCTGAGGAGCCAGGCAGAGGCCGCGGCGGGTCAGCGGGAGGCGGAAGCCAGCAGGGGCTGGGCCGGTCACACCCGGTTTGGCTTCTAACGCCCCGAGTGGGCTTTCCCGCTCCGGGGATGGTCCTACGTGCCGGAGAGCCGACCGGGAGCCCGCTCCGATCCCAACAGCGAGCAAGAGGACCCGGACCCCCTTCGCCGGCTGATCCTCGTCGAGTCCTCAACCGCCCCTCCTTTAAAAATTAAATGGTATTAAACGCTTACTCTGTGCCAGGCCCCCGAAGCAGCCCG
Organism: Ornithorhynchus anatinus; assembly: GCF_004115215.2. Lineage (NCBI taxonomy): Eukaryota > Metazoa > Chordata > Mammalia > Monotremata > Ornithorhynchidae > Ornithorhynchus > Ornithorhynchus anatinus. Next base: position 2,951,313 of record NC_041743.1, on the reverse strand, counting down.
GCTTAGCGGAAAGAGCCCGGGCTGGGGAGTCGGAGGCCGTGGGTTCTGATCCCCGGCTCCGCTACTTGTCAGCTGTGTGACTTCGGGCGAGCCACTTCACTTCTCCGGGCCTCGGTTATCTGTAAAATGGGGATGAAGACTGAACCCCACGTGGGGCAACCTGACGACCCTGTGTCTACCCCAGCACTTACAACAGTGCTTGGCACATAGTGAGCACTTAACGGATACCACAATTATTATTATATTACCCTCTCCTTAGCACTTAATACAGTGCCCTGCACATAGTAAGCGCTCAATCAGTACGATTAATTCTTCTGGGATACGCGGGTGGAGGCCCGGCCCCCAGCGGCCCTCCACCTCTCCCCGCCTCGCCTCTGGGGCCGGGGAGCGTGAGGGTTGGTAGTCCCGCTCCCTGGGCCCCCGGCCCACCTCCGGGACGGACGCGTACACAGGGAGGCGGAGACGCAGCCGGGGGGAAGGTAGGAGGCGGAAGCCAGGCGGGTTTATTGTTCTGTGGGCGGGGGACCGGGGGGGCGTGGGAGCAGGCCGGGACCCTGCCCGGGCGGTCCTTCAGTGGCAGCATTTGGCCCCGTGGCGGAGCCAGCCCAGGTGCTGGAAGGCGGCGCACACGCTGGTGCCCACCAGGCCCAGGAGGGCCACGGACCCCAGAGCTCCTCGGCGCCGCTTGTCCGGCTCTGGGGAGGGAGGAAGGGGCACCGGTGAGCGGAGACGGTGGGGCTTCCTGCCCCTCCGGGACCCCCGACCCCAAACCGCGCCCTCGCTCACCTCCCGTGTAGTAGCCGTAGGCATAGAGTTCCCGTCCAACGATCCACGTCAGGCCCAGGCCGGAGACGACGCGCTGGGAGACGCGGGGGGCGGGGGGGGTGTTGCTCGCCAGACTGGAGACCCCCGCCGCGCTCAACCCCGAGCCCCCTCCGGCCCTCCGGCCGGCAGCCTGGGTGTCGGGCGCCCCCGGTGGGCGTCGCCCCCCCCCCCGGCCCCATAATAATAAGAGCCAGCCCCGCCGCTAACAACGTGGCCACTCACCGGGTAGTAGAGGCCTCCGACGGCAAGGAAGAACAGGAAGGCGGGATAGGATTCCAAGCTGGAGCACAGGAGAAACGCCGACGGGGAGGCCCCGTTTAAAGGGGTCTCCTCCCCAGCCCGCACCCGTCCAGATGCCCAGTAGCCAGGGAAGGCGGTCTAGACCCAGCCCAAGATCACAGGGGCCCGGGACGAGAGCCCCGCAGGCCGGGCCCCTCCTCCAGGCTGGCCTCCGGGCTACCCTGGCAGGCCGGGGCGGCGACGGCCCAGTTCACCCAGCACCTGGATTCGGCCCTACCCGCCCCCCACCCCCGTCCGTCGGCCAGGGCAACTGGCGCGCCCCGGCTGGCTACCGGAGCGTGCTCGACGCTTCAGGGTTTGGGTGGGGGAGAGCTCTGCCCGTGCCCGGGGTGACCCCGGCAGGTGTCGACTCACGTGTTCTGGTGCGCTCGCTGGATGCAGTTGAAGATGTGCCCGTCCTCGGGGTCGGTGCTGTACATGATCGGGTACTGCCGGGCACCACGACACAAACGCACGCGTACGCACGTACACGGTTACGGCCCGGGGTTCCCGCCGGCCCCCGGGAGAGAACGTGTCTATTCTACTGAACTCTCCCAAGCGCTCAGTACAGTGCTCTGCACACAGTAAGCGCTCAATAAATACGACTGAATGCATGAATAGGAAGACACCCCCATCCCAGGGCCCGGTCTGGAGATACTGGGGGTCTCAACTCTGGGGAGGACGAGGCTCTCCTGGGTCCAAAGGGGGAGCCCCGACATTCTGTCTGTCCTCCCGTAGGGTGAGGCTGACACGCTGAGGCAGGCCCACCCTGACCTCCCTGGGCAGGAGGTGCTGGGAGTAGGGAATAATAATTCTGCTATTCGCTAAGCGCTTGCTGTGTGCCAAGCCCGGGTTCTAAGCGCTGGGGGAGATCCAGGGTCATCAGGTTGCCCCACGTGGGGCTCCCAGTCTTCACCCCCATTTAACAGAGGGGGAACTGAGGCCCGGAGAAGCAAAGTGGCTTGCCCGAGGTCACACGGCAGACAAGTGGCGGAGCCGGGATTAGAACCCCCGTCCTCCGACTCCCCAGTCCTTCTCCCCCGTTCTGGACTGTGAGCCCGGTGTGGGCCGGGATTGCCTCTCTTTATTGCTGAATTGTACTTTCCAAACGCTCAGTACAGTGCTCTGCACATAGTAAGTGCTTAGTAGATACGACTGAATGAATGAAATAATAATAATAATAATAATTATGATGATGGTATTTGTTAAGCGCTTACTAAGTGCCCAGCACGCCCGAGCTCCGGCCACTGAGCCCCGCTGACAGAGCCAGGAACCGGGGGGAGGGTGGGGAGTGGGATTGGGGAAGGGGGGCATCCCTCCAGACCCCTCGGCTCGGGGCCCCGGCCGCCCGGCCCTTGTGTCGCACGTGCTCGAGCCCGACTCTGCGGTCCCACGGTGGCTCCACCCCTCACGGCGGCTCGGGGCCGGGGACCGGGGGTTTCGTGGGGGGCTGCCGTGCCGTGCCGACTAACCGGGCCGGAACGGGTGACTCACCCTGACTCATTCCCTCAGCGTGGCATCCCCGCGGCCCGGGGCCGGGGCGTGGGCATCCCGGAGGACCCCGCCCCGGCTCGGCCCGCGGCCGCCGCCCCTCCCCGGGGACCCCTCAGTCCCACGGCCCGGTCCGGTCCCGGCGTCCGGCCGGTCCATCGCCGGCTGTCGGTGTCCATCTCCCTAAAGCCTCGGGCCCACCCCGGAGCCAAGCCTCCGACCACCTCCTCACCCTGCCGAGTGTTTCCCGCCCTGGCCCGCTCCCCCTTGGACTCACGGGCCAGCGGCCGGAAGCCGGCCGCCCCTCCGGGACCCCTCATCGGCCACCCCGACCTCGCCGCGCCCGCATCGTGTCCCCGCTCGTCCCCGCCCCTCCTCATCCGCACCCCACTCTTTCCCTCTGCTTCTGGGGGCCCCCGCCCGGTCCCCTCTGTGACGGCGACCACCCCACGGGGGGCAGGACGGGGTTCTGGGGCGTCGGCGGCACACTCACCTCCACCTTGTACTTCTTGCGGGCCTTGGCCACGTTCACGGCCAGGTGAGCCACCATGATGAAGCTGGCGGCCCCGGTGAGGACCACGAGGCCATATTCTTTAGAGAGGACCCCCATCCCAGCCCTGGGGGGAAGAGGAGAAGAAACGACGCGTCGGGGCGGGGGCTCGGCGGACCCGACGCCCCAGTTTTGTCGCCCGCTCTCACGCCGGCCGGCCTATTTGGCCCTCGCGGTCTCCCTGGGAGGGAGGGAAGGGGAGCGGGGATCTTAACTGCCCATTTTACAGATGAGGAAACTGAGGCTCAGAGAGAGGTCGGGTGACTCGTCCGGGCCCTGGTCTCCCACCACGGGGGCTCACGGGCTAAGTAGGAGGGAGGAGAGCGTAGCCTAGTGGAAATACCCTGGACCTGGGAGTCAGAGGACTTGGGTTCTAATTCCAGCTCCGCCCTTTGCCCGCCGGGTGATCTTGGACAAGCCGTTTCTCCGTGCCTCGGTTACCACATCTGCATAGTGGGGGATTAAGATGCCGGGCCCCATGTGGGGCCCAGTCCAACCCCGTTATCTTCTATCTACCCCGGCGCTTAGTACAGTGCCTGGCAAATATTAAGTGCTTAATAAATACCAAAAAAAACCCGCTCCACGCAACACCAGGTTCTGAAACCCCTTTTTGCCTACGAGGGAACTGAGGCACAGAGAAGTGACGCGACTTACCCGACTCTGCCCCTTGTCAGCTGTGTGACTGTGGGCGAGTCACTTCACTTCTCTGTGCCTCAGTTCCCTCATCTGTAAAATGGGGATGAAGACTGGGAGCCTCACGTGGGACAACCTCATTCCCTTGTATCTACCCCAGCGCTTAGAACAGTGCACGTAGTAAGCGCTTAACAAATACCAATATTATTATTACCCAAGGTCACACAGCAGGTACATGGCAGAGCCAGGATTAGAACCCAGGTCCCCCGACTCCCAGGCCCTTTCTACAAGACCGCGCTGTTTCTTGTAAAGAGAATCCCACCGGGCTTCGGCGGTACTGAGCTCGTCATGGCGACGGTCACCATGGCAACGGGAAGCGGGTCAGCTCCCGGTGAGGTGGAGCTGCTGTTGGGAATAACCTCCTGGGTGCCGGACGGGGGAGTTTGGGGAAATGCAACGGGGAGAGATGCGCGGGCACTCCGACTCCGTCATCTGTCTGCCGTGAGACCCCGGGCAAGTCACCGAACTTCTCTGGGCCTCAGCGACCTCATCTGTAAAATGGGGATGGAGCGTGTGAGCTCCTCGCGGGACAGGGACCGGGTCCCACCTGATTGGTTTGGATCTACCCCAGCGCTTCAAGCAGTGCCTGACACATAGTAAGCGCTTGATAAATATCACTATTATTATTCACAGAAAATAAAGCCACAGAAGCGACCAGGGCTCAGTCAATCGATCCATCAATCGATGGAATTTATTGAGCATGTACTATGAGCAGAGCACTGTACTAAGCGCGTAGGGAGAGGACGATACAACAGGATTTAGCAGACACATTCCCTGCCCGTAAAGAGCTTACGGTCTGGAGGGGGAGACGGAAATTAATATAATAATGATGATGATGATGATGGTATTTGTTAAGTGCTTAGAACAGTGCTCGGCACATAGTAAGCGCTTAACAAATACCAACATTATTATTATTAAGTATTACTATGTGTCGAGCACTGCTCTAAGCGCTGGGGGAGATATAAGCTAATCAGGTCGGACCCAGTCCCCGTCCCACGTGGGGCTCACGCTCTTAATCCCCGTTTTACGGATGAGGGAACTGAGGCCCAGAGAAGTGAAGTCACTTGCCCAAGGTCGCACAGCAGACGAGGGGCAGATCGGGCATTAGAACCCAGGTCCTTCTGTGCCTCAGTTCCCTCATCTGTGAAATGGGGATTCAAAACGTAGACCGGGAAGCCCCACACGAAACAGGGACCGTGTCCAACCCGATGACCTCGTATTTACCCTAGTGGTTAGCACGGTGCCTGGCCCGTTGTACAGGCCTAAGTACCACAGTTATTATTATCATTGTGATTAATAATTCCAGCCCAGAAACCACCTCGTGCCCACGCCTCTTGAGAGCAAGAGGCCCCCAGTTGGACCGCAGAGCGAGTGGCTATGTATTGAGCACCCACTGGGGGCAGGGCGCTATACTGAGCGCTTGGGAAGTAAGTGATCCGTGGTCCACCCCCGCCCAGGGAGCTTCCGCTCTAATGGGGGAGATGGGTCTGCCCATCCTAGAAGGCCTGCTGACCTGGGTTCTCTCTCTGTCTCTCTCCATCTCTGTCTCAACACCCCCACCCACCCCTGGAACATCTGGATTTCGATTAGGGCCGGAGTCAGTTCGCCGTCGGGAGGGCAGAGATAAAGAGCGGGCTCGGCCGGAGCCGATCCCCTTCTATCTGCCGCGGCGCTGGGCACAGCGCTTTGGCATCCAGAGAGCTCATAACCCCCTCCAACAGATAAACCCCTAGGACTCGGCCGGGGCCAGCCCGCTCAGCCTGCCCCGGGCCTCGCATTCGGGTCCCATCTGCCATTTCCCCTTCATCGGGTTGCCGACGGGGCCACACGCTGGCCCGGGGGCAGGATGGGGTGAAGCCGCGTGGCTCAGTGGAAAGAGCCCGGGCTTTGGAGTCAGAGGTCATGGGGTCGAATCCCGGCTCTGCCACCTGTCAGCTGTGTGACTGTGGGCGAGTCACTTCACTTCTCAGTGCCTCGGTTCCCTCATCTGTAAAATGGGGATGAAGACCGTGAGCCCCACGTGGGACAACCTGATTCCCCTGTGTCTACCCCAGCGCTTAGAACGGTGCTCGGCACATAGTAAGCGCTTAACCAAATACCAACATTTTTTTTTTTCTCACTGGACCGTCCTCCCCCGGGGGCTCAGTTCAGCCTTCCGAACACGATAGGCGCCCGATCCGTTTCAGCCGGGCCCCTTTAATAAGTAATTAGCGTCCCCGCTGCCATTTTGAGGTGGGATCATCCGGTGGGAGCCGCCGGGAGCGGGCGGGATTGGGGGCTGTCGTTTGCTCCGGAAACGGCGACCTTCCGGGCCCAAGCTGCTGCCGATTCGAGGCCCGCTTCGCACCGAGCGCTGGGCCAAGCACTGGGGGCGATGCACGTTCCAGACGGGAGAGTGGAAGGGCATCAGATGGAAATTATCTCTGCGTTAGTGGGACGAGCAGCGTGCCCTCGTGGTTAGAGCCCGGCAGGCGGAAGGACCTGGGTTCCAATTCCGGCTCCGTGACCGCGGGCAAGTCACTCCACTGGGCCTTCGTTACCTCATTTGTAAAATGGGGATTAAGACCGAGCCCGATGTGGGACGGGGACCGTATCCAACCCGATTTGCTTGTATTCACCCCAGGGCCTGGCACATAGTAAGCGCTTAACAAACACCATTATTATTATTATTATTATTATTATTCTCACACCCAGCACTTGGAGTGCCTGGCACATAATAAGTGCTTAACAGCACGAGAAGCAGCCTGGCCTACTTCGACAGAGCCCGGGCCCGGGAGGCAGAAGGACCTGGGTTCTAACTCCGGCTCTGCCATTTGTCGGCCGGGCGATCTTGGGCGAGTCACTTCACTTCCCTGGGCCTCAGTGACCTCATCTGTAAGATGGGGATTAAGACCGTGGGCCCCACGATGGACAGGGACCGTGTCCAACCCGATTTGCTCGAATGAGCCCCGGCCCTTAGTGCAGTGGCTGGCACAAAGTAATTGCTTAACAAAAACCGCAAGTGTTATTGACAGATACCAGGAAAATCAAAAAAGGGTGAGGCTGAGGAGAGAGAAGAAGGAGTGAGTCACGGGTCCCTCCGGCCTCGGGGACTGGGAGGGGCTCCCGAGGTTGGCGACGCACGGGTTCACCCTGCCAGGGGAGAAGCAGCATGGCCACGTGGCCTGGGTTCCAATTCCACCACTTGCCCGCACTTCCCTGTGCTTCGCTTCCCTGAGCTAGAAAATGGGGATTCAACCCCTTTTCTCCCTCCTACTTCATCCGCAGGCCCCTTGTGGGACAGGGCGTCCGACGGAACTGACCTGTATCTACCCCAGCGCTTAGAACGGGGTTCGGCACATAGTAAGCGCTTAACGCATACCATAAAAAAAAGAGGAAAAAAAAGACAGTGGCTGTTCCCCCTCAGGTCCTGCCCCATTTTGGTGGGGAGAATCACCAGAGAACACGCTCGTACACGCACGTGTACACACAGATTGGCAACGGGGTGAGAGGCAAAGGAGAGGTTGCTCCCTTTGAACTCCCCCTCACCAACAAGAATTGCCCGGCTTTGGGCCGGCGGGTTAAAAAAACAACTGGAAAACTAGTGGACTGTCTCTGAGAATGACCCCGCCGGACATTCCACCCAGAGGTCCTGTATTTATGGATTTTTTTTTTTAAATGGTATTGGTTAAGCAGTTACCACGAGTCAACCATTATTCTAAGCGCTGGGGTAGGTACAAGTTCATTAGGTGGGATACAGTCCCTGTCCCTCCTGGGGCTCACAGTCCAAGAAGGAGGGAGAAGGGATACGGGGGAATCCCCATTTTACAGTTGAGGAAACTGAGGCACAGAGCAATCAAGTGACATTTTGTTTCAGTATTGCTAAGCACTTACTACGTACTAGGCACTTACCAAGCGCCGGGATAAGAGACAAGTTTAATCGGGTCGGACACGGTTACACTTCATCTCAACTGTACTTGTTGTGGGCAGGGAACGTGTCTGTTCTACTGTCCTCTCCCAAGCGCTCAGTACAGTGCTCTGCACGCAGGAAGCGCTCAATAAATACGATCGGCCGACTGACCCAATCCACGTCCCGCGTGGGACGCACAGATTGAATCCCCATTTTACAGATGAGGGAGCTGAGGCCCAGAGAAGCAGTGACTTGCCCACGGTCACACGGCAGACAAGCGGCAGGGTCAGGATTAGAACCCAGGCCCGGGCTCTTTCCACTAGGCCACGCTGCTTCTAAAGGAAACCGAAATTTTAAAAAGCCGTCGCTGCCGACTGTGGATTTCTCTCCACTCTATTTCCCTCCTCCACCCACCACTTGTCGGCTGTGTGACCTGGGGCAAGTCACGTCACTTCTCTGGGCCTCGTTACCTCCTCTGGGAAATGGGGATTAAATCCACCTCTCTCCTTCCTGGACTGCGAGCCCCATGTGGGTCAAGGACTGTGTCCAACACCCGATTAACTCGTATCTGCCCCAGGGCTCAGTACAGTGCCTGGCACATAGTAAGCGCTTAATGAACACGGCCCTTATGATCATCGCCTTATATCTACTCCAGTGCTGAGAGGAATGCTCGGCACATGGCAAATGCTGCACAGATACCAATAGGAAAAAAACCTTCAGACTGTCATGCGAATGAGTAGTCTGTAATAATAATAATAATAATAATAATAATAATGATAATCGTATTAAGCGCTTACTACATGCCAGGCGCCGTAAAGTGGGACCTCCAGGTTTGATTTATGGCTCTTGGGAGATAGAATAAGAATCTATTACCAACGACTGGTCTCTGTTTCCTCACATCTAGAAGGAGCGGGCCACGGAGGCGCCTTCTTACCCCAGAACCAGCGTGGCCTAGTGGGTAGAGCCCGGGGCCTGGGTTCCAATCCCGCTCCGCCCCTTGTCGGCTGCGTGACCTTGGGCAAGTCGCTTCCCTGGGCCTCGGTTCCCACAGCTGTAAAATGGGGACGAAGGCCGTGAGCCCCTCGTGGGACGGGGCCTGTGCCCACCCCGATGATCTCGTCTCGACCCCGGCGCTCAGTGCAGTGCCTGGCACCTAGGCAGTGCCTCACAAACACCATTAACCAGAGGAGAAGACGACGCAAGAGGGAGAGCAAACACCACCCGTGTGGAAGGACACCACGGGCCCACGCGCAACCGGTCTGCACGCACGGTGGGGTGGCCGAAACCCCGGGCCTGGGGGTCCGAAGGTCATGGGTTCTAATCTCCCTTCTGCCACCCGTCTGCTGGGTGACCTTGGGCAAAGTACTGGGTTTCGATGGGCCTCGGTTCCCTCAACTGAAAAATGGGGCCGGAGACCGTGAGCCCCACGCGGGGCAAGGGACTGAATCCCACCCGATCGGCTTGGATCCGATCGCTCAGAACGGGGCCTGGCACATAGTGAGCGCTTAATAGATACCACGCATTATTACTATTAACTGGGGGAGGGGGAACAATAAGAAACCGAAAGCAGGCGGGCATCATGAGATGCTTCCTAAAAGAGAGCAGGGAGGGGAGGCGGCTGATTTTGAAGGGGTTTTGTGAGGGTGGGCAGGACTGGGCAGGGCAGGGCAGGACTGGGTGGGGCAGGACTGGGCAGGGCAGGGCAGGGCAGGGCCCTTTTTGCCAATGTTACATGAGGGGGTACTGCATTGCTTGCTCAGTTTGTGTGGAAGGAGGAGATGGGTTTTCTGGGCATTTTGGGGGCTTTATTTTGCGTGTGGGCCGTTATTTTTCCCAGGGCGTGTTTGGGGCCCTCCCCGCTCCCAGGCTCCTTAGGCTCCGGGCCTGGGCCCTGTCCTGCCCTCTCCTGCCCTGCCCTGCGGAGGGGCTCCGGGAGGGGCTGGCACGGGGGGCACGGGGGCAGGGAAGCCCTAGGAGGGGCTGGCAGGGGGGCAGAGGTTGGGGGAGGTTGCCAGGGGGCGAGGGAGCAGGGGCTCCGGGAGGGGCTGGCACCGGGGAAGAGGGGCAGGGGGCAGAGGGTTCAGGGGGAGGTTGCCGGGGGGCACGGTAGCCCCTGGCATCGGGGTCAGGGGGCGGGGGGCGAGGCCCAGCTCGGGTGACCTTGATGGGGGCAGGACCGGGGCTGGGGCGGACACTTACCCGCTGGCTGGCGGCCCGGAACCCTCTGCCCCCTCTTCTGCCCCCTCTTCTGCCCCCTCTTCTGCCCCTGTCTCTGTCCTTGCGGCCTCTGTCTCTGCAGCCTCTGTCTCCCCTCCCTCCCCTGTCTCTGGCTCCGTCGTCTCTGGCTGCGGCCGACGCCCACCCACCCGCAAACCCCGCCCCCTCCCCAGCCACGTCTCCTCCTCCTCCTCCTCCTCTTCCTCCTCCTCCTCCCCATCCTCAGCTGACTGTTGCTCAAGCCCTGTCCTAAGCGCTGGGGCAGATACCCGTTCGGCAGGTTGCCCCACGTGGGGCTCCCGGCCTTCACCCCCACTGTGCAGAGGGAGGCCCAGAGAAGTGAAGGGACCTGCCCAAGATCACCCGGCTGACAAGTGGGATTAGAACCCACGACCTCTGGCTCCCAAGCCCGGGCTCTTTCCACTGAGCCATATGTCTTCATTCATTCATTAATGTTGGTATTTGTTAAGCGCTTACTATGTGCCGAGCACCCTTCTAAGCGCTGGGGGAGATACAGGGTCATCAGGTCGCCCCACGCGAGGCTCACAGTGAATCCCCATTTTCCAGATGAGGTCACTGAGGCACAGAGAAGTGAAGTGACTCGCCCACAGTCACACTGCTGACAAGTGGCAGAGCCGGGATTCGAACTCGTGACCACCTCTGACTCCCAAGCCCCGGCTCTTTCCACCGAGCCATGCTGCTTCTATATTTCTATATCTAATAGATCTATATATTAATTGATCGGACTTATTGAGCGCTTACTGTGTGCACAGCACTCTACTAAGCCCTTATATAGATTATCTCTAAATATAATCACTATATAGATTATAGATTAGATTATATCGAATATATGTATATTGTGTATATAGCTACGATTCTATTTACTTTGATGGTATTGATACCTGGCTACTCCTTTTGTCTTAGACCATGAGCTTTTTCTTGGACAGGGACGGTCTCTCTCTGTTGCCGACTTGTACTTTCCAAACGCTTAGTACAGTCCTCTGCACACAGTAAGCGCTCAATAAATACGATTGAATAAATGAACTCACGTCGATCTGACTCCCAGGCCTGGGCTCTTTCCACTAGGCTACTCTGCTTTTCGTGGCCTACAACAGGACAGAGTTAGTAGGCCTGTATCCCCTCAGCGCTTAGTACAGTGTCTGGCACCTAGTAAGCACTTAACAAATACCAGAATTATTATTATTATTATTATTATTTTATCCGCCCAGGATACCCCTGGGAGCTCTCGGGATTGTCTCTCTTTATTGCTGAATTGTACTTTCCAAGAGCTTAGTTCAGTGCTCCGCACACAGTAAGCGCTCAATAAATACTATTGAATGAAAGAATGAATGAACCCACGTCCTCTCTGACTCCCAGACCTGGGCTCTTTCCACTAGGCCACTCTGCTTTTCGTGGTCTACAACAGGACAGAGTTGGTAGACCTGTATCCACTTCGGCGCTTAGTACAGTGCCTGGCACCTAGTAAGTGCTTACCAAACACCAGAATTATTATTATTATTAGAAATCACCCAGGTGCCCCAGGGAGCTCTCGGGATTGTCTCTATTGCTGAACTGTACTTTCCAAACGTTTAGTACAGTGCTCTGCATGCAGTAAGTGCTCGATAAATATGATTGAATAAGTGAACCCACGTCAACTGACTCCCAGGCCCGGGCTCTTTCCACTAGGCCACGTGGCTTTTCGTGGCCTACAACAGGACAGAGTTGGTAGACCTGTATCCCCTTCATCGCTTAGTACAGTGCCTGGCACCTAGTAAGTGCTTAAAAAACACCAGAATTATTATTATTAGAAATCACACAGGATACCCCAGGGAGCTCTCGGGATTGTCTCTATTGCTGAATTGTACTTTCCAAGCGTTTAGTTCAGTGCTCTGTACACAGTAAGCGCTCAATAAATACTATTGAATAAATGAATGAACCCACATCCTCAGTCTCCCAGGTCTGGGCTCTCTTCACTAGGCTACTCTGCTTTTCGTGGTCTACAACAGGACAGAGTTGGTAGACCTGTATCCCCTTCAGCGCTTAGTACAGTACCTGGTACCTAGTAAGCGCTTAACAAACACCAGAATTATTATTATTATTAGAAATCACACAGGGAGCTCTCGGGATTGTCTCTCTTTATTGCTGAATTGTACTTTCCAAGCGCTTAGTTCAGTGCCCTGCACTCAGTAAGCGCTCAATGAATGAATGAATGAATGAAGGAAGGAAGGAATGAATGAATGAAGGCGCCCCACCCCTCGTTCCTCCCACGGCCGACAGGGGGCGGCCATCCTAGACGCCACTGCCCATGCGCGAACAAGATGGCGGCGCCCACGTGTTTCCCCCCCCCCACGGCGGCGCGCTCTCTTGCGCCCTCCCGTGGCGAGGAGGGTGTACGGCGGCGCCTCGACGACGGCGGGGGTTCCGTGGCTCCTCCTCGCCCTCTGGTGGACGAAAGTCGAATAATCATCATCATAATAACGATGGCGTTTGTTGAGCGCCTACTATGTGCCAAACACTCTTCTAAGCGCTGAAAAATCATGATGGTATTTTGTTAAGCGCTTCCTATGTGCCAAGCACTCTTCTAAGCGCTGAAAAATCATGATGGCATTTTGCTAAGCGCTTACTATGTGCCAAGCACTCTTCTAAGCGCTGAGAAATCATGATGGTATTTTGTTAAGCGCTTCCTATGTGCCAAGCACTCTTCTAAGAGCTGAAAAATCATGATGGCATTTTGTTAAGCGCTTCCTATGTGCCAAGCACTCTTCTGAGCGCTGAAAAATCATGATGGTATTTTGTTAAGCGCTTCCTATGTGCCAAGAAGTCTTCTAAGCGCTGGGATAATAATAATAATGTTGGTATTTGTTAAGCGCTTACTATATGCTGAACACTGTTCTAAGCGCTGGGGGAGATTCAGGGTCATCAGGTTGTCCCACGTGAGGCTCACAGACTTAATCCCCATTTTACAAATGAGGTCACTGAGGCCCAGAGAAAAGTGAAGTGACTTGCCCACAATCACACAGCTGACAAGTTGCAGAGGCGGGATTCGAACCCAGACCTCCGACTCCCAAGCCCGCGCTTTTTCCACTGAGCCACACTGCTTCAAGATACCAGGTTGCCAGGATGTCCCCCGTGGGGCTCGCAGATTCATCCCCATTTTCAGATGAGGTCACTGAGGCCCAGAGAAGAGGAGTGACTCGCCCCAAGTCACACAGCTGACAAGTGGCGGAGCCGGGATTAGAACCCGCAACCTCTGACTCCCAAGCCCGGGCTCTTTCTGAGGTCACTCCTGGGCCTCCTTAGTTAGTGGTAGGGAGAGGGGCTGGATTTCTCTACCCCCCCCCCAACCCTCTTGAGGGAAAATTTGGGGTCGAGGGGGTCCCCCCCTTTCCCAGCCCCGGGGAACCCACGAGCCCCCTTGAGGGAGGGGAGCCGGTGCCATGGCACCCTTCAAACCTCGGCCTGGACAAAAAGAAGCATCACAAAATCGGTATTTGTTTAAATTACAATAAGTAATTATATCCGTTAAGCGCTTACTATGTGCCGAGCGCTGTTCTAAGCACTGGGGTAGATACAAGGTGATCGGGTTGCCCCACGTGGGGTTCACAGTCTTCATCCCCATTTGACAGTTGAGGTCACTGAGGCACAGAGAGGTTGAGTGGCTTGCCCAAGGTCGCACAGCAGACAAGTGGCGGAGGCGGGATTGGAACCCACGTCCTCTGACTCCCAAGCCCGGGCTCTTCTTCTCTTTAGCGCTTAATAATTACCGTCTGGCCTTCGAGGGCCCTGGCTTCCCTCGCCACCTCCTCCTCCCCGACCCCAGTTCGAAGACTTCCGAAACCCGCCGGCGTCCCTCTGCCTCCCCTTCCTTAATAGCGTTAATTAAACGGAGCTTATAATAATACCAATTATGGTATTCGTTAAGCGCCTACTCTGTGCCAGACACCGTACCAAGCGCCGGGGTGGATACAAACAAATCAGGTTGGACGCGGTCCCTGTCGCACACGGGACTCGCGGTCTCAATCTCCATTTTACAGATGAGGTGACCGAGGCCCAGAGAAGCGACTCGCCCAAGGTCACACAGCGGGCTTCTTAGGCACTAAACTGTGCCCCAAGCCCTGTGCAAAGCATGGGGTAGATTCCAGGTAACCGGACCAGACACGGTCCCCGTCCCACGAGGGACTCACGGTCCCAGAAGGAAGGCGCGCAAGTCTTCCCCGTCGTGTGCCGAGTAGGAAGCTGTGGCCAAAAATGCTAAATGGCTTGTCCGAGGTCTCAGAGCGGAAGGAGAATCTAGAATGCCGTGCTCTCTACTGATGCCCTGTTTTGAGTCTAGCAACCTCCTCCTCCCTATCTCTATCTTCCCCTTCTTTCTCCTCCTCCTCATCTCTATCTGCCTTTTCTTCCTACTCCTCCAGCATGCAGAAAAGTGCTTGGCACATAGTAAGCGCTTAACAAATACCATCATCATCCTTATTAATCTCTATCTTCCTCTTCTTCCTCCTCCTCACCTCTATTTCCCTCTTTTTCCTCCTCCTCTTCCTCCCTATCTCTATCTTCCTCTTCTTTCTCTTTCTCCTCATCTCTATTTCCCTCTTCTTCCTTCTTCTCCCTCCTCCTCCTCCCCCATCTCCACCTTCCTCCTCCTCCACCTCCCCCTTTGTCCCTAAGAGAGCCCCCCGGCCCAAGCCCGGAGCCCCCCAGCCCACGAGCTGGGCCCCCGGCCTCCTCCGCGCCACCCCCGTGGCGTCAATGCCGGGGGCTCTTCCCATTAAGGCGGAGGTGCCCTCGCCCCCCGGCAGCAAAGATCACCTTGCAGAAACCCGACGAGGGTCATGAATACTTCAGCGGGCCGTATGTGTGTACGTGTGCGTGTCGGCGTGCGTTTGTGTGTCCGTCTCCGCCCGGAGTCCCAGCAGCCCAGAGGGACCGGACGATTCCCCTTCTGGGCACCGGGCGTGTGCCAGGGGCCGACGGGCTCGGGTGCCTTGCCAGTCCTGTTGTGTTACCCGAGCATGGGAGTAATAATAATGTCGGTATTGGTTAAGCGCTTACTATATAATAATGTTGGTATTTGTTAAGCGCTTACTATGTGCCGAGCACTGTTCTAAGCGCTGGGGTAGATGCGGGGTAATCGGGTTGTCCCACGTGAGGCTCCCAGTTAATCCCCATTTTACAGATGAGGTCACTGAGGCCCAGAGAAGTGAAGTGACTCGCCCACAGTCACACAGCTGCCAAGTGGCAGAGCCGGGAGTCGAACCCATGACCTCTGACTCCGAAGCCCAGGCTCTTTCCACTGAGCCATGCTGCTTCTACTATATGCAGAACACTGTTCTAAGCGCTGGGGTAGATACAGGGTAATCGTCCCACGCGAGGCTCACAGTTAATCCCCATTTTACAGATGAGGGAACTGAGGCACCGAGAAGTGAAGTGACTTGCCCCCCCCCGCCCCGCCAGCTTTGTACTTTCTTTTTACTCTTGCTTCCTCTCGTCTCCCGCTTCTAGGCCGTGAGCCCGCTGTCAGGTAGGGATGGTCTCTATCCGTTGCCCAGTTGGACTTTCCAAGCGCTTAGTACAGTGCTCTGCACACCGTAAGCGCTCAACAAATACTATCGAACGAATGAATGAAATTCTAGTGCCTCTCCACGGCTAAACCGGAGTCTGCTTACTCCACTGGACTCTCCCAAGCGCTCTGCCTCTTGTCAGCTGTGTGACTGTGGGCGAGTCACTTCACTTCTCTGTGCCTCAGTTCCCTCATCTGTAAAATGGGGATTAACTGGGAGCCTCCCGTGGGACCATCTCATTACCCTGTCTCTCCCCCAGCGCTTAGAACAGTGCTCTGCACATAGTAAGCGCTTAACAGATACCGACATTATTATTATCACTCTGCACCCAGAAGACTGTCAGCTCCTCGACAGCAGGGATTGTGGATACTTACTCTTTCGGGTGTATTTAGCGAGCACTTCCCGGACGCAGAGCACTGTACTGAGCCCTTGGGGGAGAGGACAACACAACGATAGACACAGTCCCCGCCGAAGCGCTCAGTACAGTGCTCCGCATCCGCTAGGGATCGTGTCTACTCGCTCCATTGGACTCTTCCAGGCGCCGTTAGCTCCTTGAGGGAAAAGGGTTGTGCCGTCTCTATTTTTCTCTCCGAAGCACTCAGGCCGGCGCTCCTCACCGAGAAGGTCCAGTGCTTCGCAGAGTAAGCGTTGGATAGATACTCCTAACCGATCCTCGCTGCCCCCTCTCCCCTCCCCTACCCCCAACCCCTCCAAGAATCCCCCCTTTTCCTCCCACCGTCCTAAAATCCCTCCCAGCCTTCCCCGAGGGAATGGCCGATCCAGCGTGGCCCAGCGGAAAGAGCCCGGGCCTGGGGGGTGGAGAGGGTCCGGCCGGGCCCCTCGCCTGCCGAGGGACCCTGGGCCAGTCGTTTAACCTCTCCGTCGCCCATTTCCTCACCTGTAAGTCGCGTCCGGGAGGCCGAGGCTAAGCTCGGCTCGGATTGCGGTCGGCCCGGGTTCTCGGGGGGCTGGCCGGCGTCGGGGGACCCTGAAAGCCACCCTGGCCTTGGGCCGGGAGGGGGACCCGGACGCTTCCCGCCTCTGTCCGGAGATGGAGAGGAGGCTACGCCGGAAGCTCTGTGGGGACGGGGAGCGGGCCTGTTAACTCTACTGTGCTCTCTCTCCGGCTCGCAGGGTAGACCCTTAAGGGCAGGGATTGTGCTCAGTACAGTGCTCTGCACACAGTAGACCGAGAGCCCCTCCAGGACAGGGATCTGGCCCACTAACTACTGCGCTCTCCCAATCGCTCGGTACAGTGCTCTGCACTCAGCAGACTGGAAGCTTCTCGAGGGCGGGGGATGGCGCCCACTATCTATCGCGCTCTCCCAGGCGCTTAGTACAGTGCTCTGCACTCCGCAGATTGGAAGCGCCTCGGGTCTGCCGAATCGATGCCCTCCCCAATGCTCATTCTAGCGGCTCCCCACGTAGGTGTTCAATACGTATTTACGGTATCGAAGCGCTCACTGTGCGCTTACTGTCATAGGTACTGGGGTAGATACAAGCTAAGCAGGTTGGACACGATCCACGGGGTATTTGCTAAGCACCTAGTTTGTGCCGAGCGCCGTTCTAAGCCCCGGGGCGGATACGAGCCGATCGGACCCAGTCCCTGTCCCATGTGGAGCTCGCTGCCTTCATCCCCATTTCCCAGATGGGGGCACCGAGGCCCAGAGGGGTGAAGTGACCCACCCGAAGTCCCACGGTGGGCGAGCGGGCTAGAACCCAGGTCTACCCTCCACCCTCTAGGCCGCCCCGCTCATCTACTAAACGCCGGCGGAGGCGGGGGGAGAGCGGAGCGGGAGTCGGGACCCCCGAGGTGGGGAGGTCGGTGTATTTCTCCGAAAGAGGGACCACCGCCGGGTGGACTAGACCGCGTTCTGAGCGAGGGCGTGGGGGTCGGCCTGCCCCGCGCCGGGGAGGAGCTGAGCAGGCCCGGGGTCGACGGCGTCCTCGCGGTCGTCGTCGTCGTCCTCGGTCTTGCGGGTCACGCTCTCGTAGAGCACGGCGCAGGCCCCGGTGAGCCAGGCCACCGCCGTGCCCGCCGAGAAGATGCAGAAGCCGATGAGCAGCAGGAAGGCGTAGTCCAGCCGGTCCAGGTGGGTGAGGCACATGTAGCGGAGGGGGTTGCCCACTTGGGTCAGGGGCCAGCCCTCCAGCTCGTCCGGACTCCGGCACGTGGCGTTCTGCTCGTCTGCGGGACACGGCCACAGCGCCCGCTCAATGGGCTACCGGACTCAGAACGGTGCCCGGCACGCGGCGAGCGCTCGATAAATACGATCGAAAGGAGCGAATGAATAAGGAGGGCACGGGAGGGCGGTCCTACAGCGTCACCGAGCTCGTCGAGGGCTGGGAACGCCTCTGTTTGTCGTTCCGTTGGACTCTCCCGAGCGCTCGCTACAGTGCTCGGCACGCGGTGAGCGCTCAATAAATACGACCAAATGAATGAATAAGGAAGGCTCCAGGGCAAGAGGCCTCCGGTGTCACCAAGCTCACTGGGAGCGGGGGATGTGTTTATTGCTCTACTGGACCCTCCCAAGCGTTTAATACAGAGCTCGGCACACAGTAAGCGCTCAGTCAATACGACTGACCGATCGCATGGTATCGGTGGCGGGGAGGGCGTTTGTCCGGTGCTTACTCTGGGCTGAGCGCTCTGCTGGGCGCCGGGATAGATACAATACAATCGTCACAATTGTTGGGTAAGGGGTCGTCTCTACGTGTTGCCCAAGTATACTTTCCAAGCGCTTAGTACAGTGCTCTGCACAGAGTGAGCGCTCAATAAATACGACCGAATGAGTGAATATTTGTCATTGACGACGTGATCACATAATGACGATGATAATAACGATAATAATAGTTAAGCACTTAGTAGGGGTCGAGCACTGGATTAGGTTCAGGAGTGGATATAATAATAATCAGTCAGTGGTATTGAGCGCTTATTATGTGCGGAACACTGTTCTAAGCACTTGGGAGTGTCCAACACAAGACTTAGCAGGTTCCCTGCCCGTAAAGTACTATTTAAGCGCTTATGTGCCGAGCATTGTGTTAAACCCTGCGGCAGATGCAGCATCATCAAATAATAAGAAGAATAATCATAGTGATGGTGGTATTTCCTCAGGCATTTAATAAAGACTAAGCACAATATTCGGTGTGGGGGTAAACACAACGCGATCACATTCGAGAAGCAGGGTAGCCCAGTGGATCGGGCACAGGCCTGTAAGTCAGAAGGACCTGGGTTCTAATACTGACTCTGCCACTTCTCTGCCGTGTGACCTTGGACGAGTCGCTTCACTTCTCGGGGCCTCGGTTCCCTCATCTGCAAAATGGGGATTGAGACTGCGAGTCCTATGTGGGACAGGGACTGTGTCCAACCTGATTAACCTGGATCACTCCCAGCGCTTAGTACAGTACACTGTAAGCGCTGAACAAATACCATTAAAAAAAAAATAACACTAGTGCGGGCGGAGAGAGCCGGGGCTGGGAGGCGGGAGACCTGGGTTTCTGCCCCTGGCCTGCCGTGTGACCCACTGGGGCTCAGTTTTCTCCTCTGTTAAGCTGGATGGGGACCAGGGATGTTGTCCCGATCGGAAAGCCTTGTTTCCACCCCAGCGCTCGGCGCATAGTGAGCGGTTAATAGATGCCATAACTAAGTCCTGCAGGCCGGGAGTCTCCCGAGGTAACTCGGCAGTCTCCTTCCAGACGCCCTCCGAGTCACGACAACGCTCGGGAGCGTAAAGGACACGTCGTCTCCCCCATCTGCTCCGAGCACGGGGCCGCGGCGCTGAGGTGACGTCTACCTCGGGCCTCCGCCGTCACCTCGACGGCTAACGGGGCCGCCGTGGACCCGGTCCAGACCCCGTGGCGTTCGGGGACTCGCGGGACCTTCCAGGATGCCGGGAAAACTCAACCGAGCAAGCTCAGTTCATCCTCAATTCGGGGTCCCGGGGATTTGGGGATTTGGGGCTCAGAATGTGGGGAGATTCCACAGAACGCGTTCAGTTTGGGACCCGGGGCATTCTAGGATTTGTAGTCCATTACATCCCAGGCTGCTGGGAAACTCAATTAAGCCTGCTCAGTTCATCCTCAATCCGGAGTCCCTGGAGTTCTGGGATTTATCCCCCGGAAGGTGGGGCAGTTCAACTGAACCTAATAATGATGATTACTCTCTGTGCCTCAGCTCCCTCGTCTGTAAAAAGCGCTTAACAAATACCATAATTACCATTATTCTCCATACCTCATTTCCCTCATCTGTAAAATGGGGATTAAGACCGTGAGCCCCATGTGGGACGGGGACTGTGTCCAATCTGATGATCTTGTATCTACCCCGGTGCTTAGTGTGGTGCCCGGCACGTAGTAAGAGCTTAAGAAATACCATAATTATCATTCTCCGCGCCTCAGTTCTCTCATCTGTAAAATGGGGATTGAGGTGTGGGACATGAACCGTGTCTAACTCGATGAGCTTGAATCTACCCCAGTGCCCGGCACATAGAAAGCGCTTAACGAATACCATAATTATTATTCTCCGTGCCTCAGTTCTCTCATCTGTAAAATGGAGATTAAGGTATGGGACATGGACTGCATCCATCCCGATGAGCTGGAATCTACCCCAGTGCCCGGCACGTAGAAAGCGCTTAACAGATACCATAATTTTTATTCTCCGCGCCTCAGTTCCCTCATCTGTAAAATGAGGATTAGGAGGTAGGACGTGGACCGCGTCCAACACGATGAGCTTGTCCTTCCCCAGTGCATGGCACGTAGTAAGCGCCTGACAAATGCCATTTAATAAATAAAAGAGGAGAGAGAGGGAGATCACAGGTCCTTCCCGTCTCTTACCTGGGTAGCTGATGTGAGTCACCAGCAAATAGATGGTGAAGCCCAAGAGGTTACATCTGCAGATCCAGGGGTTCCCGCCAAGGCGCAGGGAGCGGAGGCTGGGGACCTGGCTGACGGTCAGGGCGTCCAGGAAGGTCAGGCCCGTGCTGCTCAAGTCCAGCTGCCTCAGGGACGTGGTGTTGGC
Organism: Ornithorhynchus anatinus; assembly: GCF_004115215.2. Lineage (NCBI taxonomy): Eukaryota > Metazoa > Chordata > Mammalia > Monotremata > Ornithorhynchidae > Ornithorhynchus > Ornithorhynchus anatinus. The sequence goes on along the minus strand of NC_041743.1, from coordinate 2,930,797 downwards.
GAAAGCGTCGCGCGGGATGGAGGCCAGCTGGGGGTTGTGGGACAGGTCGAGGACCATGAGGGCCCCGAGCGAGGAGAAGCTCTCGGCGGACAGCGAGCTCAGGTTGTTGAAGCTGAGGTCCAGGTGGACGAGCCGGCCGACCCCGGCGAAGGTGAAGTCGGCCACCTCGGACAGGAGGTTGTGGCGACAGTCCAGGTGGACCAGGTCGCTGAGGTGGCCCAGGTCCACGGCCGGCAGGAAGGTCAGCCTGTTGGAGGCGAGTAGCAGGCGGCGGGTGGACAGGGGCAGGCCTTCGGGGTAGGCCTCCAGCCCCAGCCCGGAGCAGTTCACCTCCAGGGCCTGGCAGGAGCAGAGCGGGGGGCAGAGAGGGCTCCCGGCGGCCGCCGGCCCCAGGGCCAGCAGCAGCAGCGGCCACCAGGGCCCGGCGGGCGGGGGCATGGCGGCCGGAGCCGGCCGGGAGGGCTACGGGGCCCCCATCGCCGGCCGACGGGGCCCGGGTCACGGCGTGGAGACCGCCGCCGGCCGCCGGCCCATTTGGCCGGCTCGGGAGGACTCGCTCCTTCTCCGGGGCCGAGCGGGAAGGGAGGAGAAGGAGGAGGAGGAGGAGGAGGAGGGCCGGGAGGGAGGAGAGCCGGGAAGGAGAGCCGAGATCGCCGGGCACGACAGTTGCCAGTTGACACCTTTGTGATGTCAGCAGCTTCCAAATATAGTCCTCCAGAAAGGAGGGCCGGCCCGGGTTGTCGGGGGGGGGGGGGACACGCCAGCCTTCCCTCGGGGTCGGGGTGACTGTGGGAACTGGGGGGACCCTGTCGGTCTGAGGAGAAGCCTGCTTGGGGCGGGGGGGGGGGACCGTGTGTGTGGGGGTCGGCACTGGACTCCGGATCCGTCGACGACACGGTCTTTATTCAGAGGGGGCGTCTTGGTAGGCGTCTGCCAGGGAAGCGGCGTGGCCTAGCAGCAAGGACACGGGCTTGGGAGTCAGAGGTCGCGGGTTCTAACCCCGGCTCTGCCGCTCGCCTGCCGCGTGCCGTTGGGCAGGTCACTTCCCATCTCTGTGCCTCGCCTGCCTCGTCTCTAAAATGGAGATGGAGACTGGCAGCCCCATTTGGGACAGGGACTGCGTCCAACTTGATTACCTTGTAGCTATCCCAGCGCTCAGAACAGGGCTTGGCACATAGTGGGGGCTTAACGGATACCGTAATATTATTATTCTCTGTGCGCGTGTCTCGGTTGGGGCTGGCCTTTGGGTTTATCGGCGTGGGACACGGTCTTTAATCGGCTGTTCTTCGGGTTTACCCGTGTGGAACGCGGTCTTCGTTCAGAGGTGCCTTGGGTGGAGTCAGGGGTCTTTCTTTCTCTCAGTGTTCAGCAGATAGTTGTACCCAGGTAAGAAACTGGACAGACTCGCCAAGATCTCAGATCCGGCACTTTTCCGACAGGGAAGGCTTTGAGGGAGAGAGGCGGGAGGGCGGGGGGTGATGTCTGAAGGATTATCGGTGGCCTTCTTGGCTCCCTACCCGGAGCAAACCTAGGTGAAAGGGGGCACTTCAGATGGGCTCCGAGAAGAGGACGAAGGGACCTGCTCCCTTGGGGAGTCAAGGTTGGCCTCCTTTCTGAGCTTCTTATCGCTGTCATCCTACCTGAGCCGTAACGGGAGAGGGAGGAGAGGAGGGATACAGAGGGAAAAATACACGACGTCACTCTTGGAATTCTTCTTTTCTGTGCCGGCGGGGAAATGTTCCGTTCCTCCGGACCGGGGGGGTGAGGCTACGAACCGGGAGACGTAAAAGGCCACCCTCTCCCGTCGTGCCCTCTCAGGGGTCGGTCAGCCCACGGTCACTAGTTCTTGGTCAGGCAATCCTATTTATTGAGTACTTACTGTCTGCGGAGCACTCCACAAAGCCAGTCAATCGTATCTGTTGAGCGCTCACTGCTTGGGGAGCAATGTACTAAGCCCTTGGGAGAGGACAACATAACATACCAGACGCATTCCCCGCCCACGATGAGCTTAGAATCTAGAGCGGGAGACGGACTTTAGTACGTCTAATATGTCACACCATCTTGAATCTGCAGGGCATCTGAGCTTTTTTCCAAAGCGCTTTTTAAAGTCAGGGAATCTCTTTTCATTTATTTATTTTTCACGGTATTCAAGTGCTTACTATGAGCCAAGCACTATACCAAGAGCTGGGGTCGGTACAAGCTCATTCATTCATTCAGTGGTATTTCTTGAGCGCTTACCGTGGGCAGAGCACTGTACTAAGCGCTTGGAAAGTACAACTCGGCAAGACAGTCCCCGCCCCGGACGGGGCTCACGGTCTTAATCCCCGTTTTACGGACGAGGCGACCGAAGTCAAGTGCCTTACCCAAGGTCGCCCAGCAGACGAGTGGCAGAGCCGGGATTAGAACCCAGGCCCGGGCTCTCTCCACAACCAGGCGGGTGCCCAGCGAGACGACAGGACAACACCCCGGCTCTGAAATTCGGCGGGGACCGGGTCTGCCGGGAGGGGAGCGTTGCTTTTTTAGCGGAACGTTTCCCAGTTCTTTGAGAGCTGATCTCTTGACAGGCATTCTTAGACGCGCATGCTGATGAGGGGAGTGGGGCCCAGAGACAATGTCAGAATTGGGGCTTCTGTGGGGTGTCATGAAGAAGCGTGTGTGTGCGTTTGTGGTGTGTGTGTGCGTGTGTGAACTCTTAACACGGGAACTTTTCCAAGACAAAGTTATCTGACAAAACAGAAGTCTTGGGAAAGGCAAGGAGGATTTAATTACAACCCCCTCAAGAGTAGGGCTTGAAAAGACGTGGGAAGCTCACAGGAGCCTTAATTGCTAAGAAATGTGGCAAGCGAAGAATATGATAGACGTCTCTGCGGGTCCGTCTGTCTTTTTCTAGGCCGTGAACTCTGCCTCTCGCTCTGCCTATAGAAAAGAGAACCCTGAAGCTTGAGAGACGCAGGTCTGAGAATTGAGAGAGGGGACTTGGGGGCTCATGCCAACCCTGCCCCTCGTCGGCTGGGCGACCCACGCTGGGTTGCTTTTAACCTCCCCGAGCCTCATTTTCCTCCTCTGAAAAATAACCTCACCGGGCCATCGCGAGGCTAAAATGAGGGGATTAATCCGAAGGGTATCGGGAAAATAAAACATCATAGCATTTATTGAGCGCTTACTCTGTGCCGGCCACTGTACTAAGTGTGGAGAGGAGTACGATGGAGTTAGTATCGATTTTGCCCTACGGGAACTTGGAGCATTCTGTGTGTGGAGCACTGTGCTGAGCGTGTGGGAGAGTACAGGAGTGAGTCGATACACTCTCTGCCCTCAAGGAGTTTACCATCTCTTGTGAGGAAAGCACTGTACTGAACTCCTGGGAGAGTACAACGGAGTTGGTAGGCAAGATCCCTGCCCTCAAGGAACTTACAATCCACTACGGGCAGAGCACTGTACTGAGCGCTTGGGTGAGCACAATAGACCTATTAGACGTGATCCTTGCACTCAAGGAGCTGACGGTCTCCCGTCCATAGAGCGCTGTACTGAACGCTTGGCAGAGCACAGTAGAGTTAGTGGACACAATCCATGCCCTCATGGAACTTACAGTTTACTGTGGGCAGAGCACTGTACTGAGCGCTTAGGAAAGGACAACACAATAGAGTCGGTAGACAAGATCCCTGCCCTCAGGGAATTTACTATCTAAGGCGGAAGACAGACCTTAAAAAATAAATTACAGGTAGGAAAAGCCACTGCAGTGTCCCTAGTTTGGGTTTCCGGCCCCGTTTCCCGGACTTCCAGGGAGTCGGGAGATGGTGTCACCCCGCTCTCCGGACTGTGAGGTCGTTCCGGGCGGGGAACGTGCCCGCTAATTCTGTGATATACTCCTCTCCCAAGTGCTTGGCCCAGAGCTCTGCGCACAGCGAGCGCACAATAATAAGGATCATAATAATGGTATTTAAGTGCTTACTGCTTACTGCGTGCTGGACATTGTACTAAGCACCGGGGTGGATACGAGCTAATCAGGTCGGAGACGGTCCCCATCCCACATAAGGCTGACAGTCTTAATCCCCATTTTACAGATGAGAGAACTGAGCCTCAGAGAAGCAAAGTGACTTGCCCAAGGTCACATAGCAGGCAAGTGGCAGAGCAGGGGATTAGAAGTGAACTCCTCTGACTTCTCCGCTTTGGGCTCTTTCTAATAAAAGGCCACGTTGCTGCTTCTTTCCCCTCCTTCTCCCTCCCTCTGTCTCCTCATCCTCTTCCCTTTTACCTCTGGACCGTGAGCTCGTTGTGGGCAGGGACTGCCTCTCTCTATTGCTGTATTGTACTTTCCCAAGCGCTCAGTACAAAGCTCTGCATACCAGTTAGCGCTCAATAAATACGATTGAATGAATGAATACTTCCCCCTTTCTCTCACCTCTCTCTCCTCCCTCTTTCCCCTCTTGTCTTTCTCTTCTCTCCCCTCTTCTCTTCTATTTTATCTTCTCCGTCTCTCTCCCCCTTCTCTCCTATCTCCTCTCCTCCCTTCTCTCTTTCCTCTCTCTCTCCCCTCCTTCTTCCCCCTTCTCTCCTCTCATCTTCTCTCCTCTTTTCCCTTCTCTCTTTCTGTCTCTCTCTTCTCTGTCTCGCTCCCCTCATTCTTCCCCCTTCTCCCCTCTCTTCTTCTCTCCTCTCTCTTCTCCTTTCTCTCTGTCTCTCTCTTCTCTGTCTCGCTCCCCTCATTCTTCCCCTTTCCCTCCTCTCTTCTCTCTTCTCCCTTCTCTCTTTTCTGTCTCTCTCTCCTCTGTCTCTCTCCCTTCATTCTTCCCCCTTCTCTCCTCTCCTCTCTCTTTTCTTCTCCCTTCTCTGTCTCTCTCTTCTCTGTCTCTTTCCTCTCATTCTTCCCCATTCTCTCCTCTCTTCTCTCTCTCCTCCTCTCCCTTCTCTCTTTTCTGTCTGTCTCCCCTCATTCTTCCCCCTTCTCTCATCTCTTCTTCTCTCCTCTCTCTTCTCTTCTCCTTTCTCCGTCTCTGTCTCTCTCCCCTCATTCTTCCCCCTTCCCTCTTCTCTCTCTCCTCCCTTCTCTGTCTCTCTCCCTTCATTCTTCCCCCCCTTCCTCTCCGACTCTGCCTTCTCCCTCTGTTTCGCCTCCTCCCTCCGCCCTCCTCTCCCCCTTCCTCTCTCCCCCTCCCCTTCACCCACCCCCTGCGTTTTCCTATGTATTCTCTCCTGACATGCGATAATGTTGACTGTCAGCTGTTCCCTGGAGCCTTCATTAAATCCGAAGTGCATCTTATTAAGCCTTTCAGCCGAGGACGGGGTTTTAGACGGGGAGCATCAAAAAAGGCCTACTTGTCTCTAAAAATGGCATTCCCTGGTCTGTCCCGAAGCAGGGCTGTAGGGTTTTTCAATGGTGACATTGGTGGGTGTCTCTTGCTGGGGGGCAAAGAAAGGGAAATTTGGTTCCTTAACTGGCAGCAGGTTCTTTAAGTGTCTGAGAGTCAGAGTAAAAACAATAGTTCCTATGATATTTGGTAAGCGCTTACTATGTGCCAGGCACGGTGCTAAGCGCTGCAAGGTAATCGGGTGGGAAACAGTCCCTGTCGCACAAAGCACTCCCAGTTTCAATCCCTATTTTACAGACGAGGTGACCGAAGCCCAGAGAAGTATAACGACTTACCCAAGGCCACACAGCAGACAAGTGGCGGAGCCGGGATTAGAACCCACGACCTTCTGACTCCCAGGCCCGGGCTCTACCCATTACTCCACGCCGCTTCCCTAAGGACGTGGGTTCTCATCCCAGCTCCGCCACTTGTCTGCTGTGTGACCTTGGGTGAGTCGCTTCACTTCTCTGGGCCTCAGTTCCCTCATCTGTAAAATGGGGATTAAGATCGTGAACCCCATGTGGGATCCAGACTGTGTCCATCCTGATTAGCTTGTATCCACCCCAACGCTTAGTACAGTGTCTGTAATTTTATTTCTATTATTGTCTGTCTCCCCTTCTAGACTGTAAGCTCGTTGTGGGCAGGGAATGTCAGAATGATAACGATCATTTCCGTGATATTTGGTTAAACGCTTACTATGTGTCAGGCATTGAGCTAAGCGCTGGAGTAATAGACTGTCAGCTCATTGTGGGCCAGGAATGCGTCTGTTGCGTAGGACTCTCCCAAGCGCTTAATACAGTGCCCTGCACACAGTTAACACTCAGTAAATACGATTGACTTACTGACTTGATTCCCTGTTTTACAGGTGAGGTATCCGAGGCCCAGAGAAGTGAAGTAACTTGCCCAAGGTCCCAGAGCAGATAAGTGGAGGAGCCGGAGTCGTTGTAGACTGTGAGCCCGTCGTTTAGACTGTGAGCCCGTTGGTGGGCAGGGATCGTCTCTGTTGCCGAATTGTACATTCCAAGCGCTTAGCACAGTGCTCTGCACATACTAAGCGCTCAATAAATACGACTGAATGAATGAACCAAACGTGAAACGAAAGACAAAAACAGCTCCAGTTTCCATCATCTCCTTCCCCGCCTCCTCTCCCCGCTTCTATCTCCTTTTCTTTTCTCTCTTCTCTCTGTTTCTGTCTCCCTTCCTTTTTTTCCCCTCCTGTTCTGGCTCTTTATTTTTCCTCTCCCCTCTCACAAGCTTCTCTTTCTCCTAAAATCTCCCCCTTCTCCCCTCCCATCCCCAGGTTGGTGGAATGCCCGTTGCCATGGCAGCAAGGCGCTTATTATTAAGACAATCGCTTCATTAGTAAGAGTCCTCCGGTCCTGGGAATTGGGGGTAGGGGGTACAGGAGGGGGTGGTCCGGGGCGGGGAGGGGGGTTTGTCTTTTCCAGTTTGGCGAGAAGGGGAACTGGAGTTTACCTCAGGCACAACCAGGACTGTCTTCTCCCAAGTGCTTCGTAGAGTGCTCTGCACGTAGTAAGCGCTCAATAAATATCACCGATCGATAGGTTGACCAACCCCGCTTCTCGTGTGGACGGAGGTGAAGGGGCAGTGAGGTCTGGTGGGCAGAGCAGGAGGCTGGGAAGCAGGACACCTGGGTTTTAGTCCCATCTCTGACCCTGGCCTGTCGTGTGACCTTGGGCAAGATCCTTAACCTCTCTGATCTCAATTTTCCCATCTTTAAAATGCGCGAGGGGGAGAAACACCCATTTCCCCTCCTTCTGTAGACCCTGAGCACGGTTTGGAACAGGGACTGGGTTCCATAAAATTATAGCGTTTCTATTTTAGTGCTTAGCACAGTGCTCTTCCCTGCCCTTTCTCTTCTCGGAAGAGATTTCAATGATTTACAATTACAGGAGCGAGGGAAGAGGTCCGGAGCACTCGCATCGGATACAGTCCCTGTCCCTCATGGGGCTCAAAATCTAGAGGTAGACTGTCAGTTCCTTGTGGACAGGGAACATGTCTACCAACTCCGTTGTACTGGACTCTCCCAAGTGCTCAGTACAGTGCTCTGCACACAGTAAGCGCTCAATGAATACAATGGATTACTCGATACAGGACTCTGCACATGGTGGGGATTTAGCAGGGACAAGCAGGGTGCCGACAATCCAAACACCAGATTTTAAGGCATAATAATAATTATTATAATAATGGTATTTGTTAAGTGCTTACTGTGTGCCAAGCACTGTTCTAAGCACTGGGGAAGATACAAGGTAATCAGGTTGGACACAGTCCCTGTCCCCCATGGGGCTCACCCTTTTAATCCCCATTTTACAGAGGAGTAATTGAGGCCCAGAGAATAATAATGATAATAATGTTGGTATTTGTTAAGCGCTTACTAGGTGCAGAGCACTGTTCTAAGCACTGGGGTAGAGACAGGGTCATCAGGTTGTCCCACGTGAGGCTCACAGTCTTCATCCCCATTTTGCGGAGGAGGTAATTGAGGCCCAGAGAAGTGAAGTGACTTGCCCACAGTTACACAGCTGACAAGTGGCAGAGCCGGGATTCGAACCCATGACCTCTGACTCCCCAGCCCGGGCTCTTGCCACTGAGCCACGCTGCTCCTCATTTAGTATTATTATTGTTTAGGGTTCTGCCAATCAATGGTATTTACTGTGGGCAGAACACTGTACTGAGAACTTGGGTGTCCAATCTAACAGAATTGGTAGACAGCGTTCCTGTCATTCATGCATCCAATTCTATTTATTGAGCGTTTTTTGTGCGCAAAGCACTGTACTAAGCACTCGGGAGAGGACAAAAGAACACCGCACAGTCACATTCCCCGCCCACGACGAGCTTACGTCGAGACACAGACGCAGAAAACCCGCCAGCCCAGGTCATACCTGAACCGTTGACTTTCCATCTCGTCAAACGCCCTTCTCGGACTCCCGGTCCTGGAAGTCAGTTGGATTTTTTTTCCCCCGAACGCGGCCCCGACTCAATTACCTTAAAAACTCATTACCGGTTCATTTGTGCGGTTCCGCTGACTCTCTCCTTAGGTAACGTCTTCTTATTAAAGCGGAGAGGCTGCTTCTCCAAAGTTTAGGCAATTCTCATTGAAATCTTATCAGCTCCCTCTCTCCGGGGCCTTCACGGCTGATTTACGGTGTGCCGAAGAGGTCGGGAAGCTGGAGGTTGGATGGGGCCGGAGCGTTCGCCTTTATTTATTCCACAGAAGCCTTGGGGTTTAACCCATCCCTGTCAGGTTGATTTCACCAGATCTGGCCTAGCCAAAGTGGTCCCAGGCCCACAGCAGTGCGTTCTGGGTCCATTCAGTCGATAGTATTTAATGAGCGCTCGCTGTGTGCAGACCACTGCGCTAAACGCTTGGGAGAGTACCGTACAATCATAGTCACATTTCCTGCTCATCACAAGCTAGCGGTTCAGAAGCAGCATGGTGCGGTGGCTAGAACACGGGCCTGGGAATCGGAAGGTCATGGGTTCTAATCCCGGCTCCAGCGTTTGTCTGCTGCGTGGCCTTGGGTGAGTCACTCCTCTGGGTCTCAGTGACCTCTTCTATAAGATGGAGATTGCGACTGTGAGCCCCATGTGGGACGGGGACTGTGTCCAACCCGATTTGCCTGCATCCACCCCAGCCCTCAGTACAGGGCCTGGCACGTAGTAAGCGCTTAACAAGCGCCATAATTATTAATTAGAAGGGGAACAGACATGAATAGAAATACAGAAATGACAGTTATGGACATCAGTGCTGTGGGGCTGGGACGGGGGGAGATGAACAAAGGGAGCAAGTCAGGGTGACTCAGAAGGGAGTGGGAGAAGAGGAAAGGGGGGGGTTTAGTCAGGGAAGGTCTGCAGCTGGTGATTTGACGTGGGGGGGGGGGCGGGTCTCTGCCATCTGCCTCTCCCTCCCCGCCCCGGCGGAAAAGAGCCCGCTTCTGGAAACTAGGAAACCAGGTTCTAGTCCCCGTGTCAGCGGGGAGGATTGCGATGGGAGAAGCGGCGTGGACTCGTCGAAAGTCCCCGAGCCTGGGAGTCAGAGGCCCGGGGTTCTTCTCTTCCTCTCTTCAAAACCCTCCTTAAAACTCACCTCCTCCAAGAGGCCTTCCCAGACTGAAATCTGCTTTTCCCTCTGCTCCCTCTACCCCCCCTTCACCTCTCCTCAGCTAAGCCCTCTTTCCCCCCCTTTCCCTCTGCTCCTCCCCCTCTCCCTTCCCCTCCCCTCGGCACTGTACTCGTCCGCTCAACCGTATATATTTTTATTACCCTATTTATTTTGTTAATGAGATGTACATCACCTCGATTCTATTCATTTGCTATTGTTTTAATGAGATGTTCATCCCCTCGATCCTATTTACTGCTATTGTTCTTGGCTGCCCGTCTCCCCCGATTAGACCGTAAGCCCTTCAGAGGGCAGGGACCGTCTCTATCTGTTACCGATTTGTCCATTCCAAGCACTTAGTACAGTGCTCTGCAAATAGTAAGCGCTCAATAAATACTATTGAATGAATGAATGAATGAATGATCCCGGCTTTGCCCGTTGTTTGCTGGGTGACCTTAGGAAAGTCACTTCACTTCTCTGGGCCTCAGTTCCCCCCTGTGTAAATGGGGACTAAATACTTGTTTTTCCGGAGGCTGCCGCGAAAGACACCAGGCAGAGAGGCCCCGAGGGACGGACCCTTGGCCTTCAAAATGGTCACCGTCCCCCGACTTCTCCCGACTAGGCCGTCAACTGCGGCAGGCAGAGACGATTCTGGGATGCACGGGGAGAGCGGGCCGAGGGGGCCCCCGTCGTACCGGCTTCACCGACCTGCCCCCCGCACCCGAGCCGGGGAGGAGATCCCCGGGGGAACCCCTCAGAACCGGCGCCGAGCTGTGGCGGGACCGGTTTCCGGCCTCATCCCCCAGCAGTGGCATCTCCGGTCAGCTGTGCCCTCAGGTGTCCGGGCGGGGGTCAAAAAAAGGACCCCTCCAAAGCCCAGCCCCTCCCGACTTCACCTTGCCACTAAGCTCATCTAGTATCAGTCAATTGCGCGCTCACTGTGTGCAGAGCGCTGAACTAAGCGATAGGGAGAGGACAACGCCTCCGAATCAGCAGACCCACTTCCTACCCAAAATCAATCAGCAGATGTAGCGAGCGCTTACTGTGTGCCGAGTTTGGGAGAGCTCAACACGCCAAAATCAGCGGCCGTGTTCCCTGCCCACAACAGACTACAGTGTCCCGCTCTGAAACCTGGAGCGCGGAAAAGAATATAATTTATTTATACCACAGTCAGCCTCCCCCTCTGGACTGTTAGCTCTCTGTGGGCAGGGAACGGGTCTGTTTATTGTTCTAGCCGACTCTCCCAAGCGCTCAGTTCTGCACCCGGTGAGCGCTCGACGAATACGACCGAATGAATGACCGCGTGACATACCTACCGGCCTCCCCCGTCGCCACTCCATTGTCCGCCGACGGAGAATGGATAGGCGTTGAGGAGAGGGAAGGCTTTTTAATAACACGGCATTGATTTTGGGGGACGTGTGCACGTCTGTGTGTGTACGTGCGTGTCACCGAAGGCGAAGGAGCTGAAATCATCCGCCCCTCCCTCCTCTGACAACCCCCGTTCAGTCAAACGTCGACCGGCTCAGATCTGTCCGGACGGGGCCGCCGACCCGGTCTCCCACAGATTAGCCCCAGCGGAAAAGCGTGGGAACACGGGGCCCCCCTCGTCTCGATCGGCGAGCGGCAGAGGGGCCGGCGGCATCGAAGCCGCAGCGCGGATATCCTCGGCCATCCCGGGATCCGGGGGTGTGAGGTGGAAGGCCGCGGCTCCCGTCCGGGCTCGGTCCTAGAGGAGGAGAGGCCTTGGCCCCCGTCCAGCCGCCTGGAAGTTCGGGGGAGATTTGCTCCCCCTTCCTCCCGGAGAGACGGTCGAAGCGGAGGATTAAACATGTTTGGAAATTATCCTCGCTTGACCAAGTTTTCTGCGGGTTTTGGTGGTGAGTATCCGTCGCCTGGTCTCCCCGGGGCGACCTGGGCCGGGAGGAGGAAGGAGCGGAGGGGAGGGGGGGAAAGGGGAGAAGGGGCTATTTAGGAAACGATTTGAGGAGGGGGTAAGGAACTTCTGGGCTCCACACCGCTCGTACGAGATTTTTGTAAGCACAGTGTGGGTGTTGGTGGGATTGTGTGTGTGTGTGTGGGCGAGCTTGTCCTCGGAAGAGAGGAGAGAGGGAACACCGGGAAGGTGAATGTGTCTGAGGGAAAGGTGAGCGTGTAGGTGTACGTTTTGGGGTGCGGGGGGGAGGTGTGTCAGCAAGCGGGCCGGCCCAAGGGAGAGTATGTACAAATATGTGTGTGTGAATGTGTCGTGTGTGTGAACGGAACTAAAGGAAGGGTCTGGGAGGGGACCTGCCGTCCCCCGGCAGACGCGAAAAGTGAGATTTCATCAGTACGCTGTCCCTGCTAAGGAGCAAAAATGATGTATTGTTCTATTGTCCTCTCCCAAGCCCTTCGTACAGTGCTTTGTACACAGTAAGCGCTCACTAAATACGACCGAATGAATTGGGAAGGTGGTTTGGGAGGTGGAATTCCTTCCACTCTTTCTGCTTCCCTTCCTCGATTTGTTTTTTTCTAATTTCGCCTCTGTAATTTGTGGCTCCGTCACCCTGCCCGGAGCCACCATGGGGGGGGGGGGTGTGTGTGTGTGTGTGCGCTTTTGTGTGTTTGTGTGTGCATGTGTGTGTGGAGCTGACTGAAGGGTCAGACAGGCGAGAGTCCGGACGGTGAGAGAAATGGTCTGCTTTTCCGGCACTTTGGCTGAGGACCCCCCTCTTATTTTATAATGATGGTATTTATCAAGTACTCACCACATGCCAAGCGCCGGAAGAGATACAAGATCATCAGGTTGGAGGGGAAAGAAAGTGCTTGGGCGAAGCAGCGTGGTGTAAGTGGCTGGAGCAGGGGCCTGGGAGTCGAAAGTCACGGGTTCTAATCCCGGCTCCACCACCTGTCTGCTGTGTGGCCTTGGGGAAGTCGCTTCATTTTTCTGCGCCTCAGTGACCTCATCTGTAAAATGGGGATGAAGACTGTGAGCCCTTTCTAGGAAAAGAACCGTGTCCAACTTCATTTGTTTCCACCCAGTGCTTAGTACAGTGCCCGGAACATAGTAAGTGCATAACAGATGCCATTATTATTACTATTATTATCAATTGATCAATCAGTGATATTTATTGAGCACCAACTTACTTCTGATACTCTCCCAAGTGCTTAATCAATCAGTCAAGGGGAATAATCGGCCACTTATTACACGCAGAGCACCGCTCTAAGCGCTTGGGAGAGGACAATTCGAGAGTATTAGCAGACGTGTTCCCTGCCCCAAATGAGCTTAGTGTCTAGAGGGGGAGACGGACATTAATATGAACAAATCGGTAATTTACCCTAAATTATTTTAAGGTATGTCCGCAAGTGGGGTCGAGGGGCGGGGAGAATATCAAAAGTCCAAAGGTCACAGTTGCAAGTAGCGTGGCTCAGTGGGAAGAGCCCGGGCTTGGGAGTCAGAGGTCATGGGTTCAAATCCCGGCTCAGCTGCTCGTCAGCTGTGTGACCAGTCACTTCACTTCTCTGTGCCTCGGTCACCTCATCTGTAAAATGGGCATTAAGACCGTGAGCCCCACGTGGGACAACCCGATGACCTCGTATCCTCCCCAGGGCTTAGAACAGTGCTTTGCACATTGTAAGTGCTTAACAAATGCCATTATTATTATTATTGTTCTCTATGCCTCAGTGACCTCATCTGTTAAATGGGGATTAAGACTGTGAGCCCCACATGGGACAACCCAATGACCTTGCGTCTCCCCCAGCGCTTACAACGGTGCTTGGCACAGAGTGAGCGCTTAACAAATACCATCATTATTATTATCATCCAAGCGCGTCGACGACGCAGAAGGGAGCGCTGAGGAAAAGGGGGCTTAAGTAGGGGAAGGCCTCGTGGAGGAGGTGTGACCTTAATCCTGCTTCGAAGGTGGGGAGAGTGATGGTGCGGCGGCTATGGAAGGGGAAGGGGTTCGACCGGGGCACGGTGAGCAAGCTGGCGCTAGAGGAGCGGAGTGTGCGGGCTGGGCTGGAGTAAGAGATGAGCGAGGTGAGGTGGGAGGGGGCAACACGTTTATATTCTGGGGGGCGTCCTCCTCTCCTCCCCATCCCCGACACCCCCTTCTCTTTCCAGATTCTTCAGCCCCCGCCAGCTCAACGTCCTCGATCCCGGAGACGGTACTGACCCCGGGAAGACCCACGGACGTCCTCCCTGGCTTCATCGAGGCTCCAGTAGGTGCTGTGGGGGCGTCCCCCTCCCCCGGCGGGTCAGGGTTGGGGGGCGGTCCCCTCGGGAAGGGTCAGGGTCCCCCCCGTCATCTCTCCGGCCTCTCCACCCGCTCTGGGGAAGTTGTGAGCTCCGTCCTCTCTGGCTGGACGTCTCACGGCCTTCGGATGGGCCGTGAATACTCAGGCTCTAGTAGCGCCCGAGCCCCGAGTGGAGATGGGAGGGCTCTGTACTCACTGGTTGAGTTGGTTGGAATTCCGGGGCTGGGGGTGGTCGCCTGGCGCTCTGTCTCCGGATCCCTGGCCGGGGGACTCCTCCCGGGCACTGCGTCCCCTCCCCCCGACGCCCCCCAACTCCCCTCCCGCCCCGGCCCCGGCCCCTGACCCGCTCCTCTCCCGCAGAGCGGGACTGGCGGGTCGGAGGACGTGAAGCCTTCGCCGGGACTGTCCGGCCTGGGGCCGGTGAGCTGCCCGTCCGCCAGCCCGGGCCTCCTGGCTAAGCACATCTGTGCCATCTGCGGCGACAGAGCCTCAGGTGACGGAGCTCCCCGCACCCTTCCGGTTCTCAGACCACACCCCGGGAAACCCACCAGGGGACCGCTTCTGGCCCTGTGGTGCGAGGGATAGTGCGATGGATTTCTAGCGTTGAGGAAGGCATTCAAGGGTTGTGGGTTCGAGTGTCTAATCGTGTTTCTTAGAGAAGCAGGTTGGCCTAGTGGAAAGTGCATGGGCTTGGGAGGCAGGGGAGGTGGGGACCTTTTCCTCTTCTGTTCTCCTCCTCTTCTACTTCCTCCTCCTCCATTTCCTCCTCCTTCTTTACCTCCTCCTCCTCCTCCATTTCCTCCTCCTCCTTTTCCTCTACCTCCTTCTCCTCCTCAGTCAGTGGTATTTATTAAGCGCTTACTGTGTGCAGAGCACCATACTAAGCGCTTGGGAGAGTAATAATAATAACGACGATATTGGTTAAGCGCTTACTATGTGCCAAGCGCCGGAGTATAATACGACAGAGTCGGCGGTCACATTCCCTGCCCACCAGGAGCCACCTCTGCCCGCCCGCCTGCCCCGCCACCCGCGGATTGCCGGGCTCCCCCTCCCCGGCCTCGGTCAGGATGGCGGCGGGCCTAGGCCGGGGGGGGTGCCCTGACGGGGGTCTCCCCCTTCCTTTCCTCCTGCTCCTGGGGGGTCCAGGGAAGCATTATGGGGTGCACAGCTGTGAAGGCTGCAAGGGGTTCTTCAAGCGTACCATCCGGAAGGACCTGGTGTACACGTGCCGGGACAGCAAGGACTGCTTCATCGACCGGCGCCAGCGCAATCGCTGCCAGTTCTGCCGTTACCACAAGTGCCTGAGCAAGGGCATGAAGCGTGAGGGTGAGGGGGCTCGGACGCGTACCCCGCGCACACGCGTGCACTCACGCACCCGCGCCCTGCGCCCCCCCCGGACCTCCCACGGGGCGCGTGACGCTCACCCGTCCCTCGCCCGGGACGCGGGGCCTTCACCTGCATGGGGCACGTGCCATTCGCCTGTACCTCGCGTGGGTCGCCCCGAGCGGCGCGGCCCGGTGGGCGGAGCCCGGCCTTGGGAGTCGGAAGGTCACGGTTTCTAAGCCCGGCGCCGCCACTTGGCTGCTGCGTGACCATGGGCAGGTCACTTCACTTCTCCGGGCCTCGGTTCTCTCATCTGTAAAATGGGGATGAAGACTGGGAGCCCCGTGCGGGACAGGGACGGTGGGCAACCCGATTATCTTGGATCTACCTCAGTGCTTAGAACAGTAAGCGCTTAACAAATACCATAATTATTAACTATTATTATTAAGGAGCACACAGCGTTCACCTACACCTCACACGGGGCACATGTGGTTCACCTATAGCTTGCAAGGCACACACACGCCATTCACCGTTATCTCACCCCGGGCATATGCCGTTCACCTATAAAGTGCACGGGAGACACACGCCATTCACGTGTACCTCGTCCGGGGCATCTGCCCTTCACGTGTACCTAAGGCATACACATACACACACACACCTGGAATCTCCCGTATCAGGAGTTCTATTTAGACACCCGCCCAACGTCTGCCAACTGGGTTCCCTGCCCATAACGAGCTTACGGTCTAGAGGACTATATTATCGATTACGGTGGCGTGTGTCAAGTGCGGACTTTGTGCCAAGCACTGGGCTAAACCCTGGGGTAGTTACGAGGTAACTGGACCCAGTCCCTTGGGGAAAAGAGAACGGCGGAGAGAGGGGAGATCCCCTTCGCACAGATGAGGAGACTGAGGTCCAGAGAGGGTAAGGGGCTCATTCGAGGCCGCGCAGCGGGCCGGGGTCGAGCTGGGGTTTGGTTCCCGGGGAGGGTCCTGGGTGACCTGAGGCTGAAGGCCCCACTCCGGGCCCCAGACTTTGGGCCGCCAGCCAGTCAGTCGTGGTAATTTTTGAGCGCTTACTGTGTGCAGAGCACTGTACTAAGCGCTGGGGAGAGTCCTATAGAACGATCAAACAGATACGTTCCCTGCCCACAACGAGCTGATCGTCTGGAGGGAGAGACAGGGCGTCCCGGGTCAGTCAAACCAGGAGCCTCATGGGGACCTGCTGGACTAGACTCTTTGATAATGTTGGTATTTGTTAAGCGCTTACTATGTGCAGAGCACTGTTCTAAGCGCTGGGGTAGATACAGGGTAATCGGGTCGTCCCACGTGAGGCTCACAGTTAATCCCCATTTTACAGATGAGGTCACTGAGGCCCAGAGAAGTGAAGTGACTCGCCCACAGTCACACAGCTGACAAGCGGCAGAGCCGGGAGTCGAACCATGACCTCTGACTCCCAAACCCGGGCTCTTTCAGCATCGTCCTTCTCGGGGCTCACGGGGAGAGGGCGAGGCTGGCATTTAAAACCCCGGTGACCCCTCGCACCTCCAGCGTCCTCCCCCGGCCCCCTGCCCTCCCTGGTGGTCCTGGACACTGACCCCGTCACGTGTCTCTGGGCCCAGCGGTGCAGGAGGAGAGGCAGCGGAGCCGGGAGCCCGGAGCGGAGCCCACGGGCACCGGCCACGAGGACATGCCGGTGGAGAGGATCCTGGAAGCAGAGCTGGCCGTCGAGCCCAAGATGGAGCCGGAGACGGACCGGGATCAGAATCCCCAGAATTCGGTCAGCGGGGGCCCGGCCGGGGGCGGTGGGATGGGGGTGGGAGAGGAGCACCCAGTCCTTGTCTCTTCCAGCATCCCCTGGACTGCTCTGCTGGGAGCCAGTGAGGGCAATTTCCTGTCACGAGAGCCGGGAGTTCATCAATCAACCAACCGATCAATAATAATAGAAATAATTATGTTATTTGTTAAGCGCTTACTATGTGCCGAGCACTGTTCTAAGCGCTGGGGTAGATCCAACGTAATCAGGTTGTCCCACGTGGGGCTCACAGTCTTCATCCCCATTTTACAGATGAGGGAACTGAGGCACAGAGAAGTTAAGTGACTTGCCCACAGTCACACAGCCGACAAGTGGCAGAGCTGGGATTCGAACTCATGAGCCCTGACTCCAAAGCCCGAGCCCTGACTCCAAAGCCCCTGTTCTAAGCGCTGGGGTAGATAAAAGGTCATCAGGTCGGACACAGTCCCTGTCCCGCTTGGGGCTCGCAGCGTTACCCCAGCGCTTAGAACAGTGCTCGGCACATAGTAAGCGCTTAACAAATACCAACATTATTATTAATCCTCATTTGACAGATGAGGTAACTGAGGCACAGAGAATAATAATATTCATTCATTCAATAGTATTTATTGAGCGCTTACTACTAATAATAATAATAATGTTGGTATTTGTTAAGTGCTTACTATGTGCCGAGCACTGTTCTAAGCGCTGGGGTAGACACGGGAATCAGGTGGTCCCACGTGGGGCTCACAGTCTTAATCCTCATTTTACAGATGAGGTAACTGAGGCACCGAGAAGTGAAGTGACTTGCCCAAAGTCACACAGCTGACGAGTGGCCGAGCCGGGATTCAAACTCATGACCTCTGATTCCAAAGCCCGTGCTCTTTCCACTGAGCCACGCTGCTTCTCTGACACCAGAATTGTAGGGCCCCTTCTCCCCTTCTCCAATGATGCTATTTATCTCTCCCCTTAGTGACGTCAGGACTCTAACACCATTTTATCTGTTAGTTGTTTGTCCATTAATTTCTCCTCTGTGGTTATTACTCCTATCTACAAATTACCTTAACTCTGTATTTTCATCCATTCATCCTGATGTGTCTTTCGCATTAGACTGCCAGCAACCTCAGAGCAGGGACCGGATTTCTCCTTTTACTGTTTTTTTTTCCCCAAGATAGTGCTCTGTGAGTCCCAAGACAGGGCTCTGCATACACAAGAGGCATAATCAATACCAAACATCATCACTTAATTTCCACAGGATTGAGATGTTTAGGCACAGAAAGCATAGGTCCTTTTCCAATGCCAAGTGAAACTGCAGTTCCAGGACAATTGAGTGGATGGAGGAAAGGAATTGGAGCAAGGATACTTGATGAATGGAAGTTTGTCTCCAGTCCAGTGAAGTGCCCATTCAGAGACCTGGTCAGTCTCAGCCCTCCCTAAAAGAGCTAAGGGCTCTTCCCACAACTACCAGGGCCCAGTTAGCCTCAGCACAACTGATCCTTGCAGCTTAGGATAATGATAGTAATGAAAATGATGATTGGATCTACATGGTTCTAGCACGCCACATGAAAACTGAAGCAGCATGGCCTAGTGGAAAGAGCACAGGCCTGGGAGTCAGAGGACCTGGGATCTAATCCCAGATGGGTCAATTGCCTATTATGTGACCTTGAGCAAATCACTTCATCATCATCATCAGTGCTATTTATTAAGCCCTTACTGCACGCGGAGCACTGTACTAAGCACTCAGGAGAGTACAGTATCACAGAAATGGTAGACATGTTCCTGTGAGTCAGTTTTCTCATCTATAAAATAGGGATTCAATACCTTTTCTCCCTCCTATTCAGACAGTGAGACCCATATGAGACAGGGACTGTTTCTGACTTGATTATCTTCTATCTACTATGTGCAGAGCACTGGACTCAGCGCTTGGAATGGACAAATCGGTAACAGATAGAGACGGTCCCTGCCCTTTGACGGGCTTACGGTCTAATCGGGGGAGACGGACAGACGAGAACAATAGCAATAAATAGAATCGAGGGGATGAACATCTCATTAAAACAAAAGCAAATAATGATAATTATTTGTTAAGCACTTACTATATGTCACGCACTACTCTAAACTCTGAGGTTGATACGAGGCGATGAGGTTGTCCCATGTGGGGCTCACGCTTTTAATCCCCATTTTCCAGATGAGGTAACTGAGGCACAGAGAAGTGAAGTGTCTCGCCCAAGGCCACACAGCTGACGGGTGACGGAGCCGGGATTAGAACCCAAGACCTCTGACTCCCAAGCCCGGGCTCTTGCCACTGGGCCACGGGATCCCTATCAATAAATCAGTTAATAATTTGGTGTTATTTATTAGGCGCTTACTCTGTGTGGAATCTTTAGTCTTTCAAAGGAGCCCCGTGTGGGGCGGGGACTGTATCCAACCTCATTATTCCTGTATCTACCCCAGCGCTTAGTACAGTGCTTGGCGTCCAGTAAGCACTTAACAGATGCCATTATTATTATTTCAATAGAGTGAGTAGAAACAACCCCTGCCCTGAAGGAGCTTACAGTCTCCTGCGTGTAGAGCACTGTGCTGAGCGCTTCGGAGAATATAACAGAGTTGGCAGATGCGATCGGGAGTCTCCGTTGCCCAATTGTACTTTCCAAGCGCTTAGTACAGTGCTCTGCACACAGTAAGCGCTCAATAAACACGATCGAATGAATGAGACAAACATCAAAACAAACGGCAGGTAGGGGAAGCGGCGGAGGATGAGGATATCGGATGTAAATGTTTGAGGGGGTCACGGACTCAAGTTTATCCCGGTAGGAATTTCTCCTCCCGGTTCCCAACTTTTCACTGGAAAGATTTTCCCTCTCTCTCTACCCCCAGGAAGGTCAGTCCAGAAAGAAAAGAGAGGAGAAAGGAGGAGGGAGAAGAAAGGAGGAGGGAAAAGGAGGAAAGAGAAGAAAGGAGAAGAAGGAGGAGGGAGCTGGGGGGCAGAGGGAACGCCGGGACATCTCTGAACCGAAGCGGAGGGGTCAGAGGTCGCCCCCGAGGAGCGTTCTACCACTGGGCCACCCCCCAGTGATGTGAGGGACGTCGAGATATCTCCTAGACTCCTCAGGGACTGCCCAGAGTGAGCACTGCCTCCCTAGAGCCCCGGGGAGATCCGAGAAAGCTGAGGGGCCGGGATTTTCCTTCACGCATTTATTAATTCGGTCGTGCTTACCGTGCGCAGAGCGCTGCACTAAGCCCTTGGGAGAATGCAATGGGACAATAAATGGACACATTCCGGGAAGCAGCATGACGTGGTCGCTAGAGCCCGGGCCTGGGAGTCAGGCGGTCACGGGTTCTAATCCCAGCTCCCCACCTGTCTGCCGGGGGACCTCGGCGAAGTCACTTCACTAGTCGGGCCCCGTTTCCTCACCTGAAAAGCGGGGCTTGAGACTGTGAGCCCCATGTGGGACGGGGATCGGGTCCGACCCGATTTTCCAGTATCCACCCTGGCGCTCGGTACGGGGCCTGGCCCATAGTAAGCACTTAACAAAGGCCATAATAATTATTACCACATGCCCCGCTCACGACGAGCTCGCGGACTAGAAGGGAGTTCTGAAGCGATGTGATGGACCCCCTCCGCCTCTCTCCCTCTCTCGGGTCCCTTCCCTCGGATCCGCCGCCAGACCAACGACCCCGTCACCAACATCTGCCACGCGGCCGACAAGCAGCTCTTCACTCTGGTGGAATGGGCCAAGCGGATCCCCCACTTCTCCGACCTGGCCCTGGAGGACCAGGTCATTCTGCTCCGGGCCGGTGAGTCCCTTTCCCCGCTTTGGTCCCCGGACCTCTCCCCGCCCGGGGCTGCCATTTTGGAGCGGGGTCCGGAGGCTGTGCCACGAGGTCGTGAACCTGTGGAGCAAGGACTCTTGGCCTTCGCTAGGGAAAGATGGAGGCAAGGAAGATGGAAGGGGTCACCTTCATTACTTCCCTGGGAAAAGGGAGCGTGGGTAATTGGTTCTTCTTCTTTCTTCTTCTTCTCCTCCTTTTCCTCCTCCTTCTCCTCCTTTCTTCTTCTTTCCCTTCTTCTCTCTCTTCTTCTCCCTTTTCCCCCTCTTCTTCTCTCTCTTCTTCTCCCTTTCCCCCCTCTTCTTCTCTCTCTTCTTCTCTGTTTTCCCCCCTTCTCTCTTTTCCCCCTCTTCTTCTCTCTCTTCTTCCATTTTCCCCCTCTTCTTCTTTTCCCTCTTCTTCCTTCTTCTCCTTTCTCCTCCCTCCTCCTTTCTTCTTCTCCTTTCTTTTCCCTCCTCTCCCTCCTCCTTTCTCCTTTCTTTTCCCTCCTCCCTCTGCCTCCTCTCCCTCCTTTCTTCTCCTTTTTTCTCCCTCCTCCTCCCTTCTCTTTTCTCCCTCCTCCTTCTTCCTTCTCTTTTCTCCCTCCTCCTTCTCCCTTCTCCTTTCTTCTTCTCCTTTCTTCTCCCTCCTCCTTTCTTCTTCTCCTTCCTGCGTCTCTTTTCTTCTCCTTCCTTTGACTCCTTTTCTCCTTTCATCTTTCTTCTCCTTTCTTAATAATGCGAATAAACAATCAATATAATGATGATAATAATAATAGCAGTGTGGTCTAGTGGCTACAGCCCTTGGACCCTGGGGTCTCAATGCTGCTGGGAAGGGAGCTAGTGCTCAGAGTCAGAGGATGAGGGTTCTAATCCCAGCTCTGCCACTTGTCTGCTGTGTGACCTTGGGCAAGCCACTTCACTTCTCTGGGCCTCAGTTCCCTCATCTGTCAAATGGGGATGAAGACTGGGAGCCCCATGTGGGACAAACTGATTACCTTGTACCTACCCCAGCGCTTAGAACAGTGCCTGGTACATAGTAAGCGCTTAACAAATACCATTATTATTATTAGTGTTATTAATAATAACGATTTCCATACCATTGGAGAGGGAAACGCGTTGGGGCTCCTCTGAGGCGGAAGGGGTCGGGGTCACCCTCTCAGAATCCCTCGCTTCTCGCCCTTCCAGGCTGGAATGAACTCCTGATCGCCTCCTTCTCCCACCGCTCGGTGTTTGTGCAGGACGGCATCCTCCTGGCCACCGGCCTGCACGTGCATCGCAACAGTGCTCACAGCGCCGGCGTCGGCTCCATCTTCGACAGGTATTTCACCCCCTCCGCCACCCCCCATCCCTCATGGGCACCGGAGCCTGGCACCCGCCGCCCGCCCCCCCAGGAGAACAGTAGGGTAGGGAGGAGCCGAGATCTTCTAATAATAATAATAAAAATAACGGTACTTGCTAAGCCCTTACTATGCACTAAGCACTGGGGTAGATGCAAGGGTTGGCCACAGTCCCTGTCCCATGTGGGGCTCACACTCTTCATCCCCATTTTACAGATGAGGGAACTGAGGCCCAGAGAAGTGAAGTGGGTTGCCCAAGGTCACACAGAAGACATGTGGCCTTGGTGGGATTAGAACCCAGGTCCTTCTGACACCCAAGCCCGTGCTCTATCCACTAAGCCGTACCGCTTCCTTTTGCCGGCAAGGAAAGGGAGGTGCGGAGCGGTTAAGCGACTTGCCCAAGGTCACACCCCATTTCCACGTATCCATCCCAGCGCTTAGTATAGTGCCCGGCGCACAGTAGGCACTTAACAAATACAATTATTCATAATACCGGTGATATCTGTTAATCAATCGATCGAACGTATTGAGCACTTACTGTGCGCAAAGTACTGTACAAAGCGCTTGGGAGAGTACACTATAACAACAGACACATTCCTGCCCATGACGAGTTTACTATGTGCTGAGCACTGTGCTGGGGAAGGAATAAGCTAAACGGGGGGGGGGACACGGTCCCTGTCTCACATGGGTCTCACAGGGAGGGAGAGCAGATATTGAATGCCCATTTCCCAGATGAGGAAGTTGAGGCTCAGGGAATTTAAGTGACTTGCTCGAGGTAAGCGTGCCCCGGCCAAAAGGAGTTTGTTGGTTCTTTAGTACCTGGGTCATGGGGGGGGGAATATCCCAAAATCTTTTCTGCCCCAGTTATCAGCTCCAGCCAAGTAGAGTCTGTGGGGTGGACAGAACGGGGGTCACGGGGGGAAATATCCAAGAACCCTCTCTGGCCCTGAGGGGTCTTGGTCCCAGCCAGGAGGGGAGGAAGGGGCGGGGGGGGGGTGTCTCTCTGATAATCTGATTTTATTACTTCCCGCCCCAAACAGGGTCCTGACGGAGCTGGTGTCCAAGATGAAGGGCATGAGGATGGATAAGTCGGAGCTGGGGTGTCTCCGAGCCATCGTGCTCTTTAACCCGGGTAAAAGTCGCATCGTGACCCGTCGGGGCCCCTCCACCCCCAAGGCTCCGCTTCCCTTGGGCCTGCACCTCGTCGCGGCCCTGCTGAGAAGAGAAGCAGAGGGAAGCATTCAATCCGTCTGTCGGATTTATTCAGTGCTTACTGTGTGCAGAGCACTGCACTAAGCGCTTGGGAGAGGGTTCTGTTCAATAAACAGTAACAGACATTTTTCCTGCCCGTCGTGAGCTCACAGTCTGGAGGGGGAGACAGACATTAATGTGAATCGATAATATAACGGTGATAATAATAACAGCAGTGTGGGCTAGTGGCTAGAGCCTTGGGCGCCACGAGGACCTGGGTTCTAATCCCGGCTCCGCCACTTCTCTACTGAGGGACCCTGGGCGAGTCGCTTCACTTCTCTGGGCCTCAGTTCCCTCATCTGAGACCGCGAGCCCACTGTGGGACAGGGACTGCGACCGACCTGATTTTCTTTTTTTATTTTTTATGGCATTTGTTAAGCCCTTACTGTGTGCCGGGCACTGTATTAAATGCTGGGGTAGATAAAATCTAAGCATAACTGTGGGATCTGTCAAGCGTTTACTACGCGCCAGACACTGTACTAAGTGCTGGGGGAGATACAAGCTAATCAGGTCGGACGCGGTCCCTTTTGAGGCTCGCAATCTTAACCCCCATTTTCCAGGTGAGGGAAGTGAGGCTCCGAGAAGCGGCGTGACTTGCCCGAGGTCACCCAGCAGACAAGGGGCGGGGCCGGGATTAGAACCCAGGACAAGGCTCTATTCACGAGGCCACACTGCCACATGATGATGTTCCAGCCTCCCGGCCTCCTCTCTTTCAGACGCTAAAGGCCTGTCCAGCCCCTTGGAGGTGG
Organism: Ornithorhynchus anatinus; assembly: GCF_004115215.2. Lineage (NCBI taxonomy): Eukaryota > Metazoa > Chordata > Mammalia > Monotremata > Ornithorhynchidae > Ornithorhynchus > Ornithorhynchus anatinus. The sequence goes on along the minus strand of NC_041743.1, from coordinate 2,906,860 downwards.
AGTCCCTGAGGGAGAAAGTTTACGCTACGCTCGAAGGATACACCAAGCAGAAATACCCCAGCCAGCCGGGCCGGTGAGAGTTATAATAATAAAAATAATGATGATGGTATTTGTTAAGCGCTTACTATGTGCCAAGCACTGTTCTAAGCACGGGGGTAGATACAAGGTAATCAGGCTGTCCCATGAGGGGCTCCCAGTCTTCCTCCCCATTTTACAGATGAGGGAACTGAGGCCCAGAGTAGCTAAGTGACTTGTCCAAGGTCACGCAGCAGAAATATGCTTACTCTGTGCCAAGCACTGTTCTAAGCGCAAGTTAATCAGGTCGGGCCCAGTCTCTGTCCCACACGAGGTTCACCTTCTTAATCCCCATTTTACAGATGAGGGGACTGAGGCCCAGAGAAGGGGAAACGACTTACCCAAAGTCACACGGCAGACACCGCCGCACCCGCAAAGAGGGGTCTGGCACCGTCCAGCGTCCACAGCTGATGCTCAGGGAAATGGGGAGGGGGTCCCCAAAGTGGCCAGAGGGACCCCCAGACGGGGAGAGGGAGGGTCCCCTCCCTCCCATCCTCATGAGAAGCAGCGGGGCTCAGTGGAAAGAGCCCGGGCTTGGGAGTCAGAGGTCGTGGGTTCCAATCCCGGCTCTGCCGCTTGCCAGCTGTGTGACTTGGGACGAGTCACTTCACTTCTCTGTGCCTCAGTGACCTCATCTGGAAAATGGGGACGAAGACTGGGAGCCCCACGGGGGACAACCTGATCACCTTGTATCTCCCAGCGCTTAGAACAGTGCTTTGCACATAGTAAGCACTTAACACATACCATTATTAATAATATTATTATTATCCCCCCTCCCCACCCACCCACCTCCCCTGCGGGCGGGGCTGGAGAGCCGAGCCTAGAGGCGATGCAGCGTCGCCCCTCTGCGGCCATCGAGGGAACTTCACCCAGCGGCAGCTAATAATAATAATAATAACAATAATAATAAAAAGTAATAATGTTCCTTCCTTCATTAAATCGTATTTATGGAGGGCTTACTGTGTGCAGAGCACTGTAGTACGCGCTTGGAAAGTACAATTCAGCAATAGAGACAGTCCCTGCCCACAACAGGCTCATAATAATAATACTAATAATGTTGGTATTTGTTGAGGGCTTAGTACTTGCAGAGCACTGTTCTAAGCGCCGGGGTAGATACAGGGTCATCAGGTTGTCCCACGTGAGGCTCACAGTCTTCATCCCCATTTTACAGATAAGGGAACCGAGACACAGGGAAGTGAAGTGACTTGCCCACAGTCCCACAGCTGACAAGTGGCAGAGCTGGGATTCGAACCCACGACCTCTGACTCCCAAGCCCGGGCTCTTTCCCCTGAGCCACGCTGCTCGTGGTCTAGAAGGGATCAAAACAAGTCTACGGGCATCAATATAAATAAATAGAATTAGATATATAACGTGAGCTCGCTGTGGAAAGGGAACAATAATAATAATTATGGTAAGCACTTACTATATGCCAAGCACTGTTTTAAGCACTGGTGTGGATACCCTCAAATTGGATTGGACACAGTCCCTCTCCCACATGGGGCTCACAGTCTTATTCCCGATTTTACAGAGGAGGGAACTGAGGCACAGAGAAGTGACGTGACTTGCCTAAGGTCACACAGCAGACAAGTGGCGGAGCCGGGATTAGAACCCATGACCTTCTGACTCCCAGGCCCGGGCTCTATCCATTACTCCATGCCGCTTCCTTGAAAATGTCTGCTGTTTTATTGTCCTCTCCCAAACGCTTAGGACAGTGCTTTGCAAACAGTAAGCACTCAATAAATACGATTGAATGCATGTATCAATGAATACTCATAATAATCCGTATGGAGAGAAAAGACAACGGTCCTGGTAGTTAAAGGATCTGGGTTCTAAATCCGGCTCCGCCGCATGTCTGCTGCTGTGTGACCTTGGGCAAGTCGCTTCACTTCTCTGGGCCTCAGTTCCCTCATCTGTAAAATGGGGGTCAAGAGTGTGAGCCCCTAGTGGGACAGGGACTTTTCCAACTTGATCTGCTTGTCTGCACCCCAGCGCTTAGTACAGTGCCTGGAACAAAGTAAATGCTTAATTCATACCACAATTATTATTATTATTATTATTGTTATCATCACTTAACTTCTCTGTGCCTCAGTCACCTCAGGCACTCAGTCAGTCAGTCAACTGAATTTACTGAGCGCTTACTGAGTGCAGACTACTGTACTAGGCGCTCAGGAGAGTCAGTAAAACAATAAAACAGGCACATCAGTAAAATGGGAATTAAGACTCTGAGCCCCACGTGGGATGGGGACTGTGTCTAACCTGATTAGCTCATATCTAACCCAGCGCTTAATACAGTGCCAGACACATAGTAAGCGTCTAAGAAATATCATTTATAAGAGCGAAAAAAAACTGTATACACTTGGAGTCTAGTTTGACACTCCTTATGCATTAGGCGTCCAGTACTGTGTTGTGAACACGGTCAGTACCAATAGCGTAGGGAGTTCAGCACACATTAGGGAATAAATATCGGCGATGAGGACATGCAGTAGACGGTGGGGGTCGGTCATCTTTGTCCTCGTCCAAGGAGAGCTTTCCAAGTGCTCAGTACAGTGCTCTGCACACAGAAAGCGCTCAATAAATACGATTGAATGAATGAATGAGAGGGAGAAGCAACCCTGGCCTCAGGCTCTCCAATTCTCCACCTTTCCAGCTTTAAGTCATTTGTGGTCAGTCATTTACTCGTGCTTACTGTGTGCAGAGGACTGTACTAAGCGCTTGACAGAGTCCGATGTAACAGTAACAGACATATTCATTCATTCAGTCGTATTTATTGAGCGCTTACTGTGTGCAGAGCACTGTATTAAGCGCTTGGAAAGTACAATTTGGCAACGGATAGAGACAATCCCTACCCAGTGACGGGTTCACGGTCTAGAAGGGGGGAGACAGACAACGAGACAGAATAAAACAGACAGGCAGTAGGCATTCCCCGTCCACGACGGGCTTACGGTCTTTAAGGGCCTGGACAGACCGGGGTCTGCCCCGGGTGGGCTCGGGACTCGAGGGTCGTCGAGACGAAAGGTGGCGGGGGACGACGGTGGGCGTGGGGGCTGAGGGAGAGACCCCGCGGAGGGACCGATGACCCCGGCAGTGGCCGGAGAGCTGGGATTCGGGAGGGTCCCGACCCCCTGACCCCGACGGCTCCAATCCGACTCCCGCCTTCAGGTTTGCCAAGCTCCTGCTCCGCCTGCCGGCCCTGCGCTCCATCGGCCTCAAGTGCCTGGAGCACCTGTTCTTCTTCAAGCTCATCGGCGACACGCCCATCGACACCTTCCTCATGGAGATGCTGGAGACCCCGCTCCGCCTCACCTGACTCGCCGCCGATGCCCCTTCCCCCTCCAGGCCATCTGACTGCCCTCCATCCCTTCCTCCTCCGCTGTCCCTTCCCCCTCCAGGCCACCTGATTGCCCACCGTCCCTTCCCGCTCCAGGTCACCTGACTGCCCTCCATCCCTTCCCGCTCCAGGTCGCCTGATTGTCTGTTGCCCTTTCCCACGCCGGGTCACCTGTCTACCCTCCATCCCTTCCCGCTTCAGGTCACCTGATTGTCTGTTGCCCTTTCCCGCTTCGGTTCACCTGATCGTCTCCTTCCCCTTCCCGCTCCAGGTCACCTGACTGTCCTCCATCCCTTCCCGCTCCACATCACCTGACTCCCCACTGCCCCTTCCCACTCCAGATCGCTTGATTACCCACTGTCCCTTCACATTCCAGGTCAATGCCCTCCCCCCCACCGCTCCAGGTCACCTGATTGTCCGTTACCCCTTCCCTCTCCAGGTCACCCGACTGCCCACCGCCCGTGTCACCTGCCTGCACCCCACCCTTTCCTGTCCCGTCCCCCCCGACTCTCTCCCACCCCCTGGGGTCCACTGGGTCCACCGCCCGACAACGGCGGCGCGGTGCTCCGGGAGGAGAAATACCCAGCGTAAGGCCCTGGGGCTTCCTCCCCGTCTTCTCCCCCCAACCCCTCGTTCCCAACCCACTGTGGCTGCCTGCCTTCAGTCGAGAAGCCTCTTCCCGCACCCGAGACCTTCGAGGTAAAGTTTTGTACAGGTTGGAGGTCCTCCACGATGGTGGGAGAGTGTGGAGGGGGAACCCTCCGGCCAAACCCTCTGTACAAAGAATCAGTTTGAATTATTTTTTCACTTGCCACAGAAAAAGCCAAATGAATAAAAAAATGATAAAATCATAGATGAGATCTTGGCCCCGCCCGGAGCCTAAATGGTGTAGACGCAAGGTTTCGAGACCAGACTCGGGTCCCTGTCCCAAATGGAGCTCACGGTCCCTCTTATCCCCATTTTACGGGCGAGGAAACGGAGGCGCAGAGAGGTTCAGTGGCTGGGCCTAGGACCCACAGCAGGCCAGGAGCAGAGCGGGGACTCTGGCTAGCGGGCTTACATTCATTCATTCATTCATTCAGTGGTATTTATTGGGCGCTTACTATGTGTAGAGTGCTGAACTAACCGCTTAGAAGAGCAGAATAGAACTGTAAACAGACACATTCCCTGCCCACAGTGAGTTTACAGTCTGGAGGCGGGGAGACAGCCGTGGATATAAATAAATACATTTATGGAAGTTCTGGGTGACCATTTCCCAGGATTTCCTGCAGGGAAATCAGTTCCAGAAACAATCTGGGCTTGGGAGCACAAGCTGGAGAGTGGCAATAATAATAACTGTGGTATTTGGTAAGAGCTTACTATGTGCCGGGCACTGGACTAAGCACTGGGGTAGACACAAGATAATTGGGTTGGATATAATCCCTGTGCCACATAGGGTTCACAGTCTTAATCCCCATTTTACAGATGAGGTAACCGGGGCGCAGAGAAGTGAAGTGACTTGCTTAAGGTCACCTAGCAGACAAGGGGCAGAGCAGGGATTAGAACCCAGGTCCTTTTGAGTCCCAGGCCCAGGCACTTTTCACTAGGCCACTTTCCACTGGAACTGCCACCGGGAGCCTGGAAAGAGGGGTAAGGTGTTGGGATGAGGAGGGGGATCTGGCAAGAGCCAGAATGGAGGGAGAGGTCTCTGGGAAGGGGGGTCTTCCATGGCCCAGACTATCTTGCCGAGGAGGCGAGATCTGACCGGAAAGCAGGCTGTGGTTGGGGCTGAGGGAGGCGGTGAGGGGGTTGGGTTTCTGAGCTGGTCAGATCGACCCTGAGACAGTCTGCTGCCAAAAGAAGGGGGGAAACTGATTCGGGGAGCCCCCGATTACCTCCCAAGGGGCGGAGACACCCTCTCACTTCGGATCGGTGGAGAAACCGAGGTACAAACAGCCTCAGAATCCACCTCTCCTCTGGAGCATCGGTCCCTCACGAGGAGACAGAACGTGAGAGACTCAGCTCTCCGCCTCTCCTCTCGACATCGAGCCGGTGGACGCTTCTTCTGTCCCCCCAGAACCGGATTGGGCATCTAATGGGGGAGTCCAAGCCTAGGCTACTCCACAGCGGTCACTTTCCCGCCGGTCCTCCCTCCAGAGAACGAGCGGGTTCACCAGGGCGGCGTCCCAGCCCTGGGGCTCGACTCCTGAGGCCGCAGACGTCCACTTTCCCGGCCCCAACCGGTCAAGAGGAGCTTGGATCGATAGGTGGACGGTTTGGTCCATAATGGACCCAGAAAGGGGATTTGAGGGGTGGTCACGGGGAGAGGCTTGGGGCGTCCGGTTACCCCTCCTTAACCACAGGGCTGCATGTCCTCTCCCTCTAGTCCGTAAACTCGTCTTGTATCTGCTCTATTCCGTTGGACCCTCCCAAGCGTCCGGTACAGTGCTCTGCACACAGTAAGTCCAACGACACGAAGCTGCCCTTCCCTCTCCTCCTCCAGCGCCCCCAGACTCACCGTCTCGGCGGCCCCCTGCCCATCTCCAGCGCCGGTCCCCCCCGGCCCCCCACCAAACCTGGTGCCGCTAAATGCCGTCTCCCTTGCCCGGAGGGGGGGAGAAAAAGAAGCCTGTGCTCATCAATTAGCATCAGTAATGACTCCACATCCGTCAGGCCGGGATCGCAGTAGCGGGCCGAAGGAGGCCGGAGCGTATTAAGGGTTGGGGGGCTACTTTGAACACAAGACAGTAGCCCCGCGGGGGTCTGGCTGACGTCTATTCATCCCCCCCCCCCCGAGTCAGCTTTGTCCGCCCTCGGCTCGGACTCCATCGGCGGGCCACTGATTAACTCTCCAGGCCTCGGTGGACAATGACCAGGTCGCCCTCAATTAAGGCCCAGCGGGGTGATGATGTCATTAAAGGGCAGATTAGGGGGTCTCCGCCAGGACCCGCTACTCGGTTATTAGTTAAAAACACCGAGGTAACAAACCCGATTTAACGGTCCCGGTTCCATCTTGTAGGAATTTTTCCCAGCTCGCCCCTCTCACCGGGAGGCCGGGACTGAACCGCAGAGCGGGGCCAAATGGATTCAGTCGGCGTTCTGGTCTATAAAGTACAAAGCTCCTCGACTGAACTAGGGGTTGGGGTCCTTTTCTTGCCCCCGGGGAGGGACCTTTCCGACCCAGTGGCCTCCCGGAACATTCCGTGAGGTGGACGGGCCCGGAGGGATTCTTGGAAAATTCTTGGAAAATAGCTCATCGTAATAATGATGGCGGTGGCTTCCGTTAAGCGCTTACTGTGTACTGAACGCTGGAGGAGATAGGAGGCAATCAAGCCGGACAAGGGGGTTGCTTGGCACATAGTAAGCGCGTGACAAATACCATCGTCATCATCACCTCACCCTGCTGCTCTCCTACTCTAACGCAGCGCACACACTCCGCTCCTCTAATGCCAACCTTCTCACTGTCCCTGGATCTCATCCTCTTGGCCGCCGACCTCTTGCCCACATCCTGCCTCTGGATAAACTAAACGAACTAAGGATAGGATAAACAGTAGAGCATAAAGATTATTATTTTTATGGTGTCTGTTAAGAGCTTACTGTGTGTCAGGCAATGTACTAAGCACTGGTGTAGATATAGAATAATCAGGTTGGACACAGTCCACCTCCCACATGGGCTCGCAGTCTTAATCTCCATTTTACAGATGAAGGAACTGAGGCCCAGAGGATAATAATAATAATTACGGTACTTGGTAAGCACTTACTCAATGCCAAGCATTGATCTCAGCACTGGGGTAGGTCCAAGTTAATCGGGTTGGACACAGTCCCTGCCCACCAGCGGCTCACAGTCTTAATCCCCATTTTATAGATGAGGGAACTGAGGCCCAGAGAAGTGAAGTGATCTGCCCAAAGTCACCCAGAGACAAGAGGCGGAGCCGGGATTTGAACCCACATCCCTCTAATGCCCAGGACTGGGCTCCATCCACGCTGCTCCTCAGCCTCATGGTTGGATTCTGACCTTTAAACCCTGATGACCCCTTTTCCGGGTTTGATACCTAACTTTCGTTCTCCTTTCCCACTCCCACACTCTTCGATCCGCCTCAAGAAACTTTCAAGTCTATCAACGAACGCTGGAGAAGGACACTGGCTCTATTTTGCAGATCCACACTTGGTCTTGGAAAACAAAAACCAAAAAACAGATGCAGTAAAGGCCAAATTCCCGATTTTAAGTGCTCTTGGTTTCTCTCCGCCGTCCTTAGACCGACTCCTCTCTGGAGGAGAGATGACCACCTTTTATCGAGGTCCAGCTGTTTTGGAGATGTCTCTTGACCATCTGTAAAGTTTTATTTGTTTCCAACTGAAGAAAGAAAGATCATTTTCTTTTTCACTCCCTCTCCGCTCCTCTCCACCCGCCTGCCTCCCAAACGGCTCAACTACTTTAGTTCAGACTTTTCAGGCAATTTCATTCTGGGGGGTGAAACCGAGCATGGAAAAGTTTGGAGCAAAAGGAGGATTATGAACAGGACAATTGGAGACAATTATGAAAACAGGAGGTTATAATGAAAGTTGACTTTCAACCCTAATTCTGGCGTCTTGTGGTTGCCGAGAATTCCAGCATTCGGTTTGGAGTGGGGTGTGTGTGAGTTGTTATATATGTGTGTGTGTATTTATTGGATGTGTTTGTGTGAGGGGCGTGTGCATGTATTGAATGTGTGCGTGCATGGTGTGTGACCTATGAGTGTGGTGTACGTTTTGAATGTGTGTACGGGTGTTGTGTGTGTTGGTATTTAACGTGCGAGTGATGTGCGCGGTATGCATGTTTGTGTCGAATGTGTGAGGGAGGTAGGTGTGTGTAGTGTGTGGTGTATGTGTTTGATGTAAGTCTTGAATGTGTGTACATGTGTGGGGGGTGTATCTATTGAATGTGTGTGTGTGTGTTTGTGCGCGCGCAATCCTTTGCGGATGTTTGCTCAGAGTTTTCGATGTCCAATAATCAGAAACAGTAGAATAAACTAGGGAAAATACTTAAAAACACACACACAGCTTCAGGAGCAATAGAAAAACCAATTAGACCAAAACCAACAGATAAGAAATGTCATCCTGACGAAATCTGGGAAAATGTCTGCCTCCTTTAGGGAAGCAAAACGAAACCCCAATAAAGTGAGCCTGAGATTCTTCCTCAAACATTCGACTAGATCTGAAACTCCACCTGTGACCAGAGTCCTCAAGAGATGCTTTAGTCAAAGTCCTTGGGGAAGACGACGAGGAACGGGTAAGACGGTGTCATTTATAACGCAGAGAGATGCGTTTCCTCATGATGGAGAACCTGATAATACGGTTGAGGAGACTGAGGCCCAAAGAGGCATAAGTGACTGGCCCAAGGTCACCCAAGCAGGCAAGAGAAGCAACTTGAAATAAGTGAAAGAGCACGGGTCCGGGGGTCGGAGGAGCTGGGTTCTAATCCCCAGCTCAGACACGCATCTGCTGTGCGTCCTTGGACAAGTTACTTCACTTCTCCGAGCCTCAGTCACTTCATCTATGAAATGGGGATTAAGACCGCAAGCCCCATGTGGGACGGGGACCGTGTCCAAACCGATTAGCTGGTAGCCACCTCGCGCCTTAGTCCAGTGACTGGTACTTAGTAGGTTCATTCATTCATTCATTCAATAGTATTTATTGAGCGCTTACTATGTGTAGAGCACCGTACTAAGCGCTTGGAATGGACAATTCGGCAACAGAGACCATCCCTGCCCAATAACGGGCTCACAGTTTAAACGGAGGAGACATAGCAAAACTATTATCATCACGACAGACAACAAATTCTCAAGGAGTCAGAAGAAGCGGTTGTGGCCTAGCAGATGAGCCCGGGCTTGGAAGTCAGAAGGATCAAGGTTCGAATCTCGGCTCCGCCACTCGTCTCCTGTGCGACCTTGGGTAAGTCACTTCATTTCTCTGTGCCTCAGTTCCCTCATCTGTAAAATGGGGATTAAGACTGTGAGCCCCGAGTGGGTCATGGACTATTAGCTTGTATCTACTCCAGTGCTAAGAGCAGTGTCTGGCACATAGTGAGCGCCTAAGAAACACCGTAAAAAAAACCCAAACAGAATCGCCTGCCATGTTTTCCCCCTTATTTTTTTCTTGGAGTTCGGCTGAGCAGAACAAAGCATCTCTTCCCCCCTCATTCTTCAAATCCCTCTGTTTCCAAAAGATCATGACCAACGTCGACAAGTGTAAACCCTTTAGAAATATGTCCCACGGTGAAATCCCCCGAAACCAAACACGATCCTCAAAATGGATGTTTGACCGAGGAATTCCAGTCCCGTTCCTCAGATGTTCCCGTGGCTCACGGACGATATTTCCTTCTCGTGTATTTCCTGTGCGCGCTCGGAGAGGAGGGGGAGATGACTCAGAGACAGGGAGTTCAGGAGGCAGGAGCTGCTTGGGGAAGAAAAGGGGGCAGCTGGAGGGAGAGCGATGAGAAAAATGCCTCAGGTGGGGGACCGATTTGACGTTTATTCGTCTCGGTTTGGGCCGGGCCCAAGCGTGGGTTTTTATCGGGAACGTCGCGGCTGCCGGAATTCCAGCCTCACGGGTCAACCGGACTGGGGCCCTGACGGATTCGGGAGAGCAGGAGAGCACCGTTGGAATTTTGGAGATGTTTCCCCAGCGGCATTTCCGCGAGGCCCGAGTTCATAACTGTGGTATTTGTTAAGCGCTTACTATGTGCCAGGCATTGTATTAGGCTCTGGGGTGAACGCAAGCAGATCGGATTGGACGCAGTCCCTATCCCATGTGGGGCTCACGGTCTCGATCCCCATTTTACAGATGAGGGAACCGAGGCATAGAGAAGTGAAATGACTTGGCCGAGGTCACCCAGCAGACAAGGAACAGGGCCGAGATTAGAACCCAGGCCGAGTTGACGCTGGGAGAGGAGGGTCTCCGGTGGGGGGAAATGGGCCAAACTCGGTCCTGAGGCTTTCAGACCGAGACCCCCGAGAGGAGGAGTTGATGGTATTTGTTAAACGCTTACGATGTGGCAGGCACTGTCCTAAACTCTGGGGTAGATCCGAGCTAATCAGGTTAGACACAGTCCCGGTCCCCCGTGGGGCTCACGGTCTTCGTCCCCATTTTCCAGATGAGAGAACTGATGCCCGGAGAAGTGAAGTGCCTCGCCCGAGGTCACACGGCGGACAAGTGGCGGAGCTGGGATTAGAACCCAGGTCCTTCCGGCTCCCAGGCCCAGATTCTAGCCACTAGGCCGTGCCGCATCGCATGAAGTGGAGGGGTCCGACTTTTTGGGGGTCCGCCGACAGCCGGGGTGCCCCCCGGCCGGGGAGAGGATCTGAGGGGCACCTTTGGGCGGGGGGGGATTGTGGCTCTGGGGAGGGGGCTGGCTTTGAAGCCGGCGGGAGAGCCGGCCAGGTTTGATTTTCATAAAGGAAAGTAAGATCGGCCTGACCTCCAAAGTCAAAGGGAGGTGAGGTGAAAAGAGACGAGAGGGGAGGATTTCGCTTTCATCTCCAGCAGGCCGGGAGGGAGGGAGATAAGGTTGAAACGTTCACTTCAAGGCAGCTGGGTGGGAGAGAGAGAAATCTGTCTGGAAGGGGGTGGTCAGCGGGGAGACGAGCGAGGAAGGAGGCTCCCAGAGGAAACAGTCAAAACTCACACGCTCCGCTCCTCTAACGCCAACCTACCCTCGGCCTCCTTCTCCTCCCTCACTGTCCACTCCTTCCCGCCGTCCTCCCTCGGGCCTGGAACTCCCTCCCTCTTCTCATCCGCCTCTTCCCGTCTTCCTAGCCCTACTAAAAAGAATCACATCTCCTCCAGGAAGCCTTCCCTGATTAACCTCCAATCTCCCCCGGCTCTGAAACCCTCCCCAAACTGACACTTCAGCGCTTTCACGCCACTTCCACCCCCCTAGACTGTAAGGTCACTGTGGTCAGGGAATGCATCTGTTTATTGTTCTGTGGTACTCTCTGAAGCGCTTAGTACAGTGCTCTGCACACAGTAAGCGCTCAGTAAATACAGCTGACAGAGTGACTTAATCACAGAGTTCACAGCCCCCCACCCTATCTCTTAAGCACAAGTTCATAACCCCTGTAGACTGTAAGCTCTTCGTGCGCGGGAACGTGTCTGCTGTCCTCTCCCGAGCGCTTAGTAGAGAGCTTTTCACACAGCAAGCGCGCCATAAATACGGTTAAACAAATGTATGAATCGTAAGTTCTTTGTGGGCAGGGATTGGGTCTACCAACTCCGGTGTACCGTCCTTTCCCAGCGCTTAGGGCAGTGCTCTGCACACGTTAAGCACTCACTAAATATCATCGATCGGATGTTTAATCAAGAAAGAGCTGCCGCTGGCCCCAGGGTCATCCATAATAAGTGATATTATAAATTATTTATTTCTATTAATGTCTAACCCCCTAGGCTTATTTTTTAAATGGTATTTGTTAAGCGCTGACTCTGTGCTAGGCACTGTACTAACCTCTGGGGTAGATACAAGCTGATCAGGGGCTCAGAGTCCTACTCTCCATTTTACAGATGAGGGAACTGAGGCCCAGCGAAGCAAAGTGACTTGCCCAAGGTCACCCGGCAGACAAGTGGCGGAGCCGGGATGAGAACCCAGGTCCTTCTGACTCCCAAGCCTGGCTCTAACCTCTAGGCCTCGCTGCTTCTAGACCGTAAGCTGGTGGTGGGCAGAGAACGTGTCTGTCTAGTGTTATCTTGTACTCGCTCAAGTGTTTAGGACAGTGCTCTGCACACATTAAACCCTCAGTAAATACGATTGAATGAATGCTTCTCTACTCGCCAGAGACACCAAACGTTCCCACGGATTCCTAGAAGAAATCTCCATCCCTCTAAGTCCCTAGCTGAATTAACCATTCTCTGCCCCAAGTTAGACAACAATAATAATAATGGTATTTTTTAAGTGCTTACTGTGCTCTAAGCACCGAGGTAGAGACAAGGTAATCGGGTTGTCCCACGGTCTTAACCCCCCATTTTACAGACGAGACAACCGAGGCACAGAGAAGTGAAGCGATTTGCCCAAAGTCACGCAGCTAACAAACGGCGGAGCCGGGATTAGAACCCAAGACCTCTGACTCCCAAGGCTCTTGCCACTAAGCCGCGCTGCTTTTCCAACACGACGCCTCCTCCTTCCTTGGCTTCTGGTTTCAGTTCCTCTCTGGGCCGGGCTCCGGTGCCTTCTCTCTAGCTCTTGTCCTGGCCGGTGTCCACCGGTCTTTCCGGGAGTTGTGGTTGTGAAGTTGTGTCTCTGTGGCAGCGTTTTGTGTGCGTGTGTTTCTCCCTCTTCGTGCGTCCCAGTTTGACATCCCCACCTTCACGTCTGTGCATAAACATGATTCTCTGTGCTCTTGATATACTTCCTGCCCACATGGGTGTCTGTACGTGTAAGTGTGTGTATATTTGTGCGTATTTATTATTCTATTTATTTTATTAATGATGTGTATTTATCTATAATTCTATTGATCTATTCTGATGCTATTGACTACTTGTTTCGTTTTGTTGTCTGTCTCCCCCCTCCTAGACGGTGAGCCCGTCGTTGGGTAGGGATCGTCTCTCTCTGTTGCGGAATCGTACGTTCCAAGCGCTTAGCCAAGTGCTCTGCGCACAGGAGCGCTCAATAAATACGATTGAATGAACGAATGAATGCGTGTATGTGTTTGTGTGTCTGTGTAATCTGTGCTCACGTTTTATGCTTCCGGGCGCCCCAGATAAATTTCTTCTCCCCACATTCTGTTTCTTCGCCAGGAAACATTTGGAAGATATTCACCCCCACCACTGACTATTCTCTTCCAAGAACAGATCCAATTGCAGAGACCAGAATCTAATAGTAATGATAATAATAATAATGGTATTCGTTAAGTGCTTGCTATATGCCAAGCACTGTAGCAAGCTCTGGGAAAGACATAAGATAACCTGGCCCGACATGGTCCCTGTCACATTTGGGGTTCATAGTCCGAAGAGGAGGAGAACAGGTAATATTATTATTATAATAATAACTGGTATTTGTTAAGCACTCGCTGGGTGCCAGGCACTCTGCCAAGCGCTGGGGGTTATTCGAGCAAATCGGGTAGGACAGTCGGGGCTTACGGTCCCAATCCCCATTTTCCAGAGGCGGCAACCGAGGCCCAGAGAAGTAAAGTGACTCGCCTAAGGTCCCGCAGTAGACGAGTGGCAGATCCGGCATTAGAATCCGTGACCTCTAGAATCCACGACCGGGCTCTATCCACTCGGCCATGCGATCGTCCCCCATTTTATAGACAAGGAAACTGAGGCCCAGAGAAGGGAAATGACCCGTCTGAGGTCACGCGGAAGGAGAGAAGCGGAGCTGGGAATAGAACTCAAGAGCTATGACTCTTTCTACTCGGCCACGCTGCTCGGCGTCGGGTTATCGCCTCCCCCCCGAAATGCCGATGCCTCAAGGAGTCTGTTCATCCTCTTTCCAGCCCCCGGGGCCGTTCTCGGACGAGATTAGTCAGTGGCGAGCGATGAGGGGAAGGCAGCGTGGCCTAGCGAAGCGGCATGGCTTAGTGGGTAGAGCCCGGGCCTGGGAGTCAGAAGGTCATGGGTTCTAATCCCAGCTCCGCCACACGTCTGCTGGGTGGACCAGCCAGTCTGCTTCTCTGAGCCTCAGTCACCTCATCTGGACGATGGGGATGAAGAGCGTGAGCCCTAAGTGGGACAGGGCCCGTGTCCAACCCGACTACCTCGTAATCGCTCCGGTGCTCGACACAGAGTAAGCGCTTAACAAGTACCGTAATCGCTCTTACTAGTGGAAAGAGCCCGGGACCGGCCGCACGGGGAAACTGGGGGTTCAGCCTGGGCCCGCTGCGGGACCTTGGGCGAGTTTGGGCCTTCTGCAGAATGGGGTTCGGCTCTCCGTCCCTCCTCCCCCTTAGACGGCCAAGCCCGGCCGGAGACGGTGTCCCACCCGTTTGCCCCCCCAGGGCAGAGTAGGGCGATCTGGCCTTCGGCAGCCCCTGCCAAACGCCATCGTGATTGTGATAACGCTGAGCGACACCGTCCTCCGCCCAACTCCGAGGGCCCAGGGCCCGGCGCCGGGGTTGCCCACCAGGTGGCGGCCCGGCACCCCAAAGCCTCCGTCCGTCGCCCGGGCCTGGGCCGGGGGCAAGGAGAAGCCGGGCTGGACCACCGGCCTTGGCCAGAGGATGCTGGGGAGAGGCCTCTGGGCAGGGGGCGGTGGGCAGAGGATGATGGGGAGAGGGGATGCTGGACAGGAGGTGCTGGGCAGGGGCACTCAGCAGAAGATGATGGGGAGGGGGCTCTGGGCAGGGGGTGCTGCCCAGGAGGTGCTGGGCAGGGGCACGGAGCAGAAGATGATGGGGAGGGGGTTCTGGGCAGGGGGTGCTGCCCAGGAGGTGCTGGGCAGGGGCACTGAGCAGAAGATGATGCGGAGGGGGCTCTGGGCTGGGGGTGCTAGACAGGAGGTGCTGGGCAGGGGGTGCTGCCCAGGAGGTGCTGGGCAGGGGCACTGAGCAGAAGATGATGCGGAGGGGGCTCTGGGCAAGGGGTGCTGCCCAGGAGGTGCTGGGCAGGGGCACTGAGCAGAATAATAATAATAGTAATAATAGTAATGTTGGTATTGGTTAAGCACTTACTCTGTGCGGAGCACTGTTCTAAGTGCTGGGGTAGACACAGGGGAATCAGGTTGTCCCACGTCGGGCTCGCAGTCTTAATCCCCATTTGACAGATGAGGTCACTGAGCCCCGGAGGAGTGAAGTGACTTGCCCACGGTCACCCAGCTGCCAAGTGGCAGAGCCGGGATTCGAACCCACGACCGCTGACTCCCAAGCCCGGGCTCTCGCCACTGAGCCGCGATGGGTGGGGGATGCTGGACAGGAGGTGCTGGGCAGGGGCACTGGGCAGAAGACGATGGGGGGAGGGCTCTGGGCAGGGGGTGTTGGGCAGGAAGTGCTGGGCGGGGGGCACTGAGCAGATGATTTTAGGTAGAGGGCTCTGGGCAGAGGCAAAGTGCCGGGCAGGGGGCACCGGGCACCGGGCAGGGGTGCAGGGTAGAATGTGCTGGACCGGGGTCAGACTCTCCCACCGGATTTATAACCCCTCCCGTTGGCAGCAAAGTCTATAGAGAACATTTTTTCTCCTGTCCTCCTTGCCAAAGCCCCTGCAGGAACTGTGGAATGACCGATGTAATTCACCTCCCACAAAAGGGAAGATTTCAATGATTAATAGACCGCCCCCCCCGCCCAGACACGGGCCCCCAGGCCCCCGGAGAGGACGTTTTCGAGATCTCTCCGAGAATCCTGATAATGCCGGGACCTGCTGAGCGCTTACTACGTGCCAAGCACCGTGCTGAACCCCGGGGTAGACCCGAGACCATCGGGTCGTACGCCGTCCCCTCCCGAGGCTCACGGCCCGAGTGGGAGGGAGAACAGATATCGAATCCCCGTTATACAGAGGAGGAAACTGAGGCACGGAGAAGGGAAGGGACTGGCCCGAGATCGCCCAGCAGACGAGTGGCGGAGCCGGGATTAGAACCCAGGGTCCTCCGCCTTCCAGGCCCGGGCTCTTCCCACTAGGCCGCGTTGCTTCCGTAGTCAAACGCGGCCCTTTCTGGTGCCAAACCCCAACTCCCCCGCCCCAGTCCCCCAACTCTACTCCACCCCCTTGGCCTCGCCCCAAGGAAGGGCCATTTTCTACCCTTTACCCCCTCTACCCAAATGCGAAGCGACGTGTTTAACAGAAAACACAGTTTCTCTGGCGCGTGTGCCCATTAATAGCACACAGATAGGCCGGAGGATAAGGAAAAGTAAAAAAAGATGTCCCAGTCCCGCTGCGTTTCCTATGAGCTCCTCGTTCCTCTCCCTCCGAGGCTCCTCGGCCCCTCATTCATTCATTCGACCGTATTTATTGAGCGCTTAGAGTGCGCGGAGCACTGTGCCAAACTCGGACGTGGGAGAGATGGGGGTTTCCTGTCAGCCGGGTTCTTGGGCCGGTGAGGAAGACAACGGCAAGGTCTAATAATAATGTTGGTATTTGTTAGGCGCTTACTATGTGCAGAACACTGTTCTAAGCGCTGGGGTAATAATAATAATAATGTTGGTATTTGTTAAGCGCTTACTATGTGCTGAGTACTGTTCTAAGCGCTGGGGTAGACACAGGGGAATCAGGATGTCCCACGTAGGGCTCACAGTCTTAATCCCCATTTTACAGATGAGGTCACTGAGGCACAGAGAAGTTAAGTGACTTGCCCACAGTCACACAGCTGACAAGTGGCAGAGCCGGGATTCGAACTCATGACCTCTGACTCCAAAGCCCGTGCTCTTTCCACTGAGCCACGCTGCTTCTCTGATGGAAGGAGCACCAAGAGTCAGGATAATAATAATGATTGTCGTATTTGGTTAGCGCTTACTCTGTGCCAGGCACTGTACTAAGCGCCGGGGTGGATTCAAGCAAATCGGGTTGGACCCGATCCCTGTCCCACGTGGGGCTCACGGTCTCCATCCCCATTTGACAGATGAGGGAACTGAGGCATGGAGAAGTGAAGCGACTTGCCCAAGGTCCCACAGCAGACAAGCTTCCGACTCCCGGGCCGGGTTCTAATCCCGGTTGCGTGACCTCGGGCAAGTCATTTCACTTCTCTGGGCCTCAGTTTTTTCAACTTATAAAATGGGGATTCAGTCGGTCAGTCGGATTTATTGAGCGCTTACTGTGTGCTGAGCACTGTACTAAGCTCTTGGGAGAGTACAATATAAGAGTAAACAGACACATTCCCTGCCCACAACGAGCTTCTTCATTCATTCACTCATTCAACTGTATTTATTGAGCGCTTACCGCATGCCGGGCTCTATATTAAGCGCTTGAAAGAGAACAATATAACAGTAAACAGACACATTCCCTGCCCACAAGGACGGTCTAGATTCCCTATCTGTTTTCCCTCCTGCTTAAACTATGAGTCCTCTGTGGGTCAGGGACAGTGCCAAGCGCTTAGTACAGCGCTTTGCACACAGAAAGCACTCAGTAAATACGACTGAATGAATTTACCCCAAGGTATGACAGATAGCAAGCGCGTAACTAACAGCGTTCAGGAAAAGAAAAAAAGATGATAGCATTTGGGAAGTGCGGACGATGTGCCGAGCCCTCTGCCGAGCGCTGGGGTAGATACAAGACGATCAGATCGGACGCAGTCCCTGTCCCACATGGGGCTCACAGTTTCAGAGGAAGGATAATAATAATAATAATAATGTTGGTATTCGTTAAGCGCTTACTATGTGCAGAGCACTGTTCTAAGCGCTGGGGGAGACACAGGGGAATCGGGTTGTCCCACGTGGGGCTCACAGTCTTAATCCCCATTTTGCAGATGAGGTAACTGAGGCCCAGAGAAGTTAAGTGACTCGCCCACAGTCACACAGCTGACAAGTGGCAGAGCTGGGATTCAAACTCACGCCCTCTGACTCCAAAGCCCGTGCTCTTTCCGCTGAGCCACGCTGCTTCTCCTAAGGATGAGAATTGAACTTATGCCCATTTTACAGGGGAGGAAACCGAGGCCCAGAGAGAGGTTAAGTGATTTGCCCAAGGTCACACAGCAGGTCGGGGCAGAGCCAAGACTAAAAACTCATATTTTCTGGCTCCCAGACCAGCGCTCTTTTCACCAGGCCACCCTACTGTCCTCTGGTTCCACGGATGATAATAATAATAATAATAATTTTGGTATTTGTCAAGTGCTTACTATATGCCAAGCACTGTTCTAAGCACCGGTGTAGATGCAAGTTAATCAGGTTGGACACAGTCCACGTCCCGCATGGAGCTCTCAGTCTCAATCCCCATTTTACAGATGAGGGAATTGAGGCCCAGAGAAGTGAGGCGACTTGCCCAAGGTCACACAGCAGACAAGTGATGGAGCCCGGATTAGAACCCAGGTCCTTCCGACTCCCACACCCGGGCTCTACCCACTACGCCCCGCTGCTTCCCAAGGCAGAGCTTAATGGGAAGAGGATGAATTTTCCGAGGCTCGGCTCCGTTCTCTTCGGGAAATAAAGTTGGCTCTGCTGAGGCCCCTGTTCCCTGCCCTCAAGGAGCCGACAGGCTAGAGGGGGAGACGGCGTTGTCTAGTGGACAGAGCCCGGGCCTGGGAGTCGGAAGGTCATGGGTTCTAATCCTGCTCTGCCATTTATCTGCTGGGTGACCTTGGACCAGTTACTTCACTTCTCTGGGCCTCAGGGACCTCACCTGTAAAATGGGGATGGAGGCTGTGAGTCCCACGTTGGACAGGGACTGTGTCCAACCTGATTTGCCTGTACCCACCCCAGCGCTTAGTTCAGTGCCTGGCACATAGTAAGCGCTTAACAGATACCATATTTTAATTATTACAGGTGAGACAGAGAACGGACCTGGCCACTGAAAGAGGGAAGACGTGGCCTCTAATTCCCGCTCGAGTGTCAGTTTCTGGGGGACAGGGATTTTGTCCCCGTACTCTTTCGTGCTCTCTCAAGTGCTCCGCACTGAGTAAGCGCTCAATAAATACTACCGATTGATCGATAATCCCGACTCCAAGGTTGCCGGGCTGCGCGATCTCGGGCAGGCGGCTGTCCCTCTCTGAGCCTGGATGATAATAATGATAAAAATCGTGGCATTCGTCCAGCTCCTACGCTGGGCAAGGCACTGTAATAAGCGTCCGGGTGGATCTCTGCTGGGTTCCAGCTCTTCCCCTCTTGCCCCCCACCCCGGGGTTTGGGGGGGAGTGTGGGCAGGGGGTGTGGGGGAGGAAGAAGGGGTGCTCTGGGTTCCAAAATGAAGGATGGCTGGGTGAGGGGAGGTTGAATTTCTTCAGGTTATTTGGCCTGGATTATCCCCCGCCGGGTGGGAAGGGGGTGTCCGGCCTGGGGGGGTCCCCGTGGAAAGGGCAGGGGAAGTGGGGTGGGCGCCCCCCACTCAGGAAGCTCGGCCTCCCCACGGCCCGCCGGGCGATGGGCCAGGGAGGGAGTTTGAAATGTGTCCCCCCCCCTTTCCCTCTGTAATAATAATTATTATTATCTTATTTGTTAACAGCTTCCTATGTGCCAAGCACTGTTCTAAGCGCTGGGGTAGATACGAGCTAATCGGGTTGCCCCACGTGGGGCTCACGGTCTTCATCCCCATTTTCCAGATGAAGTCACTGAAGCCCAGAGAAGCCAAGTGGCTTCCCAAGGTCACCCAGCAGACAAGTGGCCGAGTCGGGATTAGAACCCACGTCCTCTAACTCCCAAACCCGGGCTCTTTCCACTTGAGCCATATTGCTTCCTTCTCACATCCCCCTAACCCCCATTACCCCTCTTCCTTCCACATCAGCGTTTAGTACAGTGCCTGGCACATAGTAAGCGCTTTAGTTGCCATTGTTTTTACGAGATGTTCTTCCCCTCGACTCGATTTATCGCCATCGTTCTCGTCCGTCCGTCTCCCCCGATTAGACCGTAAACCCGTCAGAGGGCAGGGACCGTCTCTATCCGTTGCCGACTTGTCCATTCCAAGCGCTTAGTCCAGTGCTCTGCACATAGTAAGCGCTCAATAAATACTATTGAATTGAATGAATGAATGAACTCAGAGAAGCATCATGACATAATGGATAGAGCCCGGGGCCTGGGAGTCAGAAGGTCATGGGTTCTAATCCCGGCTCCGCCACTTGTCTGTCGTGCCACCTGGGGCAAGTCACTTCACTTCTCTGGGCCTCGGTGACCTCATCTGTAAAAGGGGGACTGTGTGAGCCCCAAGTGGGACAACCTGACTACTCTGTATCTACCCCAGCGCTTAGAACACTGCCTGGCACATAGTAAGTGCTTAACGAATGCCATAAGTATAATTATTGTTATTATTACTAAATACCACATTAATAATAATAATAATTAGCCCCCTGTACCCTTGCCTTTCCTCATATCCCCCTCCCCCCACACCCCTCTCCCTCCACCCCAACTCCCCCTCCCCCCAATGTCCCCCAAAGGCCTACCCTCTGTATCCCCTTCCACAATCTCAGCCTCCAATTCCTCCAATTCCTCCCTTCCCCCCCGGAACCCGGGGGTCCCCGGCTCCCCACCCCTAGGTAGAAGAGGAGAGAAGAGGCCTGGGGGGAGGGAGGGACTAGGGCCACCCCCCGATTTGGGGGAGACTTAGGCTAGGGGTGAGAAGGCTGGACGTTTCCTTTCCCTCTCCTAGGGGGTGGGGAAGGAGGAGGAGGAGGAGGAGGAGGATGGAAAGAGGGGGGCGGGGGCTGTCGGGGAGGGGTGTCCGGGCTGGATAAGAAGCTGCGAGTCGCTTTCTTCCTCCTCCCCGGACGGGTCCGTCCTGGTGCCCCCCGCCCCCCGCAGCCCCCCACCCCCAGCCCACCATGCTGGACGCGCTGAAGATGGAAGAGAATTTGCAGAGCGTCATCGACTCCTCGGCCTCTTTCTCCTCGCTGCTGGGTAAGTCGAGGCTTCAGGGGCGGGGGGACCCCTGGATCTACCCCTCCTCCTCCTGGACACCCCCCTCAAACCCCCAGCCCCAGCCCCCTTGGCCGGGGATGGTCCCCGACGTCCAAAGGGATCAGAGCTAAAGAAGACTCCAATTCCAAATCCCGAACGCTGCGCCGGAGTGGGAGTGTGTGTGTGTGTGTGTGTGTGTGTGTTTGTGTGTGTGTGTTGGTGGGTGGGCGTATGTGGGTGGGTGTTGGTGGGGGTGCCTATGTGGGTGGGTGTTTTGTGGGGGTCCATATATGTGCGAGAGTGTGTGTATATATACGTGGATGAGTATGTGTACATCCGTGTGTGTATATCTGTGGGTGGGTGTCTATGGGGGTGAGTGGGGTATGTGTGTCTGTGGGTGTGCATATGCGGGTGGGTGTCCGTGGGTGTGCATATGAGGGGGGTGTCTTTGGGTGTGCGTATGCGGGGGGGGGGGGCTGTCTGTGGGTGTGTTTGTGTTTGTCTGTGGGTGTGCGTACGTCAACGGGTGCTCGTGTGGGTGTTTGTGGGTGTGTATAAGTGTGTGTATGTGGGTGGGGGTTGGCGGGCGTGTTTGTGTCTGTGTGTCTGTGGGTGGCTGTGGGCGTGTGCATAGGCGTGTGTGTGTGTGTTTGTGTCGTTGCGGACAGGCTGAGAGGCCTTCAACTCCAAGGAGTGAGAATTCCCAACGCCGGGATTTTTAATCACCGAGTGACGGAGGAGCATTAAATGATCCCTTTCCCCCGGCGCGGGCCCGGCTGAGGATGATCCCGTTGGAAGGGAGGGGAAGGGGTGCCAGGGTGTGTGTGAGTGTGTGTGCCTGTGTGTGTATTTGGGGGTTTGGGGGGGGGGGTCTCCCCCTCTAGCCACCTTGGCCCGTCCGGGGCTCTGGGGAGGATCGAAGTTGGAGGCTACTCTGGGCCGGGCTCCGAATTCCCACCCCCATTCGGCCCCTTCTCCCCCTTGTGCCCCCCGTGGGGTGGGGGGTCGCCCGGGAAGTGGGGGGGGGACCCTTTCGTTTCGAGCCCGCGGGACAGTGGGACCCCCGGTGGGGCCTAAAGCCCACGGTGGGAGTGGGTTCTAATCCCGACTCACGCCACTCGTCAGCTGGGTGACCCTGGGCAAGTCACTTCACTTCTCTGGGCCGCAGTCGCCTCGTCTGGAAAAGGGGGATGAAGAGTGGGAGCCCCGAGCGGGACAACCTGATGACCCTGTGTCCATCGCAGCGCTTAGAAGAGTGCTTGGCACATAGGAAGCGCTTAACAGATACCATCATCATTATTACTGTTATTATTATTATTATTAGCCCCGACAGATGAACGAGGAGAACGGGCGGTGGTCGTCTTTTGGGGGTGCGGGGGAAGAAATCTCCTCTTTCGGAGCTTCCCCCAGGCCGGACAACTGTTTTCCGGCCCCCAGGCCGGGCATCCTTCACGTCTGTCTGTGCGTGTGTGTGCGTGTGTGTGTGTGTGTGTGTGTCTGTGTCCTGGCCCCAGAAAGCGGGTCCCGGCCGCCTTCCCCAGGAACATCTTCCTGGGGATCGGGGGGCGGGGGGCAGAGGAAAGACAAGGAAATTGGGGAAGGGGCGGGGAGGGGGGGACGGAGGTCGGGCCGGGCCTCTTCTCCGCCTTCCAGCATCCCGCTTCCCCGGACCCCTTTCCAGCCCCTCCCGCTCCGTCCCTCCGCATTCCTGCCAGATTTCGCCCCGTTCAACCCCCGGTCCTCCCCGTTTTCCGCCGTCCCTCCGTCGTCGTCCTTTCTAACCGTCCCGTCGTCCGGTCCTTCCCTTTTTTTAGCCCCCCCATCGCCCGGTCCTTCCCGGTTTCAGCCGTCCCGTCGCCCGGACCTTTCCGTTTTTTAGCCGTCCCGTCGCCCGATCCTTCCCGTTTTTTTAGCCGTCCCGTCGCCCGGTCCTTCCCGTTTTTAGGCACTCCATCGTCCCGTCCTTTCCCTTTCTAGCCATCCCGTCGTCTCGTCCTTTCCGTTTTAAGTCATCCCGTCGCCCCGTCCTTCTCGTTTCTAGCCACCCCATCGTCCGGTCCTTCTCGTTTTTAGCCATCCCGTCGTACCGTCCCTGCCGTTATCTAGCCATCCCGCGGCCTTCCCGTTTGTAGCCATCCCGTGGCCCGATCCTTCCCGTTTTTTAGCCGTCCCGTCGCCCGGTCCTTCCCGTTTTCAGCCACCCCGTCGTCCCGTCCTTGCCGATTTTAGCCACCCCATCGTCCCGTTCCTTCCCGTCTGTGTCCGTCCCGTCTCCCGTTCCTTTTCGTGCCATTCCTTGCCGTCCCATGCGATTTCGTTGGGAGCCCTTCCATCCCTCGTCGGTCCCGGCCCTTCCCGTTGTATCCCCTCCCGCTCCGTCCCATCGCCCCCCGACCCGTCTCCTCCGCCGCGCTCCGAGGTGGTCGGACCCTGCGCTTCCTTCCTATTATTAGTATTATTAGTACTAATGATAATTCACCCAATACTTACTGAGCTCTTACTGTGTGCAGAGCACTGGACTAAGCGCTTGGCGTGTCCAATTCGGCAACGGAGACCATCCCTGCCCAACGACGGGCTCGCATCATAATAATCATGTTTATTGAGCGCTTCTTGTGAGCGAAACCACTGTGCTGAGCGTTTGGGAGAGGACGATAGACCATCAGGCCCATTCCCTGCCCACAAGGAGGTGACGGTCTAGAGACAAGCTCGGTGGGGTCACGGAATGCGTCCGTTATGTTGTAGCGGACTCTTCCAAGCGTTTAGCACAGTGCTCGGCCTAGTAAGCGCTCAATAAATGGCTTAGTGGAAAGAGCCCGGGCTTGGGAGTCAGAGGTCGTGGGTTCTAATCCCGGCTCGGTCGCTTGCCAGCTGTTTGACTTTGGACAAGTCACTTCACTTCTCTGTGCCTCAGTTCCCTCATCTGTAAAATGGGGATGAAAACTGTGAGCCCCACGTGGGACAACCTGATGACCCTGTATCTCCCCCCGGCGCTTAGAACAGTGCTCGGCACGTAGTGAGCGCTTAACAAATACCTTCATTATTATTATTAAATACGATCAGACGAAGAGCCGAGGCTCCCACGTTCTCGGAGCCCGAGGAAAAAGGCATTCAAAACGCGTTTTCAGAATTATGGTATTTGTTGAGCGCTTACTAAGGGCCAGGCTCTGCCATTCATTCATGCAGTCGTATTTATGGAGCGCTTACTGTGTGCAGAGCACTGTACTAAGCGCTTGGAATGGACAATTGGGCACCAGAGAGAGACAATCCCTGCCCAACAAGGGGCTCGCGGTCTAAACGGGGGAGACGGACAGCAAAACAAAACAAATAGACAGGCATCGATAGCATCAAAAATAGATAAATAGAATTACAGATACGGACACATCATTAATAAAATAAATAGAATAATAAATAATACGTACAGATAAACACAAGTGCTGTGGGGAGGGGAAGGGGGAAGAGCAGAGGGAGGGAGTCGGGGCGATGGGGAGGGGAGGAGGAGCAGAGGAAAAGGGGGGCTCAATCTGGGAAGGGCTCCCGGAGGAGGTGAGCTCTTTGGGCGGAGGGTCCAGGATGCCGTCTTTCCCCAGCCGGCCGTCTCAACAATTCCCCTTGCCCGTTTTCTGACGGTTTTTTAAATCAAAGCTTGGTTCGGGCGCGCGCCCTCGGAGGACTAATGATAATAATAACGATGGAATTTAATAATAATAATAATGATAGCAAGCACTTAGAACGGAGCTTGGCCCATAGTAAGCGCTTAACAAATGCCATCGTCATTATTATTAAGCCCTTACTATGGGCCAAGCCCTGTTCTAAGCGCTGCGGGAGAGACGAGGTCAACAGGTTGTCCCACGTGGGGCTCGCTGTCTTCATCCCCATTTTCCGGATGAGGGAACTGAAGCCCAGAGAAGTGAATAATAATAATAATAATGATGATGATGATGATAATGTTGGCGTTTGTTAAGCGCTTGCTACGGGCCAAGCACTGTTCTAAGCGCTGGGGGAGTTACGAGGTCATCAGGTTGTCCCTCGTGGGGCTCACTGTCTTCATCCCCATTTGACAGATGAGGGAACTGAGGCACAGAGAAGTGAAGTGGCTTGATTATTTATTAAGCGCTTATTATGTGCCAGGCACCGTTCTAAGCGCCGGGGTGGATCCAGGCAGGTCGGGTTGGATACAGTCCATTGTCCCACGTGGGGCTCACGGTCTCCATCCCCATTTTACAGATGAGGGAACTGAAGCACAGAGGAAGGGAGGGAAGTGACATGCCCAAAGTCACACAGCTGATAAGCATCCGCCCCAGCGCTTAGAACAGTAGTTGGCGCAGAGTGGCGTGGCTTAGTGGAAAGAGTCCGGGCTTGGGTGTCAGAGAAAGTGGGTTCTAATCCTGGCTCCGCCACTTGTCTGCTGTGTGACCTTGGGCAAGCCGCTTCACTTCTCTGTGCCTCAGTTCCCTCATCTGTAAAATGGGGATTAAGACTGTGAGCCCCGCGTGGGACAAACTGATTACCTTGGCTCGACCCCAGCGCTTAGGACAGTGCTTGGCACATAGTAAGCGCTTAACAAGTACCAGAATTATTATTAGTAGTAGTAGTAAGTGCTTAACAAATACCATTATTATTATTATTATTATTATCAGTAGTAGTAAGTGCTTAACAAATACCAGAATTATTAATATTAGTAAGCACTTAAATACCATTATTACTATCATTAGTAAGAACTTAACAAATATTAATATTATTAGCAGTAAGCGCTTAACAAGTACCAGAATTATTATCATTAGTAAGCACTTAACAAAATTCATTATTATTATTAGTAGTAGTAATTCCGCTTAATAAGTAGCATAATTATTATTAGGTAAACGCTTAACAAATATTTTTATTAGTAGTAGTAGTAGTAAGTGCTTAACAAATACCAAAATCAGTAGTAGTAGTAAGCGCTTAACAAATACCATTATTATTATCATTAGTAAGCGCTTAACAAATACCATTATTATTAGTAGTAGGGGCTTAACAAATACCACTATTATTATCAGTAGAAAGCGCTTAACAAATACCATTATTCATTCATTCAATCGTATTTATGGAGCGCTTACTGTGTGCAGAGCACCGTACTAAGCGCTTGGCAAGTACAATTCGGGAACAAAGAGAAAAAATCCCTGTCCAACCATGGGCTTACAGTCTAGAAGGGGGGAGACGGACCGCATTATTATTATTATTATTATTCTTATAAGTAAGCTTTTAACAAGTACCAGAATTGGGAGGAGTGAGCGCTTAGCAAGTAGCAGGATGATGATGATTTAATAACGCTAATAACGATGGTATGCGTTAAGCGCTTCCTGTGTGCCGAGCACCGTTCTAAGCGCTAAGGTTGTCCGCCGTGGGGCTCACGGTCTTCATCCCCGTCTTCCAGATGAGGGAACTGAGGCCTAGAGAAGAGACTTGACCCAAGTGAGGCAGCTGACTAGTGGCAGAGGATTGGAACCCACGACTTCTGACTCCCCAGCCCGGGGTCTTTCCACCGAGCCACGCCGTTTGAGCGCTTTTAACAAATCCCACCGTTACCATTAGTACTAGTAGCGCTAATAATAACGCCGTGTCTAGAATAATAAGAGCAACTATCGTTCCTATTATTTGTCCAGGCCGGACCGAGGAGGGGATGGGAGGTGGGATGGGGGGGTGTCCCCCTCTCCCCTCCGAGGCTGATGGTGTGTCGGGGGGGGGCGGGGGGTGCCGTTGGGTTTCAGGGCGAGGGGTGAACCCCAGATCTGTGTGCGAAGGCTGTCAGAGGGCCATTTCCGACCGCTTCCTACTGCGCCTCAACGACGCCTTCTGGCACGAGAGATGCGTCCACTGCGCGGCCTGCAAAGAGCCCCTGGAGGCCACCTGCTTCTGTCGCGACAAGAAACTCTACTGCAAATACGACTACGAGAAGTAAGTGCCGGCGCCGCACCCCCTCCCAAAGCAGGCCCTCCCCTTCCCCCCTCCCCTCCCCAAAGTACACTCCAACCGCTTAGCACGGTGCTCCGCACCCAGGAAGCGCTCAGTAAATGCGCTCGAAGGAATGAAAAAATAAATAAAATCCAAGCCCCCCCCCCCCGCCCAATTGTACATTCCAAACGCTTAGTACAGTGCTCTGCACACTGTAAACCCTCAGTAAATACGATTGAATGAACAAATAAATACAATCCAAGGCACCCCCCCCCCAAATGGTACATTTCTAACGCTTAGTACAGTGCTCTGCACCCAGTAAGCGCTCAGTAAATACGATCGAATGAATAAACAAATAAATAAAATCCAAGGCACCCCTCCCAAAATTGTGCATTCCAAACGCTTAGCACAGTGTTCTGCACCCAGTAAGCGCTCAGTAAATACGATCGAATGAATAAACAAATAAATAAAATCCAAGGCACCCCTCCCAAAATTGTACATTCCAAACGCTTAGCACAGTGCTCTGCACCCAGTAAGCGCTCAGTAAATACGATCGAATGAATAAACAAATAAATAAAATCCAAGGCACCCCCCCTCCCAAAATTGTGCATTCCAAACGCTTAGCACAGTGCTCTGCACCCAGTAAGGGCACAGTAAATACGTTTGAAGGAATGAACGAATGAACGAATAAATAAAATCCACGGCACCCTTCCCCAAATCGTACATTCAAAACGCTTAGTACAGTGCTCTGCACACTGCAAACCCTCAGTAAATACGATTGAATGAATGAACAAATAAATAAAATCCAAGGCACCCCCCCCAAAAATGTGCATTCCAAACGTTTAGCACAGTGCTCTGCACCCAGTAAGCGCTCAGTAAATACGATTGAATGAATAAACAAATAAATAGAATCCAAGGCACCCCTCCCAAATTGTACATTCCAAACGCTTAATACGGTGCTCTGCACCCAATAAACGCGCAGTAAATACGATTGAATGAATGAACGAATGGAAAAATTTAAAAAATCCAAGGCACCCCCCCAAAAATTGTACATCCCAAGCGCTTAGTAAAGTGCTCTGCACGCAGTGAGGCCTCAGTAAATACGATTGAAGGAATGAATGTATGAAAAAATGAATAAAATAATAATAATAATGGTGGTATTTGTTAAGTGCTTACTATGTGCAAAGCACTGTTCTAAGCGCTGGAGGGGATGCAAGGTGATAATAATGTTGGTATTTATTAAGCGCTCACTCTGTGCAGAGCACCGTTCTAAGCGCTGGGGGAGATACAGGGTCATCAGGTTGTCCCACGTGAGGCTCAAAGTTAAGCCCCATTTGACAGATGAGGGAACTGAGGCACAGAGAAGTGAAGTGACTTGCCCAAAGTCACACAGCTGGCAAGCGGCGGAGCGGGGATTAGAACTCATGACCTCTGACTCCCAAGCCCGGCTCTTTCCGCTAATGATGATAACGACGATGGCATTTGTTGAGCGCTTGCTACAATAATAATGATGGCATTGATTCATTCATTCATTCGCATTTATTGAGCACTTATTATGTGCAGAGCACTGTACTAAGCGCTTGGAATGCACAATTCGGCAACAGATAGAGATATTGCCTTCTCAACAACGGATTCACAGTCTTGTTCAGCGCTTACTATGTGCCAAGCACTGTTCTAAGCCCTGGGGGTAAATCCAAGGTTATCAGGGTGTCCCACGTGGGGCTCACAGTCTGCATCCCCATTTGACAGACGAGGGAACTGAGGCACAGAGAAGTGAAGTGACTTGCCCGAAGTCACACAGCAGAGGCGGAATTAGAACCCACGACCTCTGACTCTCAAGACCGGGCTCTTTCCACTAGGCCGCGTACTGTGTGCCAAGCACTGTTCTAAGCGTTGGGACGGGGATACCAGGTAATGAGGTTGTCCCACGTGGGGCTCACAGCCTTAATCCCCATTTTACAGAGGAGGGAACTGAGGCCCGGAGAAGTGTAGTGGCTCGTCGAAAGTCCCCCAGCTGACAGGTGGCGGGATTAGAACCCAGGACCTCTGCCTCCCAAGCCCGGGCTCTTTCTGTTTATTCATCCCTCCCCCCTCCCCAGCCCCACACCACTTATGTCCTGATCTGACATTTTATTTATTTTTATTCGTGTCTGCCTCCCTTTTGGACCGTTGGCTCATTGTGGGCGGGGAATGTGTCTGTCCTCTCCCAAAGCGCTCAGTTCAGTGCCCTGAGCACAACGAGCGCTCAATAAATGCGATTGACGATTGATTGACACCCCGAGACAGGTAGAAGGAGCCGTACTCATCGCGGACACACACAAAACACCCACACAAAACACACGTATACACACAAAACACCCTCACGCCCCACAACACACACATCCCCCTTTCTCCCTCTCCTCGGACCCGCGTTAATATAAAATATTTTTGGCCCCCAGACGTCACTCTTCAATGGTCCTTGCACACTTGCGGGAGGGGGGGAGTCGTAAAACGGGAATTAGGAGAGTGAGCCCCATGCGGGACAGGGACTGGGCCCAACTAGATTTGCTTGTATCTACCCCAGCGCTTCGTTCAGTGCCTGGCACGCAGGAAGAGCTTACCAAATACCAGAATTATTCTTATTATCACTGGGGTTTTTGGGTCGGATACGACGCTGCTGACCCTCTTCAGGCCCCCTCAGGGCTGTCCTGCCCCTCTCCCCTCCTCCCGCATCCTTGGGCGGGGGGGGGGGGGGGAGGGTCATGGTCACCGGGGGGGGGGAGGGAGGGTGCCGCCCAGGGGCTTTCTGGCCCCCTTCTTTTTCTCCGGCCTTAACGTCCCCCCTCTGATTCCTTCTCCTCTTCTTCTCTCCCACTTTTCTCCTCCCCTTTTCCTCTCTCCTCTCTTTTCCCCCATCCTCTTGTCTTCCCCCTCTCTTCTACTCCTCTCTTCTTTCCTCTTCCCCCTCCTCTTTTCCCTCCTTCTCTTCCCCGTCTCCTCTCCTTCTCTCCCCCCTCTCTTCTCCTCTCCTTTTCTCTCCTTCTCTTCCCCCCTCCTCTCTTTTCTCTCCTTCTCTTCCCCCTCTCCTCTCTCTTCTTTTCTCTCCTTCTCTTCCCCCCTCCTCTTTTTTCTCTCCTTCTCTTCCCCCCTCCTCTTCTCTCTCCTCTCTTCTCCCTCTCCTCCTTTCTCTCCTTCTCTTCCCCCCTTCTCCTTCTCTTCCCCCTCTCTTCTCCTCTCCTTTTCTCTTCTCTACTTCCCCCTTCTCTCTCTTCTCTCTCCATCTCTTCCCCCTTCTCCTCTCTCTTTTCTCTCCTCCTCTTCTCCCCTCCTCCCCCTCTTCTTTTCTCCCCTCTTCCCCCTCTCTTCTCTCTTCTTTTCTCTCCTCTTCCCCCCTTCCTCTTCTCCTCTTTTCTCTCCTTCTCTCTCCTCTTCCTTTTCCCTCTCTCCTCTTCTGTCTCTTCTTTTCTCTCTCTCTTCCCCCTCCTCTCCTCTCTCCTCTTATCTCTCCTTCTCTCCCCCCTTTCCTCTCTCCTCTTCTGTTCTCTCCTTCTCTCTTTGTTCCTCCCCTCTTCCTTCTCCCTCCCTCTCTCTCCCCCCCATCCAGGAGAGGGGGAGAGGTGTGAGCCTGGGGATTTTATTCATCAGGTCCATCCCGTTTTATTGTCCTTCCAAGAAGGTCTGGAAGTTGGGGTGTGGGAGTAGGGGGAGACAGCCATCAAAGCAGGGCGGTCGTTTTTTTCCCCAAATATCAGGTATGAGGAAAGTAGTGAGAGAGAGATGGGGGGAGAGTTATTTTTTGGGGGGGAACTGGAGGGAGGTCAGTATAGGATGGGAAGGAGAAGCTGTTTCCTCTGGTGGAGATCTCTTTTTTAATGAAGACATTCGCTTCCGCTGGTTGGGGGAATAGGCTTGGCCAGAAAATATTTCCCCATTCAACCCTTCGCTGGTGGATGCGGTTGGACTCCTAGAAATGGGCGCATGGGGAAACTAGACCCTAAAGCGGAATGGAAGGAGGATTAGTATGTTAGGAAAAATCACTCTGGCCTTATGATTAAAACCATGCAACCCCGCTATGCCGGAGGGAATCTCAATCCAGAGAAAGACTCTGACAGACGCCCTGAGAGAAAGAAAGAGATATTTGCCTGTTGGTTTTTTTTTTTCCCGTTCAGCAACTCCCTCTTATTAAAAACGCTGTCATTTAACAACCGGAGCGAGGGGACATTCGCACAAGCCTTGAAGTCGCATATATTGCTCGTGATGTCTGAAGGGGGTGTGTTGTCTGTTTTTTCATCCCCCTCTTTCACCCCCGCTTCCCCCTCCTCTCCCAAATCCTGTCCTCATAAATTCTACAATTGCAGAAGACTTTGAAAAAAATATTAGGAATTGGGAGCGCCTTAAATACTCTTGATTGAGTGGCGAACTCTTGTTCTGGCTCTAAATAGTCAAATTACCAGTCCAATTGGTCCGGTCTGCTTTTCTTGAAGAAACTCAGAGGGTGTCGGGAAGAGAAAAAAAATGAGCAAGAGTGAAACCATGAATAAAAATGTCCGTTCTTTTCCAGTCTTCCAGAGAGTCTCTGGTTTGGGTTCCTTGTCGAATGGAGTCTTGCCTCCCAAGCCACTTCATTCATTGATTCATTCGTTCAATTCATTCAGTCATTTATCGAGCGCTTACTTCGTACAGAGCACTGTACTAAGCGCTTGGAAAGTGCAATTCGGCAATAATAGAGACGATCCCCACCCAACGAGCTCACAGTCTAGGAAGGGGGGAGACAGACAACAAAACAAAACAAAGCAAGTGGGCAGTCGTCACTTCTCTCTCTCTTTTTCTCTCTCTTTTACAGTATTTGCTAAGCACTTACTATATGCTAGGCACTGTACTAAGTGCTGGGGTAATCAGGTTGGACAGTCTTAACCCCCATTTTACCGACGAGGTCACTGAGGAGACTCGCCCAAGGTGACACAGAAGACGAATGGCAGAGCTGGAATTAGAACCCAGGTTCTTCTGACTCCCAGGCCTGTGCTCTATCCACTAGGCCACGGTAGTATGGCCTAGTGGCAAGAGCCTGGGCTTGGGAGTCAGAGGTCGTGGGTTCTAATCCCCCCTCTGTCACTTCTCTGCTGTGTGACCTTGGGCAAGTCACTTAACTTCTCTGTGCCTGTTACCTCATCTGCATAATGGGGATTGAGACTGTGAGCCCCACGTGGCAGCCTGATTACCTTGTGTTTACCCCAGTGCATCGTAAGCACTTAAAATGCCATCATTATTATTATTTAGTATGGGTCGGCATTTTTCGACGTGGCTTCATTTTGACTATGTCCGGGGGTCCCCTTGAGTTGTTCCAGAGGGTTTGGGGGAAGAAGCAAAGGTGTTCAAAGATGTTTGGCTCATCTAACCCTCCGGGTTCTAACAGAATGTACAATGGCGGGGGGGAGGGGGGATTTCAATTTCAGTCGTTAGCAATGTGGAAAATAGTAGTTTGTGGCTCTAAAGACACAATACTATCCCCTCGCTATATCGACTTGGGGATCAAGATGCGCTGGGTGGTAATGGAGAAAGTGTGAAATGGATAAGGGAAATAAGTCATATTTTCCGAGCGTGTTGTGGTGTGTTTTTGTGTATGTGTATGTACGTGTGTGTATACACCATATGGGAAGTGTGCTTTGGAAATGGTACCCGCTTGCCTGACTTGTAGTTCAAGACCTCATCCAGAGAAGGCGGCCTGGATATATAAGTCTTTTTCGAATTTGTCTACGTCACTCTGCGGACCCTGGAAATAACTGTTCTCCTTCTTACCCGAGACCGGTTGAGTGGACCTCGAGTATTTTGTTAACTCTGAACTTGCACCATTGAGGTGGGGCGGGTCAGCATAAAAGCCTATGGGAATTGCTAAAATCTGAGGGTTGTCCTTTCCAAGATTGAAAGTCGTCGTCCACATCAATCACGGCGATGGGAAGTTCCAAACGAGGCTTCCATTTCCTTCCCGAGTTTCCTGAAAATTAGCAGGCTGCCAAAATACGCTCCCGACGGAGGGAATGTCGATTTCTGGAACCGTTCCGTTTTTGGAACGGGCCCCCGTCGGCGATGGGGTTGGTCTGAATCAAATCCCGTCGTCGGAATTGAATCCGAGACCAGAAGCTTTTGCTGAAAAGAGGGAATGCGGCGGGCGATACAATGGATAATTAAGTCTTCTGGACCGGATCCCAAATTTCAATCAAGTTTATACCGCTTCTTTCAGGGGCTTGGGGAGGGCGGAGGGGGGAGAGAAGGCCCGGTCCTTTCCCTCGGCTAATGAAGTTTATCGTTCTGTGTTCGATCGTTTTCGACGACCTCGGAGCGCGACGGGATAAGATTGCCGTCTCGGCGACCGTTCTTATAACATCATCTCTCCTCTTGCGGCACCGTGTCTGTAGAGTTCGAGAACTCTTCCCTCAGAGAGGGAAGCCCCCTCTTCTCCCCCTTTAGGGACAGAACTATATCTGAGAAAGAGAGTGAATAACTGGGGGGCAAGGGAACACCCCAGAGAGCGGTGTGCTTTCTTCCAAGTCTGCGGCGAACATGTCCAGTTAGTTGGACTGAACTCCGCACGCTGGTCAGCCTTGAATTCTTTCCCTCTGAGTTACATTCCCCGGCCACGCCGACTCCGACAGTGGTTGCTCAAGGAAGGACCCAGATGCGGCAACAGCAGCGTCTGTTTGTTCGATCGCATGTTATCTCTTTTGGGCACCGGGTCCCGGAAAAATAAAATTTAAGGAATAGAAAAATCAAACAGAGCCGGGTAATAAATTTAGCGTTGGGTGAAATGGACCGTGGTCTGGGGATTTAATAAGACCGGCCGTGGGTGAGGGGGAGGGAGAGACTGTTTACACAGTCAAAGCTATATCCCTCCATTTTTACAGGGTGACTGGAATTGTTTCTGGGGACAACTTTTCTAGTTTCTCACCCGGGGCCGGGGGGAGTCTCCCGGCACGACACTCTCTTCCACCCAAGAGTTTGTGTGCAGAAACTAGAGGCCTCAGAGGATGGCTTTGGAAGAACTGGAGGAAGGAGAAGTTTAAAAAAGAGGTGAATGAATGTCAAACTCAATTCCGGAGTTTAAATCGTGCCGACTCAAATCTCCTTTCTTTCCGGCACCCTCCACCTTATTTTTTTTCAAATGATTTTTAAGAGGTTTTTCCGATCTAGTTTTAAATAGGTCCAGGAAACTGCATCTGTCGGTCTCGGAATTCCTCTGTGGATATTTTCTGCTTGATTCTTTGTGTACTTTTGCCACCTCCTCGCTTCACCGTTCGACCGGCTGACTTTTGTTTTCCTGTGAATTTTTGCAGCCGGAATAAATCTGATCTCTCTCTCTCTCACTCTCTCTCTCCCCTTAAAGTAATAGGCCGCTCAATGCGTTTTCAACCATGAAGAAGAAACAGGGAACGGAGCTGAGGTCATTATAGTTGGGTGTTGTTGCGGGGCAAAGGAGGGGGGGCTCAGATAGAGAATTAAGGTGTCTAAAACACGAGTTGTTTTGAGGCAGAATCACTTTACTCATAGGTCGATTTAATATCAAGGAATTGACACCGGGAGGATTGATGTGCTTTTTTTTTTCTCAAGGAGTCAACCAACGAGCCTTAGAATTGATTATTAAACACGGCAAAGGGACAGCTGAGAATAAATTCAGAAAACCCCAGATCTGAATTCACCCGACTGCTCTAAAATGTAGCCGGGTCCTTGCTCGATACCTAGACCCTTCATTCTGGTTCTTAAATTTCGGTTTCTTCTCTTCTGTGAAATACTAATAATTATCATCACGAGGTAATAACTGACAGGCGTGATCAATAATCGGATAATTTCTTAGGATCGCTCAGCGCACTGAAGGGGTGAGTGGCTTGTCCAATTTATTACAGGTAGAATTAATTACGGTACAGCAGGACTGTTTGGAACACGCGGGTACCCTGCAGCTTCGTCTCTTTGGAAATATTTAAAAACAAAACCCGTGAAATCCAGCTGGCCCTCCCTGACTACCTTTCACGTGTTGACCCAACATTTTTATTTTTTCTGGTCCGAATCTCACCTCCTTCCCGCCCCCCACCCCCACTTCTTTATTCTTAACCGAGGCGGAGTTAATAAAATTCCTACGGCCAGTGTTAATTAGCAGGAGGATTAGTGCTATTTTGGATAAAAGGAGGCGTCAACATTGTAATCTTAGCTACATGTTTGCTTTCACACCACTGAGAGAAAAATAAAATGGGAACGAAGACGGGGATTAAGTCCCTTAGCCCTGCTGGACTTTTGGCCCCCGGTTGAGATTCCCTAAGAAGGGGGACCCAGTCCCCTCAGAGTCCCCCGGCCTTCCCCATGCCAAGCGAGCGACCCTCAGTTTCTGGATTGGCATCGGCTCTCTAAGATGGAGCCCTCTGAGCTCACCATCATTTTTGCGAGCTGGTCACCTGGATACTGGGCGAAGAGGAGCTGGAATGTAATGAGCCTCTCCCTCTCCCCCCTTCTCTCTAATTAGGAAAAATAATGTCGTGACCACTCAAAATACAACATGGAAACCTGATCTCCCCCCCAGCTCCGTCCGGCCCCCGAAACCCAAGTCACATGAAATCTCCGGCCTCTTCCAACGTCCGAGGCCGGGCCCGGGCGATCCTATTTTTGGAGGACGGCAAACCTCCCATTCGTTTTCCCTTCTTGCCGTCGGCATCTGGCTCCGGCCACCCTGGCGGGGAAGGATGCGAAGGGTCTCCTTGTGTTAAAAAATCTGCTTAAACTCCCGTCTACAGAGAGAGCCAACTGCATACCAACCACCATGTTCTGGCTTCCTGCCTTGCTGCGGGGAGATGTCGGGGGGCTGGGGGAAGGGGAGCTTGTTCGTATTTGAGTTTGCTTGTCCCCGGGATTGTGGACGCTGGTAGAAGCCCCACAGAAATGGCATGTCAGGAGGTGGAAGAGGGGGAGCGAAGTGTCCAGGGTTAGGGGCCGGGGAGGACATTAATTCCAAGTTGAGAGGCCTGTGGGGGGGCGAATTTGGGGTGGTCACTGTCATCGGCACTGTCACTAGCATCACCCGCTCACTGTGTCCCTCCTATCCCTCCTCCCCGCCCCCCATTTCTTTTTAGGGTTTCAGAGGCACCTCATGTCTTCTACTTCAAGTAGCATCATCATCAATGATATTTCTAATAATAATAATGATGATGGTATTTGTTAAGCGCTAACTATGTGCCAAACACTGTTCTATGCCCTGGGCTAGAGACGAGGTTATCAGGTTGTCCCACGTGGGGCTCACAGTTTTAATTTTAACAGCATGGGGTGACTATCAAACGCCCAAAGGTCACAGATGGTAAACTCGCTGTGGGCAGGGAACGCGTCTGCTTACGGTTATATTGTAGGCTCCCAAGAGCTTAATACAGTGCTCTGCACATAGTAAGCGCTCAATAAGTATGACTGAATAAATCCAAGTCGGGACAGAGAGAGCTTCTAACAAATGACGCCAATATTAATATAATAATTACAGACATCCTGCTGCAAAATGAACTAGCTGGCATAGAGTCAGATGAATAACCACCGTGGAGGTAGCTTGTCTAGTTATTATTATTATTATTATATTTGTTAAGCGCTCCCTATGTGGCAAGCACTGTTCTAAGCGCTGGGGTAGATGCACGTTATTCAGGTTGGGACACAGTCCCTGTTCTACTTGGGACTTCCGGCTAAGTAGGAGGATACAGGATTGAATCCCCATTTTACAGTCGAGGAAACTGAGGTAGAGAGCAGTGACTTGATGCGCCCAAGGTTACAGAGCGAACACATTGGCAGACCCAGGATTAGAACCCAGGTCCTTCTGACTCCCAGCCCTGGGCTCTATCCACTGGGTCACATTTCTTCTTCTGGACCGACAGTAAACCGCAAGGTTCTTGAGGGCGGGAGAATGTAAGTTATGCTTCTGTTGTCTTCTCTCAAGTGCTTGACAGAGTGCTTTTCTCACTGAGCACTCAATAAATACCCTTGATTGATTTATCTGTTGCCAAATTGTACATTCTAAGCGCTTCGTACAGTGCTCTGCACATAGTAAGCACTCGATAAATACGATTGAATGAATAAATGAATGTACTGACTGTATCAAGGAAAGAGGCAGGCTTCCTCAACAAAGAGGAATCAATCAGTGGTATTTATTGAGCGCTTACTGTGTGCAGAGCCCTGTACTAAGTGCTCGGGAGAGTCCAGAAGAACAGAGCTGGTCGATATGTTCTCTGCCCACAACGAGCTTACAGTCTAGAGGGAAAGTAGCCATCGGCGGGGCACTCGTGGACTCTGTGATGAAAGGAATTCCGAATAGCACGGATTGTCTCTCCTCAGTCCACAGAAGCGTCATTCCTTATCTAGGACTGCCAGAAAGGCTGGATTATCCCATATTTCACTGCCCCATCCTGTTTTCCCTGTGGAGACGGAAGATTCCTGAAGGCCAGGGATAGTGTCACCTCACAACAGTGCCCTGCACACAGTGGACCGCGAGGCAGCGTTTCCTGGTGGGTAGAGCCCGGGCCTCGGAATCAGAAGGTCGTGGGTTCTTCTCCCCGCTCTGCCACTTGTCAGCTGTGTGACCTTGGGCAATTCACTTCACTTCTCTGGGCCTCAGTTATCTCATCTGTAAAATGGGGATTGAGACGGTGAGCCCAATGCGGGACGGGGATTGTGTCCAACCTGATTTGCTTGTATCCACGCCGGCGCTTAGTACAGTGCCCGGCACAGAGTAAGGGCTTAACAGATACCACAGTTATTATTATTAGAAGGACCTGGACTCGAATCCCAGCTCCACTTGTCTGCTGTGTCACTTTGGGCAAGTCACTTCACTTCTCTGGGCCTTAGTTGCCTCCCTCGTAAAGTGGGGATTAAGAGCGTGAGCCCCACGTGGGACTGTGTCCGACCTGATTAGCTTGTATCCACCCCAGCGCTTAGTACAGCGCCTGGCACATAGTAAGAGCTTAATGAGTAGCATAAAATAAGTAATTTAGAATGTACATGGACAAATGCCATTCACGACAGCGGACAGAAAGCCATCCGGAGCTGGATCCGAACTGGACAGCTCGGCTGGACACCCTGAAAGGGGATGAATTATGCCCCCCTTCCCCCCAACCCCAGCCAAGAAACCCAGCCCCCTGCACCCAACTCTCATCTCTCCTGGTTCTGCCTCCCCAAGAATGGGGGGGGGGGGCGGCTCCCTTTTCCATCTCAGCCCCCACAGGGGCCTCCCCGACACCCCTGTTTTGCTTGGCTTCTTCCTTTCTCCACCTCAGTAGGCTTTAAAAGGATTTTTCCCCTTCCTCAAAAAAATAAAATAAAAACCCACTGAGCTCCAGATTACCCTCTTAAGCTCATTAAAGCCCCCTTAAAATGTTGAGACGCGAGACTCTCCCGCTCCTCTCCCCACCCCCGAATTCATATTTTCATTCTTCGCATTGTTGTCGTGCACCCTAACCCAGATTAAGGTTGGCTCCTTGACATCCCTTCCCCAGTCCCCCACTATTTTGGACCCCGGGAGTATATTTTATTGGAGGCCCTCCCTGCCCCTCAATGCAGAGACCAGTCTAAGCTCTGGGGAGGAAAAATTAGCCAAAAGGTACCAGAGCCTCCCTCCTCCACGCTCTCCTTGTGGCAACCAAGTTGTGCTAAACTGTCCGGAGGTGACCCGGAGGGGAGGAAGCGAAGGGGCCCAAGGGATTTGGGGAAGCCTGGCCCACTCTGGCCCTGACCGGCCCAGTCGTTAGCCTCGAGGGCGAGGGTGGCGTTACCCCGGAAGAGGGTCCGAGGGTCCGTGGGGACCCCCGGGCCCACGGGCCGCGGCCGAGATCCTCCCTCGAAGCCGGAGACTATCCTCGGTGCCTTTTGGCTGCGGTTCCACCCCATCTCCGTCCTCCCCTCCCAGTCCCTTTACCCCCCCGGGCTCTTCTCTAATTCCCAGCTGTCCCCTCCCTCCCTCCTCTAATGCCGCGCTTAGGGAGACCTTTCTGTCTTTGACAGTGGAACAAATCCTTTTTAACACAACCATCACTCCTTTCCTCCCCCGCTGGGACGGCCTCCCCCTTTCCCATCCTTCCCATGCTCCGCCCTCCCTCCCCCACCTCCCCCTTTCCACCCCACAACCACCCCCCGAACATTGTTGTGGAATTTCCCCATGCGCGTCTTCTCCCCAGCAATGCCAACCGTGGCCCCAGAGGCTTCTGGGAGGACTCTTAGGGGACCACGCGGTGCATTCTGGGATAAGGCCCACCGACCATCGCCTCCCTCCCGTCTCCCTTCTGGGTGGGAGATTTTCTTCCTCTGCCTCCGCATTGTTTCCCCGGTGCTGCCTTGTCAGTCGGTCTTATCTACTGAGCGCCCACCGTGCGCCGAGCACCGTGCTAAGCTCTTGGGAGAGGACAATATAACGGCCGCATTCCCAGCCCACGACGAGCTGGACGTCCACAGCCTTGTGGCGGGGACGAGGGGGTGGTCCAGAAGAACTAGACGAGTAAACTCCTCAGAGGCGGGGACTGTGTCTATTCACTCTGCTGGACTCTTCCAAGCGCTCAGCACAGTGCTGTGCACGTAGGAGACTGTTGACTCCTCAGGGTCGGGGACTGTGTCTCTTCACTCCACTGGACCCTTCCAAGAACTCAGTAGACGATCATCTCGTCTCTGTCGGCTCGTCGCGGGCAAGGGGCGCGTCTGCTAATTCTGTCGGCTGGTCCTCTCCCAAGCGCTCAGTACGGTGCTCTACACACCGTAAGCGCTCAATAAATACGGCCGATCGAGGGCAGAGATCACGTCTTCTAACC
This sequence comes from Ornithorhynchus anatinus, assembly GCF_004115215.2. Classification (NCBI taxonomy): domain Eukaryota; kingdom Metazoa; phylum Chordata; class Mammalia; order Monotremata; family Ornithorhynchidae; genus Ornithorhynchus; species Ornithorhynchus anatinus. The sequence continues at coordinate 2,867,339 of NC_041743.1, read as the reverse complement.
CTACCGTACTCCCCCAGGTGCTCAGCCCAGCGCACGGGTGACCGAAAGCTTCTCGAGGGCAGGGTTGGGGTCTTCCAACTCTGTCGGACTCTGGCCCGCGGCCCGGTTACCCCGAAGCCTCTGGGCCCCAACCGGGGCCGACCGTTCTCCGCCTGCCGTTCTCAACGGCGTTAAATTTTAAAAGCGTGCGTATGTGGTGCGGGGAGGGTCTTTGGAAGCTGACCCTCAGCCCGCCCGTCATTAAGGAAGGCGGGAACAGCCTCGATTAATGGTTCTTCCCGGCAAACCCCCCGGTGTTGGCATTGGCCATTTAGGAGGATGCGTTGCGTTCGGTCTGCGCTCTTTAACTGTCAGCGGAGAACGTAATGCATTATTCCCGCTTACGATAGCCTCCCAAAGTTCCTTCTCGCTCCCTCCCCCTCTTCCCCCACCACGCTTTCAGTTTAAGAGCTGGGCTCGAAAAGATAATGATAATAATCGTGGTATTTGTTAAGCGCTTTCTATGGGCCAGGCACTGTGCTAAGCGCTGGGGTGGATTCAAGCAAATCGGGTTGGACACAGTCCCTGTCCCGCATGGGGTTCACAGATTTAGTCCCCATTTTATTCATTCATTCAATCGTATTCATGGAGCGCTTACCGTGTGCGGAGCACTGTACTAAGCGCTTGGAAAGTACAATCCGGCAGCGGAGACGATCCCTACCCAACAAGGGCTCACAGTCTAGAAGGGGGGAGGCAGACAACGAAACGAAACAAGTAGAGAGGCATCAATAGCAAGGCAACTGAGGCACAGAGAAGTGGTGACTTTTTTTTAATGGTATCTGTTAGGCGCTTCTATGTGCCAAGCACTGTTCTGAGCGCTGAGGTAGATGCAAGCTAACCAGGTTATCACATGTGGGGCTCCAACGTGGCTCAGTGGAAAAGAGCCCGGGCTTCGGAGTCAGAGGTCATGAGTTCGACTCCCGGCTCTGCCGCTTGTCAGCTGTGTGACTGAGGGCGAGTCACTTCACTTCTCTGTGCCTCAGTTACCTCATCTGTAAAATGGGGATTACTGTGAGCCTCACGTGGGACAACCTGATTACCCTGTATCTCCCCCAGCGCTTAGAACAGTGCTCTGCACATAGTAAGCGCTTAACAAATTCCAACATTATTATCCCCATTTTACAGATGAGGTAACTGGGGCCCAGAGCAGTGAAGTTTCTTGCCCAAGGTCACACTTCAGCCGGGTGGCAGAGCCGTGATTAGAATCCGGGTCCTTCAGACTCCCAGGCCTGTGTTCTAGCCATTAGGCCGCGCTGCTTCTGATTGATTGATTGATTGATTGTCAATGCAGCTTGAAAGGCGCCCTAAAGACGTTCACAACAGGTTTATCTGGGTGGAACTCTGCAGAATCTATAGAGTTGCCGGGAAAAGGCCGGGCCGTGGGGGTCCGGGCCGGGGTGAGGGGATGAGGAGGGGGTTTGTGGGATCGGGCGGAAAGAGGAGTAACTCGCCGGAATGGGTGGTCCGATCGTGAAGTTGGAAGCACCTCTCTTAGTAGAGCGTCCTGCACATAGTAGGCGCTCAATAAATACGATTGATTAAAAATACCATCGCTTGATTCTCTGGGGCTCAGTTACCTCATCTGCGCAACAGGGAGTAAATTGCGACTCTCTAGACGTAGGCTTGTTATGGGCAGGGAACGTATGTGCTAATTCTGTTGTAACATCCTCTCCCAAGCGCTTAACACAGTGCTCTGCACAGAGTAAGTGCTCAGTAAGCACCACTGAGAAGCAGCGTGGCTCAGTGGCATGAGGCCGGGCTTGGGAGTCGGAGGTCGTGGGTTCTAATCCCGGCTCTGCCACTTGTCAGCTGCGTGACTCTGGGCAAGTCACTTCACTTCTCTGTGCCTCAGTTCCCTCATCTGGAAAATGGATTAAGACTGAGAACCCCACGTGGGACAACCTGATTGCCTTGTATCTACCCCAGTGCTAAACAGTGCTTAGCACACAGTAAGCGCTTAACAGACACCATCATTATCACTGTTATTAGTGGCAGGAGCACAAGCTTAAGAGTCACAGGTGTTGGGTTCTAATCCCGGCTCCGCCACGTCTCAGCTCTGTGACCTCGGTCAAGTCACTTAACTTCTCTGTGCCTCAGTTCCCTCATCTGTAAAATGGGGATTAAGACTGAGAGCCCCACGTGGAGCAATCTGATTACTTTGTATCTCCTCCAGCGCTTAGAACAGTGCCTGACATACACAAATACCATCGTTATTACTGATTGACCGATGTAGGATATGGACTGTGTCCATCCTGCTTAGCTTGTACTTACCCCGCTGTTCAGCACAGTGCCTGGCACGTTGCCGAATTGTACTTTCCAAGCGCTTAGTTCAGTGTTGCGCACACAGTAAGCGCTCAACAAATATGATTGGATGAATTAATGAATGTGGGACAGGGACTGTGTCCAACCTGATTAGCTTGTGTCTACCCCCGTACTTAGAACAGTGCTTGGTGCAGAGTAAGTGCTTAACAAGTATTCATTCAATAGTATTTATTGAGTGCTTACTATGTGCAGAGCACTGTACTAAGCGCTTGGAATGGACAATTCAGCAACAGATAGCGACAATCCCTGCCCACTGACGGGCTTATAATGATAATAATCATTATATAATATAATGCAAATATTACAGATTTTACGGATATTACGGAAGCAGCGTGGCTCAGCGGAAAGAGCACCGGCTTGGGAGTCAGAGGCTGTGGGTTCTAATCCCGGCTCCGCCACTTGTCAGCTGTGTGACTGTGGGCAAGTCACTTCACTTCCCTGTGCCTCAGTTCCCTTATCTGTAAAATGGGGATGAAGACTGGGAGCCTCACAGGGGACAACCTGATTGCCCTGTAGCTACCCCAGTGCTTAGACCAGTGCTCTGCACATAGTAAGTGCTTAACAAATACCAACATTATTCATTCATTCAGTAGTATTTATTGAGCGCTTACTATGTGCAGAGCACTGTACTAAGCACTTGGAATGTACAAATCGGGAACAGATAGAGCCGGTCCCTGCCCTCTGACGGGCTTACGGTCTAATCGGGGGAGACAGACAAGAACAGTAGCAATAAATAGGATGAAGGGGATGAACATCTCATTGAAACAATAGCAGATAAATAGAATCAAGGCAAATAAATAGAATCAAGATTCAACAGGATTATTATTACAGATAGATTTATATATTTATGTGATATAAAATTATCTATCGCATAATACATAATAATTATTATCATTCATAATAATAACAAATGCCATTATTATTACTGGTAGGGAAGTAAAATAGGGCAGCTAGCCAAGAAGCCATCACCACCCTCCGGCTATATCGTTTGGCTTGACTGTCCACCAGTAACGGCCACAAGATTTGTTGTGTGGGCTGGGGTGGCTCCTTTAGAAGGGCGACGCATCATCTGATGCCGTCCTGACTTGGAAGTCCACCTCCCCGCTCAGGGTCCTCTCTCCCCCGCTGTACCCCAGAACCCGGGCGGTGGTCCCGGGACGACCCCTGACCTTAACTCCGTGCCACCCTCCGACTTGCTGACGGAGCTGAAGCAGAGCTCCGGAGGCGCACCGTTCTCCATTGCTCTGCACACAGTAAGCGCTCAACAAATACGACCGAATGAATGAATGAATCCCCCTAATCGAGGGGTCTTCGATCCAGCCGTCGATATTATTATTTTTTATCCATCAAGCAGTCGTATTTACTGAGCGCTTACAGTGTGCAGAGCCACGAACTAAACGCTCTGGAGAGTACAATATAACAACAAAAAGATGCATTCCCTGCCCACAGTGAGCTTACGGTCTAAGCGCGTACTATGCGTCCGGCACTGTATTAAGCGCTGGGGTAGATTCAAGATCATCGGGTCAGACGCAGTCCCTTTCCCAGATGGGGCTCACAGTCTAAACAGGAGGGAAGACAGGTATTGAATTGGGGCTTAGTCAATCAATCGATTAACAGAAACTTTCCCTGCCCCTAATGAGCTTACGGTGTAGAAGGGGATCATCATCATCAGAGGTATTTATTGAGTGCTTACTATTTGCAGAGCACTGTTCCGAGCGCTTAGGAGAGTCTCTAGACTGTCGGCACGTTGTGGGCAGAGAATGTGTCGGTTTATTGCCGCATCATCCTCTCCCAAACGCTTAGTCCAGTGCGCTACACACAGTAGACGCTCAGTAAATACGACTGAACAAACGGAAGTTCCAAAAACGGAATCAGAGGGGATGTTCCTTCCTTATGAGGAGCCGACAGAAATCGACATCAAAGGCCCAGCGCTGCGACTTGGGATTGAGAACATTCACTCCTCGCTTCCTTCCCTTTCCTTCCCAACCCTTCCAGCTCCCTTCTCTCCCTCGCCTCCTCCCTTTCTTCCTCCTTCACTGTTTCGGTCAGCAGAGAAGGCCTCCGTATATTGTCTTTCCGGGCAAAAGGAGAGAGAAAAACACCGATTCCTCGAGGAGTGAAGGGGGTGTGTGTGTGTATGTGTGAAGTGGGAGAGACGAGGAGGGAGGGAAAGGGGGCAGAAGGGGAGAGGAAAGGGCGGGGGGACCCTTTAGGTCGGAGAATTCCTGAGCGGGGCTTTGGAAGTTCTACCTTAATCCGGTAGGATTTGCAGCGGAGACAATGCCGCTTTCACAGCCTTTAATTATGTTTGATTTTTTCCAAGCCTCCCGCTGGCAACCCCTGCCTGGTTAAAGTCTCCTGGGCGGTTGGCAGAGAGCAAGGCCGACCCCTCACCCCGGGGGGAGTCAAGGTGATCCCTGTGCCAACCAGCCGCTGGGCCCCGGGGGCAGGAGGGAGCGTTATAATAATAACTGTGGTATTCGTTAAGCGTTTACTTTGTGCCGGGCACTGTACTAAGCGCTGGGGTAGATACGAGCAAATCGGGTTGGACTCGGTCCCTGTCCCAACCCGGTCCCCATTTTTACAGATGAGGTAACTGAGGCCCGGAGAAGTGAACAGATTTGCCCAAGGTCACAAAGAGCCGGGATGAGAACCCATGACCAGGACGGCCCGGCGGATGGAGCCCGGGCCTGGGAGTCGGAGGACGTGGGTTCTAAACCCGGCTCCGCCGCTCGTCTGCTGGGTGACCTCGGGCGAGTCGCTTCACTTCTGAGGGGATTGCCTCAGGAGGATTAAGACTGGGAGCCCCATGCGGGACAGGGATTGTGTCCAACCTGATTTGTTTCTATCTATCCCAGCACCTAGTACAGTGCCTGGCACATAGTAAGTGCTTACAAGTACCATTAAAAAAAAAAAAGTGGGGAATGGGAGCCTGTAAAGAAAGCAAAGGAGATTGCAGATGTTTGCATCTCGAGAAGTGGAGGGCAGTTTGGATCCCTGCATCCTTCATTCATTCATTCATTCAATAGTATTTATTGAGCGCTTACTATGTGCAGAGCACTGTACTAAGCGCTTGGAATGTATAAATTGGTAACAGATAGAGACAGTAGGAAGGACAACCAGGATGATCGAGGGGGATGAAGGTTAATTAAGAGCTTACTATGTGCCAGGCACTGGACTAAGCGCTGGGGTGGATACAGCGTGGCTTAGTGGAAAGAGCAAGAACCTGGGAGTCAGAGGTCGTGGGTTCTAATCCCACCTCTGCCACTCGTTAGCTGTGTGATTTGGGGCAAGTCACTTATCTTCTCTGTGCCTCAGTTTCCCTCATCTGTAAAATGAGAGTTGAGACTGTGAGCCCCACGTGGGACAACCTGATTAGCTTGTATCTCCCCCAGTGCTTAGAGCAGTGCTTGGAACATAGAAAGCGCTTAACAAATACCATCATTAATATTATTATACAAATTAATCAGGTTGGACGCGGTCCCCGTCCCACATGAGGCTCACAGTCTTAATTCCCATTTGACAGATGAGGTAACTGAGGCCCAGAGAAGCGAAGTGACTTGCCCAAAGTCACACAGCTGACAAGGGGCGGAGCCAGGAATAGAACCCAGGACCTCCGATTCTCAAACCTGTGCTCTTTCCACTAAGCCACGCAGCTTCACTTCACTATTAACTTCACTGTTAAGTGCTTCCTATGTGCCAGGCACTGTTCTAAGCACTGGGGTAGGTGCAAGCTAATCAGGTTGGAGTCCGTCCCCATCCAAAATGTGGCTCACAGGCTTCGCCCCCATTTTCCAGATGAGGGAACTGAGGCCCAGAGAAGCAAAGTCACTTGCCCAAGGTCCTAGACCAGACGAATGTTGGAGGTGGGATTAGACTGACTCCCAGGCCTGGGCTCTACCCACTAGACCACACTGTCTCCCCTTCTAAGGGCAGGGGACATGTCTACCAACTCTGTTTTACTGGGCTCTCCCAAGTGCTTAGAACAGTGCTCTGCACACAGTAAGTGCTCGGGAAAGGAAAGCAGCATGGCTTAAAGGATAGAGCCTGAGCCTGGGAGTCAGAAGGACCTGGGTTCTAATGTCAGCTCCGTCGCTTGTCTCCTGTGCGATCTTGGGCTTGTCACTTCACTTCTCTGGGCCTCAGTTCCCTCATCTGGAAAATGGGGATTAAGACTGGGAGCCCTATGCGGGACAGGGACTGTGTCCAACCCGACTGCCTTGTATCTACCCCAGTGCTTAGCACAGTTCCCGCCCCGTAATGAACGCTTAACAAATAGCTCAATTATTATTGTTACCATCGATAAGAAATACCATCGATGGTTCAGTGGAAAGAGCATGGGCTTGGGAGTCAGAGGGCATGGGTTCTAATCCCGGCTCTGCCTCTTGTCTGCTGTGTGGCCTCGGGCAAGCTCTTAACTTCTCTGTGCCTCCGTCACCTCATCTGTCAAATGGGGATTAAGACTACTGGGAGCCCACGTGGGACAACCTGATTACCTTATATCTACCCCAGTGCTTAGAATAGTGCTTGGAACATAGTAAGCACTTAACAGATACCATAATTATTATTACTATTATTGTTATACTCGCCCCAGCCCTGAAGTGGGGGTGGGGGACAGATGGGTTGGGGGGAAACGGGAGTGTGTGTGTGGAGAAGCCCCCCGTCTTCAGACCGGCTTGGGCCCAGTGGACTTCTGGCTCTCGGACGTGGCCCAAACCGAACCCCTTCGCCCTTTCCCGCCCCCCGCCCCCTCCTTTAATCATAGCTTCCACCCGACCCTCTTCCTCCGCCGCGAAAGGTCTCGGAAAGCGGGCCGTGATGGATTTGACTGAAGAGCGTGTAATATAAAAGGGGAGAGAAGGGAGTCCGGGGGGACCTTACCACAAAGATCTTATTGCTTCCTCCACCAGGCCGGGGCTGGGGGGCTCCCTGGGGATTCCACAGACAATATTACTGCCGGGGGGCGCTGGGGTCTCGAGGAGCCTCGGGTTGGGGGGCTGGCCCCCCCTCACCCGGGCAGGGTAATAATCACTGTAGAAATAACGCTAATTCCACCTTCCGGCTCGATTCACTTTGGAAGCGATGGTTTATTAACTTTCGCGGGCTTATTAACTCGGCGAAGGCCGCGCTCGTGACGGGAAGGGGCTCTGGGTTGGCCGGCCCGAGTTTGCCACGTTCCCAGAGATGGGCAGGGGGAACGGAGTGGGGTGTAATTAGAGGGGTTTTATTGAAATCCAACGTGGGCAGGGGGTGGTGATTATTCAGGGGAGGGGGGGCTCTACCTCCTCTTTCCATCAGAGCTGGATTGACCAGGGGGCGTCACCGTCGATCCCCCCTTCTGTGGCCTGTGAGGAAGGTTCAGATCGGGTTGGAACGTCTGTGGAAAAATGGTCATTAGTCTCTCTCCGCCTCGTTCTTTCTCTCTCTTTTCATTCATTCGTCCATTCAATCGTATTTATTGAGCGCTCACCGCGTGCCGGGCACTGTAGTAAATGCTTGGGAGGGTACGATAGAGCAACAAACAGACACATTCCCTCACAACGAGCTTACAGTCTAAAAGGGGGCAGCCATCAATCTGTCAGGGGTATTCGCTGAGCGCTTACCGTGTCCGTTCCTCCATTCAGTCGTATTTACCGTGCGCAGAGCACTGTTCTAATCGCTGGGTTCCCAGCCCACAAGGGGTGGGGGTCTGTATGTGAAGGGGAAGAGAGGCCCAGGCCAGAGAAAAGATGTACATGAGGGGTCGGCGCTGAAATAGATGAGCTTGAGGTTCAGGGTGTTGCATTCAGCGGGTGCCCAATAAACGCCTTTACAACTACTCCCGCCATTACTTGGTCTTATTTATGGAGCGCTTCCTGGGTGCAGAGCACTGTACTAAGCGTTTGGGAGAGTACAGTGCAACAGTATTCTAAGTAAAGTAACAGTAAGAGAGAGACTATCTCTCCTGCATTATTTCCCCTGAATCTGAGTTCTTGTCTGCCTCCCCCTGAAGGTCGTGAGCTCACTGTGGGCAGCGTGGCTTAGCGGGTAAGGTCCAGAAGGACCTGGGTTCTAATCCCAGCTCTGCCACATGTCTGCTGTGTAACCTTGGGCAAGTCACTTCATTTCTCTGGGCCTCAGAGACCTCAACTGTAAACTGGGAATTAAGAGTCGGAGCCCCATACAGGATAGGGACTGTATCAAACGTGATTAACTTGTATCTACCCCAGCACTTAGAGCAGTGCTTGGCACATAACGAGCACGTAACAAATACCATAGTTATTAGTATTATTATTAATTTGTATCTACCCCAGCACCTAGAGCAGTGCTTGGCCCATGCTAAGTGCTTAACAAGTACTATAATTATTATTATTAATAATAAACACATTCCCTATCCATAAAGAGCTTACAGTCTAGTCTTACAGTCTATAGTAATAATAGTAATGATGGCACTTGTTAAGCGCTTACTATGTGCCAGGCACTGTTCTAAGTGCTGGGGTAGATACAAGTTAATCAGGTTGGACGCAGTCCCTGTCCCACACGGGGCTCACAGTCTTCATCCCCAATTTACAGATGAGGGAACTGAGGCCCAGAGAAGTGAAGCGACTTGCCCAAGGTCCCACAGCAGACCAGCGGCAGAGCCGGGATGCGAATCCAGGTCCTTCCGACTCCCAGACCCGGGCAGTCACCCCTCCCTCCACCCCGCACACCCTTCCCTCCGCCCTCCGGGAGCCAAGAGCTGTGGAAACTCGTCGTGGTAACGATTAATTGTTTCCTGAACTTTATCCAGCATCAGTAAGGAGGTTGTCGAGGAGTGAGTTAGCCGGTGGATAAACGCTCTCCCATTAATGCATCGTTGACCTCAGACCCAGAAGATGAAGGGGGGATTCAGAGCATGCTCAAGAAATGTTCCAGAACCCATTTTCGGCTGGGCCGGTGGGGGTTGGTGGCGATGGGTTTTAAAGCCGCCTCTAATGCAGTGAGGGGAATCAAATTAGATAATCGTTCGCAGAAACCTGTGGGCAAGGAGCCCCGTCAAGAAGGCCCCCACGTGGGACGAGGATTGTGTCCAAGTTAATTGGCTAGAATCCACCCCAGTGCTCAGTACAGTGCCTGGCACATAGGAAGTGCTTAACAAATCGCGTAAAATAAAATCAAAATAGCCCTCTCTCAGAGAGGTTTACGGTCAGGGTCGCTCTGATGGTCAGCTCGTTGTGGGCAGGGAATGGTCCTTTTATATGGTTCAATCGTCTTCTCCTAAGCGCTTAGTCCAGTACTCTGCACACAGTAAGTGCTCAATAAGTACGATTGATTGACTGATGGGAAAGAGCTCTGGAGAACTGCGTTCGGGGAGTCCCCCGTCGAGAAGGACGGTTGGACGGACAGAAGGACAGACCGTCTGGCCTCGGTCCTGGACCTGGTGAGCCGGAATCTGAGCCGCAGGATCAATTCCCGGGCCGCTAGACACGGGTCTTCCCCGCGTTGATGTTTTTTCTCATCCCTCTTGACTGTCAGCCCGTTGCGGGCCGGAGACGTGTCTGTTTATTGTTCTATTGGGCTCTCCCAAGCACTTAGTACAGTGCTCTGCACACAGTAAGCGCTCAATAAATACGACTGAATGAAGCTGGCTCTGCCATCAATCCAGGCTCAGCACCCTCTGCTCCCACGGCCAGTCAGTTCTGTTTGACGCGGCGGTGGATGGGCCACCACTGGAAGTTCTTGAGGAGTAGGAAAACGTGGACTGAACATTTCTGTAGAAAAATGATCCGACCCTAGCGCTTAGAACATAGTGAATGCTTAATAAGTACCGCTCTCATCAAAAGAAAGGACTTCTTTAGCACCCGAATCATAATTATTCAGAGGAATCAGGGGATCGAGTGGAGTGAGGATCAGTAAAATCCTGAGGGGAGAGGGGAGCGTCAGGGGATTTGTTCCGAGCTCAGCGGGCAGTGGGATTCTCCCTGGGGGGTAGGGGGTCAGCCTCCTTGCCGACGGTGACGCGGGGGTCTCCCCCTCCGTTTCCCATCCGTAGGGGCGACCGGGGTCAAGTCAGCCCCCACTGCGCAGAGACTCCACCGAGGGTGTCGGCAGGAGGGGAGCTACTCCCTCAGCGCCCGGGGCGGGACCAGCCCCCCAAAATCTGTGGGCTCTGCTTCTGAGGGCCGCTTCGGGGCCCAGCTTTTTGCAATTACAGCTGATGAGAAAGCGCAAGGCACGGAGATCCCCCCGAGCACAGCCGGAAGCCATGTTTCCCCGCTCTCCTACTCCCATACTGCTTCTGCTGCAGCTCCTGCCAAGGCCTGGGGTAGCGGCGGGGTCTGGGGGGGCGCTGGGATAAGGGCCGGGCGGGCCAGGGGCTCTCCCACATCCTTCACTCTGTCAGGATACCTCGGTGCTAATGGCTTCCAAATGGCGGGAGAGGCTCCCCGTCTAATCGCCCTCAGAATGCCTGCGCTGACGAGGGGAAGGGGCTTCTCCTCCTGAAGAAGCCGCTCTAGTCAAGAAGGACAGAGGTTGGGGGTAGGGGTCCCGCGGGGGCCTGGGGAGCGAGAGTAAACTTCCAGGGTGGTGGTGCGGTCGACCCCCTGAGCCCCCGGCCCGCACCGGGCCCTTGCCTCAGGCCTCCGGACAGAACGCCCCTTGGATCCTTGGAAGACAGCCACACGCAAGCAGCGGAAAGAGTCCGGGCTTGGGAGTCAGAGGTTGTGGGTTCTAATCCAGGCTCTGCCACTTGTCAGCTGGGTGTCTTTGGGCCAGTCACCTAACTTCTCTAGGCCTCAGGACCCTCAACTGGAAAATGGGGATGAAGACTGTGAGCCCTAGGTGGGACAGGGACTGTGTCCAACCTGATTAACTTGTATCTACCCCCGCACTCAGAATAGTGCCTGCCACATAGTAAGCACTTAACAAATACCATAATTATTATTGCTCAGAGAAGCAGCGTGGCTTAGTGGAAAGAGTGCAGGTTTGGGAGTCGGAGGTCCTGGGTTCCGATCCCGGCTCCGCCACTCGTCAGCTGTGTGACTTTGGGCAAGTCACTTCACTTCTCTGGGCCTCAGTGACCTCATCTGTCAAATGGGGATGAAGACTGTGAGCCCCGTGTGGTACAATCTGATGACCTTGTATCTACCCCGGCACTTAGAACAGTGCATGGCACATAGTAAGTGCTTAACAAATACCGTTATTATTATTATTATGAACATGTAGCACCATTTAGTGTGGTAAAGAAGTTGTGCACCAAGCAGACGACAACCCACTAATAATAATGGTATTTATTAAGCGCTTACTATGTATCAGGCACTATACTAAGCTCTGGGATTATGCCTCCACCCTCCTCCCCAGGACAGGGCCTAATTTATGACCAAGACCAGGGTGCCCATTTGCCCCTTTTTAGACCGAAAATCCCCTGTCCTATTCGGATTTGGTTCCGGATGCTTTTTTTCCTGTCCGGTGCTTTCCTCGTCAGGGTCAGCGACCATTCTCCCTCCTCCCCGGTTCCTGCTGCCGACTTCTGCCTCTGGGTTCCTAGTAAGGGCTCGATCAAAGCCGCGAGAAGCTGCGTGGCCTAGTGGTTTTCAGAAACGCCTTTGAGGGGGCCTGTGATTTCTGACACTGCGCGGGGAGATTTGGCGGGAGCCTCTGACTTTCTTCGGGGAGCGGGGAACCGGGCGGAAGACGTCATGGGGCGGCCACAAAGGGGAGACCAGTCTTGGGGAGGGGTGGTGGACTGGAGGGCGAAACGTTCCCCCACGGGGATGTGGAAAGGAGATGGACTTGCCCCATTTTTTGGGTCTCCCTTCCAGGTCTGGGCCCTGAGATCTGACCTTCTACAACCCAACCCGCTATACTTGGCTCTTCTAGCGCTAACCTTCTCACTGGGCCTCTATCTCGCCTTTCTCTCTGCCGACCCCTGGCCCACGCCCTGCCTCTGGCCTGAAACGCCTTCCCTCTTCAAATCCCACAGACAATTCCTCTCCCCTTCCCCTTCAAAGCCTTCTTGAAGGCCCATCTCCTCCAAGAGGCCTTCCCTGACTAAGCCCCACTTTTCCTCTTCTCCCACTTCCTTTTGCGTCACCCTGACTTGTTCCCTTTTCTCTTTCCCTTCCCCCCAGCCCCACAGCATTTATATATTCACCTGTCATCTTATTTATTTGTTGTGATGTCTGTCTCCCCCACTCAAGACTGTGAGCTCATTGTGGGCAGGGAATGTCACTGTTTACTGTTGTACTCTCCCAAGCACTTAACACGGTGCTCTACACACAGTAAACGCTTAATAGATACGATTGAATGAATGAATGACCCCTGATTCATTCATTCAATAGTATTTATTGAGCGCTTTCCATGTGCAGAGCACTGTACTAAGCACCCTGATGTCACGGCAGCTCCAGCTGCAGACCTGTGGTCTCAATAACGGGACTTACTGAGCACCCACTGAGGGCGGCACTGAGCGCTCAGGAAATAGAAAACGAACAAGGGGTGCAATCCCTGTCTACAGGAGCTTCCATTCCATTGAGAGAGAGATGTTAATGGCGATGGTATTTACTGAGCTCCTTCTGGATGTCGGCATTGTATTGAGCCCCGACTTGCTCCCTTTACTCATCCCCCATCCCAGCCCCATGACACTTATGGACATATTTGTAATTTATGTCTTTCTCTTAATTTCTGTCTCCCCCCGCCCCCGTCTAGATTGCAACCTCGTTGTTTTCTATTGGTTTCTCCCAAGCGCTTAGTACACAGTAAGGGCTCACTAAATACCAGTCGAGGGACTGACTACATTAGAAAAGAGGCTTCCTTCAGGACATGTCCAGATAGACAGCTTTGCTTGGTTCGTCCCCAGGATGGCCGCGTAGACACAGGTCTGCAAATCCAGGCTTGAGGTTCCTCCCCCAACTCCCAGTGGACTGAACCACTTCTCAAGGAGGAAGCCCCTCACCTTCTCTCCACATATCAAACCACTTCTTTTTCTCCGGAGATGATAATGATAATAGTCATAATGGTATTTGTTAAGCGTTTCCTTTATGACAAGCACCGTATTAAGCGGTGGGTAGATACAAGCTAGTCAGGTGGGACACAGTCCCCGTCCCACATGGGACTCCCAGTCACATCCCCATTTTACAGATGAGGTAACTGAGGTGAAGTGACTTGCCCAAGGTAATAGTAATAATAATAACTGGGGCATTTGTTAAGCGCTTACCGTGTACCAGGCACTGTACTAAGCGCTGGGGTGGGTACAAGCGATAGAGTCCCCGTGGCTCAGGTTTAATCCCCATTTTATAGATGAGGTAACTGAGGCCAAAAGAAGTTCATTCATTTATTCAATCATACTTACTAAGGGCTTACTGTGTGCAGAACACTGTACTAAGCGCTTGGGAAAGTTTGATACAACGATAAACAGTGACATCCCCTGCCGCCCAACAAGCTCACAGTCTAGAGGGAAGAAGTGGAGTGACTTGCCCAAGGTCACCCAGTGGAAACATTCCAAGCGCTTAGTACAGTGCTCCGCACATAGTAAGCGCTCAATAAATACTACTGAATGAATGAATGATAAGTAGCAGAGCCGGGATGAGAACCTATGACGTCCTCACTCCCAGGCCTGAGCTCTATCCACTACACCTCGGAATCGATCGGTTGTTCCGGGGGAGGTGGAAGGAGACGACCTACCCCTTTCCAGAGCTGGATCCCGCACCTCCTGGGTGAAAAGGAAACTGTCTCCGGCAAAAGCCCCTCCCCTGCCAAACAAATATTTGTCCAACAGGGAGCAATCAGCAGGCAATATCCTGACCGCTGATGATAGCCACCCCCTGTTCCTTCTGGCCACCCCAGAAGGATCCCGGCTACCTTTCCAGTTCTGGGGGTGATGGTTACGACCGGCTGGTCTGAGCTGGCTGGAGACAACCCCCGCCCCCCACCCCCTGCAAGACCCTCCTTTCCTCTTTTCCCACTCCCTTCTGCTTCGCCCTGACCTGCTCCCTTTATTCATCTCATCTCCCAGCCCCACACCACTTAGGTCCACATCTGTCATTTATTCATTTCTCTTCATGTCTCTCTCCCGCTCTAGACCGTCAGCTTGTTGTGGGCAGGGAATGCGTCTGTTTATTGTTATACTGGACTCTCCCAAGAGCTTAGAACAGTGTTCTGCACACAGTAAGTGCTCAATAAATATGATTGAATGAATGAAAGGTCCCTGTCCAGGCCCTCCCCTTCCCTGCGTCCCCCCCTCAGGGAGAATTCCGTCTCCTCAGATCCTGCCCTGGGGGTCTCCGGGCCTAACTTCTTTCCGCTTGCCTTCAGGTCAATGGGATTTGCCAGAGATTGTCATGACCGAGCCCTTTCTAGGAGCAGTGCGGTCTAGTGGATAGAACCTGGCAGTCAGAGGACCTGGGTTCTCATCCCAGCTCCGCCACTTGCCCACTGGGTGACCTCGGGTGAGTCACTTCACTTCTCTGGGCCTCAGTTCCCTTACCTGCAAAATGGGGATACAATCCTACTCCTACCTAGACTGTAAGCACCAGGTGGGACAACATGGACTGGGTCCAACCTGCTTAGCTTATATCTACCTCAGTGCTTAGAACAGTTCTTGACATACAGTGAGGATTGTCTTGTCTTATGCCGTCAGATCGTCTCCGACCCAATTCCAAGCGCTTAGTACGGTGCTCTGCACATAGTAAGCGCTCAATAAATACTATTGAATGAATGAATGAACAGCGACTCCATGGACATATCTCTCCCAGAATGTCCCGCCCTCCACCTGCAATCGCCCTGGTACTGTATCCATGGAGTTTTCTTGGTAAAAATACGGAAGCGATTTACCACTGCCCTTTCCGTCTCTGCCTTCGACCATTTCCCATGTCTCCGCTGCCCAGCACGGGTGAGTTTTGACTTGTAGCAGATGGCCTTCCGCTCGCTAGCCACTGCCCAAGCTAGGAATGGAATGGATGGGCCTCTGCTTGACTCTCCCTCCCATAGCCGAGACTGGTAAAGTACTGGAGACTCTCCAGGTGCCATCCTGAGAGGGTGAGTGCTTAACAAATACAATAATAATAATAATAACAACAACAACATAATAATAATAATAATGATACCATGGAGACCCTGAGTTTGGATCTGGATTCTTGCCCTTGCACATCCATCCCCCGCCGACTGAATTCAGATTTCCTTGCAGCAACAAGCTAATCGGGTTGGACACAGTCCCTGCCCCACATGGGGCTCACAGTCTTAATCCCCACTTTCCAGATGAAGGAACTGAGGCGTGAAGAAGTGAAGTCACACAGCAGGCAAGTAGCGAAACTAAGATTAGAACTCAGGTCCTCTGATTCTCAGGTCTGGGCTCTTTCCACTAGACCACACTGCTTCTCTGATTCTAATTCTTCTCTAATTCTCCAGTTCCTCTATCTCCCTTTGGAGAAACTCAAAGCCCCTCAGAAGTTATTGAGTTCCTACCCTGGTTAGGATGGATGAGGCCGCCTTCCTTATTCCTCTTTGTCAGTCCCATTTAACAGTTTGGGAAACTGAGACAGAGAGAGGTCAAGCGGGGAAGCCGCCCCTGTACCCCGGTCAGTCGACCGAAGGGCTTGGACTTGTTGAATCTATAGTATCCTGAATTTTATTTTCCCAAAACTCTTTCACATTTTACTCCCACCGTTTCCCAGAGGGCTAGGGAGAAGCTGGTAACTTCTCCCCATTTTCCAGGGAAGGAAAAGGTGGCCCAGAGTGGCTCAGTGAGTTAATAATAATAATAACGATAATAATTATGGCATTTGTTAAGCGCTTACTACATGCCAAGCACTGTTCTAAGCACTGATGGCTACAAGATAATCAGGTTGTCCCACGGAGGGCTCACAGTCTTAAAACCCATTTTACAGCTGAGGTAACAGAGAAGTTAAGTGATTTGCCCAAGGTCACAAGCAGACGCGAGGCGGAGACAGGATTAGAACCCACATCCTCTGACTGCCAGGCCCGGGCTCTTGACACTGGGCTGCGTCGCTTCTCCTTATTGTTGCCTCCCCTTACTCGAGTACTGGGTCCTGGGGAACGATCGATCCAGATCCACCCCTGTTCGCGGGGTGGTCGCTGGGGCTGGATCAGTTTTTAAATATCGGTTTCTGGGGAGAGCTGGGGCTTGCTTTGTGTATGCGTATGTTTGCGTGCGTGTGTGTTTCTGCGTAGGCGCGAGCGCCCTAGCCGGGTATCTCTCATACAGCTGTTTGAACAACCCGGGGGGAAACAAATTTTCAGTCGTAATAAAGAAAAAGCACAATCCTCAGGCGTCACCTAGGAGACCCCGGGGTGACCAGCCTCAAATCTTTAACCATTTCTCCATCTGCCCTGGGGCGTCTGCCGCCTCCCCCAGTCCCCCGTCCTTCTCCTGGTCCGCCCTCCCCCTACCTTGTCACTGGGGTTGGCTCCCAGCTGCCTCCCTTGCTCGAAGGCGACAAGGGCCCAAGGAGAAACGGCCGCCTGCCCATTCTCCCTTCTCCTCCGTAAGTAGGGGCCAAGACCTAAGCTGGAATCCCTCACCACCAGTCCAGGCCTCTCCCTGGCTCCCTAAGAGACTCCCCCGGCCCCTACTAAAGACCTCCCTCCCCCAAAGCCCCCCCAGTCTCAGACGGTCCCAACTGAGTGGGGAGACACGGAGCGGCAGAGGTCACGCGGGCCATCCCCCTGCCTCCCCGCCACGGGCACTGTACTGAGCGACTGGGAGAGTACAATTCAACGATAAACATACACATTCCCTGTCCACGACTAGTCCCCCCCCCCCACCCCTCCCCTTGACAGATGCGGCTGGAAGCAAAGGTCCGGAGAGACGTAAAGTCGCCGTGGGCATATCCCGATTAGAAGCGCCCCATATCAGCGACGGAATTCCGTTGCCTTGGAGCCAGAGAGCCTGGGGAGGGGGGCTGAGGCGGTTGAGGGCGTTGGAATTAACTCTGGCCCCAGCCTGAGATTGGGGACGGGGGGGACCCGGGTTCTAATTCCGGCTCCACCCCCAGCCTGCTGCGTGACCTGAGGCAAAGTCACTTCACTTCTCCCCGGGCCTCCGTTTCGTCACCTGTAAAATGGGATCATCGTCACCATCGGCAGAGCGTCTACTGTGCGCAGAGCACCGGATCGAGCACAGGAGCACTTAATCTCCGTCCTCCTTCCTCCTTAGAGCGGGAGCCCCATATGTCGTATCTCGTCCAGTGCTTAGCGTAGCGAGTGGCACGTAGTGAGGGGTCTTTGCTGCTCCGGATCAAATGGGGAACTGGGATCTGACCCCTGATCCCCCCAAAACATTTGCCTGGTCCAAAGTGCCAAAACGCTGGGTCTCCCCAAAGATGGGAACCAGCGTGGCTTAGTGGAAAGAGCCTGGGCTTGGGAGTCAGAGGTCGTGGGTTCTAATCCCGACTCGGCCATTTGTCTGCTGGGTGACCTTGGGCAAGCCACTTCTCTGGGCCTCAGTTACCTCATCTGTAAAATGGGGATTAAGAGTGTGAGCCCCACGTGGGACAACCTGATTACTTTGTATCTACCCCAGCGCTTAGAACAGTGCTTGGCACATAGGAAGAGCTTAACAGATACCATCGTTATTATTATTATTATCAGATGCCGTATGGAGGAAGCTCACTGTGGGTAGGCAACCTATTTACCAACTCTGTTGTATTGTCCTCTCCCAGGCGCTTAGTACAGTACTCTGCACATAGCAAGCGCTCGATAAATATCACTGATTGATTGAGCCTGGTCCTGGGCCCTCCTCTCCCATGACAATCTGAAGTCACTGGGCAAGAGCCCAGGCTCTGGAGTCAGAAGGACCTGGGTTCTCATCCTGGCTCCGCCCCTCGTCGGTTGTGTGACCTTGGGCGAGTCATTTTACTTCTCTGGGCCTCTGTTCCCTCATCCGTAAAATGGGGATGAAGATTGTGAGCCCCAAGTGGGACAGGGACCGCCGCCAAACTGAGGGGGTTTAAGCCTCAGTGTGGTTGCTGGCCAGGCCGGAGAACCCCGGTGTTCCCCGCCCCAGAGGGGGCCGCCAGAAGGAGCTACTAGGGTGGCCCCGACCACCTGCTCCCATGGAACCACCTGGAGACGCCCTTCTCCCCCATCCCCAATTCTGGGTGTCGGGATCTCCACCCGGGACTGGGGCTTGAGGAATCATGGCTGGCCCGCTCTGATCCCCGAAACCGAGACACACGGGGGTGAGGCGGGTGAGTCACATGGTGTGGTCCAATTCATTCATTCATCAGTTCAATCGTATTTACTGAGCACTTACTTTGTGTCGAGCACTATACTAAACTCTTAGAGAGGACAGTAGAACAATAAACAGACACATTCCCTGCCCACGATGGTGCGTTGGATTGAAATCTCCGTCCCGCTCCGACCATGGCAGCTGTTCAACGCTCACTCTGAGGCAAATCCTAGACCCATTGGGAAGGAAGGTACAGACTGGACCCGCAGAGAAGCAGCGTGGCCTAGTGGCTAAAGCCCAGGCCTGGGCGTCAGAAGGACCTGGGTTCTAATCCCGGCTCTGCCATGTGTCTCCTGTGTGACTTTGGGCAAGTCACTTCGCTTCTCTGGGCCTCAGTTCCCTCATCTGTAAAATGGGGATTAAGACTGCGAGCCCCACGTGGGTCAGGGACTGTGTCCAACCCGATGAACTCGTATCTACCCCGGACTTCAGAACAGTGCTTGGTACATAGTAAGTGCTTAACAAATATCGTAGTTATTATTATTATTATTACTAGGCCATACTGCCTTCCTAGCTCTGGGAAAAATGAAAGCAACATCCATGAGCTCCATAGCTCGAGTATTATCCTCATCTGTAAAATGTGGAGAAGAGCCCTCAACTCCCTCCTACTTAGGCTGGGAGTCCCGTGACTGGGTCCGGCCCCCAGTGCTCAGCGCAGTGCTTAGCATGGAATACAACAGCTCACCGGTCGAATTAGGGAATGACACCCTGCCTTGCATTTCGAGAGCCTTCACTCCCCTTGGCGTCTCTGACCTCCGATCCCTCTTTCCCTCCATTTGAGTTCGTCTGGTGGTCTCGTTTGCTCTCTCTCTATCCCGGGGTGAGGACCGGGTATGGGGGGGGGGGGGCGTCAAGGGCAGGGAGAACAACCGCCCCATTCGGCAGAGGGGGAAACTGAGGCCTAGGGAGCAGGGCAGAACTGGTTGGCCGCGGCCCCTCCTCCGTCCCCGGAGACGGATAGCAGCGGGCGGCTTGGTCTGGCTCGGCTTCAGGCCCAAGGCCCAAGACCCCCCAACCCCATACCTGGCAGACCCCAGTGAGGTCCCTCCCCCATTTAGCTTCGGATGGCTGCTGCTGCCTCTACCTCCCCCGACGGCGGTGTCCAGGCAGGGGGCCGGCCAGCCAGCCCCCAGGGGCTGTGAAATCCATTCGTCCTGGGCTGGCTGTCACTCACTCCCTCTCAATAGCATCCAAGACAACTGCCTCCTCCCGATCCCCTCCCCTCTCTCACCCCCTCTCTGCTTCCCCCTCCCCGCCTGTCCCCCACTTCTCCCCTGCTCCCCCTCTCCCTGGCTTCTATTCCCACCACCCCAAACTCCCCCACCTCACACTTCGCACTCCCTCCTCTCCCCTGTTGCCCCCTCCCCGTCTCTCCCCTGCTCACTCCTGTCTCTCTCCCCTGCCCAGTGGCTTTCTCCGGACAGTATCTTGGCTCAGGCAGGCTGAGAAATCTAAACCCATCTCCCTCCCCCTGCCCCTCGCCCCCACCTCACGCCAGCCCCCGTCTAAGCCACGACATCCATAACTGCGGCTCAGAGACCTTCAGAGACCCTCGCATTATTTCTGGCAACCTGGACTGATTTCTCTTTGCCTCGTGGGGCTACTCGGGGTAAGGGGGGATTCTTCCATCCTTCTGATTTCAAAACTGACCAGGATAATCCAGCCGGCTCTTTTTCCTTCTCATGCCCTTCTTCCTCCCCTTCCTCCTCCTTCTCCTCCTCCCCTTCCTCCTCCACTTGCTTTTTTTTTCAAGGTACTTGTTAAGTGCTGACTATGTGCCAGGCACTGTATTAAGTGCTGGAGTAGATGCAAGCTCACCAGGTTGAACACAGCCCATATCCCACATGGAGTTCCGTAGACTCCATTTTGCTGTTGAGGTAACTGAGGCTCAGAGAAGTGAAGTGACTTGTCCAAAGTCACACAGCAGACTAGTGGCAGAGCAGGGATTGGAACCCAGGTCTTCCGACTCCCAGGCCTGTGCTCTTTCCACTAGGCCATGCTGCTTCCTCCTACCTCTCTTTTTCCTCCATCTCCTCCTCCTGGTCCTCCTCCTCTAATATTCTCTTCCTTCTCCTCTTCCTCTTCCTCCTTCTCTTTTTCTCCTTCCTTCGCCTCAACCATCATTCCCTCCTCTGCTTTCTCCTCCTCCTCCTCCTCTATCATTGTCTTCCTTTTCCTCTTTCTTTCCTTATCCATCATTCCCTCCTCCTCCTCCATCGTTCTCTTCCTTTTCCTCCTCCGCCTTTCTTCGTCCATCATTCTCTCCTCCTCTTTCTCCTCCTCACCCTCCTCCTCTTCCTCCTCCTCTATCATTCTCTTTCTTCTCCTCCTTCTCCTTTTCCTCATCCATCATTCTGTCCTCCTCCTCCTGCTTCTCCTCCGCCCTTGCTCTTCTCCCCGTCCCGGCCCATCCCACCACTTTGAGTCCACAAGCCTGTGTTAATGGAGAAGCTGCGGGATCGGGGTTGGTGGGAGAGGTTGGGGGCAGCTCTGGAGTTGTCCAGGGGGCAAGGGGGGGGGAAGGGAAGGGGTTTGCAAGCTCAGAGCCTCCTCTGATGGGTGAGCCGGGCCGCTTTAAGCCAGCAGAGGAGGCAGACTGAGGCCTGCTCTCGTCGGTGAAACCAGAGGAGTGTCCCCGGGGCCCTTGAAAAATGGGGCTCCCTTCGACAGCGAATGTTTGCAATTAGCCGGGGCGGACGGTGGAATTTTTCTCTGGGTTTGGAAGCAGGAGAGGGTCCAAGCCTCTGACAGTCTGTGGGTTCCCTCCCCACCCCCCGGCTGGCCTGGCGGCGGCCGGGGAGAATGGGGGGAGGGCGGCCGGTCATCCATCAGGGGGTCCGGAGCCCGGACGGACGGACGGATGGGCGGCCGGGCGGGGAGAGTCCCAGTCTTCCAGCCTCGCAGGAAGGCGTGATGAACTGTCTCACTCCAGCTGCGGCAGCAAAGCCCCGCGGGCCCCTGCCCTCCGCCGCAACTGCCTGCAGACCCCTCCCCGCTCGGACGGTGTCTGGACCCCGGCCTGGACCCTAGTCCGGACCATGGTCTGGAGCCAGGCCGCACCTTGGTCTGGACCCAGGCCTGGACCCCTGCCTGAACCCTGGCCTAACCCCCAGCCTGGATCCTGGTCTGGATCAGCGCTTAGGACAGTGCCTGGCACATAGTAAGCGCTTCACAAATACGGTCATTATTATTATCCTCGTCTGGACCTTGGCCCGAATCCTGGTCTGGCCCCCGGCCAGGCCCCCGGCCTGGTCCAACCCCAATTGCACCTGCTGCCAGGTGATCCAGGTTTGCCCAGGCAATGCCAACCTCCCCTTCTTAGCCACTCTAAGACCACCCAAAGAGACAGGTGCACTTGTCTGCTGCGTGACTTTGGGACAGTCATTTCATTTTTCTGGGCCTCAGTTTCCTCATCCGTAAAGTGGGGATTCAATACCTCTTTGTCTTCCTTCTTGGACTGGCAGACCCGTGTGGGACAGGGATTGGTTCTGAACTGATGATCTTGTATCTCCCCAGCGCTTAGCACAGCACGGCCTAGTGGCTAGAGCCCGGATCTGGGAGTCAGAAGGACCTGGGTTCTAATCCCGGCTCTGCCATTTGTCTGCTGTGTGACCCGGGCAAGTCACTTCACTTTTCTGAGCCTCAGTTCCCTCACCTTGGAAAAGGGGATTATGATTGTGAGCCCCACGTGAGGTAGGGACTGTGTCCAACGTAATTTGCTTGTATCCACCCCAGTGCTTAGTACAGTGCCTGGAACATAGTAGGCGCTTAACAAATACCACCATTATTATTATTACTATTTCCCTATAGGAAACACTTAATGGATACCATCATTATGAGGATTATTCCTGCAGGGCTCTGAGCTGGTGGGTTTTCCTCTTCGGGAGCACTGCATAGAGACATCACAGTCAGGTAGAAGTCAATCCACGGTATTTATTAAGCACTTACTATGTGCAGAGCACTGAACTAAGCACTTGGGAGAGTACAGTGCTACAAAATTAGCCGACACGTTCCTTCACCATAACAAATTCACAGCCTAGAGAAATCTCTGGATTAGACTGTGGAGAGGGTTCAAAGAAGAAGGAGAGGAGTAAACATTAAGCACTTAGGAATTGGGAATTCTCTGAAAATAATGATAATAATAATAATGTGGTATTCGGTAGGCGTTTACTATGTATCAAGCGCTGGGTCCGACACTGGAATAGATACAAAATAACAGTAATAATGATAACAGTAATAACTGTGGTTTCGTTGAGTGCTTACTGTGTGCCAAGCACTGGGATCCACATAAAATAATGATTATGATTTTGTTGAGAACTAACTAAAAGCCAAGCACTGTGCTAAGCACTGGGGTAGATCCAAGATAATTGTCATAGTAATAACGCTAATGATAATGGTGATTTTGTTAAGTGCTTACTATGAGTCAAGCACGGTGCTGGGGTAGATATAAGACAAGAATAATTTTGCTTTTGTTAAGCACTTACTGTGTGCTAAACACTGGACTGGATACAAGATAATCGGGTGGAATGCAGTCTCTGTCCCACACGGGGTTCACAGCGGAAGGGGGAGGGAGAAGCGGGATCTGAGAGACAGAGAAGGGAAGTGACTTGTTCAAGGTCACACAGCAGGTAAGTGGCAGAACCAAGATTAAAACCCAGGTCCCTCGATTCCCCGGGCTCTTAAGCTGCTCCAATCAAGTCGAATTTTACTCTTTTAATAACACCTTCCTCCGAGAAGCTCCACACTTCTCCCGAGTCTCTCAGTAGCCAGATGGAGATGGAGAATTAATTAATCATGGCTTTCGTTAAGAGCTTGCTATGTGTCAAACGCTGTTTTAAATGCTGGGGTACAGACAAGTTGTGGGGGATTTTCTCCCGGACCAATATCTACATGAGTGGAGATAACTGAAAGTCAAGGGATCTGAGTTTTAATCCCAGCTCGTCCCATGGCCTGTTGTGTGACCTGCAGAAAATCCCTTTTTTTCCAATGGTATTTGTTCATTCATTCATTCATTCAATCGTATTTATTGAGCGCTTACTGTGTGCAGAGCCCTGTACTAAGCTCTGGGATAGATACAAACTGATCATGTTAGACACAGTCTGTGTCCCACATGGGGCTCACAGTCTTAATCCCCGTTTTAGAGATGAGGAGATGAGGAAATTGAGGCACAGAGAAGTTGCAGCAGAGCCGAGATTATAACCCAAGTTCGCTGACTCCCAGACCCGGGTTCTTCCACTAGGCTTCGCTGCTTTTTGACTTTTTCCTTCTCCTTTTTAACTTCTCTCGGCCTCAGTTTCCTCATCTATAAAATGGGCTCCATATCTCAAACTGTGTTGGAACTGGGTTAATTGTGTATTTACACCAATCCTCAGCGACTCATAAATACATAATAAATGCCCTAATTACTAATCAATTCCTTTATTATGAGCACTGAGCCCCCCAGACTAAACCCCCCTTTTCCTCAGTTCTCCCTCCCCCTCCGTCGCCCTGACTCTCTCCCTTTGCTCTACCTCCCTCCCCCCGACAGCATTTGTGTAAATACGTACATATCGGTAATTCTATTTTTTTCTATTATGGCCTGTTTACTTGTTTTGATGTGTATAGATCTATAATTTTATTTATTTATATTGATGCCTGTTCACTTGTTTTGATGTCAGTCTCCCCCTTCCACATTGTAAACCCGGTGCGGGCAGGGATCGTCTCTCTTCTAATCCCACCTCCAACACTTGTCTGCTGTGTGACCTCGGGCAACTCACTTAACTTCTCCGTGCCTCAGTTACCGCATCTGGAAAATGGGGTTTAAAAGTGTAACCCCACGTGGGACATCCTGATTACCCTATATCTCCCCCAGCGCTTAGAACAGTTCTTAGCACTTAACACATGCCAAAATTATTATTATTAATTGTTATTTATTGCTGAATTGTACTTTCCAACCACTCAGTACAGTGCTCTGCACACAGTAAGCGCTCAATAAATACGATCTAATGAATGAACGAAAACACACCATTATGCAAGAAAAAGCTTTTTAGAAAGTATTTAATGTGAACAGCACTTAGGATAGTCCTCTGCACACAATAAATGTGCCCTAAATCCCATTGATTGATTGATGACAGCTAGTGGAAATGTTCCTTGGAAATCTTCAGAACCTTTTAAACAAAGCTCATCCTCAGAACGCCTGTGTAGACAACTCTGATGCCAAACTTAGAAGCTTTTGGTTTATAGCTAAATTTTTTTTAATATATGGGATTTGTTAAGTGCTTTGGGCCAGGCGCTGTGCTAAACGCTGGGGTACATCCGAGGTAATCAGGTTGGACACAGTCCCCGTCCCACGTGGGGCTCACGGTCTTCATCCCCACTTCAGCGATGAGAAAATGAGGCACGAAGAAGTGAAGTCACTTGTTCAGGGTTACCCAGTGGCCGAGTCAGGATTAGAACCCAGATCTTTGAGCGTGGCTAAGTGGAAAGAGCCCGGGCTTGGGAGTCAGAGGTCACAGGTTCGAATCCCGGCTCCGCCCCTTGTCAGCTGGGTGACCGTGGACAAATCACTTCTCTGGGCCTCGGTTCCCTCATCCGGAAAATGGGGATGAAGACTTTGAGCCTCACGTGGGACAACCCGATGACCCTGTATCTCCCCCAGCGCTTAGAACAGTGCTCTGCACATAGTGAGCGCTTAACAAATACCAACATTATTATTAAGTGTGTGTGTGATCGTGTGCGTCTGCCCGGCGGGGCGCTGGGCTCGAGAAAGAGGAATGCGGTTTCTCGGGGGCTGTTTCTGTGGTTCCCCGGATCTGCCGCCACGCTGAAATCCCCCCGGCGGGCCGGGGGTGAGCGGGCCGGGGAGGGACTGGGGAGGGGGAGGACGGCTGGGGGCCCAGGCTGGAAATTACACCCTAGGTGTGCAAACCGTTCAGCGGGATGAGGCGGACGGGGCTGCGCGGTTGGCTCGCTCACCCCTCTCTGCGGCCTTCTGGATTTTTCCATTTCCTTCCCACGCCTCAGTCCCCTCGGCCTGGTCTGGCCCGAGCGGGGAAGTCTTGGACTGGGTGGGGAGAGGGTCCGACGCCCTGTCTTTCCTCCCCTCAGCCCCCTTGGCCTGGCCTAGCTTGAGCTGGGAGGGCCTGGGGGTGAGGGAGGGTCTGGCTCTCTGTCTTCCCTCCCATCAGCCTCGAAGTTGGAGCTCATCAGGTGGCTGGTTTCTCCCCGGACCCCCGTCCCCCCCAGAACTCACCTTTAGCCCGAGTCCTGAGGCCCGGGTTTCTAACCTCGAGAAGAACACGGATCAATATCCCCATCCCCCGGGCGTCGCCCCGCCCCGGGGCCTGCTGGGTGGCTTTGGGCGAGTCGCTCCGTCACTTTGGGCCTCAGTTTCCTCATCTGCTAGATGGGGAGAACAGAATCTCGCCTCACGGAGCTGTCGTCGGCCCGCGGGTGCGAAGACCCACTGGGAGAATGAAAGCGTCTGTAGAATTTAGAGGATTTTCAATCAGCGGTATCATCCCATCAGTGGATCTGTTGGGCGCTTAAGTCACGGAGGGCGCCGTGCTGAACGCTTGGGAGAGCACAGTACAATACAGTGGGGAGACGTGATCCCTGACCCCAGAGAGCTTACAGTGTCGAGGGGGAGATGGAAGCTGTAATCAATTACAGATAGGAGAGATGATAGAGCAAAAACCACAACAATTTCAAATGGAAGCCGCATGGCCCAGTGGAAAGAGTCCAGGCCTGGGAGTTCTAATCCCGGCTCTGCCGCTTGTGCGCTGTGTGACCTCGGGCAAGTCACTTCTCTTCTCCGGGCCTTAGTTACCTCATCTGTAAAATGGGGATTAAGACCGTGAGGGATGTGGTCCGTGTCCAACCTAATCAGCTTACATCTACCCCAGCGCTTAGCACGGTGCTCGGCACAGAGTGAGCGTTTAGCAGACACCATTAAAAAGAGAGGGGACGAGGTAACGGTGCGAGGTGGGGAGCGCTCCCTAAATGCTCCCAAGAGAGCACCCATCCAGATAGGCCCCCCCCCCCCCATTTCCCCAAGCACCACCCCGAGCCCAGGACGTGCTCGTTCTTTGCAAAAGCGGAGTCATCTGGTTGGCCCTCTGCCAGGCTGGGAAGCCAAACATTACGAAACCCAAGGAACCGGTGCCCAGAATATCAACTAAAAATACCACCCCCCCCCGACCCCCCAGCCCCTACCCAGTTTGCCGGCTAGGGTTTGGGGGTGTCCCAGGAGGATAATGACTCCGGATAAAGTAAAGAGAAACTGACATTTTCAAAAGAAACCCAATCTTCAGCCCCCTAAAAGAAAATGTATTTTCCGTACGTCTGGTTTGTGTTGCATACGATCTCCGTGCGTCTGGGTGACACCGGGACAACACCCCGTTATGAGAAGCTGTTACGTCGGAGAAGCAGCGCGGCTCAGTGGAAAGAGCCCGGGCTTGGGAGTCAGAGGTCATGGGTTCGGATCCCGGCTCCGCCGCTTGTCAGCTGGGTGACTGTGGGCGAGTCACTTCACTTCTCTGGGACTCAGTTCCCCCATCTGGAAAATGGGGATGAAGACCGTGAGCCTCACGTGGGACAACCTGATGACCCTGTATCTCCCCCGGCGCTTAGAACGGTGCTCTGCACGTAGTAAGCGCTTAACAAATGCCAACATTATCATGAGTTGGGTCACCTCATCCTCGCTCCTCCGGGGGCAAGGTTTACCCAGCATGCCTCAGGTCTCGAGTTGCTTTCCCCAGCATCCTTCGGGCCCCTTCAGAGGGAGGATGGGGGACAAAAATAAAAATCAAATCAAATTGTGGTATTGGTTAAGCGCTTACTATGTGCAAAGCACCGTTCTAAGCGCTGGGGGATACAAGGTGATCAGGTTGTCCCACGTGGGGCTCATACCTTTAATCCCCATTTGACAGATGAGGTAACAGGCACAGAGAAGTGAAGCGACTTGCCCAAGGTCACACAGCTGACTAGCGACGGAGCCGGGATTAGAACCCGTGACCTCTGACTCCCAAGCCCAGGCTCTTTCCACCGAGTCACGGTGCTTCTCTAGAAGGTGGGGGGGGGGGGGCTGTGGGAGATTTTCAGCGGGAGGATGGGGGCAGGGAGGAAGTTTGGGGGGCTTCCCTCTTCTCCTCAGACCCCTAATAGCCGGGCTGCTTTGGAGAGAGCCTGAGAGTCGGGGGTACTCGGGCTGCCGCTTAAAGGAGGAGTCTTGCCTAGTACCATCAATCCATCAATCAGTGGTATTTATTGAGCGCTTACTCTTTGCAGAGCACTGTACTGAGCAGTTGAGAGAGGACAGGACGACAGAATTAACAGACATGTGCCCTGCCCATAAATCGCTTAGGCCGACGGGGCCCCTGGAGGGCTACGTGGATGAAAATAACGATAATGGTATTTGTTAAGCGCTTACTCCGTGCCAGGTACTGTACTAAGCCCTGGGTGGTTTTAATAATAATAATGATAATGGTATTTGTTAAGCATTTAGTACGTGCCAGCTGAGGTCGAAACAAGATAATGGGGTTGGACACAGTCCCAGTCCCACAGAGGGCTCACAGTCTTCATCCCCATTTTCTAGATGAGAGAACTGAGGCACGGAGAAGTGAAGAGACTTGCCGACAAGCGGTGGAGCCGGGATTAGAACCCAGGACCTTCTGAATCCCAGGCCTGTGCTCTATCTCCTAGGCCTTTAGTTCCCAGAGTAGTAATGATAGCAATAATAATAACGATAGTATCGGATAAGTGCTTACTTTGTGCCAAGCACCGTACTGAGCCTTGGGGTAATAATAATAATATTAATGTTGGTATTTGTTAAGCGCTTACCATGTGCCGAGCACTGTTCTAAGCGCTGGGGTTGACACAGGGGAATCAGGTTGTCCCACGTGGGGCTCACAGTCTTCATCCCCATTTTACAGATAAGGTAACGGAGGCCCAGAGAAGTGAAGTGACTCGCCCGCAGTCACACAGCTGACAAGTGGCAGAGCCGGGATTCGAACCCATGACCTCTGGCTCCAAAGCCCGTGCTCTTTCCAGTCAGTCAGTCAATCGTATTTATCATTCATTCATTCAATAGTATTTACTCAGCGCTTACTATGTGCAGAGCACTGTACTGAGCGCTTGGAATGACAGTCAGTCAATCGTACTTATCATTCATTCATTAGTATTTACTGAGCGCTTACTAGGCGCGGAGCACTGTACTAAGCGCTTGGAATGACAGTCAGTCAGTCAATCGTACTTATCGTTCATTCATTAGCATTTACTGAGCGCTTACTAGGCGCGGAGCACTGTACTAAGCGCTTGGAATGACAGTCAGTCAGTCAATCGTACTTATCATTCATTCATTAGCATTTACTGAGCGCTTACTAGGCGCGGAGCACTGTACTAAGCGCTTGGAATGACAGTCAGTCAGTCAATCGTACTTATCATTCATTCATTAGCATTTACTGAGCGCTTACTAGGCGCGGAGCACTGTACTAAGCGCTTGGAATGACAGTCAGTCAGTCAATCGCACTTATCGTTCATTCATTAGTATTTACTGAGCGCTTACTAGGCGCGGAGCACTGTACTAAGCGCTTGGAATGACAGTCAGTCAATCGCACTTATCATTCATTCATTAGTATTTACTGAGCGCTTACTAGGCGCGGAGCACCGTACTAAGCGCTTGGAATGACAGTCAGTCGGTACTTACCGAGCGCTTACTGTGCCCTCCAGACTAACTCACTGCGAGCAGCCGATGTGTCCACCAACCCTGTTGTGTGGGGTGCTCTCCTTAGCGCCTAGTTCAGTGCTCTGCACACAGGAAGGGCTCAAGAAATGCAAGATAATCAGGTCCGCGGGGGGGGGGGGGGGCCGGGGGGGGTCGCAGTCCGCGGGGGAGAGAGAGCGGGGAGTGAACCCCCATTTTGCAGATGAGGGAACTGAAGCACAGAGAAGGGAGGCGATTATTAGCCAGGTGGCTTAGTGATTTAAGGGGGGGGGGGGCAGGGGGTCGCCCCTGGGGGTGGGGGTCACAGGGTCACAGGGTGCGTGAGTGCGACTGGGCCGCCCCCTCGTGGAGAGGGTGGAAACCACCTACTGACTAGCCCCCCTCCCCGCCCCCGGCCTCTGTTTAAGCGCTTACTATAGTAATAATGTTGGTATCTGTTAAGCGCTTACTATGTGCAGAGCACCGTTCGAAGCGCTGGGGGAGATCCAGGGTCATCGGGTCGTCCCACGGGAGGCTCCCAGTTAATCCCCATTTTACAGATGAGGGAACTGAGGCCCAGAGAAGTGAAGCGACTCGCCCACAGTCCCCCAGCTGACAAGGGGCAGAGCCGGGAGTCGAACCTATGACCTCTGACTCCCAAGCCCGGGCTCTTTCCGCCGAGCCACGCTGCTTCCCCCGTGTGCCAGGCACTGTACTGAACGCCGGGACAGATACCGGCTCGTCGGCTCTTCCCCCGTCTTAATCTGGGGAGTCTTCCCTGACCGAGCTCTCCCCTCTACGCCGCTCTCGTTCCTTCATTCATCCTCTCTCCCTTCCCCGCTGCCCTTATTCATTTCACTCATTCAATAGTATTTATTGAGCGCTTACTACGTGCAGAGCACTGTACTGAGCGTTTGGAATATACAATTCGACAACAAATACAGACAATCCCTGCCCAATGACGGGCTTACAGTCTAATGACTATACCTGCATAGACCTGGGATTTATTGATTTAATTTCTGTATTTCTATTAATGTCTGTCTCCCCCTCTAGGCTGTGAGATTCGTCGTGGGCGGGGAATGTGTTTGATGTTTCATTGTCAGCGTGGCCCAGTGGAAAGAGCCCGGGCTTGGGAGTCAGAGGTCATGGGTTCGAATCCCGGCTCGGCCACTTGTCAGCTGGGTGACCGTGGGCGAGTCGCTTCACTTCTCGGTGCCTCAGTGACCTCATCTGGAAAATGGGGATGAAGACCGTGAGCCCCACGTGGGACAACCTGATTCCCCTGTGACTACCCCAGCGCTTAGAACAGTGCTCGGCACATAGTAAGCGCTTAACAAATACCAACGTTATTATTATTATTCTCTGGGCCTCAGTTCCCTCATCTGTAAAATGGGGATGAAGACTGTGAGCCCCAAGTGGGACAACCCGATTACCCCGTATCTACCCCAGCGCTTAGAACGGTGCTCCGCATATCGTAAGCGCTTAACAGATACCAACGTTATCATTGTCCTCTCGGGGCCTCGGTCGCCTCGTCTGTAAAATGGGGGTGAAGACTGGGAGCTCCACGTGGGACAGGGATTGGGTCCAACCCGATGGCCTGGCATCTACCCCAGCATCTTCTACAGTGCCTGGCACATAATAGGCGCTTAACAAATACCATACCGAAAAAAAATGGAGTTTTTGGCTGAGGTAAAAGAGATGAAATCCTCTCTGTTCACCAGGGGCTGGGGGGGCCTGGGAGGAGGGTGAGGGCCAACGGCTGAGGGTCCTGGGAAAACACGTTCTGGGGGGAGGCCTGGGGGGGGAGAGGCTGCATTAACCATCTTTGGGGACGGAACTGACCGCGGGAGGACACAGGCGGAGATTTAATTACGGCCCAGGTCTCCCCCCCAGATCCTCTCCTCCGCCCGTTGAGCCGGAGAGAAAACAACAGCCGGGTGGACGGCCCGGCAGCTGGCTCCACGGAGTGGGGGGCTAAAAGGGGGGGACCCCCAGACAGCTGTGCACACATCTGGCACCCAGGTGTTAGACTGACCCAACCCTCCGTCCTTGGCCAGGCGACGGGCCGAGGATCTCGGGAAAATCGCGGCGCCTCGGGGTGACTGGGTGGCGACTGGGGAGAGATCGATCAATCTCGGGCGACTCTCTTCACTTCCCCGGGCCTCGGCCACTTCTTCCGTAAAATGGGGGCGAAGACCCGGAGCCCCACGTGGGACAGGGACTGTGTCCAGGCTGATTAGCTTGCGTCTATCCCCAGCGCTCGGTACAGTGCCTGGCACAGAGTAAGCGCTTAACAAAAGCATAAAAAATAAATCAAGAAGAGAGAAATACCTGGAATTCAGTGAATAACAGCATAATGATAATAATAATTGTGGCAGCGATCGCAGGACAACGCAGAGGGCAGTTTGTCTTACGTCTCTATCCTCACCCTCTTCCTCAATGGTCTGGCCCCTTTTCTACCCCTTCCTCCAACACTCCGGAGGGGAGGTGGTGGATATGTTTACGTTGGACTCTCCCGAGCGTTTAGTAGAGCGCTCTGCACACAGTAAGCGCTCAATAAATACGATCGATTGACTGGGGAGGTGGGGAAGGAGAGGTTTACCAGGCTCGATGTGAACCAGCGTCGACGTCTCTACCTGCTGCTCTTCGGCTCTTGCTCCCGAGCACTCGTTCTCAAGTGCTCGTTGATTCCGGGAGCATTTTCCCGGGCTGGGGGCGGGGGGGGTGTTCAACAGTTCCGTCGGTGGCGGGGTGGGGGTTCGAACGAAGAGGACCCGACTGGAGCCTGGAAGAGCGGGAATTAGTTTACTCGGGATGATCAACAGAGGTGGATTTCTTCCCCCAAAGCTTCCTACCAACCAGCAGGTGAGAGAGAACCCACCCGATTTCCAGCAGGAGGAAGAAGAGACCTGAATTCTAACCCTTCGTCTTCTCCATCATTTCATTCCCCTCCTTATTTATTATTCAGGGATCTTCAGCGGGAAATGATATTTGCTTAAGGGCTTTTGGGTTCGGATAGATTCATGGTTGAGTGCTCCATTGTTGGGTTTCTAGAGGGACATTAGAGATGGAGCGGAGAGAGAGCCAGGGGTGGTCCAGGCCTGGGTCACCGGGGAAGGACGGGGATGGAGGGGGGAGAGTCGGGGTGGCGGATGGCCTCAAAACCCACCCCTCTGTTCTAGAATGGCAGTGGACATCGTGTTGCCCTTTAGCGGGAAGAGCCCGGGATGAGAGTCAGAGGTCGTGGGTTCTAATCCCGGCTCCTCCGTTTGTCAGCTGTGTGACTTTGGGCAAGTCACTTCTCTGGGCTTCTGTTCCCTCATCCGTCAAATGGGGATGAAGACTATGAGCCCCACAACCCGATTACCTTGCATCTACCCCAGCGCTTAGAGAAGTGCTTGGCACCGAGGAAGTGCTTAACAAATACCATCATGACGATTACTGGCACCGCCCGAGAGAGTGTGGATGGTTCAGAGCAAGCCATCCCCGCTTCTGCAAAACACAACTCCACGCGTGTCCCGCCGCCGGCGGGACGGATCCTTCCCCTCTTCGCCCCTGGGGTCTGAGCGACGCTCGCTCGAATGACAGGGGGCCAGGAAAGGTGCCCGACGCCTTGCCCATGGGAGCATTTGGGCGAGCTGGCCAGCGGGCAAGAGTCTCTCTGCCAACGTTCCCCACCTCCCCCTCACCTGGGACCCGCGGGTGGCTGGGTTCGGTTCCGACGCCCGCTCCGTGCTCTCTTCTCCTCCCGGCCAGGCTGTTCGCGGTGAAATGCGCGGGCTGCTTCGAGGCCATCGCGCCCAGCGAGTTCGTGATGCGGGCTCAGAAGAGCGTCTACCACTTGAGCTGCTTCTGTTGTTGCGTGTGCGAGCGGCAGCTGCAGAAGGGCGACGAGTTCGTCCTGAAGGAGGGCCAGCTGCTGTGCAAAGGAGACTACGAGAAGGAGAGGGAGTTGCTCAGCTTGGTCAGCCCCGTGGCCTCCGACTCAGGTAAGAGGGGACGAGGGACGGGAGCGGTGGGCGGTGGGGGGCTGGAGTGGGAAGGGTCTGGTGCGGGCGGCTCCATCCCTTTCCTCCCGTGGATACCCCCGAGGGGCTCTGGGAAAAGAGTTGGTCTCTCTGGGCTGGTGGTTCCACTCTTTCCCTCCCGTGGATACCTCAGGGGACTCAGGGAAAGAGTCTTTTTCTCCCCGGTCTGGAGGCTCTGCCCATTTCCTCTCGTGGATACCCCCAAGGGACTCTGGAAAAGAGGCGGTCTCTCTGGGCCTTTCCTCTCCTGGCTACTCCAAGGGATTCTGGGAAAGAGTCTCTGTCTCCCTGGGCAAGCACTGTCCTAAGCACTGGGGTAGATACAAAGAAATTAGGTTGGACCCAGCCCCGGCCCCACACCGGACTCACAGTCTTAATCCCCATTTTCCAGACGAAGTGACGGAGAAATTAAGTGACTTTCCCAAGGTCACCCAGCGGGCAAGGGGCAGAGCCGGGACTAGAACCCAGGGCCTTCTGACTCCCAGGCCAGGGCTCTATCCATTAGGCCACACTGCCTCTCTGACATCCTGGACTCGTTTCCCCACCCCCTCTTCCTCACGACCGAATTCCACCTCCCCCGGATTCTACCAGGTAACCAGCTCACCGGGAAGCATTAGCCCGTCTCTGACGGTCACTCATTCATTCATTCGATAGTATTTATTGAGCGCTTACTGTATGCCAGAGCACTGTACTAAGCGCTTGGAATATACAAATGGGCAACAGTTTGGCGGGTCCCTCACCCACCAACCGCCTCCCACTGGGA
This sequence comes from Ornithorhynchus anatinus, assembly GCF_004115215.2. Classification (NCBI taxonomy): domain Eukaryota; kingdom Metazoa; phylum Chordata; class Mammalia; order Monotremata; family Ornithorhynchidae; genus Ornithorhynchus; species Ornithorhynchus anatinus. The sequence goes on along the minus strand of NC_041743.1, from coordinate 2,833,302 downwards.
ACGTGAAATTCCAATCCCTTCGGGGTTTAGCCACCTCGGCAGCCCACCCACTGCAGGTCGTCGAAATGGGGGCCGTCGGCCTTTAGGGGCTCGATGACCGGGGCCGCTTCAGGAGAAGAGGACTAGCCAAAACCGTGGGGTAGGTAGTAATACAGCATGGGATTCAGTGCTCCGCAGATCAAAGGCATTCAGTGAACGCGGACGACGGCGACGAGGGGGTGATGAGGATGACGGCTGGCGGTTGATGATTGTCAGGTGGGCGGTGGTGGGTTAGAGTTGATGGTGGTGGGGAGGTCGATGATCACGATGGGGGTTGATGGAGATCCTGGGATTGAGGGTACGGTGACGCTGAGGTTGATGGCGAAGATGGGGTTGACGGTGAGGCTGGTGGATGGTGAAGTGGATGCTGACGATAGGATGGACCACAGTCCACCGTGGGGTTAACGGCGATGGAGCGGTTGATGGGGATTACGGGACGGACCAGTACGACGGAGTCGACGGCGGTGGCGAGGCTGATGGTGATAGGGTGGGACGCAGGTTGGATCAGGTTGGTGAAGTCGACGGAGATGATCGATGGAATCGATGGACCGTGATGACGGGGTTGATGGTGGTACTAGGATGGACCGCGATGAGGAGGTGAGGTCGATGGTGGTAATAGACAGGATGGTCCACCATGATGGGTCGAGGGTGATGGTGAGGTCGACGGGGGAATAACAGCGTGGACGGGAATGAGGGGGTGATGTCGTTGGGCGAGGTCGATGGTGGTAGGACGGACCATGCGATGGGGTGCGGGTGCTGTTGGTAATATGGAAGGCGAAGACTCAGCGCTTAGAACAGCGCTTGGCACATAGTAAGCGCTTAACAAATGGCATCCTCACCATCACATGACCGATGAGGAGGAGGAGGATCCCGAAGCCCGTGGTTGGCCTCTCCTCTAGCGGCGCCGCCTCCCCTCCCCGCCGCCAGCCTCCATCTTGCGGGGGATGTTGACCAGCGCTTCCAGGGCAGAGACCCGTTCCCTCCATCTCCCCCAGCTGACCCTGGAGTTGGAGAAAGAAGTCAGCGAGGCTGGGAATCACCAGTCGGGACAGAAGGCAGGCTGGCAACCGGGAGGTTGAGGCACCCTGATAATGCTCTGGAAGGGGCAGCGGGGCCTAGTGGGTAGAGCCCGGGCCTGGGAGTCAGAGGACCTGGGTTCTAATCCCGGCTCCGCCCCTGGTCTGCTGTGGGATCTTGGACAAGTCACAACTTCTCTGTGCCTCAGTTTTCTCCTATGTAAAATGGCGATTCAACGCGTGTTCTCCCTCCTCCTTGGACGGGAAGCCCCACGTGGGACAGGGACTGAGTCCTACCCGATCAGCTTGCATCTACCCCAGCGCTTAGGCACATAGTAAGCGCTTTGCAAACACCGTAATGGTAATGATAGTGAGATGTTAACTCTGTTGTCATAATGGAGTTCGCTCTTCTCCTGAAAGACTTTCCAAGTCTCTGAATGGAGGTTTAAAAGCTCTCAAGTGGCAAAGATCAGAAGAAAGCTTTGTTTCCGAGAGATTCTTCTCCCAACATCAGTAGGAGAACTCTAGTCCAAAAGCCCATCCCGGGCAGGGACTATGTCTACTAAATGTGCTGTAGGGGCCTCTCCCAAGCGCTCAGTACAGTGCTCCGCACCCAGTAAGCACTCAATAATGCCACTGATGGATTGATTGAAAACCGGATTATTTCTGTGGGAAAGCTTATACTCTATCCCTTCTCCAGTTAGTCCTTAGAGGGGGATTTTGGAAGTAAAAGTTCTGGGGCGGGGCTATATACCCAAAGAGAAGGACCATAGTGTGGAGCAGACTCAGAATATTTACCCTCAAATTGCCCGGGACGGTCAGCAAAGGTTCAAAAATTCAGCTCAACGAGAACGTCTAGTCGGCCCAAGCCAGAGCGGTTTTATTGTAGTCTCAAAATGCTCTTCATTTTAGGGATTAGAGAACAGGTCAGATTCAGAAGGTCATGGGTTCTAATCCCGGCTCCGCCACTTGTCTGCTGTGTGACCTTGGGCAAGTCGCTTCACTTCTCTGGGCCCGAGTTACCTCATCTATAAAGTGGGGATTGAGACTGAGCCGCATGTGGGACAGGGACCGTGTCCAACCCTATTTGCTTGTCTCCACCCAAGCGCTTAGTACGGTGCCTGGCACCTAGTAAGCGCTTAACGAATGCCGTAATTATTATTATGAGAGAAGAAGCGTATCAGTGCTAGAGAGGGCTGAAGCGATAATCCAGTCAATCTATCAGTGGTATTTACCGAGCATTTATTCTGTGCAGAGCACTGTGCTAAGCGCCTGGGAGAGGACAGTGCAACAGGGTTGGTAGACAGGATCTCTGTCCTCAAGGATCTTAGAGTCTACAGGGGGAGACAGACTTTAAAATGAATTACAACTAGAAAAAAAGTGAGTCAGATACTAGTGCTCAAGTTGCACCGGGTCTCTGCCCTTCGGACGATTGATATTCTCCCCACCTTCAGCCCCACACCGCTTTTATTCAGATCTTTAAATTATATCTTATTGGTTACTTATTTATATTATTGCCCGTCTCCCCCTCCGAACTTTAAGCTCCCCGACTCAATCGTTGGACTTTAAGTTCTTCCCCACCCTGCATTCTCGCTATCCGTGTTGGCTAGAGTGCGGTGAGGGAATTTCTTTATTTTCTGTGGTATTTATTAAGCGCTTACTACGTGTCAGCCTTGGGGGTCGATATAAGATAAGGTCCCAAGGATCCGGGATTAGAACCCAGGTCCTCGGACTCCCAGGTCCCAGGCTTTTCCCGTTAAGCTACGGTCCTTCCCTCCGATGACCTCTTTCCAATAAATTGTGTCGATCTGGATAGAACACGGTGCGAGGCGTCGGAAGAAGCGCTCTTGTGTTGAATTTGCTTGGTGACGGTCCGGGAGGAGAGCGTTCTACCGACTTGGGGTAGGACAAGAGATGCCAAAGACATATGGAGATTCCAATCTAATGGGGGAAGGAGGCAGGGGGAGTAAAAAGCGTAGTTTTATTTATTTGTCCTGTTGGATGATGGTATTGAAGGGCTTACTATGTGCCAAGCACTGTTCTATTGACGTCTGCCTCCCGGCCTCTAGGCCGTGAGCTCACTGTGGACGGGGAATGTCACTGTTTATCATTGAGTTGTACTTTCCCCGTGTGATCTGTGAGCCCGTCGTCGGGCGGGGATCGTCCCCACCTGTTGCGGAATTGTACATTCCAAGCGCTTAGTACAGTGCTCTGCACGTACTAAGTGCTCAGTAAATAATATTGAATGAATGGATCTGCACGCTGTAAGCGCTTAATAGAGACGATTGAACGAACGAATGAATATTACAGGGAATGGTGTAACTTGCTGACGCTTGTAGATCAATTTATGTGATCGCGTCTTCGCCCCAGGACTCAGTACAGTGCTTGGCACACACATTATTATTATTAGTTGCGATAGTGGAGAAGCTTAACGAATACCAATATTATTATTTGTAGTAGTAATAGTAATAATATTAACTCAGTATATAATAGTTGCATAGGCACTGGGAATAGGTGTAAAGGCCAAAGTGGCGAGAGGAATGTTGGGATGGTGGGAATCAGTCAATCGTATTTATTGAGCGCTTACGGTGTGCGGAGCAGTGTACTGAGCGCTTGGGAGAGGACGACCCAATGAACAGACCTATTCCCCGTCCACGATGAGCTGACATTCTAGAGGGGGAGATGGATATTAATAGAAACAAGTAAAATGACAGATCCGGACATGAGTGGTGTGGGGCTGGGATGGGGGGATGGATAAAGGGAGCAAGTCGGGGCGACGCAGAAGGGAGTGGGGGAAGAAAAGAGGAGGGTTCAGTCAGGGAAGGCCACCTGGAGGAGACGGGCTTTCCAGTTGAATAGGTGGCCATGATGGCCTCCACCACCCGTCCCGGGGCCTCCATCTTACCTCAGCGCCCGAGGCTCCCTTCGGTGTCCGGGAAGGTGCCCGGCGGGGGGACCTCGGGGAGCGGGCACGGAGGGTGAGGTGTCGGCGGGAAGCCCGCCACATTTTCCATCTGCCTCTTCAAAGACCCCTTTAGAAATGCAAGAGGGTGAGAGGAGGAACGCAAATGAAAGGCAGTTTTATGAGAAAATGCAGATAAAGGACCAGGCCGTACGAGCCATATGTTGGCCATAATCTCCAAAGCCTTCGCTTCAATTACAGCCCCCACAGCCAGCCCCAGCTCCCAATACTAAGTAAACAACTCCTTCTGAAAGAAGAACCCGGTTTCTAATTAAAGGCGTACTAACATTTCTCCTTCCCCTAATTCCCCCCCGAACCGAAGAATTTCTTCATCTCTAACCCACACAATCGACTGTTCAATCTTTTTTTCTCTTCCCCCTCTCCCCTCTTCCCTTCCGACCCTGAAGGGGGAGGAGGGTCGCCCGGAGGTCACGGGTGGCAATATGATTCCCCCCTCCGTCAACCCTCAATCCCCCCTCAACCTCCAACCCCCGCCTCGTGCTTTCCCAGGATTCGTCGGGAAAGGCCTGAACGACGAATTAATTCCTACCTTGTTCACCGAGGACCGGCGAGGCCGAGTTAATTAAAAGTAAAACCCCGTTAAATCCGCCGCCGCGCTTTTAACGGCGAGGAGTGGGGCTTTGGGGAGGCTGAGTGGGGGATTTATGGATTGGGTGTTTGAGTGGGTGGGTTGGAGTCGGGGGGGGGTGGGGGAGGGAGGGGTTTGTTAATTTTCCAGTCTCGCATTCTGCTCCCCTTCTCCTACCGTCCCCGGCTCCCAACCCTCCCCGCAAACGACTAGGGCTCCGTCCGGGCCCGCTCCGAGATGACTTCGGTCCGAATCGAATCGAATAATAATAATATACGGTATTTGTTAAGCGCTTATTATGTGCCAGGCACTGTACTAAGCGCTGGGGGACATGCGGGTTAATCGGGTCCTGCACGAGGCTCAGGGTCCTAATCCCCATTTTGCAGATGAAGGAACTGAGGCACAAAGAAGGGAAGTGACTTGCCCAGGGTCACGCAGCCAACAAGTGACAGAGCTGGGAGTCCTTCCGACTCCCAGGCCCGGGCTCTAGGTCACGCTGCATATAATTCTAATTATTGATATTGATGCCTGCTTACTTGTTGTGCTGTCTGTCTCCCCACTACTAGACTGTAAACCCGGCGTGGGCAGGGAGTGTCTCTCTTTATTGCTGAATTGTACTCTCCAGGCACGTAGTACGGTCTCTGCACATAGTAAGCGCTCAAAAAATATGATCGAAAGAATGAATCTCATCTCTGATCATCCCCGGAGAGAGTGATCATCTCTCTCACCCTGGACATCAAGGGGAGGTCGATGTAGCCCTCCCGGTCACCGGGCAAGGAGAGGCACATCACATCTACTTGTTGCTGAATTGTACTTTCCAAGCGCTTAGTACAGTGCTCTGCACCCACTGAATGAATGCATGAATGAGAGTATGTGACGCTGAACTCACAGCTGATTACGGTGATGTCTGCAGATCATTCTCCACTAGATTGCGAGCTCCCTGAAGGAGGAAATCATCAGTCGATCGATCAACGGTATCTATCGAGCGCTTACTCTGTGCAGGGCACTGTACTAAGCGCTTGGGAGCGAACGATCCGACAGAATTAGCAGACACGATCCCTGCCCGGAACGAGCTTAAAGTCTGGAGGGGGGAGACGGGCGTTAATATGAATAAATAAGTAATTTAGAATATAGGATTTAAAGATATGGACATAAATGCCGTGAGGTTGGGGGTGGGGTGAATATCAGACGTCCAGAGGTCAGAGATCCGAGTGGGTAGACGACGCAGAAGGGAGAGGGAGCCGGGGAAAAAAGGGTTGAATCGGGGAGGGCCTCTTGGAGGAGATGTCTATCAACCCTATTGGACTCTCCCAAGTGCTCAGTACAGTGCTCTGCACAGAGTAGACTGTAAGCTCCCTGCAGTTAAGGACCATGTCAACCAACTCTGTTGGTCTCTCCCAATCAACTAACTCTGTTGGCCTCTCCCGACCGTTCAGTCCAGCGCTCTGTACACAGTGGACTGTAATAATGATGGTATTTGTTAAGCGCTTACTATGTGCCAAGCACTGTTCTAAACGCTGGGGTAGCTGCAAGGTAAGCAGGTTGTCCCACGTGGGGCTCACGGGCTTAATCTCCATTTTCCAGATGAGGTGAAGTGAAGTGACTTGCCCAGAGTCACCCGGCAGACAAGCGGCGGAGCCGGGATTAGAACCCACGACCTCTGACTCCCAAGCCCGGGCTCTTGCCACCGAGCCACACTGCTTGAGGGCGGGGATCGCGGCTATCAAATCCACTGTACTTCACCAATCGCTCAGTACGTGCTCACTAAATATCTTCTGACCGAATGGTTGCAATCAGAGAAGCGGCGTGGCCTAGGAGAAAGAGCCCGGGCCTAGGAGTCAGAAGACCCGGGTTCTAATCCCGGCTCCACCTTTGGCTGCTGTATGACCTCGGGCAAGTCACTTCACTTCTCTCTGCCTTAACTGGAAAATGGAGATGAAGACAGTGAGCCCCGTGTGGGACGGGGCCCGTGTCCAGCCTGAAGCTCACGGGGGGCAGGGAATGTGTCTGTTTATTGTTCTATCGTCCTCTCCCAGGCGCTTGGTACAGTCCTCTGCGCGCAGAAAACGCTCAACAAATCCGATTGACTGAATGAAAGATCAGCTCGTATCTACCCCGGCACTTAGCACAGGGTCGGGCGCATAGGGAGCGCTTAACAAATACCATGGCAAACATGATGATAAGATTTCTTTGTCTCCCAAAGCGTTGTGGGCCAAAGCGTTGGGGTGACAGTGGAAGCCACGGTCGGGGGGCGGTGAGAGATAAGGAGACCCTCCCCCTTCTCAGGGGGAGATAAAGGCGGGCCAGGGGACCGGCTACAGGTGGTCGGCAGAGCCCACGCCCCGCAGGAGTTGCATTACTTCTTCCCGTTCTTTCATTCAATCGTATTTATTGAGCGCTTACTACGTGCAAAGCACTGTACTAAGCGCTTGGAAGAGTCCAATAGGACAATAAAGGGACACATCCCCTCCCCGCCATGAGCTTACAGCCCAGAGAGGGAGATGGACATGAATATGAATCCGTAATTTAAACTATATAATTTATAGACATAGATAGTTACAGATGGATCATCAGACAGTCAATCAAGGGTATTTACTGAGCGCTTACTGTGTGCAGAGCAACGTACTAAGCACGCGGGAGAGGACAGTGCAACCCTAGACCCTCTTTGCAGTCGGCAAGTCAAGTATTACTTGAACAAACAGTGCTTGGCACATAGTCGGCGCTTAAGTAGTACCATAGTTATCATTTCTGTTGGACGAGAGGGCGATGAGCCCGACACAGGGGTATCTCCCCCGGAGGCTGCATTTTCCTTCCAGAATTCCAAAATCGCTTACCTCCGGGAAGACCTCCAGAGACAGGCGGGAATGGACAGCGGTAATGGAGGCTAGATTCTTGGGAGATTCCATTCGATCCGTGGACGGAGAGCCTCGTTGGTATCTTCCACCCGAAATCTATTAAAAACCTCCACACCTCATCAATAATAATAACAATATTAATAATAACTGGCTTACGGTGTGCCGGGCGCTGAACTAAGCAGTGGGGTGGACGCAAGCAAGCCAGTTCGGACACAGTCCTCGCCCCACATGGGGCTCACAGGCTCACTCCCCGTTTTACAGATGGGGGAACTGAGGCCCAGAGAAGTGAAATGACTCGCCCAGAGTCACACAGCAGACGAGTGGCAGAGCCGGGATCGGAACCCGTGACCTTCGGACTCCCAGGCCCGGGCCCTAGCCGCTACGTCATGCTGCCTCTCTATAAATTCAATCGCATCCTTTGAAAACACTTTACGGCGTGGATATCATCCCCCATCCATCATAACAGTCCACCTTGGTCAGAGCACTTTACCAGCCCCGGTGAGGGGGGGTGGAAAACGTAGAAGATGTTAAAGACGCGATTCCCACCCGAGACCCAGGGAAGAGTCGAGCAGATAGAAAATGGTGAATAGGTAATGGCAAAAAGAGCCTGAGAAAATGGATAAATGAATCGATAACAAGTAATTGAAAGATGAATGCTGAAGGGAAAGTGGGGAGGTGAAGGCAGGGAGGGAGGCTCTGGATGGCAGGGAGGGATTGATCAGGGAAAGCTTCCCGGAAGAGGGAGATGACGAGGGGAACGGGGTTTGGAGGAGGTGAGGCTGGAGGAGAAGAGGTGTGGTGTGTTTGAGGGGGGGAGAGAGACAGAGAGAGTGAGAGACAGAGAGAGACAGAGATGATTTTCTACCTTGCGAGTCCCTTGTGGGCAGGGATTGTCTCTCTTTATTGCCCAGTTGTACTTTCCAAGTGCTCAGTCCAGTGCTCTGCACACAGTAAGGGCTCAACGAATACGACCGAATGAACGAACGAAGGAACGAATGATTTGAAGGATGAGAGACGGCATGATCAAGGTGGGGTGAGAAAAAAGGGCAGACAGGTTAGGCAGGGCCAGCTGGCGAGAAGGCTCGGTGCCAATCTCAACGTTCCTACAGGCGATGGTCAGTGAGGAGAGGGGTGCCATGATGATGGGTCCTCCCCCCACCCAAAAATAAAATAAAATAAACCAACCCCGGTTCCCAATCAGACTCCAATCACCATAGTAACCCTAGAACCCCCCCCTGCTAGAGGCTGTTAATTCCACCCTCCACCCAGGCAGGACTAATGTGATTACCCTCTGCCTAGCGGTAGATGAGAATTTCAGGGCCAAAGCGAAATCTCCCACATTCTCTCCTTCTGTCCCCTCCATTCCCGCTGGATGGTTGGGAAAAAGAAAGCCAACTCAACACCCCAGATCCCCTGGGAATACGCGTTACCGGGAATAGCGGGGCGGATTTGAGAGCGGGTGATGGGTGGGAAGCTTACCTAATGCACTGGCAGGTGGTAAGGTGACTGTGAAATAGATTTCGAGTCCTGGAGGTCGGGGAGTGTGTCTACTAATTCTCTTGTACACCTCCAAGGGCTTCGCCCAGTGCTTTGCACGCAGTAGACTTGTAAGAAACTTGAGGGCAGGGATCATAATAATAATGAATAATTACGGTATCTGTTAAGCGCATACTATTCATTCACTCAGTCGTATTTATTGAGCGCTCACTGTGTGCAGAGCCCTGGACTAAGCGCTTGGAAAGTACAGTTCGGCGACAGATAGGTACTGTTCTAAGCGCTGGGGTGGATACCGTGAGCCCGCTGTGTGCAGGGATTGTCTCTATTTGTTGCTGAATTGTACTTCCCAAGTGCTTAGTACAGTGCTCTGCACGCAGCGTGGCTTAGTGGACTTGGGAGTCAGAGGTCGTGGGTTCCAACCCCGGCTCCGCCACTTGTCAGCTGCGTATCTTTGGGCAAGTCACTTCACTTCTCTGGGCCTCAGTGACCTCATCTGGAGAACGGGGATTAAGACTGTGAGCCCCACAAGGGACAACCTGATCACCTTGCATCTCCCCCAGTGCCTGGAAGAGTGCTTGGCACATAGTAAGCGCTTAGCAAATACCACCATCAGCAGCAGCAGCGTCGGCGTCACAGTAAGCGCTCAATAAATACGATTGAATGAATGAATACAAGCAGATCAGGTTGGACACGTCCCTGTCCCCCACGGGGCTCACAGTCTCAATCCCCGTTTTACAGATGAGGTCACCGAGGCCCAGAGAAATGAAGTGACCTCATGATGATAATAATGACGATGATATTTGTTAGGCGCTGACGATGTGCCAAGCACCGTCCTTGGGTGCGTACTTCCAGGGGTCAATCCTCCGCGAATAGCCAATTCCTGAGTGGTCGCCTCTAGGACTTCGCATGACGGCACTGACTGATTGACTGATGGATCGTTTCAGGCAAGAGCGACGATGAAGAGGCCCGGAGCAAGCCGGGCCCCGGGGCGGGGAAAGGGTCCGGAGAGGAGGGCAAGGATCACAAGCGGCCCAAGAGGCCACGGACCATCCTGACCACGCAACAACGGAGGGCCTTCAAAGCCTCCTTCGAGGTCTCCTCCAAGCCCTGCCGGAAGGTAATGATAATAACGTTGGTATTTGTTAAGCGCTTACTATGGGCAGAGCACTGTTCTAAGCGCTGGGGGAGATACAGGGTCATCAGATTGTCCCACGCGGGGCTCACATTTTTTAATCCCGTACGGGGGGTCGGGAGTCAAGGACCGAGGTGGGGGACGGTTGAGGGGGAGAGGCGTCGGGAAATTACGGCGGGGGGGGAGACGGCGGCCCGGTGGGCAGCCCCGGCTTCGGCTGGGACGGTGGCACCTGTCTGTAATTAAGCGCTTAGTACTGAGCTCTGCACGCAGTAAGCGCTCAATAAATTGGATTGAATGAAGGAATGAATGTAATTTATTTTTTATCCATTTATGTATTTATTTCTTTATTTCTACTCATGTCTTTCTCCCCCGCTAGAGTGTAAGCTCCTTGTGGGCAGGGAATGTGTCTATTCTATCGTTTCCTTGTCCTCTCCTAAGTGCTTAGTTCAGCACATAGTAAGCACTCAATAAGTACAATTGAATGAATGAACGGAAGCGCTCAGTAAATACCACTGACTATTGACTGACTGGACAGGGACAGTGGTACATATCGGTAATGTATTTTTATTTATTTATGTATTTATTTCTATTCATTTCTGTCTCCCCCTTTAGACTGTAAGCTCCTTGTGGGCAGAGACTGTGTCTATTCTGTCGTTCTCTTGTCCTCTCCTAAGCGCTTAGTCCAGTGCTCTGCACATTGGAAGCGCTCAATAAATACATCGACGATTGCCCGGCTGCACTGGGACAGTGGTACATATCTGTAATTTATTTTTTATTTATTTCTGGATTTATTTCTTTATTCCTATTCACGCCGGTCTCCCCCTCTAGACTGTAAGATTGTTGTGGACAGAGAAAGTGTCTATTTATTGTTCTATTACACTCCCCCAAGCGCTTAGCCCAGTGCTCTGCACTTAATAAACGCTCAAGAAACCCCACTGAGGATTGACTGATGGGTCTGGGATGGTGGTACATAACCGTAATTTATTTATTTATTCATTCGTTCATTTATTAGTTTATTTTAATGTCTTTCTCCCCCTCTAGACTGTAAGCTCGTCATGGGCAGGGAATGCGTCTGTCATTCCGAGCGCTCAGTACAGTGCTCTGCACACAGTAAGCGCTCAGTAAACACCGCTGACAATCGACTGGCGACTGGGCTGGTGGTACTTATCTGAAATATATTTATTTGTTGATTTATATTAACATCCATTTCCCCCTCTAGACCGTAAGCTCCTTATGGGCAGGGAATGCGTCTGCGACAGCGTTCTGTCGGACTCTGCGGAGCGGTCAGCCCAGCGCCCCGTACGCAGTAAGCGCTCAATGAGTACGATCGACTGAACGAATGAATAAACGCCCAGAAGCAACCGGAGAAGCGTCTCGAGTCCTTGCTGTTGCTAGTTTGGCGGGGAGGCCCGGGGGAGTTCACAATCCATCTTATTCCCATTTTACAGATGAGGAGACGGAGGCCCGGAGAGATTCAAGCACTTGTCCAATAATATTATTAATAATAGAGGCATTTGTTAAGCCCCTACTATGTGCCAAGCGCTGTACTGAGCACGGGGGCAGACACAAGATCAAGAGGTCGAACACAGTCCCCGTTCCTCACAGTCAGTGGTATTTATTGGGAGCCGACCGTGTGCGGAGCACCGCACTAAGCGCTTGGGAGAGTCCAGGACAACGATAAAGAGACACGTTCCCTGCCCACAACGAGCTGACAGTCTCCTGGGTGCCAAGCCGTGTGTGCATGTGTGTACGTGTGCGTTCACGCGTGTATGAGCGCAAGCCCCCTCCCCGGCCCCGGCCGGACAGTTTAACGGATCTGAGGTGCCTACCGTGTCCTTTCAAGGTGAGAGAGACCCTGGCGGCGGAGACCGGTTTAAGTGTTCGTGTCGTCCAAGTTTGGTTCCAGAACCAGAGAGCCAAGGTAATAATACCCCTAACTGTGGTCCTCGTTCAGCGCTTGCTACGTGCCAGGCACTGTACTAAGCGCTGCGGTGGATACAAGGTAATTGGGTTGGATACCGTCCCTGTCCCACGCGGGGCTCACGGTCTCCATCCCCAGCTGAGGGACCCGAGGCCCAGAGAAGCGAAGTGATTTGCCCAAGCTCACGCAGCAGAGAAGTGTGACTCGAACCCAGATCCACCGGCCTCCCAGGCCCGCGTTCCATCCGCCAGGCCACGCGGCTTCTCCTCATCCATCCTCAGATCTGTCGATTCTCAGTCACTCCATGGTATTTACTGAGCGCTGCGGGCAAAGCGTTCGTTCCTTCAGTCGGTCGTATTTCTTGAGCGCTTACTGCGTGCGGAGCACTGTACTGAGCGCTTGGGGGAGGACAGTAGAACAACACACGGGCACATTCCGGCTCAGGACGAGCTCTCGCCCCGGCCAGGCGTTCAACGCGGTCCAACGACTGCTCCCGGGGTGCCCCGCTATGGCAGACCCCGCCGCCCCCCGCCGCACCCACGAAAGGGCCCGAGACCCCCCCGGGCGGGGGGCAGAGGGGTGGTCAACGTCCGCTCGTGTCTCCCTCCCCGCTCTCCAGATGAAGAAGCTGGCACGGCGGCAGCAGCAGCAGCAGCAACAGGAACAGAGAAGCTCCCAGGGCCTCAGCTCGGGTAAGTAGGCCCTCAGTCGGGCAGTGGGATTTATTGAGCGCTTACCGTGCGCAGAGCGCTGTCCTGAGTGCTCCGGAGAGGACGACAGAACGATACGCGGACACATTCCCTGCCCACAGCCAGCTGACGGTCTAGAGGAGACGGACGTCTCTATGCGGATGGGTGCGCTTTTGTGCCCGTAGGATAATAAAGATAACGATGATGTAAACACCGTGGCCTGGTGGCTGGAGCCCGGGCCTGGGAGTCAGAAGGACCTGGGTTCAAATCCCGGCTCCGTCACTTGTCTGCTGGGCGACCTTGGGCAAGCCACTTCCGGGCCTCAGTTCCCTCCTATGGAAAATGGGGATTAAGACCGTGAGCCCTCCGTGGGAGAGGGACCGTGTCCGACCTGATGTTCCTATATCTCCCCCAGTGCTTACTGTGTGCACAGCACTGTCCTAAGCGCTTACAACGGTGTCTGGCACATAGAAAGTGCTCAACAAATGCTATTATTATTAGAACAGACACGGCCCCTGCCCACGGTGAATCGCAGTGCTCTGCAGGCAGTAAGCGCTGAATCGGTGCGACGGATTGACGATCCAACGATCGATTTCTGCCCGGGCAGAGGGTTGGGTCAGAGTCGCTCGGGAGGGAGAAGATGACTCTGGACTGAACGCCCCCCACCCCCGAGGCCGAAGGAAAGGCCGACCACAGGGGTACCTCAAGCCCTCCCTGAGGGTCCCCCAAGGTTCTGTTCGGATCGGGGTCTTCAGGAAATTCTTCAGGGGGGCATCCCAAGTAGCCTGGTGGGGAGGAAACGCCCCCAGACCCCCGAGGAAGCTCTCCTCACTCACCCCAACTGCAGATGCATCCTGAGACCCTGGCATCCCCATGGAAACCATAAGGCGGTGTGGTTCTAAGGATTGTAATGGAATTTGTTAAGCTCTTACTATGCGCCAGGCTCTGTACTGAGCACTCAGGTTGGTCCCCACAGAAACTGTAAGGCAGCGGGGGGGCTCTAATAATAGTAATGATATTTGTTAAACGCTTACTAAGTGCCGAGGAGCAAATCGACTTGGACACAGTCCACGCGGGGCTCACAGTCCCCATCCCCATTTTCCGGGTGAGAGAACTGAGGCCCAGAGAAGTGAAGTGACTTGTCCAAGGTCACCCAAGCGGAGGAGCCGGGATTAGAGCCCATGACCTTCTGACTCCAGCTTTAGCCACTATGCCATGGGTCTCTACCCCGACCCCAGCCATTCCTTCCCGGCCCCCCGACCCCATCGTCAGCCCGGGGGGCTTTGAGATAGGTTCTGCTCTCCTAAGGTGGGGCGGTGGGGCGGGGGGGGAGGGGGTGTCCAGCATCCCCGGGGGTTAGCCGTCAATCATTCGGCTCCTCGGCCAATCCGAAGCCCAAAGAAGGGAGCCATCTCCTCCCTGTCCAGCCGCCTCGCCTGCTCCAGCCCACCTCGGTGGTCCCGAAGTCAACCAGGCTCGAACCAGCCTCCCCGCCGTCCTCTTTCCTCCCGCCGCCTCCGCCCCCCGGCTCCCCGAGATGACACCCCTTCGCCTCCCTTGTCCCGCAGGCCAGACCAACAGCGGTGGAAGCGCGGGGATGGTGGACGGGCTATTGAGCCCGTACTCGGCCCTGCCCACGCCCCAGCAGCTCCTGGCCCTGGAGCAGAGCGTGTACGGCTCGGATTCCTTCCGGCAGGGGCTCACCCCACCCCAGATGCCCGGAGACCACATGCACCCCTACGGTAAGAGGGGCTCCCCCTCCTCCCCTCTCCTCCTCTCCCCTTCTGCGTTGATTCCAAGACTCTCCCTCCTGCCTCTCTAATAATAATAATAACAATAATAATGGTACTTGTTAAGCGCTTACTATGTGCCAAGCCCCGTTCTAAGCCCTGGGGTAGATACAAGGTCTCAGGTTGTCCCACGTGGGGCTCACGGTCTTGATCCCCATTTGACAGATGAGGTCGCTGAGGCACAGAGAAGTGAAGCGGCTTGCTCGGGGTCACACGGTGGCGGAGCCGGATGAGGACCCAGGTCCTTCTGACGCCCAGGCCTGGGTTCCAGCCGCTGGGCCGCACTCCTTCTCGGTTATCGTCATTCCGACGGAGGGAGAGCTTCTTTCTCTTCAAATCCTGCAGGCAAAACCCACACAACCCAGCAAGGCCCTTTCCCCAGGCAGGAGGTGGGGCAGGAATGATGCCGCACCCCCGGCCGGAGAGACGCATCCATCATCCCCAGAGCCGAAAGGGCTTCGGCCAGATCCCTCGGGACTCTCCTCCCGGAGGGGACCCAGATCGTCCAGTGGGGGAGGTCCTAGCTCCGCCGGCTAAACGGTTGGGCGCCGTCACCACGTCACAAGGAAGATGATGATGATGGTATTTGTTAAACGCTTATCATTATGTGCCGGGCACCGTACTAAGCGCTGGGTCGGATACAAGCAAACCAAGTTGGACACAGTCCCCGTCCCACGTGGGGCTCACAGTCTCAATCCCCATTATACAGATGAAGTGACTGAGGCACGGAGAAAGGATTCCTTCTCCCCTCTCCCTTCAATCCAACTCGGTCCTCTCCCCGACGCCCTTTCCCTAGCTGGGCCCAGACCCTAACGCCGACTCTTCCATCCCCGCCTCCAGGTTCCGAGCCCCTTTTCCACGACCTGGATAGCGACGACACCTCTCTCAGTAACCTGGGCGACTGTTTCCTAGCGACCTCGGAAGCCGGTCCCCTGCAGTCCAGGATGGGGAACCCCATCGACCATCTGTACTCCATGCAGAATTCCTACTTCACCTCCTGAGCTCCCCCGGGGAGCTGAGCTGGGGGCGGGCTCTCGACCCCGACGGAGCGGTGGGGTGGGGAGGGGGCGGGGGGGGGGCATGGGAAGCGTTCCGGGGAAGGGGAGGAAGGGGAGGGTGGTTCTTGGAGATGCCGTTACCCCGACGTAGCTCAGCGTTTCCAAAGACTAGATGCGTTACGGTGGCGTAGTAGCCGAGTCGTAGAATTAGATACGGGAAAAAAACAAAAAAAGTGTTTATCGTCGAGGTCGGGGCCTTTCGATCTAGCCATTCTCGTGCGAAAAATGACTTTTAGAGTCTCCAAACATCTTCTCCCCTCTCTGGGGCGGGTGGGGAGGGCTGAGGAGGTTCTTGTCGAGAGGGGGGGACAGGTGTCCCTCGATCCATCCGCCCTTAGACGGAGAGGTAGAAGTGCGTGTGAGTGTGTTTGTTGTCTGCGTGCGTGAGCCTGCGTGCGTGTGAGATGGCCTCCTGTCCTTGCTCCTCCAAGTATATCCCTAATTATAACAGACACCAACTGTACAGCGAGAGTGACTTTATTTTCCGTGTGAACTCTATTTAAGGAAATGCTTGATGCACTTAAGTTATAAGATGAGATGATTTACTTTTATAAACTTTATTTGTCCGCGCGGTGGGCCCGACGGCCGTGGGAGGCCCGCCGGGTCGGAGTGCTTTGAGTTGGGTTTTGTTTTCGCCGGGAGGGGGTTGGGGGTCAGATCGGGGCACCCTGGAGGGTCTCCGCCGGGATCCCCTCCGCCGCTTCAGTGGACTGGGGGTGGGGAGGAGTCGCTCCCCGAGATTGGGTGCGGGGAGAGCGATCCTCCGGTGGTGGGATCTCGGAGACCACGGTTGAGTTGCTGGTCGACCTCGGGCCTCCCTCCAGTCTGCCCGGCCCCTTGGCCTCCTCCGTCGCCCTCGAGGCCGTTCCTGACACTCGCCTACCTCAAGAGGAAGCGGCGAGGCTCCGTCGACGTGGGAAGGCCACGGGGAGAGTCTTCCCGTCATCGCTCGGAACGCCAGAGCCCCGCTCCTACTCCGCCGGATCTGCGGATGGGCTCGGGACCCAGCGGGAGAAGGACAGACGCAATCCCCAGGACAACATCTTCCCCCTCGAGGAGTCCTCGACCCCGGTGGGGACATCCGAGAGGACCCCTCTCGGATGAGCTCCGGCTCCGTACTCCACCGGGCCCCGGAAACCATCCAACGCGGTGCCAGACGGTGACGTTTTCTCCCAGAACCCCAAAACGGAGAAAGCGTCATCGCCGGAGGGGCGCTTGGAATCTCCTCCCAGAGAGGCCTCGGGGTCGAATCCCGGCTTCCCAAGATGGCGTCCTCTCTCCCGATCCGAGGAGAATCGTCTTCCTTGTCCCGCGTGTCCGTGTGGTTGTGTTCTGTCGTGCTGTCGTTCTTAATTTATGCAAGCTCCCTCCCCCGCCCAAGGTTGAGTGAACGAAAAATTGACCGTGTTGCTGTAGCTTACTCCCAGTTGCCATGATGACGGTCTCATGGAGAATGTAGCCAGTCTGAGGAAACCGAGACGGGGCGGGATTTCCACCCCGGAGGACAAAGTGAGATGAAATTAAAAACTTCTTCCAAATCGGCCGCCTCGTCGTCTTCTTTCGTGGGGCAGAAAAAGGGGGATAAGGTATCCTCGCCGAAACGGGGTCCCCCAGATTCGGAGAAACCCACTGGGTCTTCTAAGGTTCGGGACACAAGGCGAGGCACGGTCCAAACAATCCTCTCTCCGTGGTATTTATTGAGCGCTTAGTGGGCACAGGGCACTGTACTGAACGCTTGGGAGAGCACACTACAGCGGGATCCTGCTCTTCAGTGGCTGTAATGATTGCTCCGTCAATCCATCGGTTGTGTTTATTGAGCGCTCTTCCCTGGCTCTCTCCCTTAGCCTGCTTCTCTCCAAATTGTCCGATTGGGCCAGGGGGTTCGGGGAGGGAATTGTTGAAGGGAAAGTGTCAGCTGTGCCCCGGATCCGCCCCGGGCATCTGCCAAAGTCAGCAGCGTCGAGTCCGGCGGACGCCGCCGCAGCTCTGGATGCTTCGAGCGAGAAGCAGTGTTGCCTGATAGGTAGAGCCCCGGTTCGGGAGTCTAATCCCGGTTCTGCCACTTGTCTGCCGGGCGATCTTGATGGAATCACTACACTTCTCTGCGCCTCAGTTACCTTATCTGCAAGATGGGGAATAAAACTGTGAGCCCCATGGGGGACAGGGACTGTGTCCAACCTTATTATCTTGAATCTACCCCAGCTCTTCAAACAGTGCCTGGCACAGAGTAGGCGCGTACCAAATACCGTTAAAAAAAAGGAAAGAATTGAGAGACATTAAGTTTCCTCGAGGGAGGCGGCTGACTTGACAAATGCAGGTTGGGGAGACACCGGCGAGACACCCAGAGAGTAGAAAAAGACCTTGGGGTCCTAGTAGACCTAAAAAACCTGGGCCGGATGAGGCCCTGGGTGTCCCGCTTTCTACCGAAAGAGTCTCCCCCGGTCTCCTTCTCTCGTCTGGTCAGCCCCTGGTCTCTTCTCCGGTTCGACCCCCTCCTCCCTGCCCCTGGGGTAAACCTGCAAGGTGGAGAAAGGAGCGGGGGAAGGGACGATGAGGGGGAGAGGTGATTCGGGAGCTCGGTTCAGGCCCCCGGGGAGGGTAACGGGGCCGGGACGAAGGACCCGACCTTCGGACCGAGATGGCGAGGCCGCGTGGACAGACTCGCCATTGTCCAAGCCGAGGTCTGCCAGGCGGCGGGCTTTCAGCGGAAGATTCCGATTAGATGCTATCGATCGGAGGGCATCGGTCACCTGTCGGTCAGCCCACGTTAACGGACTCGCCTCGGAGGGGATCGGGCCGCCCGGTCACGGTGACCCAAGCCGAGGGCAGAGGCGAGGAGGCGGCGTGGGACCTGAGGTGGGAGTCGGGGAGCCGGGGTTCTCGTCTCATCGACGGCCTGCTGCGCGACCTTGGGCAGGTTGTTTAGCCTCTCGGGGGTTTTTCCTACCACCCAGGATACTGTCAGGGCAGAATGAAGTGAGTGGATCTTCCAGGACAGTGTCATGGCGACTCCCAGCTGTCCCAGAATAGAGAAGCAGCGTGGCCTAGTGGCTAGAGCACGGGCCTGGGAGACTGAAGGACCTGGGTTCTAATCCCGGCTCCGCCACTTGTCCGCTGTGTGACCTCGGGGGCAAGTCACTTCTTTTCTCTGTGCCTCAGTTCCCTCATCTGTAAAATGGGGATGAAGACGGTGAGCCCCATGTGGGACAGGGACTGCGTCCAACCCGATTCGCTTGTATCCACCCCAGCACTTCCTACAGTGCCTGGCACATAGTAAGCGCTTAACAAATACCACTATTATTATTATTATTATGGGGGAGAGGGTGCGGTACTCCCTGTCCCTTCCCCATCCAAAGCCACCCCTCTGAGGGTTAGGATCAAACCAGGTCCCTCTAATTCCCCCACCATGGGAGGCTGAGTGAGAGCCGGGGTGGGTCCCCACCCTCTCCGGACCCCGGCCGGACGAGAGGGGTTCCGGCCCGTCTTCTCAGGGGAGTGGCGGAAGAGGACGCCGGCGGGTAGAGGAGGGTCAGGAGAAACCAAGGCAAATCGGATTTGGCCTTTACAAAGCCCCCTCTGTCTCCGACCCGGGGAGCGAGAGGGTCGTGTTTCATTCTGTCAGTGCTGACCACCCCGGCTCAGCGGCTGTCTGACGGCGAGGGGCGGGGGGCCGGGGGCTCCGGGTCGGCCGGCCGATAACATCACCTCGGGGAATAGTGGGTGCATTGTGTCCCCTGGGATCTCCTTCCCTCCGGGGCCTGCTGGGGACGAGATGGGGCGACGCCTTTCAAAGCCTTATCGGAGGGTCGCCTCCTCCTCCGAGAGGCCTTCTTTGACTAAGGCCTCCTTTCCTCTTCTCCCTCTCCCTTCTGCGTCGCCCTGATTCGCTCCCTTTATTCATGACTCCCTCAGCCAAATCCACCATTTATTTATATCAATGTGTGTCTTCCCCCTCTAGACTGTAAGCTCGTCGTGGGCCAGGAATGTGCCTATCATTTCTCTTGTATCCTACTCTCCCAAGCACTTAGTACAGTGCTCTACATACAGTAGAGTTCAATACCTATGATTGATTGATTAATTGACTCTGGGGTGACTTCAGATCAGTCACTGAACCTCTCTGGGCCTCGGTTTCCTCCTCTGTAAAGTGGGGCTATGATTTCCCCCCCCTCCCTCCGTCTTAGATTGGGAGTCCCGTTTGGGAGAGGCTCTGGGCCCACCCTGCTTAACAATCAGGCTTAACAGCCAATCGGTGGCATTTATTAAGTGCTTACTATGTGCAGAACGCTGTACTAAACGCTTGGGAAAGTATAATACAACAGAGTCGGTAGACACATTCCCTTCCCACAGTGAGCTTATGGTCTAGAGGGAGAGACAGACATTAATATAAAAATATACATTGCAGATGTCCTCATCATCAGCAGTGGTATCTCTTGAGTGCCTACTGTGGACAAAGCACTGTGCTAAGCGCTAGGGAGAGCACAATACTGACAGACACGTTCCCTGCCCTCCGCGAGCTTACAGTCTAATGGGGGAGACAGACATTAAGACAGATAAATAATTTATAATATAGAATTTACAGACGTGCACCTAAGCGCCGTGGGGTTGAGGGAGGAGTCAATAAAGAGTGCAAATCCTAGTGCGAAGACTTAGCCCCGTGATGAGCCCTGAAGAACTGTCGATGAAGTAATAATAATAACTGATAATTATGGCATTTAAGCGCTTACTATGTGCCAAGCACTGTTCTAAGCGCTGGGGTAGATACAAGGTGATCAGGTCGTCCCACGTGGGGTTCTCAGTCATCAACCCCATTTTGCAGATGGGGTGACTGAGTCACAGAGAAGTTTAGTGGCTCGCCCAAGGTAAAAGAGCAGACAAATGGCAGAGGAGGGATTAGAACCCACGTCCTCTGACTCCCAAGCCCAGCTCTTTCCACTCAGCCGGGCTGCTTCCGACAATAACACTAATTATTAGGTATTGGTATTGTATTAATACCACAATGATAATTATGGTATTTGTTAAGCACTTACTATATTATTCAATAGTATTTATTGAGCGCTTACTATGTGCAGAGCACTTTACTAAGCGCTTGGAATGTACAAATCGGTAACAGAGACAGTCCCTGCCCTTTGACGGGCTTACAGTCTATATTACAGGCACTGTACTAAGCGCTGGGGTGGATGCAAGCAAATTGGGTTGGACACACAGGGCTCATCAAGTAAACCTCATCAAACGCGTATTTGTCCCTAGATAAGACGCAGCATAAATACGATTTAAAGAAGGAACGGATGCCTCGGTTCCCTCATCTGTTAAATGGGGACGAAGACTCTGAGCCGCGTCCAACCCGATTTACCTCGTATCTACCCCACAGTTTGGAACAGTGCCCGGCTCCCGGTCAGCGCTTAACCAACACCCTAAAAAAAAAAAGACCCAAAAAGATACCATCTGACCGTCGTGAGCTCCAATTGCGAGCTTGAAAGACGACAGGAGGGGATCCGTTCAGGGTTCACTCGTCTTTTATCTCGCGTCCCGCGAGGAGACGGCAGAGTGCACGGCCCACTTAGCCGGAGAACCGACGGCCCCGTGGAGGGAGGGAGGGAGGGATGGCCGGAATATCCTCTCGACCCCATCGTGATGAAAGAGCCTTATAAACGGGAGCTATTAGCCTCGATATAATACCACATTGTTGGCCGGAGTTGTTCTGCATTACTGATAGCCACAATTGCCGTAGTTCTGACAAGCAGCTTAAAGAAGAAAAAAAGAACAGATATTTGATGCCCTCTGGCTGACAGAGGTGACCGGTGTGTCCGCTGTCGGCCCCCCGCCCCGCCGCCTACAGAAACCAAGGATAAACCGGTCCAGCTCACGGGCGGGGGAAAAGTGCATGTAGAACTCCTCAGTCATCGCTGCCTGCTTTTCTCCGCCGGCGAAAATGGGAATTGTTCGCATTCTTACCCCTGCTCAGGTGAGCACAGGTGCACCTGATTAGACGGCCCTTCCCTCCCCCGACCCCTGCGGCCTTCACCTGCAGCCCAGACCGCCTCACCTGACAGGAGAGGAGACAGACTGGCTATTGTAGCCTGGGTCGGGGAAGGGAGGGACGCCGACGTGGCTTTAGTGCTCCTAAGTGCAGACGCGCGATGGAGCTGAAAACGAAGAACCTTGGAGGGTTCGTCTTCCCGACCTGAAGGCCGGGCAAGGGGGCGGCGGGGGTGTCCTTGATTTCTAAGCGGCTTTCCCGTCTCGATTTCCCCCACGGGGGTCATTCCCGCCCTGAGGGAAAATCTCTTTAAATCTCTGAGGAGGGGGCTTTTTCAGGACCGGGCCTCACCGGGGCTAAAACCCAGACCGGTTGGCACACCGGATTTCTTCGAGAACATCCGTCAAGAGGGATTAGTGCCCGGTTGATAGATTTCTGGGAGGGCTTGGGTGGACTTGTAAGACCCCCAAAGCCAGGCTTCCCCTCTCCCGTTTGCTTCTCCGCCTCTCCAGGCGAAAATGTATCGCGACCCAAGTACCTTGCCTTAACCGTCTAGGCCAAGCGGAGTCTCCATCGCTCGGGCCCTGAGGTAAAGCTGCTTTAAATACCCACAGTGCTCTGGACTCTGGACTCTGGACCGAGCGGAGGATGCAGGGCCTGGTCCCTCCACCACCTCCCCCTCCCTGGGTTACTAGAGCAGCCTCGAGTCGCTAGAAGGTTGCCTCCATTCCTCCTCCTCCTGAATCGACGGTATTTCTTTCCTCCAAAGATCTCAGCTTGCTGGATGGGAAACTACAAGTAGGGATGGAAGTGAGCAGGGAAAAGAGTGGCAGGGTTGAGCCCCTCTGAGGGCTAGAGACCGTGTCTAAACTCACCGACATCGGGCTGTTCCCCAGCGTCTGATACGGTTCTCTACATCCAAGGATCTTGTCTAAATTATCCTTCATTGGACCCTTCCCCAGCATCTGGAACAGTTCTCTGCCCACTGCATGCACTCAATAAATACTACTGAGGTCAAAAGAAGGGAAGAGGGGAAAGGAAGAATTCTAGAACGTGCAATCCTTGCTTGGCCTAGTGGAAAGCCCCCAGGCCCGGGAGTCAGGAGACCTGGGTTCTAATCCCAGCTCCGCCACGTGTCTGCTGTGTGACCTGGGGCAAGTCGCTTCATTTCTCTGCACCTCAGTTTCCTCTCCTGTAAAATGGGGATGAAGAAAGACTGCGAGCCCCTTGTGGGACAGGGACTGCGTCCAACCCGAATTGTTTGTAGCTATCTCAGCGCTTCATACGGTGCCTGGCACATAGTAAGCCCTTAACAAATACCACAATCTGTTTTTCTTGCCTTTATCCACGAGCCTCCCTCGCTTTGGGGAGCCACCGGTCGATAGGCTAGTAGCCGGGGGACTCCCGGGGAGAGCCGGGACCCCGACAGAGCACCGGACGATCACCACGTTTCCCCTCTCCCTTCTCACCCCTCGAGGCCTGCGGGCGGAGGGCAAGCGAGTGTCTCGGCACCCACTCCCAAACCCAGCTTCCCTTTGCCCATCTGTCAGCCCCGCCCCGCTCTCCTGGCTCCCGAGGAGGAGCTATCGGGCCGGAGCCGAGCCGCCTCCGTCTCGGCCATTTAAGAATATTTAATTTGATTGCACAGCAAAATGCTTTTTGAAAAGCTGGGCTATTATCCCTGGAAGAGAGAGAGAGAGGAAAAAAAAGGATCCCTCCCACCCTCCTCAAAATAATAATAATAAAAAAAAACCCATCTGAAAAGCCCCTTTGAAGTCAGCTATCCAAATGCAACCTGGTGACATCAGAGAGATGGCAGATAGTGGGGGCTTGAACAAGGCCAGCATTGAAGTTTGGGGGGGGGAGGGCATTCCAGGGCAACACCTCACGCCCCCCCAGATATAAGTCGAAGATGAAAGACACCCAGGCCTGCTGCCTCGCCCCCCTGTGCCTGGGTTATCTCCGCTGGATTCACAGTGCTTTGCTCCGAACAATCCCTCACTGTCTCCCTGCCGCAGGTGAACAGAGATTTGGATGGCCCCGGAGGGATGGGAAGATGCCAGGGCGGGGGGGAGGCGGCCCAGGGGCGGGGGTGGTGGGGCTGGCTCCCCTCAGCTGGCACCAGGACCCCTGCCTTTCATCTGCGGAGCGCGGGTAGCCGAGTGCGGCCCAAGGGCGGCGAAGGAGGAGCCGGTGGAGGTGGTGAGAGGCGGGAGGGCCTACCCGGCCGTGGGTATCGGGCCCGAAGCCGATGCCAATGCCCTCCCCCCTCCCCGCCAGCGGAATCCCCGATCCACGGACTAACAACCAGAAAGGACGATCCGTGGAGGCATCTATCTGCGGGATGTGTTGAGCGCTTACTGAGTGCGGAGCACTGGGCTGAGCGCCTGGGAGAGGACGTTGGAGTTGGTAGACACGGTCCCTGCCCTCAGAGAGCCCACAGTCTACCGTGTGCCAAACTCTGGGCTGAATGTTCCGGAGAGGACGATAGAGTGGTCTCGTTCCTCAGCGAGGCCTTCCCTGACTAAGCCCTCCTTTCCTCTTCTCCCACTCCCTTCTGCGTCGCCCTGATTTGCTCCCTCTATTCATCCCCCCTTCCAGCCCCACACCATTTGTGTCCACATCTGTCATTCATTGATTTCTATTAATGTCTGTCTCCCCCTTTAGACTATAAGCTCGTCGTGGGCAGAGAACGTGTCTGTTTATTGTTATATTGTACTCTCGCGAGCGTTTAGTACAGTGCCCTGCACACGGTAGGTGTTCGATAAATTGGATTGAGTGACTGACCTGATGACTTTCTTCCTTCAAAGTGACAACAGCGTAATGGCGTCCGACCCGTTGCCCCTCTGCATTGGACACACAACCTATTCCCAACTGAAATCCGCGGGACCACACCCAACCAGCTCCACGGCAGAACCTCAGTCCTGGCCCCCGCAAAAAGAAGCGGCGTGGTTTAGTGGATACAGCTCGGGCCTGGGAGTCAGAAGGACCTGGGTTCTAATATCTGCTGTGTGACTTTGGTCAAGTCACTTCACTTCTCTGGGCCTCAGTGACCTCATCTGTAAAATGGGGAGTAAGCCTGTGAGCCCCTTACGGGACAGGGACCGTGTCCAACCTGCTTAACTTGTATCTACCCCAGCACTTAGAGCAGTGCTTGGCACATAGTGAGTTCTTAACAAGTACCATAATAATAATAATAATAATAGCCTCTGTTTGAAACCTGCTCCCCTGCAAGCTTCAGAAGGTTCCCCTCTTCCTGGGCCTAAGGAGATTTGGGGGAATTCTGCACCTCTCCCTGTCCCCACCCTTTGCCATGTATAAATTTCCAACGAGTCCCTCGCGGCCAGTGTCCTTCCAGGCCGGAGAATCCTGATGTCCTGATCGCTTCCATCTGGTCGGAGGGAGCTGTTCCACCCCACCGGGATATCTCGGTCGTGACTAGATTATTGTTAATAACAACCGCAATTAACACACACGAGGCGCCCCCGGCGGGACCCATGCGTCCCCTCGGCCCTCGCGGCCTCAAGGACCCCGGGGAAGCGGATCCATTAGGAGGAGCCCCCCGCCCTCCACCTCGAGCCTCCGGGTTCAGGAAGGAGATGTCCCAGGAGGCCTGGGGCCGGAGAACAACACGGGGAAGATGGCCGTCGCCAAGGCCGCGGGGGCCCCTGGAAGCGGCGACGATCGTCTCCGCCGTTTGCCCTTCTCTGCGAGGATTCCCCCGGCGCCCGGGATGGTGAATGGGGGCACCAGCTGGTCCCTCGTTATTGCTGTCAGTCACGGGTGTCTGACTGCCAATCCTCGGGAACCGTTTCCACCGTGTCCGCCGTGTCCCGGCAACCCCGGGGGGCTCCCGACACGCTCAGCGCCAGGCGGCCCGGTCGGCGGGGGGCCGAGGCGGCTCTGGAGATCGGAGAGCTCCATCTGCTGGCTCGGGTTGGGGGGATGTGGCCTGGGGGGAAGGATGGGGGGTGGGCTCGGTCGCCTCAGGAACCAGCTCTAGCCCGGAGGCCCACCGGCCCATGGCCTACCGGCTCGCACGCTCGGCAACCGACAGACTCCCGGGCTCCTACCTTCTCGACCACCCCGACCTCGGCCTCGGAGATTGCAATCGAGTTGGGGGGACCCCTCCCCAACCACTCTGGGCCTACAGGCCGCCCAACGAGAAGGCGCCTCTGGGAGTAAGGGCCTAAGGACCGACGGGAGGCTTCCTCTCCCCGCATCCTCCGCCCCGTTCCGGCTCCAGCTCTCAGGAAATCAAGCTCCATCTATTGACTCGGCCTCCTCTCCGGTCTCCCCGCCTCCAGCCCCTCCCCGCCTCAGCGTATTACTCCATCCTGTCGTCCGGATCGTGTTCCCAAATCATCGCTCAGAATACGCGTCTCCTCTCCTTAAAGACCCTTCAATCCCACCTCCCTCTGCATCAAGCGGAGATGGCATACTGTTGGTCACAGCTTTTTTTTTAAAACGGAACTTATTAAGCGCTTACTATGTGCCAGATACCATTCTAAGCACCGGGTAGTCACCAACTCATCAGATTGGACCCAGTCACTGTCCTACATGGGGCTCACGGTCTTAATCCCCATTTAACAGATGAGGAAACTGAGGCCCAGAGAAGTTAAGTGACTTGCCCGAGATAACACAGCAGGCAAGTGGAGGAGTTAGGATCGGAACCTCCGCCTTCTGACTCCGGGGCCCACTAGATAACACTGTTTCTCTGGGTCTGGAACCCCATCTCCCTCCCCTCCCAAAGCCACGAGACCTCAGCCCTCCCCGCTTTCAAGACCCTCCTCAAATTCCTGATGGAATTTGGTTTGTCAGATCTCATCAACGCTCTTGCCTGGATTCAGTCAACGATTCTGTTTCCGCTGCCTATGACTATTTCTCCGTCTGCCTCCCCGATTAGATTGGAAGCCCCCCGAGGGCAAGAAACCTATCTTGCCCTTCTCTCGTACCACACCGAGCATTTATTACAGCGCATCGGTCTCAGTAGTGTTCAACGGACACCATCATCACTAGTGTTACTCCCATTACAATCACCTCTGAGGGAATTTTCGTTATGAACTAATTACTTCATTGAATTTAGGATTATGACTTAATCTTTCATCTCAATTTTTTAATGAGGATTTGGATTCACATAGGCTCTTAATTACTAATCTCCCAGAGGCCTTCGGAAAACAGACTGGGACCTAGCTGCCCGGGATAGATTCGGTTTCTCGGTCCTGGGGCAGAGGGATGGAGCGGTTGACCTGTGACCTGGTGCTTCCCGTTCTAGGACTCGAGGGTGTTTTCTCGATCGGGCCTCGATAGGCGTTACCTTTGTGATTGGCGCGGCTGAACTGGGTGAAGAGATAATGATGAGGTTCCCATTTTTGAGACTGGAAAACTGAGTCTTGGGGGAATGCAGGGGAAGGCAGAGGGAGAGTGGGTCTGTGAGTCCCCCTCCTCTGTTGCCTCAAAAAAGGGTAAGACGTAGGTATTTTTCTCCGATGGAACACTGAAATAAACAGCATTTCTTCACGTTATCATGTTATTCCTACTTCCTCTCCTGCGACACGGCATCGAAAGGCCGCGGGCCCAGCTGGGGAGGGCGGTGAGGGTCCGGCAACTTCTGAGACCCGGGTTCTAGTCTCAGCCCTTCCACTGGCTTGCCGTGTGACCTTGGGCCAGTCACTCAACCTCTCTGGGCCTCAATTTCCTTCTCTGAAAAGGGAGATAAAATCCTTGCTCTCTGTCTGTCTCTCTCTCTTTTAGACTGTCAGCCCCATGTAGGACAGGGACTGTATCAATCAGTCAGGCGATCAATCAGTCAATCAGTGGCATTTCTGGAGCTTGGCAATACAATGGAGCCGGTAGACACAATCCCTGCCTTCAAGGATCTAACAGTCTGATTAATAAAAACGGGGCTATTTGCTAAGTGCTTACTGTGTGTCAAGCACTGTACTAGGCACCAGGGCAGACACGATACAAGATACAATCAGATCAGAAATAGTCTATGTCCCATTAGGGGCTCGCAGTCTCAGCAGGAGGGAGAGCAGGTATCGAATCTCCCTTTTAAAGATGAGGAAGTTGAGGTCCAAAGAAGCGAAATGATTTGCCCAAGGTCACCCAGCAGGCAAGAGGCGGAGCTGGGATGATGGGATTGGATGATCTTGACTCTCTAGACCAAAACCTCGTAGGCAGAGAAAGGGTCTACCGACTCTGTTGTGTTTTCCTCTCCCAAGCGTTTAGTACCGTGCTCTACACACAGCGAGCACTCAGTAAATACCACTGATTGATTGATTGATTGATCTTGTATCTACCCCTCGTGCTTACCCCGGAGCAAATTCTTAATAAATGTTATTATTGCTATTATTATCAATCATTTATTCATTCAATCGTATCTATTGAGCCCTTACTCTGCAGAGCACTGTACTAAGCGCTAGAGGAGCAGCCTGGCCTAGTAGAAGAACACGGGCTTGGGAGTCAGACGACCTGGGTTTTAATCACGGTTCTGCCGCGTGTCTGCTGTTAAACAGCGGTCAAGTCACTTAACTTCTCTGGACCTCAGTTCCCTCATCTGCAAAATGGCGGTTCAGTGCCTGTTCTCCCTCCTACTTAGCGAGCCCCGTGACCGACCCGATTATCTTCTGTCTACCCTGGCGTTGGGAACAGTGCTTGACACGTAGTAAGTGTTTAACAAATACCACTACAATATTATTATTATTACATTACTACAGAGCCCCTAAGGCAGAGAGAAAGGCAGGTAGCGGACTTCGAAAGGTTAACCCGAACCCTTGGATGCCCACAAAAGACCTCTGTGAAGATCGGTTAGTTATTTTCTTCTACCTCATTACTCTTCCTCTTCCACTTCCCTCCCAGCCCTCCGAGATCCACTTGACCCCCTCCCCCCTTCCACCGCCAGCCCCCTGCTCCCCAAACCGTCCGCCACCCCCATCCTCTCTGTCCTCCTTCGGTTCCCCAGATGAGCGGAGAGGCGTCTGAAGCGGGCCCGTCTGTTCCCAGAACCTGCCAATTAGCCGTCGTGGTTAGACGAAGCTGTGGCCCAGAAGCAGATGTGGACCGGTGGGCGGCCTGGGGCCTTGTAGGGAAAAGGGCAGGGATTCCTTTAACACGATGTGACAAGTCTTCTCTCCGCAGCATCTGACTGGGAAGCCGTAATTATCCGGGCCGACCCGGAGCCGCTGCCTGCCGTGTGGGAGGCGCCCAGGCCGGAACCAGAAGCATTTCCGTGCGCTCCGCTTCTGGGGACCACCCCCCCCGGTCAACGCTCAATTCCTTCTCGTGCCCCCCAGACTGAGTCTTCCAACGGAGAGGGGGACGCCCCCCACCGACAGCCGCAGTTTGAGATGGACTCACCCATCCCCAGTCTCTGACCCGATTTGAGAGTCTCCCATCAGTCTCCCGAAAGAGGCGAGATGGCAGCTTTCTGGCTCGCCAACTCTACGCAGACTCTCCTTTCCCACCCTCCTTTCCTCCCCAAATGGTGCAGGGAAAAGTCAATCCCTTTGCCTCGGGTCCTTCTCTTCCTCCTCTCTTAGAGACCAGGACCCAAAACTCACTCTGTCCAGGAGACGGGACAGAGAGATTAGCCCTCTCTCTGGCTCCCGACGCGGAGAGGTCATCTGGTCCACGCCCCTGCCTTCGGGAGAGCCTCCTTTACAACTAGTCGAGGCTCTCTCCTCCCGCGAAAATCTGAGTTTCCACAGCCACCTCTTTGCCACTCAACCCCTCGATTATCTGCACAGATGAGCAGGGGCCCGCTCACTAGATTAGATTAGTCCAGGAGAGACGGACTGAACTGGTTTTGTCCTGGGACCTCTTGGGGCAGACTGGAATCCAGTCAGGTCGGCTTGGACGCCGGGGTTGTGTCCTCGGAGAGATTTCTGGTACGAGAATACGGTGCTTCGGGGACGGCCGATGTGTGGGAACGGAGGGGCTGGGAGTAGAGGGCTTGGAGATCCCACCCCGACTGATGCGTTTCTAACTCTGCGCCCAGTAAAAGCTCAATAGATACGATTGAATGAAGGGAAAGAACGGACTACGGTGTCGTCGTTCCGTCTCTCCCTCCAACCCGCAGTCCTCTGCGGAGTGGATCGGTCAGGCCTGAGGGCGTGGTGATCTCCCGCTTCGACCAGCTCCGCACTTACCTGCACAACCGTGGTCTCACGCCGTCCTGAGTCTCCCCGTCCCGGCGTGCTGGTCGTGTTCTGTCAGGACGGACAGGCGCTGTGGGCAGGACAGGCCCTCCTTCTCCCATTGTGTTCTGGCCAAACAGTGCAATGAAAACCCACGTTGTAGAAATAACTGTACTTGGGTTCTGTAAGACGCCACTTCCCAACATCACTTTGCTCTTCTCTTTTTTTTATGGTATTTGTTGAGCGCTTACCAGGGCCAGGCACTGTACGGAGCACTGGGGTAGATGCAAGCTCATCAGGTTGGACAGAATTCATGTCCCACTTGGGGCTCACAGTCTTAATCTCCATTTTATAGACGAGGGAACTGAGGCCCAGGGGAGAGAAGTGACCTGTCCAAGGTCACACAGCAGACAAGTAGCAGAGCTGGAATTAGAACCCAGGTCCTTCTGACTTTGAGGCCTGGGCCATTTCCGCTAGGCTACGTTGCTACATTTCCTTCATCCCCTCCTCTGTTCTTCCCTTCTGGAGTTTTGGAAGAAGTTGCAAGCACTGGCAAAGAGGGATGGAGAGAGGGGCTAGAAGGAGATGGAAGCACCATAGAGCACAGACCTGGGAGCCTGAAGGTGATGGGTTCTAATCTCACCTCTGCTCCTTGTCTGCCGTGTGACCTTGGGCACTTTACTTCTCTGTGCCTCCTTAACCTTATCTGTAAAATGCGGATAAGAGTGTGGGCCCCATGTGGGACAGGGACTGTGTCCAACCGGATTAACTTGTATCTATGCCAGCGCTTAGAACAGTGTTTGGCACATAGTAAGCACTTCACAAGTACTATTATTACTATTCTCTGTGCCTCATTTCCCTCATCTATAAAATGGGGATGGAGACTGTGAGCCCCACATGGACAGGGACTGCGTCCAACCCAGTTTGCTCCTATCCACCCCGGCGCTTAGTACAGTGTCTGCCATTAACGGATACCACAGTCATTATTAATGGTAAAAATAATGGCATTTGCAATAATTCTGGTATTAGTAAAGCGCTTCCTACGTGCCAAGCACTGTACTAAGCGCTTGGGGAGATACGAGGTAATCAGGGTGTCCCACGTGGGGCTCACAGTCTTCATCCCCATTATCCAGATGAGGCGCAGAGAAGTGAAGTGACTTGACTAAAGTCACCCAGCAGACGAGCGGCGGAGCCGGGATCAGAACCCACGACCTCTGACTCCCAAGCCCGGGCTCCGACCATTAGGCCACCCTGCTTCTCTATTAGGGAGGGAAGGGGGCGGAAGAGGGAGAGGATTCGGAGAAGGGAGGAAGGAGAGGGAGAAGGACGAAGGGAGCGAGGAGCTGGGGCCGAGGATGGAGGGGGAGGAAGGGGGAGGAGGCGGGGAACTTCCGCATCTGTCCGAACGACGGGAAGCTAATGAGAAGCGAGGTGTGAAAGAGGAGCTCCGGCTACAATTACCGCCTCCGCGGGCTGCTGGCATCCAGGGGGCCCGCGGCGGCTGCTGATTTCTTAGCTGCAGCGGTGCTGTACGGAGGGAGTCACCGGCCGGCCATCCTCAGGCCCCAACGAGGCCTAGTGGACAGATCCCGGGCCTGGGACCTGGGAGTCTGAAGGTGATGGCTTCTAATCTCCTCTCAAGGACCCAAGAAGGACCAGGGTTCCAAAGCCCGCTCCTTCTCTCGTCTGTTGTGTGACCTTGGGCAGGTCACTTCGCTCCTCTTTGTCTCATCTGTAAAATGGGGATTAATAATCATAATAATTTTGGTGTTTGTTAAGCGCTTACTACGTGCCAAGCACTGTTCTAAGCGCTGGGTAGATACAAGGTCATCAGGTTGTCCCCCGTGGGGCTCACAGTCTTCATCCCCATTTGCCAGATGAGGAAACTGAGGTCCAGAGAAGTGAAGTGACTCCCCCAAAGCCGGAATTAGAACCCACGACCTCTGACTCCCAAACCCAGGCTCTTTCCACCGAGCCACGCTGCTTCTCTGAGCAGACTGTGAGCCCCATGTGGGATGGGACGGTGTCCAGTTTGATAAGCTTGCGTGCCTCAGTGGAAAGAGCCCGAGGTTGGGAGTCAGAGGTCGTGGGTTCTGATCCCGGCTCCGCCGCTTGTCAGCTGGGTGACACTGGGCAAGTCACTTCACTTCTCTGGGCCTCAGTTACCTTGTCTGGAAAATGGAGATGAAAACTGTGAGGTCCAAGTGGGACAACCTAAAAACCTTGTATCTATCCCAGTGCTTAGAACAGTGTTTGGTATGGAATTGATGCCTGACTACTTGTTTTGTTTTGTCTCCCCCTTTCAGATTGCAAGCCCGTCACTGGGCAGGGATCGTCTCTGTCTGTTGCCGAATTGTACATTCCAATGGCTTGGTACAGTGTTCTACACATAGTAATCGCTCAGTAAATACGTTTGAATAAATGAATGAACGGAGGGTGGAAGACAGCCATCAATACAAATAAACAGATATCAGTACAAATAAACAGACATCAATATAAATAAATAAAACGACAGATACAGACATAAGTGGTGTGGGGCCGGGGGCGGCGGGGAGAGCTAAGGGAGCAAGTCAGGGTGACGCAGAAGGAGTGGGAGATGAGGAAAAGTGGGGCTTAATCTGGGAAGGCCTCCCGGAGGAAGGGGATGGGCCTTCAGTAAGTCTTTGAGGGGTGGGAGAGTAATTGTCTGGCCACCGGCTCTGCCAGGGACAGCTCACTGTGGGCAGGATGCCTGTTTATCATTATATTCTCCTCTCCCAAGCCCTTAATACCCCGTGTGCTCCTTGCGGTCAGCGCTCAATATGTAAGATTGACCGACCTGAGACGCCTGGATCTCCAGTCAGACTGAAAGCCGGATCACCGGTCCAACTCTCTCGGCATCCTCCCCTCTGACCACACGGGAAGGGCTGCGTCCACCCGCTAGCCATGGAAAAGTAGCCATGCCAGGGACCCTGGTAGCCACAGGTCTGTTCGGAAGCAACGGGGGCCAAAGACTGGCGGCGGCCGGCTCGTCTCCCCATCTGTAGCCCTCGGCTCCAAATGATGCAGCTCCACCTAGTGATCGGGCCCTCCTGAAGCTCAGAGGGTGGATAGGATAATAATAATAATGATTATTAATGATTATCATCATCATAATATGTCTTAATCACTCATATTTATTGAGCACTTACTCACTGCGATATTTGTAAAGTGCTTGCTTTGCGCCAGATACTGCAATAATAACAAAAGTTAAGCGTTTACTATGTGCCACGCACTGTTCTAAGCGCTGGGGTAATAGTAATAATTAATAATCATGGTATTTGTTAAGCGCTATGCGCCAGGCACTGTACTCAGAGCTCGGGTGGATCCGAGCAAATCGGGTTGGACACGGTCCCTGTCCCACGTAGGGCTCGCAGTCTCAATCCCCATTTTCCAGATGAGGCAACTGAAGCACAGAGAAGCGAAGTGACTTGCGCTAAATCACACAGCAGACTAGTGGCGGGATTAGAACCCACGACCTCTGACTCCCAAGCCGGGCATCTTGCCACTAAGCCACGCTGCTTAGTAATAGATCTGTTTATTGCTACACTGTGTTCTCCAAAGTGCTTAGTAATAATGATGATAATGATGGTATTTGTTAAGTGCTTACTATGCGCCAAGCAGTGCTCTACACACAGTAAGTGTTCAATAAGTACGACTGAGTGACTTGAATGAAGTGCTTAGCCAATGCCATTAAAAAATTATGAAATACAAAGAAGTGGTTGAATTTTCTTTTGTTGGCAGGGGACAAATGGGACCCCTGAATATTTTTTTTCCCCACCCAATGCACAGGGAAAACTTGTGCAACGGATCTCCCAATGAACGAACCACAGACGAGATTCCCCTCCATGGGCAGAAGAGCCGACGTTCCCCTCTCGGCCGCGCTACCCAGATCGATTTGCGATCCCATCCCGGGTTTAATTCCGGTCTGCGGAGCGGAAAGGTTTTCGGATGTGCCATCTGGGTCTTCTGTGGGCTGCTTGGGATTAATTTTCATTGTTCGTACGAGAAACGAACGTTCTCGGGGCCCAGGTACTAATCCGGGGTCGACCCTGGCCGTTCCCATCCGAGTTCTGTTTTACGACCTCCGGAAAAAAGAGCGACTGTTGGAATCCCGGGCCTTGTCGTGCCACCGGGTTTAGGAGAGCGACAGGCTGGGATTTCCGGGATTTGACGGCTTCAAGTGGGAACTTTTATACCCCCTTCTCCAGTGACCTGCCCCAGCTCGGTCCATAGTGTTCCTGGTCAGAGTCCCCTCCCCGAGAAGGGAAGCAGCCCGGCCTAGTGGAAAGAAACCGGGACCGGGAGCCAGAAGGACCTGGGTTCTAATCCCGGCTCCGCCACTTGGCCGCTGTGTGATTTGGGGCCAGTGATTTCCCTGGGCCTCGGGGATCTCATCTTTAAATAGAGATAAAGACTGTTATCCCCACGTGGTAAAGGGACTGTGTCCAGTGTGATTAATTTGTATCTATCCGAGCGCTCAGAACAGTGCTTGGCACATGGTAAGGGTTTAACAGATACCACAATTATCATTATTTCTAACTTAGGATAGGTATCCCAATGCTTAGAACAGTGTTTGGCAGATAGAGCTAGAAGCAGTGTGGTTCAGTGGAAAGAGCCCGGGCTTGGGAGTCAGAGGTCGTGGGTTCTAATCTCAGCTCTGCCACTTGACTGCTGTGTGACTTTGGGCAAGTCACTGCACTTCTCTGGGCCTCAGTTACCTCATCTGTAAAATGGGGATGAAGACAGTGAGCCCCACCTGGCACAACCCGATTACCTTGTATCTACCCCAGTGCTCAAAACAGTGTGTGGCACATAGTGAGCAATTAACAAATACCATTATTATTATTATTATTAACAAGAACCAAAATAATAATGATTATCAATTATTATTATACAGTAAGTGCTCAATAAATATCTGTGAGCTCATTGTGGGCGGGGACTGTCACTGTTTATTGCTGTATTGTTCTTTCCCAAGGATTTAGTACAGTGATCTGCACACAGTAATAATAACAATAATAATAATTATGGGATTTGCTAAGCGCTTACAATGTGCCAGACACTGTACTAAGCACTGGGGTGGATACAAGCAAATCGGATACTGACCGACGTGGTCGAGTGTCTGCCACTTGTCAGCTGGGTGACTTTGGGCAAGTCACTTAACTTCTCTGTGCCTCAATTACCTCATCTGTAAAATGGGGATGAAGACTGTGAGCCCCACGTGGGACAAGCTGATTCCCCTGTGTCTACCGCAGCGCTTAGAACAGTGCTCTGCACACAGTAAGCGCTTGACAAAATACCAACATTATTAATCCCCCTTTGACAGATGAGGGAACTGAGGCCCAGAGTAGTGAAGTGACTTGCCCAGGGTCACACAGCAGACAAGTGGCAGAGCGGGAAAATGAGAACCCATGACCTTCTGACTCCCAGGCCCGGGCTCTACCCGCTCCACCGTGCTGCTTCCCTGAGG
Source organism: Ornithorhynchus anatinus (assembly GCF_004115215.2). Classification (NCBI taxonomy): domain Eukaryota; kingdom Metazoa; phylum Chordata; class Mammalia; order Monotremata; family Ornithorhynchidae; genus Ornithorhynchus; species Ornithorhynchus anatinus. The sequence goes on along the minus strand of NC_041743.1, from coordinate 2,798,148 downwards.
GTTTAAATCAATGCGATTGAATGAATTGATGGATTATCAGGATTATTTTCGAGGTAGAAAGGCTGGGTGCAACCACCGACGATTGACCACCAGAGGGCGCCAGCGCCCCATCCAAGTGGGCTAGTGACCCGTCTCAGGGCGCCCTCTAGCGGCAATATCATTTCAGCACTCGCCCTCCCCTCCACGATGATAGTAATAATAATAATAATAATGAAAATAATGGTATTTGTTAAGCGTTTACTATGTGCCAAGCACTGTTATAAACTGCCGGGTAGGCACAAGGTGATCAGGTTGTCCCACGTGGAGCTCACACTCTTAATCTTGGTCATGGGTTCTAATCCCGGCCCCGCCACTTGTCCCCTGGGTGACTTTGGGCAAGTCACTTCGCTTCTCTGGGCCTCAGGGACCTCATCTGAAAAATGGGGGTGAAGACTGGGAGCCCCACGGGGGACGACCTGATCACCTTGTATCCGCCCCCTCCCGCACCCAGCATTTAGAACAGTGCTTTGCACATAGTAAGCGCTTAACAAATACCACCTTTATTATGATTATTATTAATCCCCATTTTCCAGATGAGGGAACTGAGGCACAGAGAAGGGAAGTGGCTTGCCCAAAATCACACAGCTGACAAGGGGTGGAGCCGGGATTTGAACCCAGGACCTCTGACTCCCAAGCCCGAGATCTTTCCACTAAGTCACACTGCTTCTCTCGGGGGGGGGGGGTCATCTGGCTAGTCCCCCCACCCACCAGACATTGTCCTAAAACCCATGTTGCCATCCTCGGCTAATTTCCTTCCCCAGTGGCCACCAGGTCACCCGTGGAGAACGCAGAGGGTAATAAATTCATTCATTCATTCATTCATTCATTCATTCATTCATTCAATTGTATTTATTGAGCACTTCCTGTGTGCAGAGTACAATAAATGACCTTGACCTTTCCGAACCCCAGGGCAACACTCAAAGACCGATAAAGTCTCCGGCCCCTTCCCGTCCAGGGAGAAAGTCAACTCACAGGACACGGACTGTGTCCATCCTGATTAGTATCCATCCACCCCAGCGCTTAGAACAGTGCCTGACACATAGTAAGCGCTTAACAAATGCCATCATTAGAATAATAACAATAATAATAATAATTGTGGTATTTGTTAAGAATTTACTGTGTGCCAGGCACTGTACTAAGCGCTGGGTGGATACAAGCAGATCAGGTTGAACACAGTCCCTGTCCCACGTGGGGCTTACAGTTTCAATCCCCATTTTCAGATGAGGTCACTGAGGCACAGAGAAGTGAAGTGACTTGCTCCAGGTTCCACAGCAGACAAGGGGAAGATCAGGGATTAGAACCCATGACCTTCGACTCTCAGACCTGTGCTCTATCCACTACGCCATTCTGCTCATCATTATTATTATTTTTATTATTATTACGGAGGGACAAAGGGCCAACATGAGAAGCAGTGTAGCCTAGTGGGTAGAGCCCAGGCCTGGGAATCAGAGGACCTGAGTTCTAATTCCGGCTCCGCCATTTACCTGTCGTGCGACTTGGGGCAAGTCACTTCACCACTCTTTGCCTCATCAGTAAAATGGGGATAAGGCCTCTGAGCCTCATGTGGGACAGGGACTCTGTCCAACCCGATTAGCCTGAATATACCCCAGTGCTTCGTACAGTGCTTGGCACATAGTACGTGCTTAACAAATACCATTTAAAAAACCCAAAAAAACCCAGGTCCTCTGACTCTGAGGCCCAGGCTCCTTCAACTGAGCCACATCGTTTCTGCCCTGTCGTCCACATCTATTCCAGAATTTTTGCCACTTGAGCGATCTTCTCCTTGGGCAATTTAATCGGATCAAGAGGGTTAAGCAGATGTTGGACATTCCTGATTTTTGCCCAACTGGAGGGATTCGGATTTGTGAAGTTGGACTGGATGATGGCAATCAATCAATCGGTCAATTAATCAGTGGTATTTTTTGAGTTCATTCAAGGACAAAAAAGTTGCCCTCGAGGTTTGCCTGGATTTTATTTCCCTATAAAAAGAGCAAGAGACGCAGCATGGCTTAGTGGAAAGAGGATGGGCCCGGAAATCAGAGGACCCGGCTCCCAATCCTGGCTCATCTTGGAGTTCACTTCTCTGTACCTCAGTTTCCTCACCTCTAAAATGGAGATCCAATACCCGTTCACCCTTCTACTTAGACTGAGAGCCCCATGTGGATCAGACATTGTGTCCAACCTGATTACCCGATTGAGCGCTTAGGACAGTGCTTTGCACACAGTAAGCGCTCAATAAATACGATTAAATCGATTACCTTGTATCTCCTCCAGTGCTCAGAACAATGCTTGACACAGAGTAAACGCTTAACAAATACCATAATAATAATGGTAATGATGATAAAATCATTTCCAACATTTGGAGAATGAACAAAGTCAATCAATTAAGCTTATTGAATGCTTTCTGGGGGCACAGCACTGTACTAAACGCTTACTAAAAGAATATATGTAGATGATCCCTGCCCACAGGGTGTTTTCGGACTGAACGGGGAGAGAGACTTTAAAATGAATGAGGGATCGGGACATAAACGTTGTGGGGCTGAGGTTGGGATAAATAAAGGGAGGAAAATCTAAGTGGAAGGGTGATGCAGAAGTGACAGAGAGTAGGGGAGAACAAGGGTTTGGTCAGGGAAGGCCTCTTGGAGGAGGTGTGATTTTAGGAGGACTTTTGAAGGCGGGGGAGAGCGATTATCTTCCAGATATGAAGGGGGAGGGAGTTCCAGGCTAGAGGGAGGTTGGAGGTGAGGAGTCTGTCGCAAAATAGATGAGATTGAGGTCCAGTGACTAGGATGGTTTTGCATTGGGTGGTATCATTCATTCATTCAGTCATATTTATAAGCTCTTACTATGTGCAGAGCACTGTATTAAGCGCTTGGGAAAGTACAGCGCAACAGTAAACAGTGACATTCCCTGCCCACAACGAGCTCACTGTCTAGAGAGGAGACAGACATCAATACAAATAAATAAAATGACAGATGTGGACATGAGCGATTTAGGGATTTAGGATGGAGGAAGAGCAAAGGGGTAAATAAAATGAGGGATATGGCAGAAGTGCCTTGGGGCTGGGAGAGGGGAAGAACAAAGGGAACAAGTCAGGGCGACGCAGGAGGGAGTGGGAGATGAGGAAAAGTGGGGTTTTATCTGGGAAGGCCTCTAGGAGGAGGTGGGCCTTCAATACGGATTTGAAGTGGGGGAGAGACAGCGTCTGTCGGAGAGAGAAGAGGGAAAATGGGGCGCCCACGGGGTTCTGTGTCTAATGGAGGTAGGTTACCCTAGTAGGAGGCAGTTGGGAGTCAGAGATCGTGGGTTCTAATCCCAGCTTCGCCACTTGTCTGCTGTGAGACCCTGGCTAAGTCACTTCACTCACTCTCTGGGCCTCGGTTCTCTCATCTTTAAAAAGGGGACCGTGAGCCCCACGTGGGGCAACCTGATTACCTTGTATCTACCCCTGTGCTTAGAACAGTGCTTGGCACATAGTAAATGCTTAAGAAATACTGGGGTGAGGCGGGTGGGCCCAGAAAGGCCCTCAGATCTCATGGGGTCACACAGCATCCCACTGGTCTGAGGAACAATCCAGGCGGAGGTGGGGGGTCTCCAGGCAGCCTGGGGGCCGTGGGGGTTGGGGAAAAGGAGGGAAGGGGAGACTGGGGCAGTTTGGCACAGATGTCGGGTGTAGGAGCGGGGAGGGGGAAATTGCCCAGAAAGGAGAGCGAGGTATAAATGAAAAGACTGGGAAATTAATGGGGAGTCTAAAATAGATTAGAATTTTATTTTCTCCAAGGGACTCAGAGCACTTTATATGCAATTAGAAATAAAATCAGCAAATCTCCTTTGGCCCCTGAGAGGTGGGTGGTGGGGAGGAACCCTCTCTGTCAGCCCCCAATCAATTAATCGTGCCTATCGATTATCCTCTGGGAGAAGAGCACTGTACTGAGCGCTTGGGAGAGTACAATAGCGTTAGTCCGTCGTATTTATCGAGCAGAGCGCTGTCATAAGCGCTTGGGAGAGCACACTATGACATGATCCCTTCACTCAGGAAGCTGACGGTCTACCGCTTGCAGAGCACTGTACTGAGGGCTTGGGAGAGTCGAATAGAGACAGCAGACCCAATTCCTGCTCTCGAAAAGCTTGCAAGTCTACTGTGTGCAGAGCACTGGACCGAACAACCACTGTCCTGAGCTCTTGGGAGAGTCCAACAGAGATAACAGACACACAAAGCACTCACAGAAGGCCCCCGATGGTGCCAAGCTCTTGGGAGAATCCAAAGAAGTAGAAGACTCATGGATGATAATAATAATGGTCATGGCATTTGTTAAGCGCTTACTATGTGCCAGGCACTGTACTAAACGCTGGGTGGACACAATGTTGGACACAGTCCCTGTCCCTCTTAGGGCTCACGGTCTTACTCTCCATTTTTCAGACGAGGTAATTGAGGCCTAGAGAAGTAAAGCGACTTTCCCGTGGCCACACAGCAAACAAGTGGCAGATCCAGGATTAGAACCCATGACTCCCAGGCCTGGGCTCTAGCCACTACGCTATGCTTCTTCTCAGGGTGGGCAGAGAGACGGCAGAGGGTGGCACAGAGGCAGAGCGGTGGCGTGGACCCTCGAGGAATCACTGAACCAGCCAAGAACCTGTTCCTCACTGAGGGGAGAGAGTTGGCGAGGGGACAGTGTTGGGCTGCAGGGAGCATCACCAGAAACAATGCCGGCCTACTATTTCTTCCCTGATTCTTTCCTTCCTTCCTCCCTTCCTTCCTCTCCTTCCTCCCTCCCTCTTCTCCTTCTTTTCTCCCTCCTCTCCTTTCCTCCCTCTCGCCTTGCTTTTATTCCTCCCTCTCTCCCTTCTTTACTTCCTCCCTCTCTCCCTCTCTCTGTCCTTTCTTTCCTCCCTCTCTTCCTCCCTCTCTCCCTTCTTTTCTTCCTCCCTCTCTTCTTCCATCCCTCCTTATATTCCTCCCTCTGGTTCTCCTTTCTTTCCTCCCTCTCTCTCCTCCCTCTTTCTCCCTCTCTCCATTCTTTTCTTCCTCCCTCCCACTCTCCCTTCTTTCCTTCCTCTTTCTCTTCCTCCTTTTCTTCCTCACTCTCTCCCTCCCTCTTTTCCTCCTTTCCTTCCACCCTCTCTTCCTCCCTTCTCCCTCCTTTTCTTCCTCCCTCTCTTCCTCCTTCCCTCCCTGCTTTCCTCCCTCCCTCCCTCCTTTCCTTTCTCCCTCTCTCTATCCTTCAAAACTCTAGACTGTAAACTCATCTCTAGTCTGTAAACTCATTATGGGCAAGGAATATGTCCATTGACTCTTTTGTATTGGACTCTCCCAAGCTCTCAGTATAGTGCTCTGCACACCTTAAGCGCCCAATAAATAACACTGATGGATGGATTGATTCAATACATTACAATCTAATACAGTACAGTACATGCAGTCCAATCAATGTTATTGAGTGACACAATCCCTGCCCTCTGGGATCTTACTGGATACAACACAGGCCTGGGCATCAGAAGGATCTGGGTTCTAATCCTCATCCTGCCACTTTTCTGCTGAGTGACCTTGGGCAAGTCACTTCACTTCTCTAGGCCTGTTACCTCAGCTGTAAAATGGGGATTAAAATTGTGAGCCTCATGTGGGACAGGGACTGCGTCCAACTTAAATATCTCATTTCCAATCCAGCACTTAGAACAGTGCCTGGCGCACAGTAAGCACTTAACAAATTCCATTAAAAAAAGGAGGAAGAAAGGGAGATGAAGAGATGAGAGACAAAGAGAGAGAAAATGGAAGAGGAAAAACGGAGAAACGGGGAAGAGCAGGGAGTAGGAGAGAGGGTGAGAGAGATAGAACCGGAAAAAAATAATGGGAGATTGTGGCTGACTTTGCAACTGATATAAAGTTTCGCCCCTGCAAGAAATCACCACTGGAATTAGAAAAAAAATATTGCCTTTTTTTAATGGGAGTTTCTGAGCCAGATTATCAGTGGGGTTGCCTAAGAGGAGAGTTTGCATGTTTGGAGACTGTGAAAAAGAGAGAAATTGCTTTATTCAAGCCATTAATGAAATGTCACTGTCAATCCCCTCCGAACTGCATCATGACTTTTTTATTCATTGTGCGGAGAGGAAAAAAAAATCCCCACAACAAGACAATATTTCGAGCTGCTATCTCGTTCCCTCAGAGGCACGTGGTGGGCCAGGGAAGAGGGATCGGAGCTGTTATTTCTATTTATAAACGATCACGTGACGACACCCGGCACCAAACGTAAATCGCACCCCAAACCCCAAACCAGGGTCCAATGTCCGCGCCCTCCGGTTTGTCGGATGATTTAGTCCGTCAATCAATCGATCGTAAGCTCATCCTCCAGACTGTAAACTCGTTGCGGACAGGGAATGTTGGTATATTGGAATCTTCCAAGCGCTTACTACAGTGCCTGTCGTGTAGTAAGCGCTCAATAAATAGGATTGATTGATTGAGCACTTATATAGTGTGTAGAGGACTGCACCGAGCGCTTGGGAGAGTACGATACAACGTCGTCCAAACAAGTGCCCTGCCCACAACGAACTTAGAGTCTAGAGGGAATAATCGTGGTATATGTTAAGCTCTTAATATGTGTCAAGCACTGAACTAAGCGCTGGGGTAGACACAAGCTGATTAGAGTCCACAGGGGGCTCACACTCTCAGTGGGAGGGAGACTCCCCATTGTGCAGATGAACCGAGGTCAGAAGTAAAGTGACTTGTCCAAGGCCACACAGCAGACAGTTGGTACAGCTGGTAGAACTCATGTCCTCTGACTCTCAGGCCAAGTGGCAGCCAAGGTGCTCGTTTTCTGAAGGGGCGAAGAAGCAGGGTGGCCTAGTGGGGAGAGCCCGGGCATGGGAGCCAGAAGGACCTGGGTTCTAATCCCGGCTCAGCCCCTTGTCTCCTGCGTGACCCGGAGGCAAGTCACTTCACTTCTCTGGGCCTCAGCTCCCTCATCTGTAAAATGGAGATTAAGATTGTGAGCCCCATGTGGGATGGGGATTGTGTCCAACCTTGTATCTACACCAGCTCTTAGTCCGGTGCCTGGCACAGAATAGGTGCTTAACAAATACCATAAAACTTTTTTTAAAATGGGTTAGCAGCTTTCTGTGTTTCCAAGTGTCCCTGGCTCCATTCCTCCTCTATGGCGTAGCATTGACTAGGGTGACTGACCATCCAGTTTCAATCTGGACGGTCCCGTGTCCGGCCCCTGTCCTGCCCGGATCAGTTCCTTTCTCCCCGCCGGTTGTGCGATCAGAGTCCGGTCTCCATCCGCGGCCGAGTGCCGTGGCTCGGACGTGGTGCCCATGTTTTGGGGGGACTCCACAAACATCTCAGGACATCATCACAGGACTTCGTTTTTGCCCTCGGGCACTTGACCTCCCGCCCTCCCCCATGTCCAGTGCATTTGAGTACCGTCTGTGGCCCCCTAACTGCCGCTGACTTCGCCCCCAAAGTCACTCCCTAATATCTCTATTTGTGCCCGCCTCGCCCTTCGATGCCAAAAAGGGAGGAAACGATTTCTCCAGAAAGCAGAGTCTGAGAGAAAGCCCGGAGGCGGCTGGGGGGAGGCTGGGAGGGCCGGCTTGGCTCCTGCTCGTTTGGAGAAGGCGTGAAAATGTTCCATGTCTCTTGCCCGTTCTTTCCTGCCCCTCACCCCCACGCCCTGCAACTTCCCCGCCTTCTCCTCCTTTCCCTCTTCGGCCTTCCTCTTCCGCCTCAGTCTTCCTCCTCCTCCTCTCCCTTAACCTCCCCTTCCTCCTCCTTCCCCTTCTTCTTTCCCCCGACCTTGACCTCCCCCTCCTCTTACCACCACCAACAGGCTCTCCCTCCCCTCTTCCTCAACATCCCCTCCTCTTCCCCCCAGCCTCTTCAGCCCCCCTCCCTCGGCCCTATCTCCCCTCCCTCCTATCTCTCCCTTAATCTCCCCCTCCTCTTCCTCCTTCCCTCGGTCTCCCCTTCCCTCTCTCAGTCTCTCCCTTCCCAGTCTTTCTCAACTTCCCCACCTCAGCCTCCCCACCCCAGCCTTCCTCCCCCTCTTCCCCACCCTCCTCCCCCTCTCTCAGCCTCCCCCGGCCCCCCTCAACCCATCCCTCCTCCCTCCCTGGCTTCTCATCCTCCCCCCCTCCGCCCCTTCCCAAATTTTGGAAGGGTCTCCTCCACAGCCATTAACTGACTTAACAAATCTTTCTGTCAGTGGGGCACTTTATGGAAATTGAAAACTAATTAACGTTTATCCCGGCAGCTAATCACAAGAAATCCACTGCGCCCGCACCCTGGGTTCTGAAATAATGACTGCCCGTGAAGTTGAGCCGGAAAGAATCTGATCAGCCCTGACAGAGCACAAGCTGTGGAGAGCCGGAAGAGAGAGCGAGCAAGCCTTGGCCTCCGCTGCTAATGAGAAGGGCCCGAGCCACCGCAACTGGGGGATAACCACGCCTGCCCCCCTCGGCCACCAGCCCCTCTCTGCCAGGCCGTCTCCCCGCCCCGCTCCTCGGTGGCCGGCAGACCTGGAAGTCGATTTATTGAGCGCTCTCTGCGTGCACAGCCCTGTACTGAGCGCTTGGGAGAGGACGATGAAACAGAATTGGTAGACGCGTTCCCTTCCCTCGAGGAGTTGCGTCCGGCTGTTTATGCAGCACCATAATCACGATGGTATGAAGTTCCCGGCCGTATTGAGCGCTTACTCTGTGCCAAGCACTGTGCTAAGTACTGGGGTCTGTCCGGGAAAATCTTATTGGATGCAGTCCTTGTCCCACACGGGGCTCTGGGTCTTGGGGAAGGGAGGAGAAGGATCACTGTTTCTTAGAGGAGGAAACTGAGGCCTGAAGAGGTGAAGTGACATACCCAAGGTCATACGGCAGGTTAGTGGCTGAGCTGAGACCAGAAATGAAGACCGCCCTTCCCCGCCCCCTCTTTCACCTAGATTTTGGACTCTGCATTTGTAGGTCAACTATTATTTCCCCTATCAGTTATTTATTTTAATGTCTGTCTTCCCATGTAGACCATAAGCTCCTTGTGGGCACCAAATTTAATTGTATTTTACTCTCCCAAACACTTAGCACAGCGCTCTAATAATAATGATAATTGTGGTATTTATTAAGGGCTTACTTTGTGCCAAACACCGTTTTAAGCACTGGGGTAGATACAAGATAATCAGCTCCCACATAGGGCTCACAGTGTAAGGAGGAGAGAGCACAGCCATTGAATCCCCATTGTGCGCACGAGGGAACTGAGGCCCAGAGTAGTGAAATGACTTGTCCAAGGTCACACAGTATTCAAGTGGCGGAGCTGGGAACAGAACTCAGATCTTCTGACTCCCGAGCCCGGGCTCTTTTCGCTAGGCCACCCTGCTTCTCTCAGGTGCCCTGCACATAGTAAGCGCTCAATAAATACCATCGATTGATTAGGGCATGCTGGCTTCTTCCCTGATGGGCCCGGGTCCAGAGCCGGAAGAACACCAAGCGAACCCCAGCCCCACCTTAGAAGCCCTCCCTCCGAGAAACGTCCGGGACTGAATCCCGACTCCCCGGCTAGATCGACTCTAACGTCGCCTCTCGTAGTTTCTCTTCCATTTCTTCCCATCCTCCGGGGTCCGGGGATCCGGTGGTTGGGGGGCTGGAGGTCTGGGAGTCCAGCGAGCAGGAGACACCAGGGACTCCGACTGTCTCTAGACTGTAAGCCTGTTTTGGGCAGGGATTGTCTCTCTTTATTTCCGTATTGTACTTTCCAAGCGTGTAATACAGTGCTCTGCACACAGTAAGCACTCAATAAATACCACTGAATGAATAACAGTTTCCAGTGAACTTTTGTTTCTGATTCCACGCTGCGTAGAACTAATAATAACGATAATTGTGAAATTTTGTTAAGCGCTTACTATGTGCCAGGCACTGTACTAAGCACTGGGGTGGAGACAAGCAAATCGAGTTGGACACAGTCCCCATCCCACGTGGGGCTCACGGTCTCAATCCCCATTTTACAGATGGGGTAACTGAAGCCCAAAGAAGTGAAGTGACTTGCACAGGGCCTCACAGCAGACAAGTGGTGGAGCCAGGATTAGAACCCATGACCTTCTGACTCCCAGGCTCTTGCTCTATCCACTACTCCAGGCCGCTGGGCTCTTCCTCCTCAGAGGGGGCAGGGGCAGTCCCAGGGAGAACTGTGACAATGCTACCCCTTCCCCGGACCTCCTGGACCCCAGACTTCTGGACCACTGGACCCCTGGACTGTCGGGTCACTGAACCATCCAACCCTGATGTCCTGGACCTGTCTTCGGGCCTCCTGGCCCTCCATCCCCCTGCCCCTTGTAATAATAATAATGATGGCGCTTGTTAAGCGCTTACTATGTGCCAGGTACTGTCCTAAACACTGGGGTGGATACAAGCAAATCGGGGTGGTCACAATCCCCGCCCCACATTGGGCTGACAATCTCAATGCCCGTTTTACAGATGAAGTCACTGAGGCCCAGGGAAACGAAGTGACTTGCCCAAAGTCACCCAGCAGACAGGTGGGGAGGCCGGGATCAGAACCCACGGCCCTCTGACTCCCAGGCCCGCACCCTAGCCGCCACGCCAGGCCCCAGACCATCAAACCCCCGGCCCACCGCACCCTCAGCTCCAACATGGCGGCCGGCGGAAGCCGCCAGGGAGACAAAGGAGCCAGCCGTCAGCCCCCTCGCCGCAGAGACTCCAGCAGCTTTCCGATCCCGAAGCCAATTAAATCCTCCGAGCGCCAGGGCACACGTATTGGCCAAAGAGATGAAAACAGCTGAACTGTAAATCAGTTTATTCAAATGCATTTTTCTTTGCTAGCAGACTATACGCATATCATTAGCTTGTAAATGTGTCTAATAAGCCTGTCTTCACTAATATGCCAAAAAGAGCCTAATTAAGTTTTTTTTTTTTTTCCCTCCAGAAAGAAAGGGGTATGAGATTTCCCCCAACTGCGATTCCACACTATCTTTTTAACATCAGCAAAGCAGCCCTCAAACAGCCCCTGTGACATCTATAAAAACGCTAGTTTCTAATTAGGACTATCTTGGCTTGAACAATAATGTTGCAATTTGTAGCGATGGGTTCTATTTCTCTTTAATTCTAACGTATTAGCCGACAATCCTCTGGAGAGTCTAAGCCAGCTCTCTCCTTCTCCCTTTCAAAAATCGCTGGCAAGATTGGCTTTAAGGGGAGGGGGAAGGGAGAAGCAGGTATGAGGAGAGTTTCAGGGGAGGGTGAGTCAAGAACGGGCACAAGGAAACGCTTCTTCTCCCATTTCTGGGGGTACGTGGGTGGGATTCACGCCCACGGGCTATTTGTCGGGTCACGGGGGTCGGGGGGCTGCACCAGGAGGGGAAAGAGAGGTTTGGACAGATCCAGAGTGGGTTGGGAGCGTCAGGGATGGAGAGGGGAGAGTCGGGGTGTTGGATAGTCTGTGCTGGGTCACTGGGGGAGAGTCAGGAGAGTTGGATGATCCCAGTTAAGGCTGGATAGAGGAGGTCAGAGGAGTTAGACAGTCCATGCTGGGTCACTGGGGAAGAGTCAGGGGGATTGGATTGTCCATGCTGGGTCACTGGGGAGGTCTGGGATGGAGAGAGGAAGGCAGGGGTGTCGGATGGTCCGTGCTGGGTCACTGCGTGAGAGTCAGAGCATCCGAGGATCCCAGTCCCCTTTCAGAAAGCAGGAGCTTCTGTTTCCCGCTCACCCAGAGTTTTGCACAAAGCAGCCTTTCCTTTGAGGGGTTCAGCCCTCCCCCAACCCCCGACTGACGATCCTCCCGGCAGATGGCTTTCTAGAACGCCAAAAACACATTCTGAAGGAAGAAAACTCAAACAGTTCAGCAGGGCGCTTTCTTCCTATCAGGCGAAACGTGCCATCATAATCCCCGTTCGTTTATTATCTCAAACTTGGGTGGCATTCTTAATTTAGGAGTGGATGATTTCAGAACATTTACATTATTTGCTCTAGGTAAAAATAGATGTGGCCCGCCAGATGGACATGTATAGACACGTTACCTTCGTGGAAAAACAGCGGGGTCTAGCGGAGAGCGTCTGGGCCTGGGAGTCAGAGGACCTGGGTCCGCCACTTGTCTGCCGTGCCACTTTCAGCCAGGTCTCTGGGCCTCAGTTTCCTCAATGGGGATTCAATCTCCGTTCTCCCTCCTACTTAGACCGCGTGCCCCATGTGGGACAGGGACTGTGTTCTACCTGACGATCCTGTATCTGTCCCAGCACTCAGCACAGTGCCTACCACATAGGAAGCACGTGACAAACACCACAATGATTATTTGAGTGGACAGACATCCGGGAGCATGAACATAAGGGCTCTACCTGGGACTGAAATACCCTCCCTTTTCTCATCTGTCGCCACTGCCTATTGTCCACGTCCTGCCTCGGGCCTGGAATGTCCTCCCTCTTCCTATCCGACGGACAATTACTCCCCCCGTGCTTCAAAGCCTTGGTAAAGAAGCATCTCCTCTAAGAGGTCTTCCCTGACTAAGCCCTCTTTTCCTTTTGTTCCACTCCCTTCTGCATGGCCCTGATTCGCTCCCTTTATTCATCCCCCCTCCCAGCCCTATACCACTCATGTCCTTATCTGTCATTTGATTTATTAATGTAAATGTCTGTTTCCCTCTCTGGATTGTTATCTTGTTGTGGGCAGTGAATGTGTCTATGATATTGTACTTTCCCCAGCACTTAGTACAGTGCTGCACACAATAACAGCTCAGTAAATACAAGTGACTGACAGACTTTTCATAGCCAACAGACTGTGACTGTCCCCTTTTTCAAAGTCTAATTGAAGGCCCGCCTCCTCCAAGAGGCCTTCCCTGACTGCACCCTCCTTTCCTCTTCTCCCTCTCCCTTCTATATCGCCCTGACTCGCTCCCATTATTCACCAGTCACCCCTCAGCCCCACAGAACTTCCGTACCTACCCGATTTATTTATTTATGTCTGTCCCTCCCTCTAGACTGCAAGCTCACTGTGGGCAGGGAACGTGTCTGTTATATTGTTGGGTTTACTCTCCCAGACGCTTAGTCCAATGCCCTGCACACAGTAAATGTTCAATAAATACGAATGATTGATTGGGCAAGAAAGCCTAAATGTGTCCTTCCTCTCTCCCTCGCCACTACATCCCTCTCTCCCTCTCCCTACACCTCCTCTTTCTCTCCACATACCCCTTCTCTCTCTCCCTCCTCCAACCCCCTCTCTCTCCCTCTATACCTCTATACCCTTCTCTCCCTTCCCCAGTACCCCCCATTCCCCTCTCTCCCCCTATATCCCTCTCTCTCTCCCCCTATACCCCTTTCTCTTCCTATTTCCCTCTCTTCCCCATACCCCCATTCTCCCCCATACCCCTTTTCCTCCCCTAAACCTCTTTCCTTCCCCCATACCTTCCTTCCTACAACTCTCTCTTCTCCATACCCCTCTCTCTATCCTTAGTCCCCTCTCTTCCCCTATAGCCCTCTCTCCCCTGTGCCCCTCTCCCTCCCCATATATCCCTCTCTCTCTCCCCCATATCCCTCTCTCTCTCCCTATAACTCTCTTTTCTCCTATACCCCTCTCTCTACCTATTCCCCTCTCTTCCCCTATACCTCTCTCTCCCCTATACCCCTCTCTGTCCCCCATACCCCCTCTCTCTCTTCCCCATACCCTCCCTTTCCCTATAACTCTCTCTTCCCCATACCCCTCTCTGTCCCTATTCCCCTCTCTTCCCCTCTACCTCTCTCTCCCCATTCTCCTCTCTCTGTCCCCCTATACCCCCCTCTCTCTGTCCCCCTATACCCCCTTCTCTCTCCTTATAACTCTCTCTTCCCCTATACCCTCTCTCTCCCCCCATACCCCTTTTTCTCTCGCTCATACCCCCTCCCTTCCCCCATACCTCTCTCTCCTTCCCCCATATCCCTTTCTCTCTTCCCCCCATATCCCTCCCTCCCCCAATACCCCTCTCCCCCTTCCCCCCATACTCCCTCCGTCTCCCTCTCTACCCTCTCTCCCTCCCACTCTCTACCTCTCTCTTCCTCCCCTCCATGGCCCTTTCCCTTGCCTCGACCCTCCCTGAGGTTAGAAGCAGTGCTGACACTTACCCTAGCATCTGGGGCCTCTCCCTTCTTCTTCTTCTTTTTTAAAAAAATGGTATTTGTTAAGCGCTTACTATGTGCCAGGCCAAGCGCTGGGGTAGATACAAGGTCATCAGATCGGACACAGTTTCTGTCCCAAACGAGGTTCACGGACTTTATCACCATTTTACAGATGAGGGAACTGAGGCCCAGAGAAGAGATGCGACTTGCCCAAGGTCCCTCAGCAGATAAGTGGCGGAGCTGCCATTAGAACCCAGGTCCTTCGGCCTCCCAGGCCTGCGCTCTACCCACTAGGCCGCACCGCTTCCGGAAGTCTGACTCTAAGGCTCCGGGCCCTCAAGACACCGGTGACAGACAACCAAATCCCGTAAAGAGCTTGTCAGCCACCTCCGAGATTCTTTCCAAATCGTTTTCTCTGGCAAACGTGGCCTTCCAACACCATATGTTACCATCAGTGCTTCTGGCACCTCCTGAATTCCCATCTTGGCATCGATAACTTGCCTCTGAGGCTCGGGGCCACGGTGGAGTCTTCCAGGTAGCCAACTGGACTGTTTGGCCAGGAAGCTCCGACTCTGTCGGAGCTTCACCGTGCCTCGGTTTCCTCATCTGTAAAATGGGGATTCAGAATCTCTCCTCCAGCCCCCTTAGACTGGAGCCCCCTCTGGGACAGGGACAGTGTTTGATCCAATTATCTTCTTTCTACCCCAGTGTTTAGTATAGTGTTTGGCCCCTGGTAAGAACTTAACAAACACCTTTTTTTTAAATGGTATTTGCTTAGCGCTTACTATGTGCTAGGCACTGTCCTAAGCAGCGGGGTAGATAGAAGGTCATCAAGTTAGATTACCCTGTCCTTGTCCCAGGTGGGGCTCAAAGTCTTAATCCTCATTTTACAGATGAGGGAACTGAGGCCCAGAGGAGTGAAGTGACTTGGCCAAGGTCACACCGCAGACGAACAGTGGAGCCGGAATTAGAACCCAGGTCCTTCTGATTCCCAGGCCCATGCTCTATCTATCCACTAGGACACGGTGCTTCTCATATTATGATTAGAATATTATTATTAAGGTTCCTTACCCCACAAATAGAATATTTCATTGTTCCACACGGGTCCTGGTCACTGGTTCTGTGATCCGACATCAGGCCTTCTTTGAGGCCATCATCCTCTGCCTCTGGTCTTACGGTACATCAATCTGGAAGCGACGGGATGGGAAAGGAGAGACGAAGTCGTAGGAATTTGTTTTTTCCACGGTATTTGGGGCTCACGGTCTTAATTCCCCTTTTACAGATGAGAGCACTGAGGTCCAGAGAAGTGAAATAACTTATCCAAAATCACACAGCAGACAAGTAGCGGAGTGGGCATTGATGTCATCTTCGACAGCGTTCACTAGGCACCGACTCTGTGCGGAGCACTGTGCTGGGCCCTTGGGGAGCTGTTTCCTGCCCTCGGGGAGTGTCCGGTCTGAAAGGGGATGGATGAGGAACCATTAGAAACCTGATTATTGAGGTCAAAAATGGTCATCCCAGCCCCAAGACCTGTCTCCTACTGAGGCAGTGAAATGTTTGAAAGGAGTGCTGGTTCCCTCTCCACGCGACCTAGCGGTTAGAGCCCGGGCCTGGGAGTCAGAAGGCCAAGGGTTCTAATCCCGCCTCCACCACTCGTCTGCTGTGTGACCTTGGGTGAGTCACTTCACTCCTCTGGGCCTCGGTTCCCTCACCTGCAAAATGAGGATTAAGACTGTGAGCCCTACATGGGACAGGGACTGTGTCTGACCCGATTATGCTTAAAACAGTGAATGGGACATAATAAGCGCTTTATAAATACCATTATTATTATCATTATTATCTCCTGTCAGCTCCCCGAGGACAGGGATTAAGTCTACTACGTCCGCTGTCCTCTCCCAAGCCGTTCAATCTAGTGCCCTGCAACAGAGTGGTCTAGTAAAAGAGCCCGGGCCTGGGAGTCAGAGGGACCTGGGTTCTAATCCCGGCTCCGCACTTACCTTCTGTGTGACCATGGGTGAGCCACTTTACTTCTCTGCGCCTCCGTTCCCTCATCTGAAAAATGGGGATGAAGACTGTGAGCCCCACGTGGGATAACCCGATTACCTTGTATTCCCCCCCAGTGCTTAGAAGAGTGCTTGGCACATGGTAAGTGCTTAACAAATACCATCATCATCGTGTAGGACAGGGACTGTGTCCAATCTGATTAACTTGTCCCTACCCCAGCGCTTAGTACAGTGCCTGGCACATGGTAAGTGCTCATCAAATACCACAATTATTATTATTATTATTAAGCTGTTACCTCCATGAGGGTGGGGATCTCTTCTCCCAAGTGCTCAGACCAGTGGTCTCGGTACAGTAGACTCTAAGCTCTTTGGGGACAGGGATCATGTCTAATGCAGTGCCTGGCACATAGTAAGTGCTTAACAAATACCATTATTATGACTATGATTATATCTATGTACATATTTATAATTATAATTCTATTTTTATTAACGATGTGTATCTATCTATAATTCTGTTTCTAATGATGCTACTGATGCCTGTTTACTAGTTTTGATGTCTGTCTACCCTGATTCTAGACCGTGAGCCCGGTGTGGGCAGGGATTGTCTCTCTTTGTTGCTGAATTGTACTTCCCAAGCGCTTAGTACAGTGCTCTGCACACAGTAAGTGCTCAATAAATACGGCCGAATGAACTGAACTCTCCCAAGGACTCAATCCAGTGCTCCGCACCCAGGAGACTGTGAGATCCTCGAGGGGAGGGATCGTGGCTACTCATTTATTGGACTCTCCCAAGCTTAGAGTAGAGGCCCTCCCCAGAGAAGGTGTTCAATACAGTTGATGGCTTGACTGTTTGACTGACTGTAGAATTCCTGGGAGGCCGTGAGGTGAATCCAGGGCTCCTGGTGTTCCAGGGAAGGGAATTACAATGCAAGCGATCGAAAGCAGGGACGGGATTTTTTCCAAACAGGACATTTTCCAGCGTCTCACTAACAAATGGTGTCATCTGGATAAGCAAATAGCAGCCATAAATGCCATTCGGTTTTAATTACATTAAAATGTAAATTTAAAGGCATTATGTTCAGCTAAGTCATCTCTCATAACGCTGTGAATTATTAGAATGGATTGGCTGTGACCATCTAATTGATTTGTGATTGCTGGGATGCTTTGCTTTTTGTTGTTTTTTCAAGTGGGACGTCCTTAGCCCACTTTGGCCCCTTTTCTTGCTTCCCTCTGCTCGGTTTCTCCATCTTCTCTTCTTACTTCATAACCCCGGTCTGAATCCGAGTCCTCTGACTCTGCTTGGGCCAGATCTGATCACGTGCGTAATCAATAAATCAATAAATCAATCAATGGTAAGCGCTCCTTAGTGGAAAGACCACAGGTCCGGGAGTCAGAAGGACTCTTAACTCTAAGCTTGCTGTGGGAGGGGAACGTTTCTATTGGTCGTTATTTTGTACTCTCCCAAGCGCTCAGTACAGTGCTTTGAACAAAGTAAGCGCTCAATGAATAGGTCTGAATGAATGAAAGGAACTGGGCTCTAATCCCGGCTCCGCCACTTGTCCGCTGAGTGACCTCGGGCAAGCCGCTTCACTTCTCTGGGCCTCAGTTCTCTCATCTGTAAAATGGTATTTGAGACTGCGAGCCCCAGGTGGGACAGGGACTGTGTTCAACCTCATTTGCTGGGATCCACCCCAGCGCTTAGTGAAGGACCTGGCACGTAGTAAGCGCTTAACAAATACCACAATTATTATTATTATTGATTGATTCTGTTGCGCCCAAGCATAACCCATTCCGATGTCCGTCTGTCCGTCTGGTGGTTCTTATATGGACCACCTGGCCACAAGCCACACGTTAGCCCGGGGCCAAGGCCTACTGCCCGGTTGGGTCAATTAGCAAGTCTTCGAGCCCCGGGTTAATTAATCGGAACCAACCATGGCACCCATTGACTGTGCTCTGAGGAAGGTGGCCTGCGTGAGGACTGAACTGTTCTCCCGCCTGATTTTTCACACGGCGGTTCCCGGCGTCTAGGACCGGCCCCTCCTCAGGTGTCCCCCAACGTCCTCCCACCCCCGGCTCCGGTCCCGCTGCCTTCTGGAAGCAAAGAAAGTTTGTCTGTGGGAGAAGGTCAAGCCGTTCCCTGAGCAACCGCCGGGTAGCCCGGCAAGAAGGCTCCCCCACTGTCCGGGCGGCTTCCCCTCCGGCCGGGCCCAGACCCTTGGACGGAGTCTCGGTCACCTGACCTGGGTCCCCTCACCCGGGCCCCAAGCAGAGCCAACGGGACTTTATTTCCCAAAAAGAAAGGAGCCGAGCCTCAGCAAATTCATCCTCTCTCTATTGAACGCTGCCCTTGGAAGCAGCATGACGCAGTGGATTGAGCCTGGGCCCGGGAGTCCGAAGGAACTGGGTTCTAATCCTGACTCCGCCACTTGCCCGCTGGGTGGACCTTGGAAAAGTCACTTCACTTCTCTGTGCCTCATTTCCTTCATCTGTAAAATGGGGATTAAGACTGAGCCCCATGGGGGACAGGGACTGTGTCTGACCTGATTAGCTTGTCTGTACCCCGGCGCTTAGTACAGTGCCAGGCACGTAGTAAGCCCTTAACAAATTCCATCATTACCATCATCCCCCACAGGCCCCCTGCAGCCTTGTTTTTCCACCTAGCTTCCTGTCGCTCCTCCTTCCCTGACCGTGGTCAGCCGCAAGGACCATCTACCTCGGGACTCGGTCTCTGACGGGGTCACCGGACACACAGAAGAGCTATGAGGTAGACGTCCTTCTGGATACCCAACCCCGTGGCAAGAAGCCCGTCTCTGCCCTATCCCTCCATCGCTGACTTATTCTGGGTCTCCGTCTCTATCTAGCTCTCCGTTAGAAATCCATCCATCGATCAATCGACTGTATTTACTGAGCGCTTACTGTGTGCAGAGCACTGTACTGAGCGCTTGGGAGAGGACAATACAAGGCCGGCTTCCTCCTGTACTTTTTCCTAGGCTAACGGAGGCTTCTGAGCCGTAATCAAAGGTTAAATATTTTAATGAGAAAGCCACAGGTTGAAAGTAATTCTCTCCTTCTGTCCCCACCCCCCGCCCCACCCTACTTTTCTGCATGCAAATGGACTCGAAGCTTATTAATAAGATGAGAGGCTGGAGTCTAATTAGCAGCAGGACCCGGGGAAACTTGAACCAGCTGAATCGACAATCTAACTGGATAATTACTGGTCTGGATTCTGACAGCCCATTGGAAACCTTATTAATTGAACGTTCAGATCTAAACCGGGGGGCAAGTTTCTGAGTTTCCGGGCCAGAGAAACCTGCCTCACGTAGAACGATGAACCTCCTTTGCCTAAGGGGTAGAGGCCGGGCCTGGGAGTCAGAGGACCTGGGTTTTAATACCGGCTCCTCCCCTTGTCGGCTGCGTGACCGTGGAAAAGTCGCTTCACTTCTCTGGGCCTCCGTTACCGCCTCTGTGAAATGGGGATTAAGGCTGTGAGCAAATCGGGATGGACGCAGTCCCCCATCCCCATTTTCCAGATGAGGTCACTGAGGCCCAGAGGAGTGAAGTGATTTACGCAATGTCACACACAGCAGACAAGCGTCGGAGCCGGGATCAGAACCCACGACCCTCTGACTCCCAGGCCCGTGTCCTCTCCACTACTCCATGGCACAGAGGAGAGGAACTGTCTAGCCGGGGTCCGGGGACACAGGTGCACAAACACGCTCCAGCTTCCCAGAGGTTCCAGGGGCCATTTTGGTTTCTAATCTTCATTTTTCAGCCCAATTTATCTGTCTGTCTCCCGCTGGGTCCGCCCTCTCTTTGGCAGCTTTTAAAAAGCAAATTGGAAACAGCTGCCAATTGGCGGGGCCAGAAATCTCTGAAATTGTTCAGACTGGGTCGGCCGGGGGCCTGGGAGGTGGGAAAGGCTCAAAGCCCTGATGGGAGTTGAGATGGGGGGGGGGGTCACACCCATCTCATGCTCCCCTCAAAACTCCCAGTGCTCCTTCCCCTGAAAAGAGGAAGACGGACACACTGTCAGCCATTACGGGCCGGGACCCCGTCTGCTCATTCTGTTGTCCTGGACTCTCCCCCGCGCTCAGTACAGTGCTCTGCAGTGTGGCCCGGGCCTGGGAATACAGAAGGACCCGGGTTCTAGTCTCAGCTCCACCATTTGTCGGCCGTGTGACCCTGGGCAAGTCACTAAACTCCACTGGGCCTCAGTTCCCTCCTCTGTAAAATGGGGATGAAGGCTGTGAGCCATACGGGGCTGTTGCCGAATTGTACATTTTAAGCACTTAGTACAGTGCTCTGCACATAGTAAGCGCTCAATAAATACGTTTGAATGAATGAATGAATATGGGGGACAGGGACCGTATCCAATCTGATTGCTTTGTATCTATCCCAGCGCTTAGTACAGTGCCTGGCACACAGTAAGCGTTTAACAAATACCATTAAAAAAAGTTCTCTAGTCCCAAGACATCCATCCCCCAAGTCACCACGAATACGGGCACCGCTTCCGAGCCGTGGCGGAGAGAGGATGGGCCCTGGCGATCCCGACTCCAAGCAGACGGGCGTCCGGTGCCGGATCCGAAGGGGCCAGGGGGCTGACCAGACGGACACCGGACCTTCCCCGTCCCATCCGCCCACGTTCCGGTGGGCAGGTCGGAGCCGGATTTTTCGAGTTTCCCTTATCACCGTTTTTCTGGGGGAGGCCTGGTGGTTTGGAGGTTTGGCTGGGCCCGGTGGCCTTTTCTCTTCTCCTTATCAGTGCTGGAACAACAGCTAGCTTAATTAGCCAGCCCCAGTAGCAGACATTTGCAGTTCATTTGACTCCTCCGCCTGCCGTTTTCCAGCTCCCACCGAACTGGTCTCCCCAATTCCTCAACCTGTGGTGCTTATCGAGCCATTACTACGTGCAGAGCACTGTACTGAACGTTTGGGAGTGTCGAAGCGGCACGGCCTAGTGGATCGAGCACAGGCCTGGGAGTCAGAAGGACCTGGGTTCTAGACCTGGCTCCACCACTTATCTGCCGGGTGACCTCGGGCAAGTCACTTCACTTCTCTGTGCCTCGGTTCCCTCATCTGTAGAACGGGGATGAAATCGGTTAGGCCCATGTGGGACAGGGACTGTGTCCATCCTGACTAGTTTGCATCTATGCCAGCGCTAGTAAGCGCTTAACGAATACCATAAAATAAAAAAGGCCCGAGGCTGGCCTGCTCAGGGAAGGTGTGGGGGGGAGGTATCATCATCATCATCGTTAACAATGGCATTTACTAAACGCCTACTATGTGCAGGGCACTGCGTCCCGGCTCCGCCTCTTGCCTGCTGCGTGACCTTCGGCCAGCCTCTTAACTTCTCCATGCCTCAGTTACCTCCTCTGTAAAATGGGGATTAAGACTACGAGCCCCTCATGGGACAACCCGATTACCTTGTATCTTCCCCAGCACTTAGAACAGATAGTAAGCGCTTAACAAGTCCCAGAATTATTATTATTATCACTCAGCATTAGGGAGAGTAGAATACAACACATTCCCTGCCTATAACGAGCTTACAGTCAAGAGGGGGAGACAAGTATTGATGAAAATAAAAAGATTTTTAACATATAATTGAAAGATGAGGACGTAAGTGCTGCGGGGTTACTGAAATGTGGTTTAGGGGAATACTGTCTTAGCCCCACCTTGGCTCTAAAATGGGGAGGGAGGAGCCGGCGGAAGATGTTTCGTGCTTACAAAAGTCAGGCTCCGAGTTAGCCCTCTCTCTCCCCCCGCCAGGTCCGATTTCCCTCCTGCTCCTCGAGCCCGTCCAGAGAGGAGCTTTCCGGGAACTTGGAGAGAAGCCAAGTGGCAGGAATGATACTACTGATGGTATTTCTTCATTCAATCGTATTTATTGAGCGCTTACTTTGGGCAGAGGGCTGTACTACTATTACTACTACTAATTATGGCATTTGTTAAGCGCTCACTACGTGCCGGGCACTGTACTAAGCACTGGGGTAGATACAAGCAAATCGGGTTGGACGCAGTCCCTGTCCCCCGTGGGGCTCACAGTCTCAAAGCCCATTTCACAGATGAGGGTACTGAGGCCCAGAGAAGTAAAGCGACTTGCCCACGGTCACACAGCAGACGTGTGGCGGAGCAGGGATTAGAACCCATAACCTCCTGACTCCCAGGCCTGTGGTCTGGCCACTACGCCATGCTGCTTCTCCTACTAAGCGCTTGGAAAGTACAATTCGGCAACAGAGAGACGATCCCTGCCCACAGCGGGCTCACCGTCTAGAAGGGGGGAGACAGGCATCAAAACAATATAAATAAATAGAATTATGGATCTACACACATCAAAACAAGTAAACAGGCATTAATATAAATAAATACAATTCTAGATATATACATATATATAGGTAGTTGCAAGGTAATCAGGTTGCCCCACTATCTTTGGACCCGCCAAAGATTTCTACATGGCTACCCCTCTTGCAAGGTTTGGATCAATCAGCCAATGGTACTTAATGAGCGCCTACAGTGTGCAGAGCACTGTACTAAGCGTTTGGGGGAGTAAAGTACACCGGAAGGAACAGGCACGTCCCCTGCCCGTAACGAGCTCGGAGTCTAGAGGGAGAGACAGGCATTAATAAAATGAAATAAATGACGATTGTGGATATACGTGTTGTGGGGCTGAGGGAGGGGGGAATAAAGGGTACAAATCCAAGGGCGAGGGAGAGGCGGAAGAGGAAATAGGGGAAATAAGAGCTGAGTCGGGGAAGGCCTCTTAGAGGAGGTGTGATTTTAATCAATTAATCGTATTTATCGAGCGCTTACTATATGCAGAGCACTAAGTGCTTGGGAGAGTCCAACGCCACAGAATTAGCAGATAGGCCCGGCCCATAACGAGCTTCCAGTCTAGAGGATGCCAAAGGCCCCATTCCTCTGGACTGGCGTTGGGTAGGCGACCCAGGCCCGGGAATTCTGGGAAGTCCCAGAAGGCCCTGGGGCCTGGTCCAGAGAGCGAAGGTCCTCGATGTCGGCCAGTGCTGGGGTCACCCCGGACCCCGTAGACGACCCGTCCACCACCAACGGAGAGGGGAGAGGGAAACAGGGGTCACCGTAGCGATGGCTTCCTCGCAAAGAACGCCCCGATTCCATCCCCCTCTGCTGAGGGGGAACAGTTGATCTCCGTTGGCCCACCTGGAGGGTCGGGGTGGCGACGGGGGGAGGATGGCGATCTTCCTTCTCCCTCCCCTCCCTTCCCCTCCTCCTCACGCGGAAGGCCCGGGCCTCTCTCCAGAGACCTAACATTTGTCTGTTTGGAGAATAGATGAGTATTTATTAGAATTAAGCAGCTGGGAGCTCCGTGATATTTAGACTGGTATTAGGCAGAGGGGTAGGAGGGGAAGGCAATCCCGGGCTCCGGGCTCACGGCAGGCCGGGCTCCGCTACTGGAGGAATTCCTCGGGTCTCCTGTGAGCTCCAGATACAGTTAATTTCCTGCAGGATCCGTAGCCGGGAGCCCGCTGATATCGCGGTGTTATTTAGAATAGAAAGGTCAAGGCTGAGATTGAATAACCATTGACAAGAAATCCATAGGGGAGCCGGCACGGTCGGTGAGCAGAGAGCGGAACGGATCTTCTCTTTGCCTTCGTCTGCTTCTGTTCCTGGGTGCTGGTCTCTCCCCCTCCTCCTTTCCCACCACCGCCTCCTCCGAAGCCTCTAACGATGCTTCTGAGCTAATAACGGGGGCGGAGGATGCTTGGGGAGGGGGGCTGCAGGTCGGCTGTTCGGCCCCGGCCCCGCAGACCACCGGAACCCGGGCCCAGGGCTGGGGATAAATAATAATAATGGTATTTATTAAGCGTTTACTGCATGCCAGGCACTGTACTAAAAGCTGGGGTGGATACGAGCTAATTGGGTTGGTCGCAGTCCCTGCTACATCTGGGGCTCGCCGCCTTAATCTCCGTTTTGGAGATGAGGGAACTGAAGCCCAGGGAAGTGAAGTGACTTGCCCACGGTCACACGGCAGATGAGCGGCGGAGCCAGGATTAGAACCCAGGTCCTTCTGAATCCCAGGCCTGGGTTCTGGCCACTAGGCCACACTGCTTCTTATGAGAAGCCCTTCGGATGGGGGCGCGGCGGGAAGAGACGCGGAGAAGAAGCGCTGATGTGAAATGGGGTAACTGGAGACGGAGTGTGTCTTCCCCTCTAGACTGTAACCCCATTGTGGGCAGGGAATGTATATTGTTCTATTGTCCCCTCCCAAGCGCTTAGTACAGTGCTCTGCACACAGTAAGCGCTTAATAAATACCCTTTGTTAGAGCTGGCCTCCCCGCCCAACCCCAAACGCTCTAGACATCCCCCTCCTTCTTAGAAACTGTCTTTTTTTTTTTTAATGGCATCTGCTAAGAGCTTAATGACGATATTTGTTAAGCGTTTACAATGGGCCAGGCCCGGTACTAAGCACTGCTGTGGATGCAACTTGGGTTGGACACGGTCCCTGTCGCACGTGGGGCTCACAGTCTTCATCCCCATTTTACAGATGAGGTAACTGAGGCATGGAGAAGTGAAGTGACTTACCTAAGGTCACACAGCAGAAAAACGATGGAGCCGGGATTAGTACCCAGGTCCCCTGGCTCCCAGGCCCGGGTTCTTTCCACTGGGCCACGCTGCCTCACGTTCGTCATTCATCCGTTCAATCACATTTATTGAGCGCTCACCGTGTGTACTAAGCGCTTGGGAGAGTCCAATACAACAAAATTGTATTATGTGAGTGACCCAGAATCACTATGCCCCGGACCTCAGTTTACCCCTCCGTAAAGGGTGGATGACGCCATCGTGGATCTAGGCACCACCCCCCACCAACATCCTATAAGGATGCAGTAAAGAGCCAAGCTCACAGTTCGGAAGCGGATGCTAAATCACCGTGGCGTGTGATCGATCGGAACGAAGCCCTGGTGGAAAGCGCGGCGTTTGGCCACGGCGGGTTGTACACGGCTCAGGGCTTCAAGGGGAGGGGGAAGGGACGTGGCCCCCGTCCCCACCCCCACCCCACCGGGCCGGGGAGAGGAAAGGTTAATTCCCTAGCAGGCTCGGCTCGGGCAAATGTCAAAGGCGCCGAGGCGATGGCTTTTCCCCACGGACCGGTAGTCGGGAATTCGTATCCGACTGCCAGGTAAATCTGGGACCCGCAGGGAGAGGATCCCTTTTAGTGAAGGGAAAAGAGAGTTTCCGACTCCACGTGCCCAACCTCTCCATCTTCAAAGCCTCTCTGAATGCCCACTTCCTCCTGGGGGGAGGGGGTCCTCTTCTCCATCGATCCATCAGTCCAATTTATGGAGCGCTTACTGTGGGCAGAGCACTGGTCTAAGCACTTGGGAGGGGACAAAGTACCTGACACTGCCCACGACGAGCTTAGGGTCAATTGCAACATGGCCTGGTGGCTACAGCCCGGGCCTGGGAGTCAGAAGGTCATGGGTTCTAATCCCTGCTCCGCCACTTGTCTGCTTGTGACCTTGGGCACGTCACTTCAGTTCTCTAGGCCTCGATGACCTCATCTGTAACATGGGGATTAAGACCGTGAGCCCCATGTGGGACAACCTATCTTGTATCTACCCCAGCGCTTAGAACAGTGCTCGGCACCCAGTAGGTGCTTAAAAAATACCATAATAATAATGATGATTAATTATATTTATTATCAATCATTTATTGAGTGCTTACTAAGTGCTCTAGACCGTAAACTCATTGAGAGTGTATTCTACTGTACACTCCCAATTGCTTAATACAGTGCTCTGCACCCAGTAAGTGCTCAATAATTGCAATTGACTGACTGCAGAGCACTGTACTACGCACTTGGGAGAACACAGGACCACAGATAATAATAATAATGGTGGTATTTGTTAAGCACTTACTATGTGCAGAGCACCGTTCTAAGCGCTGGGGTAGATACAGGGTCATCAGGGTGTCCCACGTGAGGCTCACAGTTAATCCCCATTTTACAGATGAGGTAACTGAGGCACAGAGAAGTGAAGTGACTCGCCCGCGGTCACACAGCTGCCAAGTGGCAGAGCCGGGAGTCGAACTCATGACCTCGACTCCGAAGCCCAGGCTCTTTTCCACTGAGCCACGCTGCTTACTGTGCTCAGTACAGTGCCTGGTACATAGTAAGCGCTTTACCCATACCATTTAAAAAAAAGGAGAAGAGGAGTTTACAGTTTATCCAACCTGATTATCTTATAATAATAATGTTGGTATTTGTTAAGCGCTTACTACGTGCAGAGCACTGTTCTAAGCGCCGGGGTAGATACGGGGTAATCGGGTTGTCCCAAGTGAGGCTCACAGTTGATCCCCATTTTACAGATGAGGTAACTGAGGCACAGAGAAGTTAAGTGACTTGACCAAAGTCACACAGCTGACAAGTGGCAGAGCTGGGATTGGACCCTAGTGCTTAGAACAGAGCCCGGCACAGAGTAAGCACTTAACAAACGCCATGATTGTTATTACTAGAGTCGAGACGTCAGGAAAAACGCAGGGGTGAGGTTGGCGGCCGGCGACGCCGGTCACCTATTGTTACAAATGGCGACCGTCCCGGAGGGCTGGCGGACGGCCAACCGAACGGCCGTTTCTAAGGAACCAAGTGGCGATGAATCCGGGAATTATCACCTGGCGACTCGGCTTCCTGGCAAGCCAGTAAGAATCCAGATCAATGAATCCTTTTTCCACCTCCACATGTTGGGGGGAAGATAACGGGGCTTTGGTTCACGGGAAATGATGCGGCACTAATCTGCCGGTGGTGGAGGAATCGGTAAGCGTTGGGATAGAAGGAGACCAGAGGATGGCCAAGATTTAGATCCTCAAAAGGCCTACGTAAAAGCTCCGGACTAAAGGTTTGAAACAACAAGCTCAGTGAACGAGCGTTGTGTGCAGGAAATGTGCCTACCAACTCTGTAACCAATAATCGTCAGGATGGTATTTGTTAAGCGCTTAGTAGGTGCCAGAAACTGTACTAAGCGCTGGGGTGGATCCAGGTAAACTGAGTTGGATACAGTCCCCGTCCTATGGGGGGCTCTCAGTTTCAATCCCCCTTTGACAGGCGAGGTATCTGAGGCACAGAGAAGTGAAGTGACTTGCCCAAGGTCACACAGCAGGTAAGTGGCGGAGCGGGATTAGAACCCACGATCTTCGATCTCCCAGGCCCGGGCTCTATCCGCTTTCTGGAGGGCGGTGACGGTGTCTACTCTGTTGTATTCTTTCAAGTGCTCAGCACAGTGCTCTGCATCCAGGAGTGTAGGCTCCCTGAGGGGAGGCATCATGTCTTCTTAACTCTATTGTACTCTCCCAAGCGCTCAGCACAGCGCTCTGCACACAGTAGACCGTTTACTCCATGAGGACAGGGATCGTGTGTCCTTGCTCTACTGGACTCTCCCAAGCGCTCAGTCCAAGTGCTCTACACCCAGTAGCTTGTAAGATCCTTGAGGGCGGAGATTATGTGTACTCACTATATTGTGCTCTCCCAAGTGCTCAGCGCAGTGTTCGGCACCCGGTAGACTGTCAGCTCCTGGAGGGTAGGGATCCCGTAGTGGCTAGAGCCCGGGCCTGCGTGTCGGAAGGTCAGGGGTTCTGATCCCGGCTCTGCCCCGTGTCTGCCGTGTGACCTTGGGCGAGTCACTTCACTTCTCTGGGCCTCAGTTTCCTTATCTGTAAAATGAGGATCGAGACCGTGAGCCCCACGTGAGACAGGGACTTTCCCCATCCCGATTTGCTTGTATCCACCCCAGCACTTAGAACAGTGCCTGCACGTAGTAAGCGCTTAAATACCATAATTATTTTTATTATTACCGTGGAGGTTAGTGATGTCGGAGGGGAGGAGGACGGACAGGGACCCGAGACCGTCTTCTTTCTTCCTGTTCCTCCGGGGACACGGGGATTTCGCTCCCGGCAAATGACGGCCGTGGTCCGGTAACAAATGTCAAACGGGCTTCTGGGGCCGCGGAGAAGACGGAGTGAGCACTAGAGGAGTCGGCGCCGAGCAGAAAGGGCAGAATCTCTGTTCGAAGACGGAACAGGCGAGATACAAATGTCACCGGCGGACCCCGGGGAGACGACTCCGCATCAACAAACGTCGTCGCGGCCTAGTCGGACTCCCCGGCCCGTCGTGTTCTCTGAACCGTCAGCTCCTCGGGGGCGGGGAGGGTATCTACTCGCTATTGCGCTCTCCCGAAACGGTGCTCCCTATGGGCGATAGTTCATTCAATCCTGTTTATCGAGCGCTCACTGGGTGCGGAGCGCTGTACTAAGCGCTGGGGGTAGGACAATGCAACAATAAACAGATGCATTCCCTGCCCGCAACGAGTTCTGGTGTATCGTTCTATTGGACTGACTGTGCACGCAGCAGACTGTAAACTTCGCGTGGGCAGGACCCAGTGCTTAGAACGGTGCTTGGCACATAGTAAGCGCTTAACAAATACCATCATTATTATTAATAGTGCCTGGCACATAGTAAGCGCTTAACAAACACCATTACGATTATTATTACCAACTCTCTTGTATTGGATCCTCCCAATAATAATAATAATGATGATGATGGTATTTGTGAAGCGCTTACTATGTGCCAACCACTATTCTGAGCGCTGAGCACAGGTCTAAGCGCTGCGATACCAATGTGCATACAATAAGAGCTCCATAAATACCGCTGATCGATGTGCCAAACTCTTCCAGGCGCCCAGCACAGTGCTCTGCACACGGTAAGAGCTCAATAAGTACAACCGATTGATCGATTGATCGATCATTCTGGGGACTGGATTTACTTCAGGTGAACGGACAAGAAATCTCGGGGTAAAGCACGTGCTGATTAGCAACCCACAGAATGCGAATCCCCAGCTTCCCTCCTACCTCAAGGCAGCGGGGCCTAGTGGGTAGAGCCCGGGGCCACGAGCAGAAGGCCCCGGTTCTCATCCACTCGTCCGCTGTGTGACCTTGGGCCAAGTCGCTTCGCTTCTCTGGGCCTCGGTTCCTTCGTCTGCAAAATGGGGATTAAGACTGGGAGCCCCGTGTCGGCTGCTGTGTGACCTTAGGCAAGTCATTTCACTCAGCTCCCTCATCTGCAAAATGGGGCTTAAGACTGGGAGGCCCGTGTGGGACCAAGTCTATATCTTCCAGAGAAGCAGCGTGGCTCAGTGGAAAGAGCCCGGGCTTGGGAGTCAGACGTCATGGGTTCGAATCCCGGCTCTGCCACTTGTCAGCTATGTGACTGTGGGCAAGTCATTTCACTTCTGTGCCTCAGTTACCTCATCTGTAAAATGGGGATTAAGACTCTGAGTCTCACTTGGTACAACCTGATTATGGTACATCTCCCCCAGCGCTTAGAACAGTGCTCTGCACATAGTAAGCGTAACAAATACCAACATTACTATTATTATTCCACAGTTCCGGGAACATAGTAAGCACTTAACGAAGCTCAAAAACCAAAAACACCGCAAAAAACCAAAAGAAGGGATGAAGTGTCAGGAAAGTTCTCTACCGGCCTGAATCAATCAACTATATTTATTGAGCGTTTACTATCAATCAGTCAATCATAGAACATGGGCCTGGGAGTTAGGAGGACCTGGGTTCTAATGCCGACTCCGCCACTTGTCTGCCGTGTGAATTTGGGCAAGCCAGTTCACTTCCCAGTACCTCGATTCCCTCATCTGTAAAATGGGGATTAAGACTGTGAGCCCCATGTGGGACAGGGCTGTGTCCAACCTGATGAACCTGTATCTACCCCAGCGCTTAGTACAGTGCCTGGCACATAGAAAGCGTTCGAACAAATACCATTAAAAAAGAAAATTCATTGAGTGGTTACTGTGTGTGGAGCACTGTACTAAGCGCTTGGGGGAGTACAATACAACAATATAACAGACCCATTCCCTGCCACAATGAGCTTACAGTCTAGAGGGAGAGACAGACATCAATAGAAATAAATGATGGATATGGACATAAATTCTATGGGGTTGGAGAGGTGAATAAAAGGAGAAAATCAGAGTGACACAAGGGAGTGGGAGAAAAGGAAATGAGGCCTTAATCCCTTATTATGTGCACAGCACTACATAATAACAATAATGATAATGATGGCATTTGTTAAGTGCTTACTATGTGCCAAACACCGTTCTAAGCACTGGGGTAAAAAAATAATAATTATGGCATTTTTTAAGCGCCCTGTGCCAAGCACTGTACTAAGTGCTGGGGTGGGTACAAGTAAATCAGGTTGGACACAGTCCCTGTCCCACTGGGGCTCACAGTCCTAATCCCCATTTTCCAGAGGAGGTAATTGAGGCCCAGAGAAGTGAAGGGACATGCCCAAAATCACACAGCTGACAAGTGGCGGAGCCGGGATTACAACCCACGACCTCTGACTCCCAAGCCCAGGCTCTTTCCACTAAGGCACGCTGCTTCTGAACCAGAAAACTGGCTCCTGGTCTCTTGTTCTGACCCTCAGATCCATCACGGGCATGGCTTAGTGGCCTGGGAGTCAGAAAGACCTGGGTTCTAATCCTGACTCTGCCACTCGTCTGCTGTGTGAACTTGGTCAAGTCGCTTCACTTCTCTGGGCCTCGGTTCCCTCATCTCTAAAATGGGGATGGAGACTGTGAGTCCTAAGTGAGACAGGGACTGTGTCCAACCCAGTTGGCTCGTATCTACCTCAACGCTTTGAACGGTGCCTGGCACATAGTAAGCGCTTAACAAATACCACGATTATTATTATTCGGTTGCCATGGAATTAAGTGGCCCTCACACACCCAAATGCTGGACTGTAAAGTCCCTAGACTGTAAGTTCTTTGAGAGCAGGGAATATGTCTTTTTATTGGTGTACTGTACTCTCCCAAGCGCTTAACACAGTGCACTGCACACAGTAAGCACTCAATAAATAGGACTGAACGGATGGATGAATGGTGGAATCACCAGTGTCCTTAACTCCTGTTCTAGGAGTACGGCGAGAAGTCTGGGAGGATCGAATCAGGAAACACGGAGGAGGGAAGCGGCAAGGCCTAGTGGGAAGAGCCCGGGCCTGGGAGTCGGAGGACCTGGATTCTAATCCCGGCTCTGCAGCTTGTCCTCTGTGACAGCTGACGGCCGCGTGTCCTCTAGACCGTAAGTTCGTCTCGGGCAGGGGAACGTGTGTTTATTGTTGTCCTCTCCCACGTGCGTAGTCCAGTGCTCTGTTCACAGTAAGCGCTCAATAAATACGACTGACCGAGACTGGGGGGCAAATCACTTGGACCTCAGTTGGAAAATGGGGATTAAAGCTGGGAGCCCCTTGTGGGACCCGGACTGAGGCCAATCTTGTATTTACGCCGGCACCTGGTACGGCGTCTGACCCCTAGGAAGCGCTTAACCAATGCCCAAAAGATCAGCTGGCAAAGCAGCCCGAAGTGTCATTGCCCAGAGATGGAGTAAAAACACCCCTAGCGCAAACCTCTCGGCATCCTCCACTTCCCGGGCTTCGTAACGGCGTCCCCTCTGAACGACGGACGGTAACAAACAGGGTCATTTTGGGGCTAGGAAGGAAGGGGGCAGGGCCGGGTCAGCGTGCAAGAAAAACGCCCATGCTTTGCAACAAAAGAAACTATTTATTTGGAATATGCATTACCAGTACAAATTAGGAGACTGTAAAACCTACACCTTGTTAGTATCATTAGAGAACACAAAACTTTCAGTTGGAATCGAAAGGACTGAAGCCAGCGTTCTCACAGAACCACAGAGAAGCTTAAACTTTTCCAAACCAAAACAGCAGAGTTCTGCGGGTTTCATATTCTGAATCGTAAGAATCGGAGCAGGGTGGGGTGGGGTTGGGGGGGGGGGAGACGGGAGGGGGATGGGACCGACAACCGAGAGAAAACATTTCAAAACAACGGGAAAAATTTCACAAGAGAACGGAAAAAGAAGGAGCATCAAGGAGTAGGGTTGACGGGGGGGTGGGGGATGGGGAGGAGGGGAGAAAAAAACCCGACAACATTTAATGATTCATTTGTTTTAATAATAATAATAATAAAAAAAAGGCTTTTCAAAAAATCAAAGAGATTCCGGAGAGCTTGGAGCTAGAGAAGGGAAGGAAGAGGCTGATGTGAAAAGCTCATTTTTCTACGGCTTAAAGGCAAGGCGACACCGTGGGGCCGAGAGGCCTCATCTCTGGGTCTCTGGTTTTCCGACCTCCCCCCTTCCCTCTGCGTAGCTTCCCTGTGGATTTTGGAGCCCGGGGCCTTTCTCCCTCTCGGTGAATGAATCAAACCAGCGGTTCGGACTAAGCTCCACTCTGGCTTAGTGGCGCTTCCACATTGGCAGGCTTTGCCACGCTGGCCGGGCGCTTCCCACAGGTGACTTAACGCCCCCTCCTCGTCTCCTGTCCGTCCTCGTTCCTTTCTTTTCCGTTTGCTCGTCCGGGCCGGGGAAAACCTTGTCGGGGCTGAAGACGGCTCCCGAGCGGCGGCCATCTTCTGTGGGGAGAGCAGTCGGTCCGGAGAGCGGGGAGGCTCCCGGGTCCACGCGGAGTCAACGTCTTCGGTGACATTCTCATCCCGTCCCCCGAGCTCATATTTCGGCCAGATTTCAAGCGGGTCCGTCCCAGGGGAAGGCCGGAGGAAGGACGACCGTGGGCGTTTTCACGATTTCGGACAGTCACGGCATCCGGCTGGGACTAGGGGAGGAGGCCTCAGTTCCTGGAAGCGGCGCCGACCCTCGAGAGACGTCTTCCCGCGAGATCCCGCCCGGAGGGGGTCCAGAGTCTCCCCCACGCCCCGAGCCTTGTCCACGTTCTCGAAGTCTCCCGGATCTCGGGGGCGTCCGAAAAATCCCGCTTTCCCACGACCATTCCTTCCGACGACCTCTCCAAACCCCCGGCACGTGCGGGGAGGAGCCGGGCCCGGACGCCAATCTTACGCTTGGAAACGGCGGGCGGCGGGAGTCGAGCGGGCTCCGACCGGCCTCTTTCCCGTCGCCGATCCGTCCGGCTCAGGGATGCCCGGGGCGGGGGGAGTCCGGCGGGGGTCCCACCTCGGGCCGGTAGAAAACCGAGCGGGTCTTCGCCCTGCCCCGCGGACTCCGAACCGCCAAGGGGCCGCCGATCTCCCAGAAACCCCTGTGACGTGGACCTTCGCCTCCCCGTCGCTTCGCTCCTGCTTTTTGAGCGGGTCGGGCCCGGAGGTGCGGGGGGGAGCGGAGAACCGAGCCAACCGTTACCAGCTTTTCACATCACCTCGGTTACATCTTAAAAAGGAATAAACAAACAAACGGCAAGGCCATCATCTGGACGATAAACAAAAACAACCCTCCCCCCTCCCCCGAAATAATGCAGAATAAAAAGGAACGATTTTTTTTTTTTGTCTCTTTTTGTCTTTTTCTAAAGAACCGGGAAAATAAAAGAACGGACTTCCGGGTCTTAAAGTTAATCAACGTAAGAGCGAGTTAGGGCGGACTTATTTTGCTCACTATTCCAACCTTTTTTTTTCCTTAGTTTACAAAATGATTTACTGTCACTTTTAAACGTGGTGAAATAGGAAATGGTGTGCACAACCCGACACTTTTCTAGCATTCTTGAACTAATTCACAAATGCGAGAAAATAAAAAATAAAATGGGTCAAAATGAGGCATGTAGGTCGTCTGATGTTAGAAACAAAAGGGGAGAATGAATGAAGCACGATGTCACAGAAAGGCGAGGGATGAAACCCCCTTCCTGTTTTCGAGTGCCATGGAGGTCGTTTTTAAAATTTTTATTATAAACACTATTAAATTCCGACCACTTTTTTGGTTTTTTTTCCTTTATCTGAATATACAAGAACATTCATTATCAAATGTTCATCATTAATACTACAAAGAACGAGACACAAGTCGCAAGAAACAATGGAAAATGTTAATAAAGCTGAAAGGATCGTCGAATATTTTTTTTTAAGTTTTTTTTAAGGTTTTTTTTTTAATTTGAGTTTCTGCAGTTTCTTTTTTGGTATAAGTCAGGTTTTCTGGGCAGAAAACGAAAACAAGGCAGACGAGTTATGAAGACAGGGGGTGAGAAAGGCAACCAGCAAAAAAGAAAAAAAAAAGAAAAGGGAGAGAAGAAAGAAGGGAGATGAGAGCCTCGCGGCGTTAAAGTAAAAGCCAAGTTCCAGGAAGGTGGCTGAAGGACACCAAGGGGCGGGTGAGGAGTCTAGGACGACGCTGAGGAGAGTCGGGGGTGGGGTGGGGGGGGTCAGGATGTGGTCGTGGTGGGGTCGGGGGTCAAAGCCGTCCCACAGGAGAGGAGCCGTTCGGACTCCCCCCTTCAACGCCCAATCCGCTCTCCGTCAGGGAACACGGGAAGGCCAGGGGTGAACTTGGGGGCCTGAGTGACTTCGGAACTGTGGATTTCCGGCCTCTGGTGTTTACCTTCCGCCTCCAGGAGGCAGGGGGATCCCGGCTACTGGGAAAGTGGGAGAGGAGCAGGAGAGGGACGGAAGTGGGTGGGAAGACGGAGGGTGAAGCAGGGTCCACTACAGAGACGGTCTGTGGTGGAGGTGGGAGGTCTCACGGCCTGAAGCTGCTCCTGGCCCGAGACCCATTACCTGGGGAAGGGACCTCCCCGCTTCCAGACCCACACCCTCCTTTTGGGGGACCCACACCCCGCTTCCCTCAACGGGGCCGTCTCGCCTCCAGATGCCCCCTCCGGGGAGCCCGCGGCTTGTCTGTCAACCTTCTCCTCGCTGGCCCCTGGCGCTGGTGGCCGGGAAGGAGGGGGACTGCGTCCACTCGGGGTCGGGGGCCACAACGGGGCGGGGAGCCCGGGGAAAGGCCCGGTCGGCGCCTCCCGGAGGCTTTGCGGCTCCTTGTGGCCATCGCCAGCAAAGGGGCCGGTCGGACCCGCCCCCCCGGGATTGGAAACCGACCTCCTCCTCGTTTGGAAATGGCGCCTTTCCCCCTCTTCGCCAGGGCAGCCCGGCGGCAGCGTGTGGGAAGTCCGAGCCCTCGGCCGACAAAGCCGACCCAACCTCGCTCGCTCTCCCCGGGGAGGTCGATGAGACCCTCCCCGCCAACCGGACGGTGAAGAGAGCCGGCCAGATCCAAGTCTAGATCCCGTTCGGCCCCCGGCCTGCTGGGCGACGTTGGGGGAGTCACCGGGACCTCACTTTCCTCAACTGCAAAATTGGCGGGGGGGAGGTGAGATTTCCCGCTCTCCCTTTCTTCGACTGTGAGCCCCGGGAGGGTTCACGAGGGTCTGTGACCAACTGGATGGCCCTGTTTCCACCCCGGCGCTTGGCGAATAGTAAGCGCTCAAAATGTACCACAAGGCAATACAAAAACGGAGTCCCGGGAGGAGTTTGGGACCCGATGTTCGGTGAGGGGGCGAAGTGACGGGCTTTATTGCTTGCAGAGGTGGCTCTGAAGAGCCCTAATGACCGGCGGCCCGTGCCACGGTATCGGAATTTCCCATGAGGGTGAGCGCCTCTCTCTCAGGCGGGCGTGGGGACCGTCGCTTATGGCGATGAGGAGAGACATCGTCCCGTCTGCCCCCTTATCCCTCGGGCGCCTAGACCCCCGCAAAGCTCCCCTCCCCCGGCAAAAACCCTCCCTCGCGGTCAGCGCCTGCGTCCGGCCTGGCGGCACGTAGGGCCTGTGGCCGGGGAAGAAGTGTGTCTCTGGTTGGGAGTCGGCGGGGCGGGCGGGGGTTTCCCTGATCCCCCCTCGACAGAGCGGTCCTGGAAATGGTCGGCCGGGAGAGACCGGAGAGAGGAAGGACTTCTGGGGACCCTCCCCGCCGCCCCCGACCCACCTGAAGTGGAAACGCGGCGGCCGGCCCGGTCCTAGAGGTGCCGGGGGCAGGGGGTGGGCTCCACGGAGAGGTAGAATGAGGCAAAAGCCAGGCTGTGGGAGACTGGGGGCGGGGAGCTCGCTATGCCTGGGGGCGGGGGGGCGAGTGAGGTAAAACCCGTCCGTCCCCCCCAAACCCACCAGCAGGGAAACCTACAGACGCTTTGATTATTCCTCTTTGCGACCGGTCTGTTTTCCTCTTTTAATCCCGCTAACGGTCGAAGCGATCCCTCCGTGCGGGGTGGGGGTGAGCGG
Organism: Ornithorhynchus anatinus; assembly: GCF_004115215.2. NCBI lineage: Eukaryota > Metazoa > Chordata > Mammalia > Monotremata > Ornithorhynchidae > Ornithorhynchus > Ornithorhynchus anatinus. Next base: position 2,761,995 of record NC_041743.1, on the reverse strand, counting down.
ATGGATGATGGCGGGAGTGGGGGAAGGGGGAACAGCTGGAGGAGGCGGCGAGGGGGGCGGGGAGGAAGAAGAGAGGCTTCTACCCAGAAAAGAAAGGGAAGAGAGTAGAAAGAAGTGTCCAGATTGGCTGAAACAGCATCCCAAAGGACAGAAGAGGAGAGACTCTTATTGTGTTGGCCGATCGCTTTGACCTCCAGGCGGACGGTTTCGGCGGCGGGGAGAGCGAGCCTCCCTCGGGGGTCTCCCCCCCGCCCCCACCGCCCCCGCCTGGGTCGGGGGGGAGGGGGGTCAAGCCAGGGATGCGAGGGCCGAGAGGTCAGTTGGAGGTATCGGAGTGGACGCTGCCGGGGCCTTCTGTGGGGGAGGTGACGGATGAGGGGGTGGTCGCATCTTGCCAACCCCCGTTAGCCTAGAAATGGAGACAACAGAGACGCAGAGAGGGAGAGAGAGAGAGAGAGAGTCACTCAGGTCCGCCGACCTTGGCGATAGCCCCCGGTCCCCAGAGGGGATGGGTTTCCGGAGGGGATGGGTGGATGGGGGGCTGATTTGGGGGATGCCCCTTGAGCGGAGCTCTGCGCTCAGGAGGCATGCAAGAAATAGCACCGATCAGGGGCGCGGGGCTGGGAGGAGTCTGGCACGGCGGGGCCGAGGGGCGGGGTGTCCGCCAGCAGCACGCAGGGCTACCGACGGGCCCCGCGGGCCCGGGCACCGCTTCCGAGCCACGGCACTCGGCGGCGACGGAGGGAGGCCGGGAGCTGATGATGAGGACATCGTCGGAAAGGCGTCCCGAGGCCGGATCGGGCCCGCCGTCCCCGTGGTCTCACCCTAGACACTGCCTGCCCTACGGTCAGAGCCCAGGGAACACAAATACACACACACGCGTGTCACTTGTGCAAGTCACAAGTCACTTGACTTCTCTGGGCCTCAGCTACCTCATCTGTAAAATGGGGATTAAAACTGAGCGCCCCATGTGGGACAGGGACTGTGTCCAACATGATTTGTTCGTACCCACCCCGGTGCTTAGTACAGGGCCTGGCACAGAGTAAGTGCTTATCAAATACCACACACACAGATACACACACACACTTCCTCTCTTTCCCTCTCTGAATCCATATGGGACAACCTGATAACCTTTTATCTCCCCCAGCACTCAGAAGGGTGCTTGGCACCCTGTAAGCGCTTAACAAATATCATTATTCAAGTGCTTAGTACAATGCTCTGTACACAGTAAGCGCTCAATAAATACGATTGAATGAATGTATCGCTCTGATACACGGAGTTAGCCTCACATATCCTGAGGTAAACGGAGACCATTTTCCAGTCAAGTGTGCCCTACTGCTATAGCCCTTTCCCTGTTGACCTCTTCCAAGCGTCTGGCACAGTGCTTCGCACACAGCAGGCGCTCCGCCAGCACCACCGACCGATTATGCATTCCCAGGCCCTGATTTGGCTACGACGGGGTGGGTGAATTCCGTAGGGCCCTTCCCCACTTCCCTCACCGAGTGCCCCTGTTCTGCCAGAACGGGCCCACGTCCGACCTGCTTATCCCGTCCTCTTCCCCGGCGCTCAGCACAGAGCTTGGCAGGTAAAAGGTGCCTAACGCTACCACGGTTAGGGTTATTACAGGGACACGACGCCCACGACGGTTGAGGGGACTCGGAGCGATGGGAAGCGCTAGCAGGCCACCTCGCTTCCCGACTTCCATCCCACGCCGCAGAGGGCTTTGGGTTTCCGCGGCTGCCCCGGGTCGGACGTGGAGAAAGAGGGTCGAGGGGCTGGGGGAGGGTGAGGCGTCCCGCTTGTGAGACCGTCACCCCCGGGCCCCTTCATTCCTACCGGGATCGACAGCCCCTCTAACGGGATTTTCCTGCGACTCCAGGAACCGGGGCAGATGGGACGGCTTCGACGTCCGTCCGAGGAGGGCGGATCGAGCCGGACCTCCCGCCCTCGTCCCGGCCGGAGCGACCGACCGCCGCTCACGGAGGGTCTGCTCCCGGGGCCGGCTCCTCGCAACGCCCCCCTGCCCCCTTCCCCGGTTTCTGACCGCCGCGCGAGGTAGCAATTACGGCGGATTATCAGCCCGCCGCTGACACGCCGAGGAAAGGGAGTCGGCGAGCCAACTTCGCCTCCCGGAGACTGGCACGTTGGAGCCCGCTTAGGACATTAATAGCAATTTACGTGGCAACACGGAGACAAAGCCACAAAGGCTCGCTCTGGCAGCCTCTCATTTCGAAGCCTGTATTATTTGTGGGAGTTACAAGCTATAATCACAACAGAAACTTTCAAAACCCTTATCTTCCGTGACGCACCAAATCTATTTCCAAGCCGTAATTGCTATGTTTCCACAGAGTTTGCTGCTTAATGCACTCGGGGGCCGTTTAGTGTTTGCGGGGTCATTAGGATCGGAGACGGGGGCGGCGGGGAGGGGGGGATTTGGGGGTGGGAGTGGGGGTCTCTTAGAAGACGACACTGATCTCCATCGTGCCCGACATTTTTTGAGGGAGGCCACCGTGTTTGAATGCTCTGTTCCGACAAGATTAAAGACGGAGGAGATTTCGGGGTGGGGGTCCTTTGTGTCTGTGACTGCCGGCTTGTCCTTTAAAACGTTTGGGACCCTCCGTCTTCCTGCGGCAGCGCTCCCTCAGATCCACACGGAAAAGCACCGGGAAACATTTCTCCTTGTTCCCTTCCATCACTCGATCCATCGTATTTACTGCGCACCTACTGTGCGGAGAGCGCTGAACTACGAGCTTTGAGGAGTGTGACGTAACAGTTGATCGACCCGTTTCTTGCCCACAGGGAGCTTATTCATTCAGTCAGGCGTATTTATCGAGCGCTTACCGTGTGCAGAGCACTGTACTAAGCGCTTGGAAAGTACAACTGGTCTAGAGGGGGAGATGGACATCAACAGAAATAAATGACGGCTACGGCATAAATGCCGTGAGACTGAGGGAGGGGTGAATAAAATTACTAAATACTATTATTATTATTGTTACTATTAATAATAATAAAATGAACAAATAGCTCAGTGAACCGTCGATCCTGTATTAGGCCCGACAGCCCCTAGAGGTCAGGTGGAGACGACCTGGTTATTGTTACACTGTACTCTCCCAAGCGCTTAGGACAGTGCTTTGCACACAGTAAGCGCTCGATAAATAATAATTATAACACGGTACTTATTATAGGCTTACTTTGTGCCAAGCACTGTTCTAAGTGCTGGGGTAGAGACAAGTTAATCAGGTTGGACACCGTCCCTGCCCCACGTGGGACTCACAGTCTTCATCCCTTTTCACAGAGGAGGTCGCTGAGGTCCAGAGAAGTGAAGTGACTTGCCCAGAGTCACACAGCAGACACGCGGCTGGGCCGGGATTAGAACCCAGGTTCTTCTGACTCCCTGGCCCGGGATCTGGCCGCTCTATCTACGACTGCCTGACTGAATGACCAACTGTAAGTCTCGGTCATTAGCTAAGCTCGACTCCCATCAGAGACATTGGGGGTTCTATTTCAATAATAATAATAATTGAGGTATTTGTTAAGCTCTTACTCCGTGCCAGGCACTGTACTAGGCGCTGGGGGTGGATACATGCAAATCAGGTTGGACACAGTCCCTGTCCCACATAGGGCTCGCAGTCTTACTCCTCAGTTTACAGATGAGGCAACTGAGGCGCAGAGAAGTGAAGCGATTCACCCAAAGTCGCACTGCAGACAAGTGGCGGAGGCAGGATTAAAACCCAGGTCCCTCCTGCTCCTGGGTCTGGGCTCAAGCCGCTAGGCTGGGCTGCCTCTCGCTTCATTAAGCGCTTATTATGTGTCAAGCGTTGTCCTAAGCTAAAATGAATCAGCTTGGGGAGTGTTTCCTTCCACTTTCGGAGGAACCCAGGGAAACCCAGGGATGTTATTTATTGGCTTTCGGGTAGACTCACCCCACGCACCAAGAATGTGCCAAGAACCCAGGCTTTTCCTAGGACCACAACGTTGTGGATGCACTGGGGTTCCACGGTTTTCCTTTAGATTTCCCAAGGAAGAGGCCAATTCTATCAGGAATTCTCCTCCAGAGACCCTCAATAAATGCGACCGAATGAAACCTCCGGGGGGGAGAACGGAAAAGAGCTCGGGGCCGGGGGAGGAGAGTGGAGTTCTAATCCTAGCGTAGCCCCTCGGCCTGCCGCGAGACCTCGGGTGAGTCACTTGGCCTCTCTGGGTCTCCGTTTCCTTGCTTGTAAAATAGGGATGAGAAGGCTGTTCTCCCTCCCTCTTAAACTGCTCGCTGTGGGCAGGGAACGTGTCTATCTGCTCTGTGGGGCCCAACTCTCCCAAGCGTCTAAACAGTGCTCCTCACACGGAAAGTGCTCAAGAAATACTGATTGGACCGCGAGTCGCTAGTGACAAAGGGAAGGTGTTCCCAATGGACATTTCTGTTGAGGACTCGGCTCGGGGTCATCAGAGGGGGACGCGGGGGGCACCCGCCAACTGGCCCTTCAGGAGAGCAATGCCAGCTAGGCACTTGGGTACTCACAGCTACCAGGAGCACTTATAAACGGAGCTTACACATCCCTCTGCTTACGCAAGATTCATCTGTATATCGCCATTTCCTTCTCCCCAAATTCCTTTTAGTGGCTGTCTTCCCCGCTGGACCGTAATAATAATAATAACTGTAGTTGTTACGCTCTTACTACGGGCCCAGGTCATCAGGTTGTCCCACGTGGGGCTCCCAGTCTTAGTTCCCCTTTCCCAGATGAGGTCACTGAGGCCCGGGGAAGCGAAGGCACTTGCCCGAGGTCACCCAACAGACACGTGGCGGAACCGGGATTAGAACCCACGTCCTCTGACTCCCAAGCCCGGGCTCTTTCCAGTAAGCCACGCTGCTAGTGGTTCTTTGACTGTAAACTCAAAGAGGGCAGGGATCGTGTCTACTAAAGCTGTCTTCTCCCGGACGCTGGGTCCCCGCCTCCGCCCTTCCGAGCGTCCTCTAAAAAGGGCGGAGGACCCCCCCCGCCTCCCCCCGCCGGGGGAGAGAGCAGCCGGCTCGTCCCGACGGCCTCCACGGCTCCGCTGGCTGTCCGCGCCGCGGCCTCCGCCTGACGTGAGCGATGAGAGTGGACGGCTGTCCCAGAGCGCCGCTCCGCTCCCCCGTGTCTGTCTGATCGATTTCGCTCCGTGCGACACGTCCTGTCGCTACGAATTTCCATGCCCGTCAGCGCGCGACGCTTCCCAGCCCCCGCTCCGCCAGTCCCCCGCCCCGGCCCGCGATCCGGCCGGGTCTTCCGGCCCCGGTGGTCCCCGGCTCCCTCGCGCCCGGTGAGGCCCGCCGGTCACCCCGCCCCCGCCGGTCCCGCGTGGTGGGAGGAAGCCGATCGCGGGTGACAGCGTCGCGGGGGGGCGTCCGCCCGTGCCCGCCACGGGCGACGGATCGGGGGGCCGGCGATCGCCGACGAGCCCGGCTAAGTGGCGTTCCGAGCCCCGTGGCTTTGAAATAATTGGCAGCGATGGAACCGACACGGAAAAGGGGTGGGGGGGGCGGGCAGGGGAGAGGGTGGGCACGCGTGGGGAGGGCTGGGGGGTACGCGGGGGCGAGAAGAAGCCTATTTTTCTCTTACGCTGATGCCCTGTGGGCTATACATCTGACTGGCGGTGAGACCATCACTGTATCCTCCTGTCTGGCTGATAACATGGCGAAGAGTATCCACCTAAACAGACCAACGACAAATGACAAAAAGGGGGGGTCAGCGTGAGGGCCTGGGCCCCGAGAGAGACAGACGGGGAGACAGAGAGACAGAGAGAGACAGAGAGAGAGAGCGAGAGGGACAGAAGACATCATTTGGAAGAGCAAGCCGAGACCCTGGCCTGTCAGACCGACACCATCGCGTCTGGGGGGTGGGCTGGGGTGGGAGGGGTGGAAGGAGAGGGAGCGGGCGGGGCGCCCAGCTTCCCCTAGCTCTCTTCCCCCAGCGCCATTTCCGGCCCGGACCCCCGCCCGCCGGCCACAGCCCCAAGACGCTCTCGGCCGAACCCGCGGCGGGCGAGGGGGTCCACCCACCCGGGGCTCGGATCCCCCTCGAGGCCGGGCGGGTTGACCCAGGTCTCCAGGACACCCAGGCCCTCCGTCCCCCCGGACGGCGGTGGCCGGGGAGGGGATCGGGACGGTCCGGGGCGGCGGCTTAGGGGACCGGAATCACGACGTGGCCGATCCCTGACCCTCCCCCGTCTTCTGGCGGACTCCGGACGCCCGTGCCCGGCCGAAGAGAAGGAGACCGGACGGCGGGCCGCCACGTCGGACCCCTCCGTCTCCGCCGACGAAGACCCGGGCCTCCTCCGCGGGGCCGCTGGGTCTCTCCTCCCCCCTCAGCGGTCTCCCCGCCTACCTCCCTCACACAACTGTCAAACCAGAGCCAGACGCGCTCACAAAGCGTGGGGCCAAAATCCCCGAGACAAGATGGCGGTTGACTTCCGGCTGGATCGGTCACGCTCTCTTTTTTGGGTCCGTTCGTTTGGCTTCCACTTCTCTCGTTCTAGAGTGGGGTTCTGAGCGGGGTTCGTCTCTCTGTCTCTCCCTCTCTGTCTCTGGGAAGTGCCAACAGGCCCCTCGAGGCTCACGGGACTCTGACCCGGGGCGGGCGGGGGCGGGCGGGGGTGCCCGGTGGGGTGCTGGAGGGGGTCCCCCCTACCTGTGACTGTATGTTCGCTCCAACCTGAGCCCCTTGGTAAGAATCCCCATTGAGGGACTGCACGCTCATGAACAAATCTCCAGAGTTTGACATGTTAAAAGAACTGGAAGAACCTGGAAAGGAAAGAGGGAGGCACCCGATCACAGAAAGGAACAGGCTCCGCCCCCGCCCCGACCCCCGTGTCGCTCAGCCAGACGGGGGAGGGCGGCATGCAAAGCGACCACCCCCCGACCCCCCTCTCGCCACACGAAAATCCAACCAAGGCAGCGATGACGCGATGGGGTTAGTAGGATGAGAGAGGGCATGGCAGGCCGGACCGGGGAGACCGCCCCCCACGCCCCCCAAAGCTGCACCTAACACGGACGCTCGGGCCGAGGCGGGGAGGGGGCGTCAGGAACCGCTCGCGGAGCGCTATCGGTCCCGGGGCCACGACCGACTTCCTGCCGGACCCTCCCGGTGACGCCCACGGACCGGCGCTCCGGAGGACGGGGGTCGGGGGGGTCCCCGATTCCCTGCCTCTGCTCCCCCTTTAGACGGCAGGCTCACCGGGGGGAGGGGGCCCAAGCGCTTAGTACAGTGCTCTGCACACAGTAAGAGCTCGATAAATGTGACCGACTGAAAGAATGAATGAAAAGCCCTTTAATCGATCAGTCGTGTTGACTGAACGCCTCCTGGGGCCGCAGGAAAGTACCCAACCACCAAGTGGGGAGATTTAAGTCGAAACTCTAGGTCTGGGGATCCCTCTGCTTGCGTTTCTCTTTTTACTGGTACGTGTTAAGCGCTTACTCTGTGCCGGGCACTGTACTAAGCGCTGGGGTACACACAAGCAAATCGGGTTGGACACGGTCCACGTCCCAGATGGGGCTCGCGGTCCTCATCCCCGTGTTGCAGATGAGGAAACCGAGGCCCAGAGAAGTTAAGTGACTTGCCTAAGGTCACACGGAAGATGAGCGGTGGAGCCGGGATTGGAACCCAGGTCCTCCTGGCTCCCAGGCCTGTCCACGTGCATTTCTCCATCACAGGATGTATCACCGTCATTCTTAAATCCCGTGCAATAACAGTCACGATGATAACATCTCTAGAAGGGTCCCGTGGGAAGGTCCGGAGGCTATCGGCTTCTCCAAAGTTAGCGGCGGTCCCCGACCCGTCCCCCGCCCACCCCCGGCCCCCGGGACGAGGGGAAGGCACGGGAAAACCCCAAGGCTCAGCGGGATTATTCTGCGGTTATCGTGCAGCTCAGCGCGTTAAGAGAGAAAGGTCGACGTGCAAGCTTGGGTTATAAACATGACGTTAGCCTCGAGTGGGAGAGACTTAAAGGGGCCCAGGTCAGTGACGCTGCTCTGGCCTCCCACCTCCCGAACCCCCTCTAACAGCCACGGTTTGGGGGGGCTTCCCCCGAATCCCCCGACCCCCGGGGGTTGGTTCATGGCTAAACTGGGACGCCTGCGTGCTGACTTCCTTCCTGAGGGACCAGTCGGTCCCGCCCCGCCGTGAGGAGGAGCGGCTCCTCGCTGGTGGCCTCGTTAGGGGCTCCACCAAAGGACAACGGCCATATCGGGTCTTCCGCTCGCACCGGATCCTCCGCTAGTGGACAATATTAGACCCTCCGCTAAGGGAGGGTGGCTGAGTCGGGGGGGTCTCCGAATGGGTGGCGGCCACGTGGGTTCTCCGCTAATGTGGGGAGGCCGTATGAGGTCTTTGGCTGATGACGATGATAACGGTTTGCGCTAAGCGCTTATTACGTTCCAAGCACTGAACTAAGCGCTGGGCCAGACAGAAGATAATCAGCTCGGTCAGAGTTCCCAACCTAAACGGAGCTCACGTCTGAAAGGGAGGGAGAACGGGTCGCGAATCCCCACCGGACAGATGAGGATACTAAGGCCCAGGGAATAACAATAACGATGGCATTCGTTACGTGCTTACTCTGCGTCAAGCGCTGGGGTGGAAACAAGATCATCGGAGGTCGGACACGGTCCCCGTCCCACACGGGTCTCACGGTCTTAATCCCCATTTTCCCGATGAGGGAACCGAGGCCTAGAGAAGTGATGTGACTTGCCCCAGGTCACGTAGCAGACAAATGGATCAGAACCCGGGTCCTTCTGACTCCCAGGCCCACGCTCCACCCACCAGGCCACGCTGCTAGGGAAGCGACTCGCCCAACTTCACACGACACGTTGCGGGCAGAGCCAGAATTAGAACTCAGGTTCTCAGACTCCCTGGCCACGCTCTTACGTTAACGGGCGGGGGCCATTTTATTAAATTCTCCCCTAATAGACAGCGACACTTTAAATGCTCCACGACCGGACGGCGGCCACGTTAGGCTCTCCCCGGATGGGCGGCGGCCATCTCGGGCGGGCTGTGGCCACGTGCAGACCTCCGCCCCAACCATCTGCCTGCCCAAACCTGGCCGGCTCAGGTCACCCGGGGGGACGCCGAGGCCAGAGAAGCTCGGGAGGCCTGGGTAACCGCCAGGCTCGAGGGGGAGGATCTCCCGGCAACGGTGGATTTCTGTGCTGCAGGGTCTCGAAGGTGTCCCCCTCCCGAGCCAGTAATTGATTTGGAAATTACTTTTATTCAGCCCGGGCTCGGTGTTCCTCTCAGGAAGCCCCTGCGGTTTTCACGGTCCAAAGCACCAGGATCACTATGCCTTGCATCTGCGGGTCCGAACCTGCCACCGTGTTGAGCAGAGCAACCCCTCATCTCGGAAAAGACAGAAACTCCACCCAACCGGAGTCCAGGAGAGGACTTCCACCACCTTCCCCCTAAAGCCACGGGCAGAGTCCTCTCTTATTATCACGCCGGTATCTCTTAAGCGCTTCCTCTGCGTCAAGCATCGTTCTAAGCGCTGGGGTAGACCCGAGATAGGCTAAACGCACTCCCCGTCCCACCCGGGGCTCCCAGCCTAAGCAGGAGGGAGAACGGGTAACCAATCCCCACTTCACAGGAGTCCCTAGAAGTGACTTGACCAAGGCCACGGGACAGGCGGAGCCGGGATTAGAACCCAGGTCCTACGATTCCCGGGCCCGGGCTCTACCCGCCAGGCCTCGCCGCTCCCTCTGAGGCGGAGACACGGTGTCTCTGCCCGGTCGGCTACCGAATATCGTCGACCTCCCCCGCTCCGAGATTGGCTCGATGATTTATCGGCAATTAAGAGAGCAACTGGGGGGAAGCGAGGAAGCCCGCGGAGGACCGAGCTTCCGCCACGACAAAACCGGGGGGGTGGGAGACGGGCCCCTGCCATTCACACAGGAGATTACCGAAAAACACGACGATATGTGCAGAGAGAAGCTGGAAATACGCACACCGTGAAGATACACAGATACGCGTGACCACCCCGAAGCAGCCTGAGTGCGAATAACATGCTCGTCACAGCGCGAGATGAGGGGTGCCATCTCCTTTTTCTGGGGAGCAGTGCTGTTTCAGCATTTTTGCCTGGAGGTGTGATGTTTTTATGTGGAAACGCGAGGGGGTTCCCGGGCGGAGGCGGGATCTCGGGGGATCGAGCGAGCGAGCGGAGATCGTCAGGCCGAACGTGACCGGGAAAAGGGTACCCCCGCCCCCGCCGAAGCCCGCCATCGCCGGACTTTTCGGCCGGCGCCCGCAGGGGCCTCTGGGTAGAGGCCGCAGGGGAAAGAGCGAGCGGTTAGAGCCCTGGCATCAAGAGGACCTGGGTTCTAATCCTGACTCTGCCAGTCGTCTATGTGACTCTACTCTCTGGGCTTCAGTGACCTCATCTGTAAAACGGGGTTTAAGACTGTGAGCCCCAGGTGAGACAGGGGCTGGTTTCAACCCCATTGCTCCAGTGCTTAGTACAGCGCCTGGCACATAGTAAGCGCGTAACAAATACGACAACTATTATTATTACCCACGGGGCCACACCTCTGTAGGCTTTAAGCTGCTTGTGGGCAGGGAACGGGTCTACCGGCTCTTTAGCATTGTCTTCTCCCCCGGCCTCCGTTCGGCGCTCTGCTCACGGTAAGCGCTCAATAAATACCAGCGACGGCTCGACTGATCCAACGGTCACAGCCGGCTCCTCTCCCACAGCTGCCTTTCTCCTGCCTCGAGGGCTTCAGGCGCCACTCTGGAAGCCCTCGGTATCGGCCGAAGAGGGAAAGCGGCTCATACGTCACGGTCCCCCGAGTCTGGGCGGGGTAAAAACCGTGCTCAGCGAGAGAGCGAGCCATCCCGGGCCTCTTCCCAGATCTCTGGGAAAACGGATCTACCTCGGGCGGTCTTCAGGACCAACCGGGATCGGAAGCCGGCCGTCCTTCCGGCTCTGGAGGGGCCCTTCCGAGGGGAAGGACGAAACCTCGGACCGCGAGCCGGAGGGAAATGGGTTCTAGGGAGACGACCGGGCATCCGTCCCGGGGACCCGACCGATACAGAGCCCCGTCCTCCCGACTTCCAAACCGAGGTCCGTGACTTTGCGGGGAATTGAAACGGAGTCCGGACTGTCGGTCTCCCGGACGCCGGTCTCTACCTTCCGTTGACTCTCTCCCGGTCTTCCCCTCTCCCCCGGGAGTCGGCATCCAGGGCCTTGACCCCGGTGCTGGCCTGCTGTGTGACCTTGGGCAAGTCACTGGTCATTTCTGTGCCTTGGTTTCCTCACCTGTCAAATGGGGATCCGAGACCCCTTCTCCCTCCCCGTTGACTCCATGAGGGGCAGGGACTGCGTCCCATCTGATTATCTTGCATCTCCCCCAGGGCTTAGCACAGTGCATGGCACCTAGTCAACTCCTAACAAATACCACCATTATTATTCACATTAGGGAGAGGGCAGTTATTTCTATTTACAATTATGTGGCACAAAATAAACTTTAATTTCCTTCTCAAACATCAGGGTGGGGCAAGTATGCAATTTAATACTGTTTGTGTGTATACACCTTTATATATTATTGTAATGTAATTATATATTATTATAATTATATATTAACATAAGCAAGTTTACGGTCTGTACACGTACACATATAGAGCACAGGCCCGGGAGTCGGAAGGTCACGGGTTCTAATCCCGGCCCCGCCGTTTCCCTGCTCTGTCGCCTTGGGCAAGTCACTTCACTTCTCCGGGCCTCAGTGACCTCGTCTGTCAAATGGGGATGGAGACCGTGAACCCCATGTGGGACAGGGACGGTGTCCAACCCGGTTTCCTTGTATTCACCCCAGTGCTTAGTAGAGTGCCTGGCACATAGTAAGCGCTTAACAAATGCCACAATTATTATTAGTATTATTATTTTTGTTATAAATATAGAAACTCAGTATGTTGTGGGCGGGGAATGCGGCTACCGACTCGGCTGTATTATACTCTCCCAAGCGCTCAGTACAGGGCTCGGCACTATAGGGGTGCTCAGTAAGTACCCCGGACGGCGTTATACAGAGGATCTATGTCTCCAGCTCTATCTCTAGAGCTAGACGGATGAAGAGATAGATGCATTATCTAAATAATAAACATAATGGTATTTAAGAGCTTACTATGTGCCAAGCACTGTTCTAAGCGCTGGGTTATCAGGTTGTCCCACGCGGGGCTCACAGTCTTAACCCCCATTTTACAGATGAGGTCACTGAGGCCCAGGGAAGCGAAGTGACTTGCCCAAAGTCACTCTAGAGGTCGTTCAACCGGCCGAAGGAGGGTTGTAGGCTCCGTATTCTTCCTTCCTCAAGACCCGCCGATCCCCTCCGGAAAGGGGGGCTTCGCTCCGTCTCCCTCGGGAACACGGAATCCGGAAGCTGGGATGCCCTGCCCGCCCCAAACGGGGGGGGGGGGGACGGGGACGGGGACGGGACCTCGACCCTGGAGCCGACCCCGGGGGGGAGATGTGCTGGGGGTTTGATGCTCCAAGGAAAGCAGTGGGTGCAGAGGACGTGGGTTCTATCCCCTCTAGACTGTTAGGTCGCTGCGGGCAGGGAATATGTCTGTTTCTTTTTCTACCATCCTCTCCCGAGGGCTTAAAGGTACAGTTCTCGGCACCCGATAAGCGCTCAATAAGTACGACTGATCGATTGACTGTGAGCCCCGTGAGGGATACGGACCGTCAGCCCCGATTAATCTGTATCTACTCCCGCGCTTAGAACGGTTCACGGTCTGCTGGGTGACCTTGGACAAGTCACTTCTCCCTGCCTCAGGTCTCCCTCCTACTTAGGCCGTGATCTCCGTGCGGGGCAGGGACCGTGCCCACCCTTATTAACTTCTATCTACCCCAGTGCTTACGACGGTGTTCGGCACATAATAAGAGCTTAACAAACACCATTTAAAAAAAAGGAATCTTGGGAGTCCACACCGGCCCAGCCAATCACGTGACCGGATCCGGATGTTCCGAGTGCTCAGTGCAACGCTCTGCAGAGAGTTGGCGCTCAGTACGAGCGCTGGTGCTAACCTTCTCAATGGGCCTCGTTCCCGCCTGTCCCGCCGTCGGGCCCCGGCCCACGTCCTACCCCTGGCCTGGAAGGCCCTCCCTCCTCAGATCTGCCGAACGATCACACTTTCCCCCCTTCGAAGTCCTACTGAAGGCTCACCTCCTCCAGGAGGCCTTCCCGGACTAAGCCCCCCTTTTCCTCAGCTCTCCCTCCCCTCCCCCCGACTCGCTCCCTTTGCTCCCCGCCTCACGGCACTTGCGTATATAAGTACAGATCCATATATTAATGCCTGTTAACTTGTTTTGATGTGTATTTATATATCTATAATTCTATTTATTTCTATTGACGCTACTGATGCCCTTTTACTTGTTTTGCTGTCTCCCCCCTTCTATGACTGTGAGCCCGCTGTGGGCGGGGCTTGTCTGTTGCCGAATGGTACTTTCCAAGCGTCTAGTACAGCGCTCTGCACGCAATCAGTACTCAATAAATACGACTGAATGAACTGAATGAACACAGCATTCGACACCCAGGAGGCTCCTAATCGATTCTGGAGTTTCTGACCGGAAGACTTCCTTTGCTCCCGGCATTTATCGGGGGGCGGGTTTTGGCGGTGGGCTGGGTGGTCCTCCCTAGCTAGGTTTATCTGTAAATTTTTGTTACACTGTGCTCTCCGAGGCGCTTAGCACAGTGCTCTGCGCACAGAAAGGGCTCAGGGAATACGACCGATCGATCGATGAATTAAACGAAACACCCCCGAGACCAAGCTCTTTGTGGGGAGAGAACATCTCAGTCAATCTAACGCTGGTACTGATCGAACGCTTACTCTCTGCAAGAACGCTGAGCGCTTGGGAGCGTACGACACAACAGAGTTCGTCCATTCAGTCGACCGTATTTACTGAGCGCTTACCGTGTGCAGAGCACTGCGCTAGGCGCTTGGGAGAGGACGCCAGGACAATGAACAGACACATTCCCCGCCCACAACAGTGTCTGCTCACTGTGGGCGGGGAGTGTGTCCACCGACTCCGCTGTCTTGCCCTCTCCCAAGCGCTTAGGAGGGTGCTCTGCCCACGGTAAGCGCTCAATAAATACCACTGATTGATTGGCGGCACCTGATGGGTGCTCAATAGCCGCGCCGTCTCCTCTTCCAGCCACGAGGCACCTGGTGTAAGGGCCAGGGACCCCCAAAAGGCCTTCGAACCCTCCTGGATGACAAGTAGAAGCTTCCCCTGAGGGTCAGAAATTACCCCACACCGGCCGCTTCTCTTCTGGAACCTTCGGTCGTTAAGCCGGGATCGGACCGGCTCGTTCCGCCCGAGGTTCGCCTCATGACGTACAGATGAGAAGCGGCGCGGCCTGGTGCCTAGAGCCCGGACCTGAGACTCAGACGGACCCGGGTTCTAATCCCGGCTCCTCCACTCGTCTGCCGTGGGGCCTCGGGCGAGTCACTTCGCCTCTCTGGGCCTCGGTTCCCTCGTCCGTAAAATGGGGATTGAGAGGGTGAGCCCCCGGTGGGACAGGGACTGCGTCCGACCTGATTGGCCTCTACCTACCCCGGCGCCTAGGACGGTGCCTGGCACACGGCGAGGGCTTAACCGATAGCGTTTAAGGAAAAGTTGACTCGCGGGAGTCTCCCGCCAGAAGGGGACTCCTCGTTTTCCTGACGCTGAACGCAGACGTGACGGAAGACGGCCTTTTCCCAACCAGGCTCCCGAACCCCGAAATTCAGTACTGCTGCCGCCGGGAGCTTAAAGGACGCGGAGGAAGAATCCCTTCAACCGTAGGGCTGGCTCCTCGGAGGAGGGAGCCCCAACGGTCACCCGAAGGGTGGAGGGGTCGTCTCCCTGAGGCTGCAGCCTCCTGAAATCACTCCCCGTCCCCCGTTTCCTCCGCTGGGGCTAAAACAAGCCAACGACATCCGCGAAGGCCTGAGGCAGAGTCGAGGGCCGGGGGGTCCGCTTTGGGGGTGAACTCAGGCTTGGGGAAGGGTCTTAATTCCCCTCTCCAGGGCTCCCGTCAGTGTGTTTCCAACAAAGTAGAAACAGCGCCTTCCTCCCTCCCATCTACACTGCCAGCTCCCTGAGGGCAGGGATTTTGTCTGCTCACTTCCACTGTATTCTCCTAAGTGCTCAGTACAGTGCTCAGTAGATTCTAAGCTCTTTGAGGGCAAGGAGTGTATCTACTAACTCTGTCGTACTCTCCCAGGTACTCAGTACAGCACTCTGCACATAGTAGCTCCTTATCATTATTATTATTGTTATTTTGTACTTAAGTGCTCACTACAGGCGCCAGGGACTGTTCTAAGCTCTGGGGTGGATACGAGCAAATCGGGTCAGACACAGTCCCTGTCCTACGTGAAGCTCGCAGTCTCGATCCCCATTTTCCAGACGAGATAACCGAGGCGT
Organism: Ornithorhynchus anatinus; assembly: GCF_004115215.2. Lineage (NCBI taxonomy): Eukaryota > Metazoa > Chordata > Mammalia > Monotremata > Ornithorhynchidae > Ornithorhynchus > Ornithorhynchus anatinus. The sequence continues at coordinate 2,746,578 of NC_041743.1, read as the reverse complement.
AGGACAGTGGCGTGTCTCGTCCGAGGTCACACAGCAGGCGGGCGGTGGAGCCGGGATTCGAACCCACGACCTTCTGGCTCCCTCCCTGGTCGGGCCGGGCTTGTATCTACTAACTCTACTACACTCCACCAAGCGCTCACTCCCTGAACACGATAGAGCGATTGCCAGCTCCTTGAAGACAGAGATCATGCCTACCCCTCGCCTGTACACTTCCCAGTGCTTAACACAGCTCTCTGCCCGCTTTACAGGCGCTCAGTAAATACCGTCGAGCGATCGACTTATTCCACACAAGGTCCCTCCCCCGGATACCACGGGAGAACCAGAGCACGGGGACGATGGGCTACAGTAACTCCCCGATCCGTTCGAACGACCGGGAGCGGCCGGGAGAGAGAAAATACAAGTCCTCCCCCGGCGGGGTGGGTCGACCGGCACCCCGACGGGACGCGAGCGACGGGAAAGTGAGACCCCCCAACCCCCCTCGGAGGGCCTGGTCCGGCCTCCCCCTGCGCTGAAGCCGCCCACGACGGCCGCCCGAAACACATCTCCGCTGAGTCCCGTCACCGAGGGAGGAGGGGAAGGGAAGACCCGGGGGCCGCCCGGCGAGACCGAACGATCGGGCGCGAGAGCAAGTCCTTCCGTGGAGCGAGGGATCCCGGGGGGCCCCGCCGCCCGCCATCCCGGTCCCGTCCGCCCCGTGGACTGTAGATATGGAAGGATCCAACGCAAAAGAAGAGGAAAAGAAGAAAACACACGCAAATCGACCAACCAAAAGACTAATTTTTTTTTTTAAAAAAACAAAAGAACAAAAAGAACCCCCAGAAGGATGAAAGTAAAATAAAATAAAAATAATAAAGAATAAAAATCCCCCAGTGAAGGAAAAAAAAAAACAAACGAAAAACGAACGAGAACCCAAAAAAACAAACAAAAACTAACCAGCTGAATTGGGAGTTGAGGGTGAGTTGGCTTGGCTTCCATGAGCTGACACATTGGTAGCTGTGACAGCCGTTTTAGCAGCATAAATATTCGCTTCTTCTTGAAATTTACCTATGTTCTTCTTGTACCGGATTCGCTTATTCCCAAACCAGTTTGATACCTAGGGCGAGTCGGAGAGAAGACAGAGAAAGTTAACCGCTCACCTGGAGCACGATTTGGGCAGAGGGTAAGGAAGGACAAAGGACCGGAGCCCAAGCTGAAAGGGGAACTTGGCTTCCAAAGACTGAAATGGAGACCAGACAGTCCGACATTTCCGTCTGTCTCCTTGGGTCTTGGGTCTGGGCCACCTCCCGCTAAAATCACGTTTGGTACGTGGGCCGAAATTTGGGGACGATACAGGATAATCGGATTGGATCCGATCCCCGTCCCACACAGGGGCTCACAGTCTTAGCGGGAAGGGAGAGGTAGGTAACCCCCATTTTCCAGATAAGTAAATTGAGGCCCAGAGAAGCGACTCGCCCACAACTGCACATCGGGCAAGGGAAGGAGCGAGACGCAACGTGGCCTAGCGGACAGAGCGGGAGCCTGGGAGTCGGAGGACCTGGGTTCTAATCCCGTCTTCCGCCCCCCGTCTGACGTGCGACCATCGGCGAGGCGCTTCGCTTGTCTGGGCCTCAGTGCCGTCGTCGGAAAAATCGGAATTAAGACTGTGAGCCCCACGTGGGACACGGACCGTATCCAACCTATCTCCTGCCTATTCCAGTGCTTACTACAGTGCCTGGCACACGTAAGCGCTTAACAAATACCATTTAATAAATAGGTGGGAGCCAGGATCAGAACCCAGGTCTCCGGCCAGGCCCGTGCTCTTTCCAGTAGGCTACGCTGCTTCTCTCTACGGGTTGGCTGATTTCAAATACGCTCCTTTGACCGAGAGAAAGAGAGAGAAAAAAAGACGGAGGAAGAGGGAGAGAGACAAACACAGAGAGGTACATCGAAGCCATTTGGTTAGAGAAGCGGTGGACTTCCAGAAGAGTCGGGAAGCCTCATAAATCCCAGTTTCGTTCCTAGAAATCTTTCTGCAAGGGCCCTGGTTAAGTTAATTACTATAGGAGTCATATGGAATCACTGGGAAAGGGGACTTAGATTCTTCAAGGTTTAGAGCCTTCGGTGATTAAAACAACAAAACCCACAAAAATCAGGACAAATCGGCACACATTTTAGATTTCTATTCGGACATCTTTGCGAATGCGTCTATTTTTGGGTCTTCGCTAGTGTGTGTTTCAGGGTACGCTGTGTGCGTGCGTACACTGAGCTTAGTCTTACCTTCACGGAGGCTGTACATCTCTGCCTCCTTCTCTGTCTGCTTTAGGGATCTGAACCACCTTGGGGAAAAAGACCCCTTTCTGTCGTTCCCCCCCGGCCGGCCAATCTCCTCCTTCCCCTCTGGGGGTTGGGGCAATTCACAATTAACTGAAGTTGTGCTGGCTCACAATGTGGACCGAAAGCTTCCCCCGGAATAGAAAGAATGATATTTGTTAAGCGCTATCTACATGCCAAGCGCCGGGGCGGACAGGAGATCGTCAGGTCCCACTCGGGGCCCACCGTCTGAGCAGGAGGGAGAACGGGGCTCGACTCCCCTTTCTGCAGACGGGCGAACTGAGGCCACAGAGAAGTGACGAGATCGGCCCAAGGTCGCCCAGCTGACGAACGACGGGGCCGGGATTAGAACCCAGGTCCTTCTGACTCCCAGGCCCGGGCTCTACCCGCTAGGCTTCCCTGAAGTTGAATTCAGGCAGAAACCCCGAAGCCCCCACTGGCTTTCCTGAAGGCCGGGAGGCGGGGGGAAGAAATAGGGCTAAATATACCCGTAGACCCCATTTTGTTAAGGAAATGGGTAGCGGGGGGAGGGGGGGATCACCACTTTATACTTTCAATCAATCGATCAATCAACGGTATTTATTAAGTGCTTACTATGTGCAGAGCACTGTACAAAGCGCTTGGGAGAGAATACAACAGAGTTAGCCGAAACGTTCCCCGTCCACGACGGGCTTACAGTCCAGAGTACTATTAACGAGGCCTAGTGGCAAGAGCCCGGGCTTGGGAGTCAGAGGACGTGGGTCCTAATCCCGGCTCCGCCGCTTGCCTGCTGTGTGACCCTGGGCAAGACGCTGCGCTTCTCCGTGCCTCAGTTACCTCATCTGTCCAATGGGGATGAAGACTGTGAGCGGCACGTGGGACAACCTGATGACCTCCTATCTACCCCCGTGCTTAGACCAGTGCTTGGCACACAGTGAGCGCTTAACAAAGACCATCGTCATACCACTTTTTAGACTGTACGTTTATCTTCTAGACCGTGAGCTCACTGTTGGCAGGAGACATGTCTACCGACTCCCGAGCACTTTTTGCGGTGCTCTGCACACGGCAAGCTCTCGATAAATACGACTGATTCATTTTTACTTTATGCCGGATTCTGCCTTCCAAGTCCATTTATACTATACGCTGCACACGTGTATAGGCGCATCTCTATACCGAATATATGTCGCCATGAGCAATTTTATAAAACCCGAAACCATCAATCTTTGAAACTGAAGAGCAAAGCTGTTCCAACCGATTCACACTGAGAAGTATTTTCTGCCCCCTCGGGTGAATCTTTTATTCCTTGCCTAATCCACGACCGCCGCTCTTCCCCAGAGGCAGCCCTCTTCTCGGCGCTTAGTGCGGTGCTCTGTACCCAGTAGGTGTCCAGTACAGTGCTCTGTTCCCAGTAGACTGCATGATAGTGAAGGGCAGGGATCACGTCTACCGACTCTTACCGTGCTCTCTCGAGCGCTCGCTCTAGCGCTCCGCGCTCAGTAGACTGTAAGCGCCCTGAGCACTCTACTGTGCTCTTCCGAGTGCGGGACAGTGCTCCGCACACGGCAGACTATAAGCTCCTCGACGGCAGGGATCGTGTCGATCGTACCGACTGAGGGCTTACTATGGGCGGAGCACTGTACTAAACCCTTGGGAGAGCACGTTATAAGAATGAGAACGATAATAATAACAATAACGGTACTTATTAAGTACTTACTATGCACCAGGCACTGTACTCTTCGCGCTGAGGTAGATACAAGGTAATCGGGTTGGACACGATCCCTGTCCCAGTTAGGGCTCACAGCCTTCATCTCCGTTTTCCAGATGAGGGAACTGAGGCCCGGAGAAGCCAAGTGGCTCGCCCAAGGTCCCAAAGCCGACCAGTGGCGGAGCCGGGATTAGAACACAGGTCCCTCAGACTCCCCGGCCCGGGCTCTACCCACTAGGCCACGTCGCTTCTCTGGTCGGACACATTCCCTGCCCGCAACGAGCTCACAGGCTAGCGGGAGGTCACGCTGCGGAGATCTACAAACTCCCCCGTCCTCTCCCGAACGCTCGGTCCAGTGCTCCGCGTACAGTCGGTGCTCCGTCGGTACCGCTGACCGCCGGGGCCTGCTTCCGGTCACCCCCCTTACCTGGGAGACCGTGATGCCACATTTCTTAGCCAGCTCCTCTTTGGCTTCCTCGCTGGGGTAAGGGTTGCTGAGGTGGGAATAGAAATATTCGTTGAGGATTTCCGTGGCCTGTTTGTTGAAGTTCCGTCTCTTCCTCCTGCCAGAAGGCAAACGACAAGGCACGGACACACACAGACGCACACAGAAAGACACACACGCCCGCAGCCGATGAGTGGCGGAGGCCGGCGGGGACACGGAACCAGCCCCGGAGGGTTCTGGGACCGCGGGGCCGGGAGATCCCCAGTCGATCCCGGCTCGATCCCCGGCCCCGGGTTCCAGCGTCCCCACGGACGAGCCCTTCGCAGAAAGGGGGACCCCCTCCCGCCCCCACCCCACCGCCAGAGTCCGGACTACAGCCCAGCGGCCCGGCCTGGTGGACGAAGCCCGGGCCCGGGAGTCGGAGGGACCTGGGTTCTTATCCCGGCTCCGCCGCTCGTCTACTGTGTGACCTCGGGCAGTCGGCTTCACCTCTCTGGGGCTAAGTAACTTCAACTATAAAATGGGGATCTCCAAGTCTGTTTTCCCCCCTCAGGCCACGCTGCTTCCCTGAAGGTGAATTCGGGCAGAAGATCTGAAGCCCCCAGTGGATTTCCTGAGGGTTGGGGATGGGGGGAAGGAGGGCCGGGTGCCCTCGGAGACCCCGTTTCGTTAAGGAATGGGGTGAGGGGGAATCCACCGCTTGACACAATCCATCCAAGGTATTTACTGAATGCTTTCTATGTCCACAGCATTGTACAAAGCGCTTGGGAGGGAATATGGGGAGACTAGCACTACCCCAGAGAGAAGCAGCGTGGCTCAGCGGAGAGAGCCCGGGCTTCGGAGTCAGAGGTCGCGGGGTTCTATTCCCGGCTCCGCCGCTTGTCCGCTGCGTGACCTCGGGCAAGTCACTTGGTTTCTCTGGGCCTCAGTTCCCTCATCTGTCAAATGGGGATGAAGACTGGGAGCCCCACGTGATGACCCTGTATCTCCCCCAGCGCTTAGAACGGTGCTTGGCTCCAAGTAAGCGCTTAACAAATACCATTATTATTGTTATTATTATTACTACCTCTCTGACTCCTGCTATCACCCTGACTACAACTAGCGCTACCCCACTCTAGGACGGCCCCGCCGGCGGCTACTGTTCCGACGACGACCGTGGCCGGGTTGGGGCCGGATGACGGCGCGAGCGATGCTGTTTATTAGCCGGAGTCCTCCACGGCCGGCGGCGTCACGGCCCAGGGCCCGGGCGGAGTCCCCCCGCCCCGGGGAGGCCGAGGCCCGCGTCCAAAACCCCCCACCGTCCCCCCCGGGCCGTCCCCTCCCGCGGCCCTGTGGTCCTGGGGTCCCCGGGGGTCCTGACCTGGCGTCCAGGAAGCGTGAGCGCAGGATCATGACGGCCTCGCACGTGCTCTGTTTGAGCTGCATCTGGATGGAGCTGAACTTGCGGTGGATGATGCTGACCATGCGCTCGATCTCCTTCGGGGAGATGGGCCGCGTCCGGCTCTGCTCCCGCAGCAGGTTCATCACGTGCGTCGTGAACTCGTTGCATGCCTGGGCGAGGGGAGGGGAGGGAGGAGGGGCAGGTGCTCTCTGAACACACTAGGGGTCCGGTACAGGGCTCTCTGAACATAGTAGGGATCTGAAACTGTGTTCCGAAAATAGTAGGGCCCAGTATGGTGCTCTGATCATAGCAGGTGCCCAGTCAACATAGTAGGGGTCCAGTACAGTGCTTTCCGCACACAGGAGGGCCCGGTACCGTGCTCTGAACATAGTAGGTGTCCAGCACAGTGCTCTCTGAACATAGTAAGTTCCCAATACCGTGCATAGCAGGTGCCCAGTACAGCGCTCTGCACGACACTTTTGTCCACATTCGTGATTTAACGTCTGACTCCCCCTACGGCTCTCAGGCCCCTTTGGGCACAGAATGTGTCCCCCAACTCTGTTCTGTCATCCTCTCCCAAGCGGTCAGTACAGTGCTCTGCACAGGGTACGTGCTCATTAAATACCCCTGCTGGCACGCCCGCTGCCCTCTGGGGCTGATCGGATTTGCACACAGTAAGGTGTCCAGTACGGTGCTTTGAAAATAGTAGGCGACCAGTACAGAGTAGCGTGGCTCAGTGGCAGGAGCCCGGGCTTGGGAGTCCGAGGTTGTGGGTTCTAATCCCGGGCCCACCACTTTGTCACTTTAGGCCAGTCACTTAACTTCTCTGGGCCTCAGTTGCCTCATCTTTCAAATGGGGATGAAGACCGTGAGCCCCACGTGGGACGACCTGGTGACCTCGGACCTCCCCCAGCGCTCGGAACAGTGCTCGGCACAGAGTAAGCGCTTAACAAATACCAACATCGTTATTGTCAGGACGGCGCTTCACCCGCCCAGAGCAGCCGCGCGGGGGGTAACAGGAATGGGGGAGGTCCCCCGCCGGCCCTTCCGTCCCCCCCGGTCACCTGTTCGTATTTCTCCAGCTCGGTGTGGTAGATCTGCCGGATCTGGGACAGCTTGGCCCGGTAGTCGGAGTGCTCCACGGAGTTGTCGGAGCCGGCCCCTCCGGACGCGGCCGCCGCGGCCGCCGCGGCCGCCGACCCTCCGCCCTTCTCCGGCCCCGCCACGCCCTCGGCCAGCAGCATGTTGTCCAGCCGCATCAGCTGAGGGTCCGTCGGCTCCTCCTCCTGAGCCCCCCGGATGCTCAGAACTGCGGGCGGGACACGGACACGAGTCGAGGGTCAGGCGCCGAGGACGCCGAGAGGGGTTCCCCGCAGAGACGCCGAGCCGTGATCCCCGGAGAGACAGAGGGGGTCAATCCCGGCAGAGAGATCGGGGAGGGTCATTCTCCGCAGAGACACGACTGACTGTTCTCTGCAGAGACATGGGGAGTCATGCATTCGTTCAATCGTACTTAGTGAGCGCTTACGGTGTGCACAGCACTGTTCTAAGCGCTTGGAAAGTACGATTCGGTAACGGAGAGAGACGATCCCTACCCAGCGACGGGCTCACAGTCTAGAAGGGGGAGACCGACAACGAAACGGAGACTCTCTCTGCAGAGACACGGCGGGTCATTCTCTGAAGAGACACGGGAGGTTGTTCTCCACAGAGACGCGGCAAGATATTCTCCACAGAGACACGGGGGAGGGAGGGCGTCATGCTCCGAAGAGACACAGCTGATTGTTCTCTGCAGAGATATGGTGGGTCAATCCCCACGGAGACACAGGGGACTGCTCTCCACAGAGATATGACGGGGCATTCTCCACAGAGATAACGTAGGTCATTCTCCACAGAGACACTGAGGGACGTTCTCCACAGAGACAGGCAGCTCACCTCAGGGGACGTGTCCGGAGGGTGCGGGGAGGCACGGGTTTACGTCAAGGGACGTTTCCGGGGTTGGGGGCGGGCAGTTTACCTCAGAGGACATGTCCGGTGGGCACGGGTTTACCCCAAGGATACGCCGTTTCTGTGGGTTTTTTTAATGGTATTTGTTAAGCGCTTACTTCGTGCCAAGTACTGCGCGAGGCGCTGGGGTAGATATAATCAGGTTGGACACAGTCCACGTCCCAGTGCGGCAACCGGGACGAAGCAGTGTGGTCCAGTGGATAGAGTCCAGGCCTGGGAGTCAGAAGGTTCTAATCCTAGCTCCACCACCTGTCTGCTGTGTGACCCTGGGCAACCCACTTGACTTCTCTGGGTCTCCGATACCTCATCTGTAAAACGGGGATTAAGACCGTGGGCCCCACGTGGGACATGGACCGCGTCCAACCCCATTACCTCGTATCTACCTCGGCGCTTGTTAGAGGAGCAGGGTGGCCTAGTGGCAAGAGCACGGGGTTGGGAGTCAGAGGTCGTGGGTTCTAATCCCGGCTCTGCCCCTTGTCTGCTGTGTGACCTCGGGCAAGCCACTTGACTTCTCTATGCCTCATGTACCTCATCGGTAAAATGGGGATAAAGACTGTGAGCCCCACGTGGGACAACCCGATTACCTTGTATCTATCCCAGCTCTTAGAACAGTGCCTAACAAATGCCGGAATCATTACTATTACGGTGCCCGGCACACAGTACGCGCTCAATAAATGCAGGTGATTGATCCGTCTTACAGATGAGGAGAGTGAGGCCCAGAGAAGTCAAGGGACCTGCCTAGGTCACAGTGCGGACGAGGAGCCGGGAGACTCCTGACCCTCCCTGAGCTCCGGGCCCTGGTTGCCCCGGCCCCCCACCCCGAGGTCGGCTGGGGTCTTGAACCAGCCGGGGCCGACAGGTCTGGACGGGGAACGTGTCTACCAATTCTGCTTCCCTGTCCTCTCCCAAGCGCTTAGTACGGCGCTCTGCCCACAGTAAGCGCTCGATAAATGCCGCCGACTGATAGATTGACTGCTCGGAACCGCCCGCCAACCGGGACGATGGGGTTCGAGGACCAGCCCGAGCCGGGTTTGCGGGGGGACGCTTTAAAAGCCCAACTCGATTTCAAGTCCATGATTGCAACTTATCGAAGATAATGGGAAGCTTTTAGCGTCTGTGGCAGCTTCCCTGTCAGGCAGAGGGGGAAGCTGGGCTTTACCAGATGGGAGCGATTAAGGCTCCGATTTTCAGATGGACTTTCTCTCTCTCCCCCTCCCTTTTCCTCCTCCTTCTCTCTCTCCCTTCTTTTCCGGTCTTTCTCCCTTTCTCCCTGTCTCCTGCCCCCCTTCCTCTCTTATTCTCCTTCCCCTCTCTTTCGGCTCTCCTCATCCTGTCTGTCTGTCTCTCTCCCTCTCTCTCTCCTGCTCTCATCCCTTCTCTTGTCTTTCTCCTCTCCAGCCCCCTCTTCCTCTCTTGCTCTCCCTCCCTTCTCTTCCTGTCTTTTTCCCTCCATCTCCCTTCTCTTCCTGTCTCTCTTTCTCTCTTCCTCTGTCTCCCTCACCCTCTTGCTCTTATCCCTTCTCTCCATGTCTCTCTTCTTCCCTCTCTAGCCCTCCCTTCTCTGTCTTTCTTTCTCCCTTTCTCTCTCCGTCTCCTGTTCCCTCTTCCTCCCTCTTGCTCTCCTTCTCTCCTCTTCCTGTCTCTCTTTCTCTGTCCCTATCTCTCTCTCCCTCTTGCTCTTATCCCCTCTCTTCATGTCTCTCCTTCCCTCTCTTGCCCTCCCTTCTTTCTTTCTCCCTGTCTCCTGTTTCCCGCTTCCTCTCGCTTGCTCTCCCTCTCTTCTCTTCCTGTATTTCCTCTTCTTGTCTCTTTCTCCTTCCCTTCTCTCCTTCTGTCTTTTTCTCTCTCCCTCTCGCTCTCATCCCTTCTCTTCATGTCTCTCTCCTTCCCTCTCTTGCCCTCCCTTCTCTTTCTTTCTCCCTTTCTCTCTCCCTGTCTCCTGTCCCTTCTTTCTCTCTTGCTCTCCCTCCCTTCTCTTCCTGTCTCTCCCTCCCTTCCCTTCTTGTCTCTCTCCTTCTCTCTCCCTCTGTTTTTCTCTCTCTCTTGCTCTCATCCCTTCTCTTCATCTCTCTCTCTCTCTCTCCTTTTCTTCCCACCTTTCCCTTTCTCCTTCCCTCTCTCTTGCTCTCATCCCTTCTCTTCATCTTTCTCTCTCCTTCCCTCTCTTGCCCTCCCTTTTCTTCCCATCTTTCCCTTTCTCTTTCCCTCTCTCTTGCTTTCTCTCTCTGTTTACCCTTCATTCTCCCCTTCTTTCTTATTTTTCACTTCTATGGTATTTGTTAAGCACTTACTATTGCACGGCACTGTACTAAGCACTGGGGTGGATACAAGGATAATCAGACTGAACACGGTCCCTGTCCCACATGGGGCTCAGAGTCAAGCCCCATTTGACAGGTGAGGTAACTGAGGCACGGAGAAGTGAAGTGACTTGCTCAAGGTCAAACGGGAGATAAATGGCGGAGCTGGGATTAGAACCCATGACCTCTGACTCTCAAGCCATGCTACTTTCCTTTCCCCTTCCCTTCTCTCTCCTTCTCTCTCTCCTATCTCTCTCGCTCTCTCCTTCTCTCTCCTGACTCTCCCATCTCTCCCCTTCTCTCTCCTATCTCTCTCTCTCTCTCTCTCTCTTCTCATCTCTGGGATAAAGGCAGGCCACAAGCTGCAAACCAAGCCCGAGGCCGGTTGGTTGGGGGAAGGCGAGGAGGACGGTTTCCCAGCCACTGTGGCTTTGAAACGAGATGATCTCTGAGAAAGCGAAACCCACCCGACGGTCTCTGTGGGCACCCTTAACCGCGAGAACAGATACTTCATAATAACGACGGAGGCCTTCGTTAAGTGCTCGGTCTAGGCCGAGCACCGTGCCAAGCTCTGGAGTGGACGCAGCCAGACACAGTCCCTGTCCCACACGGGGGTCTCAGTCTCAAGGGGACGGGTATTTTATCCCCATTTCACAGGTGAGGAAACCGAGGAGCCGACAAGTCGGATGACCTCCCCGAGGTCACCCGGCAGGCAACTGGCAGCGCGGCCTAACGGGAAGACCCCCCGAGCCTGGGAGTCAGAGGACCTGGGTTCTAATCCCGGCTCTGCCACCTGTCTGCTGCGTGACCTCGGGCACGTCGCTTCTCTGGGCCTCGGTTCCCTCATCTTCGAAACGGGGCTTAAGACCGTGAGCCCCAGCGTGGGGCTCGAACTGGGTCCGAACCTGTGTCCATCCCAGCGCTTAGTACAGGGTAAGTACTTGATAAATACCAGTAAAACAAACAACGGTAGGCAATCTCTGCCCACGGGGAGCTTGCGGTTTAGAGGGGGAAACATCCTGCTATCTACTTTTTCTCAGAATGGCGGTTCACAGAGGGACTTCTCAACCGGGGAGGCGTAGGGGGTGAGGTGAACTCACGGGGAATGGTAACCGTGGCGCTTATCGAGTGCCTGCTTGCTTAGTACAGTGCTCCGTAAGCAGTAGGCGCTCAATAAATATCACTGACCGACTGCGTTAAGCGCTGGGGTGGACGCAAGACAATCGGGTCCCCGTGGAGCTGGTCGTAGCTTTATTAAGCGCAAACTGGGTGTAGAGCACTGTACTGAGTGTTGTCTAAAAAGGAGGGAGAACATTCGCTTATTCATTCGATCGTATTTATTGAGCACCCACTGTGTGCGCCGCACTCTACTGAGCGCTTGGGAGAGGAGAGCATAAGAATAAACAGACACATTCCCTGCCCACAACGACCTTGCGGTTGAGAGACGAGCTGACAGGTATTGAATCCCCATTTTACAGACAGGAGATTGAGGCACAGAGACGTCAATGATACGGTAATAATTATCGTTAATAACGGTAATGATTATTAACAACAATCATGGTATTTGCTAAGCGGTTAATATGTGCCGGGCACCGCACTAAGCGCCGGGGTGGATACGAGCAAATTGGGTTGGACGCAAGGGGGGCTCATAGTCTCAATCCCCATTTCACAGATGAGGTAACTGAGGCACAGAGAAGATAATAACTCCCGAGCGCTTACTATGTGCCAAGCACTGTACTAAGCACTGGGGCAGAGACAAGATCGTCGGGTCCGACACGATCCCCGTCCCACACGGGACTCACAGTCTTAAGCCGGAGGAAGAACGGCGATTGAGTCCCCATTTCACTGATGAAGTAACGGAGGAACAGAGAAGATAATTATTTCTTAAATGTGCCAAGCACTGTACTAAGCACTGGGGCAGACATAAGATCGACAGATCCCACACGATCCCTGTCCCACGTGGCTGGAGGGAGAACAGGGATTGAACCCCCATTTCCCAGAGGGGGAAAGTGAGACACGGAGCGGCTCGCCCAAGGTCCCACAGCAGGCAAGTGGAGGAGCCGGATTTAGAACCCAGGTCCCGTGACTCCCGGGCCGGGCCGACCGTTCTGTCCGGGGCCGGTTTTTCGGTCCACGGGCTTGGGGCCGGGGTTTGAGTGGGTGGGTGGGGGTGAGGGTGGGATCTTCCCCTCTCCGGTCCTAGAACCCACCCCCTCCCACTCCCCCCGCCGAAGCCCGGGGACCCTCCTTCTCCTCCTGCTCCTCCTCAGCTGCATTTCAAACGCCCCGTGAAAAACCAATCAATGTTTACCAAATTGAAAAGCACCAAACCAGGAGGGAATGGAAACTCTATTTTCATGCTTCCGGGAAGGTGTGAGGCTCAGCTGAGAGCGGAACCAAATAATTAACTATCTGAAGATCTCGCCGGTATCAGCGGCTCCCGGGATGGAGGGCCCGCCCGTCTCGTCGAGGGCGGCGTGGGCCCAGTGGAAAGAGCCCGGGGCCTGGGAGTCAGGGGACCTGGGTTCTAATCCCGGCTCCGCCACTCGCCTGCTGAGGGGCAAGTCGCTTCGCTGCCTCATGCCTCTGTTTCCCCAGCTGGAAGATGGGGATTTAATCCCCGTTCTTCCTCCCCCTTAGACCAGGAGCCCCAAGACAGGGAGGGGCCCAGCACATGTGATGGATCCCACAGACCCTTCGGCGTGGCCTAGTGGGTAGAGCCCGGGCCCGGGAGTCAGAAGGACCTGGGTTCTAATCCCGGCTCCGTCACTTGTCTGCTGTGTGACCTTTGGGCAGGATGCTTCGCGTCTCCGGGCCTCAGTTACCTCATCTGTAAAAAATGGGGATGAAGAGTGTGAGCCCCACGTGGGGCAGGGACCGTGTCCAACACGATTACCTTGTACCTAGCCCAGCGCTTAGCACAGTTTAAGGGCTCAACAAATACCACAATTATTATTATCCTTCTTCCCCCACCGGCCACCGCCCTGCCAACAACTTCCCCATCCCCTCCCACAGGTCAAAAGGCCCCCCAGTTGCATTTGCCCAGGGCTCGTTCAACCCCATATCGTGCCATCTTTGGGGGGTGGGGAGAGGGTGACCCTAAGAGGGTCCGATCTGCGGGTGAAAACCCCTCAAACCGAGCGTGCGGGGGAGAGCTGGGGGTCAGAGCAGCCCATGTACAGACTCTGCGCTGAGCGAGGGTCCGACACAAAAATCCGATTCCTGAAGGATTCTCGTTGAGGAGCGTCTGGAGTTGGCAACTGGCAGCTTTTAAGGGTAAGGAGCAGAGGAAGCGGTTTCATTTAAACCGCCTGAATCAATCACGGTGTTGCTGAAAGGGAAGTGAAAAGGAAAAAAAGAGAGACAGAAAGAGACATGGAAAGAGAAAAAGGAAATGGGGGCAGAGAGAGGATGCGAGAAAAGAGGACAAAATGAGAGAGAGAGGAAACAGAAGGGAGAAAGAGAGGGAGAAAGAGAGAAGAAATGGGACAAAATAAGGGAGGAAGAAAGAGAAAGGGAGAAGAAAGAGAGGGGAAAGAGAGGGAGAGGGAGAGAGAGAAGATAGATGGAAGAAAAAGAGGGAGAGATAAAGACAGGAGAAAAGGAGAGGGAGAGAGTAAAGGCAGAGGAGGAAGAGAAGATGAGAGAGAAATAGATGAGGAGAAGGAAAGAGACAGCAAAAGAAAAAAGAGGAGAAAGAGGAAAGACAAGAAAGGAGAGAAATAGATAAGAAAAGGGGAAAGAAAAGAAAGGCAAAGAGGAGGAGAGAGCAAAAGAAAAAGAGGAGGGAAGATAGGGAGAGAAAAAGATGAGAGGGGAGAATGAGGAAAAGAGGATAGCAAAAGAAAAAGGAGAGGAAAGAGAAGATAGAGGGAGAAAAATGAAAGAGGGGGAAAGAGCAAAAGAAAAAGAAAGGAGGAAAGAGAAAATAAAGAGGAAGAAAAACAGATGAGAGAGGGGGAGAAAGAGGAAAGCAAAAAAAAAAGAGAGGAAAAAGAAGACAGACGGAGAGAAGTGAGAGAGGGGAAAGAGGAGATAGCAAAAGAAAAAGAAAGGAGGAAAAAGAAAGAAGAGAGAAGATAAAGTGGGGGAGAAATGAGGGGGGGAGAAAGAAGGAAAGAGGAGAGAGCCAAAGAAAAAAAGATATGGAATACATGACAAAGGGGAGAGAAAGGGGGAAAGGGAAAGAGGAGGGAAAGGGGAGGGAAAGCAAAAAAAAAAGAGAGAGGGGTAAAGGGAGAGGAGAAAAAGAGAAAGAGAAGGCAGGCGAGAAAGGGAGAGAAATAGATGAGGGGAAAGAGAGAAGAGAGTGAGAGGAAGAGAGAAGACAGAGAAAGGGAGAGAAACAGATGAGACAGGGGAAAGAGGGAAAGGAGAGAGTGCAAAAGAAAAAGAAATAGAAGGTGGACAGAAATAGATGAGAAGGGGAGAAAGAGGGAAAAAGGAGGAGAGCAAAGGAGAGAAAAGAGAGAAGATAGAGGGAGAGAGAGGAAAAGAGAGAGCATTTTGCCCCTCTAGACTAAGCTCGTTGTGGGCAGGGAATGTGTCTGCTCATTGTTATATTCTACTCTCTCTCAAGAGCGAAGTACAGTGCTCTGCACACAGTAAATGCTCAATAAATACAACCGAGTGAATGAATGAAAAAGACGAGAGAAGAAATAGAAGAGAGCGGGGAAAGAGATTAAAGAGAAGAGGAGAAAAAACAAACGAAGGAGAGAAAGAGAAGAAAGAGAAAGGAGAGAGGGAGGGAGTTTGCATTTTTCAAACGAGACCCCGGTCCAACTCGGCGGGAGGGGACGTTTGCACGGGCAAGAAATAATTCCAAATTTGGTTTCAGACGACGACCGTCGGTCCAGGGCCCCTCGGTGGAGGAATCTAATTGGGAAGCGTCCGAGGCGAGAGGGAAGCAGGAGGAGGACTCCGTCCCCATCAGCCTTGATTGTGTTATTCCAACTAAGCGGAGACAAAAAGACCCATCTCAGCTCCCCCACTTTCATTTATAATTGAAACGGGTCCAGAAGACGGGAGCCGCTGCCATCTGTAACGCCGAGTGTAGGAAGCACCCGCGAGAATGAAATATTCAAACGTCTCGGAGCGGCTTCGCATCTTAATGACGGGGGGATTTGCAGAGAACCGAGTATGTCCCGGCGGACGGGGTGCGGGGAGGAAAGTTTGGGGTTTTTTTACCCCGGTGGATGGATCCGCCCAACAAAACGTTATTTTCGGGGAAACGGGTCCCGATCCTCGCGTGGAGGGAAGGCCGGGCCCCGCTCCGAGGGGAAAGGGGGTTTGGTACGGTGCTCTCCATTCGTTCGTTCAATCGTATTTACTGAGCGCTTACTGTGCGCAGAGCGCTGTACTGAGCGCTTGGAAAGTACAATTCGGCAGTAAGGAGAGCCCATCCCTGCCCACACCGGGCTTACAGTCGGCGCTCCATAAATAATAATGACTGTGGTATTCGTAGAGTGCTTACTAAGAAGAAGTGCTTGGAGAAGCAGTGTGGCTCAGTGGAAAGAGCCCGGGCTTTGGAGTCAGGGCTCATGAGTTCGAATCCCAGCTCTGCCACTCGTCGGCTGTGTGACCGTGGGCGAGTCACTTCACTTCTCCGTGCCTCGGTTCCCTCATCTGTAAAATGGGGATTAAGACTGTGAGCCCCACGGGGGACAACCCGATTCCCCTATGTCTACCCCAGCGCTTAGAACAGTGCTCGGCACATAGTAAGCGCTTAACAAATACCAACAAATACCAACATTAAGAACCGGGAGCCGTAACAATAATAACGATAAGGGATCGTGTCGATTGACTCTACTGGACTCCCTCAAGGTCTCGTCCAGTGCTCCGCCCTGCCCTGCTCCTTGAGCAGGGCAACTCCACCGGACTCTCCCAGCCGCTCGGTACAGCGTTCTGCACAGAACGGGCTGGACGTTCTGTAAGGATTTATTATTATTGTTATCCTTGTTAAGCACTCACTATGCGCCAAGGACCGTTCTAAGCGCTGGGACAGATACAAGTTAACGGGGTTGGACACAGTCCCGGTCCCACATGGGGCTCCCACTCTCATCCCCATTTTCCAGATGAGGGAACTGAGGCCCAGAGAAGTGGCCGGCCCAAGGTCGCCCAGCAGACAGGTAGCGGAGCTGGGATTAGAACCCAGGTCCTTCGGACTCCCAGGTCCGCCGCCGATCCACTAGGCCACGCCGCTTCTCCCACACCGTCCTAGGCGCTGGGGTGGACACAAGCTAATCGGGTTGGACACAGTCCCTGTCCCCTATCGGGCTGGCAGTCTTAATCCCCGTTTGACAGATGAGGAAACTGGGGCCCAGCGAAGTGACTTGCTCAAGGTCACCCAGCAGACAAGGGGTAGAGCCGGGATTAGAACCCAGAGCCTCCGATTGCCGGGCCCCTTCCCCCGGGCCACGTTGTTATGCTGCTCAAAAGCGGTCCGAAAGGGCTATTTGGCTGGGGTCCCCGGAGCCCGGGAGCCGTGATTCCTTCGGCCGCCTGGCCCGGGCTCTGGCCACCCCGTGCTACGTTGTGGCCACCGCGGCTCCCGCGATTTCCGCACACAGCAGACCCGGCAGCTCCTTTGGGGACTGTTTCTATAACCCCACTGGACTCTCCCATCCGCTCAGTACAGCGCTCTGCCCACAGTAGACGGTAAAACCTGAGGCCGGGGATTGCGTTGACTAAGTCTACGGCCTTTCTCCCAACCGCTCAGTACAGTGCTCTCCACACGGTAGCCCGGAAACTCCTCGGGGGCAGGGATCGTGTCGACTATTTCCCTCTCCCAAGCGCTCAGTACAGCGCTCTGCCCACAGGAGACGGGAAGCTCCTTGAGGGGACACGGGCACACGGACCCGTGCCACCGCTGACCTCCCTGATCGGCGGGATGGCGGCCACCGAGTCCGAGGCCGGGGCCGGCGCGGAGCCGCCCCTCCGTCTCCGGCGGAGCCGCCGAATTAGAGAGCGTTCAATTAATAACAGCTGAATATTCTGTCACGTTTAGGGAGATGTATGGGAAGACAAGCGAGTTGTGATGGATCTGACAGAAATGATAAAAGTTCTCCCGGCACAGTCTGGCAGAGAGCTGGCTCCGGTGGACGAGGAGGAGGAAGAGGAGGAGGAGGAGGAGGCAAAAAAAGAAAAGGGGCTTGAGAGAGGTACATTACAGCCACCATCCATCCACTCTCTCTCTCCTCCCCCCTCCAAAATCCTTCCAACAGAGTCCTGGGTTCCAATCCGGCCTCCCGCCACTCGCCTGCCGCGAGACCTCGGACAAGTCGCCTGACTTGGAGAAGCAGCGGGGCTCAGTGGAAAGAGCCCGGGCTCGGGAGTCGGAAGACGGGGGTTCTAATCCCGCCTCCCCCACTTGTCTGCCGTGTGACCTTAGGAGCCCGGGCTTGGGAGTCAGAGGTCGTGGGTTCTAATCCCGGCTCTGCCACGTATCAGCTGTGAGTCTTTGGGCGGGTCGCTTTACTTCTCTGGGCCTCAGTGACCTCGTCCTTAAAATGGGGATAATAATAATAATACTAATGTTGGTATGTGTTAAGCGCTTACTATGTGCAGAGCACCGTTCTAAGCGCTGGGGGAGATACAGGGGAATCGGGACGTCCCACGGGAGGCTCACAGTTAATCCTCATTTTACAGATGAGGTAACTGAGGCCCAGAGAAGCGAAGTGACTCGCCCACAGTCACACAGCTGACAGGTGGCAGAGCCGGGAGTCGAACTCATGACCTCTGACTCCGAAGCCCGGCCTCTTTCCACTGAGCCACGCTGCTTCCCAGCGGATGAAGACCGTGGGACCGCCCGATTAGCCTGTATCTCCCCCAGCGCTTCGAACAGTGCTTGACACAGAGTAAGCGCTTAACAAATCCCATCATTATCATTATTATTCTTGGTTCCTCAGTTTCCTCATCTGTCAAATGGGGATTAAAATCCCCGTTCTCCATCCCATTTAGACCGAGAGTCCCGTGTGGGGCAGGGAATGGGTCCGATGGCAGTGTACTGGGATCTGCGCCGGCGCTTCACAAACAAGACCGCGACGAGCGCTCAGCACAGCGCTCTGAACACAGTAAGCTCTCAATAAATACGATTTAACGAATAACGACCGACGACGGTGACGTATTATTATACTAATAATAACGCTGGCATTTGTTAAGCGCTTACTATGTGCAAAACACTGTTCTGAGCGCTGGGTTATGATCGCCTCGGGTCTGCCCAGCTGTTCTCTTTCCTCCCGGCCCCTTCTCTCCCCGTAAGGGACGCCCTCAGCGCCCCCAGGACCATTGATTTGCACGTTTCTTTTTGCGACTGATCAAGAGTGAAGGGAGAAAGCGGTGTGAGCCGGGGAAAGGAAATAAGGAAAAAGAAAAAGCAGCGGACTAGCCCAAAATTGCCAGCCACGGGGGTGAACGATTAATAACGGCGGGGGTATCGGTTCCGCGCCTCCCGTGCGCTGAGCACTGTGCCGGGGCGGGTCCACGATCATCAGGTATTTGGGCTTGACCGAGGGCAAGTGGCTCAGTGACAGAACACGGCCCCGGAGTCGGAGAGACCTGGGTTCTAATCCCGGTTCCGCCACCCGTCTGCCGCGTGACCTCGGGCCAGTCACTTCACTCGTCTGTCAAATGGGGATGAAGAGTGCGAGCCCCATGTGGGACACCCGTCTACCGCAGCGCTTAGCGCAGTACGTAGAGAAGCGGCGTGGCTCAGCGGAAAGAGCCCGGATTTAGGAGTCAGATGTCATGGGTTCGAATCTCGGCTCCACCACTTGTCAGCTGTGTGACTCGGGACAAGGCACTTAACTTCTCGGTGCCTCCGTTACCTCATCTGTCAAATGGGGACGAAGACCGGGAGCCCCACGTGGGCCGACCTGATAACGCTGTAGCTACCCCAGCGCTTAGAACGGTGCTCAGCACATAGTAAGCGCTCAACAAATACCACCGAGAGAGAGTAAGCGCTCGACGAGCACCATAACCATCAACCTCACCGGCTGGACACTCGGCCTCACGGACGTCAGCCGACCGGACGGTCCGCCTGGAGATACGCCCCCCCTCTCCGACCCTTCCGAGGAAATCCCGCTGCCGACCCTCTTCCCCATCTCCTCGGGACCCCCGCGCCACGACCGACCCGTCGACGACCGGTGGTTCCCGGGCCGGGTACTGGACCGAGCGCTTCTGCCCCCGCTAGCTTCCTTTCCCTCCTCCTCCCGGCCCGCCGGCCCCCGCTGCGTAATTGGATTATATAACTGCCGAGAGCCGGGGCGGTTTCAAATTTATACTTCAATTAATATTTAATAGTGCGTAATTAATATTCCCGCCACTCCCCGCCCCGCCGTCCTGGATATTTTCCTCCCCCCCGGGGATCGTCTGTCCTGACCTTGCCGGCGGCCGACGGTCGAGCCCGGAGGTTTGGGAGAGGAGGGAGGTGGTTATTCCCTCTCCGGCAGGGACGGGGGTCGGGGGCAGGGCTGCGGGGGGCTAAGGGGGGGCCACTCACCTCACCACCCAGAATCCTCCAGGCAAACCTGCCTCTGCGGCCTCTGACAGCCGGGGGGCACGGGGGATCTGTTAAGCACTTACTATGTGCCGAGCACTGTCCCGGGCGCTGAGGTAGGTACCGGCTAACCAGGATGGACACGGTCCCCGTCCCACATGGGGCTCCCGGTCTTCCTCCCCATTTTACAGACGAGGAAACTGAGGCACGGCCAAGTGAAATGACTTGACCAAGGTCACCCAGACGACAAGGATCGAAACCCAGGTCATCCCGACTCCCAGGTCCGGGCTCCGTCTACTCGGCCACGCCGTTCTAGACCGGAAGCTCGTTACGGGCGGGGATCGAGTCCGCTCCACCGGACTCTCCCAAGCGCTCAGCACGGTGCTCTGCACAGAGCGAGCGCCCAATAAATACGACCGATCGCTTCTTCGGTGAGGGCTAGGCGGAGCCCGAGAAATTACTGCTATAGAGGTACGGGCTACTTGCTAAGCACGCGCTAAGCACCGTGCTAAGAACCGGGGTAGATACAGGATAAACAAGTTGGACGCAGTCCCTGTCCCGTTCGCGGGGAGCGAGAACAGGGATAGTGATAATAATAATAATGTTGGTATTTGTTGAGCGCTTACTACGTGCAGAGCACCGTTCGAAGCGCTGGGGTAGATACGGGGTCATCAGGCCGTCCCACGTGAGGCTCACAGTGAATCCCCATTTTACAGATGCGGTAACTGAGGCCCAGAGAAGTGAAGGGACTCGCCCACAGTCACACAGCTGACAAGCGGAAGAGCCGGGAGTCGAACCCATGACCTCTGACTCCGAAGCCCGGGCTCCCTCCACTGAGCCACGATTATAATAATAATCGTGTTGATTATAATACTTTAATATTACAATTATAATAGATTAATATATTATATATAAGCTATACTATAATAATCATAGGTACAGCTCACCATGGGTCAAACGCTGTGCTAAGCGCCGAGAAAGACACAGGTTAATCGAGTCAGACGCATGAGGCTCACAGTCAAAAGGAGAAAGAACTGGGATATTATCATTAATGACAACGATTATAATAATAATAATCGTGGTATTTGCGAAGCGCTTACTATGTGCCGAGCACTGTTCTAGGCGCTGGGGTAGACACAGGGGAATCAGGTCGTCCCACGTGGGGCTCACGGTCTTAATCCCCATTTTACAGATGAGGTCACTGAGGCACCGAGAAGTGAAGTGACTCGCCCAAAGTCACACGGCCGACAAGTGGCCGAGCCGGCATCCGAACCCAGGACCTCTGACTCCAAAGCCCGTGCTCTTTCCACTGAGCCACGCTGCGACGACTATAATGATGTCGATGATAATTAATAATAATAACGGTACTTGGTAAGCGCCTACTAGGTGTCAAGCACTGCTCTAAGAGCTTGTGATACTTATTCAAGTATGCCAGTAATAATAGCAATAATGACGATGGTATCTGTTAAGCGCTCACTCTGTGCCAAGCACTGTTCTAAGCGCTGGGGGAGATACAGAGTAATCAGGTGGTCCCACACGGGGCTCAGACTTTTAATCCCCGTTTTCCAGATGAGGTCACTGAGACCCAGAGAAGTGAAGCGCCTTGCCCAAGGGCACGCAGCAGACGAGGGCCGGAGGCGGGATTAGAACCCACGTCCTCTGACTCCCAAGCCCGCGCTCTTTCCACTAAGCCACGCTGCTTCTCTGTGCTTCAGTTTGGGCCAGGCACTGTGCTAAGCACTTGGGTATTCGCTCAATTCATTCGATCATATTTATGAAGCGCTTACTGGGTGCAGAGCACTGTACTAAGCGCTTGGGAAAGTACAATACAACACTAAAGAGCGATGAGCCCTTCCCACAACGGGCTCCAACTCTGGGCGGGGGGTAGACGTCGAAACAGATATCATCCCGGCTCCGCCGCCCGTCTGCTGTGTACCCTTGGGCAAGCCGCTTAACTTCTCTGTGCCTCAGTTCCCTCATCTGTCACGTGGGACAAACTGATAATCCCGTTTCTTCCCCCAGCGCTTAGAACAGTGCTTGGCCCATAGTAAGCGCTTAACAAATACCATCAACATTATTATTATTATTATTATTATATCAAACCCGGGGGGGCTCACAGTCTACATAGCAGGGAGAACAGGGACTGAACCCCTATTTTACGCAGGACGGTGAGGTGAAATGACTTACCCAAGGTCACCCAAATCGATCAGAAGCCCGCCCGCTGAAAGGCCTTTAATGATAATAATAATGTTGGTATTTGTCAAGCGCTTACTATGTGCAGAGCACCGTTCTAAGCGCTGGGGGAGATACAGGGTCATCGGGTTGTCCCACGTGAGGCTCACCCGTCTTCCTCCCCATGTTACAGATGAGGTCACTGAGGCCCAGAGAAGTGAAGTGACTCGCCCACGGCCACCCAGCTGACAGGTGGCAGCGCCGGCATTCGAACCCATGACCTCTGACTCCCAAGCCCGGGCTCTTTCCACTGAGCCACGCGGCTTCTCCACCTCTGGAAGCTCTGAATTCATTCATTCATTCATTCGTTCAACGGTATTTACTGAGCGCTTACTGGGGGCAGAGCCCCGGACTAAGCGGTTGGAAAGTGCAATTCGGCGGCAGACAGGGACAATCCCGACCCAACAACGGGCTCCCGGGGGTATTTGTTCATTCAATAGTATTTATTGAGCGTTTACTACGGGCAGAGCGCTATTTACTGAGCGCTCTCTGTGGGCAGAGCACTGTACGGAGAGCGCGCTCCCGGTCGGCGACGAGCTTCCGTGACCGGCCAGACGCCCCCCCCGGCCCCGCCCCAGCCCAGCCCACCGACCCAACTGGTTCAAGCAGCGCCTTCTGCTCTTTCATTTCATTTCTTTCTTTAAATGTTCCTGTTTGAGGAGACATTTTAGTTGCTAAGAAACTAGTTTCTTATTGCAGACTCAGTCGGGGCGAAGATAAATCAACTGTCAAAATAACGTGTTATTTTGACAGTAGCCATATCATAACCATAAATGATATAGTTTATCTGTACATTTTTACCCTCGCTAATGGGGTCTAAATACTATATTCTTGAATATTTTCTATATACACACCGAGAGAAGCACAGACGTTGTTAGTGCGACAGGGTAGTTGGGCGGAGCTACCCGTGCGCTGTCGGGACGCGCGGCGGTCACACGGACCCCCACTCGCACCGTCACCCGCGCGCGCCTTCCCAATGGCGCACACCCCAATCACACACGTGCTCACAATCACACAAGGATCCGACACACGCGCACGCAGAAAATGACGCAGGCTCGCTCCCGACGGTCGCCCCCGCGATTCTACACCAAAAAACACACCCGGGCCCGACGCCGCTCACGGACGTTCGGAATCCGCCACGAAATAACACGCGCGAGCTCGAGATCTCACCCCAAATCCCCCACCCACCCAAGACCCCCAGTTTGGCGGCCATCACGGCGGGAAGAGTACGAGTCACGCAGTCTCCCAAGCGCTCAGGACAGTGCTCGGCACGGAGTAAGGGCTCAAAAGACACCCCTGCTTGATGAATTGATGGAGGGGGAAGAGAAGGCGGCGCGGCCGAGTGGGTAGGGCGCCGTCCTGGGAGTCAGAGGTGGTGGGTTCTAATCCCGGCTCTGCCGCTTTATCCGCTGTGTGACCTCGGGCGAGTCACTTGACTTCTCTGGGCCTCAGTGACCTCATCTGGAAAATGGGGAGTGAGACCGTGAGCCCCACGTGGGACAGGGACCGTGTCCAACTCCATTTGCTTGTCTCCACCCCGGCGCTTAGAACGGTGCCTTACGCATAGTAAGCGCTTAACGGATATCTTTTTCATTATTATTATTATTATTATTATTAGAAAGGGGAGGAGGTGGAAAAGGAGGAAGACAAAGTGGAGGGAGAGGAGGAGAGGACCCGATCAGACCGTAAGCCCGTCAATGGGCGGGGATCGTCTCTATCTGTTGCCGAATTGTCCATTCCAAGCGCTTAGTACAGTGCTCTGCACACAGTAAGCGCTCAATAAATACTACCGAATGAAAAGGAGGGTGTGGAAGGAGAAAGAGGAGGAAGATGACGAGGAAGAGGAGGAAGGCAAGGAGGGCCACGCCTAGAGGAAAGGGAACCCCGTCTCACCTGGAGCTCCCAGGCTAAGAGAGGGAGGGTCCTTTCCCCATTTTACAGAGGAGGAAGTTGAGGCCCAGGCCCAGCACCCGCCACTGGACCACACCACCCCTTCCTCTTCATTCAATCCTATTTATCGAACGCTTACTGTGTACTAAGCGCTGGGAAAGTACAATTCAGCAGCAAACAGAGACGATCCCTCCCCGACGGGCTCACGGTCTAGAAGCGGGGCGAGAGACAACAAAACAAAGCAAGTGGACAGGCATCGAGAGCATCAATGTAAAGAGAAAGAATTATAAATATAGACACGTCGTTAATAAATAGAATAATAAATGCGCACCAATATATACCAGTGCTGTGGGGTGGAGAAGGGGGTAGAGCAGAGGGAGGGCGATGGGGAGGGGAGGAGGAGCAGAGGGAAAGGGGGGCTCAGTCGGGGAAGGCCTCCTGGAGGAGGTGGGCTTGAAAGTAGGGCTTTGAAGGGGGGAGGAGAGTTCGTTTGGCGGATCCCGGCTCTGCCACTCGTCAGCTGTGTGACTGTGGGCAAGTCACTTCACTTCTCTGTGCCTCAGTTCCCTCAGCTGTAAAATGGGGATTAACTGTGAGCCTCACTTGGGACGACCTGATTCCCCTGTATCTCCCCCAGCGCTTAGAACGGTGCTCTGCACATGGTAAGCGCTTAACAAATACCGACATTATTATTATGTGAGGAGGGGGGCCATTCCGGGACAGAGGTAGGAGGTGGGCCGGGGTCGACGGCGGGACAGGCGAGGAGGAGGCCCAGTGAGGAGGTGAGCGGCACCAGAGGAGCGGGGCGTGCGGGCTGAGCCCCGTAAGAGGCAACTCGGCCGCCCTCGGACGCGTCCGCCCGCCCGCCGAAAGGTCCCCGAGACCTCTGCCGTGGAGGACGAAAGCGCTGGCCACTAGCCTTGGGTTTACAAGCCCGACTCGGAATTGATGGTGACGTTTGCTTGCTGTTAATGTAGGTGGTTTTCTCGCCGCCACTTCACGGTGGCCACGGGGCTTCATAAATCACGCGCGCGTGTGTGTGTGTGTGTGTACACACGCACTCACACAGCCGCCCCAACCCCGGGGGGCTTTCGTCGATAAAGACCGCGGGCCCCATGTGGGGCGGGGACTGTGTCCAAGCGCTCAGTACGGGGCCCGGCGCGGAGGAGGCGCTTCGCAAAGACCCGATTATCATCATTATTCGGACTCGCGGCCAGAGCGAGGGTGAGGGGCGGGTCTGACCCTTCCCCCGTCGATCCACCGACCGTCGGCCGACGCCGTCCCGTCCTCCCGCCGGCAACGGGCTGCCCTTCTCCCCTACTCGCCCTGCTGTACTGGACTCTCCCAAGCGCTTGATACAGGACTCTGGACATAGTCCGCGGCGCCGTAGTGGACAGACCCAGGGCCCGGGAGTCAGAGGGTCAGGGGTTCTAATCCCGGCCCCGCCACTCGTCTGCTGTGTGACCTGAAGAAAGTCATTTCACTTCTCTGAGCCTCAGTTACCTCATCTGGAAAATGGGGATTGAGACTGGGAGCCCCACATGGGACCCGTCCTAGGTCCAACCCGATCTGCTTGTAATAATAACAACGATGGTATCTGTTGAGCGCTTACTATGTGCCGAGCACCGTTCTGAGCGCTGGGGGAGGTTCGGGGTCATCAGGTTGTCCCACGTGGGGCTCGCGGTCTTCATCCCCGTTTGACAGATGAGGGAAATGAGGCCCGGAGAAGTGAAGTGACTTGTCCAAAGTCACACAGCCGACAAGGGACGGAGTCGGGATTAGAACCCACGCCCTCTCACTCCCAAGCCCGGGATCTTTCGACAAAGGCACGTTTGCGTCCTCTATCCAGCGCTCAGTACAGTGCCTGGCAGGTGACAGATACCGTAAGTATTATTAATTATTATGACCACAGACGACGATTCGGGGGGGAGGTGCTTCCGGCCCTTCCCGCGTGCGGCCCCACGAAGCCCCCACTGACGTCGGCAGGGGTGTTTCCGGAAGCCGGCAGACCCTCCGTCAAGACCGCCTCAGAATCGCCATTCCCTCGGTGGGGTGGGGGGACCCCCAACCACCCTATCTCCCCCCGACTTCCCCCCACGGATACCCGGGATTCTCGCTCCCTTGGCTTACTCAAACTACCGTCGACTCCTGTTGGAAGGCGGCTTCCTCTTCGACCGGCGGCCATCGCCGACTGCCCCCGTCCCCCCGGAGGGCCTCCCCATCAAGCGGAGAGGAGAATTTGGGTTCCCTCCCATCTCCGCCAGGCCCAAATTCCCCGCTGAAATCACTTTCGCCTCCCTGGGGGGGGGCGGGCAAAGGATTCTGGGAATTGAGCCCACAGAGCGGAATTCCATATTAGATTTTGTAGTTACACAGCTGGGTGGGATTTTATACCCTTCTCAGAATCCCATGGGGAATGACTGCCAATGGCATTAATCACCCCCCCCCCCCCCCCCACCACACACTGCAGCATCCCTCTCTCCTCCCCCAACCCCGGCCTCGGGGGAAAAAAAAAAAAGACACAAGGTACCACTTAAGAGGAATAAAAAGAAAAAAAGGCGAGAGGAAAAGAAAGTATAATCATCTAAACTTTTAAACATAGCAATTTGAGCAAATTGCCCTATCTGCTTTTAGAAATGAGAGGGGAAGAGAAAGCCGCTTTCTCTGGGAGGCGAACGGAGCAGGCCGATAATAATAATAATTACGGTACCCGGTAAGGGCTTACTACGTGCCAAGCACTGCTCTAGGCGCTGGGGCAGATACAAGTTCACGAGGTGGGACGCAGTCCCGGTCGCACGTGGGGCTCACGCTCTTAATCCCCATTTTACAGATGAGGGAACTGAGGCCCACCGAAGTGAAGTGACTTGTCCAAGATCACACGGGGCAGAGCCGGGATTAGAACCCAGGTCCGTCTGAGTCCCAGCCGGGCTCTATCCATTAGGCCACACTGCTTCTCTGGGTAGGGGGTCCCTACGTCCTCCTGCTTGATCCCCAAGAAGCCGAGAGAGACGGACTCCACCCCAGCCTGTCAGGTGGGGTGAGCCGGTCACTCGATGGCATTTAATGAGCGCTTACTGTGTGCACAGCACTGTAGTAAGCGCTTGGGACAGTCCGGCAGAACAATCTTACAGGCACATTTCCTGCCCCCAACGAGTTTACGGTTTAGAGGGGGAGACGGACGTGAATAGAAATAAAAAAAATGATGGGGTGAGGAGAGTAAAATGCCGCCAAGCTGCCCCCCGTGTCCGTTCGTCCGTCCGTCTCTGGATCCGCATCCCCGCCGGGGTGATTTTGGGGTGCGGCGGGCCAATTTGGGCCTGAAGGGGATTGTGTGGAAGCAGGCACGCTGGGGAGGACCGGGGTCTGAGCCACAGAGGGCGAGGGGCTGGAAGCGGACGAAGGCGGGAGAAGCAGCGTCGTCTTGTGGGAGTATCTGTAATTTTATTTATTTACAGTGACGCTTGTTTACTTCTATTGATGTCTGTCTTCCCCCTTCTACACCTCGAGCCCGCTGTGGGCAGGGATCGTCTCTCTCTATTGCTGTAGTGTACTTTCCCAAGCACTTGCGCTCTGCGCACAGTGAGCGCTCAATAAATACGACTGAGTGAATGAATGAAGAGCCCGGGCTGGCGGACGGGAGGATCTAGGTTCTAATCCTGGCTCTGCCACTGGCCTGCCTCACTTCACTTCTCCCTCGCCCCTCCAGCATTCGTGGGGTCGGGGGCGGCCCCGGGGTCCGCTCCGCAGCGGGGTTTCACGCGAAGAGCTCCCGCCTGGGAGTCAGGAAGCCTGGGTCCCACCCCTCGCCTGCCGGGTGACCTCCCTCCACTGGCCCTCCTGGAACTCAGCGTCTGCATTCTCTTGACTCTCCCCAGCGCTTCTGAGGCACTAGGCTGGGTGGCTTTTTTTTTTCCTAATATCTGTTAAGCGCTTACTATACGTCAGGCACCGTACTGAGCGCCGGGATAGACGCACACCGATCGGGTTGAACGCAGTCCCCGGCCCACACGAGGCTCACAGTCTCCATCCCCATTTGACAGACGAGGTCACCGAGGCCCAGGGAGGTGAAGCGACTTGCCCGAGGTCACCCAGCAGACACGGGGGCCCGCCCCGCTCCCGGCGGACCCGTCCCCCGCGGACCCGGGGTTGGGGGGCGAGGGGAGGGTGGCGGTGGGCTCCGAGACCCCCTCCGGGCCCACCCGGGCCGCGGGGCCTGTCTGTCTGCTCGCTTGTGTGGCAGACTTCATCTGGCTCCGCTCTTTGACTGGCGTTGAGTTTATGTGAAAGTAATTAACAGTAATTAATCCTTAATTACAGTAATTAGCCAAGTCGCAGTAAATTAAACCACATCTGGAGCAGATGAGGGCTTCCGAACGGGAGGCAGAGAGAGAGGGTGACAATTGGGGAGACGCTGAATCCATCTGACAGCATCTGATTAAGTCTACCTGTTGCCCGCGGTCTCATTTCCATGTTGTTTGTGTTTGCCTGTAACCCTTTCCGGGTCCTCTCCCTCCGGCCTCCGGACCCCCGAGCCCCGGCCTCGAACCGGGGCCCGCCCCCCGCCCGGGATCCCCTTCCCCGGTCGCCGTTTCCGAGCCGCGGCCCTCGGAGGGAAGCCGGGCCCCGGCGTCGGCCACGGGACGCGGGGGGATGGCGTCCGGCCCCGCCGGCCTGGATCCCGGAGGGGGGCTGTGGACCGGCCCCGTCCTGAGGAGAAAGGGATGGACCTCGAGGTCACACGCCGTCCTCCGTCCGGAGGGGCCGAGTGGACGGTCCCCTGGCCGGAGGGAAGGGCGGAGTGGACGTCCCCTTGGCCACGTTGGTGCCCATCTTTAAATCCGTGGAGGTGCCGGTTGGGACGGATGCTCGTGGGGAGCCCCCCATGGCAGACGACCACCGGCCCAGGGGTGTCCCGTGGTCCCCCACCGGCTTTTCTCCCTGTTTCCGTCCCCGTCCGCTGGCATCGGGTGGGCTGGGTATGTTGGCTGGGCTCCTCTTCCAGCTGCCGAAGGATCTAGTGGCGGATGGATCTAGTGGCGGCTGAGGGCTCGTGTGACGGCGGAAGGACCCAGTGGTAATAATAATAATAATAATGTTGGTATTTGTTAAGCGCTTACTATGTGCCGAGCACTGTTCTAAGCGCTGGGGTAGACACAGGGGAATCAGGTTGTCCCACGTGGGGCTCACAGTCTTAATCTCCATTTTACAGATGAGGGAACTGAGGCACAGAGAAGTTAAGTGACTCGCCCACAGTCACACAGCCGACAAGTGGCAGAGCTGGGATTCGAACTCATGAGCCCTGACTCCAAAGCCCGTGCTCTTTCCACTGAGCCACGCTGCTTCTCTACAATGGTGTCAAAGGGACGTAGTGGCGGCGGAGGGTGAAGCCGCGTGGCTCAGTGGCAAGAGCCCGGGCTCGGGAGTCAGGGGTCGTGGGTTCTAATCCCGCCTCCGCCACCTGTCGGCTGGGTGACTTTGGGCGAGTCGCTTCGCTCCTCAGTGCCTCAGTTCCCTCCCCTGCATTAAGCCTGTCGACCCCACGTGGGACAACCTGCTTACCTTGGATCTACCCCAGGGCCTAGAACAGTGCTTGGCACATAGTAAGCGCTTAACAAATGCCATCATTATCCAGCGCTTAGAACAGTGCTTGGCACATAGCAAGCGCTTGACAAATACCATAATTATTTACTATTATTCCGCCGGAGGGGTCTAGACTCAGAATTAGCCCAGCCTCTGCCTCCCACGACGCCCCACCCCGGACCGACGGGCAGATCCTGAGGTGATTCCTGTCGGGGCGGCTCCATCCACGTGGCAAGCTGTTGGCCCCGAGGTGGGAGCGATGCCCATTTCGGGGGGGGGGGGGTCTACTCCGGCCCCCCGCTTCCACAGAATAGCCTCTGGCGGGACCCAATCAATCAATAGTACTTACTGAGCCCTTGCTGGGTGCTGAGCCCTGCACTGAGCGCTTGGGAAAGGAAGGCCTCTTGGAGAAGATGTGAAGTTAGGAGGGATGTGAAGGTGGGGAGGGCGGTGGTCTGGCGGCTCGGGAGGGGAGGTTCCAGCCTAGAGGCAGGACGGGGGAGAGGGGTCGGCCGGCGAGACAGACGAGATGGAGGGAAGCAGCATGGCCCAGTGGCAAGAGCCCGGGCTTGGGAGTCGGAGGTCGTGGGTTCCAATCCCGGCTCCGCCACTTGTCTGCTGTGCGACCCTGGGCAAGCCACGACACTTCTCTGCACCTCAGTTACCTCGGCTGGAAAATGGGGATGAAGACCGTGCACCTGGGACAACCTGATGACCTGGTATCTACCCCAGCGGTTAGAACAGTGCTTGGCACAGAGTAAGCGCTGAAAAAATACCATCATTATTATTATTGACGGGCAGTGAGTAGGCTGGCGTCGGAGGAGCAACTTCGGGGGGCTGGACTGCAGAAGGAGATCAGCAGGAGAGAGGCGATGGAGTGGACACAACCCTAGACTGCAAGCTCCTCTGAGGGCAGCCATCACGTCTACTACTGATAATGACGGTGCGGTGTGATTTGGGGCAAGTCGTTTAACTTCTCTGTGCCTCAGTTACCTCGTCTGTAAAATGGGGATTAAGACCACGAGCCCCATGTGAGACAGGGACTCTGTCCAACCTGATTACTGTCTATCTACCCCAGCGACTGGAACAGTTCTTGGCACATAGTAAGCACTTAAATACATTATTATTATGATCTCTTCCTCCTTCCCCCGCTCCGTCTCTATGTCTCTGTGTCTCTTCTCTCATCTCTCCCTCCTCTCTGTCACTGCCTGTCTCTCATCTCTCCCTTCATCTGTCTCTATGTATCTCCCTCTCTGCCTCTCAACTCTCCCTTCTCTCTGTCTCTATGTCTCTCCCTCTGTCTCTCATCTCTCCCTCCATCTGTCTCTATGTCTCTCCCTCTCTCTGTGCCGCCCTCTGTCTCTCTCAACTCTCCCTCCTCCATCTCCTTCATCTCTCTCTCCGTCTGTCTCCATGTCTCTCCCTCTCTATCTCTCCATCCTCCTTTTCCCTCCATCTGTCTCTGTCTCTCCCTCTGTCTCAACTCTCCCTCCTCCATCTTTCATCTCTCCGTCTGTCTCTGTCTCTCCCGCTCTTTGTGTCTCCCTCCTCCCTCTCTCTCCCCGTCTGTCTCTGCCCCCCCCCATGTCTCCCTATCTCTCTCATCTCTCCCTCCCCCCTCTCTCTCTGGGTCAGCCTGTCTCTCTCTCCCTCTCTGCGTCTCTGCGGGGTGACGGCTCCTCTCCCAGCAGGGCCGGCCAGGAGCCCAAGCAGGAAGGCCCCCTCGTTTCCCGAGTCTTCACTTCCGCCAGGAGAAGAGGAAGGACGGAAGCAGGGGGAGGGAGGAGAAGGGAATCCAACCGATCTGCTTTCCGGTCTCAGGGGAAGCGCGGTTCCGATCTGGGTCCGCCTGGGTCAGAACCGGCGGTCACTCGCGGTCACACCGCCGGACACGTCCCTTCCCTCCCCCGTCACTCTCGCCACAGCCGTGGGGATTTCCCGGGGTCCCCTGGCTCCCCTCCCTCAGCTCCTCCGGGCCGCCCGCCCCAGGCCTCCTCGTCTGCCCTGCTCGAATTAATTATACACTTTAATTTCATGAATTATTAATTTGACTCTGACTCGGCAGCTTATGATTAGCCGGAGCTCCGGACTCTCCAATTCCAGCCTCATTAAAACCTCGGCGGCTGCCTGCGACGAGGCCCCGAACGGAGGAGGGGGCCGCAGGGGAGGGGAGAGGGCCGCGATCCTGCCCGGCCCGAGCACCAACAGAGGCCCGTGGGAGGGGGAGAGATGGAGGCGGGGAGAGAGACAGGAAAAGAGGGATACGGAGAGACACGGGGAGAGAGGGCAAGAAGGGGAAACGGGGGGAAGGAGGAGAGATGGGCTGAGGGGAGATGGAGAGAGAAAACAGATCAAGGCGGGAAGTGAAAGAGAAACAAGAAGAGCGGGAGAGATGGGGAGATGGAGAGACAGGGAGAAGGGGAGAGATGGGCTGAGGGGGAGATGGAGAGAGAAAAGAGATCAAGAAGGGAAAAAGGAGGGAAGTGAGAGTGAGAAACAGGAAGAGTGGGAGAGATGGAGACAGGGAGAAGGAGAGAGATGGGCTGAGGGGGAGATCAGGAAAAAAAAAAGATGGGACGAGAGAATCAGGAAGGGTGGGAGAGATGGGGAGATGGAGAGACAGGGAAAAGGGGAGAGATGGGCTGAGGGGGAGCTGGAGAGAAAAGAGAGGAAGTGGGAAAGAGGGGAAGGAAGAGAGAGAAACAGGAATAGTGAGAGAGAAGGGGAGATGGAGAGCTGGGGAGAGAGGAGTTGAGGGGGAGATGGACGAAGGGAGGGGGGCACGAGGGCAGACGGAACACTAAGAAGGGAAAGCACACAGCCATCTTAGCACCACCTGCTATAAAAGACCGGTTAAGAAAGCCTCCCCGGCCGCAGGTAAACACACTCCCCAAATACATAAAACCGGAACTCTGCCCGGCGGCACCTCGGCGGCTAAACAATTTATAGAAGGAAAATGTCGGAATTTAGACATTCCATTTAGCCGCTCCAGGAATCTAAGGAGCCTGGTCCCGTAGGGACTGGCAATCGATGGAATTAATTAAGGAAGATGTCCAGAGCTCCGCACTAGGTAATCAGCGGTTCGGAAGACCCGGAGAGGGAGGAGAAAAATGGAGGGGGGGGTGGGGGGGAGGCGGGGGAGAGGGGACACGGTGGGGATTAAAAATGAGCACTGGAGAATGGGCAGAGGAGCGCAGGCAATAAAAATAATAATAATAATGATGATGATGGTATTTGTTAAGCACTTACGACGTGCCAAGCAACGTTCTGAGCGCTGGGGGGAATACGAGGTAACCAGGTTGTCCCCCGTGGGGCTCACGGTCTTAATCCCCATTTTCCAGATGAGGTCACTGAGGCCCAGAGAAGTCAAGTGACTTACCCAAAGCCACACAGCTGACAAGTGGCAGAGCTGGGATTAGAACCCACGACCGGGCTCTTTCCACCGAGCCGTGCTCCTTCTCAACGAGCTCTGTGGCTCCCGGGAAAATCCTCTGTCCGGCGGGTGGGCCCAAGGGGAGGACGAGGGGTTAGAAATTGGGGGAGGGGGGTGGGAAGATGTCACAGAAAGGGGTTCGGGGTCGGCTGGGGTGAAAGGGGTCCACTGTGGAGTGGGGGAGTCAATGCTGAAGGGGAGACGGCGGGGAGGGAGCTTGGAGGATCGGGGGAAAGTGGGGAGGGCCTGGGACGACACCCTCCAAGGGCCTTGGCCTATTTAGGTAAGAAAACCTCCTGCTCCACAACTACACACTCTCCTCACGGGGGTCTGTGCTCACCGGCCCAACTTCCCCGCGGACTGTGCGGTTGCGGCGAGAAACCGAGAAGGCTCCGTTCGATCGTAACGCTCGGCGAAATGGTCAAGTGGCCGGGCGGTTCCGCTTCCGGGGCGAGTCGGCGGGCCCTGCCAGGTGATGTCCACTCTCCTCGGGCGGCGGATGGGCCCCGACAGGTAAGGACCCGCCCCCGCCTCGCCCGTTTCCGGACCGTGGGATGCCGTGGACGACACCTAGGGCGAGCCCGGGATTTTCACCCTTCCATAATTATAATAACGGTGATGGTATTTGTTAAGCGCTTACTACGTGCCAAGCGCTGGGGTAAGGACAAGGTAATGAGGTCGTCCCAGGTGGGGCTCAGAGTCTTCATCCCCAATTTCCAGATGAGGTCCCTGAGGCACAGAGAAATGAAGTGACTCGCCCGAAGTCACACGGTTGATGAGTGGCGGAGCCGAATCACAACGGCACTGATTCAGCGCTTACCATGTGCTGAGCACCGTGCTAAATGGCAGGGGAGAGTGCGCATCACTGGTTTGCAATAATAATATATAATATGTAATAATAATAAATGTGGCATTTGTTAAGCACTTATTACGTGGAAGTGTACTAAGCGCCGGGGTAGATACAGACGAATCGGGTTGGACGTAGTCCCTGTCTCACACGGGGCGCACTCTTAGATCCCCATTTTTCAGATGAGGGAACTGAGGTACAGAAAAGCTAAGTGATTTGCCCAAGGACACTGGCGGCAGAGCCAGAATCAGAACCCCGGTCCTTCTGATTCCCAGGCCCACGCTCTATCCACTAGGTCACGTGCTTCTCTTATACCCAGCCCGCATCCCACCCAGGGCTCGCAGTCTCAGGGGCAAGTCGAGGTCTTTATTCCCATTTTACAGAGGAGGAAACTGAGGCCCAGAGAGGTGAGAGGTGGGCAAGTCACTTTACTTCTGTGTACCTCAGTTACCTCATCCTTAAAATGAAGATGGAGACTGGGAGCCCGATGGGGGACGGGGATTGTGTCCACCTGATTATCTTGTATCTATCCCAGCGCTTAGTAAAGTGCTGGGCACATAGGGAGCTCTTAAATACCACAAGTTATTATCCAGTCCAGATTAGGGTCACCCGGAGGCCCAGAGGAATGGCGAGATCAATCGATGGTCCTTATCGAGCACTTAGAGCGTGCAGAGCGCTGTACTGAACACAACAGTCTCCTGACCCCCGGGGCTCAGTTTGGGCCACGCAAGGGGTCTCTGACATCTCCCTCTCCACTCCCACCGTTCCCGCTTTGAACCGGGCTCTGACGGAGACCCCCGAAATCCACCATCAGGTGAAAACAATGACCCTCTTTTGGAAGCCTGAGCTGTTGGCCTGACCAGACCGAAGCCCTTAACCCCGGCCAGAGTCGGGCCTCTGACCTAACCGTCGCCTCAAGGGCAATGCTTTTGACTTTCCAGCAAGCCTCTGGGCCTCCCGACCTTCCCTCCCATCTCGCCAAACCCCTCCCGGCTTCTCAGGATCCCCTTCAGCCTCTCGGCATCCCTTTTCAGCCTCTCAGGATCCTCTTTCGGCCTCCTCTCGACCTCCTCTGCCACCTCCCGGAATCCCCTTTGGCCTCCCGGAATCCTCCGCGGCCCGCCAGAATCCCCTTCAGCCTCTTGAGGTCCCGGTCAGGATCTCTTCTTTAGCCTCCCGGCGTCCCTTTCATAAAGGCGATGCGCAGGAGGGACTCCGGAAAAAGAGCGCGGCACACGGCCACCGACGGGGGTGGGTTCTGACGCGCAAGACCCCTCAGGGACCGCGGCCTGGCGCCCACGCCGGGCCGGGGCACGTGACGCGGAGGGTGGGAGCCTCGGCAGTCGCTGCCGTCGTCCCCGCCTGCCTCCGCCAGGACTCCCGCCACACCCGTCCACCCGTCCGGACGCCCCGGGCGGTTCTCCGGGCACCATTTCTGCCGTGTGACCTTGCGCGTGTCTCTCTGCCACTCGGGGCCTCGATTCCCTCATCTGTTAAATGGGGATTAGGACAGTGAGCCCCACGTGGGACGGGGACTGTGTCCTACCTGATCGTTCTGTATCTATCCCAGCACACAGTACAGAGCCCGGTAAAGCGCTCAACAAATACCGTTATGAAAACCCCAGAAAAGCACGGTGGCGTTTTCATAATTACGGACCGGCGGTGGGCCTTAAACCGGGCGCCGACCGCGCGGAGAACGGTGCGTTGGAACGTAAGCGAGAGACCCGACCTCGTCTCCAGAAAACGCCAGACACAAAGGAACGGCCATTAAGGTTTCCGACGCCTCGGGTCTTGGCTGGTGGAGGGTTTTCGAGGTCCCCGTCCTTTCCCCGCCAGTCACGGGCCCGGCCTCAAGCCCCTCCCTCGTCGTCTCTCGGCGCCCCCGCCTCCCGTCCCTCCTCCCTCCCTCTGAATCGGCAGCCAACTTCACAGCGGGGTAGGCGAGGGTCTGTGCTCCAGAACCTCCTGGACCGCCTATATAAAGGGCGGCACCACCCAGACGAGGGAGGGAAGGGGTTTTTCCGCCCCCGGGCAGGAAGAGGTACCCACACGGACACCCACCCACCCATCCACCCATGCGAGCCGCCCACTTTTCCCCCCCTCTCGCAATTCCCGGGCTCGGGGCCTTGATTTTCAAAGACACCAGGGACCCCCAGACGTCAGGGAAGCAGCACGGCCCGGTGACTAGAGCCCGGGGGGAGTCGGAAGGTCGGGGGTCCTAATCCCGGCTCCGCCACTTCCCTGTTGGATGACCTTAGGCAAGTCATTTCACTTCTCCGAGCCTCGGTTCCCTCATCTGTAAAACGGGGACGGAGACCGTGAGCCCCACGTGGGACAGGGACCGGGTCCAACCTGATTAACTTGGTTCTACCCCAGTGCTTAGAACAGTGCTTGGTAAGCACTTAACGAGTACCGTACTTATTATTATTTATTGAGCACTTACTGTGTGCAGAGCACTGTACTAAGCGCTTGGGGGAGTCCAATATATCGATAAAAAGACACGTTCCTTGGCCGCGACGAGCTTTCGGTCAAAAGGGAAAGATATCAATGTAAATAAATGACAACTATGGACATAAGTGTTGTGGGCTGGGAGGCAGGGGGAGGCAGAAGAAGAGGAAAGGATGGCTTAATCAGGGAAGACCTCTTGGAGGAGAAGGGCCTTCAA
Source organism: Ornithorhynchus anatinus (assembly GCF_004115215.2). Lineage (NCBI taxonomy): Eukaryota > Metazoa > Chordata > Mammalia > Monotremata > Ornithorhynchidae > Ornithorhynchus > Ornithorhynchus anatinus. The sequence continues at coordinate 2,710,314 of NC_041743.1, read as the reverse complement.
TAAAATCGTTGTGGGCAGGGGAATGTGTCTGCTCGTTGTTATATTGTACTTTCTCCAGCGCTTAGTACAGAGCTCTGCACATAGCAAGCGCTTGGTAAGCACAACTAATCGACTGAAGTGGGGAAGAGTAATTGTCTGTCAGAAGTCGCTTCACTTCTCTGGGCCTCGGTTCCCCCATCTGGAAAATGGGGAGTCAATCCCCGTTCTCCCTCCAATTTAGACCTAGAAATACTATGTCTAAATGTCACGAGAAGCGGGGCGGCCTAGTGGGTAGAGCCCGGGCCTGGGAGCCAGAAGGACCTGGGTTCTAATCCCGGCTCCATCACCTGTCTGCTGGGCGAGTCGCTTCACTTCTCTGGGCCTCAGTTCCCTCATCTGGAAAATGGGGACCGAGACCGTGAGCCCCACGGGGGACGGGGCCTGCGTCCGATCTGATAGCTTTGTATCCACCCGAGCGCTTAGAACAAGGCTTGGCACGCGGAAGCGCTTCACAGATACCATCGTTATTTAAACGGTGAGCCCCGTGCGGAACCTGATGAGAATGATAATCATAATCATCACGGCATTCGTCCGAACGCTATGTGCCAGGCACCGTCCTAAGCGCCGGGTTGGATACGAACAGATCAGGCTCGACCGCAGTCCCCGCCCCACATGGGGCTCCCGGTCTTCACCCCCATTTGACAGATGAGGGAACTGAGGCCCGGAGAAGTGAAGTGACTCTCCGGAGGTCACCCGGCGACACCGTGGCGGAGCGGGGATTAGAACCCAGATCCTTCTGACTCCCAGACCCGGGCCCCATCCGCTAGGCCTCGCCGCTCAACTCCCCCGGCGGCCGGCGCATGATCAGCGCGGAGCCGGTGCCACGACGATAATCCCGAGCGGGTGAGGGGGCGCCGTGTCCTCGGACCGCACCGGTCGCCGGCCTCCCCCGGGGTCGGCGCACCCCGGCCGTCGGTGGTGTCCGCGGACGGGCTCGTTCCGGTCCGCCTCCGCCCCCGCGATAAGGCCGCCGCCGACCCGGGATCAGCCGGTGGGCCGCAATGTGCTCGGGCCTGATTAGCCCCCGGGTCCCTGCCAAGGTTATAAACAGCCGTTATCGCTTTCCCGAGCGGAGTCGATCCGGACCATATCTGGTCGGGAACATATGGGCCGCGCGGAGGAGATAGGCGCTCGCGGACACTTCGTTTTAATTGTGACGAGGAGCGGCCAACACGGCGGAGGGAGGCCCTTCCGTCTGGATGCCCGCGCTCTCCCTCCCTCGCCCGAGGCCACCGGGTCGGGGGGGGGCTGCCCCGGACTCAGGCCTCGGACGGGACCCCGGATTTGGCGGGAAAAGCCCATTTTCCCGGCGGGAGAGGGGCTCGCCTTCCCCCGCCCCCTCCCTCGCCTCCACCGAAGCCCCTGGGCCGCCCTCACCTGCCATCCATCTGCCATTATGGTACTCGTTAAGCGTCTACTACGTGCCAGACCCCGTACGAAGCGCTACAAGGGGTCGCTACAAGGCCATCGGGTTGGACGCGGTCCCTGTCCCACGTGAGGCTCCAGGTCTCAATCCCCATCTTACAGACGGGGGAACCGAGGACTAGAAGAGTGAAGTGACTTATTTTAACAGGGTATCTGTTCATTCGGTCGATTTTCCTGAGCACCTACTGTGGGCAGAGGACTGTACTAAGCGCTTGGGAGAGGACGACGATAAGCAGACAAACTCCCTGCCTACAACGAGCCAGGCCCTGTACTAAGGTGGGGTAGATACAAGCTAATCAGATTGGATGATGAGAAATGTGATCGATCATTCGATTGGAAGTCCTTCTTAAATCGGAAACTCCTCAAGGGTTAAACAGCACGGCTCAGTGGGAAGAGCTCGGGCTTGGGAGTCGGAGGTCATGGGTTCTAATCGCGGCTCCGCCACGTGTCAGCCGTGTGACTGTGGGCAGGTCACTCCACTTCTCTGGGCCTCAGTGACCTCATCTGTCAAATGGGGATGAAGACTGTGAGCCCCATGTGGGACAACCTGATTACCCTGTATCCCCCCCAGCGCTTAGAACAGTGCTTGGCACATAGTAAGCGCTTAACAAATGTCATTATTAAGGTTACTCTCATTCATTCAGTCATTAAATCCTATTTATTGAGCGCTTACTGTGTGCAAAGCACTATACTAAGCGTTTGGGAGAGTACCGTATGGCCACGTCTCCCCCTCTAGACTGTGAGCTCGTCGTGGGCAGGGAATGTGTCTGTTGTTATGCTGAACTCTCCCAAGTGCTTAGTCCCGTGCTTTGTTTAGAGTAAGCGCGCAGTAAAAACGACGGAAGGAATGAATGCACGAAGCAGCGAGGCTCAGTGGCAAGAGCCCGGGCTTGGGAGTCGGAGGTCGTGGGTTCTAATCCCGGCTCCACCACTTGTCGGCTGCGTGGCTCTGGGCAAGTCACTTCTCTGGGCCTCAGTTCTCTAGCCTGTAAAATGGGGATGAAGACTGTGAGCCCCACCCGGGACAACCTGATTTCCCTCTACCTACCCCTGCCCTGAGAACAGTGCTCGGCACATAGTAAGCGCTTAACAAATACCATCACCATTATTATTATTATTACACGTGGAAACGCCACCCGACCGCAGCCGAAACAAGCCACGGGCCATCCGGACCACCGGGCCCGGAAACGTCGGGACCGTCGACGGCCCCTCTCCGCGCCGGATGACCGGCCGGCCCCGCGTGCCCGTCGATTTCCGGAGCCCCGGCTCTCGGCCCCGTCGTCGAATCCTCCTTCGGACGGGGCCGGGGTGTCTGACGGGCGAAGCGCCCAGCCTTTAATATTAATAAGCCCCGGTAACTAGCCGTTCCGCCGGGCTCCGAGTTCTCGAGCGCAACCAGAAAGGGCACTTATCCTGAAAAAATCTAATAAATTTACAGTTTTATATACTTCCTTCAATTGTAAAAGTCTTGTTCAATAAACTTTAAAATGCCACTACAGAGCAATAACACAGACAGTATAAACCCAGCCCAGGGAAACATGGTGCCACGAAAAACTGTTCCCCTTTCTGCTAGAGCAATAAAGTTTTATATGTTTGAACTGACTGTAAAAAGGTTTGAATGTTGGCAACTGGGGAATAATCTGTCTTCTTTATAGTTATTATCATATTTCCCACAAGACCCCTTGGTCTATGTCAATCCTTCTTGTATATGACACCTTTGTACTGTCAGCGAAAGCAAGACTACTCTCCTTTTTTTCTTTCTTTCCCTTTTTCCAACCTCCCCCCCCCCCGCTCCGCTCTTGGACTTGGATCTGTTTTCCTTCAGATTACAGCTAACGGGAATAAATTATTTCTGACAAGCATCTATTGTAGCGTTTTACCAAATAAAGCTGGTCGCGGCTGGGAAGGCGGGGGCGGCGGGGGGTGGGGGTCCCTCCCGCCGCTGCGGCGGGAGAGTAATTCAGATGCAGGTCAGGGATGGGGGACCGGAGGGAGGGCCGGGAACGGCGAGATGGCGGGAAACGCCGCTCGGCACCCTGGGAAGGGCGGATGGGAGACCGGAGGGAGGCGGGAACGGCGGAAGGGAAGGCCGGGAATGCCGCTCGGCACCCTGGGAACGGCGGACGGGAGACCGGAGGGAACGAGAATAATACTTAACGGCATCGGTTAAGCACTTACTATGTGCCAGGCACCATACCGGGCGCTGGGGTGGATACAAGCCAACTGGGTTGGACAGAGTCTCTGTCCCGCATAAGGTTCACAGTCTTAACCCCATTTTACAGATGAGGTAACGGAGGCGCGGGGAAGTAGGCCGACCTGGCCAGGTCGCCCAGCAGACAAGTGGCGGAGCCGGGATGAGGACCCGTGGCCTTCCGATTCCCAGGCCTGTGCTCTACCCACTAGGTCAGGGAAGGCAGGGAACGGTGACACAGAGGTCGGGGTCAATCAATCGATCAATCGATGGTATTTATTGAGCACTTCCTGTGTGAGTCCAACAGAACAGAGTCGGGAGAAACGTTCGCAGCCGCCTACAGGGTCGTGCTCATTCACCCCGCCTTGGGCCGGACGGCTCGGGGTACGTTCCAGCAAGCCGGAGTGCGCGTGCTTGAATAATAATAATCACGATGGTATTTGTTAAGCACTTACTATATATATGCCAAGCACCGATCTAAGCGCTGGGGGAGATGAAAGGTAATCGGGTCGTCCCACGTGGGGCTGACGGTCTTAATCCCCATTTGACAGATGAAGTCACTGAGGCCCAGAGAAGTGAAGCGACTTGCCCACAGCTGACAAGTGGCGGAGCGGGGATCAGAACCCACGCCCTCCGACTCCCAAGCCCGTGCTCCTTCCGCTGAGCCACGCTGCTTCTCTCGCGTGATGAATACTGGATCGGCCTCCTCATCGACCTCCCTGCCTCCCGTCCCTCCCCACCCCAGGCCGGATTTCACTCCGCTGCCCGGATCATCTTTCTACAAAAACGTTCGGGCCGGGTTTCCCCGCTCCCCAAGGACCTCCAGCGGTCGCCCGTCCACCTCCGCATCGCACGGAAACTCCTCCCCGGCGGCTTTAAAGCCGTGCCCCGCCTCGTCCCCTCCGACCTCACCTCGCGTCTCTCCTTCTCCGTCTAACCTTCTCCCTGGGCCTCCATCTCGCCCGTCTCGCCGCCGACCCTCGCCCCCGTCCCGCCTCTGGCCTGGAAGGCCCTCCCTCCTCAAATCTGACAATGACTCTCCCCACCTTCAAAGGCTCGTCGAGGGCCCACCTCCTCCCAGAAGCCTTCCCTGACTGCACCCTCCACTCCTCCTCTCCCGCTCCCTTCTGCGTCGCCCGGACTCGCTCCCTTTCTCCATCCCCCCTGCCAGCCCCGCACCCCTTACGTCCACATCCCTCATTTCTTTACTTTTCTTCACGCATCTCCCGCCCCGGGGCTCACTGTGGGCGGGGGACGCGTCTGCTTATTGTTGTAGCGTCCTCACCCAGGCGCCTAATACACTGCTCTGCACTCAATAAATACGACTGCATGAAGGAAGAGAAGAAAGGTCTTCCCCGCCCCTGGAAGACCGGTGAGAGTCATGTTGGCAGCTCCTCGAGGACCGGGAACACGTCTGCCAACTCTATTATATCGTCCTCTCCCAAGCGCTCAGTACAGTGCTCCGCAGATATCACCGATTGATCGCCGACAGCAGCGGAGCTGGCCCGCACCAAGTCATCCCCACCGTCTGGGCCGATTTCCAGCGTGAGGGGGCCGGCGGGGAGGAAAGGAGCAGCCGTGAGGACGAGGAAATGGGTCTCTCTTTTTCTCTCACTCAATTTAACTGTATTTACTGAGCGATTAATGTGTGCTGACCACTGTGCTGGGCGCTTGGGAGAGTTCGCTTACAAAGAGTGAACAGTCTGCGGGGGGGGGGATGGACAATGAGATAAATAAAATACAGATGGGGACATAAGTGCCGTGGGGCTGGGGGCTCTCTCTCCCATTTATTAAATCGTGTTTACTGAACGCTTACCCTGTGCAGAACGCTGGACTAAGCACTTGGGAGAAGACGCTACAAAAGAACACATTCCCTGCCCACGAGGGACTTACCGTCTAGAGGCGGAGACAGACGTGAACAGAAATAAATGAATTGCAGATGTGGACTTAAGCACTGTGGAGCTCTCTTTCTCTCTCCCCCTCTGTTCATTGATTTGTATTTATTGAGCGCTTACTGTGCGCAGAGCACTGTACTAAGCACTTGGGAGAGTCCGAGAGAACGATAAAAAGACACAATCCCTACCCACAACGAGCCTGCAGTCTAGAGGCAGAGACAGACGTGAATAGAAATAAATACATTACAGATGTGGACATAAATGTTGTGGGGCTGGGAGCGCTCTCTCTCTCACGCACTCACTCGTATTTCCCGAGCACTTACTGTGTGCAGAGCACTGTACTAAGCACTTGGGAGAGTCCAACAGCTCACTAAACAGATTCCCTGCCCACACTGAGCTTCCAGGCTAGAGGGGGAGACGGATGTGAATAGAAAGAAAGAAATTAGAGACGTGGACATAAATGCTGTGGGGCTGGAAGCTCTCACTCACTCAGTCACATGCACCGAGCACTTACTGTGTGCAGAGCACTGTACTAAGCGCTTGGAAGAGTCCAATAGCGCACTAAACAGATTCCTTGCCCACATCGAGCTTCCAGGCTAGAGGGGGAGACGGATGTGAATAGAAAGAAAGAAATTAGAGACGTGGACATAAATGCTGTGGGGCTGGAAGCTCTCTCTCTCTCTCTCACTCAGTCACATGTACCGAGCACTTACTGTGTGTAGAGCACTGTACTAAGCGCTTGGAAGAGTCCAAATAGCGCACTAAACAGATTCCCTGCCCACATCGAGCTTCCAGGCTAGAGGGGGAGATGGATGTGAATAGAAAGAAATTAGAGACGTGGACATAAATGCTGTGGGGCTGGAAGCTCTCTCTCTCTCTCTCTCTCTCTCACTCAGTCACATGTACCGAGCACTTACTGTGTGTAGAGCACTGTACTAAGCGCTTGGAAGAGTCCAAATAGCACACTAAACAGATTCCCTGCCCACATCGAGCTTCCAGGCTAGAGGGGGAGACGGATGTGAATAGAAAGAAAGAAATCAGAAACATGGACATAAATGCTGTGGGGCTGGCAGTGCTCTCTCTCTCACGCACTCAATCGTATTTCCCGAGCACTTACTGTGTGCAGAGCACTGTACTAAGCACTTAGGAGAGTCCAACAGCTCACTAAACAGATTCCCTGCCCACACTGAGCTTCCAGGCTAGAGGGGGAGACGGATGTGAATAGAAAGAAAGAAATTAGAGACGTGGACATAAATGCTGTGGGGCTGGAAGCTCTCACTCAGTCACATGCACCGAGAACTTACTGTGTGCAGAGCACTGTACTAAGCGCTTGGAAGAGTGCAATAGCGCACTAAACAGATTCCCTGCCCACATCGAGCTTCCAGGCTAGAGGGGGAGACGGACGTGATTAGAAAGAATGAAATTAGAGACATGGGCACAAATGCTGAGGGGCTGGGAGTGCTCTCTCTCTCATTCACTCAATCGTATTTCCCGAGCACTTATTGTGTGCAGAGCACTGTACTAAGCGCTCGGGAGAGTCCAACAACGCAGTAAACAGATTCCCTGCCCACATCGAGCTTCTAGGCTAGAGGGGGAGACGGATGTGAATAGAAAGAAATCAGAAACGTGGACATAAATGCTGTGGGGCTGGCAGTGCTCTCTCTCTCTCACTCACTCAATCGTACTTCCCGAGCACTTACTGTGTGCCGAGCACTGTACTAAGCACTTAGGAGAGTCCAATAGCTTACTAAACAGATTCCCTGCCTACATCGAGCTTCTAGACAAGAGGGGGAGACGGATGTGAATAGAAAGAAAGAAATCAGAGACGTGGACATAAATGCTGTGGGGCTGGCAGCTATCACTCACTCAGTCACATGTACCGAGCACTTACTGTGTGCAGAGCACTGTACTAAGCGCTTGGGAGAGACCAACAGCGCACTAAACAGATTCCCTGCCCCCACTGAGCTCCTAGGCTAGAGGAGGAGACGGATGTGAATAGAAAGAAAGAAATCAGAGACGTGGACATAAATGCTGCGGGGCTGGGAGCGCGCGCGCCGCTCTCCCACTCACTCAGTCACATGTACCGAGCACTTACCGTGTGCAGAGCACTGTACTGGGCGCTTGGAAGAGTCCAACAGCGCACCAGACAGATTCCCTGCCCACAAGAAGCTTCTAGTCTAGAGGGGGAGACGGACGTGACTAGGAAGAAAGAAATCAGAGACGCGGAGGTAAACGCCGTGGGGCCGGGAGCGCGCTCGCTCTCTGCGTCTCCGCCTCTTGTCTCGCACGCAGACGGACAGAGACGCCCAGGGCAGACGCAACCCTCCCCCCCCCCCCGCCGGCTCCCGGGGAGAGGGCCGGCAGGCCGGGGGTTAAGCCCGCCCTGTAATAAGCATCTCTGTTCCGGCATGTTCCCCAGGCCCCATTACCTCTTGCCACATTACCTCATTCATTTCTTAGATGCGGATGGTTTCTTCTCCCATGAGCACCCTGGCTCCGCGAGGAAGTCCCCTCCCTCTCCTCGATTTCTCTATCCATCACATTTAACACTCTGACAGTAACAGTCTATAATGTTTCTATTCTACAAAACCGCCCTGTCAACTCTGGGCTTCCAAACCAGCAACTGAGGAAAATAAATAACGTTCGGTGCAGGCCACGACAGAAGCCTCCGCTCTTTTCCGCCGGACGGCTTGCTTTCTCTTTTTTTTTTTTTCCTATCTTTCGGCTTGATTTTTATTCCGTTCCGTTCCGAGGGAGGGGGACGGAAGAGGGAGAGAGGGAGAGAGGGGTTTTCCTTCTCGCCGGACGGACCTCCGATCGACCCGAGGGGAGGGTCGCGAAGGGCCGCCCGGGCAGGTCGAGGGAATAAAGGGGGGCGTCCCTCCCGTCTCCCTCCGGCTTCTCCTCTTCTTCCTTTATCCTCCTCCTCTTCCTCCCCGGATCCGAAACCTTTCCCTGGATCTCGCCCTGATTCCTGACTGGCCAAGGAGCCCGAGGCCGGGGGTCGGCCGCAAGGGAGACGGCCCGCCGAGCCGGCCGAGGACGACGGGGCCGAGGCCGAAACCCCCGCAAGGGTGGACAGAGGAGCGTGGCTTAGCGGAGGAAGGCCCGGGAGGCGGAAGAACCTGGGTTCTGATCCCGGCTCCGCCCCGCTGGGTGACCTTGGGCCGGTCGCTCGGCTCCTCTCGTCGCCAGCCTGGGCCGTGTCCAATGCTGTCCTCTCCCCAGCGCTCTCACGGCGCTCCGCACGCCGTAAGCACTCGATAAATACGACCGAATGAACGACTGAATCTGTAAAACGGGGATTAGGACCGTGAGCCCCATGCGGGACGGGGACCGGGTCCAACCTGATTCGCTTGGGTCTACCCCGGCGCTTAACGCAGAGTACGCGCTGAACGAGTACTACGATCATTATTAGTAACAGGACCTCGGGCAAGTCGCTTCGCTTCTCTGGGCCTCAGTTTCACCATCCGCAACGTGGGGATTAACAGTGCGAGCTCCGCGTGAGGCAGGGACCGTGTCCAACCTGATGATCTTGTGTCTGCCTCAGCGCTCGGTACGGCGCCCGCCACAAACTAAGCCCTCAACAAATATCATTAAAAAAAACTCATCAGTACCAAAGGCCGGGGGTGAGGCAGGGTTACCTCCCGCGTATCCTCTGAGCGCCCCGGAGGGGGCTCGGGACAGCATTCTTCACGTAGCGGGCATCCAATACGGAGCTCTGCACCTAGGAGGCGGCCAGCACAGCACTCATCTCACAGGCAGTGGCCAACACAGCACTCTAAAGGTAGTAGGCGTCCTCTGCACACACAGAGTAGGTCGCCAATACAGCACTCTGCACCCCGGAGGTGCCCAGTACAGCGCTCTCCACACAGCAGATGTCCCCTGCAGCTCTCTTCGAGCAGTTGGTACCTGGTCCTGGGTTCGGTGCACAATAGGTGTTCAAACAATGCTGGTGATGGATTGATTGACTGATTGGCTTTATTATGCGCCAAGAGGAATAAAAGAGGATTAATTTTTTGGGGGGAGGCATTTTAGGAGGGGCTTAGGGCCTCGCCGAGACAGTCAGACCTTTTCGGGGCAGGGTCCGAAGAAGTGGACCGTCAGAGAGGCGCGACGGAAGGCTGAAGATGAGGTTTTTTTCCTCACACCGGTCTCAAGAGCGCGTTACTTATTAAACTCCCACTATAACAATAAAACTGATAACTGTGGGATGGGTTAAGCGCTTACTACGTGCCCTCCTACTAAGCACCGGGGTGGATCCAAGCAAATCGGGTTGGACACGGTCCCTGTCCCACGTGGGGCTCACGGTCCTAATCCCCATTTGACAGATGAGGGAATCGAGGCCCAGAGAAGCTCCTTGACCTCGGGCGGACACGTGGAGGAGCCGGAATTAGAACCCGTGACCTTCTGACTCCCAGGCCCGGCTCCATCCGCTACGGCGTGCCGTTTCTCAAAATGGGGATTGAGACGGTGAGCCCCAGGCGGGACGGGGACCGTGTCCAACTCAATTTGCTTGGATCCACCCCAGCGCTTAGCACAGCGCCTGGCACAAGGTAAGCCCTCACCAAATACCATAATAATCCTCATTATTTCCATCACAGGCCCCGTCCGCAACGAGCTGACGGTCCGGAGGGGGACAGGGACGGCCTCGGCCCCCATCGGCACCTCCGGACGGGTGAGCCCGAGTTTTCACGAGGCCCGCGTTAAAACGGCTTAGAGATACGGCCGCGGACGGGGTCGTTCTTGAAATGAAACAAATAAATGAATAAAGTTCCCTCCGCGGAGTGGCGGGAAACGCGGCCCCGGCCGGCGGCCCCTCCTCCCCGCCTCCCCCGCTCCCCCCGTCCCGCCGCCTCCGCCGGGGTTTTGATGTATATTTCATGAGGAGAAACCGCCGTCCATTTCACTTTGGGAAGGTGTTTGCGGTAATGTATCGCCGGCCCGGGCGGTGATGAGGAGACACATTAATTTCCCTTCTGGTGTTTAAACACTTTGGCGACGTCCGATTACTCACATCCCCGGCTCGGGAGAGCGGGGACCCCCTCTTCTCCCCCCGATCCGGGGCGGGGGTGGTCCCGGGCGGGGGCTAGGATGGCGGGGGGTCCAGTTGCCCCTCCTCTGAACATAGGCAAAGCCCACTGCCCTCCCTTTGCCCCCCAAACCCCGACAGCTCATCGCTTCTTGTGTGTTGGGGGGGGGGGGGTCTCTCCTCACGGATCTGGCTCGAGCCCGATCCTGGGAGTCAGAGGTCATGGGTTCTAATCCCGGTTCCGCCGCTCGTCTGCTGTGGGACCGTGGGCAAGTCACTTCACTTCTCTGGGCCTCTGGAAAATGGGGATTGAGACTGTGAACCCCATGCGGGACAGGGACTGGGTCCAACCGATTTGCCTGTATCCACCCCAGCGCTTAGTACAGTGCCTGGCCCATAGTAAGCGCTTAACAACCACCACACATTATCATCATCACTATTACTAGCCCAGAGGCCCGGGCAGAAAGGGCTTCGTGACCCATTTATGCGTTCAGTCGTGTTTATTGAGTGCTTACTGTGTGCAGAACACTGTACTGAGCGTTTGGGAGAGGACATTATAACAATAAACAGAGACAGCCCCCGCTCACGATGAGCCGACAGTCTGGAGGGGGAGACAGACCATTATGAGAAATAAAGAAATGGGGGATGTGGACCTAGGCGGCGCGGGGCTGGGAAGGGGGACGAAGGAAGGGGGCGAGTCCGGGCGACGCAGAAGGGAGTGGGAGAAGAGGAGAGGAGGGCGCAGTCAGGGAAGGCTTCTTGGAGGAGGCCCGCCCCTCCTCCGGCTACCCCGGCGGCTCCTCGAACGCCAGAGGAAGATGCTCACGGAGCCAATCCCTCCATCGGTCTCGTTTCCCGAACGCCGGCCGTGTGCAGAGCACTCTACTAAGCGCCCGGAGGCCTGTGATACAGTTGGTTGACACAGCCCTGGTCTTGAGCCCGTCACCGGGCAGGGATTGTCTCCATCTGTTGCCGAACTGTCCATTCCAAGTGCTTAGTACAGTGCTCTGCACATAGTAAGCGCTCGGTAAATGCTACTGAATGAATAAAGGAAGGAGCATCCAGTCCAGTGTCAGTTCAATGTACTGCTCCGCACACAGTAAGCCCTTGGCCTACACCAACCCTACTGTATCTGCTAAGCGCTTACTACGTGCCGGGCACTGTACTAAGCGCTGGGGTGGGTACGAGCCAACGGGTTTAGGCACGGTCCCTGGCCCACGTGGGGCTCACAGTCTCAATCCCCATTTTGCAGATGAGGGAACTGAGCGCCGGAGAGGTGAGATGACTTGTCCAAGGTCACTCAGCACATAAGTGGGGGAGGCAGGATTAGAACCCAGATCCTTCTGACTCCCGGGGCCCCGGCTCCAGCCACTAGGCGGCGCTACTCCCAGCTTTGTTCCCAGTGAGTGTGTGCTGGCGCCCCCTACCGACACATCTGAGCAACAGCGTGGCTTAGTGGAAAGTCAGGGGTCGTGGGTTCTAATCCTGCCTCCACTACTTATCAGCTGTGTGACTCTGGGCAAATCACTTACCTCCTCTGTGCCTCGGAGACACATCTCTGTCTACGGACACGTGTGGAAGAGCGTGGCCCAGTGGGACGGGCTCCGGCCTGGACTGCTGCGTGACCTCGGCCGAGTCATTTCGCTTCTCTAGGCCTCACTTTCCTCCTCTGGAAAACGGGGATTCGAACCCTTTTCTCCCTCCTACTTGGACCAGGAGACGGGGGCGGTGTCCCATCTGATTTCTCTGGGCCTCAGTTACCTCATCTGGAAAAGGGGGATTAAGACTGCGAGCCCCACGTGGGACAACCGGATGACCCTGCATCTATCCCAGCGCTTAGAACAGTGCTCTGCACATAGTAAGCGCTTAACAAATACCAACGTTATTATTATTATTACCCCAGGGCTTACGAATACCATGGCTATTATTGCTCTTACGTTTCCAGTGTGGGGCTGCACAGGGAAGGAGGGAGGGAATAATAATAATAATAATAATGATGGTGGTATTTGTTAAGCGCTGACTATATGCCAAGCACTGTTCTAAGCACTGGGGTAGATATAGTGGGGTCGTCCCACGTGGGGCTCACGGTCTTAAGCCCCATTTTACAGATGGGTAACCGAGGCCCAGAGAAGTGAAGGGACTTGCCCAAAGTCACAGCGCTGATAAGTGGCGGAGCTGGGATTAGAACCCACGACCTCTGACTCCCAAGCCCGGGCTCTTGGGAAGGGAAAAGGGGGAGAGGGTGGAAGAAAGGGGGAGAAAGGGGGAGGGGAAGTCGGGGGGAAAAGAAGCCCCCCTCCCTAGGGAAAGACTATTATTATTACTCCTATAGAATAATAAGATTGCATTTATTGAACACTCACTATGTGCCCGGCACTGTTCTAAGCACTGGGGTAGATATGAGCTAATAATACTACTGATGATGGTATTTGTTAAGCACCTACTATGTGCCGAGCCCTGTTCTAAGCTCTGGGGTGGATACCAGGTCAGCAGGTGGTCCCACGTGGGGCTCGCCGGCTTCATCCCCCTTTGACAGATGAGGGAACTGAGGCCCAGATTAGTGAAGTGACTGGCCCAAGGTCACCCAGCAGACAAGTGGCAGAGCGGCATTGGAACCCGGGGCTTCTGACTCCCAGATCCGGGCGTTGACTCCTAGGCCACCCTGCTTCTCTGACTAAAAAGCCCTTTTAGCGCTGGCTATGTCTGAAATGCCACGGGGGATGAAGCTTGTGGGGCCCGTGGTCATCTGGCGGAGGCTGCAGCAGAAACAGTGGTAATAATAATAATAATAATAATAATAACAATGACTATTATAATAATATTCCACCCAGCCTCCTCGGAACGGAAGCCCCGGCAGCGTCCGCTGAGACATGACCTTTGCAGATAGGCCTAAATCAGTCGATTATATCGCTCGAGCGCTTACTGTGCGCAGAGCACTGTACTAAACGCTGGGAAGGGGACAACAGAACAACGGAACAGACACGTTCCCTGCCCACAGCGAGCCGACAGACTACGGGGGGGAGAAACAATGACCTGTTTTTGATACTGCGACTGTTTACAACTCTCCCACACACATCATCCCTCTAGACCGTGAGCTCCTCGCGGGCGGGGAAAACGTCTATTTCATTCAATCGTGTTTACTGAGCGCTTGCCATGTGCGGAGCACTGTACTAAGCGCTTGGGAAGTACAATTCGGCAACAGAGACAATCCCTGCCCACAACGGGCTCACTACGTCTGTCATACTGGGCTCTTCCAAGAGTGTAGCAAAGTGCTCTGCGCATAATGCGCGCTTAATAAATACCACTGATTCATGTCCGTAACTGATTTATTGATATTAATGTCTGTCTCCCCTTCTAGACCGTAAGCTCCTTGTGGGCAGCCAACGTGACTACCAACTCTGCTATTCTGTCCTCTCCCAAGCGCTTAGTACAGTGCTCTGCACATAATAAGCGCTTAATAAATACCACTGACTGACTGATATCAGCAACTGATTTATTTCTATTAATGTCCGCCTCCCCTTCTAGACCGTAAACTCCTCGTGGGCACGGAATGTGTCTACCAAATGTTATACCGTCCTCTCCCAAGCGCTTAGTACAGCGCTCTGCACAGCAGCGTGGCTCAGTGGAAAGAATCCGGGTTGGGAGTCAGAGGTCATGGGTTCGAATGCCGGCTCTGCCACTCGTCAGCTGGGTGACCGTGGGCGGGTCACTTCGCTTCTCTGGGCCTCAGTTACCTCATCTGTCAAATGGGGATTAACTGTGAGCCTCAAGTGGGACAACCCGATGACCCTGTATCTCCCCCAGCGCTTAGAACGGTGCTCTGCACATAGTAAGCGCTTAACAAATACCAACGTTATTATTTATGAATACCACTGACTGACTGGCTCTGGGGCCACATGGGAAGTCCAGAGAGAAAGACGGGGCCGGAATGGGCGACGCGGGAGAAGTGAGAATTTGGGAATCGACTGATTTGATGCGAGTCTCCTCTCTGGGGCGGGCACCCGAACATCCAGGAAGACTGCCGAGCTGGCGGACGGAGCCCGGAGAGTCCGGAGACCCGGGTTCTAATCCCGGCTCCGCCTCCGGCCTGCCGGGCTGCTTTGGACGAGCCGCCGCCGCCGCTCTGGATCTCAGCCTCCCCTCGCGTGAAACGGGGAGACGGTCCCCCTTCTCCCGGCCCACCGGCCGGCGAGGCCCGCGTGGGCCGCGGCCGGCCAGATTATCGCGGCCCGAGCTCAATCGATAATCGCCGTCGCGCCGAGCGATATCGCTCCGGACCGGGGCGGACACTTCCCACGGTCCCGTAGGCCGCCAACGTTCGGAGCGGTGGTGATGGGGGGGAGGGATGGGGATGAGGAGGAAAGCGGGGGGCTGGAAGGAGAGATAGAGGGAGGGGGAGAGAGACACACACGCACACAACAAAAGCTGAAGCCCACGGGCCTGCCCCAGTCAGGTAAATAGCTCTGGATTTCCTGCTCCGGGCCTAGATGGGGGGATGGGTCTGGGGTGGGGAGACGCCCCCCACCACAATCTCCGAAGGAACGGACAAGGGACCCCAGAAGGAATTTTCTCCACGTGTGTGCGTGTGTGAGACAGATCTCTGGATGGGAGGATGAATGCGGATTTGGACAGCCAGTCACGAGGCAGGCTGGCTCGACGTGGCTTTATCATATATAAACGTACATTTATATTTGTATAAAATGTAAAAGCCATAGGGCAGAGCCAGCGGCGGAGGCCTGAGGAAGGGGAGGCTGGGGTGGGGGGAGGCGGCGGGGGGCGGGGGGGGGATTCTGTGGAGATCATTAATACCCCAGGAGTCCCCAGGAGGAAACCTGAATGCAGACACTTAAGCTCTCAGCTTTGCCATTAAAGCTGCGGTCTAAATTATTGATCTCTTGCGGTTATCAGCATCATAGTCACGTCCCGGGATCGAGATCTAAGTACACTGCAGTCCCTCTGCTGTGGCCGCTGAAATAATTAGGAGAAATTCTCATTACTGGAGAGCGGGAGGTTCGGGGGGCTGGCGGGGAGGGGGCCGGGGGGGCGGTCAGGGAAGGGCATCGCTCCGATCCGAATCCCCCAACCGGGCCCGGGGACCCCAGCGGAAAAGGACCTACAATGCCCCGGGCTCGCTCACAGACGCGTACGCGCGCACGCGCACACACACACACACACGCAGAGGCTCCCCCTGTACTGTGAGTCCAGGTTCGTGTGTGTGTGTCCATTTCTACGTCCATGTGTGCAGAGCTGGAGGATGGACTCCATAGGCACGCGTACCCACGCACGCGCACATAGGTACGTCACCGGATCGAAGACAGAGGAAGGGCAGGAGAGAGAAGGAAGGGGAGGAAGGTGGAGGTGGGGGGGGGGGGGGGAAGGGAGATGATTTTCCTACCTGGGTGAAGGCATGAAAAAAAATACATAAAAGAGGAAGCGAATGGATAAGGGGGGAGACCAACCCTCATTTATTCACTCTCTGGAAGAGAGAGAGAGAGAGAGAGAGAGAGAGAGTGTGTGTTTGTGTAGGGATTGGGAAAAGAGAGGTGGGAAGCAGGTGAAGGCACTGGGAATGAGGATGAGGCCCATCTGATGTCGGTCTGGACCCTCCCTGGGCCTCGTTCAAGATGCCCCCCGGCCTGGCACCCCTTGTCCTACCTGAACTGAGGAGGAGGAGGGGGGGAAGGAAGAGGAGGAGGAGGAGGAAGGGGAGGCTGAGAAAAAGGAGCAGGTCCCAGATGGAGCAAAAAATAATCGATGAGGGAAAAGGACGAGGGTGAGTGGAGCCCTCCCATCTCCCGTCACCCTTTGCCCACCATGAACACACAAGCACACATCCATGGGCGTGTACACACACACACACACACACACACACACACACACACACACACACACACACACACACAAACTTTGCCCATATTTAACGTCAGCACGCTGTAATTTAAAAGAAAAATTCCATCTCACACGGCTAATCAGAATTGTTAGAGAGGACTATTACCACAAACACTGGGAACATCTGAAATTGATTATTTTTTACTTCATTCAGTTAATGAAATTCTCCAGCGACCAAGAACTAGCAGCGGTGATATGTACGTGTGGAGAGAGGGAGCAAGTGAGTGAAAGAAACGGAGCAAGAGAGAGCGAGACAGAGAGGAGGAGAGACAGGATGACAGAAAGAGAGCAGGAGAAAGGAAGACGGGGAATGTCAGAGAGGGAGAAGCAGCTGAAAATGAGACCGGGAGAGGGAGAGAACGTAAGAGCAAGAGAGAGAGCGAGAGAAGAGGGACAAAGCAAGAGTGAGAGAGGCAGTGGGAAGAGAGAGGAAGAGAAGGGAGATGGAGGGAGGGAGATAGATGGAGAGAAACCCAGTGTGAGAGACAGAGAGGAGACAGAGAAAGGGAGAGAGACCCAGTGGGGGAGACAGAGACAGAGACCCAAGGTGACAGGTTGAGCAGGAGAGATGGCAAGAGACCCAGTGTGAGAGACGGAGAGGAGAAAGAGAGGGCGGGAGACGGAGATAGAGACAGAGGAGAGAGTCCCAGTGTGAGAGACAGAGAGGAGAGAGTGGGAGAAAGAGATGGAGAGAGACCCAGTGTTGGAGACAGAGACAGAGAGAGACCCAATGTGACATGCAGCACAGGAGATGGAAAGAGACCCGGTATGAGAAGCAGAGAGAAGGAAGAGAGTGAGGGAGACAGAGAGGAGAGACAGCTGGGAGATGGAGAGGAAGAGAAAAAGGTGGGGAGAGAGAGGGATAGAGAGATGGAGAGAGACCCAGTGCGGGAGACGGAGGAGAGAGAGCGCGGGGAGACGGAGAGAAAGAGAGGACTGGGGGAGAGAATGGGAGACAGAGATGGAGACAGGCCCAGCATGAGACAGAGAAGGAGAGACTGCAGACTGCGAGTAAGAGAAAGAGAGAACTGGGAAAGAGAGTGGGATACAGAGATGGAGAGAGGCACAGTGTGAGAGACAGAGAAGGAGAGAGAGATGGGAGATTGACAGTAAGAGAGAAAGAGAGGATTGAGAAAGAAAGTAGGAGACAGAGATGGAGAGAGGCTCAGTGTGGGAGTCAGAAGGAGAGAGAGGTGGGAGGCCGAAAGTAAGAGAGAAAAAGGACTGGGAGAGGGAGCAGAAGACAGAGATGGAGACAGGTCCAATGTGAGAGATAGAGAAGGAGAGAGAGGTGGGAGACCCAAAGGAAGAGAAAAAGAGAAGTGGGGAGAGAGAGTGGGAGACAGAGATGGAGAGAGACCCAATGCGGGAGGCAGACAAGGAGACGGAGGTGGGAGACTGAGAGTGAGAGAGAAAAGAGATGATTGGGAGACAGCACGGGAGACAGAGCTGGAGAGAGGCACAGTGTGAGAGACAGAGAAGGAGAGAGAGATGGGAGACTGAGAGTAAGAGAGAAAGAGAGGATTGGGAGAGAAAGCGGAAGACAGAGATGGAGAGAAGACTAGTGTGGGAGACAGAGAAGGGGAGAGAGATGGGAGACTGAGAGTAAGGGAGAAAGAGAGGATTGGGAGAGAAAGAGGGAGACAGAGAAGGAGAGAGAGGTGGAAGGCTGAGGGTAAAAGAGAAAAAGGATAGGGAGAGAGAGCGGGAAACAGAGATGGAGACAGGTCCGATGTGAGAGACAGAGAGGACAGAGAGGCGGGAGACTGAGAATAAGAGAGAGAGGACTGGGAGAGAGAACGGGAGACAGAGATGGAGAGAGGCCCGGTGCGGGAGACAGAGAGGAGAGAGTGATGGGAGACTGAGAGTAAGAGAGAAAGAGAAGACTGGGGGAGAGAGCGAGAGATGGAGACAGGCCCAGTGTGAGAGACGGAGAGGGAAAGAGAGGCGGGGGGACAGAGAGAGAGAGACAGACAGAGATGGAGAGAGGCCCAGTGTGAGACAGAAAGAGACAGAGAGAGGACAGTGAAGGAGAAGTTGTCAGAGGGTCTGGAGGGGCCGGGGCGGGAGGAAAGCCGCCCTTCTCCTCGGGACGTCGCCGCCGCCGCCGTGCCACGGCCTCGTCCGTGTCTGTGAGGGGGCGGGAGGAGGGCGGCCCCTCTCCTCAGGACGTCGCCAAGGCCGCCGCGGCTCCTGCCAGGGGGCGGGAGGAGGGCGGCCTCTCTCCTCAGGCCGCCGCCGCTGTTTTTGGTGTGAGGGGAAAGGCCTCGGTGCCCACCATTCTGTGGGGCGCCGCGGTGCGGGGGGCGGCGGGGGGCCTGCCCCGTCTCCTCAGGGACCCCGCCCACGCCATTAGACGCCTCAGGCCGGCGCAGACGGAAGAGGAGGTGGGGGCGAGGGGGGAGGACACGACGTCTCCGTCGTCGTCGTCGCCTGACGGGGAAGGAGACGATGTCACTTACCAGAAACTGCCTTTTCTCCATCTGTATTAGATGCGGCTCCTCTCTGCCTTCCCGGGGGCGGGGGGGGGAGGTGGGGACGGGGCGCTCACAGACACACATATACACTGCTGCAAACAGGGCGTGCACACACCCTGCTGCCGATGATGCGACGAATGCACGCGGGCCGCTTCGAACCGGGCACCCGCACCTATCCACGGCGCTGCGAACAGCGCGTCGACACGCTGCTGCACACCCGCATGGCTGCCAATGATGCACGCAGAGGTACGCACGCTGCTGCAGTGCACACCTAGAAGGTACGCACGTCGCTGCAAACAGTGCACAAGTATGGGCGCACGCACGCTGCTGCAAAGTGCATCCTCGCAGATGCGCACAACCGGAAGCATGGTGTCCCCACCCTTCCCCCAGTGCTCTGTTCCCTGTGTGCTTCGCCCCCATCCTTGAAGGCAGGGGTCTGTCAGACTCTCCCGAGCGTTCGGTACAGTGCCTGCGCACGGTAAATCGTATACTTGAGGGCGGGGACCGCGGCTACAAACTCCACTGCCCTCTCTCAGGCGCTCAGTCCAGCGCTCCGCACAGAACCGCCACTCGATAAACGCCGTCGATTGATTTAATCGACGATTGGCGTCCGGCTCCTCTCCCAGGATGGCCCCTTGTCCCCCTGCCCACCCCCAGCCTCATTTCCGGAAGTCCCAGAATGCGCTTGGGGGTCAGAGGATGTGAGTTCCAATCCCGGCTCCGCCACTTGTCTGCTGCGTGACCCTGAGCAAGTCACTTCACTTCTCTGGGCCTCAGTTCCCTCATCTGTAAAATGGGGATTAGGACTGTGAGCTCCATATGGGACGATCCGATTGCCTTTTATCCATCCCAGTGCTCAGCACATAGTAGGTGTTTAACGAATACCGTTACGGGGTGTTTTTTTCTGGCTCGCCTCTCTCCCGGTCCTCCGTTCTTGGGGGTGGAGGCTCCTGATGGCTCCCACCCCCAGCACGGCCGGGGTCTCCCCCGCCGCGGAGGCCCAACAGAGTCGGGCCCATGTCCGGTTCCAGGCCGGGTCCGGACCGGTCCGCGGGGAGGGAGGGGATCAGAGCTGGCGCTGGGGCGAGGGGGTGAAGGTCCTGGACGGCAGGGTGGTCGAGCCTTCATCTCGGCGGGGTGGGGGGCGTCCCCGGGACCCTCCGCCCACCCACCCACAGGGGACGTCCCGCCTGAGGCCGGCACCTCCCGGGCCGGAGCCTTTTGGGGGGCAGGGAGGGGGCCAGAGGCAGGTCACGGGGGGCCGGCAGGTTCAATCGTCGTCGTCCTGATATCTATTCCGCACTTACTACGTCCGAGGCCTGGTTTGATCCAGCCCGTGTGAGGAGAAGGGGTTGGAGAGAGACGGGATGGTGCGCCTTCTTCAGCGCTTACCGCGCTCCAAGCACTGAGCTAAGCACCGAGGGGGAAACGAGGCCATCGGGCGGAACACGGTCCCCGTCCCCGCGAGGCTCCCGGGCGGAGCTCGAATCCCCATTTGACGGATGAGGGGACTGAGGCCCAGGGAATGAGGATGATGATAAAAATAACGGGGCTACCGGTCAAGTCCTCACTCTGCACCGAGCACCGCGCCAAGCACTGGGGGAGAGGCGAGGCAGTCCCACGCGGGGCTCCGGGTCTGCGGACGGAGAGCCGACACCGCGCTACCCCCGCCGGAGACCCACGGCGGGCCGAGCGCGGCCACGACCCAATCCGGCTCGGACGACAACGGTCACGGTACCTATTAAGCGTCTACTCTGAGCTGAGCGCCGAGGTGTCGCCGACCCGATCGGGTCCGGCGCGGTCCCCGTCCCACGTGGGTCTCGATTTCACCGACGCGGTCACTGAGGCCCGGAGAAGTGACTCGCCTAAGGTCCCACGGCGGACAAGTGTCGGGGGGGGGGGGGGGGGGGGGCGGGGATTAGAACCCGTGACCCTCCCACTCCGGGGCTCCACCCGCTACGCCGTGTGGCTTCTCGCCTGCGGCTCCCGGGGGGCGGGAAAAGAAAGAGGGGAGGAAACTCTTCTCCCTCGGGATGGGAACGGACTCCAGCCTAACGGAAGAGACGGCGAGAGAGAGAGAGAGATGGAGCCCGTGTGTAATTATGCAGAAAGTAGCACCGGGGCCATATCAATAAGACAGACGTCTGTTGTATCATTCCCTTCTCAGTAAGGCATTTCTTCTCCCCAATTGCTCATATAGAATCATAGCCTAATAGCAGCCCATTAACATAATTGCCAACACAATCACTGTACCGTGTCTCACAGCCATTTACTTCCTTTACCATAAAGAACACCAAAATGGCCCTAAAACCGCCGAGAAGGGGCGAGGGGGCCGGAAGCCTGGCGACGGAGGGGGTCCCTCTCCCGCCGCCCCCCGCCCGCCCCGCGGAGGCCGGGGTCCCCCCCCCCCGGTCCCCCCCGGGGGAGAGGCCGCGGGGCGGGGGGCTTCCGTCTGGACCCCCCCCTCCGCCACCCCGACCGGGCACCGAGCAGACGCGTGCTCGAATCTAAACGGGCTTCTGCCAGGCGAGATGAAATTCCCATTATTTTTAATTAATCCTTAATTAAAATATATTACTCCGCAGATTCCGCAAATCTCTCTTAATATGCAAATGCGGCCCATTCAAGGATATTTACATATCATTAATTAAAACGGCACATTCTTTCATTCTAACAAGCCGAGGGCCCTGGCGGTGGGTTGCCGCCACGGGCCGGGCGGTGGGGACGGGAGGGCAGGGAGGGCCAGTGGTCAGCGCCCGGGGGGGCGCCTGGGGGAGGGGCGGGGGGGCGGCGGGGGGGACGGACCGGGTTGGGGGGGGACACGCGGGTCGGGGAGGGATGCTTTGGGCAAAATCCGTCTCTCTCCCGCCTCGTGGCTTGAAGCCGGGGTCGGGGGCCTCCGCTGATTCAATCGTATTTCCCGATTCGCTCCGGTCGTATTTATCGCGCGCTTACCGGGTGCAGAGCCCCGTACTAAGCGCTCGGGCAGCACAGTTCGGCAACAAATGGGGACAGATCGCTACCCAACGGGCTCAAGGTCTAGAAGGAGGGAAGGTGCATCCAATGTGCATCGGCGTATCCAACCTAACAAGCTTGCATCAAACCCCAGCGCTTAGTACAGTGCCCGGCACGAGACCAAAACCCCACACCTTCCGGATTCGTTCACTGGCATTTACTGAGCGCTTCGGAGAAGCAGGGTGGCTTAGTGGAAGAGCCACGGCTTGGTTGGATTAGGACGTGGGTTCTAATCCCGGCTCCGCCACTCGTCTGCCGCGTGAGCTTGGGCAAGCCGCTTAACTTCTCTGGGTCTCAGTTACCTCATCTGGAAAATGGGGGTTAAGACCATGAGCCCCACATGGGACAACCTGATGACCCCGTATCTATCCCGGCGCTTAAAACAGTGCTCGGCACATAGTAAGAGCTTAACACATACCAAAATTAGTATCATTACCGCACGCAGAACACTATACTAAGCGCTCCTCCTGCCTTGTGGCTCTAAAGGTCAGGCCTTCGGTCCCTGGACTTCAATGTGTCCAACCTGGCAAGGTTGTATCTACCCCAGTGTTTAGTACAGTGCCTGGCACTTTCATTCAATAGTATTCGATAGCATTTATTGAGCGCTTACTATGTGCAGAGCACTGTACTAAGCGCTTGGAATGAACAAGTCGGCAAAAGATAGAGACGGTCCCTGCCGTTTGACGGGCTAGGAAGCTCTTAACAAATACCATAAAAAAAAAATCACACAAGACCAAAACCCCAAACCTTCCAGATTCATTCATTCAATCGTTTTTATTGAGTGCTTACTGCGTCCAGAGCACTGTACTAAGCGCTTGGGAGAGGACCATAGCACAATATCATCAGTAGTATTGTTCGAGGGTCTCCTGTGGACAGAGCACTGTGCTGAGCGCTTGGGAGAGGACAAAAGGGTTAGCAGACCTCTCTCCTGGCTCTCAAGGAGCTGACAGTCTTCCAAATGCAGGGCACTGCACTGAGCGCTTGGGAGAGTACGACAGAGTTAGTAGCCACGATCCTTGCCCTAGGGGAGCTTCCAGTCTACTGTGTGCAGAGCACTGTACGCTTGGGAGAGTCTGAGAGATTTAGTAATAATAATAATGGTGCCGGTTAAGCACTTACTCCGTGCCAAGCACTGGGGTAGTTACAAAGTAATCAGGTTGTCCCCCGTGGGGCTCACAGTCTTCATCCCCATTTTACAGGTGAGGTTACTGAGGCCCAGAGAAGTTAAGCGGCTTGTCCGAGGTCACACAGCCGACAAGTAGCGGAACCGGGATTAGAATCCACATCCTCTGACTCCCAACTCTGTGCTCTTTCCACTGAGCCATGTTGCTTTCACGTTCCCTGCCCTGGAGAAGCTTTCAGCCTACTGTGTGCGGAGCGCTGTGCTGAGCGCTGGGGGGGAGTTCATTAGAGTTGGGAGCTACGATCCCTGCCCTTAAGGAGATGACAGTCCAGCATGAGAATCTACGGGTGAAAGGAAGAGGGATGGAGGGGGATCCGTAGTTGGGAAGTCCAAGGCCTTGAGGAGGTCCATAGCAGCACGGGGGGTGAGGGCATTTCCCTGGAGGACGGGGGGGCAGAGGGGGGCAGACGAGGGGGTTTTCCCGCCCCAGGATGGAGGGCAGAGGGAGCTGGAAGTCTTTCCCCAAGGAGGGAGCGGAGGATGGAGAGCAGGGAGGCTGAGGACATCTCCCCCCAGGAGGGGCAGAAGAGGGAGCTGAGGATGAAGAGCAGGGGGAGCTGAAGACATTTCCCCCCCGGAGGGGCAGAAGGGGGAGCTGAGGATGTTTCTCTCGAGGACGGAGAGAAGAGGGAGCTGAGGGTGTTTTCCCCCCCGGGACGGAGAGCAGAGGGAATACGGGGAGCTGGGAAGTCTTTCCCCAAGGATGGAGAGCAGAGGGAGCTGAGGATGAGGAGCGGGGGAGCTGAGGGAGGGCATCTCCCCCCTGGAGGGGCAGAAGGGGGAGCCGAGGGTGGTTCTCTCGAGGAGGGAGAGCAGAGGGAGCTGAGGATGAACAACACGGAGAGCTGAGGATGAAGAGCAGGGGGAGCTGAGGACATTTTCCCCCTGGAGGGGCAGAAGGGGGAGCTGAGCGTGTTTCCCCCCCCCCCCCCCGGGATGGAGAGCAGAGGGAATAGAGGGAGCTGGGAAGGCTTTCCCCAAGGACGGAGAGAG
This sequence comes from Ornithorhynchus anatinus, assembly GCF_004115215.2. Lineage (NCBI taxonomy): Eukaryota > Metazoa > Chordata > Mammalia > Monotremata > Ornithorhynchidae > Ornithorhynchus > Ornithorhynchus anatinus. The sequence goes on along the minus strand of NC_041743.1, from coordinate 2,686,175 downwards.
CAGAGGGAGCTGAGGATGTTTCTTTGGAAGATGGAGGGTAAGGGGAGCTAAGCGCATTTGCCCCAGCGATGGGAAGCAGAGGGAGCCGACGGTGTTTCCCCCAAGGACGGGGAGGAGGGGGAGCTGAGGAGCAGTGTGACTTAGTGGACAGAGCGCAGGCCCGGGAGTCAGAAGGTCATGGGTTCTAATCCCGGTTCCGCCACATGTCTGCCGTGTGACCTCGGGCAAGTCTCCACTTCTCCGGGCCTCAGATCCCTCACCTGTAAAACGGGGATAAAGACCGTGAGCCCTATGCGGGACAGGGACCGTGTCCAACCTGATTAGCGTCTATCTACCCAGTGTTCGGCACATAGTAAGCGCTCAACGGGGACCCTAATTATTACATATCAGGACATTTGCCCCCTGGAGAGGGAGCAGAGGGCACACTCCCCCAAAACTGGGGAGGAAAGGGGAGCCGAGGGCGTCTCCTCCCAAGGCCGAGGGGCGGAGGACGCTGGTCACGGCTCCGGGAAGCAACCGGATGACCGTCGTCCTTCCCCAGGCAGGGCCTGCCCCGAGCCGTGGGGGCTCTTAAGAGACGCCCCCCGAACCCACCTCCTCGGCCAGGGTACTGAGTAAACGCCACCTACGTGATGAGAACTGAGCTAAGCACCGGGGCGGACGGTCGGGTCACATCCGGGCCCCGGCCCCCACAGGGAGTCCAGTCTACAGCAGGGACCATAACCCCATTATAAAGAGGAGGGGCAGAGAGGTTAAGTGACTAGCCCAAGGTCATACGGCACCTCAGCGGAAGAGCTGGGCCTAGAACCTGGTCCTCCCGCCATCTTCTCCCCACTGGACAGAGGATCAGAGAGGGCAAGTGACTACCCCAAGGTCACAGAGCGGCAGAGCCGGGACTAGACCCTGGTCTTCCCGGCATCTTCTCCCCGTCGGACAGAGGAGGATCGGAGAGGGTAAGTGATCACCCCAAGGTCGCACAGCGGCAGAGCCGGGACTAGAAACCGGTCCACCGGGATCTTCTCTCCTCTGGACAGAGGAGGATGAGGGAGGGTAAGTGACCGCCCCAAGGTCACACAGCGGCAGAGCCGGAGCTAGAACCCGATCCTGCCGTCATCTCCTCCCCACTGGACAGAGGAAGAGACGGGGGTCCAGAGAGGCCCAGTGACTTCCCCGGCACAGAGAAAGGGCTTGATGGATGCCGTCATCTTTATAATTAGGATCCGCGGGGCCCAGGACCCCACCCGTTTGGCTCCCGGGGCCGCGAGGGGGATGGGCGGGGGGCCGGGGGCGGCCGCCTCTGCCAACGCCCACAGCTCGGCTGGCGAGTCGGAGTCGTGTCTGAACTCATCCTTGGGTGTTCCCGCGTTTCCTTCCCTTCCCTGCCTCGACTAATTCACCGGGAGATGTGGGGCTGGTGAAGGAATGGAGAGAGAGAGAGAGAGAGAGAGGCACTTATTAATGATAATAATAGCAACAATAATAAAGATAACAGTGGGGTTTGTTGAGCCTTACTACGTGCAGAGCACTGAACTAAGCACTGGGGAGAGAAAAACACAGAAAAGCAGCATGGCTTAGTGGAAAGAGCCCGGGCTTGGGAGTCAGAGGTTGTGAGTTCTACTCCCGGCTCTGCCACTTGTCCGCTGGGTGACTTGGGGCAAGTCACTTCACTTCTCTGGGCCTCAGTGACCTCATCTGGAAAATGGGGATGAAGACTGGGAGCCCCACGGGGGACAACCCGATGACCTTGTATCTACTCCAGCGCTAGAAGAGTGCTTGGAACACAGCAAGCACCTAACAAACACCACCATCATCATCATTATTATTACGTGCAGATGACACGGGCGTACACGAACGAGCGAGAGCCAGTTCCAACCGTGGGGAGTGTCTTCGGGGAGTCCGTGCAGGTATCCGGGGACTGGTCGGAAACCCGCCTGACCCGTTTCGGATCCCGGGACCTTCACGTCTCGCCTCCCGACGCCCGCCTCGCCTACCGATAAATCCTGCTTTAATCCGCCCACTCGGAGAACGGGGATGCGGCTCAGGACGGGGCGGTCCTCGGGGCTCGTCTGACAAATTAAACTCGTTACCCCGAGAGCGTGATGAGAGGCGGCGCGGTCTAGTGGGTAGAGCCCGGGTTTGGGATCTGATCCCGGCTCCGCCACCTGTCTGCCGGGTGACCTTGGTTGAGTCACTTCTCTGGGCCTCAGTCACCTCATCTGTAGAAGGGGGATGAAGAGCGTGAGCCCCAGGTGGGACAGGGATTGTGTCCAACCTGATCAGCTTGGATGGACCCCAGCGTTTAGAACAGTGAGCGCCTAACAAAAACCATCACTATTCATTCATTCACTCATTCAATCGTATTTATTGAGCACTTACTATATGCAAAACGGTTGGGAGAGTACATTATAACAACAAACAGATACATTCCCACCCTCAATGAGCTCACAGGCTAGTTATTATTATAACTATTAGCGTCTGACAGGCTCAGATAGAATCCCGGGGTCCCGGCCCCCCAGCCCCGAAGCCCGGCACGTACCCAGTCTCCTTCCCGGCCCCAAACTGGTCTCCCAGCCTGCAGCGGCGGCGAGATTCCCCGTCCCGACGTCACCCGGGCTGACCGGGCCGATCCAGCCCAGCGCTCAGTACAGTGCCTGACACAAAGTAATTGCTTAGGAAATACCATAAATCCTCCCCCAAACACACACTGCCCGGCTCCCTTTGTCCAGTCCTCTGTCTCTCCCCCATCTCTCCACCCTTCTTCTCAGCCCTCTCCCCATCTCTCCGCCATCTCTCCATTTCTCTCCCCATCTCTCTCCAGCCCTCTCCTCAGTCTTCTCCCCTTTCTCCCCCATCTCTCTCCACCCCCCCCCATCTCTCCACCCCTTTCTCAGCCCTCTCCCCCATCTCCCCACCCCCCCGGCCCAAATCGCCCCCTCCCCATCCTCCATCTCTCCCCCCACTCCCCGGTCTCTGTCCTCCCCCTCCTCTATCCCCCCGCCCCCCGACTTCCTCTGCCCACCCTCCACCCTCCTCCCCCGCGCCGGTCCCCAAGGCCCCCCGTCTCCAGGGCCCGGGTTTAATTTGACACCTTGAGCTTTGGTAACGAGGGGAGGGGGCTGCGAGGTGGGGGGTGGGGGTAAGCCACAGTGGAATTCATTAGGCTCTCGGCACCGCAGGCTGCTCTGGGCGCGTTAATGACATCGGAGGGATGGGAAACGAGACAGCCACGGCGCGAGATGAAATAAACATGAGGGGGGCCCTTGTCAGCGCTGACGGGCTCCTCCGCTCGGCTCCCCTCCTCGACTCGGCCCAGAGGCCGCGCGCGGTCAGGTTCGAGGCCTACCGATGACCGCCCCACGCAAGCCCCCTCCCCGGCTCGGCCGCCCCCTCCCCGTCTCTGGTCTTCACCCCCTCCTCGCATCCCACCCCTTCCCCAGCTCTGGTCCGTTCCCCCCCCCCCGCTAGTTCCAGCCCCCTCCCCTCTCTCCCCAGCCCGGGTTTGAGGCTGGGGAGGGCAGGGGGTTGGGGGGTGGGGGCGTCCAGCCTGGGCGGGTTGGGGGGGGGGGGGAGGAAATACAATTCAATTATCATCGCTTTAACATACAAATTCCATTTATCAGTTTAATGTTGGCAGAAGCAGAATCCATCAGCCCCCTTCGGTGCCTGCAGTGTGGAGAAGGGGGTGACGAGACTCAGGGGGCTGGGAAGGTGTGGGGATGGGGGGTCTGAGGTGGCCACGCGAGCATCCCCGTGGAAGTCCAGGGGCATGGAAGGTCAAGGAGCGGGAGCGGGGTATCAGAGAAGGGCCAGAACTCTCTGGGGTGGGTGGGCTTGGGCTGGGCCCGGGGGGCTTCTCCCCGCACTGGACTCTTCCCCCGCTCCGGACTGGCCCATTTTCCTTCTCCCCGGTGGGATGTGTCAGGGTGAAGGAAGGAGACAAAGGTTCTGAAAGATCCTATGGGGACAACGGGCCTCATCTGGGCCGGTCACTTCTATTTACTGAGCGCTCACTTGGTGTAGAGCACCGTAATAAGAGGTTGGGAGAGGAAAAATCGACAATAAACAGACACATGCCCTGCCCACGACGAGCTTACAGTCTACAGAGGGAGACGGACGTAACTAGAAATAAATAAATGACGGATATGGACGTAAATGGTGCGGGGCTTGGCGGGGTGGTGAATAAAGGGAGCCAGTCGGAGCGACGCGGAAGGGAGCGGGAGAAGAGGAAAGGAGGGTTTAGTCAGGGAAGGCCTCTTGGAGGAGACGGGCCTTCGATAAGCTTTGATGGGAGGGAGAGTAAGGTGAGTTCCTCCATCCTTCGCTGAAGATCACAGGCGGCCCCCCAGGAATTTCCCCTGCTGCCAGGAGAAGCCCTCCAGTTTGGCCAGAGATCCCTGCCCAGCCTCGGCCTCACCGGTGAGCTCGCCGTGGGCGGGGGATGCGTCGATTTATTGTTGTGCCGTACTCTCCGGAGCGCTCGGCACAACGCTCTACACACGGGAGCGCTCGATAAATACGACTGAACGAGGGAACGGTGCTCGGGCACGGGCGGGTGTTGCTGGGAAGGGCCAGGCTGTGGCGGGGAGGTGCGATCTGGGGAAAGCCTGACTGAAAAACCAGTCAGGTGAGGGCTCGCTCCTAGCCGGGGAAGACCGGGGTCCCGCCTGACGTCACCCCGCCAACGGCCCGTGACGTGATGCCCACCTGCCCCTACCGGGTCGGCAGGGGGTCATCCGCTACCCGGGGCGGAGGGGGGAATCCCCGGCCGGCCTCCCCGCAACCTGGCCGGTGTCTCCAGAGGCCCTGGCCGAGCCCCGGCTGAGCCCCGACGGTTCCCCCGGGCCCTGCCACCTCTGGGCCTCCCTGGGCCGGTCCAGAGCACGGCCACTGCCACAGTCCCCCAAGGTCTTGGGGTCGGGCGCTCGGCCCCTCAACGATGCACAGCTCACACCCTCTCTGAACCCTCCTTTTCCCCTCCTTCTCGTCCATCCTTTTCTCTTCCTCTCCCCCATCTCTTCATCATCTTCCTCTATCTACTCTTCTCCAATTTCTCTTCCTCCTCTTCTACTTCTCTCCTCCTCTTTCTCTTCCCTCCTTTTAACCTCCTCCTATCTCCTCCTCTTCTCCACCTTTCTCTCTCCTCCTCTTCTCCTCCTCTTCTTATATTTCCCTTCCTCCTCTCTCTTCTCCTCGCCTATTCTCCTCCTCCCGCTCCACTTCGTTTTTCTCTTCCTCCTTCTCCTTTCTTTCTCTTCTTCTCCTCCTCATCCCCTTCTTTCTGCTCTTCTCCTATTTCTCTTCCTCCTCCTCTCTTCTCCTCCTCCTGCTCCACTTCCCTTCCTTCTCCTTTTATCTTCCTCCTCCTTTCTCTTCTCCTTTCTACTCATCTTTCTTCCTGCTCTTCTCCTCCTCCTACTTCTCTTCCTCCTCTTCTCCTACTTCTCCTCTTCTCCTACTTCTCTTCCTCTCCTCCTCCTCCTCCCCTTCTTATCCTTTCTCCTCTTCCCATCTTTCTCTTTCTGCTCTTCTCCTCTTCTTCCCCTACTTCTCTTCCTCCTCCTCGTCCTCTCCTCCTCTGGGAAGTGCCAGGCGGCGCAGGGGTGAGAATGGGGGACCCCAGGTGGGGCTGTGGACTCAGGGTAGGGGTCTCTCCTGGAAGGGCCGGGGGGGGGGGGTGGGCCCGGTCTTTGACAGCGGCCGCCGCCTGCGGGCAAACGGCCGACCGAGGCCCAGAGACCTCTGACCTCCGGGGACCCCGGGAGCCCCCCGGGGAGCCGTGGGCCCGGCCCGGAGGCACAAAAGGGATGGAGAGGGGCCTTTATGTCTGGCCGTTTCAGAAAACACAACAAAGCGAGGGGTGGAAAAATGGGAGGGGGCGGACTGGGAGCCTGGGGGGGAGAGGCCCGGGGTCTGGCACCCCACGGCTCCGGGGTCACCCCGCCTCACAGCTGTCGGGTCTGGCCAACCGCCCGGAGGCCACGCAGGAATGAAGCTCCCTTCCAGGGACATCGCCACGCTCCGGACCCTCCAACCGAACGCCGGAAGACGCGGGGTCGAAGCCCCCAGCCTGCTGGGTGACCTTGGGCCGGGCCCTTGCAACAAGAATAATAATAATAATAATAATAATAACTGTGGTATTTGTTAAGCGCTCACTGTGTGCCAGGCACCCTACTAAGCACCGGGGTGGATGCAAGCAAATCGGGTTGGATCCGGGTCCCTGCCTGACCTGGGGCTCACAGTCTCCACTCCCATTTGACAGAAGGGAACTGAAGCTCAGAGAAGTGAAGTGACCTTCCCAAGGCCACCCAGCAGACAAGTGGCAGAGCCGGGATCAGAACCCAGGACCTTCCGGCTCTTTCGGCCACATCATGCTGCTTCCCTCTGGGCCTCGGTTTCCTTCTCTGGAAAATGGGAGTTCGATACCCGTTCTCCCTCCCCAAAAGCAGAATCGGAGGGGGTCGGGGGGCGGGTAGGGGATATGGGGGGGGGCACAAGGAGCCTGCAGGGTCGGGGGGAGGGGGCACTGGTGACCTAGTGGATAAGGCGTCCGATTCCGGATCAAAAGATTGGGAGTTGTGTCCCTTCGAGGTTGAAATTTCCCCCCCTTCTAGATTGTGAGCTCGCTGTACGTAAGGATGGTCCCTCTTTATTGCTTTAATGTGCTTTCCCAAGAGCTCAGTACAGTTCTCTGCACACAGTGCGCGCTCAATAAATACGACTGAATGAATGAACCAAGAAGGCCGACGGCAAAGCTGCCCGACAACCCAGGCTGCAGTGGAAGGAGGCTTAGAGAAGCAGCGTGGCTTAGTGGAAAGAGCCCGGGCTTGGGAATCAGAGGATGTGGGTTCTAATCCTGCCTCTGCCATCTGTCTGCTGCGTGAACGTGGGCAAGTCACTTAAGTTCTCTGTGCCTCAGTCACCTCATCTGTAAGATTGGGGATTAAAAAATGTGAGCCCCATGGGAGACAATCTGATTACCCTCTATCAGTGCTTAGAACGGTGCTTGGCACAGAGTAAGCGCTTAACAAATACCATCATTATTATTATTTCCCTCGAGACACTAACAATAATAACTGTGCTATTTGTTTGGCTCTTACTACGTGCCCAGCAACCACTCAATCGATGGTATTTATTGAGCACTTACTATGCGCCCAGCACTGTCCTAAGCGCCGGGCTCGAAACGATATGATCGGATGGGACCCAGGCCCCGCCCCACACGGGGCTCGCAAGTCTAAGAGTGAAGGAGAGCAGGTAACGCATCCCCATTTTACAGATGAGGAAACTGGAGGCCGAGAGAAGTCACGTGACTTGTCCGAGGTCTCGCAGCGGGCGAGGGGCAGAGCAGGAATTAGAACCCAGATCTCTTGACTGCCGGGCCCGACCTCCGTCCACTAGGCTCTCGCTGCTTCTCTTCTGGCAAATAATACTTGGAATTTTGTTGCGGATCTTCCACGTTCCAAACCAACTTCCTAGGCAGGGAACGTGTCTACCAACTCTCCCGAATGCTCAGAACAGTGCTCTGCACACAGGAAGCCCTCCAGAAATACGACCGACTGACGTATCCCATTTTTGCTCCTTCTACAGCAGCGGGAGGTGGGTAAAACAACACTAATTCTACTGATGATATCGATGGGATCTGTTAAGCGCTTACTACGGGCCAAGCACTGTGATAGACACAAGATAATCACGTCAGACACTGTCCTTTGCTCATCTGCAGCCTGGGATCCTAGGAGTCAGAAGGACCTGGGTTCTAATCCCCACTCCGCCACCCGTCTACTCTAGGACCCCGGACGAGTCACTTCTTTGGGCCTCGGTTTCCTCAGAAGTGAAAAGGGGGTGAAGACCGGGAGCCTCATGTGGGACAGGCACTGTGTCCAACCCAATTTGCTTGTTTCAACCCCAGTGCTTAGTCCAGTGTCTGGCATATAATAAGTGCTCAAAAAACCCCATAAAAACAAACCAACAAAACCGATAATATTCCCATTTTACCGAGGACGAAACTGAGGCCCAGAGAGGTTAAACCAGGGCAGGTCAGCATGGGGCTTGGACAAGAGGTAGCCCCCTTCCCTGGCCAGGCTTTGAGCCCCCTTCTCTTTCTCATCGGAATGTCAGCTCGTTATGGGCGGCGAATTTATAATAATAATAATAATAACGATGATGGTATCTGTTAAGTGCTTATTATGTGCAAAACACTGTTCTAAGCGCTGGTATACATAGAAGGCAATCAGGTTGTCCCACTAGGAACTCACAGTCTTAATCTCCATTTTCCAGATGAGGTCACTGAGGCCCAGAGAAGTAAAGTGACTTGCCCAAAGCCGCACAGCTGACAAGTGGCGGGGCCGAGATTAGAACCCACGACCCAGTCTGATTCCCAAGACTCCTTCCACTAAGCCACGTTGCTTCTCTGGCTTACCTACGAACTCATCTACCAACTCCGCTCTACTCCCAAGTGCTCAGTACAGTGTTCTGCACGAGGAAAGCGCCCAATAAAGACCACAGAGTGATGGACTCCTGGCTTCCTACCCACATGTGTCTGTTCTACTGTCCTCTCCCAAGCGCTCAGTTCGGTGCGCTGCACACGGTAAGCGCTCGATAAATACCGCCGACGCTTTCCGCCGGCAGAAGGGGATCCCCTAACGCGGAGGGGGCGGCCCCCCGGAGGAAGGGGGTCTGCGTGGGTTGGGGGAGACGCCCAGGGCGCGGGAAGCGGGGAAATCTGGGGAACACCAGTGTCCCCTTCCCTTCGTGTGAGTCAATCAGCGCATTTACTGTACCTGCCCCAGCATTCAGTACAGTGCCTGACACATAATAAGCGCTTAAAAAGACCACAGAAACAAACAAGAACAAAGGTATGACCGCCCCCGTTTCGTAGAGGAGGAAACTGAGGCCCAGAGAGGTGGATGTATTGTGTCTGTGGTGTGTGAGTGGATTATCGTATTTATTTTATCTCCCCCAGCATTTAGTACAGTGCCAGGCACATAAGTGCTTAAAAATGTCATAGAAACAAACAAAAAACTAAGCCTATCAACCCCCCCCCCCATCTCACAGAGAAGGAAACGCTCAGTAACTTAAGTGCAGATGAGGAAACCGAGGCCCAGAGAAGTGAAGCGACTTGCCCAACGTCACGCGGCAGACAAGTGGCGGAGCGGGGATTAGAACTCAGGTCCTTCTGACCCCCAGGCTTGTGCTCCACCACGGTGTTTGGAGTTCCAGGACTCACCCAAGGTCTAATCCCGGGGTGGGATTAGAACCCGGGTCTTCGGAATCCTCCTCGCTTGCTCTTTCGGCCAACCATCTCCCGCCTCCCTCTCCGCTGACCCGCCCAGCCCAGCTCTCAGAGGGAGAGAGGACGGCGCCTCATCACCTTGTATCCTCACCCCCAGCGCTTAGAACAGTGCTTGGCACACGGTAAGCGCTTACCAAATACCATCATTTTTATTATTATTATTGGACGAGGGACAACGGGGGATGGGGGCTCTTGCAGTCATTAAAGCCCAGCCCAGCTTCACGTCCCGTGGGGTCAACGGCGGATGCGAATCACCCGGTCATATTTGCTGGGCACCTGACGTGTGCGGAGCACTGAACTGAGCGCTTGGGGGAGTCCAATACAGTTAGAAGATAATATCTCTGCTCTCGAGGAGCTTCCCGTCTAGAGGTGGAACCAGACGTAGATTGTAAACTCACTGTGGGCAGGGAATGTGTCTATTTATTGTCACAGTGTCCTCTCCATTCATTCACTCAGTCGTACTTATTGAGCGCTTACTGTGCGCAGAGCACTGTACTAAGCGCTTGGAAAGTATAATCCGGCAACAGATAGAGACAATCCCTACCCACGGGCTCCCAAGCGCTTAGTCCAGCGTCCTGCCCACAGAAGCGCTCGATAAATACGACCGAAAGAACGCGTGCCGGACCCCAGTCGGTTAACGGTGAGAAGCAGCTCGGCTGGGTGGAAAGAGCCCGGGCTTGGGAGTCCGAGGTCGTGGGTTCTAATTCCGGCTCCGCCGCCTGCCGGCTGGGCGAGTCGCCTCACTGGGCCTCGGTTCCCTCATCCGTAAAACGGGGGTGAAGACCGTGAGCCCCACGTGGGACAACCTGACGACCCCGCACCAACCCCGGCGCTTAGGACAGTGCTCGGCAGGTAGTAAGCGTTTAACCGACGCCGTCGTCCTTATTATTAACGCTTCGTCCGCGGGGACCAGATGGGAATTAAAACCGAAGATCCCCCTTCCGGCTGCGGGTGCGAGGCCCCCCGGTGACGGGCGATGGACAACTTGGGCGGGGGCTGGGGGGGCCAGGGGGACTCGCCGCCCCCCTAACTCCAGACCCACGGGCAACAGACGAATAAATGTTGATTAGGGTTGATTCCGCCGGGCCCAACGCGGGCGGAGTGACAGTCCGGCTAAGCTGCGCTGAAAGAGGACCATTAATCTTGGTCTGGTTTAAGTAGAGTATATTAATTTGTGTCATTTTTACTGAGTCGCGGGGAGAAAGTCCTCTTGCTGCTTTGCATCTGACGGCTGGGGCTGGATTCCCCTCCCTCCCCCGGTGTCTCCCCCCAACTAACCACCTCTTTGGGGTGGGGGGGGGGCCCTTAAAACAGATAGGGAGGCTGGAGGAGGCTACAACATATTCAAATGACCCAGCAGGGGAGCGGGGCTCGGAGCCAGATTAAGAAAATAAACTCCCAGGGTGTTGGCATAGCAACAGCATTTCAGATGAACTGCTATATATTCAGTGATTAATAAATTAACATTTTTTACAGTTGTTCTTTAGGGCCTCTCTCCAGCAAGGCCTTGCTGGGCCTTCCCCCCTCCCCCAAATTCTTCCTCCTCCTGCCTGCCCCACCTCGGGCATCTCCTCCCCCTCACCTCCTTCTTCTTCTTCTTCTTCTTCTTCCTCCTCCTCCTCCTCCTCTTTCCCAGGCGGCCGGAGCAGCGCCGAAGGAATCCTGGGGAAAGCTCAGCCCTGCCAACATTATCGCTGTATCCACTAGGACGCTTAGTACAGTCCCTGGTTCGAAGTTAGAGGCTGAACAAACACCACAATTATTATCAAGATCATTAGCGGTAATAGGATTACTGAATCTGTTAGGTTCTTACTAGGTGCCAATCACTATTTTAAGCACTGGGATACATACTCCTTAATGAGGTGGGGTAAGGTCCCCGTCCCCCGCGGGGTTCACGCTCTCAATCCCCATTTTACAGGAGAGGGAACTGAGGCCCAGAGAAGTGAAGTGACTCACCCAAGGCCACACAGCAGGTGCAGAGCCGGGTTTAGAACCCAAGTCCTCTGACTCCTAGGCCCGGTTCTAACCACTAGGCCAAGCTGCTTCACTTTAATAAGAAGAAACACTTGGCCTAGAGGATAGAGCCCGGGCCCAGGGGTCGAAAAGATCCGAGTTCGACCCCTGGTTCCGCGGCTTGTCCGCTGCGTGACCCTGGCCGAGTCAATTCCCTTCTCTGGGTCTCAGTTTCCTCAACTGTAAAATGGGGACTGAATCCCCGTTCTCCCTCCTACTTGGACTGGGAGCCCTAATGCGAGGGAAGGACGGCGTCCAAACGAATTAACCCGTGTTTATCCCAGCGCTTAGGACGGTGTCTGGCACATGGTAAGCGCTTAACAAATGCCATGGGGGGGGAAAAAAAAGAGATGCTCCAGAAAAATCTGTGGATGCCCTCAAGAGCCCGGGGGTGACGTCATCGCTGTCGGGATCAAAACGGATCAAAACTAACACCACCGGCACAGGGGTGGAGAAGGGGGCCTGCCGCTTCGGGTTGGGGGCCGCCGTCTAGATTTGGGGGAGAGGGAGGTTGCCTCCCCCCAGGTTCCAGCATCTTCACCTCGCTCGTCGTGGGCAGGGGATGTGTCCGTTCTATCGCTCTAGCGGACGCTCCCCAGCGCTCAGTACAGTGCTCTGCTCACAGTAAGCGCTCAACAAATACCTCCGACTGAGCGCATCCCCCCCACCCCCGGACCACCGACAGCGAGGCGCCCGTTGCCTCGGCAACCACCGAGCGGCCGGAAGGGGACCGGCGAGGAGGGAGACGGCGGGAGGAGGAAGGGAAAACAGGGGACCCGGAGACCGTAAAGTCTTTATTGCCACTTGTCCGGGAAGCCCCGGAACCTCGTCGGCCCGAGACGGCTAGCCCGAGTTCGGACACTAAAAATTTTACAAGGCTCCACACATCATCCCGGCCCGTCCGCCTCCGAGATCTCCAAGGAGCGGCCTCCGCCACCGGCCACGGCCTCGCATTCGGCCGCTCCGGACCCCGCGTCCCGTTTAGAGCGGGCTCGGGGGGGTCCCCGGCGTCCGGGAGAAGCGCCGGGAACCTCGGGCCCGTCCGTCTCGCCGCCGACCTCTCGCCCGCGTCCCGCCTCTGGCCCGCGACGCCCTCCCTCTTAATATCCCACGGACCATCACCGTCCCCTCCTTCAGAGCCTTACTGAAGGCCCATCTCCTCCAGGAAGCCTTCCCTGACTAAGCCCCCCTCTCCTCCCGCTCCCCTTCCGCGTCCCCCCCGACTCGCTCCCTCGATTCATCCCCCGTCCCGGCCCCGCACCACTTAACGTCCACATCTGTCCTTTATTGATTTCTATTCATTTCTGATTCCCCCTCTAAACTGTAAGCTCCTTGTGGGCAGGAATATCCGTTGTGATGTTCTAGCGTACTCTCCCCAGCGCTTAGTAGAGTGCTCTGCACACAGGAAGCGCTCAATAAATACCACCGGCTGATCGGTTAAGCCCTCACTTGGGGCTAAGCACTGTCCTGAGCACCGGTGGACGTACGAGACAGTCCGGTCGAAAATGGGGCTCCCGTGCCCCGCATGAGGCTCCGAGTCTTAGGGGGAGGGAGGAGGCGCTTCTGCCATTTTACAGGTGAGGAAACTGAGGCCCAGAGCCCGCGGTCGCTCCAGTCTCCACCCTCCTCGGGGTGCACTCACCTCCACAACGACCACAGGAGGGTCAACGATGATTATGGTACTCGTTAAGCGCTTACTATGTGCCAGGCACTGTTCTAAGCGCTGGGGTAGATACAAGTTTATCAGGTTGGACACAGTCCCTGTCCCACGTGGGCCTCACGGGCTTAGACCCCATCTCACAGATAATAATAATTGATAATAACTGCGGTACCTGTTACAGGCTTACTGTACGTCAAGCACTGTTCTAAGCGCCGGGGTCGATACGAGCTAATCGGGACACGGTGCCCGGCCCCACGTGGGGCTCATCGTCTTAATCCCCATTTGACAGATGAGGGAACTGAGGCCCAGAGAAGTGGAGCGACTTGCCAAGGCCCATCTCCTCCAGGGTAATAGTAATAAATACTACTATTAGTCTTATTCTCAGTGCCTCAGTTTCCTCACCTGCATAAAATGGGGATTCAACCCTTGTTCTCCCTCTTAAATGATCGATTCTGACCCCATGCGGGGCAAGGAATGCGTCAGGCCTGATTAACTCGTATCTACCCCAGCGCTTAGAACGGTGCTTGACACATAATAAGCGCCTTACAGCTAAGCAGGGTGGCAGGGAGTGTGTCTATCCTGATGATCTTGTATCTACCCCAGTGCTTAGTACAATGCCTGACTCATAGGAAGCCTTTAAAAATACCATAAAAATAAGTAAAAAAACAAGCCAAATCACCTAAAGCGGGAGGGCGACGAGGGTGGGAAACTGACGAGAAGGGAAGGCTTCCTGGATTTCAGTCAAGCTCTGAAGATGGGGAGAGAATGAGGGTCAGCGTGGCCTGATGGCTAGAGCCCGGGCCTGGGAGTCACAGGTCATGGGTTCTAATCCCGCCTCCGCCACTTGTCAGCTGTGTGACTTTGGGGGAGTCGCTTCACTTCTCTGGGCCTCAGTTCCCTCATCCGGAAAATGAAGATGAAGACCGTCAGCTCCACGTGGGACAACCTGATTAGCTTCTTATCTACCCCAGCGCTTACAACAGTGAGCACACAGTAAGCGCTTAACAAATGCCATCATTATTATTATTATGAAGTGAAGTGACTTGGCCAAGGTCGCACAGCAGGTAAGTGGCGGAACTAGAACCCAGGTCCTCGGGCTCCCAGGCCACACCGCTTCCTCCTTCCCTTCTGCTCTCCCCACCACCTCCGACTCGACCGCTTCCTCTCGCTCTGATTTTAAGCTCCTTGAGGGCAGAACCTACTAACTCTATTAGACGCTCCCAGGTGCTCAGTCCAGTGCTCCGCATGCAGTCGGAGCTCAGTAAATACCACCGACGGGCGAGTTCGGGTTCTCAAGGGTCTGAGCGAAAGCTCGCCTAGGGATACACGGGTGCCAGATGATGTTTCCTCAAAGAGGATGAAAAAAAAAAAAAACCCCTACAAAACGGTTCATTTTTCTTTTCCACTAAAAAAAAAAAAAGGAGAGACTTTTCAATTAGGTGAGAGAAAGGACAAATGTTTTAGATGTCGGCTCCTTAAGTTATAAGTGCTTTCAAGACTCCTCCTGTCAGAGCATTTAGTAACGCAAGATTTAAAATGCCCAATTAATTTTTTCCAGCAACCAGCCAAAAGTAGATGCAGGAGGAGGTTAAAAGCTAAGTGTTTAATTAATATTAAATTTATATGATTCTCTATCACTGAAAGCATTGTAAAATTGAAAAAGCAGTTAATTTTACGGTGGCTGTGTATTCCTCTGCTTTGATCTTTGATCTACGGTATAAAATCACCAACTGGAAAGCTTCTTTGGGCTTTATCGTACCCGGGTAATGGCGGGGGGTGGGGGAAGAGGGTGAGCTGGGGTGAGGTGGTGGAGGTGGGCGGCTGTGGTGGAGTGTGATGCTGGTGGTTTGTGGAGTGTGATCACGGTGTTGTGTGATGGTGGTGTGTGCTTAATGATAATAATAAAATGAATTAATAATCGTGGTATTAAGTACCTACCACGGGCCGGGCGCCGTACTAAGCGGTGGGGTAGATACGAGCTAATTACCCTCCCGAACCCGTCTGGGAAAACCACCTCGGTCTCTCCTTAAGAATAATAATTGCGGTACTTGTTAAGCGCTTACTATGTGTCAGGCACTGTCCTAAGCGCTGGGGGAGGCACGGGCAAATCAGGGTTCCACTTGGGGCTCCATCCCCATTTTACGGATGGGGTAAAGAGGCCCAGAGGAGTGAAGTGACTTACCCAAGGTCACGGGGTGGACAAGGGGCGGAGCCGGGATTAGAACCCAGGTCCTCCTGACTCTCAGGCCAATAGGCCGCCCTGCTTCTCTGCCTCGCCCTCCCCTCCCGGGTACAGACAGGGATCCCCGCTCGGATGTGCCAGCGGGAACCACCGAGATATTTCCAGTGGGTCGATCGACCGATCGATCAATAACAATCCCAGAGCAGGGAGGAGGGTGTCTCTCTCACTCCGAGGCCAGAGACAAAGATCCAGCAGCGTTGATCTAGCGGTTAGAGCCCCGGCCTGGGAGTCAGAGACCCGGGTTCGCATCCCGCCCCTTGTCTGCTGGGTGACCCTGGGCAAGTCACTTCACTTCTCTGGGCCTCAGTTCCCTCAGCTGGAAGATGGGGGTGAAGACTGCGAGCCTCACGTGGGACAGGGACCGTGTCCACCCTGATCTGCTCGTGTAATAATCATAGCATCTGTTAAGCGCTTACTCCGTGCCAAGCACTGTTCGATTCACTGGTATTTGATAAGCATTTACTATAGGGAAGCAGCGTGGCTCGGTGGCAAGAGCCCGGGCTTGGGAGTCTGAGGTCATGGGTTCGAATCCCGGCTCTGCCACTTGTCAGCTGGGCCTCACGTGGGGCAACCTGATGACCCCGTATCTCCCCCGGCGCTTAGAACAGTGCTCTGCACAGAGTAAGCGCTTAACAAATACCAACATTATTATTATTATTATTATTATGTGCCAAGACCGTTCTAAGCACTGGGGTGGATACAGGGTACTCACGTTGTCCCAGGCGGGGCTCATGCTTTTCATCTCCAATTTACAGATGAGGTCACTGAGTAATAATAATAGTAATAGTGGTATTTATTGAGTGCTTACTACGCGCAAAGCACTGTTCTAAGCGCTGGGAGGATACAAGGTGATCAGGTTGTCCCCCACGGGGCTCACAGTTTTAATCCCCATTTGACAGATGAGGGAACTGAGGCCCGGAGAAGTGAAGCGACTTGCCCAAGGTCACCCGGCTGACAAGCGGCGGAGGCGGCATTAGAACCCGCGTCCTCTGACTCCCAAACCCCAGGATTTTAGGACAGTGCCTGGCACATAGTAAGCGCTTAACGAACACCACGATGATGATGATGATTATTATTTAGGAGAGGCCAAGGAGGTTTTGCCAAGTGGGTTGGGGGGGCGGGGGGGAGGAGAAAGGGGAAGAGGCAGGAAAGGCGGGAGGGGATGGAGAAATGAGGGAGCAAGGAGAAAACCCCGGAAGTTTCTCCTTCGCTCTCCACCCCGCCGCTCTTTATCGTGGGGAGCCGCCGGGGCAGGAGAGGAATTTTAACTGAATATTACACACGCAACACACGTGCCGCACACACACGCTA
This sequence comes from Ornithorhynchus anatinus, assembly GCF_004115215.2. Taxonomy (NCBI): domain Eukaryota; kingdom Metazoa; phylum Chordata; class Mammalia; order Monotremata; family Ornithorhynchidae; genus Ornithorhynchus; species Ornithorhynchus anatinus. The sequence goes on along the minus strand of NC_041743.1, from coordinate 2,669,663 downwards.
TTACCCACACAACACACACAAAGCCCCCCAAGAGGAAATGTCTTCAGAGCTTCGAAGCAGCTGCTCCTTTTCCCAACTTTCAAAGGCTCGGGGAGAAAGAGGCGGATAATAGATGGACCCGCTTCTATTCCTCGGCCTCGCCGGAGCGCCTTTCCAAAGAAGCGAACCCCCTGCCTCCCCCAACCTCCCTACGGGGGGTGGGGCCCAGGGGTTGGCGCGGGAAGTAGCCCACTTCCCGTGGGGAGCGGGACGGCCCGGTGGGCAGAGCCCGGGCCCGGGAGTCCGAAGGAGCGGGGTCCCGACCCCGGCTCCGCCGCCTGTCGGCTGTGTGACCTCGACCTCTCCGGGCCTCGGTTTCCTCATCTGGAAAACGGGGATAAAGACGGCGAGCCCCCACCTGGGACGGGGACTGGGTCCGTCCCGATTAGCTTGAATCTACCCCAGCGCCTGGCACACAGTCGGCGCTGAACAGACACCATTCCAAAAAACCACCCGTCGGAAAGGATCGGAAAGACCCCCAGTTCCGGGAAGGCCGGGATCCCGTCGCACGCCGGGGACCTCGGCTGTGGGACCAAGCGGGGAGAGCCCGGGCCCGGGGAGTCGGAGGACATGGGTTCTAATGCCGGCTCGGGCAAGTCGCTTAACCTCTCGGGCCTCAGCTCTGCCACTTGTCAGCTGTGTGACTGTGGGCAAGTCACAACTTCTCGGTGCCTCAGTTACCTCATCTGTAAAATGGGGATGAACTGTGAGCCTCACGTGGGACGACCTGATGACCCTGGATCTATCCCAGCGCTAAGAACAGTGCTCTGCACATAGTAAGCGCTTAACGAATACCAACATTATCATTTACTCGTCCGTCAAATGCGGGATCAATCCCCGCTCGCCCTCGGCCCGTGAGCCCCCCGTGGGCCAGAGACACCGTCCTCTGGACCGTAAGCCCGTTGGGGGCAGGGGCTTGGCCTTTACCGTTGGACTGGCCTCTCCGGAACGCTCAGTCCAGCGCTCTGCCCCCGGGAAGCGCTCAGCAAATACCGCCCGCCCGTCTTGGCGGGCTCCCCTCCCCTTCCGTCTGTCTCTGGCCACATTCAAGTGGGTGAGTCAAGCCTCCTCTTAGCAACTTGTCACAGTCCATTACCAAATCGCGGAGAGTTATAGATTCCGCTAATTAGGCTTCTAAAATATCATTAACATGTCTCTTGATCATTAGCATAATGTATGAGGCGTCCTCATTAGGCGAGTTTGTTCCCAAGGTAATGAACGGCGCCCGGGTTTTGGGGTGGGGGGACGGGGAGGGGAAGCCGGGACCCTCCGGGGGAGGAGGAATCCCCCCACCGCCGGACGTGCCCGATCCCCTCGGCCCTCTCGATCCGCCGGCCCACCGCTCTGCGCCCAGTAAGCGCTCAATAAATACCACTGACTATTATTTATTCATTTCTATTAATGTCGGTCCCCCCCCCCCGGACTGTGAGCTCATTGTGGGCAGGGAATGTTCCTGTTTATGGTCACACTGTCCTCTCCCCAGCTCTCAGGACAGTGCTCTGCACCCCGTAAGCGCTCAATAGATACCACTGACCGGCTACTACGTGTCAAGCACCAGATAATCAGGGGGGACACTGGTCCCTGTCCCACGTGGGGCTCGCACTCTTAATCCCTCGTTTACAGATGAGGGAACTGAAGCTTCGAGAAGTGAGGTGGCCAAGGTCACAGGGCAGACAAGGGGCAGAGGCAGGATTAGAACCCAGGTCCTCTGACTCCCGGGCCCGGGCTCGACCCACTGGGCCACACTGCTTCTCGTGCGTGGACGCGTGCCCGTGTGCACGCAGGCGGAGGTACACGCGGGCATTCCTGTCCCTCTTTGCGCGCGGGCGTTTTGGGGCCTGGCTGCAGATTTGTTTCTGAAATACCGGTGACGTTTGTTAAGTGCTTACTCTGTGCCAAGCATTGGAATGGGAAGCAGCGTGGCTCACTGGAAAGAGCCCGGGTTTGGGAGTCAGAGGTCATGAGTTCGAATCCCGGCTCCGCCACCGGTCAGCTGGGTGACTGTGAGCAAGTCACTTCACTTCTCTGGGCCTCAGTCACCTCATCTGGAAAACGGGGATGAAGACCGGGGGCCTCACGTGGGACAACCTGATGACCCTGGATCTCCCCCAGCGCTTAAAACAGTGCTCTGCACATAGTAAGCGCTTAACAAATACCAACATTTATTATTATTATTGTTGTACTAAGAGTATTACTGATAATAATAACTGGTATTTGTTTAGCGCTTACTATGTGCCAGGCACTGTTCTAAGGGCCGGGGCGGATGGGAGCAGATCGGGCCGGACGCGCACCATACCATCCGGCCATCATCACTGAGGGCATCTACTGAGCGCTTCCTAGGTGCAAAGCACTGTACTAAGCTCTCGGGAGAGGACAACACAACAGAGTTGGTAATCATAAAAATAACGATGGCATTTAAGTGCTTTCTCCGTGCCAAGCACTGTTCTAAGCGCTGGGGTAGATACAAGGTCATCAGGTTGTCCCACGTGGGGCTCACGGTCTTCATCCCCATTTTAGAGATGAGGGAACCGAGGCACGGAGAAGTGGCTCGCCCAAGGTCACACAGCAGACAAATGGCGGAGCCGGGATTGGAACCCGTGACCTCTGACTCCCAAACCCGGGCTCTCGCCACTGAGCCACGCTGCTTCCCAAGCAAAGTAAAGCGAAGCGGGTTGGACACCCATCGGACACACCGTACGATCAGGTCGTCGTCGTCGTCGACGGTATATACTGAGCGCCCAGCTATGAGCAGAACACTGTACTAAGCACTTGGGCATGTAAAACCCAACAGAGGTGGTAGACGTGTCCCCTGCCCACGACGAGTTTACAGTCTAAAGACAGTCCTTTGTCCCGACTGCCAGTTTAAAGGGGACGGAGAAGGGCTATTTATTCATTCCTCGTTTTTCAGATGAGGAAAAAGTGACCGGCCCAAGGTCACACGGCAGGCAGGGGGCGGAGCCGGGATTAGAACCCAGGCCCGGGTTTTTTAGGCTTCTCGAGCAACCGGCTCGTGAGGCAGGGACGGCGGGGCGAGCCGAGGCCTCTCTGAAGGCACACCATCGCCTGTTTTTACGCGGGGAGGCCGAGGTCCGCTCGGCCCTCCGGGATAGAAATCAGAATCGGGGGCGTCCGGAACGTCGAGATGAAAAAGAGGAGCCCTGTGAAGAGGGCTTATCTACCGTGATGAAGTTGTCTTGTTTCTGTCCGTCTCCCCCGTTCAGACTGTAAGCCCGTCGATGGGCAGGGACTCTCTCTGTCGCTGAATTGTCCATTCCAAGCGCTCAGTACAGTGCTCTGCACATAGTAAGCGCTCAATAAATACTACTGAATGAATGGTAACAGTCAGGGGACCCGGGTTCTAATCCCGACCCTCCCGCCCGCCGGGCGACCTCGGCCCAGTCGCTTCACCTCTCCGTGCCCCCGTGTCGTCCCCTGGACAGATCGGAGTCGATTCCCGTTGTCCCCCTCAGGTCGTGAGCCCCGTGCGGGACGGGGACTGGGTCCCACGACCTGACCATCTCGTGCCTACCCCGGCGCTTAGCACGGCGCTCGGGACCCGATCGCCATCTGAGCAGCGTGGCCCAGTGGCAAGAGCCCGGGCCTGGGAGTCAGGAGGGCCTGGCCTCTAATCCCGGCTCCGCCGCTTGTCTGCTGTGTGACCCCGGGTGAGTCACTTCGCTTCTCTGGGCCTCAGTTTCCTCATCGGTCAAATGGGGCAACGGACCGTGTCCAACCCGACTGCCTTGGGTCTACCCCAGTGCTTAGTACAGCACCTGGCACGTAGCAGCAGGGCGTAGCGGACAGAGCCCGGGCCTGGGAGTCAGGAGGACACGGGTTCTAATCCCCGCTCCGCCGTGTGGCCTTGGGCGAGTCGCTTCACTTCTCTGGGGCTCAGTTTCCTCAGCTGGAAAATGGGGATTAAGACGGGGAGCCCCCCATGGGACAGGGACTTGTACCTACTCTAGAGCTCAGAACAGTGCTTGGCACATAGTAAGCGCTCAACCAACACCGCCATTAGGACCCTCGCCCCCAGAAAGCTTAGCTGGGGGTTCAGAGGCGGGCCTGCCCTGCTTAGTCGAAAAAAGTACACTCCCCAAGCCCCCCGTCTGCCCCGCCACCTTCGGCCGAACCCCACCTTATAATAATAATAATAATGTTGGTATTTGTTAAGCGCTTACTATGTGCAGAGCACTGTTCTAAGCGCTGGGGTAGATACAGGGTAATCGGGTTGTCCCACGTGAGGCTCGCAGTTAATTCCCATTTTACAGATGAGGTAACGGAGGCCCAGAGAAGTGAAGTGACTCGCCCACAGTCCCACAGCTGACAAGTGGCAGAGCCGGGAGTCGAACCCATGACCTCTGACTCCGAAGCCCGGGCTCTTTCCACTGAGCCACGCCGCTTCCCCTTATCTCTGATCGACCAGGAATCCGTCAATTACCCCACACCCCCGATCGTTTCCACCAAAAGCAGCCCCGATTCTGCTGACCTCGGGCGGAGAAAAGAAAAAATTGCCCTGCTTGAGGACCTGAAAAATGGCATTACATCACGTCGCCCTTGTCGGGTTTATAAATGGGGAGGGGGTCGGGGGGGGGGGGGCGGGAAACCTGACACTGTGAAAACACTGGGGCCGAGGAGAAAAGGCCTGCATTGTTAGCTTTCCGGGTTTTCGGCGGCGACGCTGGAGGGGAAGATTTTGAGACAGACCCCCACCGGCCCTGGGGTGGGGGGTGGGGGGTCTCGTGGGGGTCTCGCTGGGGACAAGACCCTTATAATCATAATATCGATGGCATTTGTTAAGCGCTTACTATGTACCAGGCGCTGGTGATCAGGTCGTCCCACGTGGGGCTCACAGTCTCGATCCCCATTTTCCAGATGAGGTCACTGAGGCCCAGAGAAGTGAAGTGACTTGCCCAAGGTCACAGCAGACAAGCGGTGGAGGCGGGATTAGAACCCAGGACCTCTGACTCCCCGGCCCGGGCTCCTGCCACTAGGCCATGCTGCTTCCCGGCTCCTCCATGTGTCTGCTGCGGGACCTTGAACCCGTCACTTCATTTCTCTGGGCCTCAGTTATCTCATCTGTAAAATGGGGATGAAGACTGTGGGCCCCACGTGGGACAACCCGCTTACCTTGTGCTGAGAACAGTGCTTGGCACACAGTAAGCGCTTAACAAATACGATAATTATTATTACTATTTTTCTCTGGGCCTCAGTTCCCTCATCTGGAAAATGGAGGTGAAGGCTGTGAGGCCCATGCGGGACGGGGGCTCTGCTCGACCCGATTAGCGGGTGTCCACCCCAGCGCTCAGTACAGTGCCGGGCACATAGTAAGTACTTAACAAATACCCCCTCCCCTCCAAAAAAGGAGAGACCAGGTACTGTATCCCCATTTTACCGATGAAGGAACTGAGGCCCAGAGAGGTCCAGCAACTTCCCCGGTGTTCACACAGCGGGCCAGAGGTGGATCTGGGACTCGAACCCAGGTCCTCGGCTCCCAGCCCTCGATCACGCCCGGGACCAAAGGGAACTCATTCATTCGATCGTATTTATTGCGCGCTTACTGTGCGCAGGGCACCGTACTAAGCACTTAGGAGAGGATAACAGAACACTAAAAACAGAAACATTCCCTCCCCACGCCAAGCTGACAGTCTAGAGGGGGAGACAGATATGAATAGAAATAAATGATAAACGAATCAATAATAATTTATGGTTCATTCAATCGTATTTATTAAGCGTTTATTCTGTGCGAACCACTGTCCTGAAGGCTCGGGAGAGTGTGACCTTGGGCAAGACACTTCATGTCTCTGTGCCTCAGTTACCTCATCTGTAAAATGGGGATGAAGACTGCGAGCACGTGGAGCCCCGTATCTACCCCAGGGCTCAGAACAGTGCTTGGCACGTTCATTCAATCATTCACCGATTCAGTCGTATTTATCGAGCGCTCACTGCGTTCAGGTCGCTTTGACCGAGCGCTTACTGTGTGCGCAGCACCGTACTAAGCGCTTGAGAAGTACAATTGGGCAACACAGCAAGCGCTTAACAAGTGCCATAATAAGAATTCTAATTATTGTTCTGTATATCATGATTATTATATAACAACAGACACATCCCTGCCCACGACGAGCTCGCAGTCAAGAGGGGGAGACAGATGTTAACATAAATATTATAGAAATAATAAATAAAAATGGAAGGCGGAACAGAGACGCCTCTGGATCTCCGCCGTTCTCCCGGGGCCGGGCTGGGAGCATCTATCTTTGGAAGCCGAGTCTGTGTCCCGTCGAATCTTCGGGTCGTTCTTCGCCCCCTTCTCCCCCAGAGAGAGCCCAAGCTCCAGCCGGCCTTGAGTCGGACCTTCCTAATTCCGGGAGAGACTTCTCCCGCCACGCTCCGCCCCCTCCTCCCCGGCCTCCAGCCCCACATTTCCTGAACAATTCCAGAAATTCCTGCCTTCGACAGAAAATCATCTCCGGGGAGGCGCTGGACGGCCTGGAGCGGCGGGGTCTGGGACCCAAGAGGGCAGCCGGTCAGGCAGTCGTATCGATCGAGCGCTTATTGTGTGCAGAGCGCTGTGCGGAGCACTCTGGAGAGGACGAAAGAACAGAACGGACACATTCCCTGCCCGGGGACCGTGTCTACTCAGCGTCGTAGAGCCCGGGCTTGGGAGTCAGAGGTCATGGGTTCTAATCCTGGCTCCGCCGCTTGTCAGCTGTGGGACCGTGGGCGAGTCACTTCACTTCTCTGGGCCTCACTGACCTCGTCTGTAAAATGGGGATGAAGACTGTGAGCCCCACGTGGGACAAGCTGATCACCGTGTATCCCCCCCAGCGCTTAGAACAGTGCTTGACACATACTGAGCGCTTAATAAGTACCATCATTATTAGTGCACTGCCCTGCCCAGGGCAGACTAGAAACTCCTTGAGGACAGGGACTGTGTCCACTACCTCTACTGTGCTCTTCCAAGCGCTCAGTACAGTCCCCCGCCCACGGCAGACTGTAAATTCCTTGAAGCAGGGGCCATGTCTATTAGCTATATTGTCCCCTCCCGAGCATTAGGTCCAGTGCACTTCTTTGGGCCTCGGTTCCCTCATCTGTAAAATGGGCACTGAGACTGTGAGCCCCACATAATAATAGTGGTACCTGTTAAGCGCTTACTATGGGCCAAGCACTGTGCTAAGCGCTGGGGGAGATACAGGGTCATCGGGTTGTCCCACGTGGGGCTCACGGTTTTCATCCCCATTTTCCAGATGAGGACACTGAGACCCAGAGAAGTGAAGTGACCGGCCCCAGGTCCCACAGCTGACAAGTGGCAGAGCCTGGATTAGAACCCACGACCTCTGACTCCCAAGCCTGGGCTCTTTCCACTGAGCCACGCTGCTTCTCTGGCACGGGCCAGGGACTGTGTCCAACCCCATTTGCTAGTGTCCACTCCAGCGCTTAGTACAGCGTCTGACACGTAGTACGTGCTTAAATACCATAAGTATTATTATGATGACGGACCCTCAACTTGTTGGCAGGCAGTCCACTGAGAGCGAAGCGCAGCGCTCCCAACACCTCTGAGAGCGTAAACTAAACAAAGCAGGAAAAACAGCAGTCTCTAGACTGTAAGCTGACGTATCTGCTGTTCTGGCCTACCGTCCTCTCCCGGGCGCTCACTACAGTGCTCTGCACACAGCAAGCGCTCAGTAAATACCGCTGATTGACTGACACCCCCCCCCCCCTTCTCTCGAGAAGCTTCCAAATGGAGAGCGGGCACAACCTCACAGTCTGAGCGTGAACTTGGAGGGAGAGGGGGGAGGGAGAGGAGGAGGGAGGAAGAGGAGGAGCGAGATAGGGAGGGTTAGGGAGGGGGAGAAGGGAAGGGAGAGAAAGGGAAAGACAGCAAGGGCTGCCCTTGTTTTCTTCAGACAGAAAGAGAGGGAGAGAGAAAGATAGAAAGAGACCGACCAAGCTCTGGCCCTGTTTTCTTCCGAGAAAGAGAGAGGGACGGAGAAAGAGGGAGAGGAAGGGGGAGAGAGAGACCAAGCTCTGGCCTTGCTTTCTTGAGACAGAGAGAGAAAAAGAGATGGAGAGACTGAGCAAGCTCTGGCCTTATTTTCTTCCGAGAAAGGGAAAGGGAGAGAGAGGGAGACCGAGCTCTGGCCTTGTTTTCTTCAGAGAAAGGGAGAGGAAGGGGGAGAGAGAGAGAGAGAGAGAGAGAGGGAGACCAAGCTCTGGTCTTGTTTTCTTGAGAGAAAGGGAGAGAGAGAGAGAGAGAAAGAGAGAAAGAGAAAGAAAGAAAGAAAGAGACCAAGCTCTGGCCTTATTTTCTTCTGAGAAAGAGAAAGGGAGAGAGAGGGAGAGGGAGACCAAGCTCTGGCCTTGTTTTCTTGGGAAAAAGGGGGGGGGGGAGAGAGAGAGAGAGGGAGACCAAGCTCTGGTCTTGTTTTCTTGAGAGAGAGAAAGAAAGGGAGAGAGGGAGACAAAGACAGAGACAGAAAGACAGACAGAAAGAGACAGACACAGACAGAAATGAAGAAAGAAAGAGACTGTCCAAGCTCTGGCCTCGTTTTCTTCTGAGAAAGAGAGAGAGGAAGGGGGAGAGAGAGATAGAGGGAAACCAAGCTCTGGCCTTGTTTTCTTGAGAGAGAGAGAGAGAGAGAGAGAAAGAGATGGAGAGAGAAAGAAAGAGACCAAGTTCTGGCCTTGTTTTCTTCCGAGAAAGAGAGAGGGACGGAGAAAGAGGGAGAGGAAGGGGGAGAGAGAGACCAAGCTCTGGCCTTGCTTTCTTGAGACAGAGAGAGAAAAAGAGATGGAGAGACTGAGCAAGCTCTGGCCTTATTTTCTTCCGAGAAAGGGAGAGAGAGAGAGGGAGACCAAGCTCTGGCCTTGTTTTCTTAGGAGAAAGGGAGAGGGAGAGGAAGGGGGAGAGAGATAGAGAGAGAGAGACCAAGCTCTGGTCTTGTTTTCTTAAGAGAGAGAGAGAGAAAGAGAAGGGGGGGAAGGGGGAGAGAGAGAGACCAAGCTCTGGCCTTGTTTTCTTCCGAGAAAGGGAGAGGGAGGACAGGAAGGGGGAGAGAGAGACCAAGCTCTGGTCTTGCTTTCTTGAGAGAGAGAGAGGAAGAGAGACTTACCAAGCTCTGGCCTTGTTTTCTTCCAAAAAAGAGGGAGGGAGAGGGAGAGATAGAGAGTGCAAGCTCTGGCCTTGTTTTCTTCCGAGAAAGAGAGGAAGGGAGAGAGGGAGAGAGAGACAGAGAGACACAGAGAGAGACCAAGCTCTGGCCTTGTTTTCTTCTGAGAAAGGGGGTGGGGGGGGAGAGAGGAAGGGAGAGACAGAGAGACTAAGCTTTGGCCTTGGTTTGTTGGAGCGGGGGACAGGGAGAGAATGAGCAAGCTCTTGCCTCGTTTGGTTCAGAGGGGGAAGAGAGGGAGAGACCGAGAGAGACAGAGAGGGAAAGAGAGAGGGAGAGAGGAGAGAGCATAAACTCTGGCCTTATTTTGTTGGGGGGGGGACAGAAAGAGGAAGCAAGGGGAGAGAGGGAAGGAGGGAGGGAGGGAGAGAAGCTCTGGTCTTGTTTTGTTCAGAGAGAGAAAGGGAGAGACAGAGACAGAGAGCAAGCTCTGGCCTTGTTCTGTGCAGAGAGAGAGACAAAGAGAGAGGAAGAGAGTGGGGGGAGAGAGAGACAGAGAGAAGGCGCTTTTTCCACTTTTCTTGCGGGGGAGGGAGATAAGGGAATGCTGGCTGCAGGGTGTGAGAGAGACAGAGAGAGACACACACACAGAGAGAAATCGAGAGGGAGAGCAAGCTCCGGCCTTGTTTTGTTTAGAGGGAGAGAGAAAGGGAGAGACAGAGAGACAGAAATGGAGAGAGAGCAAGCTCTGGCCTTGTTTTGTGAAGTGGGGGGGGGGGGGAGAGACAGAGAGAAGGCTCTTTTCCCACTTTTCTTGCAGGGGGAGAGAGAGAGAAGTGCTGGCTGCAGGGTGTGAGACAGAGAGAGATACAGAGAGGGAGAGCAAGCTCTGGCCTTGTTTTGTTCAGAGAGAGAAAGGGAGAGACAGAGACAGAGAGAAAGAGACGGGGAGAGACAGCAAGCTCTGGCCTTGTTTTGTGCGGGGGGGGGTGGGGAGAGAAAGAGACAGAGAGAAGGTGCTTTTCCTATTTTTCTTGCAGGGGGAGAGAGAGGAAAGTGCTGGCTGCAGGGTGTGAGAGACAGACAGAGAGAGACACAGAGAGAGACACACAGAGAGGGAAAGAGACACTAAGAGGGAGAGCAAGCTCTGGCCTCGTTTTGTTCAGAGAGAGAGAGAGAGAGAGAAAGGGAGACACAGAAACGGAGAGACAGCAGGCTCTGGCCTTGTTCTGTGCAGAGACAGAGAGAGGAAGAGAGAGGGGGTAGAGAGAGGCAGAGAGAAGGCGCTTTTCCCACTTTTCTTGGGGGAGTGCGGGCTGCAGGGTGTGAGAGACAGAGAGACAGAGAACGAGACAGAGAGAGAGACAGAGAGAGGGAAAGCAAACACTGGCCTTGTTTTGTTCAGAGAGAGGAAGAGAGAAGGGGCAGAGAGAGACAGAGAGAAAGCGCTTTTCCCACTTTTCTTGAGGGGGGAGAGAGAAGGGAGTGTGGGCTGTGGGATGTGAGAGACAGAGAGACAGAGAGACAAGAATGAGGAAGGGGGAGAGTAGAGGGAGAGGGGAAGACCCACAAGAGGAACAAAAGGGAAAAGAGAAGCTGAAATCTGACACTGGAAACCAGGCTCGGGCCTCCCGGCAGGCCGGCGGCACAGGGAGAGACGGACGGACGGATGGACGGACGTGCCGGATCTGGAAAGGGCAATGGCTGCACCGTCACACGTGGACCCCCCCCCCCGGCCGGGGGACTCTCCCTCTACGCTCACGAAAACGGCCAGTCTGAGAGAGCACTGAAGCAATCCTCACGGAGCAGTCCGCCCCCCACTCCCCCCCCCCGTCAACCAGAATCCACCCGTCTTTATTGCGCGCTTACTGTGTGCGGAGCACTGTACTCGGCGCCCGGGAGAGTTGGAGACGACGGTTCTAATCCCGGCTCCCGCCGCCTGGCCGTTGTGTGACCGGGGCAAGGCACTTCATTCCTTCGATCGTATTCATTGAGCGCTCACCGGGTGCCGAGCACTGTACTAAGCGCTTGGAAAGTACAATTCGGCAACGAAGAGAGACAATCCCTGCCCACAGCGGGCTCACGGTTTCGGTGCCTCAGTTCCCCCATCTGGAAAATGGGGACGTGAGCCCCACGTGGGACAGGGATGGGGTCCAACCCGATTTGCTTGTGTCCACCCCGGCGCTTATTATAATGGCTGGCACGTGGCAGTCTGCTGGGCGCAGAGCCCGTACTGAGCGCCCGGGAGAGGACGACAGAGATCGTAGACACGATCCTCGCCCTTGGGGAGTTTAGTCTACTGTGTGTACTGAGCGCTTGGGAGAACAACAGTCAGTGAACACGATCCCTGCCCTCAGAAAGCTTCGTCTATTGTGTGTAGAGCACTGTTCTGAGCAGGGAATGTGACTGTCTATTGCTGGATGGTCCTCTCCCAAGCGCTCAGCACAGTCTTCCACACACAGTAAGCGCTCAATAAATACAAATAAATGGATGAAAAAGGAAGATGGAGCACAGGTAAACCCTACGGCTTACCCCGACGTTAGCGGTTAAAACACAGGCCTGGGAGTCAGAAGGTCCTGGGTTCTAATCTCTGCTCAGCCACTCGTCTGCTGCGTGACCTTAGGCAAGTCGCTACACTTCACTGTGCCTCAGTTCCCTCATCTGTAAAATGGGGATTAAGACCGTGAGCCCCACGTGGGACAGGGACCGTGTCCAAACCCATGAGTCTGTAACCACCCCAACGCTTACAACGGTGTTCGACACAGAGTAAGCACTTAAACACTATTTAAAAAAAAGTGTCCACCAACTCCGTTCCATTATCCTCTCCCAAGCGCCTAGTGCAGTGCTCCGCACCCAGAATCTGTCCTTGTCTGTCCGTCTCCCCCGATTAGACCGTTAAGCCCGTCAAAGGGCAGTGCCTGTCTCTATCTGTTACCGATCTGTCCATTCCAAGCGCTCGGGACAGTGCTCTGCACATAGTAAGCGCTCAATAAATACTCTTGAATGAATGAATAATTCCCAATGATCGGTTCCCCGCCCCGTCCTGGCCGGCTCCGGCCCAGAAACTGGTTTTGCCGCTTTTCCACTGGCGGCGGGAGCCGGTTGTGGGCGTGGAATGTGCCTGTTTATTGTTCCACTGTCCGCTCCCAAGCGCTTAGTACAGCGCCCGGCGCACGGTAAGCGCTCAATAAACAGGACCGGATGCACGAACGAACGGCGGGCGCAAGCAGAGCTTCGCGGGGCGACCGTCAGCGCACGGCGAGACCCCGACCCCCCGGTGCGGCCACCCCCTCCGAGACCTTCCCTCCGCCACACCGTTATTCGACGCTTATTACCCCGGGCCAAGCGCTGTGCTAAGCGCTGGGGTAGACGGAATAATGACGGTATTTGTCAAGCGCTATTCTAAGCGCTGGGGGGCGAGAGAAGGTAAGGTCGTCCCACGTGGGGCTCACAGGCTTCATCCCCATTTTCCAGACGAGGTCGCCGAGGCCCAGTGAAGCGACTTGCCCAAAGTCACTCAGCTGACAGGTGGCGGAGCCGGGATTAGAACCCACGACCTCTGACTCCCAGGCTCGGGCTCTTTCCACAGAGCCGCGCTGTTTCCCAGATCATCAGTTGGACACAGTTCCCCGTACCATACCGGGCTCACATTTTAAGGGGGGGGGGGGGGGGGAGAGAGACCGAAACAAGAATAAAAAGAATAACGATGATATTATTTAAGCGCTTATTCAAGTGATTTGTTAAGCGCTTACTACGTGCCAGGCCACCGTTCTAAGCGCTGGGGTAGGCGTTCGGCACGCGGTAAGCACCGAAGCAGCGTGGCTCGGTGGAAAGAGCCCGGGCTTGGGAGTCCGAGGTCACGAGTTCGAATCCCCGCTCTGCCACTCGTCGGCTGTGTGACTGTGGGCGAGTCACTTCACTTCTCTGGGCCTCAGTTCCCTCCTCTGTAAAATGGGGGTTAACTGTGAGCCTCGCGTGGGACGGCCCGATCACCCCGTGTCTCCCCTAGTGCTCAGAACAGTGCTCGGCACAGAGCAGGCGCTTAACAAGTCCCGACGTTATTATTATTATTACCGTCGTTATTATTATTATAAAAGTTAATCAGGTTGGACACGCTCCCCGCCCCACGTGGGGCTCACACTCATTCCCCACTTTGCAGATGAGGGAACTGAGGCCCAGAGAGGTGAAGCGACTTGCCCAAAGGCGCACAGCGGACAAGTGGTGGGGCCGGGATCAGAATCCAGGTCCTTCCGACTCCCAGGCCCTAACCGCTGCGGCATCCTGCTTCTCTGGGCCTCGCTTCATTCATTCCCGCGCTTAGAACGGTGCTGGGCACATAGTAAGCACTTAAATACCGTTATCCATTTATTAAGAACTTAATGTGTGCAGAGCACTGTAGTAAGCGCTTGGCAGAGTACAATACAACAACAGGTATATCCCCCCACCCACAAAGAGCTGACAGTTAATGGTATCTGTTAAGCGCTTTCTATCTGCCAGGCACTGTACTAAGCGCTGGGGTGGATACAAGGAAACCAGGTTGGCACCGTCCCTATCCCGAACGGGGCTCACCGTCTTCATCCCCATTTTACGGATGAGGCAACTGAGGCAGGGGGAAGTGAGGTGACTTGCCCAAGGCCACGCGGAAGACAGGTGGCAGAGCCGGGATTAGAACCCCTGACCTCTCGACTCCCAGGCCGGCGCGCTATCCGCTACGCCGCGCTGCTTCCCTATTAATAACGACGATGGTATCCGTGAAGCGCTTACCGTGCGCCAAGCACCGTTCTAAGCGCTGCAAGGTGATCAGATTGGCGGGGCTCACAGTCTCCAATCCCATTTTCCAGATGAGGCCAAGCGGCCAAGTGGCGGAGCCGAGACTGGAACCCACGACCTCTGACTCCCAAGCCCGGGCTCTGGCCGCTAAGCCGGGCACGCTGCTATTACCGTTCCAGCGGACTCTCCCGAGCCTCAGTCCGGTGCTCGGCACACAGTGAGCGCTCGATAAATGCCGGGGACCGGCCGACCTCCCCTCAGCAGGCCCCGTGTACGTCCGCCTCCCGCCTGCCCAGGCTAAGCGGCGTGGCTCAGTGGCAAGAGCCCGGGCTTTGGAGTCAGAGGTCACGGGTTCGAATCCCGGCTCGGCCACGCGTCAGCTGTGGGACTGTGGGCGAGTCACTTCACTTCTCTGGGCCTCAGTTCCCTCATCGGGAAAACGGGGATGAGGACCGTGAGCCCCACGTGGGACAACCCGGTTCCCCTGTGCCGACCCCAGCGCTTAGCGCGGCGCTCCGCACATAGTAAGCGCTTAACAAATACCAACATTATTATCGTTAAAGACACGCAGCCGTGCCCGCGCGCGGGAAACACGGACACCCAGCCCAACTTCTCCGAGCCGTGCCCGTGGCCCCCAGACCCGCTGAGGAGACGAGCGGGCGCCAGCCGCCCATCCCGGCGGCCGAGGGGGAAGGGGACACCCGATTTTGGCCCTCCGGGGGGGGGTCGCCCGCTCCCCCAAACTCTCCCTCCGCGTCCCCCAGTGCCGTCTGTGCAGGGGCACCCGGCTTCCTCCGCTGCCGGCTCAGGGAGGACCCCCCCCCCAGGCCTCGGACGTCTCGGGAGAAGGCCCCGGAGTACAAACGGTCCGTCCCGACGCCCGGCCGACCCCGACAACGGCCGGCCCCGGCGGACGGGCGCCGACGAAATCCGCAGATGGAAATGCCGCCCTCGTGACAAGCTAGACATCCGTCCGGGGACTCCGGGCCCCGCCGCCAAAGGCAAGCGGGGCGGGGAGACTAAAGGAGGCCCGAGGCCCGGCGGGAGGAGGCGGCCGGGGGGCCGAAAACGGGGTCGGGGGACGCCGAGGCCGGGCGAGAGGCGGGCAAGGCCGCCGGACGGGCACGGACCGGGGAGGTCTGCGGCAGAGGAGCGGGGAAAGCCAGACGTCCGGCTGCAGTTCCGCCGAAAAACGCTCCAGACCGAGCCGGGCGGAGGCGAGAGGCGTGGGACGGAGCCGCGGGGCGGACGGGCCAGAGCCGCGAGGCAGCGACGGGAGAGCCGGAGACGCGAGGCGGAGACGCGAGGCAGAGACGCGAGGGCCAGAGACGCGAGGCGGAGACGGGAGAGCCAGAGACACGGGGTGGAGACGCGAGAGACAGAGATGCGAGAGCCAGAGAGGCGAGCCACAGAGCAGAAACGTGAGCGCCACTCATTCATTCGATCATCTTAATGAATTAATTAACGTGGGCAATCGTTAAGCGCTTACTACGTGCCGAACACCGTTCCAAGCTGGGGTAGATACAGGGTCATCAGGTTGTCCCACGTGGGCCTCACGGTCTCAATCCCCATTTTAATCATTATCATGTCGGTATTCGTTAAGCGCTTACTACGTGCAGAGCACCGTTCTAAGCGCTGGGGGAGATCCGGGGTCATCGGGTTACTTGAGGCTCACAGTTAATTCTTATTTTACAGATGAGGGAACTGAGGCCCGGAGAAGTGAAGTGACCCGCCCACAGTCACACAGCTGACGAGTGGCGGAGCCGGCCTTCGAACCCATGACCTCTGACTCCCAAACCCGGGCTCTTTCTACTAAGCCACGCTGCTTCCCTATTGAGCACTAACCGAGTACAGAGCGCTGTACCGAGCGCTTGGAAAGCGTGGCTCCGTGGAAAGAGCCCGGGCTTGGGAGTCAGAGGTCGTGGGTTCTAATCCCACCTCCGCCACTCGTCAGCAGTGGGACTCCGGGCAAGTCGCTTCCCTCTGGGCCTCGGCTGCCTCGTCTGTGAAACGGGGACGGAGACCGTGAGCCCCAGGGGGGGCAACCTGATGACCCCGTCTCTCCGCCGGCGCTTAGGGCGGCGAACGTAGTAAGCGCTTAACAAATACCATCATGATTATCGGGGGCAGGGAATTCATTCAATCGTATTTGTCACTCGATCATAATTCATTCCATCGCAGAAGCAGCGTGGCTCAGCGGAAAGGGCGCGGGCTTAGGAGTCGGAGGTCACGGGTTCTAATCTCAGCTCTGCCACCTGTCAGCGTTGTGCCTTTGGGCAAGTCACTTAACCTCTCGGTGCCTCAGTTACCTCGACTGTAAAATGGGGATGAAGAACGTGAGCCCCACGTGGGACAACCTGATTCCCTTCTATCTACCCAGCGCTTAGAACAGTGCTCGGCCCGTAGTAAGCGCTTACATACTAACACTTAATAATTTACCGAGCGCTCGGGAAAGCAGAGCAACCAAAGGACACATTCCTGCCCACAACGAGCTCTCCCAAGCGCCGAGTAAACGCTCAATAAATGCCGCCGACGGGTCGTCTGACTTGGCCAAGGTCACCCGGCAGAGGCGGGATTAGAATTCCCTGCCTCCCGGGCCCGGGGCGGCTTCTCCCCTCTCCGGCTCTGATCCCCCTCCAGCATTCCCAGCTGACCCCGAGTCCCATTTTAGCTGGGGACTGTCCCAGATTTTCCTGGGAGATTATTTTATCTTATTTATTTTTTCAATCTCGCAGCTCTCCCAGAATCCGGTCGCTCTCGGCTCAGCAGGACCTAGCGGGGAGATCCCGGGGCTGGGAGTCAGAAGGACCTGGGTTCTAATTCTGGCTCCTCCGCGTAATCGCTACGGGGCCTTGGGTGACTTTGCTGCTCTGCGCCTCAGTTTCCTCCCCCGTCAAAAGGGGATTAAGATCGTGAGCCCCAGGTGGGACAGGGACCGGGTCTCACCTGATTTGCTTGG
Organism: Ornithorhynchus anatinus; assembly: GCF_004115215.2. Taxonomy (NCBI): domain Eukaryota; kingdom Metazoa; phylum Chordata; class Mammalia; order Monotremata; family Ornithorhynchidae; genus Ornithorhynchus; species Ornithorhynchus anatinus. The sequence continues at coordinate 2,652,791 of NC_041743.1, read as the reverse complement.
TTCCGCCCGGAACATAGTAAGCGCTTAACGAGTACCACTAGGCATTCATTCATTCAACTGTATTTACTGAGCGCCTATTGTGTGCAGAGCACTGTACTAAGTGACAGATAGAGACAATCCCTGCCCACAACAGGCTTACAGTCTTGGGCCCGACCGCTATAATTCTTATTATTCTTAGTTCAGCAGGCCCCTCACCACCCACCTTCAGCAGCTCGCATTCGGCCGAAGAATAACGGAGGTATCCGTGGAGCGCTTACTACGTCGGGCAATCGTACTGACTGAGCGCTTCCTGTGTGCAGAGCATTGAGCTGAACACTTGGGAGAGGGGCAGGCACCGTTCTAAGCGCTGGGATGTGAAAAAGATCATGAGGTCCCACCCGGGGCTCACAGTCTGACCAGGAGGGAGAACGCCGTTGAATCCCCATTTTGCAGATGGGGGTCACGGAGGTCCAGAGAAGTAATAACGTTGGTATTTGTCAAGCGCTTACTATGCGCGGGGCACCGTTCTAAGCGCTGGGGTGGACACAGGGGAATCGGGTTGTCCCACCTGGGGCTCGCAGTCTTCATCCCCATCTGACAGATGAGGGAACTGAGGCCCAGAGAAGTGAAATGACTCGCCCAGGGTCACGCAGCTGACAGGTGGCAGAGCCCGGACTAGAACTCAGGTCCTCCGACTCCCAGGCCCGGGCTCTACCCACTGAGCCGCGTTGCTTCTCGCCGCTCAAATGTCCATGGAATGACCATGTCCGGGCTGGAGCGCGTTCAGAGAAGCGGCGTGGCTCAGTGGAAAGAGCCCGGGCTTCGGAGTCCGAGGTCATGGGTTCGAATCCCGGCTCGGCCACTTGTCAGCTGTGTGACCGTGGGCGAGTCACTTCACTTTCTCTGGGCCTCAGTTACCTCATCTGGAAAATGGGGATGAAGACTGGGAGCCCCACGTGGGACAACCCGATTCCCCCGGGTCTACCCCAGCGCTTAGAACGGTGCTCTGCGCATGGTAAGCGCTTAACAGATAGCAACATGCCCGGGGAAGGGGCCAAAGCATTCTGGGAAGCCCAGATGCTCCCAGAGGCCACGGATTTTGGACACTGCTCTGTTCCCTACCCGCCTTTTTTCCTTCTTTTTTTAAATTGTATTTAAGCGCTTACTACGTGGCAGGCACTACGTTCTAAGCGCTGGGGTAGATACCAGCTAAACAGCGGGACACAATCCCTCTCCCATACAACAGCAGCAGCGGCTCTGGTGTTTGTTAAGCGCTTACTACGCGCCAGGCGCCGTACTAAGCACTAGAGTGGACACGAGCAAATCAGACTGGACGGATGCCATCATTCATTCATTCAACAGGATTTATCGAGCGCTTACTATGTGCAGAGCACTGTACTGAGCACTTGGAATGGACAAATCGGTAACAGATAGAGTCCACGGGGAGTTCACCCTCTTAATCCCCATTTCACAGATGAGGGAACTGAGGCCCGGAAAAGTGAAGAGACTCGTCCAAGGTCACACGGCAGACATGGGGCGGGGCCAGGATTAGAACCCAGGTCCTGACTCCCAGGCCCGGGCTCTACCCACTAGGCCGGGCTATGCTAAACGCTGGGGCAGATTCAGGATCATCGGTTCCCCCACGGGGCTCACGGTCTGCGTAGAAGGGAGAGCAGGGACTGGGTGACCACGTTGCAGATGAAGGAATTTAGGCCCAGAAGAAGGGAAACGACTCGCCCGAGGCCACCCGGCAGACGAGTGGCCGAGCCGGGATTAGAACCCGGGTCCTCCGACTCCCAGGCCGGGGCCCTTTCCACTAGGACGCTTCGATGTCCCGGAGGAGCGAGGACGGCGCAGACTGCGAGCCCGTCGTGGGCAGGGATGGTCCCTATTTATGGCCGAACAGTACTTCCCAAGTGCTTAGCACAGCGCTCGGCACACGGTAAGCGCTCAAGGAATCCGACTGAATGGATGAGGGCACGAAGACGCCGGTAGCGTGGACAGAGAACGCTAAAACTGATCCTTTCTAATGATAACAATGGTACTTGTTAAGCGCTTACTCTGTGCTAGGCACTGCTCTAAGCGCCGGGGGAGATACAAGGTCACGTGGGGCTCCCAGTCTTCATCCCCGTTTTCCAGATGAGGTCACTGAGGCCCAGAGAAGCGACCTGCCCACGGTCACACGGCCGACAAGCGGCAGAGCCGCGATCGGATGACGACGGTACCCGCGAAGCGCTTCGTACGGGGCCGCTCGCCATTCCAAACCCTGAGGTAGACGGGGCGTTCGGGACAGTGCCCCGCACACAGGAAGCGCTCGACTGAACGAGGACGAGCCAATCAGCCTGGGGCTCCAACTCTCATCCCCCCGGGGACAGCCGAGGGAACCGAGGCCCGGGGGAGTGACGTGACTCGCCCAAGGTCACTCGGCGGGGCCGGGATGAGAATCCGGGTCTTTGGGAATCCCGGGCTCGACCCACCGAGCCACCGGCTGCTCCTTCTGGACCGTCCCCACCCCGCCGCCGTCTTCCTCTCCATCGGTCAGCGGGCCGGCCCCCTCCCCTCCCCGGGACGATCCCCGGCGCCCGCCCGCCCTCCCGGAGGGACGGGGGCAGGAACGAGTCTGAGCCACTTTGTTCGGAGTCTGGATTCGAACTCTGGATGAACTCGGCGGCGGAGAGGGGGCCGGGGGGAGAGACACGGAAAGAAAGCCGGAGAGGAGAAGACGGAGCGGAGAGGATTAAAAAAAAAAAAAAAAAACGAACACAAAACCCACCACCTCCCCCGCCTCCGGGCTCCCCCGGCCTCTGGCCGCCCCCCAGAAAGAGGAGGAGGAGGGAAAGCGGGAGACGTGACCTCTCCGTCTCTCCCGGGGGTCTCTGGGTGTCTCTTGGTTTCCTGCCCCAGATGGGGGCCTCTCGGAATCTCGCTCTCCTTCCTCCCCTCTTTCTTTTTCCAGTCTTTTTCTCCAAGACTCAAAAAACCTCGGGGGGATTTCTCGGAAAAGGAGGGAGGGGAGGGGAGGCGGGGGAAGAGCGGGCGGCTTCCCGAAATTCGACTGGAACTCCGGGATGGGTTGTATCCTCGGAATACCTCCGCGTCCCAAGTTCTCGGAGCCACCCGGCCGCTCATACGTGCACCGATCCTAGGCCCCGCGGGGGGACGCGTCCATTCGTTCCACTCCTATCCGTCGAGCGCTTACGCCGTGCAGGGCACGGCGCTAAGCGCTCGGCGGGTCCAGTTGGGCAACAGAGAGAGACAATCCCGACCCAACAACGGGCTCGCGGTCCGGAAGGGGGAGGCGGACAACGAAACAGAACCCACACGACAAAAAAAGAAAATGTCTGCTACTTAGCTACCTCTTCGAGGGAGAGGGGGGAGGTTTAACTCCTCGGTGCCCCATCCCCGTCACCCTAATACTCTGAAAATTCCGCCGAAGCAAAGCTGGAAGTAAATTTATGGGTATCTAATAAAATAAAAAAACGCGGCTCCGCGACTCCACTTATCATTGATTTCTGGGTAATATATAGGGGTGGGGGGCCTTCGGGTCCGAGCCCGCCTGTCTGTCTCGCTTTCCGGGGGTGGGGGAGGGTCTCCGACGCCGGGGGCCCGGGAGTTGCACACGGGGGACACGTATACACACGAATGTACACACACAAAAATCTGCGGGCCCCTAGAAAATTCATTCGTTCATTCGGTCGGATTCACTGAGCGCTTACCGCGTGCCGAGCGCCGTACTAGGCGCCGGGGAGACGACGAAACAACTATCGACAGACGCACTCTCTGCCCACCAGGAGCTTCCCGTCTACAGGGGGAGGCGGACAGGAGTAGGGAAGGGGCCTTTCCAAGCTCTCCTGCTCCGCACCACTCCGGGATTTGAATCCGGGATTGGAGGGTGGGAGCGTAAATGCCGTGAAGGCGACGATCGGGTCTTCTAACAGCACTGGACTCTCTCGAGCGGCCGGGGCAGCGCTCAGCTCCCAGTTGGTGCCCAGGACAGAGCTCTCGAGCACTGCAGGAGCCCAGAACAGCGTTTCTGAGCACTGTGGACACGCAGGACAGCATTTTTGAGCACTGAAGGTGCCCACAAGTGCTCTTGAGCACTGTAGATAATAATAATAATAATGTTCGTATTTAAGCGCTTACTACGTACAGAGCACTGTTCTAAGCGCTGGGGGAGATACAGGGTAATCAGGTTGTCCCACGTGAGGCCCACAGTTAGTCCCCATTTTACAGATGAGGGAACTGAGGCACAGAGAAGTGACTCGCCCACAGTCACACAGCCGCCAAGTGGCAGAGCCGGCATTCGAACCCACGACCTCGGACTCCCAAGCCCGGGCTCTTTTCTCTGAGTCACGCTGCTCCCCACGTTGCCCAGAAGAGCACTCTTGAGCACTGTAGGTGCCCAGGACGGCGCTCTTGGGCACTGAAGGCGCCCAGTACTGCACTCTCCGGGCACTATAGGCGGCCAGCACAGCATTCTGCCCAATGCAGGTGCCCAGCCAGACTCCCCGGGGGCAGGAAGGGGTTACGGGCAGGAGGGTGGGCCGGGCCGAGCTCCCCCGAGAGACGCCCGTGGCTTATGGGGGTGTCTTCGCCCCAGGGGGACCCCCGGGGTCCAGCTCCTGGGGGAGCGGGAGCGGGTACAGACAAGCGGCGCGGCCTAGCGGCAAGGGCCCGGGCTTGGGAGTCAGAGGACGTGAGTTCTAATCCCGGCTCTGCCGCTTGTCTGCTGGGTCACTTCGCTTCCCTGGGCCTCAGTTGCCTCTTCTGACGAAGGGGGATGAAGCCCGTGAGCCCCATGTGGGACACCCTGATGACCCTGTATCTCCCCCAGCGCTTAGAACAGTGCTCTGCACACGGTAAGCGCTTAACAAACACCAACGTTATCATTATTATCATTATCTACAGCGGTCAAGAGCGCTTCTGGGCACTTAGTGCTCAAGAGTGCCGTTCTGGGCATCTACAGTGCTCGGCGGCTCTGCCCCGGGCAGCCACGGTGCTCGAAAGCGCTGTCCTGGGTGTCCGCGGTGCTCAGGCGCGCTCTCCCGGGTGTCTACAGTGCTCAAGGGCGCTGTTCTGGGCTCCTACGGGGCTCGAGAGCTCCGTCCCGGGCGCCAACTGTGAGCCGGGCCCCGCTCCGGCGCTCAGAACGGGGCTCGGCACACAGTAAGCGCTTAGCAAAGACCATCGTTATCATTATTATGATACGTGTGCGTGCGTGCACGTGAGAGAGAATGGTGTAAGTGTGGGGGAGGGTGCCGGGGGGGGGGGGGGGAGTGTGCGTCGGGGGGTAGGAATCGACCCAGGCAGTGGGTGTGTTTGCGCGCGTCTTTGCGGCTGGACCGGTGACGCACCGGGCCGGGGAGGACGGATCCGCTTCTGCCCCACGGCGGGTTGGGAGGGACGGGGGGCTGCCCCGGGGGGGGGGGGGGGGGGGGGAGGTGGGGGCGCTCCGGGCCCGCCCCGTCACGGGACCCCCTCCGGCCCCCGCCCCGACGGAGGGGCCGGCCCGCGGCGGGGGTCCCGGGGGACGGGGCCTGACAGCCACGGACCCCTCTGAGACACCGCAGGCCCCGGCCAGGAATTTCACCGTGGGGAGGGGCCGGGCCAGGGGTCGGCTCCCGGCGGCCAAACCCCGCCGGGCGGGGGGGGGGGGTCTCTCCGCCCTCGCCGCCCCCACCTCCTCTCTCCCCCGGGGGCGGGGTGGAAAACCGGGCAGGGGTCGGCGCCGGCCGGACACGGTCCCGCTCCGGCCGGGAAGGATGAGGATTCTGCGACCGGGAAGAGAGAGGCCAACTGGGGGACAGGAAGAGGCCGAGCGGGACAGGGAGAGACAGAGGAGATCCGAGCCGGGCCCCCGGTGAGGGGGTCGGAGCCCGATCCCACCCCGAGATGTCCCACGTCTGGCCGTCCCGGCCCTCCCTCCCCCCACGGAGGGGAAGGATCATCATCACGGTATTTGTTAAGCGTCGGGGTGGATACGGGCCGGTCGGGTTGGACGCCGTCCCTGCCCCACGTGGGGCTCCCGGGCTCAATCCCCGTTTTCCGGATGAGGGAACCGAGGCCCAGAGAAGTGACCCGTCCGAGGTCACCCGGCAGGCGAGTGGCGGCGCCGCGATTAGAACCCGTGACCTTCTGACTCCCAGGGAGACCTCGGGCCGCCCGTCCCCTCCGATTCCCAGGAGCCTCCGGATGCCTCCCGAACAGTATTGTAATATTCGTTCATTCAACAGTATTTATTGAGCGCTTACTACGTGCAGAGCACTGTACCGAGCGCTTGGAACGGACAGGTCGGCACATGACGACGACGACGGGATTCCTTAGGCGCTTACTACGTGCCAGGCGCCGTTCTGAGCGCCGGGGTGGACGCAGCCCGTCCCGTGTGGGGCTCGCGGTCTGTGTCCCCGTTCGACAGAGGAGGAAACTGAGGCTCGGAGAAGGGAAGCGACTCGATCGAGGCCACGAGACAGAGGGAGGAGCCGGGATCAGAACCCAGGTCCCGCCGCCTCCCAGGCCCACGCTGTCATCCACCAGGCCACGCCGCTTCTGGCAGAAGGTCAGAAACACCGGGGCGTCTGGAAGCCGCTTAACGGTGTACTGAGCGCCGGGGGGAAGAGACGAGATAAGCCGTTCGGACACGGTCCCTGTCGCACGTGGGAGTCCCAGTCTAAGGAGCGCGGGGGGACGATAATAATAATATTAATAATGTTGGTATTTGTTCAACGCTTACTATGTGCAGAGTACCGTTCTAAGCGCTGGGGGAGATACGGGGTCATCGGGTCGTCCCCCGTGAGGCTCCCGGTTAATCCCCATTTTCCAGATGAGGTCACTGAGGCCCAGAGAAGTGAAGTGACTCGCCCACAGTCCCACAGCTGACAAGGGGCAGACCCGGGAGTCGAACTCATGACCTGTTGACTCCGAAGCCCAGGCTCTCTCCACTGAGCCACGCTGCTCCTCTAATCGGATCCCCATTTTGCAGACGAGGAAACTGAGGCGCAGAGAAGGCAAAGGACTTGTCCAGGGCCCCGCGGCAGGACCCGGGAGAAGGAAGAGATCATAGGCGCAGCTGGTCCCGGATAAAGACCGAGACCTAAGCGAGGGGAATAAATGAACCCAAGGGGGGAGGGAGCCAGGTGCGAGAGAGGCAGGAAAACAAGGAGGCTCCCCACGGGAATTCTGGCAAGGCCCACGTCCCCCACTCGACGTTCAGAAATACGACCCGAGCAACCGAAAGGCAGACCACCATCACCGTCGGTATTTACTGAGCGCCTACGACGGGAACGGCACTGGACTAGGCGCCCGGGAGAGTCCAATAAAAGTTTCATTCATTCACCCGTTCAACCGTATTTACTGCAGTGCGGCTCAGTGGAAAGAGCCCGGGCTGGGGCATCAGAGGTCAGGGGTTCGAATCCCGGCTCCGCCGCTTGTCAGCTGTGTGACTGTGGGCGAGTCGCTTCGCTTCTCTGGGCCTCGGTTCCCTCGTCGGTAAAATGGGGATTGACTGTGAGCCTCACGCGGGACAACCTGTTGACCCTGTATCTCCCCCAGCGCTTAGAACAGTGCTCTGCACAGAGTAAGCGCTTAACAAATACCAACGTTATTATTATTACTGAGCAGCAGCTGCGTGCACAGCACTGGACCGGGCACTTGGGAGAGTCCGCTACAACAGACTCGTTCACGCAACCGTGTCTGTTGAGCGGTTACTGTGTGCAGAGCACTGGGCTAAGCACTGGGGAGAGTCCAACACAACAGATTCACTCAGCCATTCATTCGTATTTAATAATAATAATAACGGTGGTATCTGTTAAGCGCTTACTAGGTGCAGAGCACCGTTCTAAGCGCCGGGGGAGAGGCAGGGTCAGCGGGTTGTCCCACGTGAGGCTCCCGGTCTTCATCCCCATTTTCCAGATGAGGTCACTGAGGCCCAGAGAAGCGAAGTGACTCGCCCGCAGTCACCCAGCTGCCAAGTGGCAGAGCGGGGATTCGAACCCATGACCTCGGACTCCCAAGCCCGGGCTCCTTCCACTGAGCCACGTTGCTTCCCTTATTGAGCACTTACAATGTGCAGAGCGCTGGATTACACACTGGGGAGGGTCTAATGCAACAGATTCATTCATTTATTCATTCAGTCGCACTTATTGAGCGCTTGCCGTGTGCGGAGCCCCGGGCTAAGCGCTTGGGAGAGTCCAACACAACATGTATTCGTTCGTTCATTCAGTCGTATTGATCGAGCGCTTACTGTGTGCACGGCACTGTATTAAGCGCTTGGGAGAGTCTAAAAAGACTATAAGCCGACACATTTCCTGCCCACAATGAGTTTACAGTCTAGAGGGAGAAATCAATTTAATTCATTTATAAATAAATAAAAATAAATGATAGATATAAATAAATTACAAAACAGATATGTTGCCCGTTCACAACAACCTTAAAGCCTAGAGGAGCAGCGTGGCCTAGTGACAAGAGCCCGAGCTTGGGAGTCGGAGGTCGTGGGTTCTAATCCTGACTCCGCCACTTGTCAGCTGTGTGACTGTGGGCAAGTCACTTCACTTCCTCAGGGCCTCAGTTCCCTCATCTGGAAAATGGGGACAAAGACTGTGTCCAACCGAATGATGATGATGGAAACTGTTAAGCGCTTACTATGTGCCAAGCACCGTAAAACGGGAATTACGACCGAGAGCCCCACGTGGGACGGGAACTGTGTCCAACCCAAATTTGCTTCTGTCCACCCCGGTGCTTAGCACAGGGCCTGGCGCATAGTAAGTGCGCAACATAGTAAGCGCTTAAGTAAGCAAGAGCCCGGGCTTGGGAGACAGAGGTGGTGGGTTCTAATCCCAGCTCTGCCACCTGTCAGCTGTGTGACTGTGGGCAAGTCACTTAACTTCTCTGTGCCTCAGTTACCTCATCTGTAAAATGATGAAGACTGTGAGCCCCTCGTGGGGACAACCCGATTCCCCCGTGTCTACCCCAGCGCTTAGAACAGTGCTCTGCACATAGTAAGCGCTTAACGAATACCAACATTATTATTATTATTAAGTCGCTTCACTTCTCTGGGCCTCAGTTCCCTCATCTGGAAAACGGGGCTGAAGACCGTGAGCTCCACGTGGGACGGGGACTGCGTCCAGCCCTACTGGCCTGTAACCGCCCCAGCGCTTAGTACAGTACCTGGCACATAGTAAGCGCTTAACAAAGGCCACAGTCATTCCTAATAATGTTGGTATTTGTTAAGCGTTTACTACGTGCAGAGCACCGTTCTAAGCGCCGGGGCGGATACAGGGTCATCGGGTTGTCCCACGTGAGGCTCACAGTTAATCCCCATTTGACAGACGAGGTAACTGAGGCCCAGAGAAGTGAAGTGACTTGCCCACAGTCACACAGCTGACAAGCGGCAGAGCCGGGATTTGAACTCATGACCTCTGATTCCCAAGCCCGGGCTCTGTCCACTGAGCCACGCTGCTATTACTTCTACAACCACGTGTGGGTCTCCACATGTGGATACGGACGTGCAGACATGGGCACACGGCCATGTCGGCACACACGTGTGTACCTAAGCAAAGGGACATTCTTGAGGCGATGGGGACTGGGCGTCCAGTCCACTCTGAGGGTCTCAGCTCACCCCCCGCTCATTCATTCATTGTCGTTATTTATTGAGCGCTTCCTGTGTGCACTAAGCGCTCGGGAGAGTCCAATACTGGGGGAGCAGCGTGGCTCAGCGGAAAGAGCCCGGGCTTGGGAGCCAGAGGTCATGGGTTCGAATGCCAGCTCTGCCACTCGTCAGCTGGGCGACCGTGGGCGAGTCACTTCACTTCTCTGGGCCTCAGTGACCTCATCTGTCAAAGGGGGATTAACTGTGAGCCTCAAGTGGGACAACCCGATGACCCTGTATCCGCCCCAGCGCTTAGAACAGTGCTCTGCACATAGGAAGCGCTTAACAAATACCAACATTATTATTACTACAATGAACAGACGCATTCCCTGCCCTCAGCCCACCTCGCCCGGCTCCGAGCCGACAGGCCCCGGCTTCCCATCGCCGCTCTCCCGCCCAAAGAGAGGGGAAACTGAGGCGAGGCGTCCCCGTCCCCTAGACCTCCTCATCCTGGCTTCGATCTTCCCCCCAAGGCTTCAAAAGGAACCAGAACACCTGGGTTCTAACCCCGGCTCCGCCACAGGCCTGCTGGGTGACCTTGGGCAGGTCACTTCTCCGGGCCTCGGTGTCCTCAGCTGCCAAATGGGGATTCGATACCTGTTCTCCCTCCTGCCAATCAATCAGTGGTATTTACTGAGCGCCTAGCTACGTGCAGAACACTGAACTAAGCACTTGGGAGCGTCCAATACGACTGATTTCTCAGACACTTTCGCAGCCTATAAGAAGCTGTCAGTTTGAGCTCTACGTGGGACAGGGCCTGATTAACTCGTCAACTAACCCAGCGTTTAGGACAGTGCTTGACACCTAGTAAGCACTTAAATACCATTAAAAAAAATAAAGACTGTGATCCAGCGTGGCTTAGTGGAAAGAGCCCGGGCTCGGGAGTCAGAAGTCGTGGGTTCTAATCCCGGCTCTGTCACTGGACAGCTGTGTGCCTTTGGGCAAGTCACTAAACTACTCTGTGCCTCAGTGACCCCGTCTGTAAAATGGGGATTAAGACTGTGAGCCTGATCACCTTGTATCTACCCCAGTGCTTGGCATATAGTAAGCGCTTAACAAACACCAACATTATTATTATTATTATTTTCCCTACATTGGACAGGGACTGAGTCCAACCTGAGTAGATCTACCAGAGCGCTTAGAACAGTTCTTTACGCTTAGGAAGGTCTCAATAAATACCAGGAAAAAAACCCAAAACAAAACCTTCTCTCGGCCTCAGTGATTTCACCTGTAAAATGGGAATTAAAACGGTGAGCCCCAAAGGGGACACGGACTGTGTTCAACCGGTCAGCTTCTATCTATCCCAGCGCTTAGAGCAGTGCTTGACCCGTAGGAAGTATTCCACGAATACCATTAAAGAAAAAAAATGATAAAGGAAGCGCCTGGGGGCATTTTCACTCCTCCTGTCTCCCGTTCTCACCTCTGCAGCCAATATCCCTTATAAAAATAAAAAATTCCCCATGCAAAAATGCAGCGATTTCCACACAACGGCTTCCCACCCCTCTCTGCCATCACACACGTACACACACACACTCCAATTCTGCAAGGCTTTAAAAGGGGAAGGGGGGAAAAGGAGGGAAAAAAAAAAAAGCCTGACACCCCACAATGTAATTGCTATATTAAAAAGAAGTGCAGGCGAGAATAATAAGGGAGGGTGTCACAAGTGAAATACAGTAGTAGACATTTAAAAAAAAAACCCTACCGTTCTGTGATGGGGTGTTAATTGAACACAGAGAGAAAGAGAAAGAGGGAGAACAAGCGAGCGCTAAGGAAGCGCTTTTTTTTCCCCCTTAACCTCCTCCGACGATTTGATTCGAGTTAAGTTCGGAGCAGATAATGCACAGATGAACAGCGGCTGAGAAGTACCATATATAGCTATTATGTTCTAAAATTAAAAACTATTCACAACAAGCACAGCTAGTCACTGCTGCCTATAAATATTCTGCTTAGTAAACCGCACCCGTTGGTGGGAGGGGTTGTTTTTTAAAATATATCTCTATATATGCATATAGAGATATATTTTCTACTTCTAAAGACCTGTGTGAGTTTGACAGGAAAGACAAATAAGAGGGAATTTTTTCCCCTTTTTTTAAACCAGTGAACATCAAGGTCCTCTGAAGACATCAAATGTTTCCACCGCCCTCTCCCTGCCTTTCCCCCTCCCCTCAACACCGATGTCCTGGGATCCTTCTCAAGCGGATGGACGGGGGTCCCTCGCCCGACAGCCCCCGTCTCGGCCCAGAAAGACGATATACCTTCCCCTCGACACTGAGGACGAAGCGTCCCACCCGGCCGTGTCCGCAGTTTCGTGTTTTCGTTCAATCGTATCCATTCAATCGTATTTATTGAGTCCTGACTGTGCGGAGCACTGTTCTAAGCGCTTGGAAAGTACAATTCGGCAACAATTTTCCTCCACGGGCCTTATTAAAACCCAAGATCGAGTAAAGATGCTAACGGCGACCAAATCGGTTCCTCAATTTCTCCTCCGGCTGGTCTGTGCGGGTGGGAGGGGGCTAAACCCGGGTTCCCTCGCTTCTCCTCACGGACGGACCGACTGCCTTTCCACGGAAAGGCGCCCAGAGCTGCCCAAGGAGTCCAACTCTTCCTGCGGGCCGGAAGAGACCAGGCCGCGTCCGAAACCATTTCCGGCTGCTGGTACGACCACCGGTCGGGATCCCGTTTCCCGCTTCCCAGAATCGAGTCCATCCGCCACAGGCCAACCCCCTCGAAGGACGGTCCGGCCTGTCGGACCGAGGTCCCGGATGTCGCTTCCGGCCTCTCCCCGCTCCGGAAGCCCGAGGACCGTCTGCTCGGCTCCAGGCCGGGCCCGTGGAATAGTAATAATAATAATAATAATGATGATGGTATTTGTTAAGCGCTTGTTATGTGGCAGGCGCTGGATCCAAGCCGATCGGGTTGGACACAGTCCCTGTCCCACGTGGGGCTCGGGGTCTCGATCTCCATTTGACAGTTGAGGCCACCGAGGCACAGAGAAGCAAAGTGACTTCCCCGAGGTCACACAACGGACAAGCGGAGGAGCCGGAATTAGAACCCTTGACCTTCTGATTCCCAGGCCCGGGCTCTATCCACCCTGCCGCTCTCTCCCCCAAAACCCGAGATCAGGCCCAATTCGCACGGGGCGGGGTGGGCCAACGTGAAGCCGTTTTGCCCTTCCACCCGGGGTACCCCGGCACCGTCTTCTCCCTCGCGGACGTCCTCTGGGCCGGGAGAAGATCTCCCGTGGCCTCCCGCTCCCGGTCATAGGGAAAGAGCGAAGGAATAAACCGCGGAAAACAGAAAAAGAAAAACCGAAACCGAGGAAGAATCCTCAGGCCTGCTCAGAGAGCACTGGGCTGTACATCCCGGAGCAACTCGCATCTTCGGGATTTCCTGGTCGCCTCGGTCTCGGTGGGAGCGGGAAGGTTGGGGACCCCCATCCTCCTCACACAGCCCCCCCACACGCCTCTGCCCCTCTCACCGACCCCAACTGATCCGCTCTCTGGACCGGCTGATATTATGAGAGCGGACAAAGTTTCTCAGAGAGTCCAGCGCCTCATGGTGTCCCGGAAAGGGGGAGGGTGTCCCCGCCCAAAACCAGACCGTTGGCGGCAAGCGGGTGTGAACTCCTTCCCGTCACAGGCCTGGACGCCAAGAGCCTTTCGGGGCTCGGTGACAGACCGATTCCGAGGATAAAAAATGCCGAAAGTCACCAACGGAGACACCCCGAGAGACGGAGAAACAGAGACCCAGAGAGATGGGGATGTAGAGACCCCTCTAGACCGTGAGCTCATCGTGGGCAGGGACTGCGTCTCTTTATTGCTCTACTGTGCTTTCCCATGCGTTTGGTACAGTGCTCTGCACACAGTAAGCGCGCAATGAATACGACTGAACGAATAAATGAATCAGCAGACCCACGGATGGAAAGGAAGACAGAGAAACAGGCTGACCCACACCTGGGAGCTTTTCCTTTTATTTTACCGCAAGTAAACGGGAACAGAGGCCCGAAACAGGGACAAACAGACCGAGGCCGGCGGACGCCGGGATGAGAGACCGAGATCCAGGGAGACGCAGATCCGGGAGGGAACGAGACCAACACACGCTGGAATAAAGGAAGAGGCCGGGAACAACCGGCCCCGAGATAAAGGAAAAGACCAAGAACCCCGAGAGAACAACAGGCACAAGGAAGCAGCTTGGCCTAGTGGCAACAGCCCGGGCTTGGGAGTCCGAGGATGTGGGTTCTAATCCCGGCTCGGCCGCTCGTCTGCTGTGTGACCTTGGGCAAGTCGTCGCGCTTCTCTTTGCCTCAGTTCCCTCACGTGGAAAATGAGGATTAAGAACGTGAGTCCCACGTGGGACAACCTTGTATCTACCCATCAGGGGGAAACTAGCCCATCCCAGAATAGGTGTGTAACCAAGACAGTACTTGGCAGACAGTAAGCGCTCAATAAATATCCAACTGAATGAAATACCAAAATTATTATTAATACGGCGACACAGAGACCACGACTGACACCCCGAATCCCAGGGAGACCGAGACCCACAGACACAGGAATATGGAGAGAGACATGACGACAGAGACACCGAGAGCCAGAGACAGAGATGTAGAGACCCGGAGAGTGAGATGAAGAGACCCGAGGCCGGAAAGGAAGAGGGAGAGACAGGCTCACCCCACACCTGGGAATTTTCCTTTACTTACTGCAAATAAACAGGAATACAGAGAGACTAAGACAGAGAAACCGAGACCCCCTTTACGGACACAGCCCTCTAGACTGTGAGCTGGTTGTGGGCAGAGACTGTCTCTATTGCTGTATTGTACTTACCCAAGCGCTTAGTACAGTGCTCTGCACAGAGTAAGCGCTCAGTAAATACAACCGAATGACTCAGCAGACCCAAGGATCAAAAGGGAGACGGAGAGACGGGCTCTCCCACACCTGGGAATTTTTCCCTTGCCTTAGTGCAAATAAACGGAGAGGGGAAGGAGACTTGAGAAGAAACAGGATCTCTTCGAGAGCTGCACACGCGGCCTCTGCGGCCTACTTAATAGCTGCCCTGCCCTAATGGGGCGCAATTAAGAGCAAGCATCCTGTCGGTAGAGTTTTGACGGACCAGGTGGACTTGTCACGTTCTCTGACTTCCCCGGAGCCCAAGTAACAGTCCACGGAGTGACTTCTTAGTCACCTTATATATATCACGAGAGTCAAGTAATCAAATTTCCAATCAGCGGCTCCCGCTCGGATTTTTTTTTTTTATAAAGGTGACAGGTTACAAGTGTCAAACGCCCCCCCGAATACCCTAACGCGCTCCCCCCTTCCTTCTACGTGTAACTATCAATGTATATCAAACAGGCATGCAATCATATTTATTGTCACTTCCATTCATGTTATGTCCTCGCTTATAGGGTTTAGATATGAATTATTGACTGTTACGGTCCTCGTTGTAAAAAAATAAATAAATAAATAAATAAATAAAACGGCAGGAACTTTACCCAATTCTCAAGCCACGGTGACAGGGCCGAGGAGCCGGACTATCGCATTCAACGCCCGCCCCCCAACTTCCACCCCCAGCTCCCTTCGGACGTCCCTCTCCAGCCTCCCGGATCCCAGGACCCCCACCCACCCGCTCCCAGGACCACCTCTCTGGGATCCCCCCCGCCTCAGCTTCCAAGATCTCCCTCCGACCTGGCTCCGAACCCCCACAGATGAAAATCCACAGACGGAAAGAAAGCTGTCTCGCCGCCCCCCCGCCCCGTGCAAGTGTCTCTCTGGGTCGATGCCATTTAAGGGCACCCCTGGTAGGAGGACCACGGCTATTTTCTTTCCCCCCCAATGGTTGCTTTTAAAATGTAAATCCCCCTCCAGAAGAGCGGGGATTTCGAGCGGGCAACTGGCAGGAGGTCACAAGAGTCAGGGGCCCGCTCCCGCCATTTTATCCTCCTGAGCCCGGGGAATGGGTCATCAAACAATCGCCCCCCCACCCGGAAAGAAACCGAGACTTGACTGGAAATTGGGGGTGGGGGGAAAACGTGCGGGGATCGGCGCCTTCTTCGACGCCCGGGGGGAAATCGGGGGGGGCTTTTGATCGGACGAGACAGCTAATGGAGAAACTCAACACCCTGGCCAAACACACGCAGCCAATCCCTCCTTTCCCGGCCCCCCCACCGGAAAAAAAATGCATTTTTAATACGAGCCAAAATATGTTCTCCTCAGGAAAAACGACTTTCACTTTCAGAATGTCTTTCCAGTTGGAACGCCATTTTATTTACCGTTTTGCCCCTCGGGGCCGAGACCCTGCGACCTAATTTCGGGGAGGGGGGCGAGAGCCCCGCCGCCGCGTTAGGGGAAAAGTTGGGGGGCAGCGGGCCCGGGGAGAGGGGTCCGGGGTGTCCCCCCCAAATCTTCCTGCCCCGGTCACATCAAACCCTAAACCTCAAGCAGTCGATCCACGCTCATCCTCGAAATGAAAACTTCCCGGCCGAAACACGAGAGCCCCGGTGAGAGGGGGATCGAACCCGTCAAACAACAACAACAAAGAAAGAAAATCGTATTGAACACCACCGCCGGAGAGGGAAAAAAGGAGAGGGAGAGAGAGGGGGGGAAAAAAAAAAAGAATTGGCATCAGAAATCTTGCCCTACCCGTCTTCTCTTTGATTTCACACAACACGTTAAACAAGGCCGGCTTCATTCGGTGGCAGTTGAGAGCGTGCTTCCTGCGAGAAAGAAATAACAATATTATAGAACACAGCGGCAGCGCAGGCGAACTTCCAAAATCGAATTGCCGATATGCGCATGGGAAGATACTTGCGACATTTAGACAAAAATTATATCCAGGGCCTAACGCGCGTCACGGCTCGATTGATTTTATGACTTAATCCGGAGAGCCCACCACGGAAATAGAAACGCTGTTAATTAGGGGTGGGAGGGAAGGAAAGTGATTTCACCCACCTAAATTATGCCCATTTAAGAATAGTTGGGGGGAAAAAAAAAGGAAAACAAATCGCACTTTCAGCGGAGCGGGGGGCCCGAAGCCGCCTAAATCACACACGGGGTCGACGCCGACCACCCGGATAAACCGTTGGGAAGGTCTTTATTCGACAATCGTGGCGCTCGCTTCGTTCTGTCTCTTCCCCCCCTCCCCAACCACCTTCCCTCCGCCCCCTCCCCGAATCCGATTGATCCACGCGTCCAAATACGAGCCCCCGTCTCTCCACCAACACGAGGCGCCTGAAAAGGTCCTCGGACGAGGGCTGTCGATTTATAAAATTCCAGTCCCCAGTTAGAGAGCATCGCCGGGGGCGGCCTTACGCATATGGAGAATAAATTCATTTCTCCGTGTTCGCATTAGGCTTCTTGAGCGCGCCCGGCTTATCTGCAGGTGTTGAAATTCAATTATTTACAATTAGGATGTCGCACACGTTAAAAGGGAGGAGAGAGAGAGAGCGATTCCACTCCGGATTGCCATCGAGAGGGTCGGTCCGCCTCGGCTCCGAGCGAACCTCTCTCTCCGTTTCCCCGGGAATCACTTTCCCGGGGGGATTTCTGCCCCGAGCGACAAGATTTGGGGGGAGGGGGTGTCCTCTGGGGCCCCCTTCCTTGGGGTTGACCGGGGGGGAAGAAAGGCCTAAAAGGGGACGTCTTCGGAGACCATCTTCGGAGCCGGCGGTTGGTTTTTTCCGCCCTTTTGAAAGTTAAAAGATGGAGACCCCCAGGGAAATTATCTGAGGGATGCAGGCCGGTCTTGGGGCCTACTCGTTCGGTCAGCTTGGGAGAGGACGGCCGGCGGACACATGGGGCTTAACACCCCCACGGGCCTCCCTCCTCGGAATCTGAGGACGGTGGGCAGGGGGGAAAATGGAAATCCTGGCAGCCTCCCAGAGGAGAAATCACCCTCTTTCCAGGTGCCCGAATCTTCTCATTTGGTCTCCTCTAATGGATTAATTGGACCAAGTTGCACCCTAGGAATGCAGGCCCGCACAATAGCCGAAGGCGCTTTTTCCGAGAAGAGGAATTTCCCAACGCTCCGTCTGGGTCTTTGAAGGTGCAGGAGGGACAAGGGGACCCCGTCTCCCCACCCCAGCCCAAAAGGTCGGCCGAGACGTCTCGTCCTTCCTGGGGACCGGGACGGGGGCGGCTCGGGGCAGGGAGGGGAGGAAGCCCGTCCCCACCGCCTCTTCCGAAACTAGTTATTAATATTCATCTATCCGTCCACGGGGCCTCGTCCACGATAGTTTCCCCTAAACGTTCCTCTCCGATAGCAACCGGAACGTCGCCGGAAAAACTCTTCGGCCTCTGCCTTTCTGCTCCTCCGATCCTCCGCGGGCCCCCTCCTCGATTTTAGGGGAAACTTTCCCCTTCCTTCCCCCCTTTTATCCGGCGATGCTTCAGACGTCACCCCTTCTCCCATTTCTCGTTTTCCAAGAGGGCCCGAAGCTTTGTTAGTTGAGAGTTTCCCCGCCTGCGAGGACGGGAAACTTAAAAACCTAAAATCGAGACCATCCCAGATTCCGCTTTAGGCCCGGCTCCTTCCTCCGAAACCGACCCCCTCTGGCTCCCCACCTTTGGAAAGGTTGGCTGGCATGTCTGGAAAACCGTCTTTCCAGAGCAAGGAAAGAGAGGGGAGAATGCCAAAGGCGGATTATGCTTTCTCCAAGGGAGGGCATCCCCTCGGAGTGGGGTGGGAAAGGGTTGGGGGGTCGTTGGGAAGCAAGGGGGTGGAAGCTGGGTGGGGAGGGGGGGCTCTGGATCCCCCTCTGGAGACGCCGAAGGAGCCGGGACCAAATCCTTGGAGGCGACGGAAGTTTGGAAGCGGCGGCGGCTCGGAGCCTGGAACCAAAATAAGGAATTGACACTGGCACAATCCACACCCAGACCCCCAAACGCACACCGTCTCCATCACCGTGGCCTCCTGGAGGCTTTCTACAAGGACAGGCAAAGCGGGGGGGGGGGGGGGGGGCCTGTGGGGTGGGAGGGAAATCGAGGCAGGGAAAGTTCACCAGACTAGGCTCCGGCCAAGGACAATAAAATCACCCCCCTCAAAGCGTCTCCACAACCTCGGGGTGGCTGGAAGGGGTTTCATGAGCTGGCAGCCAGTCTTTGGGGGGGTCGCCTCTTGGTACTCGTGTGTTGTGTGTGAGTGTGATGTTTGTATACGTCGTGTGCATCCTTCTAGGCATCCGGCCCCGGTGCATATGCACAGCAGGCTTGGGAAGGGGGTCTTCCCTGACAAAGAAAATCCCCTCTTTGGGGCCCCTGCCTCTTTAGGATGGAGGAGAGGGCATCCAGAGCAGGCCGGGGGACCCCATTTTTGGCAGCCTGGAGGAGCCGGGGCACCTCTTTCCTTCGGCAAACTTGCTCATCCCAGCTTGCCTGTGTCCACCCCGACGCTTAGTACACTGCCTGCCACACGGCAAGCGCTTAAATACCCCAATTATTATTCTCAGGACTTTTTTGGGAGGGGGGGGATAGCAGAAAAGAATAGGGGAAGGGGAGAAAAAGGGGGAGCCTGGATTCGCACCCCACCACAACCGAGGCCGCAGCTTGCAAAAGCACGCAAGAAGGACCAGAGGGAGAATCGCCCTATTGTTCCAGGGGAGAGTCACCCCCCCTCCATCCAAAAAACAGATAAGCCCCCCTCCCCCAAAAAAGGAAAAAGGGAAGGAATCTCAAGAAGGGAGATCAAGGAAACTCAAACCTCCATCTCACCTGGCCTGTGCTTCGTCCAAACTCTGATCCGTGATGGTCATGATCTGTTGTAAAATGTCTCCAATGTCTTGCTTCCTCCCTCCCTCG
Source organism: Ornithorhynchus anatinus (assembly GCF_004115215.2). Taxonomy (NCBI): domain Eukaryota; kingdom Metazoa; phylum Chordata; class Mammalia; order Monotremata; family Ornithorhynchidae; genus Ornithorhynchus; species Ornithorhynchus anatinus. The sequence goes on along the minus strand of NC_041743.1, from coordinate 2,633,384 downwards.
CCCTCTGTGCCCCCGGCCCCGTCCTGAAGATGCTGGGACAGGCCGGGGTGGCCGGCGATGCCCACCCCGGTGTGGGCATGCATCAGCCTCGGCTGTTCGTCCATCGCGGAAAAAAGCCCCCTCCCCAGGCTAGCCGGCCTCCTCCTCCAAGCGCCCGAGCCGTGTTCTCCTCGCCCTTTTCCAAATCCTTTTTTTGCAAAAGAATGAAGAGCCTGGGGGGGGGGGGGGGGGGGGGGGGGGGGCCGGGCACTCACACGCTCCCTCTCAGGAGGAGGGAGCCGGGGGTGGGAAAAAAAACCCAACCCCCCAAAAGCCGACGGCCACAACAACGGGGGGGGGGGGGGGAAAAAGCGACGACCACCTAAAGAAAAAAAGCCAGAGCGGAATGTCCCCGCTTGGGTCGTCGTGGGGGCTTCCCTAGTTGGAGGCGAGGCCCGGGCTTGCAGCTGGGGGAGGGTCCCGAGCTGCTTTTTGCAAAAGGGGGAGGAGGGGGGGGAAGGGTCACGGGGGTCAGGCGGGGCCCCCCGGCCGGGTTGCAGAGCGTCGAAGGTTGCAAAGCGTCCAAGGCGTCGGATCTCCGGCTTCCCCCCCTTTTTGGGGGGAGGGCCGGGGGAGGTGTCCGCGGCCGCGCTGGAGGCGCTGCAAACTCCGGCGGCGGCGGGGCCGGTCCCGGGGCTCCCTCCTCCTCCTCCTCCTCCTCCTCCTCCTCCGGCTTTTGTTTGGCTCTCGGGGCTCGGAGACTCCTGAAACTGACACGGAAAAGCTCGGCCGGGGGGAGCGGCGGCGGCGGCGGCGGCGGGAGGAGGAGGGAGGGGGGGAGGGGCGAGCGGGAGCCGCGGGAGGGGGAGGGAGCGCCGGGCCCCGCCCCCGAGCCCTCCCATTGGCCGCCGCCCGCCGGAGGCCCCGCCCCCGCGCCTGTCCATCAACGCCCCGGCCGGGCCCCGCCCCCCGCGCCCTCCCATTGGCCGCCGCCCGCCGGAGGCCCCGCCCCCGCCCCGTCCATCAACGCCCCGGCCGGGCCCCGCCCCCCGCGCGCCCGCCGGCGGGGAGGGCGGGGCCGGGGGGGGGAGACCCGAGGCCGGCCAATCATCGTCGTCCTCCGCCGGGCCCCGCCCCCTCTCGGCCCCGCCCCCCGCCGCCGGCCGGCCACGCCCCCTGCTGGCGGGAGGCCTCCGGCCCGAGTTTAATTAGCCTTCTTATTAAGGCTCATTAGCCCGAGGCCTGCATTCGGGTGGCTCGGGCGCCGACGCTGCGCACAGCGCTGGGCGAAGTGAGCGGACTAACGATGTTGGTGTTCGTTAAGCGCTTACTAGGTGCAGAGCACTGTTCGAAGCGCTGGGGGATGCAAGGTGATCAGGCTGTCCCACGTGGGCCGCCCGGATTTTTAATCCCCATTGGACAGATGAGGTCACTGAGGCCCAGAGAATAATAATAATAATAATAATCATGTTGGTATTTGTTAAGCGCTTACTCTGTGCCGAGCACCGTTCTAAGCGCTGGGGTAGACCTAGGGGAATCAGGTTGTCCCACGTGGGGCTCCCCGTCTTCATCCCCGTTTTACAGATGAGGGAACTGAGGCCCAGAGAAGTGAAGTGACTCGCCCACGGTCACCCAGCCGACAAGCGGCAGAGCTGGGATTCGAACTCGTGAGCCCTGACTCCAAAGCCCGGGCTCTTTCCACTGAGCCACGCTGCTTCTCACTTCTCAGAGAAGTGAAACGACCTGCCCCAAGTCACACGGCACACAATAATAATAATGATGATGGCATTCCTTAGGTGCAGAGCACTGTTCTAAGCGCTGGGGGAGATCCAGGGTCATCAGGGGGTCCCCCGGGAGGCTCCCGGTCTTCCTCCCCATTTGACAGATGAGGTGACTGAGGCCCAGAGAAGTGAAGTGACTCGCCCACAGTCACCCGGCTGACGAGTGGCGGAGCCGGGATTCGAACCCGTGACCTTGGACTCCCAAGCCCGCGCTCTTTCCACTGAGCCACGCTGCTTCTCTAGCCTCGGGCCTGCAGGCGGGTGGATCGGGCGCTGACGCTGCGCACAGCGCTGGGCCAAGTGATCGTAATAACGATGTTGGTGTTCGTTAAGCGCTTACTAGGTGCAGAGCACTGTTCGAAGCGCTGGGGGAGATCCAGGGTCACCAGGTGGTCCCACGGGAGGCTCACCGTCTTCGTCCCCATTTGCCAGATGAGGTGACTGAGGCCCAGAGAAGTGAAGTGACTTGCCCACAGTCACACGGCTGACCAGTGGCGGAGCCGGGATTAGAACCCGTGACCTCGGACTCCCAAGCCCGAGCTCTTTCCACTGAGCCACGCTGCTTCCCCTTCATCATAATGAGGATGGCCTTCCTGAAGCGCTTCCTTTGGGCCAAGCACTGTTCTAAACGCTGGAGGAGATGCGACCCGGTCGGGCTGTCCCACGTGGGGCTCACGGTCTGCATCCCCATTTGACAGATGAGACCACTGAGGCCCGGAGAAGTGAAATAATAAGAATGATAGTAATGGGCTTTGTTAAGCGCTTACTATGGGCCTTGCACTGTTCTAAGCGCTGGGGGAGATACAAGATCATCGGGTGGTCCCCCGTGGGGTTCACGGTCTTCATCCCCATTTGACAGATGAGGTCACCGAGGTCCAGAGAAGTGAAACGACCTGCCCCAAGTCACACGGCACACAATAATAATAATGATGATGGCATTCCTTAGGCGCTTCCTATGGGCCGAGCACTGTTCTAAACGCTTTGAGGAGATGCGACCTAATCAGGTTGTCCCAATGGGGCTCACGGTCTTCATTCCCATTTGACAGATGAGATCACTGAGGCCCGGAGAAGTGAAACAATAAGAATGATAATAATGGGATTTGTTAAGCGCTTACTATGGGCCGAGCACTGGTCTAAGCGCTGGGGGTGATACAAGGCCTTCAGGTCGTCCCACGTGGAGCTCACAGGCTTCACCCCCATTTGACAGATGAGGTCTCAGGCACAGAGAAGTGAAGTGACCTGCCCCACGTCACACAGCACGCAATAATAATAATGACGATGGCATCCCTTAAGCGCTTCCTATGGGCCGAACACCGTTCTAAGCGCTGGGGGAGATACAAGGTCCTCGGGTTGTCCCACGTGCGGCTCCCGGGCCTCATCCCCATTGTACGGATGAGATCACTGAGGCCCAGAGAAGTGAAATGACCTGCCCCAAGTCACACGGCACACAATGATAATGACGACGATGGCATTCCTTAAGCGCTTCCTATGGGCTAAGCGCTGTTCTAAGCGCTGGAGTAGATGCAACCTGATCGGGTTGTCCCACGTGGGGCTCACGGTCCGCATCCCCATTTTAAAGATGAGGTCAGTGAGGCACAGAGAAGTGCAGTGACCTGCCCCAAGTCACACAGCTGATAATAATAATAATAATAATAATAATAATAATGACGATGGTATTTGTTAAGCGCCCACTATGTGTCGAGCACTGTTCTAAGCGATGGGGGAGATAAAGGCTCATCAGATTGTCCCACGTGGGGCTCACGTTTTTTAATCCCCATTCTTACCGATGAGGTAACTGAGGCACAGAGAATAATAATGATAAATAATGGCAGTATCTGTTAAGCGTTTACTATGTGCGAAGCGCTGTTCTAAATGCCGGGGAGGATACAAGGTGATCAGGTTGTCCCACGCGGGGCTCACCGTCTTCATCCCCATTTTATAGGTGAGGGAACTGAGGCACAGAGAAGTGAAGTGACTTGCCCAAAGTCACCCAGCTGACAAGTGGCGGAGGAGGGATTAGAACCCATGACCCCGGACTCCCCAGCCCGGGCTTTTTCCACTGAGCCACGTTGCTTCTCAAGCACTAGAGCCCTGGAAAGAGCCCGGGCTTGGGAGTCGCTTCTCTGTGCCTCAGTCACCTCATCTGGAAAATGGGCATTAATAAGAAGAAGAAATGTATTCAGTCGTATTTATGGAGCACTCACTGTGTGCAGAACACTGTACTAAGCGCTTGGAAAGTCCAATTCAGCACCAAATGGAAGCAATCCCTACCCAACAACGGGCTCACGGTCTAGAAGGGGGGAGACGGACATCAAAACGAGTAAACAGGCATAAAGAGCATCAATAAAAATCGATAGATTTATGAATATATTCACATCAAAACAAGTAAATGCCAGACTCGTGAACAATGCGTTCAGAACCTGCAAATATTAATTGGATTAATTATATCACTTTTTATAATTTAGTACAACCCCCATCTTCAAGCAGCATGGTCTCTGTTCTTTACGTATTCGTCCTTCATTTCTGCCAGTAATTCAGCCTTACCGGGGCTAATTCTAGTAAATAATAATAATGATGGTATGTATTAAGTGCTTACTATGGGCCAAGCACTGTTCTAAGCGCCGGACTGGATCCGGGGTAATCAGGTTAAGACTGGGAGTCTCACGTGGGACAACCTCATTACCTGGTAACAATAATAATAATAATAATGTTGGTATTTGTTAAGCGTTTACTATGTGCAGAGCACCGTTCTAAGCGCTGGGGGAGATACGGGGTCATCGGGTCGTCCCACGTGGGGCTCGCAGTGAATCCCCATTTTACAGATGAGGTCACTGAGGCACCGAGAAGCGAAGTGACTCGCCCGCGGTCACCCAGCTGACGAGCGGCAGAGCCGGGAGTCGAACTCATGACCTCTGATTCCGAAGCCCAGGCTCTTTCCACTGAGCCACGCTGCTGCCCGGCGCTTGGAACAGTGCTTAGCACGTAGTAAGCGCTTAACAAATGCCGTCATCGTCATGATTATTATTATTAAGCCCCCTCCCGAGGCCCCAGAAAACCCCCCACCCACTCCCTAATCCAGCAGAGCCCCCAATTAACTATAGATTTTTGGTATTTCTTAAGCGCTTACTACGTGCCAGACACTGTACTAAGCGCTGGGGTGGCTACAAGCCAATCGGGTCGGACACAGTCCCTGACCCACGTGGGGCTCACGGTCTCAATCCCCATTTTGCAGATGAGGGAACCGAGGCCCAGAGAAGTGAAGTGACTCCCGCAAGGTCACACAGCTGATAAGTGCCGGAGGTGGGATTAGAACCCGTGACCTTCCGACTCCCAGGCCCCGACTCTAGTCACCCGGCCATGTATTTGTTAAGCGCTTCCAATGCGCCAGGCACTGTTCTAAGCGCTAGGGTAGCTACAAGGTCATCAGGTTGGACACAGTCCCCGTCCCACGTGGGGCTCGCACTCAATGTCGGGGGTCCGGAGAGATGACGATAATAATGTTGGTATCCGTTAAGCGCTTACTATGTGCCGAGCGCCGTTCTGAGCGCTGGGGGAGATCCGGGGTCATCAGGTCGTCCCACGTGAGGCTCCCAGTCTTCATCCCCCTTTGACAGATGAGGGAACCGAGGCACCGAGGAGTGAAGTGACTCGCCCACGGTCACGGGTTCGCATCCCGGCTCTGCCACTTGTCAGCTGCGTGACTTGGGGCAAGTTACTTCGCTTCTCTGTGCCTCAGTTCCCTCATCTGTAAAATGGGGGTGAAGATTGTGAGCCTCACGTGGGACAACCTGTTTACCCTGTGTGTACCCCCGCGCTTAGAACAGTGCTCTGCACACAGTAAGCGCCTAACAGATACTAACATTATTATGGGTTCTAATCCCGACTCCGCCACCTGTCAGCTGTGTGACTTTGGATAAGTCACTTCACTTCTCTGGGCCTCAGTGACCTCATCTGTCAAATGGGGATGAAGACCGTGAGGTCCACGTGGGCAACCTGATCACCTCGTATCCCCCCAGCGCTTAGAACAGTGCTCGGCACATAGTAAGCGCTCAACGAACACCATCATTATTATAGGAATCTTGTAACCGTCCGTTAGAGGATTCCTAGTAGACTGTGAGCCCGGTGTTGGGCGGGGATGGTCACTCTCTGTTGCCGAATTGTACGTTCTAAGCGCTTAGTCCAGTGCTCTGCGCATAGTAAGCGCGCGATAAATACGACTGAACGAATGAATTAGATAGATTCGGTCTAATAGAGTCCTCTAGACCTGAAGCTCGTTGCGAGCAGGGGATTGGGCCCGTCACATTGATGTACTGCCCTCTCCCAAGCATTTAGCGCAGTGCTCGGCACACAGTAAGCGCTCAGTAAATACGATCGCCTGACTGACTGACGGAGGCGGCGAGATCTGAGTCGAATTCTTACAGCGTCGAATAGACGGAAGTCACTCCGATTTAGGCGTTGGGCGGAATTGCCTTCCACCAACTCACGATCGCCAACAAATATCGGGCCTCGGACTTCTTTCCGCTTAGCGAGGCGGTCGATATCTGCTGGACGCCTCCAGTTCGCAGCGCGCTGTCCACCGTGTGCAGAGCACTGCGCCTCGAGCGTTTGGAAATGCGGAACATACGCAAAGCGCATTTCCACCCGCTCACCCCTCTGGAGTGTAAACCTTCGGAGCAGAAGGCCCTCCTGGGGAAGCTCTGTGTCGCTTGCTCGTTTCTTTCTGCCCAGGCGTTTAGTACAGTGTCCTGCTCCAGTGGGCGCTCGGTAATCGGCAAATCCACTACCACTAGCCCTTGAACATAGATCTGTGACCTCTGGGCACTCGATAATAATCGGAACTGGGGTGGTTCGTTCATTCGATCGTATTTATTAAGCTCTTGCTCTGCACAGAGCTCTGTACTAAGCGCTTGGGGAAGTCCAATACAGCAAGAAAGACGGACGAGCCCCGCCCACAGTGAGCTCACAGTCTGCGGGGTGCGGGGGAGACGGACATCAATACAAATACATAGACATTAATATAAATTAAAAAAATAAAATATTTGTTAAGCGCTTACTGTGGGCCAGGCACTGTACTAAGCGCCGGGGTAGATGCAAGGTAATGGGGTTGGGCACAGTCTCTGTCCCACATAGGGCTCCCAGTCTCTCTCCCCATTTTACAGATGAGGAGACTGAGGCCCAGAGACGTGAAGTGACTTGTCCAAACATCTAAGTATTATCGCGTTGTCCCCTCCCAAGCGCTCAGTACGGTACAGGAAGAGCAGCACGGCGTAGAGGACAGAGCACAGGCCTGGGACTCTGAAGGTCGTGGGTTCTAATCCCCGCTCCGCCCTTCAATTCCGTGGGCCCCAGTTTCCTCATCGCGACGCGGGGACCGAGACCGTGAGCCCCGCGTGGGACGGGGACTGCGTCCATCTCGATTTGCCTGGATCCACCCCGGCGCTGAGTACGGTGCCCGGCACATAGTAAGCGCTCAACGGATACCGCCGTTATTGTCGTCCTTACCCAGAAGACAGCGAGGGCTCCGGCCTTCACGCAGACGCCCACGAAGGCCGGCGGTATTTGAAACCGACAAGAGAGGCCGGACTCAGCGGCCCGCTGCCTGACTTCCTTGCGACCCCGCCTGATTTCTGTTAGAAGTCGGGCCCGGGGTGGCGGAGGACGGGGCCGGGGAGTTCCTCCGACGGCACCGGAGTCTGGCCGAGAGCAACGAGAGAGCTTCGGGACCATTCATCCCCCCCCCCCCCCCCCCCCCCCGCCCGATCCTCCCGGAGACGGTAGAAATTGAAATAAATTCGTGGGAGAGTGTCGGCGTCTCAGGGGGACGGGAGCTAAGTGGATTAAGCAACTGTCTTAAGTCAGACGCATAAGAACTTGCTAGGAAATTCCGTTGCGGAAAATATGATAAATGAAAAATTTTCCCCTCAGCGCCGGGGGAATCCGGGGACCCGTTCGGGAGATTAGGAAGCGGCCCGGCCCGGCGGATCGGGCCCGGGCCTGGGAGTCAGAGGATCTGGGTCCCGGCTCTCGTCCGCTGGGCGACCTTGGGCAAGTCACTTCACGTCTCTGGGCGCCAGCTCCCTCGTCTGTAAAAGGGGGATTAAGACGGAGAGCCGCGTGTGGGACAGGGACCGCTACTGCTCAGCCTCTACCCGTCCCCTTCCGTGGCCCTTACTACTAAACACGTAACAAACACCTTTAAAAAAAAAGAATTCAAGTGAGGAGTTAGGCGCGTTCCCTGCCTGTGAGGAGAGCCGGGATTAGAACCCAGGTCCTCTGGCTTCCGGGCCCAAGCTTTTTGCATTAATAAATAAATCATGATGGCATCTGTTGAGCGCTAACTCCGTGCCCGGCACCGTTCGAAGCGCCGAGGTAGATAGAAGGTAATCAGGTCGTCCCACGTGGGGCTCGCAGTCTTCATCCCCGTTTTCCAGATGAGGGAACTGAGGCACAGAGAAGTTAAAAGACTTGCCCAAGGTCACCCAGCAGACAGGTGACGGAGTCGGGGTTAGAACCCACGGCCTCTGACTCCCAAGCCCCGGTCCTCGCCACTAAGCCGCACTAGGCCACACTGCTTTTTCCACGAGTCACCAAGTTGCCCTTCAGGGAAATCGATCGTATTTATTGAGCGCTTACTACGTGCAGAGCACGGTGCCGAGCGCTCGGGGCTGAAGGAAGACGAGAAGCAGTGCGGTCTAGTGGGTAGAGCCCGGGCCTGGGAGTCAGAAGGACCTGGATTCTAGTTTCGGGCTCCGCCGTTTGTCCGCCGTGCGACCTCGAGCGAGTCGCTTCACTTCTCCGGCCCTCAGTTCTTCTGTTCTGTTAATAACAATCATCCCGATGGTATCCGTTGAGCGCTTACTACGTGCCAGGCACTGCTCTAAGCGCCGGAATAGGTATAAGATAATGAGGTTGGACACGGTCCTTGTCCCACGGAGGGCTGGCGGTCTTAATCCCCATTTTCCAGATGAGGGAACCGAGGCACAGAGAAGTGACTTGCCCAAGGTCACACAGCCGACAAGGGGCAGAGCCGGCATTAGAACCCGTGACCTCCTGACTCCCAGGCCGGATCCGCGGGGAGCCGGTGGTCCGAGACCCAGGCCCGGGCTCCGTCGGCCGCGCCGGGCCGCTTAAGCGTCTACAACGTAGCAGGTGCTGTTCTGAGCGCCGAGCACTGTTGTAAGCGCCGCGGAGCGGGCGGAAGAGGGTCAGCCTCGTTCCGGGGCCCGAACCGGCTTTTCCCCGCGCGTCCCCCAGACCTTCCCCCTTCGTCCCCCTTCCTCCCACCACCTCCCCTCCCTCCCCAGGGGGGCTGCTTCCCGCCCGATAAAAAAGCCGGGCGAAAACCTGTAGTGCGCTTCTGATTTTTCTCTCCAGTTAATTGTTCTTCCTAAATTGAATGATCTATTTTTGGAACAGAAAGAGATGCAGCGTGGAGAGAAAAGGAGCTGATAAAGCCCAAGACGGAGGAAGGAGGGGGAGGTGGGGAGGATGAAAGGGGGTGGCGGGGAGGGGAGGGAGAAGCAGGATGCAAACCTCGTGGGAATTTATCCAAAAGGCCGCTCTCTCCTTGGGGACCGATGATGATGATGACGATGGTATTTGTTAAGCGCTTACTATGTGTGAAGCACTGTTCTAAGCGCTGGGGGGGGGGGGGCACAAGGTGATCAGGTGGTCCCACGTGGGGCTCCCAGTCTTCATCCCCATTTGACGGATGAGGTCACCGAGGCACAGAGAAGTGAAGTGACTTGCCCAAAGTCGCACCGCTGACAAGTGGCGGAGCCGGGATTAGAACCCACGACCTCTGACTCCCGAATCCGGGCTCTTTCCACTGAGCCACGCTGCTTCTCTAACTGCCGGTGGCCTAGGCCCCGAAAGAAACTCAGCCGGGCCGAAAAGAAATCCCGCCGCGGAGCCCCCCCCCGTCCCCCAATCCATAAAGACGCCCCCCCCAGCCGCCTCCTTCTTCGAGGACAACCCGGAGAAGACCTTCGTTCATTCGATCGGATTTATCGAGCGCTTACTGTGTGCAGAGCACTGTACTAAGCGCTTGGAAAGCACAATGCGGCAAATACGGCAGGAGGAGGCGTAGCTCCCTACTTCCCTGCAGTCAGAGTGATGCTACTTACTGAGCCCCCTCAGACTGCAGTGCTCTGTAGTGAGCCCCTACAGAGTGGCTTAGTGGACAGAGCCCGGGCCTGGGAGTCAGAAGGATCGGGGTTCCCACAGGTCTGCTGTGTGACCTTGGACGAGTCACTTCCCTTCCCTGGGCCTCAGTTCCCTCATCTGGAAAATGGGGGTTAAGACTGTGAGCCCCACGTGGGACAGGGACTGTGACCAACCTGATTAGCTTGGCTCTACCCAGCACTTAGTACAGTGCCTGACACACGGTAAGCGCTTAACAAATACCACAATTGTTATTATTTTCATTATGCGGGGCAGGGACTGTGTCCAACCTGCTCAACTTGTATCTACCCCGGCGTTTAGTTCAGTGCCTGACGCATAGTAAGCGCTTAACAAATACCACAATTATTGTTATTTTCATTATGCGAGGCAGGGACTGTGTCCAACCTGCTCAACTTGTATCTACCCCGGCGTTTAGTTCAGTGCCTGACACACAGTAAGCGCTTAACAAATACCACCTATTTTCATTACGTGAGGCAGGGACTGTGTCCAACCTGCTCAGCTTGTATCTACCCCGGCGTTTAGTTCAGTGCCTGACACGTAGGAAGCGCTTAACAAATACCACATATTTTCACTGTGTGGGGCAGGGACTGTGTCCAACCTGCTTATCAACCACAATTATTATTATTATTATTCTTATTATCTGGGACAGAACCCAAGCCCTTCTGACTCCCAGGCCCGAGCTCTCTCCCCTAAGCCACGCGGCTTCTCCGATCTCTAGACCGTCAGCTCGTTGTGGGCAGGGAATGTGTCTGCTTATTGTTGTATCGTCCTCTCCCAAGCGCTTAGCGCTTAGTACAGTGCTCTGCGCCCAGTAAGTGCTCATTAAATACCACTGAATGAATGAATGAACACACACACACCCACAAGGGCACGTCCTCTCCCTGCCACGAGGTGGCAGAAGAGGAGCTTGTGGGGTGTCCCCGAACCCCCCAAAAGCGCCTACTACGTGCCAGGCCCTGTACTAAACGCTGGGATGGATAGAAGCGAACGGAGTTGGACGCAGTCCCTGTCCCACGTGGGGCTCCCAGTCGCAATCCCCATTTTCCAGACGAGGGAACTGAGGCCCGGAGGAAGGGCAACGACTCGCCCAAGGCCACCCAGCCGGCAGGCGGAGGAGCCGGGAATCCGAACCCAGATCCTTCCGGCTCCCAGGCCCACGGCTCTATCGGCTGAGCCACGCCGCTCCCACCTAAATTCGCACCCTTCGTGCTGATGGTGTAAAAGAGAATTTGGATCGGTGATAATAATAATAATAATGTTGGTATCTGTTAAGCGCTCACTATGTGCCGAGCACCGTTCTAAGCGCTGGGGGAGACGCAGGGTCATCGGGTTGTCCCACGTGAGGCTCACGGTCTTAATCCCCATTTTACAGATGAGGGAATCGAGGCACCGAGAAGTGAAGTGACTTGATAATGTTGGTATTTGTTAAGCGCTCACTATGTGCAGAGCACCGTTCTAAGCGCTGGGGTAGACACAGGGGTATCAGGTTGTCCCACGTGGGGCTCACCGTCTTCATCCCCATTTTCCAGACGAGGCCCAGAGAAGTGAAGTGACTCGCCCACAGTCACACGGCTGCCGAGTGGCCGAGCCGGGATTCGAACCCATGACCTCGGACTCCAAAGCCCGGGCTCTTTCCACCGAGCCACGCCGCCTCTCTCGTCGGTCGAGACCGGATGGGAGAAGCGTATCGGTATTGCTGAATCGTCCTCTCCGATCGCCTAGTGCAGTGGCCCGCCCGCAGTCGGCGCTCAATAAATACGACCGAAAGGATGAACGATCGTCGTCTGGTCGCAGTCGGGAGCGACGGGCCCGGGACGGCACTTCGGGGGAGGAGTCCGAGCTCTCGTGTCTTCGTGCCTCGTTTTCCTCCCTTCCTCTCTGGCCCCCCAGATGGGTTCCCCTAAAAGTAATTTAAGTGGAGGCGAAGATCCGATTAGCTTAGCAGCTCCGCGAACTCTAACGTGATTTTCGCAGATAATTCCAGTTAGGGTATTAGAGTAACCGAGTCACGGCTTTCTCTTCTCACTAGGGGAGAGGCGGAAATCCGGAGAGGGCGAGGGTGGGGAGGGAGAGAGAAAGAAAAGTTGGAGGGAGTCGGATGGGAGGAGGGAGAGAGGACGAAAGAAGCGGCGAGGCCTAGTGGGTAGAGCCTGGGCCTGGGAGCCAGCGGGAGCCGGGCTCTAATCCCGCCTCCTAATAATAATAATAATGATGATGATACTCGTGAAGCGCTTACTATTTGCCAAGCACTGTTCTAAGCGCTGGGGTAGATCCGAGATAATCAGGCTGTCCCGCGTGGGGCTCGCGGACTTAATCGCGTGGCGCAGTGGAAAGAGCCCGGGCTTCGGAGTCAGAGGTCACGGGTTCGACTCCCGGCTCTGCCGCTCGGCAGCTGTGTGACTGTGGGCGAGTCGCTTCACTCCTCTGGGCCTCAGTTCCCTCGTCTGGAAAATGGGGATTAACCGTGAGCCCCACGTGGGACGACCCGATGACCCTGTATCTACCCCAGTGCTTAGGACAGTGCTCTGCACACAGTAAGCGCTTAACAAATACCGACGTTATTATTAATCCCCATTTGACAGATGAGGCGCGGAGAAATGTTACGACTCGCCCAAGGTCATCCAGCAGACGAGTGGCGGAGCTGGGATTAGAACCCGTGACCTTCCGACCCCCCGGGCCCGGGCTTTTTCCACTAGGCCACGTTCCCTGCCCCCGAGGAGCTGCCAGTCTATCGTGTGGGCAGAGCACTGTACTGAGCACTTGGGAGAGTAAAATAGAGTTAGTAGAGAAGCAGCTTCAGTGGAAAGAGGCCGGGCTTGGGAGTCGGAGGTCATGGGTTCGGATCCCGGCTCCGTCACTTGTCTGCTGTATGACCTTGGCTTCACTTCTCTGCGCCTCAGTTACCTCAGCTGTAAAATGGGGCCGAAGACTGTGAGCCCCATGTGGGACAATCTGATTCCCCTGTGTCTACCCCAGCGCTTGGAACATAGTAAGCGCTTAACAAATACCAACATTGTTAAGTCACTTCATTTCTCGGTGCCTCAATTCCCTCATCTGTAAAATGGGGATGAAGACTGTGAGCCTCATGTGGGACAACCTGATCACCGTATATCTCCCCCAGCGCTTAGAACAGTGCCCGGCACATAGTAAGCGCTGAACAAATACCACCATTATTATTATTATCATCATTCCCTGTCCCTAAGGAGCTTCGAAGCAGGGAAGACAGTCACTCGAGACTGCCGCGAACATCGCCATTTCTGTTGGTTTTCCCGAGCCCTTCCATAGCCTGGACCAGTAGCCCCTTCCAACTGGTCCCAGTTACTTCACAGACCGGACGAGGCATCGTTCCCCCCGCGACGGTTCCTTCCTTCGTTCAATCGCAACTACTGAGCGCTCACTGCGCGCAGAGCACTGTACTAAGCGCTTGACCGGAGGGGTGGACGGGGCTCTCCGGCGGTGAAAAGGAAGATCGAAATCCCCGAGCCGCGCTCCCTCGCATCGAGACGGTTCCTTCCGATGGTGCCGGGAGAAGGAGAATTTCATCCTCATGCAGAAGGAATGCTAAAATTAGCTTGATTACTGTCGGGTAGGCACACCATCTGATTTTGAATTTTTCGAGACACCTAAATATCTCGTGGCTTCAACCCAAATTCTCAGTCTCCGGGCTTAAAGAGACCCTCGCCGTGTAAAAGATCATTCTTTTTTAAAAAAGCTCCTCCCTTGGGTTATCCGCCTAGCTTAGCGGCCGGAGCACGGGTTCGGGAGTCAGAGGACGCGGGTTCTAATCCCCGCTCCGCCGCTTGTCTGCCGTGTGACCCTGGGCAAGTCTGGGCCTCAGTTACCTCATCTGTAAAAGGGGGACGAAGACCGTCAGCCCCACCTGGGGACGACCCGATTAGCTTGCATCCACCCTAACGCTTAGAACGGTGCTTGGCACACAGTAAGCGCTTAGCAAATGCCATAATAATTTTTATTATTGTTATCAGTACCTCCCGTGAGGACGGTGCTGTTTTTTAGGGTATTGGTTAAAATGGTGGTATTTGTTAAGCGCTTACTATGCGCAAAGCACTGTTCTAAGCGCTGGGGGATACAAGGTAATCAGGTTGTCCCACGTGGGGCTCACAGTTTTAATCCCCATTTTACAGTCGAGGTAACTTCGGCACAGAGAAGTGAAGTGACTTGCCCAAAGTCACACAGCGGGCAAGTGGAAGCGCTTACTATGTAAGTACTCTGTACTCTGTAAGCACTTACTTAGCAGCGTGGCTCAGTGGAAAGAGCCCAGGCTTGGGAGTCAGAGGTCATGGGTTCGAATACCGGCTCTGCCACTCGTCAGCTGGGTGACCGTGGGCGAGTCACTTCACTTCTCTGGGCCTCAGTTCCCTCAATTGTAAAATGAGGCTTAACCGTGGGCCTCACGTGGGACGACCCGATGACCCTGTATCTCCCCCAGCGCTTAGAACGGTGCTCTGCACAGAGTGAGCGCTTAACAAATACCAACGTTATTATTGTGTGTCAGGCGCTGTTCTAAGCGCTGGGGTAGGTACGGGTTAATTTGGACAGACACAGTCCTACCTGGGGCTCACAGTCTAAGTAGGAAAAAGAACAGGTATTTTGAATCCCCTCTAGACCGTCAGCTCGTTGTGGGCGGGGAATGTGTCCGTTGACTGTTCTATTGTCCTCTCCCAAGCGCCCGGTAGTGCTCATCGCGCAATAAGCGCTCGATAAATAGCACCGATTGATGGACTGATTAATAAATGCTCCAATCATCGTCATCGTCCAAGACCGACCCTGTTGAAGGGAGGGTACCGCTCCTCTTATCGGAAAATGTGGCCACCAAGGCACCCCCCCCTCAACCCAGGAAAAGCAGCGTGGCCCGGTGGCTAGACTCCGGGGCCTGGGAGTCAGAAGGTCGTGGGTTCTAATCACCGCTGAATTGTACTTTCCAGCCGCTTAGTACGCACAGTAAGGGCTCAATAAATGCGACTGAATTGAATGTACAATCCCTGCTCCTCCACTTGTCCGCCGTGAGACCCTGAGCAAGTCACTCCACCTCTCGGGGCCTCGGTTACCTCATCTGTAAAACGGGGTTAGAGCCCCCCGCCAGGTGCCACCCCACTCCTGAGGGAGAGGAGCTCAAAATTCCCGTGTCACCTGCCGGGGGAGATAATAATAATAAAAATAATGTTAATGGTACTTGTTAAGCGCTTACTAAGTGCCAAGCACCGTTCTACATACAGGTTAATCGGGTAGGACGCGGTCCCCGTCCCACATGGGGCTCACGTTCTTAATCCCCATTTTCCAGAGCCCCAGAGAAGTGAAGTGGGCAGTCAGTCGGGTGCTTCGCGCTCAATAAATACGATCCACGGAACGAACGAACGAATGAAGCGTCCCGCCTGAGGTCACACAGCAGAAGGGCGGGATTGGAACCCGGGTCCCGCCTGAAAAATGAGGCCCGGGCCCCTGGTGAAATAAAAATGGACTGGAACGGCGAGGCTCATTTCCATCCGAGGCTACGATCGTTTCATTAATATTTACTTTTGCGGATGAAATATTCATCCGGGCCGGGGCCGGCCGTCGTCCGCGGAGAGGTCTGCTTCCACGGCCACCGGAGGCCGGCTCCGACCGGACTGGCCCCGGGGGCATCCTGTCGGGGCTTTGGTGCCCTGGATACGAGCCTCAGTCTCTCGGTCGGTCGGGCAAGAGCATTTATTGAGCGCACACTGTGGGCGGAACACCGGACTGAGCAGTCAGCCAGTCTACTACGCGCAGATGTTGTGCTGGGTGCCCACAACATGAGACGTTTCGCTGGACGTCTACTACATCGAGATGCCCTTTCTCTCTCTCTGTCCTTCTCTCTTCCTCTCTCTCCATGTCCGTCTGTCTCTCTGTCCTTCTCTGTCTCTCCGTCCCTCTGTGTCTCTCTCTGTCATCTCTTTGCCTCTCTGTCAGGTCCAGGATTAGAACCCGTGACCTTCTGACTCCCAGGCCCGGGCTCTGATCACTAGGCCACGCCGCTTCTCCGTAAGCGCTCAGTAAATAGGATTGAGTGACTGAACGACTGACTGACTTTTAGCCGGTGGTGGCGGCCAGGTAGGGAGAGGACGCTAGAGAGGATGCTAGGGAAGCAGCGTGGCTCAGTGGAAAGAGCCCGGGCTTGGGAGTCCGAGGTCACGGGTTCGAAGCCCGCATCTGCCCCTTGTCAGCTGCGTGACTGTGGGCGAGTCACTTCACTTCTCTGGGCCTCGGCTCCCTCATCTGTAAAATGGGGATGAAGACCGGGAGCCTCACGTGGGACAACCTGATGACCCTGGATCTACCCCAGTGCTTAGAACAGGGCTGTCCGCATAGTAAGCGCTTAACAAATACCAACATTATTATTATTAGAACAAGAGAGTGGGTGGGCACGTTCCCTGCCCTCGCCCGGCTTCCCGCCCAGAGGAGCCTCTGACGGCGGCCGGGGCGCGAGCGGGCCGGGGTTCGGCTCTGGGCTTCCCTGGGGCGCTATCCGAAGGGTCGGGGGTCAGGGGTCAGGGGCGGGACATCGGCCGGAGGCTGCGTCTTTAAAAGCGGGGCGTCTCCTCCCCGCCCCGCGGCCCCCCGGCCGGTCACTGGCGACGGCGGCCGGTGCCGTCGCCCAGTCGATGGCAATTTCCACTTCGGGATCGATCCCCCCTGAGCTGCCCGGGGCTGCCCGCAGAACCAGGGGAGGGGAGGGGGCTCGCGGTGTGCGTGGTTTTCTGCGTGTGGGGGGGGGGGGGACAAGGGGAGGGGGCTCGGGGCTGGGGATCCCAGGGGAACAGGCCCAAGGGCCTTCTCCCTAACGATGGCAAGGCCTCGAGATCCCCTCTCTCTGTCCTCTCTCTCTCTCTCTCTCTGTGTCCCTCTCTGTCTCTCTCTATCTCTCTGTGTCTCTCTTTGTCTCTCTCTATGTCCCTCTCTCTGTCTGTCTCTGTCCCTCCCTGTCTCTCTCTCTGTCCCTGCCTCTCTCTCTCTGTCCTTCCCACTGTCTCTCGCTGTCCTTCTCTCTGTCTCTCTCTGTCCCTATCTCTTTCTCTCTGCCCTTCCCACTGTCTCTCTGTCCTTCTCTCTGTTTCTCTCTGCCCCCGTCTCTCTCTCTGTCCCTGTCTCTTTCTCTCTGTCTCCCCCGCTGTCTCTCTCGATATTTCTCTCTGTCTCTCTGTCCCTCGCTGTCAGCGTGGCTCGGTGGAAAGAGCACGGGCTTTGGAGTCGGAGGTCATGAGTTCGAATCCCAGCTCTGCCACTTGTCAGCTGTGTGACCGTGGGCGAGTCACTTAATTTCTCTGTGCCTCAGTTACCTCATCTGTAAAATGGGGATTAAGACGGTGAGCCCCATGTGGGACATCCTGATTCCCCCGTGTCTACCCCAGCGCTTAGAACAGTGCTCGGCACATAGTAAGCGCTTAACAAATACCAACATTATTATTATTATTACTCTCTGTCCCTATCTCTTTCTCTCTGTCCTTCCCACGGTCTCTCTCCGTCCTTCTCTCTGTTTCTCTCTGCCCCTTCTGTCTCTCTCTCTGTCCCTGTCTCTTTCTCTCTGTCTCCCCCACTGTCTCTATCTTTCTCTCTGTCTCTCTGTCCCTCTCAGTCTCTCTCTGTCCCTGTCTCTCTCGCTGTCTTTGTCTCTCTATGCCCCATCTCTGCCTCTCTCTGTTTCTCCATCTGTGTCTCTCTGCCCCCTCTGTCTCTCTCTCTCTCTTTCCCTGTCTCTTTCTCTCTGTCCCTCCACTGTCTCTCTCGATCGTTCTCTCTGTCTCTCTCTGTCCCTGTCTCTCTCTGTCCTTCTCTCTGTCTCTCTATGTCCCTATCTCTGTCTCTCTGCCCTCTCTCTGTCTTTCTCTCCGTTCCTTTCTGTCTCTAGCACCCGACACGTAGTAAGTGCCTGACACCTAGTAAGCACTTAACAAATACCACAGTTATTATCAATGGCAGAATCAGATAGACCAGGCAGTGAGCACTGTTGGCTGGGACAGAGAGCATTTTCGGGCAGAGATTGGAGCGGAGACAGACAAGAGATGACGTGTGCTTGTGTGTGTACAAGCAAGTGTATATGTGTTTGCGTGCGTACTCAACACGGCCCGGACCGAGGGTCCCCACTGGACACCCTTGTCACTCATTATTATTATTATTATTAACCATTTTTACTGAGGGCTTACTGTGTGCAAAGCACCGTCCTATGCACTTGGGAGAGTACTATATAACATCAGATACATTCCCTGCCCACAATCGTATTTATTGAGCGCTTACTGGGTGCAAAGCACTGTACTAAGCACTTGAGAGAGTCCAAAACAACAATAAGCAGACAGCTTCCCTGCCAACGATGAGCTTACAGTCCAGAGGGGAAGACAGATACTCCATATAAGTAAATAAATCTCTTGTCCCCAGGGGAACCGGTCGTCGGTGGCGACTGCTCTGAGCACAAGAACCGGCTCATCTCGGCCGGGGGGAGAGTGTATTCCCGGGTCCCCTGAGCCGTGTACACGTTTCCTCGCTCGCCGCTAGACGGGGGTCCCGGGGGGCGGGGGGAAGAGCGATAGGCCAGAGCCCCCCCCCCCAGCTGACCCCTTCTCCCCCCCAGACAACCGACCCACTGTCCCTCTACAGCTATTTGTAGCGGATGGTTATCGTGTGTCATTAACCTAATTAGTGTAATTGCATCCAATCACGTAATCAGTGTAAATACACGAGGAACCCCATAATTAGGCAATGTAATTAGGTAATTAATAGATGACGTGGGACGGAAAAAAAATCCATAGAAAACATTCCGGAATGGACCGGGGCCTGCCGGTGGGAGATTCCTTGACTCCGGAGTCTCTCGGCCGGCCTTTTCTCGGAAGATGGGGCTGAGGGAGAGGGAGGAAAGGAGACAGAGATAGAGAGACGGAGCAATGCGGAGAGAAAGAGAGATGCTCCCCCTCTAGACTGTAAGCTCCTTCAGGGCAGGGAACACGTCTACCAACGCTGTTGGATTGGACTCCCCCAAGAGCTTAGTAGAGTACCCTGCCCAGGGTAAGCGCTCAGTAAATACCGTTGGTTGATACAAGGAGAGAGATCTCCAGATTAATCACAATCCCAAACACGGCCAGTTGGAATACTCCTGCCATGTTGGATTTCCTTCTCAATGGGGGGGGGGGTTCAGATTCTAATCCTGGGGACTCTCTCTTTCTCTCTCTTTCTCTCTTTCTCTTTCTATTTCTCTCTCTCTTTCTCTCCTCTCCTCTCTCCAATTTTTCCTTCTCCCCTGATCTTTTTCCCTCTCTCTCTCGCTCTCTCTTTTCTTCTGTCCTCTCCTCTCTTTCTTCCGGTCCTCAGAGAGGAGTCTCCAGAAAGCCATCTTGAGAGCAGGGAGGAGGGAGGTGGAAGGGTTTAGTGGCCTGTTGTGTGACCTTGGTCAAGTCATTTAACCTTTCTGGGCCACAATGCCCCCTTCTCTGTAACCCTTGGACGGCGAGCCCCTTGTGGGAAGGGGACTGTGTCCCATCCAATGGTCATTCATTCATTCAATAGTATTTACTGAGCGCTTACTGGATGCAGAGCACTGTACTAAGCACTCTGTATCCTATCTTCACCCCTTTCAGTGCTTAGCTGGGTGCAGAGTAAATGCTGAGAAAATACCATCATTAATGCTGTGAGGACTTTCATCCCGTGTCTTTTTTTAAAATAACATTTGCTAAGCGCTCACTATGTGTCAGTCAATCAGTGACTCGTATTTATTCAGCCCTTACATGTGGAGGGCACCGCACTAAGCGCTCTGTATTCTGTCTCCACCTCCTCCAGTGCTGAGCACAGTGCTTGCTACAGAGTAAGTGCTGAGATAATATCATCATTAATGCTGAGATTTTCATCTTGTCTTTTTTTTAAATGACATTTGCTAAGTGCTTACTATGTGTCCATCAATGAATCGTATTTATTCAGCGCTTACTATGTGCAGAGCGCTGTATTAAGTGCTTGGGAGGGCGCTGGGGTAAATACGAGCTAATCAGGTTGGACACAGTCCCTGTCCCACGTGGGGCTCCCAGACCTTTTACAGGTGAGGTAGGAAATACTGTAGAAAAAAAAAAAACAGTGCCTGACACATAGTAAGCGCTTAACAAAAGCCACAAAAAAAAGTGTTCAGCATATAACAAATACCCTTAACAAATACCAAAAAAAACCCCAAATACCAAAAGAAAGAAAAAATAGTCCATCTGCATAGTAAGTGCTTATCACATGCTACAAAAAAACAGTCCCTGGCACATAATAAGCACTTAATAAATATTATATTTTTAAAAACAGTGCCTGGCACATAGTAAGCGCTTATCAAATACCATAAACCACCTCCCTTAAAAAAAAGCAAAACGCAGAATTGGACACATAGTAAGCCCTGAACAAATACCATAAGAAAAAATTAGTGCCTGGCACATAGTAAACACTTACCAAATAATATATTTAAAAACAGTGTTGGATATATAGTAAGTGCTTAAGAAATCCCATAGAAAAGAGAGAAAAAACAGTGTTTGATACATAGTAAGCACTTAGGAAATGCCAAAGAAAGAGAGAAAAAACAGTGTTTGATACATAGTAAATGCTTAAGAAATCCCATAAAAAAGAGAGAAAACCAGTTTGACACATAGCAAGCATTTAGAAAGTCCCATGTAAAAAAAAACAGTGTTTGACACATAGTACACACTTGAGAAATCCCATGAAAAAAGAAAGAGAAAAAGCGGTGTTTGCCACATAGTAAACGCTTAAGAAATTCCATGGAAGAAGAGAGAAAAGAACCGTGTTTGACACATAGTAAGCGCTTCAGAAATCTCATAAAAAGAGAAAAAAACCCCAGTGTTTGACACATAGTAAGCGCTTAAGAAATCCCATGGAAAAAAAAAGAGGGAAAAAACAATGTTTGACACCAAGTAAGCTATTAAGAAATCCCAGGAAAAAAAGACAGAAAAAAACCAGTGTTTGACACATAGAAAGTGCTTAAGAAATCCCATAAAAAGAGAGAGAAAACCAGTGTTTGCCACATAGTAAGCGCTTAAGAAATCCCATAAAAAAGAGGGAGAAAATACCAATGTTTGCCGCATAGTAAGCACTTAATAAATCCCATGAAAAGAGCAGAAAGAAATCAGTGTTTGCCACATAGTGAGCGTTGAAGAAATCCCATAAAAAAGAAGAAGAAACCAGTATTTGCCTCATAGTATGCACTTAAGAAATCCCATGAAAAAAGAGGAAAAAAATCAGTGTTTGCCACATAGTAAGCACTTCAGAAATCCCAGGAAAAAATCAGCGTTTGCCACATAGTAAGCGCTTAGGATACCCCATAAAAATAAAGAGCGAGAGCTGAATGGCCGAGCGTCCAGCTCCGACCGGCCTCCGGCTCTGACCGGGCCCCTCCTGTCCGAACTTGCCCACGGAATGACTCCTCCGGGTCTCCTCGAGGCCTCCGGATCGATGAGGAGAAACACCTCAGTATCTTTGCTGGGTCCGTCCTTCCGTCCATCCGTCCGTCAGAGAGCCATCCGTCCGTCAGGGAGCCGCTAAGGCGGGGTCCCCGTGTGGTTTGGGGCCGGGGATGGGGGGGGGTCAGCGTGGCGACCCCTTGACCCCCAGCAGCCGACGTTTATGAGCCCAGAGGGCCTCGTCCTGGACTCTCGTCAAAACGGGATGTCCGCTTATTGGGCCGCGGATTTATTGTGGACGGTTGACTTCTGGGCTCCTGATGTTTGGGGTACTTATCTATTTATTGGCTAGGGATTGATTTATCCACTTGTGGATGGATTTATCTCCCCTCAGAGGGGTTATTCATACCCGCTCTCGTGCTCTTCGGGCTTCTCGGGGTCGAGACACAGAGATCTATCTCGCCTAGCTCACGGCCGACTCCTTTCCCTCATCCTCCCTCTCCAAAAACGCCGGGCCACCGCGCTCTCCACCTTTGAACCGTTACTAATTCTATTTATCTCTTTTGATGCTATTGAAGCCTGTCTACTTGTTTTATTGTCTGTCTCCCGCTTCTAGACCGTGAGTCCGTGGTTGGGTAGGGATTGTCTCTATCCGTTGCCAAATTGTACTTTCCAAGCGCTTAGTACAGTGCTCTGCACCCAGTAAGCGCTCAATAAACACGATTGAATGAATTAACGAACGAATGCTCCGAGAGGCCTTCCCCGATTAAACCCCCTTTTCCGGGGTCGCTCTCCCTTCTGCGTCATTTACGCACTTGGATCCGTGACCTCTGGACAGCTGATATTCGCCCCACTCCCAACCCCACAGCACTTTTGTATCTTTAAAAGGTATGCTATAAAAGATTTATTGATTCATATTAATGTCTGTCTCGTCCTCCAGACCGTTAGCTCGTTCTGGGCAGGGAACGTGTCTGCTAATTTGGTTGTATTGTTCTCTCCCAAGTGCGTAGTACAGTGCTCTGTTTTTGTTTTGTCGTCTGTCTCCCCGCTTCTAGACCGTGAGCCCGTTGTTGGGTAGGGATTGTCTCTATTTGTGGCTGAACTGTGCTTTCCAAGCTCTCAGTACGGTGCTCTGCACACAGTAAGCGCTCAATAAATCCGACTGAATGGATGAATGACCCTAGAAAGCGCTCCATAAATACCACTGGTTGATTGGTCGAGGTGAGGAGGAGGACTCCTGGATTTCAGGTCTGGGATCGATCCATCAACAGTATCTATTGAGCACTGACTTTGTGCAGAGCACTGTACTAAGCGCTTGGGAGAGGAAGCCCCCTCTAGACTGTGAGCAGGGATTGTCTCTATTGCTGCATTGTACTTTCCTGCTCAATAAATGCAATTGATTGAATGAATGAATACAATATAAGAGTTGATGAAGATGATGATGATGGTATCTGTTAAGCGCTTACTATGTGCCAAGCACTGTTCTAAGCACTGGAGTAGATACAAGGTCATCAGGTTGTCCCATATGGGGCTCACAGTCTTAATTCCCATATGACAGAGGAAGGAACTGAGGCACAGAGAAGAAGAAGAAGAATAATGTTGGTATTTGTTCAGCGCTTACTATGTGCCGAGCAATGTTCTAAGCGCTGGGGTGGATGCAGGGTCATCAAGTTGTCCACGTGAGGCTCACGGTCTTCCTCCCCATTTTACAGATGAGGTAACTGAGGCACAGAGAAGTGAAGTGACTTGCCCAAGGTCACACAGCAGATAAGTGGCAGCGTCGGGATTAGAACCCGTGTTGGCAGACATGCTCCCTGACCTTAATGAGCTAACAGGTTATAGGAGGAGACAGATATTAAAATCAATTAGAGAGAGGGAAAAATTTGTAAGGATATTTTCCAAAGTCCTGTGGAAAATGGGAGGAGGGGTTTCAATCAATCAATCAATCAATCGTATTTATTCATTCATTCAATCATATTTATTGAGCACTAACTGTGTGCACAGCACTGTACTAAGCATTGTACTCTATCTCTCACTGTCTCCCTTTATTCTCTCTGTCTTTCACTTGGTGTCTCTCCCTGTCTCTGTCTTTCTCACTCTGTCTCTGTTCTTCTCTCTCCCTCTGTCTCTCCCTCACCCTCTTTGACTTACAGTCTCTGTCTGTCTCTCTATCTCTCACTGTCTCCCTCTATTCTCTCCTTCTGTCTTTCACTCTGTCTCTCAGGGTCTGTCTCTGTCTTTCTCACTCTGTTTTTCTCTCTCCCTCTCTCTCTCCCTCACCCTCTCTGATTTACAGTCTCTGTCTCTCTATCTCTCACTGTCTCCCTCTTTTCTCTCCTTCTGTCTTTCACTCTCTGTCTCTCAGGGTCTGTCTCTGTCTTTCTCACTCTGTTTTTCTCTCTCCCTCTGTCTCTCCCTCATCCTCTCTGACTTACAGTCTCTGTCTCTCTATCTCTCACTGTCTCCCTCCTTTTATTCTCTCCCTCTGTCTTTCACTCTCTGTCTTTCTCACTCTGTCTCTGTTTTTCTCTCTCCCTCTCTCTCTCCCTCATCCTCTCTGACATACAGTCTCTGTCTCTCTATCTCTCACTGTCTCCCTCCTTTAATTCTCTCCCTCTGTCTTTCACTCTCTGTCTTTCTCACTCTGTCTCTGTTCTTCTCTCTCCCTCTGTCTCTCCCTCATCCTCTCTGACTTTCTGTCTCTGTCTCTCACTGTCTTTCTGTCTCCCCTCTCTGCCTCTCCGTCTTTTTCGCTCCCCAGTTCTCTCTCTCTTATTCTCTTGCTATCTCTGTGTCTGCCTCTCTGCCTCTCTCTCCTTCCTGTCTCTGTCTCAATCACTCTTTATCTCTCACTGACTCCCTCTCGGTCTCTCCCTCTGTCTCTTTGTGTCTATCTCTGTCTTACCCACCGTCTCTCACCCCCCTCTCACGTTCTGTCTCCATCTCTCTTTCTCCGTACGGGTCTCTCTCTATCTCTCTCCTTCCTTAGTGCTTCCAGACGACCATTCCCAGCCTCTCACCCTACCTTCCGGCTGCCTGGCTCGGAGATTCAGCTGTTTCCAGCCTCCTCTCCCTGAGTCCGAGAGGCCCGGAGGCCGGTCAATAAAGGGTATTTACTGGGGGTTTAAGCAGAGCGCTGTGCTAAGCGCTCGAGAGAATCCGACGCAACGGAGCTGGTGGACAAGTTCCCTGCCCGAGACGGATAGGAGCTTCCGCCACGTTGCGAGACGCAGCGCGGCCTAGGGGAAAGAGTCCGGGCTTGGCAGTCGGAGGGCCTGGGTTCTAATTCCGGCTCTGCCGCTTGCTTGCTGTGTGACCTTGACCGAGTTAACTTCACTTCTCTGCGCCTCGGTTTCCTCAACTGCCAAATAAAGATTCAATCCCCGTTCTCCCTCCCGCTTAAACCGCGAGCCCCGTGTGGGACAGGGACTGTGTCCCACCTGATAAACTTGTCTCTACCCCAGCGCTTTACAACAGAGCTTGACACACAGTAAGCACCCAGGGCCTAGTGGCTAGATCCCGGGCCTGGGAGTCGGAAGGACCTGGGTTCTAATCCCGGCTCCGCCCCTCGTCTGCTGTGTGACCTCGGGCCAGTCACTTCACCTCTCTGGGCCTCAGTTCCCTCAACTGGAAAATGGGGATGAAGACCGCGCGTCCCCATGTGGGACGGGGACTGCGACCGACCTGCTTAGCTTGGCTCCACCCAGCACTTAGAACAGTGCTTGACACATAGCAAGCGATTAACAAGTACCATTCTAATTATTAAACGCTATTAAAAAAAACCCGGCGAGGCCAAACGCCCGTCACCGCCGGCTTGGTCGGTGGGAGGGCCGGGAAGGGCCGGGGCGGGGGCGGCGGGGCGGGGGCCCGACGAGATGCCGACGGGAAAGGCAGCCCCAAGCGTTGACTGATGATTTCCGGGCTGAGCGAGGATGTCGTTAATGACCAAACTTTTTATTCATTTGCTGAAGTTCTCCGAGAAGAAGCCTAATGTTCCATTAGTAATAATTGAGAAAGTCTCTCTTCGGGATTGTGTCAAACCCTGAGCAGGATTGCATCTGCCAAAACATTTTGGTGACATACGTCGGAGGGAATTGACAGAAGGCGCTACAGTGGGTGGAAGAGCCTCGAAGAAGGGAGGAATTCTGGGAGAGAGCAGGGGAGGAAGAGGAGGAGGAGGAGGAGAGGTGAAGAGGGCACCCTTCAAGGTGAAACGCTTCCCTCTCCCCTCCCGCCGCCCCCAGATCGCGGGCACCCTCCCCAAACCCACTTGGAGTCTGCCAGACGCCGCTCTCCCCCGTTGCAGAGGCCTAGCCGCCGCTCACCTCCTCCGGGAAGCCCTCCCCGATTGATCTCCACCCCGCTCGCCGCCCCCAGGCCGTAGCGGCTTCGAGGCGCTCAACCCGCTCTCCCCTCACGCTTACCGTCCTGAGCAGAAGCAAGCAAACGGGGTCCCCGGCCCACAAGGGGCTCACGGCCTTCATCCCCGTTTTAGAGGCGAGGGAACTGAGGCACGGAGAGGTGAGGCGACCGGCCCGAGGTCGCGCAGCCGACAAGCGGCGGAGCCGGGAGTAGAACTCGGGTCCTTCCGACTCCCGGGCCCGGGCTCCCATCCACTAGGCCTCGCTGCTTCTCGTTCCGTAAACGGTATTTTACGACCACTTAGCGTGCGCCGAGGACCGTAATAAACGCTTCGGAGAGGACAGTAGAGAGAGGGCCTTCCAGTCTACTGTGCGCCGAGCACTTTACTGAGCACTTGGGAGAGTCCCGCAGAGTTGGTAGGACACAGTCCCGGCCCTTGAGGAGCTTCCGGTCTAATGGGTACAGAGCACTGTACTGAGCGCTCGGGAGAATCTAATTCACTATGGTTAGATTGTGAACTCCCTGAATGCTCAGCACGGTGCTCTGCACCCAGTAGGCTGTAAATTCCATTGACTCTGGACTCCAGACCCCTACAGAGCGACCCCCCCCCCCCCAAGAAAACGCAAACGAGGAGCAGACTGTGTATATAGGTACGTATTTATAATTCTCTTCATTTATATTATATTATATCCCCCGATTAGACCGTAAGCCCGTCAGTGAGCAGGGATTGTCTCTATCTGTTGCCGCTGTTGCCGAATTGTACATTCTAAGCGCTTAGTACAGTGCTCTGCACATAGTAAGCGCTCAATAAACACTATTGAATGAATGAATGAATTACTGATGCCGTGTATATATCTCTAGTTCTAGTCATTTCTATTTATTTATAAATCAATAGATTGATTTATTATTTTTATTTATTTATATTGATGCCGTTTACTCGTTTACTTCAAGACTGTGAGCCCGTTGTCGGCGGGGATCGTCTCTATCTGTTGCCGAATTGTTCTTTCCGGCCGGTTAGTACGGTGCTCTGCGCACGGTAGGCGCTCAGTAAATACGATCGAATGAAGGAACGAACGAATTGCCCTCAGCGTCTGCTCGTTCTCGTCGTGCGGTGCCCGCGGACCCTCCTGAACCTGTCAAAAAACTCTCTCTTCTAATTATATTCCCATTTATTCCCCAGGCCCCACATCCACTAGGGTTGAATGGTCAATTAGAAGACAATTAGTAGACAATTATCTCTGTGGTTGAATAGCTCAGGAATCAAATTCATTTCTATATTTATTTTGGAAGCAACATCCACACTTCCCAGGCCTCCTCACCTTCCGAATCGGGAGCCTCTTTGCCGGGGTTTCGGGAGGGACGGCGATCCGTCGACCGATGGGATTTATTGAGCGCTCACCGCGTGCAGGGCACTGTGCTACGCCCTCGGGAGAGTCCAGTGGAACAGAGTCGGTAGACACCATCCTTGCCCTCGAGAAGCTTTACCGTCTATACGGGGGAAAAGCACTTATATAGATCACAGCCAGTCAATCAATCAGTGATATCTACCGAGTGCCTGCTGGGTGCAGAGCACTGTACTAAGCGCTTGGGAGAGTACAATATAACAGAGTTGGCTGACACGTTCCCTGCCCACAGCGAGCTGAGAGTCTAGATGGAGGGGCGGGCCGAGCCCTAGCGGATAGAACCCGGGCCCGGGACCTGGGTTCGCGTCCCGGCTCCGCCACTTGTCCGCCGTGTGACCCTGGGCGAGTCACTTCACTTCTCTGGGACTCGGCTCCCTCATCCGTAAAGGGGGATGAAGACCGAGAGCCAACCTGATTAACTTGTACCTACCCCAGCGGTTAGAAGAAGGCTTGGCACATAGTAGTTGCTTAACAAGTAGCGTATTACGATGATGATGATGACGATGATTGTATGCACCCTTGGCTGTGTGTGCATGCATGTGCGTGCCTGTGTGTTTGCAGAAAGGCCCACACGGCACCTCAAAGCGGCATAAATGATTTAAGAGGGAATGATCTTTCCCGGGCAGCGGTCCCGCCGTCCCGAGTTCGATGGTCCATTGTCCGCCCGGCCCCGCTCAGAGCTGGAAGCTCCCGCTGTTGACTCAGCAGGCCGGGGCCAAGAACGTCCACCGGCGCTCGGGTCAGTGCCGAGGAAAGGAGAAACGGACGTCTCGCCGTCCGCTCGATCCGCCCAAGCCCCCGCCTCCCTCCGACTGGGTCCTTGGGAGCCCAGATACCCTGTCTGGAGGTCGCCAGGAGTCCGGCTACCCGGACTGGGGGACCCCAGGAGTCTGGCTACCATATCTGGGGAGCGCTTACTGGATGCGGAGCACCGTAGTGAGCGCTTGGAAAGTACAATTCAGCAGTAAAGAGAGACAGTCTCTACCCACAGTGAGCTCACGGTCTGGGGGGGATGACAGACATCAATACAAGTAAACGGGCATCAATAGAAATGAATAGAATTCAAGATATATACAGATAGACGTAAGTGCCGTGGGGCGGGGAGGGGGGGGAAGAGCAAAGGGAGTAAGGGGAATTCTCAAGAGCCCGGCTACCCCATCTGGTAGCCCCCAGAGTCTGGCTACTCCATCTGGGGGTCCTCAGGATCACGGTCACCCCTTCCGGGGGTCCCCAGAAGCCCGGCCACCGGTCCGCGGGCCGCAGCGGCCAGCTAGGGCTCCGGGCCGGGGAGTCTGGCCACAAAACCCCTCACCCAGATCCCACCACGCCCATTGGAAAAGCTGCCCTGGCCCCGGCCAGACCCGCGGGAACACCGCCGGCGAGCCCCCTAGTGTGGACCGGAGTTGGGACCCGCCCCAATCCGTCCGTCGGTGATACTTATTGAGCATTTGCTTTTCTTCATTTTTTCAGTGGCATTTGTTGAGCGCTTATTATGTGCCAGGTGCTGTAATAATAATAATAATAACCACGAAGCTGGTTAAGCGCTTGCTATGTGCCAGGCACTGTACTAAGCGCTGGGGTGGGTACAAGTAAATGGGGATGGACACGGTCCCTGTCCCACATGGTCTGAAGCAGAAGGGGGAACAGAAATTGGACCCCCATTTTCCAGCTGAGGAAACTGAGGCACAGAGAAGTTGTGACTTGACTCACTTCTCTGTGCCTCAGTGACCTCATCGGTCAAACGGGGATGAAGACTGCGACCCCCACGTGGGACAACCTGATCACCTCGTATCCTTCCCAGCGCTTAGAACAGTGCTTGGCACATAGCAGGCGCTCAACAGATGCCATCATTATTATTATTATTATTCATTCGTTCGCATTTATGAAGCGCTTACTGTGTGCCAGACACTTTACTAAGCGTTTGAGAGAGTACAGCATAACAATAGATAGACCCATTCCCTACCCGCAACGAGCTCACGGTCTCCAGGGGGAGATAGACATTAATATACATAATTAAATACATGAATAAGGAGATGAATAAATAAATCAGAGCTATATAAAGAACCCGTGGTCCCACAGCAAGCAACTGGCAGAGCTGGGATTAGAACCCAGGTCTCATGACTCCCGGGCCACCAGGCCACGCCGCTTCCGCTGTGCACATAGTAAGCGCTCGATAAATAATACCGATGGCATTTGGTAAGCACTTAGTAGGTGCCGAGCGCTGTTCGAAGCACCGGGGTAGATACGAGGTAGGTTCGTGGGGCTCACAGTCTTCATCCCCATTTTCCAGGTGAGGGAACTGAGGCCCGGAGAAGCGAATTGACTCGCCCGAAGTCGCGCAGCGGGCGAGCGGCGGAGCCGGGATTAGAACCCAGGTCCTTCTGACTCCCAGGCCCGGGCTCTACCCACTAGGCCACTCTGCTTCTCCTGTAAAAACGACAGTTGCAGGCACAGCGGTTGTCACAGTAGGAGGAGGAACGGGAGCCCGTCGTTGGGTAGGGGGCCTCTCTATCTCCGGCCGAATTGTACCTTCCAGGCGCTTAGTAGAGTGCACCGCACACAGTAAGCGCTCATTACACACGATCGAAGGAATCAGTGAACTGAGCGCGTACCGAGTGTGTTGGCGATCACAGTAGCAGCGGTGTTTATCGCTATTTACTGCGAAGCAGCGAGGAGAGAGAGGAGGAAGAAGAGGAGAAGGTGGAGGAGGAGGTGCAGTGTGGGATTCGACTATTAGAAAGACACCAGAGAAAGTCTCAGCACTAACAAGCCAACGCGCACACGCAAATATACGCACACAACATGCACACACACACCCCCGACCACCGCCGCTATCGGATCTTGCCGACAAGAGCTATTAAATATTAATTCCGCAGACCGTGGAGGCATCATTAAACAAACACACGCGCGCTCGGGCTGAATGCGAAATGGGTTTGGGGGCTCTGGTTTTTCACCCCGCCGTAGAGGGGAGGCCGATCGGAATGCCGCTCCTCTCCTCCGAGGGGGATTTTTCCTGCTCTCCTTAATTGCCTGCTCGCGATCCCCGAGAGCCTGGTGGCATCCAAGGCTATTTTTCTTCTCTTTCCCCCCTCCGTTTAATTGGGGGAGAAGAGAGCGCCTGACACCGCTACCTGCGTCTTTCAGGCCGCGGTCAGGCAGCTTAACCCTCCGAGCCCCCGGGGTGTGTACGGAGGAGCGGGATTGAGCCCCAGTAATAATGATAACGACAGTAACGATGGCATTTGTTAAGCGCTTACTATGCGCCGAGCACTGTTCTAAGAGCCGGGGGAGATACAAGGTCATCGGGTTGTCCCACGTGGGGCTCACAGTCTCAACCCTCATTTTACAGATGAGGTGACTGAGGCCCAGAGAAGTCAAGTGGTCACACAGCTAATCAATGGCAGAGGCGGGATTAATAATCATGTTGGTATCTGTTAAGCGCTTACTATGTGCAGAGCACCGTTCTGAGCGCTGGGGGAGATACAGGGTCATCGGGTCGTCCCACGTGAGGCTCACAGTTAATCCCCATTTTACAGATGAGGGAACCGAGGCACAGAGAAGTGAAGTGACTCGCCCACAGTCACACAGCTGACGAGTGGCAGAGCCGGGAGTCGAACTCATGACCTCTGACTCCCCAGCCCGGGCTCTTTCCACTGAGCCACGCTGCTTCAAGGATGGGCCCGGTGATCTCGAGGGTACAAGGAATCCTCCTTCCGGACCCTCACCCGGGCCGGGATGCCCCGGGAAGACCCCTCCCAGCCTCGCCCCCTAGTTTACTTGATAGAGGTGCCACGTCCAGAGAGGAAACAAGTTCTCCTCTGCCAATTATCCCCAACCCTCCAACCTAAATTCTCATCCTAGTCCCCAGATAATCCCTTGCTTTTCTTTCTCATCTATCAATATATATTGAGCACCTACGGTCCCTCTCCACTGTCAGTTCACCGTGGGCAGGGAATGCAACAACAATAATAATAATGTTGGTATTTGTTAAGCGCTTACTAGGTGCAGAACACCGTTCTAAGCGCTGGGGGAGAGACAGGGTCATCGGGTTGTCCCTCGTGAGGCTCGCAGTCTTCATCCCCATTTGACAGATGAGGTAACCGAGGCACTGAGAAATGAAGTGACTCGCCCACAGTCACCCAGCTGACGAGTGGCAGAGCCGGGATTCGAACCCATGACCTCTGACTCCCAAGCCCGGGCTCTTTCCACGGAGCCACGCTGCTTCTTTCTACAATTCTCTTTTATCGGACTCTCCCAAGCGCTTGGAACCGTGCTCTGCGCGCAGAGAGCGCTCAATAAATACGGAGGACTGTCCGAAAATACAATTGACTGCTTACTGTGTGCAGGGCACTCTCCTAAACTGTTGGGAAAATACAATCCGGCGGAGTGGAAGGACACATTACTTTTCCGCTGAATTCATTCATTCAATTCTTCGGTGGTATTTATTGAGCGCTTACCGTGTGCAGAGCACTGTTCTAAGCGCTTGGGAGAGTATAATACAACAATCAACAGTGACATTCCCTGCCCACAAGGAGAGGGGGGCGACAGGCATTAATGCAAATAAATAAAAGGAGGGAAGTGGACCTAAGCGGCGCGGGGCTGGGAGCGAGGGGATGAAGAAAGGGAGCGAGTCGGGGCGACGCAGAAGGGAGTGGGAGATGAGGAAAAGCGGGGCTTAGTCCCGGAAGGCTTTTTGGAGGAGATGTGCAATAAACAGACATATTCCCTGTCCACACTGAGCTTACAGTCTAGAGGGGGAGACAGACATTGATGTAAATAAAGAATTTATAATACAGAATCCAAAGATAAGTGCATGGGATCTGCGGGGCCAAGGGTGGGCGAACGTCCGGCGTTCAAAGGCCCCGGTTCCAAGACCTTAAATGCCGCAGAAAGGTGCGTGACTCGCTTATTTGGGGCCGATTTATTTTTATCCTCTGGGGTCTAGTATTTTTCCTCTCGGGGATCGTATGTGGGTCAGTTAACGAGTTCATTAATTCAATCCTCTTTACTGAGCGCTCACCGCGCGCAGAGCACCGCACTAAACGCTCGGAAGAGGACGCGATACCAATAAACAGACACATACCCGGCCCGCAACGAGCTTACGGTCTACGGGGGGCGAGACAGGCATCAGTGCAAATAAATATGTTACGGCTAATAGTAACGACGATGGTATTTGTTAAGCGCTTACTGTGTGCCGAGCACTCTTGTAAGCGTTGATTCGTCTCCCCCGTTAGGCTGTAAGATCCTTAAGGGGAGATGATAAAGTTGTTCATTTCTTCTCCGAGTGTGCCGAGGAATCCAGGAATTTTTATGATGTCCAAATTTTGTTGATTTAACCCCCCTGAGTAGCAGCATTAGCACAGTGGCTAGAGCCCGGGCGTCAGGAGGTCC
Source organism: Ornithorhynchus anatinus (assembly GCF_004115215.2). Taxonomy (NCBI): domain Eukaryota; kingdom Metazoa; phylum Chordata; class Mammalia; order Monotremata; family Ornithorhynchidae; genus Ornithorhynchus; species Ornithorhynchus anatinus. The sequence continues at coordinate 2,600,882 of NC_041743.1, read as the reverse complement.
GTGGGTTCTAATCCCGGCCCCGCCACTTGTCTGCTGTGTGACCCCGGGCGAGTCACTTCGCTTCTCTGGGCCTCAGTCCGCTCATCTGTCAAATGGGGATGGTGACAGGGAGCCCCAGCACTTAGTACAGTGCCTGGTAAGCGTTTAATAATAATGTTGGTATTCGTTAAGCGCTTACTATGTGCAGAGCACCGTTCCGAGCGCCGGGGGAGATACGGGGTCATCGGGTTGCCCCACGTGAGGCTCACAGTCTTCATCCCCATTTTACAGATGAGGGAACTGAGGCCCAGAGAAGTAAAGTGACTTGCCCACGGTCACCCAGCTGCCAAGCGGCAGAGTCGGGATTCGAACGAATACCATAAGCTCCTCGAGGACAGGGGATGTGTCATTTTTTCCTCTCCTACTTCCCGAACGCTTGGCGTAGAGCACCGCACCCAGTGGGTGCTCAGTAAATACGCTTCCTCCTCAATCTACTGGGTAGAGAGCCCTGCGGAGCCGCGCGGAGAGAGCGCCCTTGGGACTAAGATTATTCCTTCCCGGTAGTAATAATAATAGAGGTATTTGATTATCGCCGACCATGTGCCCAACACTGAGGTGAGCGCTGGGGTAGATACAAGATCACCAGATGGGAACGGAGTCCTTTTCTTCTTTTTAATGATATCCGTTAGGCGCTCACTATGAGGCAGCGGCCGTTCTGAGCGCTGGGGTAGATACCGGCTAAATGGGCCGGACACAGTCCCCGTCCCCCGTGGGGCTCACGGTCTCAATCCCCATTCGACGGATGAGGTCACCGAGGCCCAGAGAAGCAAAGCGACTCTCCCGAGGTCACACAGCGGACGAGCGGGGGAACCGGGATCGGAACCCGGATCCTCTGACTCCCGGGCCCTGCCCCGCACGGGCCTCCCACTCCGAAGGGGAGGAAGCCGGCTTCTCTTCCCCATTTTACAGCTGAGGAGACTGAGGCCCGGGGAAACGAAGCGACCCGTCCAAGGTCACGCAGCGGACGAGCGGCCGGGACTCCCGGGGCCCGGGCTCTTCCCCCTAGGCTTCTCTAGGAATCCACTGGGATTCCCCCAGAGGGACCGGGGGGGGGGGGGGAACTGAGGGGCGAGAGGCGGGAGCCACCCCCCTCGCCCACCCCCCAAGCACTCCCCGCCGCCACGTGCGGAGGGAGGGAACGCCACGTCTCCTCGTCCCTCGGGGAGGGACAGGCCCGAAGCCTCCCCGCCCTCCTCACGCCCTCCATCACGACGACGACATGATTTTCCCGGCCCCGGCGACTGTCCATAAATGTCACTGGAAATCCGGGCCTCCTTTTATTAAAACTGAAAAATGCGTCTGAATGTAAATAACAAATGACTGATCCGGGGATTGGCACGCGGGCTCCGGGCTGGCGCCGGGCCCCCCTCTCTCTCTCTCTCTCTTCCCTCTCCTCCTCGTGTAATTTGCATTAATAAAGAGGCCGTTCCTTGTCGGGATGTGTTTTCCTCCAGTTTTAACTCCCAGGGCGATACGCCAGGCAGGGCGCTGGGAGAAGCCGACTGTCAGAGCCGACGAGACAAATGGGGACACCCTTGTCAGGAGCGTGTGGTTCAACGATGACAGATTGAGAAGAACTGCCCCCCTTCTCGACAGGAGGGCCTCATTTTCAAATTAATAAATCTGAATAAAATATTTTTCCTTTCATTACGAGCCGGGCCCGGCTGACAGTTCCCGGTGACAGGAGAGAGTAGCGGTGTTGATGAGAACAGTTTGTATGGATTCCACCTGGGCCTTTTCTGTTTTATTTTTTACCTGCGTTTGCTTCCCCCGGCTGCCTCGCTCCTCTCTCCCTCCTTCCCTCCCTCTCGCCTCTCTCCCTCGCTTCCCCCTCTCCTTCTCCCTTTTCTCCCTTTATCATTGTATCGTCCTCTCCCGAGCGCTCAGTACAGCGCTCTGCATTGTCCCTGCTAAATACAGTGGAATGGATGAAAGTTTCTCCCAAAGAGAGCAGGCCTCGATTTCGTCCCACCGCCGACGGAAGTCAGTCATCCGTTCGCTCGTTCCATCGTATCTATTGAGCGCTTACTGTGTGCAGAGCACTGGACCAAGCGGTCGGACAGTCCAACAGATAGAGACCATCCCTGCCCAACAGCGGGCTCGCGGTCTAGCAGCGGAGAGATAGACAAAACCGGTAGACCGGCATCAGTAGCGTCGAAATTGATAAATAGGATTATAGAAAATCATAGAACTAGAGATATATACACACCTCAAGTCAGTCCGTCCGTGCGTCGTATTCACTGAGCTCTCACCCTGTGCGGAGCACTGGTTCGAGAGAGGACGACAGACTGTGAATCCGTCACTGGGTAGGGATTGTCTCCATTTTTAACTGCACTTTCCAAGCGCTCTGAACAGTGCTCAGCGCACAGTAAGCGCTCAGTGCGTACGTAGAGAAGCAGCGTGGCTCAGCGGAAAGAGCCCGGGCTTGGGAGCCAGAGGTCATGGGTTCAAATCCCGGCTCTGTCACTTGTCAGCTGGGTGACTGTGGGCGACTCACCTCACTTCTCCGTGCCTCAGTTACCTCATCTGGGGATTAAGACTGGGAGCCCCACGTGGGACAACCTGATGACCCTGTATCTCCCCCAGCGCTTAGAACGGTGATCGGCACATAGTAAGCGCTTAACAAATACCAACATTATTATTACTGTTATTACGATCGAATGAACGACATAGCGGACACGTTCCCCGCCCACGACGGCCTCACGGTCTAGGTAGACGTGAATGGGAATAAATAGATGACGGATATGGACGGAAGGGGGGGCGGGGCGGGGAGGAGGGGATGAAGAAAGGGAGCGAGTCGGGACGACGCAGAGGGGAGCGGGAGAAGAGGAGAGGAGGGTGCAGTCGGGGAAGGCTTCCTGGAGGAGACGGGCCTTCGATAAGGCTTTGCAGGGGGGAGAGAGTCACTGTCTGTTGGATATGAGGAGGGGGTGACCTTGGGTGAGTCATTTAACCTCTCTGGGCCTTCTTTTCCTCACCTGTATAATGGGAATGAGACCCCCACCCCGCCCCGCCATTGGCTCGCCCCCTCTTTTGGACCAGGAGCCCAGTAGGACCGTAAACTTCCGGTGGGCAGGGAAAGTATCTACCCAACGGTGTTCAGTCAATCACTCGATGGCATTTACTGAGCGCTTTCTATGCGCAGAGCACCGAAGAGGACCGTTCAACTGAGTTGGTAGACATTTTCCCTGCCCACATCGGGCTTACGGTCTAGAGGAATTGCACCGTCTTCCGCTGTATTCTGCCAAGCGCTCGATACAGAGTTCTGCCCGCAGTACGCGCTCAGTAAGTACTAGTGATTGATTGTAGGAGGCGAAGATGGTGAGATCATGTAACGCGATGACTCGTGAGCACTAGCGTGAGATAATAATAATAATAATTGTGGAATTTAAGCTCTTACTATGAGCCAGGCAATGTGCTGAACGCTGAGGAAGACCCAGACTCATCACATCCCTGCCCCACGTGGGTCTCCCTGTCTAATGTGAAAACCGCTTTATAATAATGTTGGTATTTGTTAAGCGCTTACTCTGTGCAGAGCACCGTTCTAAGCGCTGGGGGAGATACAGGGTCATCAGGTTGTCCCACGTGAGGCTCCCAGTCTTCATCCCCATTTTACAGATGAGGTCACTGAGGCCCAGAGAAGTGAAGTGACTTGCCCACGGTCACACAGCTGACGAGTGGCAGAGCTGGGATTCGAACTCATGACGTCTGACTCCCAAGCCCACGTTTAATCTGAAAGCAAACTGTAGTCAGTCGATTGTATTTAGTGAGCGCTTCCTTTTTTATGGCTTTTCTTAAATAATAAGAATGATGGCGCTTACTATGTGCCAAGCCCTGTTCTAAGCACTGGGGGGGGGGATACAAGATAATCAGGTGGTCCCACGTGGGGCTCACCCTCTTAATCCCCATTTTACAAATGAGGGAATTGAGGCACAGAGTTGCCCAAAGTCACACGGCTGACAAGTGGCGGAGCCGGGATTAGAACCCACGACCTCCTCCTCCCAAGCCCGGGCTCTTGCCACTGAGACACGCTGTGTCTCTGCGCTTTCTATGCGTGAGGCTCTGTATTAAACACTGGGTGGATACAAGCAAATCAGGTTGGACACAGTCCCTGTCCCACGAGGGGCTTCCACTCTTAATCCCCATTTTATAGATGAAGGAACCAAGAGAAGTGAAGTGACTCACCCAAAGTCACCCAGCAGACGCGGGGCAGAGCCGGGATTTGAATTCCTGACCTTCTGACACCCAGGCCCGTGCTCTCTCCACTACGCCAGCGCGCAGAGCGCCGTACTAACCGCTGGGGAGGGTAGAACGGACACATTCCCCGTGCCTCCTTCCTTCGTCGAAAAGGAGACGGGGACAGGCGGAGTTACGGAGACGCGGAGGGAGAAAGAGAGACAGAGAGACAGAGAGGGCCTCGTGCGTTTCCCTTTTTAGCTTTTCATCGGTCTTTCGCTTGGCTCCGAGTCAGCCCGTCATTCAGCGGGACGTGGTTTACGCTTAAAGCCGAAAATTTTCCATTTTCCCGGGGTCTTTGTGTTACGGTGACATTTTCCATGACTTCTCGTTTCGAAAGGAGTGAACCCGGGAGGAGACTCCTGGTCGGGTCTTCTCCCTCTGCCTCGTCTAGCTAATTCCCCCCTCCGTAATCCCATTCATCATGGCTCTTTCGACCGGGTCAGCTTTTTTCCAATGGCTCCGTTTAATATCGCTATCTGCTGACTCCGGACATAGCTTCCCTTCCTATTAAGCGGCTCCGGTTGCATCTACATAAAAAGTAGACTCTATTTCCCCCCCCCCCCCCGCCCCCCATACATTGATTCCCGGCCTCCTTACTGCGCGTCGGGGTGGGAAGGGGAGATCCGACTGGCTCGATGGCAACCGGTCGGGAGGTCTCTCTCTACCTGGATCTCCGGTCCTCCGCGGGCAGAAGCGAACCGGGTGGAAAATCGATTTGGGAAGCCCAGGGGAGAACGATAACGATAAGAGGTGCGTCGACGATATTTTCTTAGGGCCTACTCCGTCTACTAAGTCTTCTCCCAGTCGTTCGGTACGCTGCTCCCCGCACAGTAAGTGCTCAATAAATAGCGTTGACTGGAGGTGATAATCATTCATTCATTCAATCGTATTTACTGAGCGCTTACTAGGTGCAGAGCACTGGACTAAGCGCTTGGAATGGACAATTCGGCCACAGATAGAGTCCATCCCTGCCCACTGACGGGCTCACAGTCCAATCGGGGGAGACAGACGGACACAAACAACCTGATCGCGATAACGACGGTACCCGTTAAGCGCTTACTATGTGCCAGGCACTCTACTAAGCGCTGGGGTGGCTACCAGCTAATCGGACACGGTCCCCGTCCCACACGGGACTCCCCGTCTCAATCCCCATTTTACAGACGATGTCGCCGATAATAACGATGGCATTTGTTAAGCGCTAACTGTGTGCCAGGCGCTGTTCTAAGCGCTGGAGAGTGAAGTGACCTGTCCAAGGTCACACAACAGACAAGTGGCAGAGCCGGGATGAGAACCCATGACCTTCTGACTCTCAGGATCGAGTCCTAGCCACTGGGCCATGCTCCTTCCCTTTCCGTCACCTCCTTGGAAGACGGAATGGGTAGATTGTTTCCCAGAGAAGGTTGCGGTTTAAGGGAGAGGAGGGCATCTCCTTGGACAACGCGAGGGGAAGATGAGAAATAACTTTAGGTGGTGTGAGGTTCTTTCTGGGGGTGTTGGGTAAGCACTTACTATGTGGCAGTCACTGTACTAAGCGCTGAGGTGGGTTCGAGCTAATGGGTTTGGACCCCATCCATGACCCCCGGTGGGGCTCATGGGATCAATCCCCATCTTATAAATGAGGGAACCGAGCCACAGCGAAGTTAAATGACTTCCCATATGGGGTTCGTTAAGTGCTCACTATGTGACGGGCACTGTATTAAACGCTGGGGTAAAGATGAGCTAATCAGGTGGGCTCACGGGCTTCATCCCCATTTTCCAGATGAGGTCACCGAGGCCCAGAGAAGTGAAGTGACTCGCCCAAAGTCACCCGGCTGACAAGTGACGGAGCTGGGATTAGAACCCGCGACCTCTGACGCCCAAGCCCGAGCTCTTTCCGCTAAGCCACATTGCTTCTCTAAGATCAACGCAGCGGCAGCGAAGCAGCGCGGTCCAGCGGATAGACCCCGGGCCTGGGAGTCACAAGAACCCGGGTTCTAATCCCGGTTCCTCCACCTGTCCGCCTTGGGACCTTGGGCAAGTCACTTCACTTCTCTGGGCCTCAGTTACCTCATCTGTAAAATGGGGACTGGGACCGTGAGTCCCACGTGGGACAGGGACTGTGTCCGACCCGATTTGCTTGTGTCCACCCCAGCGCTTAGTACGGTGGCCGGCACATAGTAAGCGCTTAACAAATACCACACTCATTATTATTATTATTATTACCTCGTCTGCAAAATGGGGGATGAAGACCGTGAGCCCCGTGTGGAACAGGGACTGTGCCTAACCCGATCAACTCGTATCTACCCCGGCGCTCAGTACGGTGGCTGGCACGTACTAAGCACAGCCAGCTCACCGTGGGCGGCGACTGCATCTGTTCGTGGCTGCATCGTACTCTCCCCAGTGCTTACTCCAGTGCTCTGCACCCAGGAAGCGCTCAACAGATACGACTGAATGAATGAATAACAAATCCCCCTTTAGACTGGCAGGTCTTTGCGGGCAGGGACCGCGTCTTTTTATTCTTCTAAGGTCCTCTCCCAAACGTCCAGTCCAGTGCTCCGCACACAGTAATCGCCCGCTAGATACAACCGCCCCAGCCGGAGCCCCGACGGGGCCAGACGGCCGCCTCGTCTCCCCCTCCCGCCCCGCGTAGGTCACCTCGGCCGGGCCCCGTCGACCCCTCGGCCCGGCCTTCTGTCAGACCCGCTTGTAGGAGCCGCCCAAATGCTCGTCGAACACGCTCGCGTCCTCTTCCCGTGTCCGGCTGCATGCGTCCGTGCCATCCATCACTGTCGGAGCAGATTCGCCCCCGCCACCTCCATCCCCTCCTCGCTCTCCCTCAGCCGGAGGAGCCCGGGTCCGGCTGGCTGGACTCATCTCCCCTTCTTCCGGGGTCGGCCCGGGACCGGGGGTCCGGCCCAAGCCCCCTTCGGGAGCAAATGTGTCTCTTTATCGGACTCTCCCAAGCGCTCGGGACGGTGCTCCGTAAGTGCTCAATAGATACCCCTGAATGAATAATAATAATAAGCGCTTACTCTGTGCCAAGCACTGGTCTAAGCTCTGGGGCAGATATTTATTTCTATTAATGTCTGCCTCCCCCTCTAGACTGTAAGTTTAATAATAATAATAATAATAATGTTGGTATTGGTTAAGCGCTTACTTTGTGCCGAGCACTGCTCTAAGCGCTGGGGTAGACACAGGGGAATCAGGTCGTCCCACGTGGGGCTCACGGTCTTAATCCCCATTTTACAGATGAGGGAACTGAGGCACCGAGAAGTTAAGTGACTTGCCCAAAGTCACACGGCTGACAAGTGGTAGAGCCGGGGTTCGAACCCATGACCTCTGACTCCAAAGCCCGTGCTCTTTCCAGTGAGCCACGTGGGCAGGGAATATGTCTGTCTCCTCTTCTACTGGACTGGAGTCCAGTTTCCTTTTCTACTGGAGTCAGAGGTCATGGGTTCGAATTCCGGCTCTTGTCAGCTGTGGGACCGTGGGCAGGTCACTTCACTTCTTTGGGCCTCAGTGACCTCATCTGGAAAATGGGGATTAACCGTGAGCCTCACGGGGGACAACCTGATGACCCTGCATCTACCCCGGCGCTTAGAACAGTGCTCTGCACAGAGTAAGCGCTTAACAAATACCAACATTATTATTAGTAGTAGGTGCTCAGTAGATACGATTGAATGAATAATAATAATAAACACTTACTCTGTGCCGAACACTGGTCTAAGCTCTGGGGCAGACATGTAATTCTATTAATGCCTGCCTCCCCCCTAGACTGTCAGTTCGTTGTGGGCAGGGAATGTGTCTGTTTATCCTTCTATTGGACTCTCCCAAGCGCTTAGCACAGCGTTCTGCACACCCTGAGTGCTCAATAGATACGACTGAATGCATACTAATAATAATAAGTACTTACTCTTTATCAAGAAAACTCTACGGATCCACTACCAGAACGATTGCAGATGGAGGTGGCGGGTTCTGGGAGAGATGTGCCCATGGCCTCGCTGTGGGTCGGACACGACTCGACGGCATAAGACAACAGCAACTCTGTGCCAAGCACTGTTCTAAGCTCTGGGCCGGACATTTATTTCTCTTAATGTCTGCCTCCCCCTCTAGACCGTAAGCTAGTGGTGGGCAGGGAATGTATCTGTTTATTGTTCTACTGGCCTCTCCCAAGGGCTTAGTACAGTGCTTCGCACCCAGTTGGCGCTCAATCAATGAATAATAATGGTACTTTCTAAGTGCTTACTATGTGCCAAGCACTATTCTAAGCACTAGGGTGGGTATTTATTTCTATTAATGTCTTTCTCCCCCTCTTCTCTGTATGCTCGTTGGGGGCAAGGAATGTGTCCGTCTACTGTCGTACTGTCCTCTCCCAAGCGCTTAGTACAGTGCTCTGCCCACAGAAAGCGCTCGATAAATATGATCGAATGAATGAGTGAGTGGGGTAGAGGCAAATTAATCAGGTTGAACACAGTCCCTGTCCCACATGGGGCTCGCGGTCTTAACCCCCATTTTACCGATGAGGAAATTGAGGCCCAGAGAAGTGAAATGACTTGTCCAAGGTCACAGAGCCGGGTCCGAGCGGGCTCTGGCCTCTGGTGGACACCCACAAAGCCGCTGGACTTCGCAGGGGAGTCGGCGGACCTGGCCTGAGGTTCCCTGGGGGCATTCGGTAGTTGTTAAGCGCTTACTATGTGGCCAGGCACTGTCCTAAGCGCCGGGAGAGAGACAAAGCTAATCAGATTGGGCGCAGTCCCTGTCCCACGTGGGACTCACGGTCTCGATCCCCGTTTTACAGATGAGGGAACTGAGAGAGGTGAAGTGAGCCGCCCAAGGTCACCCGGCAGACAAGTGGCGGAGCCGGAATTAGAACCCATGACCTCCCGACCCCCGGGCTGGAGCCACTACGCCATAGTGATGCTGCTTCTATCCGCCCCAGCGTCTTCTATCCGCCCCAGCGTTCAGTACATCACTCGGCACCTAGTAAGCGCTTGACGGAATCTGTCATCATTGTTATTATCTTGCGAGGGGCATCGAGAGCCGCCAATATAAAGGGAGAATTGTGTTGTCCCCGTCTTCCCGTCCGGAGCCTTCAGTTCTCCTCCTCCGGCCCCCGGAGCCGATGGACGTGTAACGGTTAGCACATCAATCTCCGAGTAACTGGACTTGAGTACTCGTGTTTCTTTAGGGAAGCGTTTCTGGTTGGGCATCTTGGCAGAGCTCCATCCGCTCGATTACTTTACCGCTCAGGGCCCTCGGCTCCGGGATCCAGAAAAAACACGGCTCCCTCTCTTCCCTTTCCTCTGCCCTCCTGACTTAATATTCGTAATAGTAAATGAATACTGGTATTTGTTAAGTGCCATGTGCCAGAAGAGCTGGGCTAGATACAAGTGAAGAATAATGATAATTATGGTATTGGATGAGCACTTACTACGTGTCGGGCACTGTACGGAGAGCTGAGGGAGATACGAGTGAAGATAATAATAATAACATTGGTATTTTTTAAGCGCTTACTATGTGCACAGCACCGTTCTAAGCGCTGGGGGAGATACAGGGTCATCGGGTTGTCCCACGTGAGGCTCACAGTTAATCCCCATTTTACAGATGAGGGAACTGAGGCCCAGAGAAGTGAAGTGACTCGCCCACAGTCACACAGCTGACAAGCCGGGCCTCTTACCATTGAGCCGCGCTGCTTCTCTGAAGACCGTGAGCCCCGAGTGGGACAACCTGACCTCCTTGACGCAGAACTTAGAACAGTGTTTGGCACCTAGTAAGCATTTAACAAATATCATCATCATCATCATTATTATTATTACTACGCAGTTCTGGTGTGGTGATGTGACACTAGGATCGTAGTGTTAGCGGTACGGTTTTAGTGTGGTGATGTAATAATAGCGCTGAGGTATTATCTGTGGAATTCCAGTGTGATAGCGTAACACCGGAGTTGCCGTATTACTCGCGCCCGCCTGGAATTCCGCTCCCCGGCCCCGGATGGGCCCGGACATCTCGACGGACCCCGCGACTCCGAGAGCGGACGCGACGCTGTCGTCCCGGAGGAGAAAGCCGCCTTCTCTCCCTCCTTCCCTCTCCTCCTCTCCGTCCTCTTAGCCTAATGGCCGTTTCCGGGCAGCGGCGGCGGCCGATTTGTTGACTTGCTCTTTGGGTGACATCTTCTTTTAATAAGGAGATCCGTCTCTCCGCCGCTTCTCGCCTAAGGGCGAGCTTACTTAAAGTGTAAAATGTCAAACCCCAGCAAGGATGACAAGAAAACCCTCCCGGCAAGGGAGAGGCGGGCCTAGCCGCCTTATCGGTCACTTGAGGGGGAGGAAGGCCGCAGCAGCGAGGCTCAGTGGAAGGGGCCCGGGCTTGGGAGTCCGAGGGCGTGGGTTCTAATCCCGGCTCCGCCACTTGTCAGCTGGGTGACTTTGGGCAAGTCGCTCTGCTACTCTGGGCCTCAGCTCCCTCATCTGGAAAATGGGGATGAAGACCGTCAGCCCCACTTGGGACAACCTGATTACCTCGTATCCCCCACCCCCGGTGCTTAGAACAGCACTTGGCTCATAATAAGCGCTTAACAAATGCCATCACTATTACTATCATTATCATTATTATTATTACCACCCCGGGGGAGAGAAAACCGGAATCAACAGGGACGTCGAAATCCCCGCTCCCCCAAATCTCGGACACGTCGCCCCCCTGACCCGGGGACCGTGGCCGAGGGAGAAACCGGAAGACCGGGAGCCCCACGTGGGACAATCTGATTACCTTATATCCCCCCCCCCCCCAGCGCTTAGAACAGTGCCTGGCACACAGTCAGCACTTAACAAATACCGCAATTATTAAAATACCACAATCCTTAAAATCGGAGCAAGGGAGAGGAAACCCTCTAGATCGTAAGGTCATTGCGGGCAGGGAACGTGTCTGTTTACGGTCGTATCGTCCTCTCCCAAGCGCTTAGTACGGTGCTCTGCACACCGTAAATGCTCATACAACTGAACGAATGAACGGATGAAACGAGCAAACACAAACTCCCGAACTCTTCGATTCAGGCAGCTCTGGGACTGAGGCCCTGGCCTCCGTCCTCATTTCACCACCGACCCGCAAAAATGAAGCTCAAACCCCCAGACGCTTGAGCTCCGTTTACCTCGAGAGCAACTTCTGGGAAGAGTTCTGAGGCAAAGTGGACTAATACGCGTCAGAACCCTCTGAAGCCTTTTCCAGCCTATTCTGTGTTTTCGCCTCTTCCTGTGGCTTTGGGACTTCCGTGGCCGTTTTTTGGATTCTCCTAAAACACCGGGCCGGGAGCCAAACCCCCAATTCCCATTTCTCCTGGGCTCCTGGGGTTTGGCAGCGTCTCTTGGGCCCGGGGTCAGAGGACGGAATCTGTAATAATAATAATAATAATAATAGTAATGGTGGTATTTGTTAAGCGCTTACTATGTGCCGAGCACTGTTCTGAGCGCTGGGGTAGACACGAGGGAATCAGGTTGTCCCCACGTGGGGCTCACGGTCTTAATCCCCATTTTACAGATGAGGTCACTGAGGCACCGAGAAGTTAAGTGACTCGCCCAAAGTCACACAGCTGACAAATGGCCGAGCCGGGATTTGAACCCGTGACCTCTGACTCCGAAGCCCGTGCTCTTTCCACTGAGCCACGCTGCTTCTCACTGTGCGACAGCCGGAACCGTCCGTCCGCAAAATCCCGACGTCAAACGCCCTCCGAATGGACAGCCGGTCCTGGGAGTTGCTCTGAAGAGGCTCAGAGGCAGCGTGGCCTAGTGGGGAGGGCTCAGGCCTGGGGGTCAGAGGGACCTAGAAGGACCTGGGTTCTAATTCTGGCTCCGCCCCTTGTCCGCTGTGTGACCTCGGGCCAGTCGCTTCACTTCTCTGGGCCTCAGTTTCCTCCTCCGTAAAGGGGGATTGAGACGGTGAGCCCCATGCGGGACAGGGACTGTGTTCAATCTGATTAACTTGTTTCTACTCCGGCACTTAATACACCGCCTGGCACGTAATAATCACCATCAGCATCATCACTGTGGTATTTGTGAAGCGCTTCCTATGTACCAAGCACTGGACTAAGCGCTGAGGCGAAGACAAGCAAATCAAGTTGGACACAGTCCCTGTCCCCCACGGCTCTGCCCCTGGCCTCCAGGGCTAAGCGCTTAGTCCAGTGCTCTGCACACAGTAAGCGCTCAATAAATACGATGAACGAGTACAGTCTTCATCCCCATTTGACAGACGAGGGAACTGAGGCCCAGAGCGGTGAAGTGACTTGCCCAAGGCCACACAGCAGACAAGTGGCGGAGCCCGGATTAGACCCCGTGTCCTCTGACTCCCAAGCCCGGCCTCTTGCCACTGAGCCACGGCGCTTCTGATTTAATAATAGTAATGATGATGATGGTATTTGTTACGCGCTTTACGATGCGCCGAGCACTGTTCTAAGCGCTGGTCCCTTCCTCATCCACCCAGCTCTGCCTCTCTCCTCCTGATCCTCCTTCCTCCTGACATCGGAGCCCTGCTCGCGAGCGAGCCCTCTCGCCTGGCGGAGTGTGAGTTTCAGTGTGAGCGCAGACGGCCTGGTTTTCCTGTCGGAGTCTCTCTCTGTCTTTGGACGGAAATGTCACCTTGCCAGGATTCATTACCCGCTGTTGATTAATTCATTAGACTGTATTTATGCAGGGCCGGCTCGGTGAATTGAAACTTAGAATAATGTTGCGTAGAGCCATCCTCAGGACGGAGAGGTTGCTCCCGGCCCCAGGGCGGAGAGAAATTCCACTCACGTGCCCGCCTCTCCTGAAATTTGGGGTCCAAGGGTCCGACCGAGCTGAGGGAAAATGGGGAAAAGATCCAGGAGAATTGAGGGGCCGCAGGAATCGCTTCGAACTGTCCATCTTTTAAATTTAGAACAAAAGGCAGGGTGGTTTAATAATGTGGGTATTTGTTAAGCGCTTACTCCGTGCAGAGCACTGTTCTAGGCGCTGGGGTAGGTACGGGGTCATCAGGTTGTCCCACGTGAGGCTCACGGTTAATCCCCATTTTACAGATGAGGGAACTGAGGCCCAGAGAAGTTAAGTGACTCGCCCAAGGTCACACAGCTGCCAAGCGGCAGAGCCGGGATTCGAACCCATGACCTCTGACTCCCAAGCCCGGGCTCTTTCCACTGCGCCACGCTGCTTCTCTCCGGGCCCGGGGGTCAGAAGGACCTGGGTTCTAATCCCAACTCCGTCCCTTTCCTGCCGTGGGACCTTGGGTAAGTCACTTCATTTTTCTGTGCCTCGGTTACCTCATCTGTAAAGTGGGGGTTCAATATCCGTCCTCCCCGCTATTTATTCGTTCAATCGTAGTTCCTGAGTGTTTACCGTGTGCAGAGCGTGTGAACCTCCTGGGGGACCTGGGGTTAGGGAAGCGGCGTGTGTAGAGGATAGAGCAGGGGCCTGGGAGGCAGAAAGTCATGGGTTCTAATCCCGGCTTCACCACTTGCCTGCTGTGTGGACCTGGGCAAGTCACTCGACTTCTCTGGGCCTCAGTGACCTCATCTGTAAAATGGGGATTAAGCCTGGGAGTCCCATGCGGGACGGGGACCCCAACCTGATTTGCTTGTGTCCACCCCAGCGCTTAGTACAGTGCCTGGCACATAGTAAGCGCTTAACACACGACGCAGTGACAAAAGTCACCCGGACCCCGGGGTCTTTCCTCCCTTTCCCTTTGCCCTTAGGCGCGGTCGCGGTCCGGGGGGGAGACGATCTGGGCCTGGGAGTCCGGAGGTCTAGATTTCGAGTCTGGCTCGGCTCCTCTCCTGCCGTGTGACTTTAGGCGAAACACTGCACCTCTCTGAGCCTCAGTGATCTCCTCGGTAAAATGGGCACAGGTAAGTTTGCGAGCCTGGTGGGGGACAGGGACGGCGCCTGATCTCACAGCTTTAGATCGACCCCGGAGCTCAACCCACAGTAAGCGCTCGATGAAGGTTATCATTATATTATTATTGTCGATGGTGTGGCGCTGGATGCCGAAAGACTGTAAAGGAAGAGCAACCCACTGGAAGACACCCCCGCTGTAGGCAAGTAGATGGATTACCCTGTAGCGTTCCAACGCCCTTCTTGGCCATTCTGTTGGGTTATTTCAGTCCGTGGGTTTAACCCTCTTCGCCAACCTTTCACCCCCGGAGTCTTCTCATAATCTGTGAATTGAGGATTCTAAAAAAATCAATGGCGGCGTGCCCAAAGTCCCTACTTGGGGCTTCTGCTGCATCTGAGGGGCTAATGACCTCAGAGACGTTAATAGAGAAGCAGCGTGGCTCAGTGGAAAGAGCCCGGGCTTGGGAGTCAGAGGTGGTGGGTTCGAATCCCGGCTCCGCCACCCGTCAGCTGTGTGACTTTCGACAAGTCACTTGACTTCTCTGGGCTTCAGTTCCCTCATCTGTAAAATGGAGATTAATAATAATGACGGTATCGGTTAAGCACTTACTACGTGCCGTGAACTGTTCTAAGCGCTGGGGTAGGCGGGTTGTCCCACGTGGGGTTCACGATCTTAATCCCCATTTTACAGATGAGGCCACTGAGGCACAGAGAAGTAGTTCCCTCATCTGTAAAATGGGGTTTAAGACTGTGAGGCTCGTGTGGGACAACCCGATGACCTTGTATCCCCCCACCCGGCCCAGCGGTTAGAACAGTGCTTGGCACATAGTAAGCGCTTAATAAATACCAGAATTATTATTATTATTAAGAGTAGCGGAGCGAGGAGAGGGAGAGTGGGGGAAAGAGGAGAGAGGGAGAGGGAGAAAAGAGGGGTGAGAGGAAAAAAGAAGAAAATGGAGAGTGGGGGAGAGACGGAGTGGGATTGAGTGGGGGAGAGAGGGAAAGAGCGGGAGAAGGAGAAGGAGAGGAGAGAGACAGGCAGACCAGAAGTCTGGCGATTTCAAGTCCGGCATGGAGGAAGAAGCGGCCGCTTCAGCTGATTTTTCCCTCCGACTCGAGTCTCTCCAGGGGCCACTCGGGCCCATCCGCCCGCAGAGGAGAAAATGTCAGGGGTCCCGACCCAAGGACCCCTCAGAGAGAACGAGCAAAGGGAAGAGGGGTCTCCGTCCAGTCCCCCCGATGCACACACACACACACACACACACACGGGGCGGTGTCCCCGGGAAGTCAGGGAGGAAGCGGGCGTGTTCCCAACGCTTCCGGAATCGAGCTCCGAGAGGAACCAGATGAAGGGACCTCCAGCTGACCTCCACGAGGAAGGACCTCGTGGCGGGGCGACTTCCGGCCCCGTTACTCTGCCAGGTCAAGACCGGGGCGTCTCCTCCGCATCTTGAGTCTCTCCTTGGTCCTGCCTCTTTTTCAGGCAGTCAGTCAATCGGTCGTCTTTACAGAGCGCTTACTGTGTGCAGAGCAAACAGCATGGTGGAGAGGAGAGGGCACGGGCCTGGGAATCAGAAGGTCACGGGTTCTAATCCCGGCTCTGCCACTCGTCTGCTCTGTGACTTTGGGCAAATCACTTCGCTGGGCCTCAGTTCCCTCATCTGGAAAATGTGGATTAAGACTGTGAGCCCCTCGTGGGATAGGGACTGTGTCCAACCCGGCAGGCAAATTAGCAAAGCCGGGACTCCCAGGCCCGGGCTCTTTCCACTAGGCCGTATTGTTTCTCGTTTCTCATTTCTCTGCCTTTGGAGTGGACAATTCAAATAACGGCTAACCCCTGACCCCTACTTCTATCATTTTTTAAATGGTACCTCTGAAATGCTTCTTTCGTGACAAGCACCGTACTAGACACTGGGGTAAAAACAATACAATCCGATCGGACGCAGTCTCTGTCCCACATCGAGCTCACAGTCTACGTAAATAAATCTATTGACCCAATCAGTGTATTTATTGAGCACTTCTTGTGTGCAGAGTACCTTACTCAGCACTTGGGAGAGTAAAAATAATAATTATGGTACGCGTGAAGCCCTTACCATGTGCCAGGCACTGTTCTAAGCGCTGGGGTGGATACGAGTTAAACGGTTTGGACACGGTCCCCGTTCTAGGTGGGGCTCACACTAGGAAGCATGGCCTAGTGGCAAGAGCCCGGGCTTGGGGATCAGAGGTCATGGGTTCTAATGCCGGCTCCGTTACTTGTCAGCTGGGTGACTTTGGGCAAGTCACTTACTTCTCTGTGCCTCAGTGACCGCGCCAGTAAAATGGGGATTAAGACTGTGAACCCCACGTGGGACGACCTGATGACCTTGTATCTATCCAACGCTTAGAACGGTGCATGGCACGTAGTAAGCGCTTAACAAACACCAAATACCATAATTGTTACTCTCCATTTTACAGATGAGGGAAGCGAGGCCCAGGGAAGTTACGTGACTTGCCCAAGGTCACACAGCAGAAATGTGGCGGATTCGAGACGAGAACCCACTCTCTTCTGATTACCAGGCCCAGGCTCTACCCACTGAGCCACGCTGCTTCTCATTGTATTGAGCACATTCCCTGGCCACAGTGAGCTTTCGGTAATGACGGGGGAGGCGGAGGGAGGTAGATTTCATCCCCGTTTTTCAGAAGACTTCAATGAGGCTAGAGAAGCCCAAGGCCACACGGCAGGCGAGCGGCGAAGCCGGGATTAGAACCCAGGTCCTTCTGTCTCCAAGGGCCCGGACTCTTTCCACTAGGCCCCGCTGCTTCCCGCTGCACCGCCGTCTCCTCGATTCCACCTTCCGGGCCTCTGCGCTGGTCACTTTCGGTCCGGACCCCACTCCTCGGCCCTCCCGGACCGTCCGGGGGGTCCGGCCGAATTCTCCGGAGCGGAAAGTTTCCGTGGCCCGGGTTTGACTCGGCCCTCGCCGTTCCCAAGCTCCCCGGTTTTCATCTTTCCTCCGGAAGGTTGGTATGTCATTTGTCATCGCCTCGCCTGACAGGGAAACCAAAAGGAACTTTCCGGAGTCAAATGACTCTCATTTTTTGAAGGGCAAATTTCCCTGGCCTCCCCACTTTGTCTTGCCGGGGACAGAGGGAGGCCACACTCCGTGAATACTAACCGCCGCCGACTCCTCCGAGCCCGGAGGGAGCCTGTGCCCCGGGCCCACCGTCTCCCCCGACTCCCCGACCCCGCGGACGGGTGACCTTGGACCGGTCATTTCACTTCTCCGAGCCTCGTTTTCCTCATCTGTAAAATGAGGAATTGCAATACCCGTTCTCCCTCCTCCTTGGACCGGGAGTCCCGCGTGAGACAGGGACCAGATCCGATGTGATCGTGTAATAATAATAATTGTGGTATTTGTTAAGCGCTCAGTATGTGTCGGGCACTGTATTAAGTGCTGAGGTGGATACAGGCAAATCAGGTTGGACGCGGTCCCTGTCCCACTTGGGGCTCACAGTCTCAATCCCCGTTGAACAGATGAGGTCACTGAGGCCGGGAGAAGCGATGTGACTTGCCCAGGGTCACACAGAGGACTAGTGGAGGAGCCGGGATAAGAACCCACGTCCTCTGACTCCCAAGACCGTGCTCTTGCCACTATTCCACGATTGTTGTTATTATTATTAATATTATTATTATCATCTGCTGTATTACCTTGGGCCAGTCACTTCACTTCCCTTGGCTTCCATTTTCTCATCTGTAAAATGAGGATTCAATACCCATTTCCACCTCCCTGTTGGATCGTGAGCCCTGAGAAGGACGGGGACTAGGTCTGATGGGATTGTATCTACCCCGGTGCTTAGCACAACGCTTGACACAGAGTGATCGCTCACCGGAGCTCCGTCGGAAAGCAGTGCGGCCTAGCGGAAAGAGCGCGGGGCTGGGAGTTGGAGGACCTGGGTTCCCTCAGCAAAGCGATGGTGGATGGATGGGAAGCAACGTGGCCTAGCGGCTAGATCCCGGGCCTGGGACTCAGAAGGACCTGGGTTCTCATCCCGGCTCTACCTCTTGTCTGCCGTGTGACCTTGGGCAAGTCACTTTACTTCTCTGTGCCTCAGGCCCCTCGCCCGCAAAACGGGGATTAAGGCCGCGAGCCCAACGTGGGCCAGGGGCCGTGTCCGACTCGATTGTCGTCGTTCATTCAACCGTATTTATTGAGCACTTGCTGGGTGCAGAGCACTGTACGAAGCGCTCAATTGGCAGCGTGACTTAGAGGAAAGAGCATCGGCTGGGGAGTCGGAGGACGTGGGCTCCGCCACTCGTCTGCGGCGTGACTTGGGCAAGCCGCTTCACATGTCTGTGCCTCAGTCCCCTCATCCGTAAAACGGGGATTAAGACTCTGAGCCCCAGATGGGACCACCTCATTACCTTGCATCTATCCCAGCGCTTAGAACAGTGCTTGGCACCTAGTAAGCACTTAACAGATGCCGAAACTTTTTTTTTTGGTATCCAGAACAGCACTCGACCTATAGCGAGCGCTTACCAAATACCACGGTCGTCATTATTACTGTGTGAGCTCGTTGTAGGCGGGGGACGGGTCCGTTTATCGTTCGGCCGTCCTCTCCCGAGCGCTTAGTACAGCGCTCCGCCCACGGTAAGCGTTCAGTAAGGAACGTGGGGCCCGGCGGGCCCGTGGAACCGAGCGGGCGCACGGGTCTGAGAAAGGGTTAAGCTCCCGTCAGGCCGGTGGCTTTGGCCTTGACCACCCCCAGCCTCCTGCGCCCCCCCTCCCGCCCTCTCGTATTTCCAAGATGTGTCCCCTGTGCCGAATTCTTATTCAACTTCAAACTGACAAACTGTTTTTAATCTTTTCCTTCCATCCAGCCTGGAGATTGGGAAGCAAAAATCAATACCGGCTGGCAGGCGATCAAGCTGCCGGAGACCGGTGGTGGCGAGGGGAGAGTGAGCGGGTGAGGGGTAGGCCACGGAGGTGGGGGGGGGACGAGACGGAGGGAGGGGGTGTTGACTAAGTACCGTGAATTACTGTCTGGAGGTTCAGAGGGGGCCCGGGCCGACCGCTAGCCTTGAGCGCGGGAGCTTGGGAGAGGGCCATTAGAGCGATTAGGTCAGGAGTTCACAGCTGTTCAGGTGCCCGGAGCAGACGAGTGGAGAGGAGGGTTTTTCCCGGCAATCGGCAGGGACGGGAGGCGACTTTATCATCCTGAAGCAGCCCCGAAGGAAGACGGTGCCCTTTCCCCGGGTTGGCAGAGGAGCGGACCGTCCGAAGAACGGGCCGTCTTCGCCGAGCGCTCGTTCGCTCATTCCATCGCCTCCGTCAAGACCTCGCTGGGCGCCCGGCACCGTACTAAGCGCCGGGGAAAGTACAGTACGACGATAAAAGAGGGACGATCCCTGCCGGCGACGGGCTCGCGGTCCAGACGGACGTCAGTACGAAGAAACAGATATCAATAGAGGGAAATAAAACGAAAGATATATTCATACCAGCCAAGCGCTGGGTCGGATTCGAGTTGAGTCCATCCCACGTTGGGGGGTCGCGGTCTAAACGGGAGGGAGATCGGGGATTCCGTTTGGCAGATGAGGTAACTGAGTCAGTCAGTCGATCGTATTCGTCGAGCGCTTATTACGGGCAGAACGTCGGATGAGGCGCTTGAGGGAGAACGATAGAACAGGCACATTCCCCCCCCACCAGGAGCTGACGGTCTAGAGGTGGGGAGAGAGACGTGAATAGAAATAAATAAAATGAGGGACGTGGACCAGAGTGGTGCGGGGCCGGAGGGGGGGATGAAGAAAGGGAGCGAGGCGGGGCGACGCGGACGGGAGCTGAAGGGGAAAGAGGGCTTAATCAGGGAAGGCCTCTCGGAGGAGATGGGCCTTCCATAAGGTTTTGATGTGGGGGAGAGTCATCGTCTGTGGGATGTGAGGAGGGATCAGTGATCAGAGATCAGTGGCGAGATAGACGAAGGACAGTGAGTAGGTTGGATTTTATAGGTTTTCATTATCATCATCCTCATCGGGAGAAAAAACTGGGGTCACTCGTGTGCTCTCTGCCCCTGGTACAACTAAAACGACCCCTCCGACTATCGCTACTGTTCCTAAAACTACTAGCGGTAGAGCACGGCCTAGCGGCAAGAGCCCGGGCTCGGGAGTCAGAGGTCGTGGGTTCTAATCCCGGCTCTGCCACTTGTCTGCCGGGTGACCCGGGAGAGTCATTTCTCTTGTACTTCGGTGACCTCGTCTGTAAAATGGGGATGGAGCCTGCCAGCCCCGCGGGGGACTGTGTCCAGCTCGATTCGCCCGTATCCACCCCAGCGCTCAGTACAGCGCCCGGCACACGGTAAGCGCTTAATTAATACCACCGTGATTGCGACTATTTCTCTGACCTCTTTTAATACCCTTCCCCAAGTGTCCGTTCTCCTCAGGCCGTCCCGCAACGGGCACCAAGAGCCACCCAAGCTACCCACTCTGGCCAACACGTGGCCAGCACTCTATCGTGCTCTCCCGAGCGCTTAGCGTGGTGCTCTGCACACAGTAAGCGCTCGATAGATGCGATCGAATGAGTGCATGACACGCACCATCACTATCAATCGAATAATCTGTTTAAATCCGGCTCTCGTCTCCGGAGAGCTTCCGAATCCGGCCTCGGCCCGGGTCGCCAACCAGCAGCTCAGAGCCCGGTGAGAAATGGGAGCTTCTCCCTCACGACTAACATGAATTTCCAGGGATATTTTGCACCGTGGCTTCTCACCGGGTCAAATCTGCTGCAATCCGATGAATAATTAAACAAGTCAAATCCCACAAGGATCGACTCTGTGGTTCCCGAGTCAATCACCTCCAATTCCAACTCTGTCAATCTTCCCATCCACCTGTTGCCCCGAGGAAATTCCCGTTATTTCGGATCCGTTCCCTTGGGATTCACCGCGTACGTTCACTCCGTTCGTTCATATTTATTACTATTATTAGCAGTGATGATGATGATGATGGTATTTGTTAAGCGCGTACTCTGTGTCAAACACTGTTCTAAGCGCTGGAGTAGATACAGGGTAAGCAGGTTCTCCCACATGGGGTTCACGCTTTTAATCCCCATTTTACAGATGAGGTAACTGAGACCCGGAGAATAATAATAATGACGTTGATGGTATTTGTTAAGCGCTTACTATGTGTCAAACACTGTTCTAAGCACTGGGCTAGATAGAGGGTGATCGGGTTGACCCACGTGGGGCTTACACTTTTAGTCCCCATTTTACAGATGAGGTAACTGAGGCACAGAGAAGTTAAGTGGTTTGTCCAACGTCACATAGCAGACGAGTGGCGGAGCCGGGATTAGAACCCACGTCCTCTGATTCCCAAGCCTCCGCTCTCTCCGCTAAGCCATGCTGCTTTCTGAGCGCTTACTGCGTGCAAAGCACTGAACTAAGCGCTTGGGAGAGGACAATATAACAACAAACACATTCCTGCCCACAGTGAGCTCATTCAGTCGTATTTGTAGAGCACTTCCTATGTGCGGAGCACTGTACTGAGCGCTCGGGAGGGTACAGTACAAGAATAAAGAAACACATTCCCTGCCTACCACGAGTTTACGGTCTAGAGGAAGTCACTGACGCGCCATCTCCTTGAACGACCGATCGACCGGGTATGAACCGAGCATTTACCGACTTATATTGTCCTCTCCCGAGCGCTTAGTACAGCGCTCTGCACACAGTAAATGCTCAATAAATACAGTTGCACGAATGATTGAATGAGCATCTCCTCAGTGCTGAGCTCCTGGGAGAATACGATAGTTAATAGACACTTAAAGGAGCTTCCAGTCTACCGTGCGCAGTGTACTGAGTGCTCGGGAGAGGACGGCGGAGGTAGTAGACGCAATCTTCTCTGGGCCTCAGTTCCCTCATCTGTTAAAGGGGGATTAAGACCGTGAGCGCCGTGTGGGACAGGGACTGTGTCCACCCTGATGAAGTGACCTCTACCCCAGCGCTTAGTACGGTACTTGGAGCATAGTAAGCGCTTAAAAAGTACCATAATCATCACTCTTCCAGTCCTATATATTACAGTCCTGTATGCGGATTCCTCTCCCAGTCTTTCCGAGGCCCGCGGGGACGCGAGGCCCAGCTCCTCAGGCTCCCTCTGGCCGCCGGCGGCTAATTGAAACGTTGCTTCAATTTGCACGGCTCCATTTTGACGGTAGCTTTGCCCTCCGTCACAGAATCAACGGTGTGGTTGGCCTTTTTTTTTCCCTCGTCCTTTTCAAAACGGAGGCCTCCTCTGTCCATCTCTCCCCCGACCGAGGGACCGCTTCTCCCCCCTCCGACTTTTCCACAGACGGCGGGGCTAAGTGGTCTTCTCGTCCCGCCCGGCCCCGTCACCGCCGTCGAGCGGCTGTTGGGGAACGGGAGGCCTAAGTGGAGGGGGTGGGCCGGAGACACCATTTTGACCATCGCCACGGGGATGAAATGGAGAAATAATGACGGGGAAGGGCTTGTCGCCGTCTCTTTGAGATCACTTAGAGATAGTTTGGGCCTGATGGGTCTTGCTCGCTCTCTCTCTCTCTCTCTGTGTCTCTGCCTCTCTGTGACTCGCCCTCTGCCTCTCCATGTCTCTGCCTCCCCCTCCCTTTCCGTCTCCCTCTCTCTGTGTCTCTACCTGTCTCTGTCCCACTGGGAATCTCTGCTTCCTCTCTCTCTTCCTCTAATAATAATGACGATGGTATCTGTAAAATGGGGACGAAGACTGTAACCTCATTCCCCCGTATCTTCCCCAGCGCTTAGAACAGTGCTCTGCACGTAGTAAGCGCTTAACACATACCAACATTATTATTATTATGATGCTCCACTGGACTCTCCCAAGTGCTCAGTCCAGTGCCCTGCAAACAGGAGACTGTCAGCTCCTTCGTCCGTTCATTCAGTCGTATTTATTGAGCGCTTACTAAGCACTGGGGAGAGTACAGTATAACAACAAAGAGACACCTTGTTGCCCCCAGCGAGCTCAGAGTCTAGAGGGGGGACAGACATTAATAGAAATAAATAAAGAAATAAACGACAGACGTATCCATATGCAGAGACGGGAGGGAGGATGAAAGAAGGAGCAAATCGGGGCGAGGCAGAAGGGAGTGGGAGAAGAGGAGAGGAGGGCTTCTCGGAGGATAAGGGCCTTCAATAAGGTTTTGAAGTGGGGGAGAGCAATTGCAGCGTGGCTTAGCGGCAAGACCCCGGGCTTGGGAGTCAGAGGTCATGGGTTCTAATCCTGCTCCGCCACTTATCCGCTGTGTGACTATGGGCAAGCCATTTCACTTCTCTATGCCTCAGTTACCTCGTCTGTAAAATGACGATTAAGACCCTGAGCCCCAAGTGGGACAACCTCATTACCTTGTAGCTACCCCAGCGCTTAGAACAGTGCTTGGTACATAGTAAGCGCTTAACAAATACCACCATCATCATCATTATTATATTATATGAGGAGGGAGGGTGTTCTAGGCAGGAGGTAGGATGCCCGCGAGAGGTCGGTGGCCAGATAGATGAGATAGTGAGAGGTTTAGCATTAGAAGGTCAGTTCCTTAAGGGCCGGGATGGTGTCTACCACACTACTGGACTCTCCCAAGCGCTCAGTCCAGTGCTCTGCACACTGGCAGCTCCTTGAGGGCTGGGATCAGGTTTACTAACGCTACTGTTCTCCCTCAAGTGCTCAGAGTGGCTCTCTGCCCTCTGTAGACTGTAAACTCCTCAATACCGTGAGCCAGTTGGGTAGGGATTGTCCCTATCTGTTGCCGAAATGTACTTTCCAAGCGCTTAGTACAGTGCTCTGCACACAGTAAGCACTCAATAAATACAATTGAATGAATACAAGGTCATCATGTCAGACCCAGTCCTTGTCCCCCTTGGGGCTCACAATCTTCATCCCCATTTTCCAGATGAGGGAACTGAGGCCCAGAGAAGTGAAGCGACTTGCCCAAGGTCACCCAGCAGACAAGTGATACCGCAGAAAATCATTATAATTGTATTTATTATATTAAAGATGTATATACACCTACAATTCTTTTTATTTATAATAACGCTACTACTGATGCCTGTTTACTTGTTTTGATGTCTGTCTCTCCCCTTCTAGACTGTGAGCCCGTTGTGGGCGGGGATTGTCTCTGATGCTGAATTTTACCTCCCGAGCGCTTAGTACAGTGCTCTGCACATAGTAAGCGCTCAATAGATGAGATTGAATAAATCTGTTGCTGCAATGTACCTCCCGAGCACTTAGTACAGTGCACAATAAGTACGATTGAATTAATGAATGAATAAGTGCTCAGTAATAATAATGGTGTTTGTTAAGTGCTTACTATGTGCCAGGCACTGTTCCAGGCGCTGGGGTAGATCCAAGGTCATCAGGTTGTCCCACGTGGGGCTCCCAGTCTTCACCCCCATTTTCCAGATGAGGTCACTGAGGCCCAGAGCAGTGAAGCGACTGGCCTCAAATCACCCAGCTGCCAAGTGGCGGAGTCGGGATTAGAACCCACGCCCTCTGACTCCCAAACCTGGGCTCTTTCCACTGAGCCGCAGGGTAACTGAGGCCCAGAGAAGTGAAGTGACGAAGTGGGAGAGTCGGGATGAGACCGCCCCGGTCCTTCTAATGCCCGGGCCCGGGCTCTAATAATAATGTAATAATGTTGGTATTTATTAAGCGCTTACTATGTGCAGAGCACCGTTCTAAGCGCTGGGGGAGATACAGGGTCATCGGGTCGTCCCACGTCAGGCTCACAGTTAATCCCCAATTTACAGATGAGGTCACTGAGGCCCAGAGAAGTGAAGTCACTCGCCCACGGTCACACGGCTGACGAGCGGCAGAGCCGGGAGTCGAACCCATCACCTCTGACTCCGAAGCCCAGGCTCTTTCCACTGAGCCACGCTGCTTCCCCCCCCCCCCCAGCTCCCCTCAGGGATTAGATTAATCATTTTTAAGGGGAGGCCCCCCAAAAAAGGGAATACCTGGGTCCAGGCTGGGGTTTGCTAAACCCCCCCAATTCCCTACCGGCTGTGTCTTTCCTTGCAAATTCATTAGGCACAATTTATGCCCTCTGCAGCTGTGAGGAGCTGAGGGGGGTTGGGGAGGGGGGGGTTCTGAACTCTGGCATTCTGCAGTAAAGGCTTTGTTTCTCATTTACATTTGCATATTAAAGTGTTTGCCTGAAATAGGCTATTGAAATTAATTCAGGATTAATTGGTGTCTTTATCTCATTAGGACAATCTAATTTAAGGATGATGAAATTGTTTAGGCCTCCCGTTTGCATAATTAGATTGCTTTGAATTGCTGTCATTATCAGCTCTTTAGCATCATGTGTAGAGGCTTCAAAGAGACAAGAGCCTTAACCTCATAAAGACCAATCATGTGTTACCGCAGAGCCCGTTAACCCCTTCCGGATCAGCCGGACCCCTCCCCTCTCCCCCCTTGGGGGTGGGCTAGGGAACAATAATAACGATAATAATAATGATGTTGGTAGCCGTTAAGCGCTTACTACGTGCCGAGCACCGTTCTAAGCGCTGGGGGAGATCCAGGGTCATCAGGTCGTCCCACGTAAGGCTCACAGTCTTCATCCCCCTTTGACAGATGAGGGAACTGAGGCACGAAGTAAAGCGACTTGCCCACAGTCACACAGCTGACAGGTGGCAGAGTTGTAGCCACCCCAGCGCTCAGTACGGTGCCTGGCACATAGTCAGCGCTCAAGAAACGCCCTAATCAGTTACCATAATCAATCCTAATCCCAGCTCCGCCACTTGTCAACTCTGGGCAAGTCCCTTCGCTTCTCTGGGCCTCAGTCACCTCATCTGAAAAATGGGGATTGAAACTGGGAGCTCCATGGGGGACAGGGACTGTGTCTAAAGACGATGTTAAAAATTCAGCAATTCACGGCCATCTAATTATGCTCTGCGTTGTACTGTACTTTCCCGAGGGTTTAGTACGGTGCTCTGCACACAGTAAGCGCTTAATAAAGATGATCGAATGAAGGAACCCCATTAGCTGGCATCCACTCCAGCTGTTAGTACACAGTAAGCGCTTAACAAACACCCCATTTATTATTATTATTATCTTCGTGGGCCCAGATTTCCCAGAAAAGTCCTGGCTCCGTGGAAACTTTACCTTGGAGACAGTGTCTAACTGGAGTTGAATGAAGAGTAAGCTTGTCGTGGGCAGGGGAGGTGTCTGTTTATTGTTGTGTAGTACTCTCCCAAGCGCTCAGTACAGTGCTGTGCACGTAATAAGTGCTCAATAAATCCGATTGAATGAATGAATTCCCTGGAGACTGGCGGGGGTCTTCTCTTCCTCCTCCCGCCCCCATTTCTGCTCCCCTCTGCGTCCTACACATATCTCTTCACAGGTCCAATCATGGAGACGTGAACTGTCGGGATTAATTTCCCGTAGGCCTGAGGTGACCTCCTTCAAACACAGTGCTCCGCACACAGTTAGTGCTCAATGAAAACGGCTGACCGACTCAATCAGTCGATGAGAAGCGGAGTGGCCTGGTGGACAGGGACCGGACCTGGGAGTCAGAAGGACCTGGGTTCTAATTCCGGCTCCGCCACTTGTCTGCTGGGTGACCTCGGGCGAGTCGCTTCACTTCTCGCGGCCTCAGTCACCTCATCTGGAAAATGGGGTTGAAGACTGTGAGCCCCACCCGGGACAGGGACTGTGTCCAACCCGGTAACCTAGTATCTGCCCCAGCGCCTAGAACAGGGCTGGTCACATAGTAAGCACTTAACAAATACTATTTATTATTATCATTATTACCCCTGAGGGCCCAAATTGACCAAGTGACTTGGGCAAGTCACTTCCCTTCTCTGGGCCTCAGTGACCTCATCTGTAAAATGGGGATTAAGAGTGTGAGCCCCACGTGGGCCGGGGACCGGGTCCAACCTGACTACCCCAGCGTTTAGAGCAATGCTCGACACACAGAAAGTGCTTAACAAGTTCCAAAATTACCATCCTCTAGACTGTGAGCTCGTTGTGGGCAGGACTGTGTCTATTTGTTGTCATATTGGACTCTCCCAAGAGCTTAGTACAGTTCTTTGCGCACGGTAAGCGCTCAATAAATATAATCGAATGGATGAAAATTATTATTATTATTATTATGAACAATCAAGGTGGTACACACTATCCCTGCTCACAAGGAATTTATAATCTAGACTGTAGCTCCAGGCCAATGATTCGGGCCAGTGGCTAGACTCGGGCCCAAGTCCCATGCCCGGCTTAGGGGCACAGAACCCCCCCCGGCCCATCCTCTGTCCGAGGGTGTGGTGTTCTTGGCTTCCAACAACCATGTCTGGGGGAAAACTGGGTGTCGCTAGGTGACCGACCGCTTAGTACAGCGCTTGGCACACAGTAAGCGCTCAATAAATAACGATCGAATGAACAAATGAGTGGCGCCCGGGCCAATAATCAATAACGGCTCTGAGATGTATTGATCGGACACCATCCCCGTCCCAACCAGGGCTTGCTGTCTAAGTGGGAGGGAGAGCAGGTAGCCTATCCCCATTTCGCCTTGGAGGACGCAGCGTTTATATCCAAAGCTATTTATTTCCTAATATTAATGTTCGTCTCCCCCGCACCAGACTGTCAGCTCATCATGGGCAGGGCAGGTGTCTATTTTTCTATCAAGCGCTTAGTAATAATAATAATGATGGTGATGGCATCTGTTGAGCGCTCACTATGCGCCGAGCGCCGTTCTAAGCGCCGGGGGAGATACAGGGTCATCAGGTTGTCCCACGCGAGGCTCACAGTCTTCATCTCCGTTTTACAGAGGAGATCACCAGAGAGGTGAAGTGACTTGCCCACGGTCACCCAGCTGCCAAGCGGCAGAGTCGAACCCATGACCTCTGACTCCCAAGCCCGGGCTCTTTCCACCGAGCCACGTGGGTTCCGGGACAAGAACCCAGGCATCCCGCCTCCCGGTCTCCGGCTGGGTCCTCCAGGCCCGGAGGTTGGTGTGCCATCATGCGGGGTCCCGGAAGGAGGGCCGGGAGGTTTCCGTGGGCCGAGCGGCCGGCAGGGAGGGCGAGCGGCTGCTTGGGAAGTCCGCACACGTCTGACGACATCTGGTCGTGTCTCATCACAGCGCAGATTTATGACCCTGGAAACATCACACTGGTGCGTTGATGATCTCGGCGAAGAGGGGCCCGAGCAATGAACCCTTGACCAGAACAGCCACCGAGGCAGAGCTGGTCCCCCCTCCTTCCCAGAATTCTAGGCCCTCGGGGTCACCTCGTTGGGACACGCCACCTGTCTCCGGACCGCTCCGGCTGATAATAATAATGATAATTACAATTAATCTTACTACTAATAATAACGTTGGCATTTGTTAAGCGCTGACTCTGTGCAAAGCAGTGTTCTAAGCGCTGGGGGGGGATACAAGGCGATCAGGTTGTCCCACGTGGGGCTCACTGTCTTAATCCCCATTTTCCAGATGAGGTCACTGAGGCCCAGAGAAGTGAAGTGACTTGCCCACAGTCACACAGCCGACAAGCGGCAGAGCCGGGATTTGAACCCGTGATCTCTGACTCCCCAGCCCGGGCTCTTTCCACTGAGCCCCGCTGCTTCTGTGCGCCAAGCACTGGGATAAAGACGATGGGGCTCACAGCCTTAATCCCCATTTTCCTGATGAGGGAACTGAGGCCCAGAGGAGTGAAGTGACTGGCCCAGGGTCATTCGTTCGTCCATTCATATTTGTAATGATGATATTTCTTAAGCTCTTACCAGGTGCCAAGCACTGTTCTAAGCGCTGGGGTGGATCCAAGCTAATCAGATTGTCCCACGTGGGGCTCGCAGTCTTCATCCCCACTTTACAGATGGGGAACTGAGGCGCAGAGAAGTTAAATGGCTTGCCCAAGGTCACGCAGCAGACAAGTGGCGGAGCCAGGATTAGAACCCACGTCCCCTGACCCCCAGACCCGGGCTCTTTCCACTAAGCCATGGTGCTACTCCGTTACTGAGTGTTTACTGTGTGCAGAGCACTGTACTAAAGTACTTGGAAAGCACAATTCAGCAGCCACACATGGCTCTAAGGCTTTAGTAGATATAACACTTGTGCACTGTACTAAACGCTTGGAAGAGTCCAATAAAACATAAAAAGACACATTTCCCTGCCCACCCGAGCTTACGGTCTAGAGGGGGAGACAGACGCTAATGTAAATAAATAAATTACATATGGAGACTTTAGAGCTGTGGGGCTGGGGACTCTCTCTCTCTCGCTCTCTCTCTCTATCGTTCATTCAGTCGTATTTATTGAGCGCTTGCTACTGGGCCGGAATTGGAACCCAGGTCCTTCAGAGTCTCAGGCCCGGTATCTAGCCATTTGGCCGTAGGAGAGATTTGATGCCGTGAGAGGCCATGGCACAACAAAACGCACGTGAAAACCACGTATTCATTCGTTCAATAATATTGATTGAGCGCTCACTATGTGCACAGCACTGTACTAGGCGCTTGGAGTGTACGATTCGGCAACAGATGGACCACCACAGGTTACAGCATGCTGAAGCAGCGAGGCCTAGTGGCGAGAGCCCCGGCCTGGGAGTCAGAAGGATCTGGGTTCTAATCCCACCTCCTCCATGTGACGTATGTGTGACCTTGGGCGAATCATTTCACTTCTCTCTACCTCAGCTCCCTCGTCTGTCACACGGGGCTTAAGATTGTGAGCCCCAGGTGGGACGGGGACTGCGCCCGACCCCATTTGCTTGGATCCACCTCAGCGCTTAGGACGGCGCCTGGCACGTAGTAAGCGCTTAACAAGTATCACAATTATGATTATTAGGGAACGGCACGCTGACTCCATGTACGTACCACCACAGATTAGAGCATGAGAACTACCCCCGACCCTCTATAAAGCTTTATCGAAGGCCCACCTCCTCCCAGAGGCCTTCCCGGACTATGCCCTCCCTTCCTCTTCTCCCACTCCCTTCTGCGTCGCCCCGACTCGCTCCCTTTCTTCATCCCCCCCGCGCCACTAACATCCATCTCCGTCATTTACTGATTTCTATTCCTGTCTGTCTCCCCCTCTAGACTGTCAGCTCATTGTGGACGGGAAATGTTTCTGTTGTCCCCTCTCAAGCGCTCGGTACAGTGCTTGGCACACAGCACGCGCTCAATAAAGGCGATCGAATGAATGAATGAACGAACGATCGATGAGCTGAGTTGAGGAGAGGGGCCTGTTTCGAAGTGGAAAATCTTCCTCCGGTTCTTTCTAGTTCAGTTCCCTTTCCCGGATTTATGATTTACCCTCCCTTCCTTCTGTCCCTTACTTTTAAAAAAGACAAAAAACCCAAAACAAGCAGACTGCTCATTCCATTATTAAAAACATGTTATTTTAGAAGGCTGATTTGCAGGGTGACTTCGCCGATTGGAAAGACACAGGAAGAAAAGATCAGGAGCTCAGAGAACAGTGAGGGGGGAAGGCAAAGACTTTCGCTTTCCCCGTGTCATTCTTTTTCTGTTTCCCGCCTGGTCCTTCTGCGAGAATATTTCAATTCGATCGTATTTATTGAGCGCTTACTGCGTGCAGAACACCGTACTAAGCGCTTGGGAGAGTACAGTACAGTCCCTGTCCCACATGGGGCTCACCTCGTTTTCCAGATGAGGGAACTGAGGCCCAGGGAAGTGAAGCGATACGCTCGAGGTTACCCAGCAGACGAGTGGCGGAGCCGGGATTAGAACTCGGGTCCCTCTGCCTCTACCCACTAGGCCCCACCGCTTCTCTACGTCGCAGTTCCCTAGCGCCTTCTGGGATCTCGGCGTGGCTGGCTCGTTCCCCTCCCCTAATCCTCCAGGCCCCCATGTGACCGGTGCCGGTTTTCGACGGCATCCTCTCCACCCCGGCCTCCGCGACGGGGAGCGGTGAAGTCACCCCTCCCCGTCTCCCACCCCCAACCGCAACAGCTGGAGCCAAGGGAGGCTACGATTAGGAAAACCCTGGGGTTTCCTTAGCAACGGCGCTTGGGTCCCCGCTGGTTGCTAGGGAAACATCTCGCCATCTTGGGAATTCTGGGAGGGCGGCTAGGGCGAGGCTTGGCCTTTGACCCTCGGAGGTGCCTCTTCCCATCTCCCGGTTGGCTCCCAGGAGCCTGAAGCCGGACTGCCCTCTCACCTTTCTTCCTCTGCCATGTCACTCTAAGACCCCCATCTCTGAGACCAGCCCCCCGCAAGACTTCGGCTGCCCCCAGAGATAACGGGGCAGTGCGAGGGGGCGAAGGGGATCTCTCCTAATGTGGGACCCCTCGGAGACACCCGACGGCGACTTGCCACCAAGGGAGAGAGCGCGGCGCAGTTTGAGAGATGCCCCCGTCCCTTGCCTAAGCGAAACTTCTCGGCCCGAAACGGGAAAAAGGCAATTAGCTTCCCGTTCGGAAACAAAGAGACGTCTGTGCGAAGGAGGCTCAGGTATCCACCAGAGGCGGAGAAACACCTCTCGGCTGCAACGTCCCTCACCCTCCTGACCCCCAAAGAATCCCCTTAGCCTCTCTCTCTCCCCACCTCAATCAATCAATCGATCGTCGGTATTCCCCACGCTTAGTAAAGGGCCTCAGCGCCCAGTACAGGGCCTCAGAGTTTAGTCCATTGCCTGGCGCTCAGTAAGCGCTTAACCAATACCACCGTCATTATGGAGCACTTCCTATGTGCCGAGCCCTGTGCTAAGCGCTTGGGAGAGGACAGCGCAATAGACTTAGCAGACACATTCCCTGACCGTAAGGAGTTCCCCCACCGCCCTCCGACAAGCGTCCACCAGCTTGAAAGTTTGTGGCCTGTGGCTTTTTCCAGAGCGATGCGTTATTTAAATCCCTTTGGGGGCATTCCAATCAGTCGATGGAATTTATTGAGCGCTTACTCTGTGCACAGAACTGTACTAAGCACTCGGGAGAGTACGATGTACCAGAATTAGCAGACGCGTTCCCCGCCCGTAACGAGCTTGCAGTCTGGAGGGGGAGAGAGACCCAAATAGGAATAAAGTTCTTAGTTCATTCGTTCAGTCGTATTTATTAGGCGCTTACTGTGTGCAGAACACTGTACTAAACGCTTGGGAGACTACAGAATGACAATAAACACGAATTCTCTGCCTCTCCCTCTGTCTTCTCCTTTTTTCTCTCTCTCTTTATTAAGTATAGGAAAGAGCCTGGGCTTCGGAGTCAGGGGTCATGGGTTCGACTCCAGGCTCTGCCGCTTGTCAGCTGTGTGACTGTGGGCAAGTCACTTTACTTCTCTGTGCCTCAGTTCCCTCATCTGGAAAAGGAGGTTTAACCGTGAGCCTCACGTGGGACGACCCGATTCCCCTGTATCTACCCCAGCGCTTAGAACAGTGCTCTGCACATAGTAAGCGCTTAACAAATACCAACATTATTAAGTTTATCGCACTCTCTCAAGCTCGGAGTTCAGGGCTCTGCACACAGTAGGCTGTCACCTCCTTGAGGGCAGGGATTGAGTCGTTTAGTACATGATAGCTACTTACTAGATGCCATTAATTGATTGATCGATGACCGGCTGTTTCCGAAGAGAAGCTTTGAAAGATCTTCAGTTGCGTATGTTCTCTTGGCTGGAAATACAGATAGCCGCAAGAAACACGTGATCAAACGACTCGTATCGGGCAAAGTGGCCATTCATTCATCCGATCGTATTTACTAAGCACTTACTGTGTGCAGAACACTGTACTAGGCACTTGGAAAAGTACAATGCAACAATAAAGAGTGAAAATCCCTGCCCACAGTGAAAATTAATAATAATTATTATGGTATTTGTTAAGGGCTTACTGTGTGCGAGACACTTACTGAGCACTGGGGTGAATACAAACAAAGCAAGTTGGAACCAGTCCCGGTCCCACGTGGGGCTCACAGTCTTAATCCCCATTTTCCAGATGAGGCGACCGAGGCCCAGAGAAGTGAGGCGACTCGCCCGAGATCACGCAGCAGACAGGTGGCGGAGCCGGGATTAGAACCCAGGTCCTTCCGACTCTCTGTCCTCTAGACCGTGCAGCTTCCGGGGTTTCCTCCTACCCGCGGGGTCCCGCTTAATTCGTCCCGGTTTTTTAATCTGCTGTTTTATGACCCGAGGGTCTTCTTCAAGGGGGCTGTGAAGTTCTGGCAGGCCAGGAGCAGGAGAGAGAGGAAACTCTGTGCCAGGCAAACCGGAGATTCTTTGCCAGCTCCAGGAACTGGGAACAATTGGCTTCTATTCTCTCCAAGCTCTCACCTGGAGTGGAGCCTTATGATTCATCTCTGCCACTAAGACACTTCCAGATTACCTCCTGTCTTGTAATTGACCTGCTAATCATCGAATATCAAACCGATCATTAAGTAACCCTTTTAAACCGATACAACTCCACGTATGCGCGATCGTAATTTTTTTTCCCCTGTCCAGCCCATTAACCAAAAAAGAAAGAAAGAACATAAAGAGGAAAAAAAAAAAGGTGGTTTTCTCCTGTTGGAATTATACAGAGTGGTGTCATTATAGCGGGGGTGATGAATGAGGATTCCTGTCTCCTAGATAAGGAACGATCTCTGGCCTTACCTGCCTCCGTTAAGTCGTTCGAGGAAAATACCTTTTTGGATAGGATGAGGGAGAGGGGGTTTTCCTCATTGAGGAACCTGCCTGGGGAATTCAGAGAGTGACCCCGGGTGACTTAAGGTACTTAGTAAGCCTTCATTCATTCATTCAATAGTATTTATTGAGCGCTTACTATGTGCAGAGCACTGTACTGAGCGCTTGGAATGTACACTTCGGCAACAGATAGAGACCATCCCTGTCCACCGACGCCCTACTACCCTTCCTTTCCAAAATCTTAGAACGAGTCGTCTACAATCGATGCCTAGAATTCCTTAACTCCCATTCTCTCCTAGACCCCCTCCAATCTGGCTTCCGTCCCCTCCACTCTACCGAGACTGCTCTCTCTAAGGTCACCCGTGACCTCCTTCTTGCCAAATCCAATGGCTCCTACTCCATTCTGATCCTCCTTGACCTCTCTGCTGCCTTTGACACCGTCGACCATCCCCTCCTCCTCCATACCTTATCTCACCTTGGCTTCACGGACTCTGTCCTCTCCTGGTTCTCCTCTCACCTCTCTGGCCGATCATTCTCGGTCTCCTACGCTGGAGCCTCCTCCCCCTCCCATCCTTTAACTGTCGGAGTTCCTCAAGGGTCAGTTCTTGGCCCTCTTCTGTTCTCCATTTACACTCACTCCCTCGGTGAACTCATCCGCTCTCACGGCTTTGACTACCATCTCTACGCAGATGACGCGCAGATCTACATCTCCGCCCCTGTCCTCTCCCCCTCCCTTCAGGCTCGCATCTCCTCCTGCCTCCGGGACGTCTCCACCTGGATGTCTGCCCGCCACCTAAAACTCAACATGAGCGAGACTGAGCTCCTCATCTTCCCTCCCAAGCCCGGTCCGCTCCCAGACTTCTCCGTCACCGTGGATGGCACGACCATCCTTCCCGTCCCGCAGGCCCGCAATCTCGGTGTCATCCTTGACTCGTCCCTCTCGTTCACCCCACACATCCTATCCGTTACCAAGACCTGCCGGTTTCACCTCTACAATATCGCCAAGATCCGCCCTTTCCTCTCCACCCAAACGGCTACCTTACTATTACGGGCTCTCGTTATATCCCGGCTAGACTACTGTGTCAGCCTTCTCTCTGACCTCCCTTCCTCCTCTCTCGCCCCGCTCCGGTCTATTCTTCACTCCGCTGCCCGGCTCATCTTCCCGCAGAAACGATCTGGGCATGTCACTCCCCTTCTTAAACAACTCCAGTGGTTGCCTATCGACCTCCGCTCCAAACAAAAACTCCTCACTCTAGGCTTCGAGGCTCTCCATCACCTTGCCCCTTCCTACCTCTCCTCCCTTCTCTCTTTCTACCGCCCACCCCGCACGCTCCGCTCCTCCGCCGCCCACCTCCTCGCCGTCCCTCGGTCTCGCCTATCCCGCCGTCGACCCCCGGGTCACGTCCTCCCGCGGTCCCGGAACGCCCTCCCTCCTCACCTCCGCCAAACTGATTCTCTTTCCCTCTTCAAAACCTTACTTAAAAATCACCTCCTCCAAGAGGCCTTCCCAGACCGAGCTCCTCTTCCCCCTCTACTCTCTCTGCCATCCCCCCTTTACCTCTCCGCAGCTAAAGCCTCATTTTCCCCTTTTCCCTCTGCTCCTCCACCTCTCCCTTCCCATCCCCACAGCACTGTACCCGTCCGCTCAACTGTATATATTTTCGTTACCCTATTTATTTTGTTAATGAATTGTACATCGCCTTGATTCTATTTAGTTGCCATTGTCTTTACGAGATGTTCTTCCCCTTGACGCTGTTTAGTGCCATTGTTCTTGTCTGTCCGTCTCCCCCGATTAGACTGTAAGCCCGTCAAACGGCAGGGACTGTCTCTATCTGTTGCCGACTTGTTCATCCCAAGCGCTTAGTACAGTGCTCTGCACATAGTAAGCGCTCAATAAATACTATTGAATGAATGAACTGGAGAGTCGTCAGGTGGAAGGTCGGGTGGAGAGTTGGTGGAGAATCGGGGGGGGGGCGAGAATCGAATGGAGAGTTAAGTGGAGAATCCTGTGGAGAGTCAGTTGGAGAATTGGAGGAGAATCGGGCGGGGAATCGAGTGGAGAATTGGATGGCGGAGAAGGTGGAGAGACATTGGGAGAGCTGGGGGGAGATTTAGACGGAGAGTCAGTTGGAGAGTTAAGTGGAGAATCCTGAGAAGGATAGGTTGGAGAGATGGTGGAGAATCGGGCGGAGATTTGGCTGGAGAGTCAGGTGGAGGGTTGGTGGAGAATTGGGTGGAAAGTTGGTTGAGAGTTGGTGGAGAATTGAGTGGAAGGTCGGCTGGAGAGTTGGTTGAAGGATAGGGTGGAGAGTGGGATGGAAAGTGAGGTAGAGAATAGGTTGGCTCTGGGGCAGTTTTGTTAACCTAATAATAGCAATCATCAACATCATCATCATTATTAGGATTATTGTTATTATTACTACGTTTTCAAGAATGTATTACATGCTAAGTGCTGGGGGTCATATCAGACGCAGTCTCCATCCGCCAAGAAGCTCACAGGAAAAAGGAAAGCAGAGCGCTTATCCCTTATTTTATTAATAATAATAATAATTGTGGTATTTCTTAAGCACTGACTAGGTGCCGGACACCGTACTAAGCGCTTGGGTGGAAACAAGCAAATTGGGTTGGACGCAGTTTCTGTCCCACATGGGGCTCACGGTCTCAATCCCCTTTTTCACAGACGAGGTCCCTGAGGCCCAGAGAAGTGAAGTGACTTGCTCAAGGT
This sequence comes from Ornithorhynchus anatinus, assembly GCF_004115215.2. Taxonomy (NCBI): domain Eukaryota; kingdom Metazoa; phylum Chordata; class Mammalia; order Monotremata; family Ornithorhynchidae; genus Ornithorhynchus; species Ornithorhynchus anatinus. Next base: position 2,564,503 of record NC_041743.1, on the reverse strand, counting down.
CACACAGCAGACGAGCGGTGGAGCCGGGACTAGAACCCAGAACCTTCTGACTCCCAGGCCTGTGCTCTAGCATTAGGCCATGCTGCCTCTCCTGCACATGAGGAAAAAAAGAAAAAACCCAGAGAGGTAAAGAGACTTAACCGAGGTCACCCGGTAGGCAGGGGGAAGAGCTGGGATCAGAACTCGGGTCCTCCTGACTCCCAGGTCCGGGCTCTATCCACTGGGCCGCACTGCTTTCTCCTCCTTATGATCAAAACCCGCCACCTCTGCCGGCTCTATCCAGCTCCGATCCAGTTGGTCGGATGGATGGATGGATTCTGAATCTCTCGGCTTTGGGTGCAATATATAACTGTTATTACATAAGTGTTACAATTCATCGATCAAGACGTTAGTCATTGACGTCACAGCCTTGGCTCTCATCAACGCCGACTCTTCCGCTGCAGACGGAAAGAAAGACAATTAGGAAGAAGGGAGAGAGAGCGCTACGGTCATAAAAAAAATATTGTGATCTATGGAAGCATTTTTTCCCCACAATTCCACAGCTAACAAGAAAATGCGCCCCTAAAGAAAAGCAGGCTGGAGCGGATATTTCTCCCCCAACTCTCTCTGATGCCTACGGTTTCCGAAACCCGTTTCATCTTTCAAGAAAGGAAATCGGGGCGGCGACGAGAGGCGGGGGGGGGGGGGTGGTTCATATCGAAGCAGCGGGGCGTAGTGGGTAGAACACGGGCCTGGGGGTCGGAAGGATCTGGGTTCCTAATCCCGGCTCCGCCGCTTGTCTGCTGTGTGACCTTGGGCGAGTGGCTTCACTACTCTGGGCCTCTGTCCTCTCACCTGTAAAATGGGGATGAAGACCCGGAGCCCCTTGTGGGACAGGGACTGTGTCCGACCCGATCTACCCCAGTGCTCAGAGCAGTGCTTGACATATAGTAAGCGCTTAACAAATGCCATCATCACTATGCTCACCATCATATTGAAAGAACTGACATATGTCTTTCTCTGGCCATCAAATATCTCCCACTTCTGTTTCCACAGGTTTCCCATCCCTCTGTTCTTCCCACTCCTCCAACTTGACACCCCCGACATATCCATAAATGATTTAATAATAATGATAATAATAATGTTGGTAGTTTTAAGCGCTTACTATGTGCAGGGCACTGTTCTAAGCTCTGGGGGAGATACAGGGTCATCAGGTTGTCCCACATGAGGCTCACAAGTCTTCATCCCCATTTTACAGATGAGGTAACCGAGACCCAGAGAAGCGAAGCGACTTGGCCACAGTCACACAGCTGCCAAGTGGCGGAACCGGGATTGGAACCCGTGACCTCTGACTCCCAAGACCGGGCTCTTTCCACTGAGCCACGCGCCTGCCACCCCTCTAGACTGTAAACTCATTGTGGGCAGGGAACGTGCCTTCCCGATTCCATTATACCGCACTCTCCCAAGCGCTTAGGACAGTGCTCTGCATACAAGGAAACAGGAAGCAGTGTGGCCTAGTGGAGCGAGTCAGAGGGCGTGGGTTCTAATCCCCACTCCGCGCCACCTCGGGCAAGTGACTTTACTTCTCTGTGCCTCAGTTCCCTCATCTGTAAAATGGGGATTACACCTGGGAGACCCATGGGGGACACGGACTGTGTCCAACCTGATTAGCTTGTATTAGCCAGCGCTTGGAAGAGTGCCTGGCACATAGTAAGCGCTTAACAAATGTACAAAAAAACCCAGTAAGCGCTCAATCAATACCTTCGATGCATTAATCGATCGATTCCGTCCACCCTCAGAGCTTAAGGAGGCGTGAGTCTGGGCTCTTCTGAGAAAACTTGCGTGTGCTGATTTATCACATGACACAACCAACACTCCACTGGTGTCTTGTCGTTGTCCCCCCCCCCCAGCCCGAGGCCCCCCGAAATAATTGCCTTTCTTTCAGATTCCAGTGTGTTTCCCTTTTGTGTTTACGATAACAGAGGGATGCTTTATTGGATTGGGCCCGGCCCGTTGCTATGGTGATCGGCAGTTGCTACAGGCTGTAAAAATAACCCTCCCTCCTTGATAGATTTCACTTGAGTGAAAACAACCCTTAAAAATAGGTTGAAATTTACATACTAACTCTGCCAGAGGGTTCAAGGGAAAGGAGGATGAGCTAGGGTATGACAAGCTGTCCTCCCTCCTTCTTAGACTGCGAGCCCCGTGTGGGACGGAGACTGTGTCTGACCTGATTAACTCATACCTACCCCAGTGCTTAGAAGGGTGTTTAACACATAGTAAAGCTCTGAACAAATATCATTTTTTTAAAAAAAATCTGTTTCAAGCCTGGGAAGTGTTTTGCCCCGGGAGTAGGGAACTAACTGTCCTTGTCTCTCGTCCCCCTCCCCAGATAAAATAAGCCCCAAACTATTATCTTCTTTTGGCCTTTTTCTTTTGGCCCTCTAGCATACTTGATTTGTTTTGCTGCCTCTCCCTTTTATACCGTTAGCCCGTTGTCGGACCGGGATGGTCTCTATTGTACCTTCCAAGCGCTTAGTACAGCCCTCTGCACACAGTAAGCGCTCAATAAATAGGAATGAATATGCACAGGGTGACGCAGAATTCCAAACTGCCATGAGGCGCAAGCGTTGGATAACGGGGAGAGAGAAAGCGAGAGGAAACGGAGACTGAAGGATTCCAAGTTGCCGTGAGGCACAAGGGCTGGATAATGGGGAGAGAGAAAGAGAGAGGGGAAGCGAGAGAGAAGCAGAGACAGAGATTGAGAGATGCAGAGAGAGCTAGAGACTGAGAGATTGTGAGAGACTATAAGGGAGAGGTTGAGAGAAGAGTAAGTCCTAGCAGCAGCGATGATAATAAGAGTAGCTCATTCATTCAATCGTATTTATTGAGCGCTTATTATGTGCAGAGCACTGTACTAAGCGCTTGGAACGTGCAATCGGGCAACAGATAGAGACAATCCCCTGCCCAGTGACGGGCTCGCGGTCTGAACGGGGGAGACAGACAGCGGAGCAAAAGAGAACAAAACAAACCAAGACAACGTCATCAAGATAAAATAGGATCAAGGAGATATGCACCTCATTCTCAAAATAAATAGGGTAATAGATGATAAATACAAATGAGCACAGTGCTGAGGGGAGGGAAAGGGGAAGAGCAGAGGGTGGGATGGGGGAAGGGGAAAGCAGAGGGAATGGGGGTAGTTGTAATAATAATAATATTCGTAGTAGGAATATTACTCCTCTTGGGGGGCACCTGGAGAGTTTCCAGGCCTCTATCAGTCTCGGCTACGGGAGGGAGAGCCAAGCCGAGGCCTGTCCCTTCCGTTCCTGGCTCGGCCAGTGGCTAGCGAGTGGCAGGCCACCGGCTTCGAGTCGAAACTCCCCCGTGCCGGACGGCAGGGGACAGAGTCAGGGGCGGAGACTCGAGTTTTCTGCCTGGAAGGAGGCGATGGCCAACCGCTTCCGGATTCTGCCCGAGAAAACGCTCCGGATCCGCTACCAGAACGATGGCGGAGGGAGAGAAGATGGCGGATGGAGAGCGGGGCCTTCTGGGAGAGACGCGTCTGTGGTGTCGCTCTGGGTGGGAAACGACCCGACGGAGTGAGACAAGCAGTAGTGAAAGAGTAGTAATAAGGATGATGTCGGTTTTTGTTAAGCGCTTACTCTGTGCCCAGCACTGTTCTGAGCGCTGGGGGAGATCCCAGGTCATCAGGTTGCCCCACGTGGGGCTCACGGTCTTCAGCCCCATTTGACAGATGAGGTCACTGAGGCCCAGAGAAGTGAAGTGACTCGACCAAGGTCACGCAGCAGACAAGTGGCGGAGCCGGGCTTACCGGCTCCCGAGCCCGGGCTCTTTCCATTAAGCCCCGCTGCTTCATGGCAATAGTAGAAATAATAATAGAGTTGATGATAATAATAATAGTAACGGTATTCATATTAGCAATAATAGAAATGAGAATAATAGCAATTATACTAGTAGAAGGAATAGTAATAGTAGGCTGATTTCCACTCCGCGCAGAGCACTGTCTTGCCTGCCTACTGAGTCGGGAGCACTCGACTGACATCACTGAGCAAAGAGCACTGTAATGAGCACTCACTCTTTGCCCAACACTTCCGTGAGCATCTACTCTGGGCGGAGCGCCGCACGAAGGCCTTGGTGAGCCGAAATAGAAATAAAAGGCCCGGTTCCCGCCCTCAAGGAGCTGATAAATACACAATAATCCATGATGAAATCAAAAATGGAAAAAAAAGATGCTTCGGGCAGCGAGGTCCCCCCGTCGGGGAGAAATGCTTATAGGATGTAGACGTAATTCCGGTCAATGATTCAAATGTAGAACTCATTCGGATTTCCTTCGGACCACGCCAAAATGTCGGCGGTAAACTGAATTAGTCTCCGCGGTCGGAAATACAGAAGCAGCGGTGACCTAGTGGCACCAGAGCCCGGGCCTGGAGTTCAGGAGGATCTGAGTTCTAATCCCGGTTCGGCCACTTGTCTGCCGTGGGAGCTTGGGTGAATCACTTTGCTTCTCTGGGCCTCAGTTCTCTCATCTGTAAAAGGGAGATTTAGACTGTGACCCCCCGTGTGGGACAGGGATTGTGTCCAACCAGATGAGCCTGTATCCACCCTAGCGCTTAGTACGGTGCCTGGCACAGAGTAAGCGTTTAACAAAAACCATAAAACAAACTTCGGCGGGGGGGCGGGTGTCCTCCCAAGACCTGGGGCCCTGGGCGGTGGCCACTTCAGTTCCTTGCTCTGGATGGGTCACGGGGGAGAGGCTTGCAAATACGTCCTCCTCCGTCTCCACCAACCCCCGATCCAACCCTTCCTTCCCCAATTACATTTAAATAGTGTGGTCTAATGGTTACAGTCCCGGCCTGAGAGTCAGAAGGACCTGGGTTCTGACCCTGGCTCTGCCCCTTGTCTGCTGTGTGACCTTGGGTGAGTCACTTAACCTCCCTGGGCCTCAGTTCCCTCTTCTGAAAAATGGAGATCAAGATTACGAGCCCCATGTGGGACAGGGACTATGTCCAACCTGACTAGCTTGTATCTTTGGAGAAGCAGCGTGGCTCAGTGGAAAGAGCATGGGCTTTGGAGTCAGGGCTCACGAGTTCGAATCCCAGCTCTGCCACTTGTCGGCTGTGTGACTGTGGGCAAGTCACTTAACTTCTCTGTGCCTCAGTTCCCTCATCTGTAAAATGGGGATCAAGACTGTGAGCCCCACGTGGGACAACCTGATTCCCCTATGTCTACCCCAGCGCTTAGAACAGTGCTCGGCACATAGTAAGCGCTTAACAAATACCAACATTATTATTATTATTATTACTCGAGTTTAAAACAGTGCTTTACACATAGTAAGCCATTTACAAATACCATGATTATTATAGTATTATTATTATTATTATTTGATCCTGAGTTTCCTGCAGGCCTGCCGAGATTTCAATTCCTCCTTACTTGTGTTTTGCCAGCACTTTGGTGACCTGCACAATGTAAGCGCTCCATAAATACCCCTGATCGATCGATTGATTCATAGATAGCATCATCTGTGTGCAGGGCACTGTACTAAGCGCCTGGGAGAGCACAATAGAACGTAAACAGATACATTCCCTGCCCACAAAGAGCTGCCAGTCTAAAAGAGGGGAGACAGACATGAATAGAAATAAATAAATGAGGAATAAGGCCACGAGTGGTGTGGGGTTGGGACGGGGGAAGGAGTGGAAGATGAGGAAAGGGGGGCTTAGTCAGGGGTTCACCCCAAGCTCGTTGAAGGCCGGGAGCTGTCTATTATTGCCTTGTACTCTCCCAATCGCTTAGTACAGTGCCCCGCACACGGTAAGCGCTCGATAAATACCATCCAATAGATGAATGAAGGTCTTTTTATGGGGAAAATGATCTCCTAAACCTCCCTACCCCACCACAGGTGGCTAACCACTGACCCATCTTCCCCTCCTCATCCCCGTGACGGCTGGCGGCTGGGACTCTCTGCCCTGGAGAAACCAAACGGATCCGCCGAATTTCCCCCAAGCCCTGGGAGGGTAATGAAGGTTAATAAATGAATGTTTATAAAGCACTCGGCAACACTCAGCCCGAAGGTCTCTCTAGAGGACCGCTAAGCATCGCTGTTTATTTTATTTTTCAGAGCAAGAGGAGAGGATCTGGGGGCCGGGGGGCCTGTTTTAGAAGCAGGGAGAGTTTGTGTCTGGGGGATTCAGCTGGCTCGGTGGGGAGGGGGTTTCCAGGAGGGAGGAGGTGGGCGGGTTTTCAATGAGAGTCTCATTGTATACTTGGAGCTTGGCCTCGGAGCAACAAAATTCTGGTGATCAAAGGCAAAGACAGAGCATTTAAGCCGTTTAATGCTTGTATCACGATGATTTCATTATTGACTTCTACTAAGCTCTCTCTGGGCTGTGGCCCAGATTCCCCTCGGCTCTGCCCAAATGCTGCCGAGCCCCGGCTATTTGCTATGAAGCTGGAAACCCCATTTCTCCTCATGAAGTCCGCAGTGGTTGGGATGGCTTCCCTTCCTTGCTTTAGGGAGGCAAACTGAATTTCTGTTCCCCTTCCTTTCTGCTTTTCCCTCTTTCCCTACTCTTCTCTCTCTCTCCTCCGTCCCCAACCTTCTTTCTCCATCTCCCTCATTCTTTTCCCCTCTTTCTCTCTCTTTCCCTATCTCCCTCTCCTTCTCCCCCTCTATCTCCTCTCACTCCCTCTCCCTCTCTGCCTCCCCATCTCCCTCTATCCTTCCTCTACCTCTCCCCTTCATCCGACTCTTCCCCACTTCCTCTCCCTCTCTCCTTATCTCTCTTCTCTCTCCCTTTTTCTCTCTCCCTCTCTCTTTTCCTCTCCCCCACTTCCTCTCCTTTCTCTCTCCCTCTCATTCTCATTCCCTCACCCTCTCTTTCCTACTCCCTTTCTCTCTGCTCCCTGTCTCCTCCTCACTCCCTCTCTCCCTCAATATCCTCCCTTCTCCTCCTCTTCCTCTCTCTCGCTCCCTCTCCCTGTCTCTCCTTTTCTCCCCCTCTCCCTTTCCCTCTCTCCCTTTCCATCTTTCCTTCCTGTCCTCCCTCCTCATCTCCTTCTTTCTCTCCCCCTCCTCCTCTCTCTCCCTCTCCTTCTCTCTTCCCCTCATTCCCCTTCCCTCTCCCCCCCTTCCCTTCTTCTCCCTCTCTCCTCCGTCCCTCTTCCATCCTTTTCCCCTCTACTCTTGCTTCCGTTATTCTTTCCTGCAGGTCAATTCTCACCTCTGTGACAGACCCAAATTCTTCCTGCAAGGTGAGCCTAGCCATCAGAAGTAAAGTAATGAGATTATGATTAAAAGTACACCTTGATAGTGAGGTATCCATCAAGCTGTCATAGAAATCTTATCTCTTCTGCTCGTCTCATCAATCTGACCTTTCAATTATTGCTCTCAGTTCATGACTCTAAGTACCACAAAACCCTGAGCTCAAGACTCATATATACACCTTCCTCATCTGGAGGTCCTCCACCCAAGGGGGTGGGGGGGGGCTCAGCTTCCCCCTCCTCAGACCAGGTCTGGAAGTCAAGGCTTCAGATTGGTGTGATCAATCAATCAACCAATCCATGGTATTTATCGAGCACTTTGGGGTGCTGAGCACTGTACTGAGCGCTTTGGGAGAAGCAGCGTGGCTTAGTCGCTAGAGCCTGGGCCTGGGAGTCAGAAGGACCTGGGTTCTAATCCCGGCTCTGCCGCTTGTCTGCTGGGTGACCTTGGGCAAGTCGCTTCACTTCTCTGGGCCACAGTTCCCTCATCTGTAAAATGGGGATTAAGACAGTGAGCCCCATGTGGGACAGGGACTGTATCCATTCTGATTACCTTGTATCTACCCCAGCATTAAGTACAGTGCCTGGCACATAGTTGGTGTTTAACAAATACCAGAATTGCCAGAATTATTGTTATTACCAAATAACAGAGGCGGTAGACACATTCCCTGACCTCAAGGCGCTTCCGGGGGAGACCGACATTAAAATAAATAAATGATGGGTATATGCAGAAGTAATATAACCTATTTATCTCTCTGGCAATCCAGGGCTTTTGTGGGGGGAGGCAGAGAGGGGAAGTACCCTTGGCCGAGTGCGAAAGAAATGCAAATTTAAGGAATGGAAAATAAGAGAGAAATTCACCTGGTAATCTTAGAGTCCGTATAAGTGTATCGATACAACTACCTAATACAGAGGTGAGCACAATGTGGGGAAGGACTGTATCTCTTTACTCTATCGTATTCTCCCAAAGTCTTAGTCCAGTGCTCTGCACACAGTAAGCACTCGATAAATGTGACTGACTGACCCAGTCAGAGCTCAATAAATGGCACTGGTTGATCCATCTCTAATTACAACTCGCATAAAAAACTGGTTCAGATCTTTGAACAACTCCTTCCTTGGCAAAAATAAGATCCATTCTGCAAATGGACTTAATTCCCCCACTCTCTCTTCCTTCAGGATCTTCCCTGCACTTGAATCTACCCCCTTTATCGACCCCACCCTCAGCCCCTTATTTCTAGATCCCATCATTCATATTGATATCTGGTTCGCCTTCTCCACCGTCAGCCCCTTGTGGACAAGAAGACGCGTCTACCAACTCTGTGGTATTTGCCCAAGTGCTCAGTACAGTGCTCTGCCCACAATAACCCTTCCCAAAATACCACCGATTGATTGATAGATTCGATTCAACGCAATGAGTAGTTTTTGAGCGATCAACAAGTCCCTGACCGTGATTTTTCTGAGTTTTGGAACGGAGGGTTTAGAGCCACTGGGAATAATGTGTGGAAATGCCATCATTATTTGATGATGATGGTATTTGTTAAGCGCTTACTATGTGCCAAGGACTGTTCTAAGCGCTGGGGTAGATCCAAGGTAATCAGGTTGTCCCACGTGAGGCTCACAGTCTTAATCCCCATTTTACAGTTGAGGTCACTGAGACACAGAGAAGTGAAGTGACTTGCCCAAAGTCACACAGCTGATAAGCGGTGGAGCCGGGATTAGAACCCATGACCTCTGACTCCCAAGCCCGGGCTCTTTCCACTAAGCCACGCTGAGTAAGGTAGCTTACTCCCCATTAAACTGGAAGTTCTTCGAGGGCAGGGAGTGTGGGCCTTGTTATCGTCCTCTGGGGAGTACAGTGCTCTGCGCTCAGCGAGCGCTCAATAAATACCAGGGCTCAACTAGGTAAGCTTGGGGCATCTCCCCTGGGGGATTTCCTGGTGATGGTGCTGCCGCTGATGGCGATAATGGTGGTGATAGCGGGGTGAATGATAGTGGTGGCGATGATGGTGGTGGAATTCAGTCAATTATTCATTCCGTCGTATTTACCGAACGCTTAGTTTGTGCAGAACACTGAACTAAGCGCTTGGGAAAGTACAACACGACAGAGAACAGTGACAATCCCTGCCTACAGCGAGCTCACACTCTAGAGTGGGGGAGACAGACATCAACAGAAATAAATACGGCTTAGAACAGTGCTCGGCACATAGTAAGCACCTAACAACACCATCATCGTCAAAAAAAACGACAGATATGTACATAAGTGCTTTGGGGCTGGCAGGGGGGAAGAGGAAAGGGAGAAATAAAATGAGGGATGTGGACATAAGTGCTGGGAAGGGGGAAGAGCAAAGGGAGCGAGTGAGGGCGACGCAGGAGGGAGTGGGAGATGAGGAAAAGTGGGGCTTAGTCAGGAAAGGTCTCTTGGAGGAGATGGGCCTTCGATAAGGTTTTGAAGGTGGGCAGAGTCATTGTCTGTCGGATTTGGCGGGGGGCGGGGGGCTTCCAGGCCAGAGACAGGCTGTGGCCGAGGGGTCCGCGGCAAGATCGGGGTCCAGTGAGAAAGTTGGCACTAGGGGAGCGGAGTGTGTGGGCTGAGCTGTAGGAGAGAAGCGAGGTGAGGTAGGAGGGGCAAGGTGATGGTGGGCCTTAAAGCTAATGGAGAGGAGTCTCTGTTCGATACAGAGGTGGATGGGCAACCACTGGAGGTTTCTGAGGAGTGCGGAGCTGTGTCCAGAACATTTTCTGTAGAAAAATGAGCTCAATAAGCCCTCAAGAAAGCGCTTGAGCTCAGTAAGGGCTCAATAAATACGATTAAATGAACGACTGAAGTAACACCCAGACGCAGGCTTCCCAGTCAGCCCAGTGAGAGGAGGAGGGAGGAGCTCTGGTCTCATGGCTGAGCTCAGGTGTCACATGAGTCCACCAGCGGCCTTGACACCGGCAATCACTCTTTAAAAACGGAGCATTTTTCACAGGGCATTAACCACGCTAACGGCTCCCAGCACAGATGCGTGGGTTCGGACAGGTGAGGGACAGAGGGAGGGAAGGAGAAGAGGGAGGAGGGAAGGAGGGAAGGAGAGAAGGGAAGAAGGAGGGAGGGAGAAAGAGAGGAAGGAGAGGAGGGAGGGAGGAAGGAAAGGAGGAAAGGGAGGGAGGAAGTAGAGGAAGGAGGGAGGGAGGAAGGAGAGGAGGAAGGAAGGAAGCAGAGAAGAGAGAGAGGGAGGGAAGAAGGAGAGGAGGGAGGGAGGAAAGAGAGGAGGAAAGGGAGGGAGGAAGTAGAGGAAGGAGGGAGGGAGGAAGGAAGGAAGCAGAGAAGGGAGAGAGGGAGGGAAGAAGGAGAGGAAGGAGGGAGGAAAGAAAGGAGGAAAGGGAGGGAGGGAAGAAGGAAAGAAAGGAGGAAGGAGAGAAGGGAGAGAGGGAGGGAGGGAAGAAGAAGAGGAAGGAAAGAGGGAGGAAGGAAAGGGAAGGTGAGGAGGGAGGGAGGAAGGAGAGGAGGGAGAGAGAGAGGGAGGGAGGAAGAGAGGAAGGAGGGAGGAAAATTACCTCATTTGTAAAATGGGGATGAAGACTGTGAGCCCCATATGGGACGGGTACTATGTCCAACCCAATTTCCTTGTATTCACCCCAGCGCTTAGTACAGTGCCTGGCAAATAGTAAATGCTTAACAAATACCATAATTATTATTAATCATTATTATTATTATTATTATTATGAAGCTGCAGGAAAGGCAAGGACGGAGGAACCTGGGAATCGTCTCCTCCGTAGGAAACAGCCTGGTCCAGCTAAGGCTTTGAAAAGGCGACGACCGATCAATCAGTCGATCGATCGATCAATCAACCCGAGACATTTATCGGGCACCTAAAACCGGCTCATTAATCCCTCATAAATTCCCACCATCTCTAACGAGTTTTCTCCCATTAACTTCTAACGCGCACAAGTCACTTCAACCCTTCAGAGCCATTTCTAGAGCTTTCAGATTGATGGAATTATGTCCTCCACCGCCACACCGCCACACATGGGCGTAATCGATGGAACTGTCAATTTATGTATATTCTACTTATCCAATTTGTAAATCTTTTCGTGCCGCTCTCCCCCTCCCCACCCCAGTAGATTCCTCTAGACCGTGAGCTCGTTATGGGCCGGGAATGGGTCCGTTGGCTGGGACTGTACTCTCCCAAGTGCTTAGTGCAGTGCGTTGCACACGGAAAGCGCTCAATAAATATGATCGAAAGAATGGAGTGGAAACTCCTTGTGGGCCAAGGAATGTAGGATGTCTTTGTTTAGGACGCCCCAAGGACTTAATACCGTGCCCTGAGTCCAGTTGGAGTTCAATAAATGCCTTTCCTATTACTATTGGCTTGTGTCTACCCCGGAGCTTAGTAAAGTGCCTGGCACATAGTAAGCGCTTAAAAAATACCACCAAACCGCCCCCGCTCCCGCAAAACTACAACTACTAATAATAATAATAATAATTCTTTTGCATGGAGAGCACTATACGAAGCATTTGGGAGAGTAAACTAGGGTTAGTAGCTAATCCCTGCCCCCACGGATATTCCACTCAACTCGGTGCAGAGCACTGGACTGAACGCTGGGGATCGTCCAATAGAGTTAGTAGGTACAATTGCTGTCCTCAAGGAGTTTCCAGTTTAATGTGTGCAGAGCACTGTACTGAACGCTCAGAAGAGAACCATGGAGTTAGACACACTCCCTGCCTTCAAGGAGCTTCCAGTCTACTGAGTGCAGAGCACTGGACTGAGCACTTGAGAGAGTCCAAAAGAGTTGGTAGACACAATCCCGGCCCTCCAAGCGTCTTCCATCTAGTTGGGGAGATGGACATTAAAATAAATTACCATTAGGGGAAAGAAAGGATCCAAACTCATTGTGGGCAGGGATCGTGTCTATCATTTCTGTTTCTATTGTCTTGTGCCAAGCGCTTAGTACGGCGCTCTGCACACAATAAGCACTCAATAAATACCAGTGAACTATTGAAACTTGAGCACTGTGGGAACGGGGGTGGGCGGAGAATCCAAATGTTAATAATAATATAAATGTACGGTATTTATTTAGTGTTTACTATGTGCCAGGCACTGTTCTAAGCGCTGGGGTGGGTACAAGCAAAATTGGGTTGGACGCAGAGAGGAAGGGAGGAAAAGAGTGGGAAGGAGGGTAAAGGAAGGGAGAGGGAGGGAGGGAAAAAAAAGAAGGAGGAAGAGGGAGACATGAAGGCCCATGAAGGAAGCAGGGAGAGCCCTGTCAGATCACAGGCTAATTGCATCCATAATCCCGGGCTAATTTGTTCTATCGAATTAAAACCAAGAGGACTCGCTCTTCCCCGCTCCGGGAAACCTGGTCCCCCGGGGCGTCATCGGAGACGGGAGTCCATCCGGGAGTCGAAACGAACAGAACAAGATTAGCGGGGCTACGGTTAAACCGAATCCTTAATCCCGTCGAATAATTGATGATCGTGATTCAAGATTTGGCCGAACCATTTCTCCGTCAGAATCGTAAATTCCGGCCGAGCGACCACAAGCCGGAAGCCGGGGGAGAGAGCCTGGGAGCCGATAGGCCCCCCGTGATCCAGGATGCCCGGAGTACAGTTTTCCAGCCCTCCACCCGCTTGGTGTCCAAGATTCAGTCCCATCAAGAGCTGCCCTAGCAGGGTCCCTAATAATAAGAAGTGTGGAATTTGTTAAGCACTTAGTACGTGCCAGGCTCTGTACTAAGCGCTGGGGTAGGTACAAGCCAATCGGGTTGCACACGATCCCCATCCCACTTGGAGCTCGCAGTCTTAATCCCCACTTTACAGGTGAGGGAACCGAGGCGCAGAGAAGTGAAGGTCACAGAGCAGACAGGTGGCAGAGCTGGGATTAGAACCCGTGACCTTCTGACTCCCAGGCTCGGGCTCTACCCACTCAGAGAGAGGAAGGGAGGAAAAGAGTGGGAAGGATGGCAAAGGAAGGGAGGGGGAGGGAGAGGGAAGGGAGGGAGGAAAAGAAGGGGGAGGAAGAGGGAGGCAGAGAGAGGGAGAGAGAGACAAGGAGGGAGAGACTGAGAGAAAGAGACGGAGAGGGAGAGAGAAAGAGAGAGAGATGCTAAAAGTTCAGAGAAGCCATGAGGCCGATGAGCCCCCTTATCCCCCCGTCGATTTTTGGCCAACAGCCTGGCCGTGTTGAAGAAGGGAAGCCGACCCCGGCTGCTGTCCAAGATGGCTGAGGCCTGAGGCGGCCGGGCCTCAGTCAATCAATCAATCAATCAATCAATCAGTCATTGGTATTTTCTGAGCGCTTATTCATTCAGTCGTATTTATTGAGCGCTTACCGCGTGCAGAGCACCGCATTAGATGGTTGGGAAAGTCCCATCCTCTCCAGGCTGCCCTCTCCCTTGCCCAGGGCCCTACCAAAGCCTTTCTTTACCTGTCACGCCCCCTCCTACTTCACCTCGCTGCTCTCCTACTCCAACCCAGCCCGCACACTTCACCCCTCTAGTGCCAACTTTCTCACTGTCCCTCCATCTCGCCCGGCCCACCGCCGACCTCCGGCCCACATCCCGCCTCGGGCCTGGAACGCCCTCCCTCCTGGTATCCCACAGACAACGACTCTCCCCCTCTTCAAAGGCTTATCCGAGGCCCATCTCCTCCAAGAAGCCTTCCCTGGCTAAGACCTCATTTCTTTTTCTCCCACTCCCTGATTTGCTCCCTTTATTCTCACCCCCACAGCCCGACAGCACTTTTGTATTTATCTGCAATTTATTTATATTAATGTCTGTCTCCCGCTCTAAACTGTAAGTTCATTGTGGGCAGGGAATGTGTCTGCCGAGCCCTTGTTGGGTAAAGATTGTCTCTGTCGCTGAATTGTACTTCCCAAGCACTTCGTACAGTGCTCTGCGCACAGTAAGCGCTCAATAAATACGATTGAATGAATGAATGTTGTACTCTCCCAAGCACTTCGTACAGTGCTCCGCACACAGTAAGTGCTTAATAAGTATGATTGATTGACTGAATAGCGTGGCCTAGTGAAAAGAACCCAGGCCCGGGAGTCGGAGGACCTGGGTTCTAATCCTGGCTCCACCGCTAGCCCGTTGTGTGACTTTGGGCAGGTCACTCCGTGCCTCAGTTTCCTCAACCACGAAATGGAGGTCCAAACCCTGTTCTCCCTCCTAGACCGTGAGCCCCACGTGGGACGTGGACTGTGTCCATCCTGAAGAACTCGGACCTACCCTAGCGCTTAGTACAGCGCGTGGCACCGAGTAAGTGCTTAACAAATGCCGTGATCATCATCGTCATCACCGGGACAGGAACGAGCCCGAGAGCCGGAGCCAGCGCCAGGAGTGAAGCGTAGAATATTTACAGCTATATACCTCCAACTCCTTAACATTTTATTTATACTAATGAAAAAGCACTTAAATCCATTTGTATAGGCTGTTCTCGCTCAGAGATTTGCAGTAAGTAATAGTTGCTATCAATTCGGGAAAATGACTTATTTCATTACCTTCAAATAGTTTTTCCCGATAACATGAATTTTAAATGGAGACTGGAGTTTGGCTTAATGCACCGCAAAAGATACAATGTGGATAGTTTTCTCCCCACCGATCGTAAATGTCCGATTCGGTTATTTTCTGCGTATTTGCTCCGGGTGGGTGACGGAGATTTTAAGGGGCCTGTTTGAGATTGGAGTGAATATCAGAGAGGAAGGCACTCGCCCTCTTCCCTGAACATTCAAGTGAACTCTTCCATCTTCCAAACGATAAGCTCTGACTGCTGGCGGCATCCAGAGGAAGAAGCCTGAGCCTGGGAATCAGAAGACTTGGGGTCTCCTCCTACCTCCGCCGCCCGCCCTCCATGCGACCTCGGGCAAGCCTTTTACACCTCTGTTCTTTACCAAGCGCTCAGTACGGTGCTTTGCACACTGTGAGCGTTCAATAAATCCGATCGAAAGGATGAATGAATCTCTGGACCTCGGTTCGCTCAATCGTCAAATGGGGATTCGATAACGGTCCTCTCTTCCCTTTAGGTGCGAGCCCCGTGTGGGACATGGAAAGTTTCCAACCCGATTATCTCGGATCCAGCGGCTAACAAAAACGGTACTAATGATGATGATTGTAATATTAATAATAAGTGGGGTGTTTGTATAGCGCTTACTCTGTACCACGCAGTCCCTGTCCCACGTGGGGCTCCCCGTCTTCATCCCCACTGGATGGATGAGGGAACTGAGGCTCAGAGAGGTGAAGTGACTTGCCCCAGGCCGCACAGCAGAGTGGCAGATTTATCTACCCGAGTGCTTAGTACGGCGTTTAACACATAGTAAGGACAACAAGAATAATAATAGTAATAATTACGATAATCTGCCCTCATGCTTAGTACAATTCATTCAATAGTATTTTCAATAGTATTTATTGAGCGCTTACTATGTGCAGAGCACTGTACTAAGCGCTTGGGATGAACAAGTCAGCAACAGATACAGTCCCTGCCGTTTGACGGGCGTAGTACAATGCTTAGCATGGAGAAAATGCTTAGCAAATACAATAGTAACAATAATAATAACCTTTGGTATTAACACTATTAATATTATTAATTACTATTGTTAACATTATTAACATATTACTAATAGTGTTATCGATAATAATATTATACTGTTATTGATAATAGTAATAGTAATGATAATCTATGGTATTTATTGAGCACATACTGTGTGCAGTGCATTGTGCTAAATGCTTAGCAGTGAATAATAGTAATAATAATCACTATCGCTAGTGTTTAGTACAGTGTTTGGCACACTGGAAGCACTTAACCAATACAATAATCAATTAATCAACTAATAGTATGTATCAAGCGCTTACAGAGCCATGTACTAAACGCTTGGGAGAGTACGATACAACAGAATCAACACAAATTCCCTGCCCATATGAGCTTAGTAATCTACCATGATGGTTAGTATAGTGCTTGGCATACAGTAGACATTTAATAAAATACTTATAATAATGATGATGATGATAATCTAATATAATGGGAACAGCATGACCTAGTGGACAGAGTCCGGGCTTAATAATGTTGGTATTTGTTAAGCACTTACTATGTGCCGAGCACTGTTCTAAGCGCTGGGGTAGACATAGGGGAATCAGGTTGTCCCACGTGGGGCTCACAGTCTTAATCCCCATTTTACAGATGAGGGAACTGAGGCACAGAGAAGTTAAGTGACTTGCCCACAGTCACACAGCCGACAACTGGCAGAGCTGGGATTCGAACTCATGAGCCCTGACTCCAAAGCCCGTGCTCTTTCCACTGCGCCACGCTGCTTCTCTAAGCTTGGGAGTCAGAAGCTCTGGGTTCTAATCCCAGCTCTGCCACTTGTCTACTTTGTGACCTTGAGCAAGTCACTTCGCTTCTCTGGGCCTCAGTGACCTCATCTAGAAAATGGGGATAAAGACTGGGAGCTTCACGTGGGGCAGGGACTGGGTCCAACCCGATTAGCTTGGATCGACCCCGGCGCTTAGAATAGTGCCCTGTTCTCTGGGCCTCAGTTGCCTCATATGAAAAATGGGGACGTAGACCGTGAGCTCCATGTGGGACGGGGACTGTGTCCAACCTGATTACCTCGTAACTACCCCAGAGCTTAGAACAGTATCCAGCACATAGTAAGAGTTTAACAGATACCATTAAAAAAAACAACAACAAAAGAGCCAAATACCACGAAACAAAAAATACGACCTCGCCTCAGTCTGAGACGCCGGGAGAGGAAGAGATCGGCTTTGAGATCTTCCCTGATGGAGTGATTAATTTCTATCGCTCCCCTTCCCCATTCCCAGTGCCTCCACACCCCACTCTCCCTTTCCAGACGCCCGAAACCAGACCCAAACAGGTTATCAGGGCAAACACGGTTTTAATTCTTTATTAATATTAATCGCGAGCAACCTTTCGGCTGGCTCCGGACGCGTTATGAATGTGTTCACAGAGAGGCAATAATAGAGAAGGCGTGACATTTTACCCCCAGCTTTTTTTTTTTTATTTTTTAATATGGTTTAGCAGGTCCCTGTTCAAACAGGGAGAAGCGGGATCTGAATAAATATCACAGCGGCGGCGTAATGAGAGAAGAGTCCCCAGCAAATACGAGCTGATTGTTTTTCGGCGGAAACTCGGAGGGGTGGATTTGAGGAGGCCGTGGCGGCGTTTCCCGCCTTAATCCCAGCTGGGGCCGCTGGCGGATTTTTCCATTTGGTTTTGCAAGACTGGGGTCGGGAACCCCTGAGATTCCTCAGGCCAAGGAGGAGGTTGGGAGGGAGGGGAGTGAGCTCCCGTGTCTCTCCCCCCCGGCCCTCCACCGTCGGGGCGAAGGTGTAGACAAGCAGACGTGATGAAAAGACCCCGGTTTCGGCCAGAAGAGTTGGGTTGACCCTTCCGGCGTCCCGGACTTTTCCCCTGTCCAGTTTGGAAGGGCCTCAGAATGATAACTGTGGGATTTGTTCAGCGCTTACTCGGTGCTCGGCACTGTACTAAGCACTGGGGTAGATACCACATCACCAGCTTCCACGCGAGGCTCACGGCCTAAGGAGGAAGGAGAATGGGGATCGAATCGCCGTTTTGCAGATGAGGGAACTGAGGCCCGGGGAAGTGAAGTTACTCGCCTAAGCGGATACGTGGCGGAGCCGGGATTAGAACCCAGGTCTCCTGACTCCCAGGCCCCCCGGCCTCTTTCCACTGTTCGACACCACTCCTCCATATGTTATAGATACACTGTTATGGATTATAGGTTTTTTTGTTATTTAGAACATAATCTAATATACTATAGATGCATTGCTTTAACATATATATATATATATATATATATAGTTGTCTATAGTGAAATCTACTATGGTGTAGATAAATTGTTATATGCTATAGATATATTGTTATCTGTGGCGTAATCTATTACCACATCTCACTATTTATACAAGAATGATTATCCAAATGTTCAGTTTGATTTCTCCCAGTCACGGACTCCTCGCCCTCGAATCCACGTTCGCTAATTACATTTTCTTGAACCAGCTTCATTGTCATGGGGGTCTCCGGTCCCAGACCCCCGCCAAGACCCACACGGGGCCGGATCTCTCTTAAAACAAATAGATTTTCATTGAAATCAACATATCTTTCCAAATCGAATAGGTTTTCATGAGGCCAATAAATTTCTTCAAAACAATGCATTTTTATTACAACATATTTTTGTTCAAACCAATACTTTTTGACAACCAGATATTAATGACCCGGCCAGACCTATAAATTCACCCCCAAACTACGTGTTTCCTCGGCAGAAAATAATTTTTCTTCTACAAACACATTTTTATTTGAATCAATCCTTCGCTGAAATCAGATCTATTTCCGCAGGGGGGCCGGGGGATGGATAGAAGCCCCCGACCGAATTCCCCCGACCGCCCCCACGGAGCCTCGACCCAGGGTGGGAGACGGAGACCACCGGCGGTTTCTATAGGACGTAGGAGAACCGTGGTTTGAGCTCCTTCTCGGCGGTGAATTCGCCACCTTTGCTCAGGGCCTAGGATTTCCCCGTCTGCCCCGCTCCACCCTTTGGGATCCTTTGGGGCAGCGGACCCTGCTTCCGGAGGGCAATGGGGAGGGAGGGATGAGGAGAAGGGGGACCTTTATGGTCGCCGGGATCCCGGATGCCCATCCGTTACCTTTAGTACAGTGCTTTGCACACAGTAAGTGCTCGATAAATGCATTTGACTGACTGACTGACCCAGAAATATCCGGCAGTGTCACCTCACTGGCCAAGCCACGTTGCTCCGTGATGTCCGACAGGACCGTTGGCCGGAGTCTGCAGACCTTGGGCAAATCATTTCGCTTCTCTGGGCCTCAGTTCCCTCATCTGTAAAATAGGGACTGAGACTGTGAGCCCCATGTGGGACAGGGATCGTGTCCAGTGTGATTTGCTCGAACCCACCCCGCTGCTCAGTACAGCGCCTGGCACATAGTAAGCGCTGAATAAATACCACAGTTATTATGGGGGGTGGGTCCTCGGGGCAGCTCCGGCCCCTCCCTTGGCTCTAGAACCTCCACTTCCCTGTCAATTAGTCAATCGTATTTATCTAGCACTCCCCGTGCGAGGAGCACTGTACTAGACGCTTCCCCGCGGGGGCCACTTCTGGACAAATGGCCACTCTGAGGACCGCGAGTGTTTCTGTAAAGACCCCGTCCACGCGGCAAGGTTGAGCTAGAGTGAGGAGCCCCTTCCCAGTGGGCTTTTCCACCCAAGACCCCAGAGGAGGCCGGGAGGAGCGGGCCGAATTGAGACTCAGTGAGGCTGGACTGAACGCCAGTCGTCGTTGTTGTCCCTTTCTGTGGAGGAGGCCGTTTCGCTCCCAAGAAGCTCCCTCTGAGGAGAGGAGTGAATTAAAAATGGATTTAGAGAGTGCCAGGAGTGAGAGGCCTACAAGTTTGAGGGCTGGAAAGTTCAATCTCCCCCCCCAACCCCAGTTCCTGATGAGGGGAGGAAGAAGGCGTTGGACCGAATCTTGGGACCCGGTTCTCGCGGCGGGGAGTTGGCCCTTCCCTCTGCCCCGCCAGAATCCCGCCTTCGGCCTGGTAGACGGATTAGGATGCCCGCCAGATCCCTCAGTTTAAAGCGGATTATTTCCTCTTTCTCATCCCAGACGGGTTCTCCTCTAACCCTGCCCTCTCCGTAATAGCTGTGGAGGTAGGATTAGTAGAAGGAGCGCTAAAAGCTAGGCCCACAAGGAGCAGTGTGGTCTAGGGGCTAGAGCTCAGGACTAGAAGTCAGAAGCCCTGGGTGCTAATCTCGGCTCCTTCACTTTCCTAATGGGTGACTTTGAGCAAGTCACTTCACTTCTCTGTGCCAGGCCATAAAATGGGGATTCGATCCTTGTTCTCTTAGACTGCTGGATATCTAACAGGTCTCTCTTGCAGATAGCGGAGCCTCCTTAGCAGCCCACAGAACAAGTCTGCAGGTTTTCTTCCCCCAGCCCCCAGGTGACACCCAAGATGGTTATAAGAATAGGAATAGCTTGGCAACCTTTACAAAATGCACTGGAATAAATCCGATGTCACCTCAGACTAAGATGCGAATTGGCTTTTCTCGTTTGGCTGGCTTTGGTCAACCGGTTTTGACAATGTGTTTTCCTGGGGGAGTTTCTACCTGAGTCTTTGAGTCTCTCTCCCGCCCTGTGCCCTGAGCTGTAGAACAGGTATCTGAGCAATTATAATAATTGTGGTGTTTGCTGAACGCTTACTCTGTCATTCATTCAGTCATTCAATCGTATTTACTGAGCGCTTACTGTGCGCAGAGCACCTGTACCCATCGGCTCTCGGGGCCAGGTTTTAAGGGCCGGTTGACAATCCTCCCCAGGCCTCGGGAGACGGCCCCGCTTCCCTCCCACCCGCCTCAGGCTGCCCACCCGGCCCGGCTTCCCTCCCGCTCAACTCGGGCCGACCCCCCACACCCCTCCATTGCCCTGCTTCCCTCCTGCCCACCTCGGGCTGAACGCCCAAGGCTCAACTTTCCTCCCGCCTCAGGCCGACCACCCCCATAGACCGTTTTCCTCCCACCCTCCTCAACCGACTCCCACCACGACCCTACTTCCCTCCCACCCACCTCAGGCTTACCCCCTCCCACTCAGACCCTCTTCCCTGAGGCCAACCCCCGATCCATGATCTTGGTTCCCTCCAGCTTGCCCCAGGCCAACCCTTCTGGGCCCCTCTTTCCTCGGGCCAAAACCCACAACGGGCCCACTAGCGTACAGGCCCGCCTCAAGCCTAGCCCCCTCGACCCGTCTTCCCTCAGGCCAACCTCCCCCCACAGCCCCGCTTCCCTCCCGCCCTCCTCAGATCCGCTCTGCCCCGGAAGACCACAGGCGCCGAGAGCAGCAGCCGGGCCGACCTCCACGGGGCCCTCTCACCGGAGGCTCGTTTTCCGGTCGAACCGAGCCACCCGACCGCCCCCCGAACAAACACAAATGTCCCCCCCCGGCAATCGGGGGCGTCTCTGGCAGCGGGCGGGACCGCCAGAGCGCGGCGGCCCAGGGCCCTGTCAGGCCGTCTTTGTCCCCTCGTCCCCGTTGGCGCGACACGCGGAGTGCCCGGGATAAGCAGAGGGCGGGGTGCCATGCCATTTGTTTCCCATTGAATGGGCCCGGGAAGCCTGACGCCCGTGATTAATCACCACACTGCAGGCGCCTGACGCCGACAGGAAAAGGCCCGCTTGGAATGGAGGGCAAATGCAATCTCTTCCAAGCAGCTGGTGGGGATTCTGGGCCTCTCTCCCTCTGTCTCCCTCCCTCCCCGGCTCCCGGCCGCCCATCCCTTCGCCCCCTCTCTCGGATCCCTCTCTTCCGCCCACCTCTTCCCTTCTCTTCCTCGTTCTCGTGCGGACGGTCCCACCCTCCCTGCTGCTGCGGGCTTGTGGAATGAGCAAGGATCTGGGAGTCAGAGGACCTGGCTTCTAATCCCAATTCCGCCACGGGTCCGTTGAGGGATCCTGGGCAAGTCACTTTACTTCTCTAGGCCTCAGTGACCTCGTCTATAAAATGGGGATTAAGACTGTGAGCTCCATATGGGAAAGAGACTGAGTCCAACCTCTATTGGACTCTACTGGACTCCCCAGCGCGCTCACTCCAGTTCTCTGCACGCGGCAAATTGTCAGCTCCATGACAACACAGATCGTTCCTGTTAACTCTACCGGACTCTCCCAGGTGCTCAGTACAGCGCTCCCTACCCACAGCAGACTGCACTGGAATGGGTACAAGCAAATCAGGTTTGGACACAGGCCCTGTCCCATTGGGGCTCACAACCTTAATCCCCATTTTACAGATGAGGGAACTGAGAAATCGAGTGATTTGCCCAAGGTCACGGAGCAGACAAGTGGCAGAGCCGGAATTGGAACCCATGACCGTCTGACTTCCAGGCCCGGGTTCTTTCCATTACCCCGGAGGCCTGGGATCCGTCCACTAAGCCTCGCTTGCGGATTACGGGCCCCGCACCACGTCCTGGGTAGAGGGGGAGGGGGTGTAGGGCGACAGAACAGCTGGACGTCCCTCCCTCTCTTCTCCCGCCCCCCGCCCCTTCCCCTTGACCTTGTGAGATGAGGTCGGGAGGCAGAGATCTCCAATTTTCCGGCTTCCCAGGGTGCCACAGACCACAGGTTCTGCCGACCCCGGCCCGTCCTTAATGGGTCGGAGGGAGAGAGACGGGATCGGCCTTTCCATCTGGGCCTTCTCCCGGCTCCTCTCCTCCGGGCCGGGCTCCTCCGCCCTCCATTCCCCTGAATTATTTAGCCTGATAAATCTTCCCGCGTTTCACATCTTGGACCCATCTGTTCTCCGGAGCGTCTCCTTTATAGGAAGCGTCCTTTATGTTCGCCGGCATCTGCCCGCCCGGCCCGGTCCCCCTCCCGGGCAGCGGGGGCTGAAGGCGAGGAAGGGGAGAAGCAGAGGGGTCCCTGGTCCTGTCGGGGAGCCCTGCCCCATCTCCCTTCACCCCAAAACATGACTCCATCCATGCACTTAAGGGCTCAAAACATCTTTTTGCACCACTGTATTCCTTAAGCCCTCACTTGCCTATATACTCACCTTCTCTCCACCTCCAGTAATAAAAATAATAATAATAATGCGAAGCAGCATGGCGTTGTGGATAGAGCATGGGCTTGGGAGTCAGAAGATCATAGGTTCTATTCCCGGCTCTGCCTCTTGTCTGCCGCGTGATCATGGGCAAGTCATTTCACTTCTCTGGGCCCCCGTTATCTCATCTGTAAAATGAGGATTGAGACTGTGAGCCTCATATGGGTCAGGGATTGTGTCCAAACCAATTATCTTGTATTTATCTCTAGACTGTATGCTCATTATGGACAGGGACCGTTTCTGCTAATTCTGTTGTACTGTATTCTCTCAAGCGTTTAATACTATGCTCTGGACATACACGCTCAATAAATACTCATTCGATCATATTTATTGATACTGTGTGCAGAGCACTGTACTAAGCGCTTGGAAAGTGCAATACAGCAATAAAGAGAGACAATCCCTGCCCACAAAGGGCTTACAGTCGACTGATCGATTGATGATCTACCCCAGCGCTTAGTACAGTTCCTGGTACATAGTAAGGGCTTAGCAGACACCATAAGTATTATTTTAGGAGGCAGAAAGAAGGTGGCTACCTAAGCTCATTGTGAGCGGGGAACATGTCTGTTGTTGTTATATTGACCTCTCTCGGAGTGCTCAGTACAGTGCTTTGCACACAGTAAGCGCTCAATAAATACGTTTGAGTGAGGGCTTAAGGAATAGGGTGGTGTAGAAAGATGTTCCGAGCCCCTAGTCAATCAATCAATTAATCATATTTATTGAGGGCTCACTATATGCCAAGCTCTGTACTAAGCGCTTGGGCGGATACACATGCATGTATGGAGGCAGGTTCTGGGGTGGGTGCTGGTAAAAAACCAGGAGAGAGAGGGGATTAATCAGGGCAGACCTCTCGGAGGAGGTGGGATTTCAGAAGTTTTAACAGCCTTCAAAATGAATTCGAATTAGGATGAAATTCTCTCATCCTGCTGCGAGTTCAGGGGAAGAGGCAGTCTGGGTGTCTAGATTTATAATTTCAAACTTACAATATGAATTCCGAACTTTCAGAGAAAATCCACCTTGCTGCTCTCTCGCCGTCGCCGGCTCTGACCTTTCCGTTTAAAATCGCCCTCGGCATTTTGCGTATTCAATTTTTCCCCCCTTTTTGCCACAGGAAAAGCTAGCTCTGTATCGGTTTTAAAGGCAAATTCAAATATAAGTTAATAAATCGCCTAATTGGGGAAAATCGATCGAATAGTGTTAAATGGATTTTACTAACTGAAATGATTAAATGATAATCGCTTTGATAACGTCAAATTATTTTCAACTATATGCAATTATTAATGACACAGAGCAATTGAATAGTTTATTGTTTTTTGGCAACTACAGTGATTCAATAACTGATTTCATAATGAACAATTCATTCTGTTATATTCGGTGATAAGATGCTAATTGATGGAAAAGGGAGGGATGAATAGAGACGTGACATCGACTCGGCCGTACAGGATAGCAGAGGGATCCATTTTAAATTGAGAATTATAGTGAACTGCACGCATATTGCCTTAAACTCATAGAATGCACTGCTTAAAACTTAGATACGTATACATAGCACCACCTGTTGAATCAGACTTTGCTCTTTCAAGCAATTTCTACATCGTCGTCAAAGACGTCGAGTTCCCCTACTAAATTTGAGACGATCCAGTTAACGTTTTTCTCCACCGGGAGATTGCAATCTCCTTTTGGGCAGGAATTAAAACTACTAACTCTGCTGTAACGTACTGCTCCGAGCACTCAGTACAGTCCTCTGCACACAGGAAACGATGAATAGCTTTCATCGACTTTTTTTAACTTACAGATTCCATCCCCTACCAGACACCACTCTTATTCTCATCATTATTCTACCGCTTATTTATCTCCCCACCCAATCATCGGTTGACGCTGCTGATGTTCCCCAGAAGGAAGGCTACTGTTTGTTTTAATTTATTAGTTTAAGCCGTTAATGACTGTTGTTTTTGAATGCCTATTTGGTCATAATCCACGCGTTCATTTTTCTGTATTGTGCCTTGGGGCGTTTTGGCGTAGCACGCAATTAAAAATTCAGCAAATAAATACATATGCGTACAAAGAAATCTCGGAAGAAAGCTCCCGGTCTCCTTCAGGAGAAAAAAGGAAAATTTATCTCTGCCCAGACCGACATCTGTAGGCAATGAGTTGAGGAATTCGGTCAGCGTTTCCAGAGGAATGTGGAGAAATTCGTCGTGGGATTCTAGAGGGAAAGTCGGTGAAGTTCAGTGGAATTTTAGGGATCTGCAAAGGTCTACTGACACCGTCGTATCGTACTCTTCTAGGTGTCTTCTACAGTGCTCTGAACACGGTAGGTGCTCAGTAAATACCATTGATCCACTCACTGAATAGCAGCGAGGCCTAGTGGAGAAGGCCCAAGCCTGGGAGTCAGGGGACCTGGATTCTAATCCTGGCTCTGCCACGCACCTGCTGTGTGACCCTGGGCAAGTCACTGCACTTCTCCCCTTTTTTTCACCTTCGGCTCCCTTTTTTCATATCTCCCTCAATCCCACCCGGCCCATGTCCATATCCATAATTGATTTATTCATATTAATATCTGTCTCCCCTCTAGACTGGAAGCTCATTTTGGGCAGGGAACGTGTCTGCCAACTCCGCTCTACTGTACTCTGCCAAGGGCTTACTATAGCGCTCAGCACATAGCGAGCTCTCAGTAAATACCATTGATTAATTGATCGATTCCCTGTGCTTTAGTTCCCTCAACTGTAAAAAAAGGGAATTCAATACCTCATTCTCTCTCCTACTTAGACTGTGAGCTCCCTGGGGGACAAGGAATGTGTCCCACCCGATCAACCCGTGTCTGCCTCAGCGCTTAGAACAGTCCTTGACACATAGTAAGCGCTTAACGGGTACCCTAAAACAAACAAAAAGGAAGCCAAATGGGACAGGGACTGCACGTGACCCGATTAACTTGCTTCCACCCCAGCGCTTAGAACAGCACCTCTAGACGGTAAGCTCGTTATTCATTCATTCAATCGTACGTATCGAGCGCTTATGTGTGCAGAGCACTGTACTAAGCGCTTGGAAATTACGATTGAGCAACAGAGAGCGACAATCCCTACCCAACAAGGGCCTCGCAGTCTGGAAGGGGGAGACAGACAAAACAAAACCAGTAGACAGGCATCGATAACTGTGGGCAGCGAACCAATTCCGCTAACAGTGCTGGTGCTTAGAACAATGCTTGGCACAGAGTAAGCGCTTGACAAATGCCATAATTGTCATTGCTATTATTACTCTCCCAAGCGCTTAGTACAGTGAGCTGCACGTGGTAAGCACTCAATAAATACCGCTGATGATGATGATGATGATGCCTCTAGACTGTGAACCCGTTGTTGGGCAGGGATTGTCTCGATCTGTTGCCGAACTGTACTTTCTAAGCGCTTAGTACAGTGTTCTGCACACAGTAAACGCTCAATAAATACAACTGAATGAATAAATGAATGAATGCTTGACCCGTAGCAAGCGCTTAAGGAACACCCTAATTGTTATAATTGTTTTTGGCCTAAATGAGTCAGTTTCTCCTCCCTGCCTAGACTGGAAGCTCACTGTACGCAGGAAATGTATCTGGTTGTTGTTCTATTGTCTCTCCCAAGCGCTTCTGCACACAGTAAACATCGACTGACTGCCTGAAGAATAATAATAGTAATAATAATAATAATGACGATGGTATTCGTTAAATGCTTACCAAGTGCCAAGCTCTGGGAGAGATACAGGGTCATCGGGTTGTCCCACGTGGGGCTCACTGTCTTCATCCCCATTTTCCAGATGAGGTCACTGAGGTCCAGAGAAGTGAAGTGACTTGCCCAAAGTCACACCGCTGACAAGAGGCAGAGCCGGAATTAGAACCCACGACCCCTGACTCCCAAGCCCGGGCTCTTTCCGCTAAGCCACGTTGCTTCTCTGAATGAGGAGCAAGTCCCCTATTACACGAGAAGGAAATACCTTATTTATGGAGCGCTTACTGTGTACAGAGCACTGTACTAAGCGCTGGGGAAAGTACAACGATAAACAAATACCCCAATCTCCTCCCCTCTCCCTCTCTCCGGGGCAACTCTTCATGCCTAAATAGTTCAGGGAGAGTCCTACTGAGGCACATTCAATCGCATTAATTGAGCACTGAACTGGGTGCAAAGCACTGTACTAACGGCTTGGAAAGTACAATTCGGCCGCAAATAGAGACAATCCCCACCCGACGACGGGCTCGCAGATTAATGATGGTATTTGTTCAGCGCTTACTATGTCCCAAGCACCGTTCTGAGCGCTGCGATAGATACAAGGTAATCAGGTTGCCCCAAACGGGGCTCACGGTCATCATGCCCATTTTCCAGATGAGGTCACTGAGGCACAGAGAAGTCAAGTGGCTTGTCCAAGGTCACACAGCAGACAAGGGGTGGAGCGGGGCTTAGAACCCGGATTAGAGATGGGCCTGCAATAGGGCTGCGAAGCGGGGGCGAGTCATGGTCCCCCGGATACGAGGAAGGACAGGCGGAAAGGAGAAGGAGAAGACTTAGCCACGGGATGCGGGTGGGAATTTTATCACGTCTATTACAGCTTCGCGCCACCCCCCCCCCCGGCTTATTCCGAGATACGTATCGAGGTTGGCCTCGGGGGTCTTTCACAGAATATGAGTCGCACGGAGACATTTTCAGCGTGGTTTATTAGGTCCCTGGGCCTCCTGCTGGGAATTTCACATGGCCCATCTAGAACTGGAGAGGGTCCCGCAAGGGTCTTTTGGACGTCTACGGCGCCTTCACCCCGAGCTCCCGGGAAGGTTGGGAAGCAAATTCAGAGCCGGAGAGCAGGAAAATCAAAATGTCTGGAGGAGAATTGGGAAAGAATGCAGTAGCGGATGCTATCTAAACCCACCTCAATAACGTAGACCGTCAGCCCGTTGTGGGCAGGGAACGTGTCGGTTTATCGTATCGTCCTCTCCCAAGCGCTTAGTCCAGTGTTCTGCACCCGGGAAGCGCTCAATAAATGGGATCGAATGAAATACAGTCAAATGAATAAGGATCGACTGTGCGCTTCTTGAGGGCAGGGATAGGATCTTCTGACTATTGAATTGGAATCTCCCAAGCGCTTAGTCCAGTGTTCTGCACCCGGGAAGCGCTCAATAAATAGGATTGAATGAAATACAATAGAATGAATAAGGATCGACTGTGCGCTTCTTGAGGGCAGGGATAGTATCTTCTGACTATTGAATTGGAATCTCCCAAGCGCTTAGTACAGTGTTCTGCCCACGGTAAGCGCTCAATAAATAGGATTGAATGAAATACAATCGAATGAATAAGGATCGACTGTGCGCTTCTTGAGGGCAGGGATAGTATCTTCTGACGAGTGAATTGGACTCTCCCAAGTGTTCAGTACAGTGTTCTTTGCCTAGTAGATTGTAAACTTTGAGGGCAGGGACCATGTCGACTAAGCCTATCACGTTCTTCCAAGTGCTTAGCACAGCGCTCTGCTCAAGGTAACGTAACTGCTCATTAAATGCCGCTGATTATTAACGTTGTTTTTGATGATGATAATAGTGATAATACTCTTCGGTCAGAATACTTCACCCCTGCTGGCACAGTCCGAACTGGCAGAGCCAGGATTAGAACCCAGGTCTTTCATTTCCCAGATCCAGAATCCTCTCCCTGGACCCTCACAGAGAGAAGTAGCGTGGTTTAGTGGTTAGAGCCCGGACCTGGGTGTCAGAAGGACCTGGGTTCTAGTCCCGACTCTCCCACTTGCCTGCTGTGGGAACTGGGACAAGTCACTTCACTTTTCTGTGCCTCAGTTACCTCTTCTGGAAAATGGGGATGAAAACTGTGAGGCCTATGTGGGACACGGACTGTGTCCAACTCCATGACCTTGTACCTATGCCAGCGCTTAGTACAGTTCCTGGCACATAGTAAGCGCCTAACAAATACCACATTTATTACTAGTAATAGGTGCCTATCACAGTGCTCAGCACACAGGGCACTCAGTACACTCTTCTGCCCCCAGAAAACCTAACAAATACCACCCAGTCCCCTCTAGACCCTAAGCTCCTTGTGAGCTGAGAATGTGTCTACCAACTCGGAAGCACTGCCCTCTCCCAAGTGCTTAGTAGAGTGCTGTGCACACAGGAAGCACTCAATGAAGCAGCGTGGCTCAGTGGAAGGAGCCCGGGCTTGGGAGTCAGAGGTCATGGGTTCGAATGCCGGCTCTGCCACTTGTCAGCCGGGTGACTGTAGGCAAGTCACTTCACTTCACTGTGCCTCAGTTACCTCATCTGTAAAATGGGGATTAGCTGTGAGCCCCACGTGGGACAACCCGATGACCCTGCCTCTCCCCCGGCGCTTAGAACGGTACTCTGCACATAGTAAGCGCTTAACAAATACCAACATTAATTAATACATACCAAGAATAAATGAGGGAATCCTTTAATTTGGTCTCCCCGTCTCTCCTGAAATTGCTTTTTATTTCTCATTCCAAGCAACATGGCCTAGTGGAAAGAGCAGGGGCCTGGGAATTAGAGGATCTGGGTTGCAAGGTAACTTCTTGCCGGGTGGCCTGGGGCAAGTCTCTTAACTTCTCTGGGCCTCAGGGGCCCCGACTGTAAAATGAGGATTCAATCTCTGTTCTCCCTGCTCCTTCTCTTTGCCTCAGTTCCCTCATCTGTAAAATGGGGCTGTGAACCCCAAGTGGGACAGGAATGTGTCCAACCTGATTATCTTGGATCTATCCCAGCACTTAGAACAGTGCCCGGCATATAGTAAGCGTCTAACAAATACCATTAAGAAAAGAACCCAAACCAATGCCATAAAAATAAATACGCCCAGAGTGGTCCGGGTGTGGAGAAACCTGGAGTGTATCTCGGCCATTTTCAAGCTATCACGATTATCACCCCTTGGGTGATTTACAAGTCCGTCGTTTTCCCTCTCGTCTTCCTTTCTCCCTCAATATATTTGTGAAAACGCTCTCGACCCCAACTGTCCCCGGTGTTTTATCGTGTTTGCTTTCACAGGCTTTTGCAGCGAGGGCAGTTTTTTGAATCTCAAAAGGGAATTTGTTTGTAAAGATCTGTCTGCATGATTCAGGAATAGAAAGTTCTGGGCAGTCTCCCTTGTTTCCCCCCTAAATAATCTCTCCCGCGGAATTTATTTGAGTATTATTTCTAAAGAGCGCTGTCTACCCCGGCTTTCTCTTTATTAGGTTGCTAACTCTGACTTTCGAGTTATGAGGGGAGGCCTGTGTATGTGGATAAGTCAGTGTGTGTTTTGTGTGTGTTATGGGCGCGTGCCTGTGTGTGAGTTTGTGTGGGCTTCTGGATGTGTGCCCGTGTGTATTACGTGTGCATGTGTGTGTTGTGTGTGTGTCTCTGCCTATGTATGTTATGGGCGCCTGTGTGTGTCTCATGACTCTGTGTGTGTTTTTGTGCCTGTGCGTGTTATGTGTTCATCTGTGTTATGTGTGTGTGTGCCTGGGTGAATGTCTGTGTGTGTCTGCGTGCTTCTGTATGTGTGTTATTTGTGTGTGTCTGTGTGTTATTTTTGTTTATCTGTGTGTGCCTGTGTGCCTACATGAGTGCCTTTTTTTTTAATGATATTTAATAATTGTGTCATTTGTTAAGTGCTTACCATGTGCCAGGCACTGTACCAAGCGCTTGGGTGGTTGCAATCAAATCGGGTTGGAACCAGTCCCCGTCCCACATGGGGCTCAGGGTCTTCATCCCCATTTGACAGATGAGGCAACCGAGGCCCAGAGAAGTGAAGCGACTTGCCCAAGGTCACCCAGCAGACACGTGACGGAGCCGGGATTAGAACCCACGTCTTTCTGACTCCCAGGCCCGGGCTCTATCCACTAGGCCATGCTATTGTGTTGGTGTGTGTGCTTGTGTGTGTCTCAGCATGTGTGTCTTGGTGTGTCTGTGCGCGTGTGTGTTGCATGTGAGTGTGTGTGTGTGTCCTTGCAGTGGCGACATGCAACATCTCTTGTGCCGGATGTCTTTTTATTTCCTTGTGTTTTTCTTATGTTAAATTGGCCGTGAGTCAATAAATCCTGCATTTTCATAGTTAATTGAAAACAGCCTGTTTTATTGGGATTGGTTTTTTAAGCACACACTGAGGCTGCCTGTTGGCTGGTATCACTCCTGGCTCTAGCCCGAGGGAAGAGAGATAGATCCTGCCTGCTGACGACTCCTCCGACGGGCAGCTCCTCGAGGGCAGGGAACGGACATTTTTGTCTTTTTGCGGTATTTGTTAAACGCTTATTATATGCCAGTCACAGTACTAAGCGCTGGGTAGAACCAAATTAATTAGATTGGACACAGTCCCCGTCCCTCGCGGGACCCACGGTCTCAATCCTTATTTTCCAGATGAGGGAACTGAGGCCCCGAATAGCAAAGTGGCTTGATCGGAGTCACCCGCAGCATTCCAGGGGCGGAATCGGGATTGGAACCCAGGTCTTTCCGACGCCCAGGCCCCGGGCTCTACCCACTAGGCCGCGCTGCTTCTCCGTGGATTGACGGATTCAGCGGGAGTCTGGTCCGAAGCCAAAATCCGCTCATCCAACCAGGTCCGTAGCTTGGCTCGGACTCCGAGGCGCAAGCTGAGAGGGTCCGATTCCTTCGGCTGCTCTCGTCAGCCGCCCCGGGATGAGGAGACCTTCTCGGACCTTCCTCGGGGCCAGATGCTGACCGAAATGCCCGGCCCGACTTCTGCCCACCCCGAGACCTTCCGGCGGCCAAAGCGAAGGTTATAATAATAATGTTGGTATTTGTTAAGCGCTTACTATGTGCAGAGCGCTGTTCTAAGCCCTGGGGTAAATACAGGTTAATCAGGTTGTCCCACGTGAGGCTCACAGTTAATCCCCCTTTTACAGATGAGGTAACTGAGGCACAGAGAAGTGAAGTGACTCGCCCACAGTCACACAGCTGACATGTGGCAGAGCCGGGAGTCGAACCCATGACCTCTGACTCCGAAGCCCAGGCTCTTTCCACTGAGCCACGCTGCCGTGCTGAGGCGGACGGCTGACGTAGGCCGGTGTTTGACCAGAGAAGCAGTGCGGCCTGATGGCTAGAGCCAGGGCCTGGGAGTCCCAAGGACCTGGGTTCTCATCCCGGCTCCTCCACTTGTCTGCTGGGTGTGACCCTGGGCAAGTCACTTCACTTCTCTGCGCCTCATTTCCCTCATCCGTAAAATGGGGATTAAGACTGTGAGCCCCACGTGGGACGGGGACTGTGTCCAACCTGATTAACTTGTATCCACCCCAGCGCTTAGAACAGTGCCTGGCACAGAGTAAGCACTTAATAAACACCATAATTATTATTATTATTGTTTTTAGGTTAGAATCAACAAGGAGCAGTGCTGGGGTTATGACTAGGGGAGGGGAGGGAGGGTGACCCTTCCAACTGGCCCCGATTTCGGGAAAAGAAAGAGCCCCCCAAGGGGAGTGGAGAGCTCGGAGGATGGAACGGGCCACCTTTGTGATCTGCCCTCTCTCCCACCCACCACTCGGGAGTATAACAAATATCATTATTATCGTTATTATTATTATCATTATTATTGGACACACATCTCATTGAGCTAATAATAATAATGGTATTTATTAAGCACTTACTCTGTGCCAGGCACTGTCCCAAGCGCTGGGGTGGATACAAGCAAATGGGGTTGGACACAGTCCCTGCCCCACATAGGGCTCACAGTCTTCATTCCCATTTTACAGGTGAGGTAACTGAGGCCCAGAGAAGTGCAGCGTCTTGTCCAAGGCCACACGGCAGACAAGTGGCGGAGCTGGGATTGGAACCCTTGACCTTCTGCCTCCCAGGCCCGGGCTCTAGCCACTACGCCATGCTGCTTCCCATGGAGAGAGCTGAAAGGAGGATGGATTGATCGCAGCCTTCTTCCAGCTTTCAGATGAAGTCCTCCGCTGAGGGAGCACGGCAAGAGCGAATCCTGCAGACGGGCCAGGGGAGGGTGGGAGAGGGAGAGGGACAAGGAGAGAGAGTCGGGGAGAGGGGGGGGAGACAGAGGAAGAGAGAAAGGGAGAGGGAGAAAGAGTCAGGGAGGAAGGGAGAGAAAAAGGGCGGGGGAGAGCCTAAAAGAGAGATACAGAGAGAGCTTGAGAGAGAGAACTGGAAAGAGACAGGGAGACAGAGGCTAAGACGGGGGAGAGAGTGAGGAAAGAGGAGACAGAGCAGGGGGAGAGATAGTCGGGGAGGGAGACAGAGGGAAAGGGAGACTCAGGAAGAGAGGGAGAGAGACAGGGGAAGAGACAAAGAGAGGAAGAAAGAGGAAGAGATGGTCAGGGAGAAAGAGAGACAAAGAGAAGGGGAGAGGCAGAGAGAGAGGGAGAGCCAGAGAGAGAGGGAAAGAGACAGAGGCTAAGAGACCGAGGAGAGCGTGAGGAAAGGGGAGACAGAGAAGGGGGAGAGAGATTCGCAGGGGGTAGGGGGAGAGAGCTTGAAAGAGGTGGAGAGACAGAGAGTGTTTGAGGAAAGGGGAGACAGAGAAGGAGAAAGAGAGGAAGGGAGAGATAGAGCAAGAGTAGAAAGAGAGAGGAAGGGAGAGAGAGAATGAGAAATGAGAGGGAGAGAAAGGGGAAAGAGGGCTTGAAAGAGAGAGCCTGAGAGAGATAGGAAAGAGAGACAGAGAGTGTTTGAGGAAAGGGGAGACAGAGCAGGAGGAGAAAGAGAGGAAAGGAGAACTAGTGCAGGAATAGAAAGAGAGAGGAAGGGAGAGATAGAATGAGAACTGAGAGGGGGAGAGAGAGAGAGAGCCTAGAGAGAGCTTAAGAGAGAAAGAGGGGGAGGAAAGGAGAGACAGAACAGGAGGAGAGAGAGAAAAAAAAAGGGAAAGACAGAGCAGGAGTGGGGAGAGAGAGAAAGGCAGAGATGCAGCAAGAGCTGCGAGAGAGAAGGAGAGAGAGATGGAGCCAGAGCCTAAGAGAGAGAAAGAGAGAAGGAGAGGAAGAAGGAGGAAGCCTGTCTTTCTCATTGTGAGTTTCACACTCAGTCAGGGAGTGGGGCGACAGCGTCATTAGTTTGATAAAAACAGGCCCGGCCAACTTTTCATTAGAGAGGGGAACAAATCCACTTTACTCAGCTCTGTCTGTCTCCTTTACATTATAAAAGCCTTATCAGCCACACTGGCACAGGCCTTATTATTGGGCAGGGAGAAGGGAGAGACGGAAAAGAGAGGAGGGGGCCAGGAGTCAACAGATTTCCTAATCCCACCTCACTGGATTGGCTTCCGACAGGACCCCTCCCAACGCCCCCAAAAGTAAGAACCCCCTGTCCCCGACTCAATCTTTTCCCTGGCTTCCTGTCAGCCAGGAGCAGCAGACTTTCTGGAAAAGAGAACTTCCTTTTGGCACTATTTTAATTGTTATTAATATTATTATCATTATGGGAGTCAGAGGATCTGGGTTCTAAACCCAGCTCCGCCACTTATCCGCCATTTGAACTTTGATAAGTCACTTCCGCTTCTCTGGGCCTCGGTTCCCTCATCCCTGTCCAACACAGGGACTGTGTCCAACCTGATTTTTATCTTCCTCAGCGCTTAGTACAGTGCCTGGCCCATAAAATTATTATTATCAAACGCCATCGAGTCGTTTCCTATTCATAGCGACTCTGTGGATGGGGAGAAGACTAAGATAGTTGACCGTTTTTCTTCAGGGATCGATAATCAATAATAAAGGACACAGTAGTCAAGAAATATGCCCAAGATTAGCGTTAGGAAGATTCATTCCTTCAATCGCATTTATTGAGCACTTACCCTGTGCAGAGCGCTGTACTAAGCGCTTGGGAAAGTGCAATACAAGAATAAACAGACACATTCCCTGCCTACAATGTGCTTACAGTCTAGACGGGTGGAGACAGACATCAATAAAAATAAATGAAATGACAGATATGCATGGAAGTGGTGTGGGGCTGGGACGAGGGAAGAGCAAAGGGAGCGAGCCAGGGTGACGCAGAAGGGAGTGGGAGATGAGGAAAGGTGGGGCTTAGTCTGGGAAGGCCTCTCGGAGGAGATGGGCCTTCAATAAGGCTTTGAAGGAGGGGAGAGGGATGGTCTGAGGGATTTGGGGAGGGAGCGCGTTCCGGGCCAGAGGCTGGACGTGGTCTAGAGGTCGGCGGTCAGAAGGGATTGGCTACGAAGAGCCTGGAAAAAATCACAAAAGGTGCTGATGTAACTGCCCCCAAAATACAAATTGTCAATTCTAGGGTGTTTCCAGGGACAACGCACGGATCCAAAAGCTGGACAGTGAAAAAACAGCACTGAAAGACCGTCGATTCCTTTGAAAAGCGGGGTTGGAGAAGACTCCTGTGAATACCATGGACTGCCTGTGAAACAAACGGGTTCTGGCACCCCGAAAGCGCTTAACAAATACCGTAGAAAAATACCTTCTCTTTGCCTCGGTCAGCTCATCCGTAAAATGGGAATGAAGAGTGGAGAGCCGCATCAGGGACAGGGCCTGGGTCCATCCTGGTTAGCTTGGGTCTACCCCAGTGCTCAGTACAGTGCTTGGCACATAGCGAGGGTTTACCAAATACCCTAAAAGGGGAAAAAATAAATGAAAATTCCCCAGCCTTAAAGCAGCGTCTTGGGTTTCTCGGCGTTTGAGTCCTCGAAGTTTTTCCTCTCATTAGTGGAAAAATGAGGGCGCCCTCCAGTGGTCCGAAAGGGAACCGCCACCTTCCTCCCCACCTGGGCAAGGCGACTTTTGCCCGATGAAAAATGAGGTTTTCCAGGGTCAAAGGTCAAGAGGGAAATTCCTGGGATGAGGGCTGACCCCCCCTCCGACGACCGACCCCCCCCCGCCATCCTGTCCATTCGTCTTTCTCGGATCCTAAGAGCTCGGCAATCTCCTATGTTACTAACGATAACGCGGCCAGCCCGGATGGCCTAGTGAGAATAAGTAATAATAATGCTGGTATTTGTTAAGCGCTTACTAGGTGCCGAGCACCGTTCTAAGCGCCGGGGGAGATACGGGGTCATCGGGTTGTCCCACGTGAGGCTCACCGTCTTCATCCCCATTTTACAGATGAGGGAACTGAAGCTCAGGGAAGTGAAGTGACTTGCCCAACGTCCACGGAGCCACGCTGCTTCTCTAATAATAATAATAATGATGATGATGGTATTTGTTAAGCACTTGCTCCGGGCCAAGCATGGTTCTAAGAGCTGGGGGAGGTACGAGGTCATCAGGGTGTCCCTCGTGGGGCTCACAGTCACAGTCTTAGTCTCGTGAAGCAGCGTGGCTCAGTGGAAAGAGCCCAGGCTTAAGAGTCAGAGGTCGTGGATTCTAATCCCGGCTCCGCCACCTGTCAGCTGGGTGACTTTGGGCGAGTCACCTCACTTCTTGAGTTCGAATCCCAGCTGAGGTCATGAGTTCGAATCCCAGCTCTGCCACTTGTCTGCTGTGTGACCTTGGGCGAGTCACTTCACTTCTCGGTGCCTCAGTTACCTCATCTGTAAAATGGGGCTGAAGACCGTGAGCCCCACGTGGGACAACCCGATTCCCCTGTGTCTACCCCAGCGCTTAGAACAGTGCTCGGCACATAGTAAGCGCTTAACAAATACCAACATTATTACATTATTATTCTTGGTGCCTCAGTTACCTCATCTGTAAAACGGGGACGAAGACTGGGAGCCCCAAGTGGGACAACTTCTTACCCTGTATCTACCCTAGCGCTTAGAACAGTGCTCAACACATTATCTTGATTATCTTGTATCTACCCCGTGCTTAGCACATAGTAAACGCTTAATGAATACCTCAATTATCGTCTTAGAGAAGCAGTGTGGCTCCGTGGAAAGAGCCCGGGCTCGGGAGTCAGAGGTCACGGGTTCGAATCCCACCTCTATCTGTCAGCTATGTGACTGTGGGCAAGTCACTTCACTTCTCTGGGCCTCAGTTCCCTCATCTGGAAAATGGGGATTAACTGTGAGCCTCACGTGGGACAACCTGATTCCCCTGTGTCTCCCCCAGCGCTTAGAACAGTGCTCTGCACATAGTAAGCGCTTAACAAATACCAACATTATTATTATTACAGATGACTGAGGCACAGAGAAATGAGAAGTGACTTGCCCAAGGTCACCCAGCAGAGAAATGGCACAGCCGGAATAAGAATCCAGGTCCTCGCTCTAACCGATAGACCACACTGCCTCTAATCTAGAGGGGATGGAGAATCTCTCCCCGTGTCTCAGAAGAATTGTGGGCCACACACTTGGGATGTCGGCTTTATCTTCCAGCTCCCGAAGTCCTCGTTCTTCTTTCCGGTATTTGTTAAGCTCTTACTACGTGCCAGGCACTGTACTGAGCGCTGGAGTAGATACAAGGTTGGACACAGTCCGTGTCCCCCCGCCACGGGGCTCGCAGTCTTAATCCCCATTTTCCAGCTGAAGTAACTGAGGCCCGGAGAACTCGAGTGCCTTGCTCCCGGAAGCTTAGCCCGGATGAGGCGGGGTGGATTTTTCGCTTCCCAGAGGAAGCCTTGGTCGGGCAGTGCCCGGACTTCAGCCTGGCTGGAATTTGGACTTGCTCACGAATGTGGGAGGATGTGGAACTTTCTGGACATTCTTCCTCGAAGGTCTCCAAGGGCAGAGCCACTTTGCATTGGAAAGTGAAACAGGAGAATTCAGAGGGTGAGGAGCAGCACGGCCTAGTGGCTCAGCGCCTCGTGGCCTGGGATTCACACGGTCACGGGTTCTAACCCCGGCTCCGTCACTTGTCTGCTGGTTGTCCCCGGGCAACTCACTTGGCTCTTCCGGGCCTCGGTTACCTCATCTGGAAAATGGGGGTTAAGACCGTGAGCCCCACAGGAGACAGGAAATGGGTTCATCTGGATTTGCTAGTATCCATCCCGGTGCTCAGTACAGTGTCTGGCACATAGTAAGCGCTTAACACATACCATCGCTATTATTATCCCTCTAGACCGTAAGCTCGTTGTAAGCGGGGAATGGGAAGGTTATATTGTTAATAAGGTTGGTATTTGTTAAGCGCTTACTATGTGCAGAGCACCGTTCTAAGCGCTGGGGGAGATACAGGGTAATCGGGTTGTCCCACGTGAGGCTCACAGTTAATCCCCATTTTAGAGATGAGGTAACTGAGGCCCAGAGAAGTGAAGTGACTTGCCCACAGTCACCCAGCTGACAAGTGGCAGAGCTGGGATTCGAACTCATGACCTCTGACTCCCAAGCCCAGGCTCTTTCCACTAAGCCACGCTGCTTCTCTAATATTCTCTAATATTGTTATATTGTACTCTCCCAAATGCTTAGTACAGTGCTCTGCACACAGTAACTGACCGACTGACTGATCTTGGGCACTTCTCTGTGCCTCAGTTACCTCATCCGTAAAATGGGGATTGAGACTCTGAGCCCCACGTGGGACAGGGACGGTGTCCAAATCGATTTGCTTGGACCCACCCCAGCACTCAGTACATTTCCTGGCACATAGTAAGCGTTTAACAAATGCCACAATTATTATTATTAATATTCCCTTGCACCTCAGTTACCTCAACTGTAAAATGGGGATTGAGACTGTGAGTCCCACGTGGGGCACGGACTGTGCCTAACCTGATAGTCTTGTACGTACCTCAGTGCGTAGTGCAGTGCTTAGCACCTAAGTGTTAAAAAAAAATTCTAATCTTCCAACCTAAAGGTTTCTGGGCTGAGAAGGAAGTCGAAATCTTGAGAACGAGAGAGAGCCGCAGATGACTCACCCGTGCCATTTTCTAGTTCAAGCGACCGTCTTCGTGTTCGGCTTTCCCGCTGCCTTGGAGTTTTGCTTGGGGTTTTCTTTTTCCTTGAGAAAACGCTCCGAGAAGTTTAGTTATGAATATTCAGGGATACTAAGGCTGTTGGCTGAGGGCATTAATGTGATTTATGCTCGCGTGTTGCACCGCTCATAAAGGAATCGGCAAGGATACATACAGATGGCTTCTGTTGTCAAACATCCCCCCCCCCCACACCCCGCCCAAAATAATACCGACAGAAAAATTGGATCATCTGTCAAGAAGTGCAGAAATTGGGGGGAAATCCCCCACAGTGCACCCGTCTGAAATACCTTACATTTATTGAGTGCCTCTCCTCACAGAGTCCTTTAAGAGCTTATAGACTCCTTCATGCAGCCATCTCTCTCTGGAGGAAACACCATCAGCGAGAGAAATAGTTCAAGCAGTGGAAAATGGAAAGCTGACTTGTCCTCCCTCTCCCTCATCCTCTCATCTTTCTCTCTGTCTCTTTCTGGCTCTGGCTCCTCCATCTCCTCTCCTCTCTTCTCTCTCACCTCTCAGCTCTGTTTCTCTCTCTCCCCCTCTATTTTCTCTTCTTTCTTTGTCTCTCCCTCTCTTTCTCTCCATCTCCCCTTTCTCCGTCTCTCCCTCTCTTCGGAGAAGCAGCGCGGCTCAGCGGCAAGAAGCCGGGCTTGGGAGTCAGAGGTAGTGGGTTCTAATCCCGGCTCCGTCACTGGTCTGCTGTGTGACTTTGGGCTAGCCACTTCACTTCTCTGTGCCTCAGTTGCCTCATCTGTAAATTGGGGGTGAATGATTATTATTATTATTCCCCCTCCTACTTAGACTGTGAGCCCCATGTGGGACAGGGACCGTGCCCAACCTGATGACCTTGTATCCGCCCCAGGGCTTAGAACAGTGCTTGTCACATAGTAAGCGCTTAACAAATACGATAATAATTATAATAATCAATAATAGCATCACCACTGTTACTGCGGTCTGCTGAGGGCCTCTTTTTTAAAATCGTATTTGTAAAGTTCCTTCTCTGTGCCAGGCACTGTAATAAGCACTGGGGTAGATACAAGCTCATCAGGTTGGACACAGTCCCTGTCCCACCTGGGGCTCTCAAATCTTATCCCCATTTGGAAGAGGTCACTGAGGCCCAGAGAAATAAAGTGACTGGCCCAAGGTCACACAGCAGATGAGTGGCGGAGTCAGGATTAGAACCCAGGTCTTTCTGACTCCCAGGCCCGGGCTCTAGCCACTAGGTTCCACCTTTTCCATGACCCAGGGAGAGGGCATTGACCCCTGCCCACGGCCTGGCCAACTCCAGGATGGCACTGGCCCAGAACACCCCCAGGTATCAAGATTTGGCTGCCCGAGGTAGTCTCCCGAAAGATAAAACTCTCATTCTCTCAATCACTCAGTCTCGATCAGTGGCATTAATGGAGCATTTACTATGTGCAGAGCACTGTACTAAGCACTCGGGAGAGGACAGTAGAGTTGGTAGATGTGATTTCTTTCCTCAGGGAGCTGAAAATCTAGAGGGAGAGACAGACGCTTGAAATAAATTGCAGATAGGAAAGCAACAGAGTTAAGGAGCTGGACAGAAGTGTGTAGACTGCTTCTCTGCTTTCTTTCTCCCTCTCTCTGTTTCTCTTTCTCTCTTTTCCTCTCTCACCCTCCCTCTGCTTCTCTCTATTTCTCCCACTTTCTCTCTTTTTCTCTCTCCCTCCCTCTCTCTCCTTTGTCCCTCCTTCTCTCTGTTTCTCCCACTTTTTCTCTCTATTTCCCTCGCTCTTTCTCTCTCCTTTCTCCCTCCCTCCCCCGTTTCTCCTCTCTTCTGCTCTCTCACCCTCCCTCTGCTTCTCTCTATTTCTTTCTCCCACTTTCTTTCTCTTCTATTTCCCTCCCTCTTTCTCTCTCCTTTCTCCCTCCCTCCCCCTGTTTCTCCTCTCTTCTGCTCTCTCACCCTCCCTCTGCTTCTCTCTATTGCTTTCTCCCACTTTCTCTCTCTTCTATTTCCCTCCCTCTCTCTGCTCCTCTTTTTCTCTTTCACTCTCCTTCTGCTTCTCCCTACTTCTTTTTCCCACTCTCTCCTCTTTCTCCCTCTTTCTTTCATACTGTCTCTCACTTTCTCTTTCCCCCTCTCTCTTTTTCTCGTCATTCTCTCTCACTTCCTCTCACTCACGCTTTCCCATTCCTCATTCTCACGCTTTCCCCTTTCCTTTCATTCCCTCAATCGTATCTGTCGAGCGCTTACTCGGTATTAAGCGCTTGGAGAGTGCAGTTCGACAACAGAGACAATCCATACCCAACAACAGGCTCACAGTCTAGAAGGAGGGAGATGGACAACAAAACAAAAACAAGTAGACAGGCATCAGTCGCATCAAAATAAATAGAAGTATAGATATATACACATCATTAATAAAATAAATAGAATAATAAATATGTACATGTATATACACAAGTGCTGTGGGGAGGGAAGGGGGGCAGAGGAGAGGGAGGGAGAGGGGTGAAGCGGAGGGGAGGAGGAGCAGAGGAAAAGGGGGACTCAGTTTGGGAAGGCCTCCTGGAGGAGGTGAGCTTGAAAGTAGGGCTTTCCTCTCCCTCTCCCTTTCTTTCTCAATCTTTCTCTCCTGTTTCTCTCTCTCCCCCCAATTCCCTCTCTCCCCTTCTCATTCACTCTTTCTTCTCTTTCTCTTTCAGCTCTTTCTCTCCCCCCAACCCTCTCTCTTCCTCTCTCCCGTGCTCTTTCTCCTTCTCTCTTCTCTCGCCCTCCTTTTTTCTCTCTCCCCTCATATTTTGCCAGTCCTCATCAAAGGATTTCAAACCCTAACCATTAAGGAGAGAAGCCACTTTCCCTTGTTTTCCCGTTCTTTTAATTCTTATTTCTGAGAACTGTCCTATAGGTCACTTTTCAAACTCCCATTCCTTTATCTGGCTACGGCTGTCAGGAGGAAATTAATCTTTTGGAGCCAAATGAAATTTGGATTTCCCAGCACTTTGCCTCTAATGAAAAATGCATTAACGGCAAGCATCAGAAAACCTGGCTCTCAGCACCAGAGGGTGAATTTAAATAATTCTATGAATATAGATCAATAAACCTAATTTACTTATAGCCTTTGTGTGCAGTATTCAAATCTGAATAAAAGTCATTTGTATTACAATGTCTTGTATTAATTTGAAGTATCTATTGTTTTACATATTCAATTAATCTTGGTCTTTAGACTGAACTTCATATATAATATTAAAATGGGGAGATGAGAATTTGTATCCGTTATTCCTTGATTTGGTCATTCCAAAGAGGAGCATCTGACTGTCATCCGAAGCGTCTGGTTTGGCTCCCAGAGTGGAGTGCTTAAAGCTTAGATTAAACTGGAGAGAGAGTCTTAATCCCCATTTTACAGGTGAGGGAACTGAGACCCGGAGAAGTGAAGTGACTTGCCCAAGGTCACCCAGCGGACACGTGGTGGAGCCGGGATTAGAACCCAGGTCCTCTGACTCCCAGGGTGGTGTTCTTTCCACTAAACCATGCGCTTCGCTTCTCTGGCCTCAGGGACCTCATCTGTAAAATGGCAATTAAGACTGTGAGCCCCACGTGGGACCTGGTATCTACCCTAGCGCTTAGAACAGTGCCTGGCACGTAGTAAGCACTTAACAAATACCATTTTAAAAAAAAAAGGTCAGACACAGTCCCCGTCTCACTTGGGGCTCACGGTCTAAGGGGAGAACAGGGATTTAATCCCCATTTTGCAGAGGAGGAAACTGAGGCTCAGAGAACAATAATAAAAATGATAACGACGATATCTGTTAAGAGCTTACTATGTGCCAGACACTAAGACACTGTACTAAGAGCTGGGGTGGATACATGCAAATCGGATGGGACACAGTCCCTGTCCCAAGGGGGGGCTCACAGTCTCGATCCCCATTTTACAGACGAGGGAACTGAGGCACGGAGAAGTTAAGTGACTTGCCCAAGGTCACACAGCAGACAAGTGGCAGAGCTGGAATTAGCACCCAGATCTTTCTAACTCCCAGGCCCAAGCTGGATCCACTAGGCCTCGCTGCTTACACTGTGAGCGCCTTGTGGGACCTAATCGACTCGCTTCTCCCCTAGCGTCGAATAGAGTGTTTGGCACA
Organism: Ornithorhynchus anatinus; assembly: GCF_004115215.2. Lineage (NCBI taxonomy): Eukaryota > Metazoa > Chordata > Mammalia > Monotremata > Ornithorhynchidae > Ornithorhynchus > Ornithorhynchus anatinus. Next base: position 2,521,782 of record NC_041743.1, on the reverse strand, counting down.
GAGTAAGCGCTTAACAAAAGCCATAATGAATTAACTGAGCCTGTTCCCATCAGCTGTCCACCAGGGACCTTCCCATCTCTCCGTGGCTCTTGGCTCTTTCCGCAAACGCCGTTAGTTTCCGTGTCCCTCAATCCCTGGTGCCCGGAGCCGGACCCTTCCCCCATCTCCCACCTCCCCACGCTTCCAGAAATCCTCAGGTCCCGGCTACGCGCTTCCCTCTCCGAAATACCGGGGCTGGAGGGGTCGATCTGCCGTAACTAGACGCCACCGTTTCTGGAGGCTTCCCCGTGCGGTCTCCCCTCGGCCCGCTCGGCCAGGAGTCCCGATGCGGGACGATTTTCTCTGTCCGGATTGAATTCTTTTTTAAATGAATTCGGTCGTCCGGCCATCTGGAGATGGGCGGAATGAGAGGAGGGTGGACTGAGAGGAGCCCGTTGAAGCCCTGTCTCTGTCTCTGGTCCCTTGCATGGGGTGGTCCCCTGGCCCTGGTGGATTCTGGACCCCTGCCCTCGCCCCCCGGCCCACAGTGTACCTCCCGGGCTGCAGGGAGGGTGTCTACAGGGACACAGCCGTGACACATTCACCTTTCCCCCTCCAACCTCACCTCACTACTGTCCTACTCCCATCCAGCCCGCACATTTCGCTCCTCTGGTGCCAGACTTCTCACTGAGCCTCCACCTCGCCCGTCTCGCCGCCGACCCCTCGCCCACGTCCTGCTTCTGGCCCGAAAGACCCTCCCTCCTCAAATCCCACAGACGCATGACTCTCCCCGCTTTCAGAGCCTTATCGAAGGCCCATCTCCTCCAAGAGGCCTTCCCTGACTAAACCCCCCTTTCCTCTTCCCCCACTCCCTTCTGCGTCGCCCTGACTCGCTCCCTTCATTCATCCCCCCCCCCGTCCCAACCCCACACCATTTGTGTCCACATCCGTCAATTATTTATTTCTATTCACGTCTGTCTCTTCCTCTAGACCGTCAGCTCCTTGAGGGCAGGGAAGGTGTCTGTTTATTGATGTGTGGTCCTCTCCCAAGTGCTTAGTAGAGTGCTCTGCATACAGTAAGTGCTCAATCAATACTCTTGAATAAATGAAGTTCCCAGAACTCTTAGAGCTGCCGACCTCCAACCCCTCTCTCGCCTCCTTGGGCACCGCTGACCCGAGCACCGCTTCGGGGCCGTGGCACTCGACGGCGGAGGGAGTCCGGGCATCGACGGTGACCGCACGGAACCGAAAGGCATTCGGGGCGAGGCCGGGACCGGTCGCCCACCCGTCCGGCTCGAAGCCGGGCAGAGGCCTCCCCGGTCTGCCCCCTTGCCCGGAAGCGGCCTGGGAGCTGCAGCGTGCCCGGGCCGCCTCGGAGAGGGCGCGGAGGCCGGGGGCGGGGGAAAGAGGGGGAGCATCTGCCTGCCAGATTGTGGGGAGGAGGAGGGGGAGGAGCCCGTCGTGTGGGCACACACACCCCCACACACACGTACACCCACACTCTCGCACGCGCACACACACACACACACACAAACACATGCACCCGCACACCCCAGATGGTCACTAAACGAGCCCGGCACTGCCAACAACACCAGCAGTTATTCTGGGCGCAAATTTCCCCAGGCTGCGAACAGAGTGGCATGTCACTCCTCCCAAGTCCCCGCCCGGGGGGCTCTCTCCGTGCCCAGGGTGACCGCTTTCGGGGGCCACTGGTCCCACAGAGACTTACACACACCCTCGCGCAATCACTCGGGCCTGACCCGCTCACGCAATCTCTCGGTGACACCCACGCCCCGATAAACCCACACGTGCCCACCTTGGCACACTCGCAGACCCTCACGCTCATGTAGAATCACCCGAGCATTTACAGACCCCCTCACGCATTCATTCATTCATTCATTCAATCGTATTTATTGAGCCCTTACTGTGTGCGAAGGACTGTCCTAAGCGCTTGGGAGAAGACAGTGTAACAACAGACACAATCCTGTCCCCCCCCCACACACATACACTAAATCCTGTCGGTTGGCTAAAATCCACCCTCTCCTCTCCATCCAGACAGCTACCATTTTAATTCAATCGCTCATCCCATCCTCCCTGACCACTGTATCGGCCTCCTCGTTGACGTCCCGGCCTCCCGCCTCCCCCCGGATAATGCCATCATTATTATTATTTTTATAAGGAAAGAGAAGACCTAAGTCTTCAAGCAGAGGATGGAGGAGACGAGCCACTGTCAATCCACTGAGAATCCACCCTCGGGGCCGGTTGGGCCCCTCGAACCCAAGACCCCTCCATCTCTAGGATCGGACGTCCTTCCCTCCGCGGAGACGAGGCTGGAGGACCGGACCCCCTCTCCCTTCCTGGCCCCCCCCTCGCCCCCCAAGCGTAAGCCCCCCTTCCAATCCTCCCGTACAGAGGACTCAGAGGGCAATAAAATACTGGGGAGATGCTATCTCGCGGGCTTAAAGCTTTTCATTCCCTGGAAAGTCAAGGAGCCGGGCTGATTTAAAGTTTCCAGCTAGGTCATACAAAAGTCAGCAGCCTTGGGGAGCCGCCGAGTTCAGAGTTGGAATATTTATGGTGTCAATCTGGGATCCAGATCGCCCCGGCTCATCTAAATCCATTAAGGCCCTCCCCGCCCCAGAAAAGACTCTCCGGCTGGATAAGTGCGGTGCTTGGGATCCGGACTCGTTCTGCGGGTGTCCGGTGCTCGCTGTTTTCAGGGTCGTCCGCCATCATCGTCTGTCCTCGGAGAAGCTGGGTCCTAATCCCGGCTCTGGTACTAATCTGCTGGGTGACCTTGGACAAGTCATTTGGCTTCTCTGGGCTTCGGTTTCCTCATCCGTAGAAGGGGATTTTCCGGGCCCGGGTCTCCCTCCTACTTAGGCTGAGGGAGAGGGAGAGGAGGAGGAGGAGGAGGAGGAGGAGGAGGAGGAGGAGAACAGGGGAGGGGGGAGAGAATAAAAGAGGAGGAGGAGAATGAGGGAGACGAAGAGGAGGAGGAGGAGGTGAAGGAGGAGAACAGGGGAGTGGGAAGAGAATAAAAGAGGAGGAGGAGAATGAGGGAGACGAAGAGGAGGAGGAGAACAGGGGAGTGGGAGGAGAATAGAGGAGGAGAAGGAGGAGGCGGAGGAGGGAAGAGAATGGAGAAAGGAAAAGGAGGAGGAGGGAAGCAGACTGTTGGCTCAAGCACAGTCCTGGGAGTCAGAAGGACCTGGCTTCGAATCCCGACTCCTCCACTTGTCTGCTGTGCGACCTAGGGCAAGTTACTTCACTCCCCTGGGCCTCAGTGACCTCGTCTGTAAAATGCACCCCATAAAATGAACCCCATGTGGGACAGGGACTGTGTCCAACCTGATTACCTATTATCTGCCCCAGCGCTAAATAGAGAGCCTGGCACATAGTAAGTGCTTAACAAATACCATTAAAAAAATAAGAGTTGGGGGGTGAGAGGTGGAGGAAGGAGGAGGAGGAAGAGATTGAAGGATCCGTATGACGTGAAAACAATTTCTAAGCAGTTCAGACCCGTCTCGAACCCTGAGGGTCTCCAGTCTCCCAGTCCCCCCAGTTCCGAGTCGAGCCATTCGACTGCTGGGATTGAAGAGTGTTTGCGAGGAGGCAAGGGGATTAGAACCTGACAGATAGAACCTGAGTTCTAATCCCGACCCCGCCATTTGTCTGCTGTGTAACCTCGACCAAGTCACTTGGCTGTTCTACGCCTCAGTTCCCTCACCTGTAAAATGGGAGTTGAGACTGTGAGCCCCATATGTCTCCAAACTGATTAGCTTATATCTACCTCAGCGTTTAGTACAGTGCCTTCCACTTTTAAGCGCTTCACAAATACCATTGAAAAAGAAAAAAAGGTAAAACTGGAGAAAAACTAAACAAAGCCCCCCCCCCCCAAAAAAAAACCAGCCCCTCTCGGTTTTCAGAGATATTTCTCAGATGTTCAGTGAAACGGGCAGATGTTTTCATGGCTATGTCCTCCAGGGAACGTCATCTGCTTCCGGGAGAGTGGGGGAGAAGGCGGCAGGAGAGGGAGATCTAGCCAAGGGTGGAGAGACCGAGGACGGAGAGACCGAGGATGGAGAGACGGAGGACGGAGAGACCGAAGGCGGAGAGACAAAGAGGGAGAGACCAAGGATGGAGAGATCAAAGGACGGAGAGATCGGGGGTGGAGAGTCCGAGGATGGAGAGCCCAGGGCAGCTTCTCGGTTTTCCCAACTGGATCGGAAGCCTCCGACCTGATGTCCGACAGGGCTGACGGTCGAAGTGGTTGGCTCCTTCCGGCCCGGGACGCTACCCCTCGAGCTATCCGGCCGGGTTGGTGGCGGCCGGAGGAGAAGGAGGAAGAGGAGAAGAAAGAGGAGGAGGAGGAAGATTGATTTTTATACTACGACTATTACCTGCTGATGCTGTGGTCATCACTAATAATAATAACGATGATATTTGTTGAGCGCTCGCTCTTTGCCAGCCACTGTACTAAGAGCTGAAGTGGATAGAAGCAAATAGAGTGGGACGCAGTCCCCGTCCCACGGGGGGCTCGCAGTCTCAATCCCCATTTTCCAGACGAGGTCACTGAGGCCCAGAGAAGTGAAGCGATTTGACCAAGGTCACCCAGCAGACAAGGGGCGGAGCCGGGATTAGAACCCATGACCTTCTGACTCCCAGGCCCGGGCTCTACCCACTACGCCAGGCTGCTTCTACTTGCTGGTGGGACTACTCCTATATATGGTATTTTTCAAGTGATTACTACATGCCAGTCACTATACTAAGCGCCGGGATGGACACAAGCAAATCACAGTCAGTCAGTCGTATCTATTGAGCACTCACTCTGTGCCAAGCACTGTACTAAGTGCCTGAGAGAGCACAATACAACGATATAACAGACAAGAAACACGGCCTAGCAGCGGGAGCGCGGGCTTAGGAGTCAGAAGGACCTGGGTTCTAATCCCGGCTCCGCCACGCGTCCCCTTTGTGACCTTGGCTAGACTGTCAGCTCGCTGTGGACAGGGACTGTGTCTTTTTATGGTTGTGCTGTCCTCTCCCAAGAGCTCAGAACAGTGCTCTGCACCCAGTAAGCTCTCAATAAATACGACTGAATGAAAGAACAAAGTCACTTCACTTCTCTGTGCCTCAGTTCCCTCATCTGTAAAATGGGGATTAAGACTGTGACTGTGCCCAGCCTTACTTGTTTGTATCCACCCCAGTGCTTAGTACAGTGCCTACCACCTAGTAAACATTCAATAGTATTTATTGAGCGCTTACTATGTGCAGAGCACCGTATTAAGCGCTTGGAATGGACAATTTGGCAACAGATAGAGACAATCCTTGCCCATTGACGGGCTTACGGTCTGATCGAAAGTCTAAGTCTAAACGCCTAACAAATACCATAATTATTATTGTTATTATTATTAAGTAGGAGGGAGAGCAGATTTTGGAATCCCCATTTTACAGAGGAGGCAACTGAGGCCCAGAGGAGCGACTCGCCCCGGGTCTCCCAGCGGAGCTGGGATTAGAACCCAGGGCCTCAGGCTCCCAGGCCCGGCCTTCTTCCGCTGGGCCGCTCCGCAACCTCTTCGCCTCCCCTCCAAAATGCATTCCGGTCTGGTTCTCTCTGCTCCGGCCTCATTTCGAACCCGTCACGCCTGGCCCCGGGGCCTTCCTGTCATCCCACACGTTACCATCGCGCCTCGGGCAGTCGGTCAGGGACGGTCAGTCCCGGCCGCCACAGCCGGAGCGGAGCAGCTGAGGGCCCGCTGTCCGTTTGGGCTGGGCTGGATGTCCGGGTCACGTGGCGGACACACTCCTCGAGCTTGACAGCAAGGAGACTCGCTATTTAGAGCTATTTCCCGCTCTTGTTGACCCCAGGGGGAAGGTCAGCACGGCTGAGAGGTCGCCTTTTGCCCCCTCGGGGAGGGCGGGGGGTGGATAGGAGGAGCTTAGTGGCTAGAGCCCGGGCCTGGGAGTCAGAAGGATCTGGGTTCTAATCCTGGCCTCGTGTCTGCTGTGTAACCTCGGGTGAATCACTTCACCTCTTCTCTGTAACCTCATCTGTAAAAAATAAGGATTAAGAGGGTGAGCCCCATGTGGGACAGGGACTGCGTCCAGCCTGATAAACTTTAATAATAATAATAATTGTACTAAGCGCCGGGGTGGATACAAACAAATCGAGTTGGACACAGCCCCTGTCCCGCATGGGGCTCGGGATCTCAATCCCTATTTTACAGATGAGGTAACGAAGGCAAGAGAAGTGAAGAGGATGAAAGGATGCGAAGAAGAGTCAGAGAAGAGTCTCGAGGCTGATGTGGAAAAATCCCTGGTTAGTCCAAGGGCGTGGGGGAGGATAATAATAATTCTGGTCTTTGTTGAGCGCTTACTACGTGCCAGCCACTCTGCTAAGCGCTGGGATGGATACAAGCAAATCGGATGGGACCCCGTCCCTGTACCACGCGGGGCTCCCGGCGTCCATCCCCATTTTACAGATGAGGTGAGGAGGGCCGGGGAAGTGAAGTGACTTACCCAAGGTCACACACAGGAGCCTGGAGGGTCTTTCGGGGAGGCCCCCGGTGGGGGGGGGGGGGGTGGTACGTCTCACCCAACCTCGCCCACCGCCCTCTGCTCTGACACCTCATTTTACAGCTGTGCGGGCTGGATGGCCGTATAAATCCCCATCCATACAATTAAGGGAGACATGCTTTATTCACGCATTAGCATATCCAGCTGTTCGGTCTCTGCTCCCAATAATTCAGCCAAAGGAGCTGTTTGACATAAATAACACCCAATCCACCGAGGTGGGGGCTGCTGAAAGCCGTTATGAGCATCCGGGGCCCGGGCTAGCGAGGCTCTTTCCGAGCTCGCCCCATCTAAATGAGCCTAAAAGCCAGGTAGGGGAGGAAGGGGCCTGTTGGGCGGAGAAGGGCCATCAGAGTCATTACTTAAGTCACGCTCGCTCGGGGCTTAGTGGAGAGAGCGCGGTCTTGGGAGCCACCTGGGGCTCATAGTCTTAATCCCCCTTTTACAGACGAGGTCACTGAGGCACAGAGAAGCTAACTGACTTGCCCGAGGTCACACAGCAGATAAGGGGGGGAGCCGGGGTTAGAACCCACGAGCTCTGACTCTCTAGCCCATGCTCTTCCCACTAAGCCATGCCGCTGCTTCTTCACGATCCCGGAAGCAGGGATCGTGTCTACCACATCTATCGGCCTTCCCCGGGTGTTCAGTACAGCACCCCGCACGCGGTCAGCAATCAGTAGAGCACTCTGCGGACGGCAACCGACCGGTACGGAGCTCCGTCCAAACTAGGTGCTCCGTCAATACTATCGATAGGCCCGAGAAATCGCTCAGGGCCCCGAGGGAGACCCAAAAAAAGAGATTCCGACCGTCGGATCACGTTCCCATTCTCCTTCATCGCTCCCACCGCCACCCCCCAAAATGTTTAACTCAAAGGTGAGGCCGGGCGGTAAATCAGAACCCGGACGAAGGGTCAGACGGAGAAGGATAAAGTGGCCACTTGTTCGCGTCTGAGGCAGTAAAAGGGGCAACTTGTTACGTTATTTACAATCTCCATAAAGCCAATCCCCCCGTGGCTTCGACAAAGCCGTCAGCTCGTAATTGTCCCAGCCTTCTGGCCCAAACCGCCTCCCGCTCTCGCACTTCCCGCTCTTTATTGCGAAGGCAGGGAAAGGGTTAAGGCCTTTATTTTTCCTTTCCCCCTCCCCCAGAGGAGGATGGCGGAGGATGGGGGGGACCAAGGGTAGGGGGAAGGGTCTGCTGCGATTTCTCTGCATTATATCCAGGTGGTGTGACGTGTGAACAGACGAAAGATAAAAATCACCGAGGAAATGGTTCGGCCCTAGCCGGGCTCACGACGCCTACGGGTGACCTCCGGGACCCTCCAGACGATCCCTCATCTTACCCTGCCAACGGCTGGTGACCCCGGGCTCCGCTGCTGGGACTGGGGGAGAGCTGGGGGAGGACGGAGAGGAGGAGGGGGAGGAGGGGGAGGAGAAAAATAAAGAGGAGGAGGAGGATGGAGAAAGGAGGAGGAGGAGGAGAAAGAAGAGGAGGGTGGGACAAAAAGGAGGAGGATGAAGAAAGAAGAGGAGGAGGAGGATGGAGAAAGGAGGAGGAGGAGAAAGAAGAGGAGGGTGGGAAAAAAAGGAGGAGGATGAAGAAAGAAGAGGAGGAGGAGGAGGAGGGTGAAGAAAGAAGAGGAGGAGGAAGAGAAGGTGGAGGAGGAGGAGGAGAAGGAAGGAGGATGGAGAAAAAAGGAGGACAGAAGGATGGAGAAAGAAGAAGAGGAGGAGAAAGAAGAAGGAGGAGAAGAAGGGAGGGGGAGGGGGACAAGGATGGAGAAAGGCGGAGGAGGAGGAGGAGGAGGTGGCGGAGGATGGAGAAAGGAGAAAGAAGGAGGATGGAGAAAGAAGAGGAGGAGGAGGGGAAATAATAATAATTATTATTATTATGGTATTAAGAAGGAGGAGGAGGAGATGGAGAAGCTTGACCTAGTGCAAGAGCCCCCTTCTAGACCGTAAGCCCAGTGCGGGCAGGGATTGTCTCTCTTTATAGCTGAATCGTACTTTCCAAGCACTTAGTACAGTGCTCTGCACACAGTCAGCGCTTAATAAATGTGACCGAATGAATGAATGAGGCCGGACTTGGGAGACAGAGGTCGGGGGTTCTAATCCCGGCTCCGCCACTTATCAGCTGTGTGACTCTGGGCAAGTCACCTCGCTTCCCTGTGCTTCAGTTCCCTCACCTGGAAAATGGGGATTAAAGACTGTGAGCCCCAAGTGGGACAACCTGATGACCTTGGATCTACCCCCGTGCTTAGAACGATGTTTAACAGCACTTAAGTGCTTAACAAGTACCCTAACTAAGAGCAAAATAGTAACAACTGTGGTATTTGTTTAGCGCTTACTATGCGCCAAGCGGCTTACTAAACTCTGCGTGGATTCAAGCAAACCAGGTTGGACACCGTCCCTGTCCCACACGGGGCTCCCATTTTACAGATGAGGTAACTGAGGCACAGAGAAGTTAAGTGACTCGCCAAGGCCACGCAGCAGACAATAATAATAATGGTGCTTGTTAAGCGCTCACTATGTGCCAAGCACTGTTCTAGGCACTGGGGTAGATACGAGGTAATCAGGTTGTCCCACGTGAGGCTCACAGTCTCCATCCCCATTTTACAGATGAGGTCACTGAGGCACAGAGAAGTTAAGCGACTTGTCCGAAGTCACACAGCTGATAAGTGGTGGAGCCGGGATTAGAACCGGTGACCTTGTGACTCCCAGGCCTGGGCTCTATCCATTACGTCATGCCGCTTCCAAAAGGCCACTGCGGCGGATTCCAAGAGTTTGACCCTACCCCGCCCGATTCCCAGAATCCTGGTGGACCCCGGAATGACCCCCAGAAATCTTTAGACACCTGGAATTCATTGCTTCAGCCTCACCCTCTGACCTCACACACACACACACACACATTTTCCTCTCATTCCTGGCTGCTTTCATTTTCCTCCCTTCCTAGGCGATTCTTTCTCACCGGGACCATTGATTTCTCACTTCATTCATTCCTCCAGATGTATTTATTGAGCACTTACTTCCCAGGTGCTTAGTACAGTGTAACAATTAAAAGACACATTCCCTGCTCAAAAGGAGCACTTCTTTCCCTCTGCCCAGAGAAGAAGTGGGAGCCCCCAAAATGACTCATTCATTCAATAGTATTTATTGAGCGCTTACTCTGTGCAGAGCACTGCACTAAGCGCTTGGAATGGACAAATCGGTAACAGGTAGAGACAGTCCCTGCCCTCTGATGGGCTTACAGTCTAATCGGGGGAGACGGACAGACAAGAACAATGGCACTAAACAGCGTCAAGGGGATGAGCATCTCATTAAAACATTAGCAAATAGATAGAATCAAGAATAAATAGAATAAATAAATGAATAAATAAATAAATAAATTTAAATAAATAGAATGATGGGTGAAGGATATTTTCCTGTCCTCAGATCCCACCATATATGGCATCTGTTAAGCGCTTACTATGTACCAGCTCTGTTCTAAGCGCTGGGGTAGACACAAGTTAATCCGTTGGGGCTCAGTCCACGCCCCATCTGAGGCTCAACATCTTAGTCCCCGCTTGACAGACGAGGTAACAGAGGCCCAGAGAAGTTAAGTGACCTGCCCGAGGTCACCCAGCAGACACGTGGCAGAACGGGGATTAGAATCCAGGGCCCTCTGACTCCCGGGCCCGGGCTCTATCCACTGAGCCGCGCTGCTTCTCTACATCCAAGTGGGAAGGAGAGTGGTGGTAACTATCAGTCCATCAATATGTGGTACTTACTGAGCACTGGCTGTGCGCAGATCACTGCACTAAGCGCTTGGGAGAGGACGACACAATAGAACGGCTGCATTCCCCGCCCACAACGAGCTGACAGTCTAAAGGACAAAGAGGGACCCAGACCAGCTCGGTGACTCGCCCAAGGTCTCACAACACGTCGGGGCAGAGCCTGGACGACTCTCCGCCCAGGGTTCTCTCCACTAAGCCTTCCAGTAAATGGACTTTCTGTTGCTGGGGATTCTCATAAACAACGCGTCCCCTCAATGTCATCTCCCCTGCCTTCGGGGGGACTCGGAGCAGGCTTTCCTTGCTCTCACACCCAAAAGATCTTTCCCTATTTCAATTACCTAATAGGTTTCCTGGCAATTCCGTCCCCCCGAAGCAGGCTAAAAAGCGCTCGGCGAAATTAGCTCGACGAAATTCCGCGCCTGTGGGGTCTCCCTGAGGGGGTGGCCCAGTGACAAATAGCGAAGGGAGGCAGTGTGGCCATGTGGCTACAGCCCCGCCCTGGGAGTCAGAAGGACCTGGGTTCTCATCCCGGCTCTGCCCCTTGTCTGCTGTGTGACCTTGGGGAAGTCACTTCACTTCTCTGGGCCTCAGCTCCCTCCTGTGTAAAATGGGAATTGAGACTGTCAACTCCGCGTGGGTCAGGGACTGATTAACTTGTATCCACCTTGGCGTTCACTCTGCGTCAAGGACCGTTTCAAGCGCTAGGGGAGATACAAGCTAATCAGGTTGGACACAGTCCCCCTCCCACATGGGGCTCACGATCTTAATTCCCATTTTATGGATGAGAACACTGGAGTGCAGAAAAGTGAAGTGACTTGTCCAAGGTCCCACGGCAGACAGGTGGCAGAGCCGGGATTAGCACCCAGGTCCTTCTGACTCCCAAGTCCAGGCTCTATCCATTAGACCACACTGCTTCCTTAATTAGACTATGATCACCCTGTGGGAGCGGGATCGTGTCCAATCTCTGTCTACTCCAGCACTTACAACCCTGCCTGACACATAAGAAGCGCTTAACAAACATAATAAAAACAATAATAATAATACTTGGAAGCCTGACTTATAGACCAAAGGGAAGATCGATAAGGAACTGGAATCGGACAAAGAAACGAACGCGAATTCGTGCTCCTTTGGCTATTTATTTCATCGACTGAGTGCAAGGTATTTATTTACTCTGCATTCCAGTTAATAAACTGCACCTCGCCGGCGAAAATCTCAGGGTGCTCATACAGTACGGTAAAGAAACATCGTAAAAATCTAATTTCACAATTAAAAGACTCAGAACTCCCACTGGAAAAGACTCTGCTCCTCCTGGTGAAGTGCGTTCGTTTCTAAAGACGGGAGATATTTCTTCAGCTCCATCGGGTTTAAGAGACTGGTGGAGAAAATGGGGTCAAAGTCTTTGGCCCGCCCAGACTCCAGGGTGGAGAGGCTTCCTGGCTTCTATCTGCTTCTAGCTCAACAAAGCTAAAAGGTTTCTACTTGCTCTGTGCAGAAGACTATAATAATAATCATAATAATATTTGATAAGCACTTACTATGTGCCAGGTACTGTTCTAAGCGCTGGAGTGGATACGAGGTAATCGGGTCGGACACAGTCTCTGTGCCCCAGGGGACTCACAGTTTTAATCCCTATTTTCGGGCGCTGTTCAAAGCGCTGGGGTAGGTGTAAGAGAATCATCTTGGACACACTCTCTGTCCCACACGGAGCTCACCGTCTTAATCCCCATTTTACAGATGAGGGAACTGAGGTACAGAAAAGCAAAGTGACTGTGCTGAGCACTTGAAAGGCTGCAAAAGAGGAGATAGAATCCCTTCCCTCCAGGAGCTTCCCGGCTACCGTGTGCTGAGCACTGAATTGAGAGCTTGGAAGAGAACACTGGGGACTGAATGCTTGGGAGAATAAAATATAACAGAGTTGGTAGACCCAGTCCCTGTCCCCAAGGAGCTTACAGTTTAGAGGAGAGAGAGACATTAATATAAATAAATAAATGACAGATACGGACATAAGTGCTGTGGGCCTGAGGGAGGGGAGAATAAAGAGTGTAAATTCAAGTGCAAAGGGGACGCAGAAAGAAGGGAGCACGAAACTGAAAAGGGGGAAGAGGGAAAAAGAGAGAAGGGAGCAATAGAAAGAAAAAGAGAATGAGAGAAGAGAACAAGGGAGAGAGGAGAGAAAGGGAAAAGAGAAATGAGAAAGAAAGAAGAGGGAATGAGAGAGAAAAGAAAGAACAAATAAATAAACGAGAGATATGGATATAAGTGCTGTGGGCCTGAGGGGGGCGAATAAAGAAAGGAGAAGGGAGCATGAAACTGAGAAGGGGGAAGAGGGAAAAAGAGAGAAGGGAGCAATAGAGAGAAAGAAAAAAGAGAAAGAGGTAGGAGAACAAGAGGGAGGGAAGAGAACAAGAGAGAGGAGAGAAAGGAAAAAGATGAGAAAGAGAGAAGAGGGAATGAAAGGGAAAAGAGAGAAAGAACAAAGAGAGGAGAAAAGGGCAAGAGAGTGGGAAAATAGAGAAAGAAAGAAAAAAGAGAGAGGAGAGAGAGAGAGGAGAGAGCAAAAGAAATAAAAGAGAGAGGGGAGAGAGAGAGAAGAGGGTAAGAGAAAAGAAAGAGAAAGAGAGAGAAGAGGATGAGAGAGGGAAAACAGAGAAAGAAAAAAGAGAGAAGAGGGTAAGAGAGAAAAGAGAAAGAAAGAAAAATGAAGAGAGAGAAAAAGAGAGGCGAGGAAGAGAGGGAAAGGAAGAAAGAGAAATAAAAAAGAGAAAAGGAGAGAAGAGGAAAAGACAGAGAAAACAGAGAGAAGAGTGAGGAAAAAGGGAGAAAGAGAGAGTAGAGAGAAGGAAAATAAAGGATAGAGAGGAGACCAGAGAGGGGAAAGAGAGAAAGAGAAAGAAAAGAGACAAGTAAGAGAGCGAGAGGGAGGGAGATGGGGGAGAGAGAGAGGAAGAGAAGTCGAATCTGGAAGAAAACAGCAGAGTCTCTGTGGAGAGAGAGAGGGGAAGTCCGGAGGCAAGGAGAAAAATTGAGGGCAGGAGTGACGCTCTCAAGCCACAGGCCTCTTCGGCGATAGGCCTGCCAAACATTAATTCATGATAATACTCCATTAATCTTCATCGCAGAATCTTTAATTGCAGAATCCTTCATCAGCCTTGTTATAGGCTGCACCTGTCATCGAAGACACTTGTTTTGTTTTGTTTGGGGGGGGGGGGGGGGAGGTTGGTTTCTTGTCATTTCTCCCGCTAATTAGACGTCTGCTCTGTGGCATCCTCGCCGATACCCGTTCGGTTCCAACAGTAAGCGCCACCCGTTAGACCCCGCTCCCCGTCCCAGGACACCAGGGGCAGGTCCGAAAGACCGTCGACCGCGATTATGAAATACCCCGGCGATATTAACCACTTACTTAACGCCTTTTTCCCCATCCAGTCATCCATCCCGCATCTGCCTCACAGTTGTTAAACCTTGAATATATGCGTTTAACATTCAATTGGGTACTTAATGATCTTACCTTAACAGGGTCTATTAAATTTAAAGATGCAGCTGCAACGGGAGTTGGTGAGCGTTGGTTACACGCGTCTGGTGGCGACCAAAATCGGATCCCAGGTCGATCCCGCGGTCACCGGGCCCGGGAACCGGTTCTCCAAAGTTTCGGTCAAGGTTCCGGAATTCCCGGCCAGTCAGCCGATCGTATCTATTGGGCGCCTAGCGCAGCCAGGGAAGCGTTTGGGAGTCTACACCGTAACCATAAAAGGACGCATTGCCTGCCCACAGTGAGCTTACAGTCCAGAGAGGGATGGGAGCCTAGTGGGTAGAGCCCGGGGCTGGGAGTCCCAAGGACGTGGGTTTCATTCGTTCGGTCGCGTTTAGTGAGCGCTGACCGTGTGCAGAGCGCTGTACTAAGCGCTTGGAAAGTTTCGATCCCGGCTCCTCCGCTTGTCGGCCGGGTGACCTCGGGCAAGTCTCTTCACTTCTCTGTGACTCAATCACCTCATCTGTAAAACGGGGAAGAAGACCGTGAGCCCCTTGTGGGACACGGACTGTGTCCAACCTGATTGGCTTCTCTCTACCCCGGCGCTTAATACGGCGCCTGGCACATAATAAATGCTTCCCTTAGCGTTCTGCGCAGTCATTCATTCGACCGTGTGCCGACCACTATACTAAGCGCTTAACATAGTAAGCTCTCCGTGAAGACGGATTAACAAAGGCCGTAAAGAAAAATCCAAGTGATCTGCCCAAGGCCACCCAGCCTGAGAGGCCGAATCAGAACCCAGGTCTTCCGACTCCCAGCCCCGGGAGGTGCAAGAGAGTGGAGGCTCGTCGGGGATTTGGCACCGGGGAGCTGCCGGGCTCGGGAGGGGAGAGCGGTAGACAGAAGTGATTTCTAAATCCCGGGAACCGGGAGGATGCCCCGGGTAATCGCGTGAATATATCAGGGTGGAATGGAATACATCATTGCCTATAGAATTGAAGTGACACATCCACGTAATTGAATGTGCAACTGAATAGGTGTATCCAGTTCTCTTCGAATGCCAAGGGAAATCTATTCGGTGGAATTCGCCCGTTCCGACACCGGGCCCACTGCTGGGAAGAGCCCCGGGAGCCAGGGGACCGGGGTTCGAATGCCGGCTCCGCCGCTTCTCTGCCGTGCGGCGTCGGACAAGTCGCTTAACCTCTCTGTGCCTCGGCGACCTCATCTGTCAAATGGGGACGGAGACGGTGAGCCCCACGTGGGACGACCTGATGACCTCGTATCTACCCCGGCGCTTAGAACGTAGTAGGCGCTTCACGAATATCGTCATCGTTATTATTATTAGCTTCGCTGTGCCTCAGTGGCCTCATCTGGAAAATGGGGATTGAGGCTCTGAGCCCCACATGGTACAGGGACCGACCCGTCTGTACCCACCTCAGTGCTTAGTACATTGTCTGGCGTATAGTAAGCACTTCACAAATGCCATAATTATTATTATAAACCCCGGCTCTGCCACTTGCCTGCTGGGTGACCTCGGGCAAGTCACTTCACGTCTCTGGGCTTCCTCATCTGCAAAATGGGGATTGGAAACCTTTTCTCTCTCCCCCTCAGTTTGGGAGGCCTGTGTAGGAACGGTGTGTACAACCTGATGATCTTTTTTTCTGTTTTCAGCGAACCAAGGCACAGTAATTGCCCCAAGGTGCAATTATTTTTTTTTATGGCATTTAACAATAAAAATCATAATAATTGCAGCATTTGTTAAGCGCTTTCTACGTACCTGGCACCGACAAGCCAATCAGGTTGGACCCAGTCCCCGTCCCACGTGGGGCTCACGGTCTCAATCCCCATTTTCCCGATGAGGCCCGGAGAAGTGAAATGACTCGCCCAAGGTCTCCCAGCAGACGAGTGGCAGAGCCGGCATTAGAACCCGTGACCTCGTGACTCCCAGGCCCGGGCTCTATCCGCTACGCCACCGCTGCTTTGTTAAGCAATCGTGCTCACTGAGCGTTTACTGTGTGCAGAGCACTGTGCTAAGCGCTTGGGAGAGCTTTATACAACAGAATTGATTGACCGACGACCCCCCACTCCCTCTTCTAAGTGGGTTATAAAGCCCACCGGAAAACTTTCTCTTTCTCATCCCGGAACTTGAACAGTCTCCCTTCAGGCCTACAGCACTTGTTTATACAACTAAAAATGATTTCTTTCTATTCATGTTCATCCTCCTCCTTCAGATCGTCAGCTCGTGGTGGGCAGGTCTGCCAACTCCGTCGTGGTCTCTCCTCCCAAGCGCTTAGTACAGTGCTCTGCACACAGTAAGCGTTCAATAAATACCACTGATTGGGGAAACCCTAATACTAATGACTGTGGTATTTGTTAAGCGCTGACTCCGTGCCCCAGGACTGTACTAAGCGTTGGAGGAGATCATCAGGTAAGACACGTCCCTGTCCCTCAGCCTCAGCGAGGAGGGAGAACAGGGATCGAGCACCCATTTTACAGAGGAGGAAACTGAGGCACAGAGACGCTAAGCGGTTTGCCCAGGGCCAACCAGCAGCTCATAAGAATGATAATAACAATGTTGGTGTCTGTTAAGCGCTTACTATGTGCCGAGCACTGTTCTAAGCGCTGGGGGAGATACGGGCTCATCGGGTTGTTCCACGTGAGGCTCACGGTCTCAGTCCCCGTTTTGCAGATGAGGACACTGAGGCCCAGAGAAGTGAAGTGACTCGCCCACAGTCACACAGCTGCCAAGTGGCAGAGCCGGGATTCGAACCCATGACCTAATAATCGCCGTACCTGTTAGGCGCTCACTGCGTGCCAGGCGCTGAACTAAAGGTAATAATAATAATAATAATAATCCTCGCGGTGT
This sequence comes from Ornithorhynchus anatinus, assembly GCF_004115215.2. Classification (NCBI taxonomy): domain Eukaryota; kingdom Metazoa; phylum Chordata; class Mammalia; order Monotremata; family Ornithorhynchidae; genus Ornithorhynchus; species Ornithorhynchus anatinus. The sequence goes on along the minus strand of NC_041743.1, from coordinate 2,505,126 downwards.
GTGCTTAAGCGCCTACCGCGCGCTAGGCGCCGTACTAAGCGTCGGGATGGATACAAGCGCATCGCGCTGGACACCGTCCCCGTCCCACACGGGGGCTCACGGTCTCATTCCCCGTTTCCCAGGTGAGGTCACCGAGGCCCAGGGAAGCCAAGCGACTCGCCCAAGGTCACGCTGCAGTCAAGCGGCGGAGCCGGGATTAGAACCCAGGTCCTTCTGACGCCCAGGCCCGGGCTCTCTCCACTGGGCCGCGCCGCTTCCCCGGCAGAGTCTCAACCCCCGCTGCAACGTCCGTCCGGGGAAGCCGGGGCGAAGGAAGGAAGCGGAGCGCGTGCCCGCGCTCTCTAATCGTCTCCAGAGACGGGTCGTGTCATCTCGAATTCTTTCAGGGCCGACAAATGGGTACGGTGACGGGGCCTGTCTGTTTCCATCAGGCCCTCTGCCTCGCGTCCCCGCTGCCCCGGGAGAGAGAGAGGGCAAGCGGTCTTGCGAAAAGACCAATTCCGTGCAGCGGAGAAATGGCACCGTGACTTTCCGCTGCCCCCGCTTAACGGTTCTTGGAAAGTTGGGGGAAACGTTTTGGTCTCTTCCAGGATGAAACCGTTCAGAGGGATGGGAAATTCACGGTCCCCCGCCGGGGAGCGGACGCGTCCGGTTGAATCTGGGCCCGCTGACGGAGAAACCGAGCCCAGCCCTCGGCGTGACGCTGGCAAGTTCGACCGGTAATGATGATGCCGTTGGTATTCGTTAAGCGCTTACTATGCGCAGAGCACCGTCCTAAGCGCTGGGGGAGGTACGGGCTCGTCAGGTGGTCCCACGTGAGGCTCACGGTCTTCATCCCCATTTTCCAGATGAGGTCACTGAGGCCCAGAGAAGTGAAGTGACCTGCCCACAGTCACACAGCTGACAAAGTGGCAGAGCCGGGATTCGAACCCATGACTGGCTCTCAAGCCCCGGCTTCCACTTCACTGAGCCACGCTGCTTCTCTAGACTGTGAGCCCGTCACTGGGCGGGGATCGTCTCCATCTGTTGCCGAACTGTCCATTCCAAGCGCTTAGTCCAGTGCTCTGCACGTAGTAAGCGCTCGATAAGTACTATTGAACGAATGAAAGTTGACAAATTTCCACGCTGGCCCCTCGGGGTGCGGGAATATCGGGGTAGACCCGGCCTCTGACGTCCACGGGCATGAGAAGCGGCGTGGCGTAGTAGATAGAGCCCGGGCCGGGAGTCAGAAGGTCACGCGTTCTAATCCCGGCCCCGCCGCTTCTCTGCTGAGTGACCTTGGGCAAGTCACACCGTTTCTCTGGACCTCAGTTCCCTCGTCTGGAAAATGGGGATTGAGACTGTGAGCCTCACGTGGGACCACCTGATTACCCTGTATCTTCCCCAGCGCTTAGAACAGTGTTCTGCACATAGTAAGCGCTTAACAAATACCAACATCATTATTATTATTATTATCAATCATCAACTAATCAATCGATCAATAGACCCTTTCACTCTCCCAGGGCCCCTCCTCTTCCATCCCTAATTGATATTCTCGTCCGTCTCCCCCCTTCAGCTATTTGTGGGGAGGTTCTGGGCCTCTCAACTCTGTTGTACTGGAGCGCTCAGTACAGTGCTCGGCACATAGTAAGCGTTCAATAAATACCCCTGCTGGATCAGTTGATACAGAGGAGTCAGGTGGAAGGAGCCCGGGACCGGGAGACTGGAGACCTGAGTTCTCACCCTGCCTCTATCCCTGGTTTGCTGTGAGACCTCGGACGGTCCCTGCACCACTCCGGGCCTCAGTTTCCTCCCCTGGAAAACAGGGAGACGATCCCACTTTAGTCCGTCGGGCCACAGAGGGATCGGGGATCGTGACCGATGGAATTAGCGGCAGGAGCACGGGCTTGGGAGCCCGAGGACCTGGGTTCGAATCCCGGCTCCGCCGTTTCATTCATCCATTCGGTGATATTTAGGAAGCGCTTACCGTGTGCCGAGCACTTGAACTCAGCGCTTGGGAAGAGTGCAATACAACAATAAACAGCGACACTGCCTGCTCGCAACAAGCTCGCGCTTGTCTGCTGTGGGACCTTGGGCAAGTCACCTCTGCACCTCAGTTCCTTCATCTGCAAAATGGGGTTTAAGAGGATTTAATCAGGGTGTGTCCAACCTGATTAGCGTGAATCTAGCCCAGCACTTAGAACAGTGCCTGGCACATAGTAAGCGCTTAACAACTAGCATAATTATTATTACTGCCCCTCCCCACCCCTTGATCTTTTTTGAGGAGTCGGACGGAAATAACTCGCCTCACTGGCCCCAACAGCTAACGGGGGAGCTGGAGAGAGACGCTAAGAGGACGGCAGAAGAAAAATCAATCGATCAATAGTATTTATTGACAGAGAGCCTCGCACAGAGAGAGAGACAGCCCCACAGAGACAACCAGGGACTCAGAGACAGTCTCACAGAGACAGCCAATGGGCCAGAGATAGCCCCGCAGAGACAGTCAGTGGCTGAGAGACAGCCTCATAGAGACAGCCGATGGGCCAGAGATGGTCCCCAGAGCCAGCCAGTGGCTCAGAGACAGCTTCATAGAGACATCCAGTGGGCCAGAGATAGTCTCACAGAGACAGCCAGTGGCTCAGAGACAGCCTCATAAAGACAGCCGATGGGCCAGAGAGAGTCCCACAGAGACAGCCAATGGTTCAGAGACAGCCTCGTAGAGACATCCAATGGGCCAGAGACAATCCCACAGAGACAGCCAGTGGCTCAGAGACAGCCCCATAGAGGCATCCAATGGGCCAGAGATAGTCCCACAGAGACACCAATGCCTCAGAGACAGCCTCGTAGAGACATCCAGTGGGCCAGTATGAGCCCCACAGAGACAGCCTCGCAGAGAGAGACAGCCCCACAGAGACATCCAGCGTCCCAGAGACGGCCTCACAGAGAGAGAGAAAGAGAGAGAGAGAGAGAGAGAGGCAGCCCCACAGAGACAGCCAATGGCCCAGAGACAGCCTCACAGAGAACGAGAGAGAGGTAGCCTCACAGAGACAGCCAATGGCTCAGAGACAGCCTCACAGAGAGAGACGACCCCAGAGGCAGCCAATGGTTCGGAGACATCACATGGAGACAATCTCACCCAGAGAGGCAGCCCCGCGGAGATGGTCACCGGCCCAGAGAAAGCCTCGCAGAGAGAGACAGCCCCGCAGAGACAGCTTTCACAGAGAGGGGTTGCCCCATAGAGACATCCAACAGCCCAGAGACAGTCACCCGGAGACAAGTTCACACAGAGAGACCGCCCCAAAGAGACAACCTCACAGAGAGAGATACCCCCACAGGGACAGCCAGTGGCTCAGAGATAACAACGGAGACAGCTTTACTCAGAGAGACAGCCCCACAGAGATAGCCTCACGGAGAGACCTCTCCATAGGAATAACATGTGACACAGAGACATCCCCGCAGAGAGAACCAGTGGCCCAGAGACAGCCAACGGCCCAGAGACAGAGCCAGCCTCGCGGAGAGCGGCGGCCCCACGGAGACATCCAATAGCCCAGAGACAGTCACCCAGAGACAACTCCACATGGAGAGGCAGCGATACGGCCCCGCAGAGACAGCCAGTGGCCCAGAGACAGCCCCGCAGAGAGGAAGACGGCCTCGCGGAGAGACAGCCGGGGGAAGAAACCCAAATCTCTCCAAAAGAAATCGTTCATCTGAGGAGACGGAAGAACCCGGGGCCTTTCTAGAACGAAATCTTCCCCTCGGGCCTCCTTCCCGCCTGACCCCGGGCCCCGGCTCGGGGAGCAGGGTCCAAGGCGACTTTCCCATCCACCGACGCCCCGGCATCCTGGATCCCGTCTGGGAAGCACCGCCAATGCGGTAGATTTCGCATTATTCCGCGGCGAGGAACATGGAAATCAATTTTTCCCAATCTCAGTTATAGCTGGAAATCCATCCTTTTCCGTCAGCGGGTGGATTAATCTAGCGAATGGCGTTCAGGGTTTTGCTGACATCTAAACATTTGAAGAATACATTACGTGTCCTCCCTCTCTCCCCGGCTCTATTTTTAAAGCGAAGCCTGACTCCAGTTCACCCAGGAAGAGACGGATGGATGGCTAATCGTTTCCTGCCGGCCGGCGCAAACCCATCCTTCAAAAACCTGAAACCCTCCCACCCCTTTTTTTTATTATTATTAATGGTATTTGTTAAGCGTTTACCACGTGCCAGGCGCTGTACTAAGCGCTGGGGTTAGACGGAGGCAAATCGGGTCGGACAGAGTTCCTGACAGCGTGGGGCTCCCCGGCTAAGGGGGAGGAAGAACGGGTACGGGATCCCCACGGGTGAGGAAACCGAGGCTCGGGGAAGTGAAATGGCCTGCCCGAGATCACGCAGAGGGCGAGAGGCAGAGCCGGGATTGGAACCCAGGTCCCCGGACTGCCAGGCCCGGGTTATCTCCCCTGGACGGTGATTCTCCCCACCTTCAAAGCCTTCTTGAAGGCCCCATCTCCTCCAAGAGGCCTTCCCCGACTAAGCCCTCCATCCTCCTTCTCCGACTCCCTTCCGCGTCGCCCTGCCTTACTCCCTTTATTCATCCCCCCCCACCACAGCATCATTCTTCATTCCATCGCATCCACTGAGCGTTTGCCGTGTACAGAACCCTGTACTAAGCGCTTGGGAAACTACGATACAGCAAGTACAACCCGACACATCTCGGCATGCGTCATTTCTTTCTTTCTCTTCGTGTCTCTCTCCCCCTCTAGACTGCCAGCTCGTTGTGGGCGGGGAATGTGTGGGTTTATTGTTCTGTTGGACTCTCCCAAGCGCTCAGTACAGTGCTCTGCACACAGTGAGCGCTCAATAAATACGGCTGATTGCTTTGGACCAGCGTAATAGCGGTGGAGGGGAGCGTTGTGGCGCAGGGGACTGCTGCCCCCTCGTGGCGGAATCGAGTCATCTCCTCGCCACCCCGCAGAATCAGAGTTAATAATAATAATAATAATGACGATGATGTTGATATTTGTTAAGCGCTTACTATGTGCAGAGCATTGTTCTAAGCGCTGGGGGAGATACAGGGTCATCAGGTTGTCCCACGTGAGGCTCACCGTCTTCATCCCCATTTTACGGATGAGGTCGCTGAGGCACCGACAATAATAATGTCGGTATTTAATAATGTTGGTATTTGTTAAGCGCTTACTATGTGCCGAGCACTGTTCTAAGCGCTGGGGTAGACCTAGGGGAATCAGGTTGTCCCACGTGGGGCTCACAGTCTTCATCCCCATTTTACAGATGAGGGAACTGAGGCCCGGAGAAGTGAAGTGACTCGCCCACGGTCACACAGCCGACAAGTGGCAGAGCTGGGATTCGAACTCGTGAGCCCTGACTCCAAAGCCCGTGCTCTTTCCACTGAGCCACGTAAGCGCTGGGATAGATACAAGGTAATTAGGTTGACCCACATGAGGCTCACAGTCTTAATCCCCATTTTCATATGAGGGAACTGAGGCACCGAGAATAATAATGCCGGTATTTGTTAAGCGCTTACTATGTGCCGAGCACTGTTCTAAGCGCTGGGATAGATACAAGGTAATTAGGTGGTCCCACATGAGGCTCACAGTCTTAATCCCCATTTTACAGATGAGGGAACTGAGGCACCGAGAAGTTAAGTGACTTGCCCACAGTCACACAGCTGACAAGTGGCGGAGCCGGGATTAGAACCCATGACCTCTGACTCCCAAGCCCGGGCTCTTTCCACTGAGCCGCGCTCCTTCTCCAACTGCCATCCCTTGCTTCTCCCTTCAATCCCTGATTTTCACATCCCCCTTTCCCTGGAGTTTCTGGCCTGCAGGATCCGCTCATTCCTTCAGTCGTATGTACTGAACGCTTACTCTGTGCAGAGCACTGGACTAAGCGCTAGGGAAAGCTTGGCCCCCAGTAAGCGCTCAGCCAATACCCTAAAGATTCATTATTTATGAGGCGGCAATGAAGGGTGAGATTCCCCGCCCACGACGAGCTCTAGCGATAATAATGATGCTGGTATTTGTTAAGCGCTTACTATGTGCCAGGCACTGTTCTAAGCGCTGGGGGAGGTACAAGGTCATCAGGTTGGGGTTCCCGGTTTTCATCCCCATTTTACAGCTGAGGGAACTGAGGCACGGAGAAGTGAAGGGGCCTGCCCAAGGTCACAGAGCAGGCAAGTGAAGCAGCGTGGCTGGGCGGAAGGAGGCCGGGCTTGGGAGGCAGAGGTCGTGGGTTCTAATCCCGGCTCCGCCACTTGTCAGCTGGGTGACTTTGGGCAAGTCATTTCACTTCTCTGGGCCTCAGTGACCTCATCTGGAAAATGCGGATGAAGATTGTGAGCCCACGTGGGACAACCTGATCACCTTGTATCCCCCCAGCGCTTAGAACAGTGTTTTGCACGTAATAAGCACTTAACAAGTACCATCATCATTATTATTATTAAGTGGCGGAGCCGGGATTAGGACCCGCGTCCTCCAACTCCAGAGCCTGGGCTCTTTCCACTAAGCCATGCTGCTTCTCCAAATTAATGGTACTTGTTAAGTGCTTACTGCGTGCCAAGCACTGTTCTAAGCGCTGGGGTAGATACAAGCTAATCACGTTGGACACAGTCCCTGTCCCACCGGGGGCTCACGCTCTTAATCCCCTTTTACAGATGAGGGAACTGAGGCCCAGAGAAGTGAAGTGACTTGACCAGGGTCACGCAGCAGACGTGTGGGAGTCTAGGGGCGGGGAGACAGACATCAGTGCAAATAAATAAAATGACAGTTAGGGACATTTGTGCTTTGGGGCTGGTAATAATAATAATGTTGGTATTTGTAAGCGCCTACTATGTGCAGAGCACTGTTCTAAGCGCTGGGGGAGATACAGGGTCATCAGGTTGTCCCACGTGGGGCTCCCAGTTAATCCCCATTTTACAGATGAGGTCACTGAGGCACAGAGAAGCGAAGTGACTCGCCAACGGTCACACAGCTGACAAATGGCAGAGCCGGGAGTCGAACCCATGAACTCTGACTCCGACGCCCAGGCTCTTTCCACTGAGCCACGCTGGGGGGGAAGAGCGAAAGGGAGTTTTTGAGGAGGGGGAGACAGATTATTTTATGGTTGGGGGACGAAGTCGAGGACCCGAGCCATAAGGAAAAAAAACTAAACCCTCTGGAAAAGGTCATCGGGAGCAAACTGGGATTTATTAATTCATTTGTTCAATCATTTTTTTGAGCACTTACCGAGTGCAGAGCACCGAACTAAAGGTTTGGGAGAGGTGCATTACATCAATAAAACAGACACCGTCGCCGACCTCTGGCCCGCTGGCCTGAAACGTCCTCCCTCTACATATCAGACGGATAATTGCTCTCCCCTACTTCAAAGCCTAATTGGAAGGCCCACTTGTCTGCTGGGTGACCTTGGTCCAGTCACTTCACATCTCTGTCCCTCGGGTCCCTCATCTGTAAAATGGGGATTAAGAGCGTCAGCCTCATGTGGGACACGGACTGATGATCCACCCCAGGGCTTAGTACAGTGCCCGGCGCAGAGCAAACGCTTAACGAATACCGTAAAAGACAAAGTTTTCTCCGTGGTTCCCACAGAAGGGCTCCGGAAAGGGGTTTGGCGAGGAAGATTGAGGGGCCGGGGGGAGGCTTGACGGGCCGGAGGAGATGTGGCAGGAAATGAGGACGGGGAGAAGGATGGGCAGAGCCAATGGGAGAGATTCATTAATCGTCCTCCAACGTCTTCCGGTATCCAGGGGCCCAGAGGAGGATTAATGGGATTAAAAACAGAAACCAAAGACGGGACCGGGAAGGGTCCCGAGAGGCGTCGGAAGGCCGGGCGAGGGGCGGGGAGAGGAGAAAGGGCATTCGTCAGAGCCCCAAGGAAGCGTGAGTGGATGGGGGAGGCCCAGAGACGGTCTCCCGGAGCCCACAGAGACAGCCAGTGGGTTCAGAGACTCAGAGACGGCTTCACACAGAGAGACGACCCCTCGCAGAGGGAAGAAGTCGCACATCTTTCAGCGCTCAGCCCCGGAGAGCCCTGTAAGAGTGGCTTTCAGGAGGAATACTGGGAGAGCACTGGCAGAACACCAGGCGAGCACTTGGGCCCAAAGGTGTGGACGGGGAAGAGTGATCGCTAGGACCCATATTCGACGCTCCGAATCCTTCCAGAACAGGGGTTCCCAGAAGAGAATGCTGTCAAGGACGGCGTTATTCTGCAGTCCACAGCAATTATGTCAGGCCCTTTATTATTTTCATGGTACTTGTTTAGCGTTTACTATGTGCCAGGCACTGCATTGAGCGCTGGGGTAGATAAAACTTATCGGGTTGGACACAGTCCCCGTCCCACATGGGGCTCTCAGGCTTCATCCCCGTTTTACAGACGAGGGAACCGAGGCCCAGAGAAGCGAAGTGACTGGCTCAAGGTCACACAACAGACAAGTGGAGGAGGTGGGATTAGGGCTCAGACCCTTCTGACTCCCAGGCCCGGGTTCTAGCCACTAGGCCACCCCCTCAGTCCCGTTAGCCCCGCCCTTGGCACTGTGTGAAACACCCAAGGCCGAGCCCCACCCTGGAAGCGCTTAGCGTCCACAAGGGGAGACTGGATCCACATTGCACCCCCAGACTCAAATAAACACAGGCCACAGAGTCGTTCAAAAAATCCACCTATGTGACAGTAACACAGAACCACGAAGAGGAACGGTCTTTACCCAGTGCGGAACGTTGTACTAAGCGCCCGGGAGATGCACCAGATCAAAGTAACCACGGCAAAGAAATGACTTAATCGACGCCACCGCTAGCCCCAAAGGATGGACGAGATTACGGCTGGAAGACCGAGGCTCGTGGGAGCCGGACACCCGCCCCTGAGGCTGGTTTTCTTCTCCCCATTTCTCCGATGGGAAACTGGAAGCCCAGAGAGGTTACGTGGCTCACCCAAGGTCACACAGCCTGCCAGGGGCTGAGCTGGGAGTTGAACCCAGGCCCACGCTCTTTCCTCTAGGCTTGTCTGCCTTCTCTGACTTTTTCAGTGAGCTGCGATGAGACTCGATATCTTCATTCGGGGCGTCTGGAGTCTGAGGGGAGAAGTCCTTGGGTTTGCTTTGAAGACTGGTCCCCAATTATGGACCCAAGAAACTCTCTTACAATTCAACCTGGCCCTCTAGATTTTCTCTCTCTACCTGTTCTCTGTCTCTTCTAGACCGTGAGCCCCATCCCACTTGATTGTTCCGTAACTGCCCCAGCGTTTACTACAGTGCTTGGCTCACAGTAAGCGCTGAACAAATTCTATTGCGAATATTATAATTATCTGCATTTCATAGGTTTTTGCCCTGACTATGGAAGCGAAACAATAATAATTGTGATATTTGCTGTTTATTATGGGGAAAACAATATGTTAACCCCCGGGGGAGATACGAGATAATCAGGTTGGACGCGGTCCCTGTCCCGCATGGGTCTCACAGTACAGGTAGGAGGGAGAACAGGCATTTAATCCCCATTTTACAGCTGAGGGAACCGAGGCATAGAACAATGAAGCGACTCGCCCAAGGTCACACCGCAGATAAGTGGCGGAGCCAGAATTAGAACCCAGATCCTCTGACTGCCAGGCCCGGGCTCTTTCCACTAGACCACGCCGCTTCTCAAACGCGGCCCAAGTTAGGATGGGTTTTTCTTGCCGATTTTAACGTTCCGGGCCCTGGAATCCCTCGATAAGATCCCCTCTCATCCGAGACCTACCCCTCGTAACCGAATAATCAATTAATCCTCCAGCGGGGTTCCATTTACATAATGAAAATGCAGCCTGCTGATATTTTATACAAAGTAGACTTTGGTCGTCTAGACCGATAATATATTGCGTATTGATTGGGAGGGGGGCGTGGAGGGGAGGGAGATTCTAATGGCTCCGGTCCTGTTGAAGTTGCAAAATTGCAATTAAAGGAAAATGACATAGACGAGCATCTAGCGAATTCACATGGACCCAGCTCTCCGCCGAAAGTACGAGGTTTGGCGATCACACGCTCAAAGGGCGCGTGATATCCGTCCCGTTGACTTATCGCCAACCAAATATCGATCGGTTGCCGCCGAGAGCGACTGCCCAGGCAAGAGGGCTTCGGCCTTCGTGCCCCTTTCCGGGCTCCCCGACACCCTAGCTTTTCAACCTCGAGGCTCAAGTTTGAAGGGCTGAAAAATAACACTGAGTGCCCGGCACCGGAGTCGAAATGAGAAAATCGGACTGGATTATTCCCCGAATAATAATAATCATCATCACTGTGGTATTTGTTGAGGGCTTAGTGTGTGCCAGGCACCATATTAAGCGCTGGGGTGGATACAGATTAATCAGGTTGACACAGGTCCCTGCCCCGTGTGGGGCTCACTGTCTCAATCCCCATTTTTCAGAAGAGGGAACTGAGGCCCAGAGAAGTGAAGTGACTTGTCCAGGGTCACCCAGCAGACAAGTGGAGGAGCCGGGATTAAAATCCATGACCTTCTGACTCCCAGGCCCGGGCTCTATCCACTACGCCGGTCTCGGAGGGAGGGAGAGGAGGAAACTGAGGCCCACAGAGGTTCAGTGACTTGCCCAGGGTCACTCAGAAGTCAAGGGGAGGAACCGGGAATAGAATCCCGGTTCTTACGATGCCCAGACCCTGCCTCAATTGGGCAACGGGGCTCCTCTGAACCTGGAAATTTTCCTCGTTGTGCGAATGTGTCTCTGTTAGGTAGCACGGCTTAGTGGCAAGAGCCCGGGCCTGGGAGTCAGAGGATGTGGGTTCTAATTCCGGCTCTACCACTTGTCTGCTGTGTGACCTTGGGTAAGTCACTTCACTTCCTCTGTGCCTCATCTGCAAAATGGGCATCGAGACCAGGAGCGTCACCTAAGCACCGTGGAACTGGAATGGAACCGTCACATTAAGGACGGGGTGCATTTTTCAAGTTGTCTTCTATGAGGCTTACTATGACAAGTCATAAATCTCCACGAGAGGCTTCAACCCTAGTCCACATACACAGACATTCACTCGCTCGTTCAGTCATATTTACTGAGCGCTTACTGTGTACTGAGCACTGTACTGAGCACTTGGGAGAGGACAATAGAACAATATACAGACACATTCCCTCCCCACAATGAGCGCTGAGGTGGACACAAGCAAATCGGTTTGGACTCAGACCCTGTCCCCCATGGGGTTCCGAGTCTCAATCCCCATTCTACAGATGAGGTCACTGAGGCCCAGAGAGGTGAAGTGACTTACCCAAGGTCGCACCGCTGACAAGTGGCAGAGCCGGGATTCGATCCCAAGACCTCTGACTCCCAAGTCCTTGCTCTTTCCACTAAGCCATGTGTCTGCTTATTGTTCTACTGTATTCTCCTAAGTGCTTAGTACAGTGCTTTGCACCCAATAAGCGCTCAATAAATGCAATTGAATGAATGACTGTAGACCCACCTAGTTACCTATTTCCATGCGCACATACGCCTATACATATTTATACAGGTAAACACCAACATCCCTTAAAAATGTAGACTCCCAAGAGCCAGGCTCTGGTTCGTCTTGCTGAGGATAGCGGCTGAAGCCCGCAAATAGAAAACACAAATGTGCACTTTTATTTATTTATGCGCTGGATATTTAGCATATGTTCTGTTATCTGCTCCCTGGGAACTGCCTTGGGAGATTCTCAAGTCTATCTCCTCTCCTGTCTGGGTGTGAAGTATAGATCCTCCAGAGCTTGTTAGGGCTGAGAAGAGACCCATATGAGAGAGAGAGAGAGAGAGAGAGAGAGGCGATAAAGAGGAAGAGAGAGAGAAAGAGGGGGGATAAAGAAGCAGGAGGAAGAGAGAGAGAAAAAGAGAGGAAGAGGGAGAGAGGAGGTAGGAGGAGCGGGAGAGAGAAAAAGACAGAGGACGGGGGAAAGAGAGGAAGGAGGAGGTAGAAGGAGAGGGAGAAAGAGAGAGGAAGGAGGAAAGAGAGGAAGAGAGAAAGAAGGAGAAAAGAAAGGAAGAGGAGGTGGGGAGGGAGAGATAGAAAGAGAAATGAAGAGGAAGAGGGAGAGAGGAAGAAGCTAGAGCACAAGAGGAAGGGGAGGGGATAAAGAGAGAGAGAGAGGAAAGGAGAAATGGAAGGGGGAGAGAGAGGAAGTAGGAGAAAGGATGGAGAAGGAGAGAGAGAAAGCGAGAAGATAAGGGAGAGCAAGGAGAGAGAAGGTGAGGGAGAGATGGAGAGAGAGGGAGAGACAAAAAGAGAAAGAGAGAGGAAGAGGGAGAGAGTGGGGAGAGAGAGGAAGAGGGAAAAAGGTGGGGAATAAAGAGGAGAGAGGAAAGGAGAAAAAAGGAAGGGGGAGAGAGAGGAAGTGGGGGGGGGGGAGAGGAGAGAGAGGGTGAGGGAGAGATGGAGAGAGAGGGAGAGACAAAAAGAGAGAGAGAGGAAGAGGGAGAGAGTGGGGATAAAGAGGAAGAAAGAGAGAAAGATGGGAAATAAAGAGGAGAGACGAAAGGAGAAAATAGGAAGGGGGAGAGAGAGGAAGTAAGAGAGAGGAGGGAGAGGAGAGAGAGGGTGAGGGAGAGCGAGGAGAAGGTGAGGGAGAGATGGAGAGAGAGGGAGGGACAAAAAGAGGGAGAGGAAGAGGGAGAGAGTGGGAATATAAAGAGAAAGAAAGAGAGAAAGGTGGGGAATGAAGAGGAGAGAGGAAGGGAGAAAAAAGGAAAGGGGAGAGAGAGGGAGGAGGAGAGAGGAGAGAGAAGGAGAGTGGGAAAGAGAGAGAGAAAGAGATGAAGAGGGAGAGCGAGGCAAGTGGAGGTGAGGGAAAGAGGGAGAGAGAAAAAGAGAAAGAAAAAGGAAGAGGGAGAGAGTGGGGATAAAGAGGAGAGGGAGAGAGAGGAAGAGGGCGAGATTTTCCACGTCCTCGAGGAAAGAGAGAAAGAGAGGAAGAGGGAGTGAGAGAGATTTTCCATGTCTTCAGTTCATTCTGTCTACCAGAAGCCCTTTATGGAAATGCATCTCATCTTCAGCCGTCTCCCGCAGCGCTCTACGCCTGCCCTGGAGGGGGGATTGGGGGTGGGGGTGGTGAGGGGTGGAAGGGGGGGATGTGTCTGGAAGGAGGAGAGGGAGGGGATGGGGGGAAGGGGAAAGGAGCTGTGTTCACTCTCAGCTGCTCAGAAGAGCAGAGCGGGGACAAGATTGATGATGTTCTCTGTCGTAAGGAAAGATCTCCTTGTGAAAGGCCGCTTATGAACCCTGATAGACTTGTCATCTCTTAATAAACATCACTGATATGTCAGCGAGGGGAGAGAGGGAAGGGAGGGAGGAGACACCGTCGCAGGGGGGATTTTTTTGCCTTCTCCCGACAGCTTACCTAGCCCGCCGCCCCCTACCCCGGTCCGGGAAGGGGGAGTCCCACCCTCTCACCCCGGGTCCCGCGTCTTCCCGTTGTTCCCGAGATAGCAGGAGAAGAGCGTGGGAATCAGGTCACCCGGGTCCCGGTCCCGCTGCCGGGTGACCTAGGGTAAGTCACCTCACCTCTCTGGGCCTCGGGGTCTTCCTGCGTAAAAAGGGGATGGGGGTCTCTGCTCCCTTTCGCCCCTCCGGCCTTGGGTTGTGGGGTCAGATCTGATGGTCCCGCATTGACTCCGGGCCCTAGTATTCCTTCCTTCCTTCCTTCCTTCGTTAATCGTATTTATTGATGATAATTATTATCATTATGGCATTTGTTAAGCACTTGGCACTGTACTAAATGCTAGGGTCAACGCAAGCAAATTGGGTTGGACACAATCCCTGTCCCACATGGGGCTCCCGGTCTTCATCCCCATTTTCCAGATGAGGGAACTGAGGCCCAGAGAAGCGAAGTAACTTGCCCAAGGTCACACAGCAGACGAGTGGCGGAGTCGGGATTAGAACCCGGGTCCTCCTGACTCTCGGGCCCGGGCTCCAGCCACTAGGTCACGCTGCTTCTCCGGAAGAACTTCTTCAGGACCTTCCTGAGGGAAAGATGGGGGCACGTAGCTTTTCCTTTAGAATTTTCCTTCAGAGTTGCTTCCCACATCCAGTATTAGTCAGAGGGTGAAGCTTCATCTGAATGTCGGAATGGAAAACGGGGGATGGGGGATGAGTCAGAGGTCATGGGTTCGAATGCCGGCTCTGCCGCTTGCTAGCTGGGTGACTGTGGGCAAGTAACTTAACTTCTCCGGGCCTCAGATACCCCATCTGGAAAATGGGGATTAAAACTGTGAGCCCCACGTGGGACAACCTGATCACCCTGTATCCCCCCAGCGCTTAGAACGGTGCTTGGCACATAGTAAGCGTTTAACAAATACCACCATTATTATTATTATTATCAGGGGGGGTAAGGGGAAGAAGGAGTGTGGCCTAGTGGGTAGAGCTCAGGTCTGGGAGCCAGAAGGATCTGGGTTCTCATCCCGGCTCCGCCACTTGCCTGCTGTGTGAACTTGGGCCAGTCACTTCCACTGACCTGGGCCTCGGTCGCCTCATCCGGAAAAGGGGGATTCGGCCTGTGAGCCCCACGCGGGCCGGGGACTGCGGGCAATCTGATTAACCCGGATCTATCCCAACGCTTAGATCAGTGCTCGACGCGGAGTAAGCGCTTAACCAAATGCCATCGTTATGACTTGTTTTGGGTCTTCGTCCGTCAGCTTTCCGCTAGGAGAGCCGGATGAAATATAGTCTCTCCGGTCTCCCCGGGGGCAGGTGGCTGAGAAATAATTCAGGGAGTTTGATGTTAAAATCCAAATTGCGCCTTGAGTTCTGTGTATAAAGATGCCCTTGAAGCCAGGTGAGGGCTACGGAATAAATAAATGTCTGGTTTTCTGCCGCCCTCAAGAACACCCGGGGCGGGAGTAGGACAAGAGCACTTTCTCTAAGCCGAGCACTGTCCTGAGCAGTCGGGAGAGCACATTAGATTCGGTAGACGGGACCCCCGCCCTCGAGGAGTCTACTCTGTGCCCCGCACTGGACCGACCGTTCCGGAGAGCACGACAGTTGGTAGGCACGGACGGTGTGGCGTAATGGCAAGAGCGCGGGCTTGGGACTCGGAAAGTCATGAGTTCTAATCCTGACTCCGCCATTCGTCTGCGGTGTGACCTCGGGCAAGTCGCTTAACTTCTCCGGGCCTCGGTTACCTCAGTTGTAAAGTGGGGATTGAGAACGTGAGCCCCACGTGGGGCAGGGACCCGATTCCCTTGTATCTACCCCAGTGCTTAGAACAGTGCTGGGCACAAAGTAAGCGCTTAACAAACACCATAATTATTTATTATTATTATTATTATCGTCTACGGTACGCAGAGCCCTGTACTAGGTACGGGGCAGAGTACAATAGAGACGCAATCTCTGTCCTCGAGGAGGTTCCAGTCTACTGTGCGCAGAGCACTGTACTAAACACTCGGTAGAGGACAACACAATTAAATTGGTAGAAATGATCCCCGCCCACAGGGAATGTAAGCTCACTGTGGTCAGGGAATGCGTCTATCGTCGTATGTACTCTCCCAAGCTATTAATCCAGTGCTCCGCACACAATAAGGGTTCAATAAATATGTTGGAATGAATGGAGGACCTTTCAGTCTACTGTGTGCAGAGCCCTGTACTGAGCACTCTGCCGACTCATTACGGGCAGGGAACGTGTCTGCTTATTCTCTGTATCGACCTCTCCCAAGCGCTCAGTAAATACCACTGACTGACTGGGAGAGGACAGTACAACGGAGTTGGTAGATAATGTCGGTGATGATGAAGGTTGTGGTATTTAATGAGTGCTTACTGGGTGCCAGGCGCTGTACTACGCACTGGGGTAGATACAAGGTAATCGGGTTGGACACAGTCCCTGGCCCACACGGGGCTCACGGTCTTAATCCCCATTTTACATCTGAAGGAACTGAGGCCCAGAGAAGTAATAATAATAATAATGATAATGTCGGTATTTGTTAAGCGCTTACTATGTGCAGAGCACTGTTCTAAGCGCTGGGGGAGATACGGGGTCATCGGGTGGTCCCACGTGAGGCTCACAGTCTTCATCCCCATTTTACAGATGAGGGAACTGAGACCCAGAGAAGTGAAGTGACCTGCCCACAGTCACACAGCCGCCAAGTGGCAGAGCCGGGATTGGAACCCATGACCTCTGGCTCCCAAGCACTGACTCCCAAGGCCACCCAGCAGGCAAGAGGCGGGGCCGGGACTGGAACCCGGGTCCTTCCGACACGCGGGGCCGGGCTCTAGCCACCGAGCCTCGCTGCTTTTCCGCCATCCCGGTCCCCAGAGAGCTTCGGGCCTTCCGGTTCCCAAGCGTGCTCGTAATAATAATAGTGATTATGATATCTGTTGAGCGCTTACTATGTGCCGGGCCCCGTACTAAGCTCCTCTTTCCCAGAGGGGGCCAGGAATCCAAGGAGAGCCCCCCCCCCCCAATCCCTCCATCCTCTTCCCGCCCCACCTCCCGCCGACCCCCTCCTCCGAACCCCCGGCGCTCCGTCCCAGGGAAGAGGAGGATGCGGCTTTCCGCAAGGGAGCATGGGAAATTCCGCCCGGCGGCCCGGAGGAGCCGGATTCCATTTAAATAAAATGCCAAGAGGCAGTCAGCGAAAGTGACATTTATGGTGTCAGTACAAATGCATTCAGTGGGAAAGACCCGAAACAGAACCGAGGGGAAAGAAAGAAACAAGCTGTAGTGAAAACTGCCATCTGTATATATCGGGCCTGTTTTTAATATTCTGTATTCTCATAAAAAGTGTTGTTTCTGTCACTATTCAATCTCACAAACTCACACAAAACACTGTTAAAAGTCAGCAGTGTGTGAAATGGTATTTTAAAATAAATGAAACCCGGTCGCGAAGCTACGGAGGGATATTGCCGGGCCGGGCGCTGACAGACAGGCTCAGAAAAGTAACAACCGCTATCATCTTAAAGCAAAGGGGATTAAATAAAACTCACTGCTAGTGGTGCATTACCAAGTCTGATATTGACACAGCTGCTGTGGTGGTTATTTTTCATTGTCTCATCAAGACAAAGCATCGTGGGATATCAATCTTCCCTCTGTCAGGCGAGGGCTGGTATAAAGTTTTGCCTTTACATTTTCATTATATCCTTTTATCTCCGGTGCCCCGCTTTTCTGGTTTCTCCCCCTCCCGCCGCCCCCCGCCCCCCGGAGGCTGCCCGACCCGGAGGGGGACGGCGGGGGTGACCGGGCGGGCCGGACCCGGGGCCCGGGGCGGGTTTCGGGGCCTTCTCGGCCCGGAGGACGTGAGGGGATGCTGTCGGGGGAGGCCGGGCGTCGGTCTCGGCGGGGGGCGGGGGGGGGGAACCGGGTCGGGGACAGAGAGACGGTGTCAGAGAGGAAAGAGATAGTGTCAGGGAGACAGAGAGATAGCGTCAGAGCGGCGGGGGGCAGTGGGAGAGGCGGAGGCGGGGTGGCGTGAGGCAGAGACGGTGCCGGAGACAACGTCCGGCGGAGCCGGAAAGGCAGGAGCGGAGGCCCGGAGAGGAAATGTCGGAAACAGAGACGGTGCCCGGAGCGCGAGACGTCGAGAGAGGCCGAGAGAGGGGAAAGAGCGCCGGACTGGAAGTCAGGAGGACTTGGGTTCTCGTCCCGGCTCCGCCACGTGCCCGCCGGGTGACTCCGGGCAAGGCACTTCGCTCCTCTCTGCTTTGGGACTCGTCTGTAAAACGGACTTTCGATCTCCGGTCTCCCTCTCCCCTCGGTAATGGTATCCGTTAAGCGCTTACTGGGTGCCGAGCACCGTTCTGAGCGCTGGGGGAGATCCAAGGTCATCAGGTCGTCCCACGTGGGGCTCCCGGTCTTCATCCCCGTTTCACAGATGAGGTCGCTGAGGCGCCGAGAAGCGAAGCGACTTGCCCAAGGTCACGCAGCAGATAAGAGGCAGGGCCGGAATTAGAACCCACGGCCTCTGACCCCCAAGCCCGGCCTCTTTCCGTTGAACCACGCTGCTTCTCCACAGTCTTCTAGACTGGAAACTTGTTGTAGGGAGGAAATGTGTCTATCAACTCTGTCGTATCGTCCTCTCCCACGGTCAGTAAGCGCTCAATAAATAGGATGCGGGACGGGGACTGCGTCCGATTTTTTTAAAAAATGGTATTTGTTGAGCACTTCCTGTGTACTTCCTGTGTACTAAGCACTGGGGTAGATACAAGATAATCAGGTTGGACTGAGTTCCTGTCCCACATGGGGCTCACAGTCTTAATCCCCATTTTACAGATGAGATAGCCGAGGCCCAGTGAAGTGAAATAATAACGATAACGGCGATGACATTTATTAAGCGCTTCCTATGTGCCGAGCACTACTGTAAGCGCTGGGGTGGAAACGAGGTCATCAGGTTGTCCCACGTGGGGCTCACGGTCTTAATCCCCGTTTTTCGGATGAGCTAAGTGAGATCCAGAGAAGTGAAGTGACGTGCCCGAAGTCACACCGCAGACCAGTGGCGGGGTCGGGATCGGAACCCACGACCTCTGACTCCTAAGCCTGGGTTCTTGCCACTAAACCACGTGCCCAAGGTTACACGGAGCCAAGATTAGAACCCCGGCCAAGGTGTTGCTCAAGGGTATCGAACTGTAATTGTATTGAATCTACCTCAGTGTTTAGCCCACAGTAAACCCTATTATTATTATTATTCTAATATAATGATAACAATCGTATCTGTGAAGCGCTCAGTCCGCATAGCCCTGACTCGCTCCCTTTGCTCTATCCCCTCTCCTGCCCCGCAGCATTTGTGTATATATGTGCGTATCTATAATTCTCTCTATTTATATCGATGCCTATTTACTTGTTTTGATGTGTATATATCTATAAGTCTAATTATTGATCTATAATTCTATCTATTCATAGCGATGCCTGTTTACTTGCTTTGATGTGTATAGATCTATAATTCTATTTATTTATATTGACGCCCGTTGACTTGTTTTGATGCCCGTCTCCCCCCTTCCAGACTTAAGCCCGGCGTGGGCAGGGATTGTCCCTCTTTACTGCTCAGTTGTACTTTCCAAGCGCTTAGGACAGTGCTCTGCCCCCGGGAAGCGCTCAGTAAGTAGGATTGAATGAATGAATAGGCGAATAATAAGAATGAGAGACCTGTAGCCTCGTCGTGGACAGGGAAAGCGTCTGAAAACTCCTTACAGGCTCCTCTCCCAAGCGCTTAGAACAGTGCTCTGCACTCACTAGGCGCTCGGTCGATACGATGATGGAGTGAGAAAGGGAGAGAAAGGCAGAGACAGGCAGAGACACCAAGAGAGACGGGGTGGCAGAGAGAAGATCAGAGACCTCCCTGGGGTGGGGTGGGGAGAACTGGCATCTCGTCATCGTTATAATAATAATAACTGACATCGTATCGATCAAGCGCTCGATCGGTGGTATCTCTTGAGCGCTTACTATGTGCAGAGCCCTGAACTAAGCACTTGGGAGAGGACAATACAGCAGAGTGGGGAGACAGTCTAAGCGCCCCATCAGTGAGAAGCAGCGTGGCTCAGTGGAAAGAGCCCGGGCTTTGGAGTCCGAGGTCACGGGTTCGAATCCCGGCTCGGCCACTTGTCGGCTGGGTGACCGTGGGCAAGTCACTTCACTTCTCCGTGCCTCAGTGACCTCATCTGGAAAATGGGGATGAAGACCGTGAGCCCCACGTGGGACGACCCGATTCCCCTGTGTCTACCCCAGCGCTTAGAACAGTGCTCGGCACCTAGTAAGCGCTTAACAAATACCACCACTATTACTATTAAATAGCGCTTACTGATTGACCGCTTGGGCCCGCACAAAACGCTCTGGGCTGTCAGCTCTTTGTGGTCGGGGAATGCGTCCGTTTATTGCCGCGTCGTCCTCTCCCAAGCGCTTAGGACAGTGCTCCGCCCCCAGGAAGCGCTCCGTAAATACGACCGAATGGATGAACGAATGCTGGAGAGGGCGGGTGCAAATGGGAGCGATAAATCGATGAGGGGCATCCGTCGAGAGCTTTCTGTGCGCGGAGCACCGGGCTGAACGTTTGGGACGGGGCGGTAGGACAGAATTAGCAGGCGGGTTCGCCGCTCATAACGAGCTTACATCTCCTCCGGGAAGCCCTCCCCGATTAACCTCTCTTTTCCCCATTCCCTTCTCCCCTCCCTTTCCCGAAGGGAAAGTCACTTCGGCCCCCAAGTGATACCTCAGCCCCCAGAGAGCTTCTGAATAAATCGTCTTACGCTACCGCTTCCTCTAATTTCTTTTAATATCCGCCTCCCCACTAGCTCGGAAACTCCTCGACGGTGGGGATGATAATCATAATAATAATAAGCAGCATGGCTCCGTGGAAAAAGAGCGCGGGCTCTGGAGTCAGAGGTCGTGAGTTCGAATCTCAGCTGTGCCACTTGTCAGCTGGGTGACTGTGGGCAAGTCACTTCACTTCTCTGGGCCTCAGTCCCCTCATCTGTAAAATGGGGATTAAGACTGTGAGCCCCACGTGGGACAACCTGACTCCCCGTGTCTACCCCAGCGCTTAGGACAGTGCTCTGCACGTAGTAAGCGCTTAACAAATACCGACATTTTTAATAGTACTTGTTGAGTGCTTCCTGTGGGCCGAGCGTCGTTCTAAGCACTGGGGTGGATACAAGTTAATCAGGCTGGACACACTCTTAATCCCCATTTTTTACAAATGAGGTAACTGAGGCACAGAGAAGTAATGACAATTAGGGTACTTGTTAAGCGCTTACCGTGTGCCAAGCACTGGCCAAAGCGTTAGAACCCAGGACCTCCTGATTCCCAGGCCCAGGCTCTATCCACTCCGTGCTCTTCCTCGAGCGTGTGTTTGTGTGCGTGGCATGTGTGGGCCTAGATCAGTTTGAGAAGCAGCGTGGCTCAGTGGAAAGAGCCCGGGCTTTGGAGTCCGAGGTCACGGGTTCGAATCCCGGCTCGGCCACTTGTCAGCTGGGTGACTTTGGGGAAGTCACTTAACCTCTCGGTGCCTCAGGTCCCTCATCTGTAAAATGGGGATTAGGACTGCGAGCCCCGCGTGGGACAACCTGATTCCCCTCTGTCTACCCCAGCGCTTAGAACAGTGCTCGGCACATAGCAAGCGCTTAACGAATACCAACATTATTATTATCATTATTATTATTCCTCAAAGCGGGAAGGAAAAGGCCACAGGAAGAAGTAGCTGACATGAACGCAGGCCATGACGCCCCCTCTCGAGTTCATCCCCTCATTCGGTCGTCTTTATGGAGCGCTCACCGCGTGCAGAGCACTGTACTGAGCGCTCGGGAGAGTCCAACGGAACAATAAACGGACACGATAAACGGGCCGATCCTGTGTCGGAAAAAAAGGGACTCGTCAGAACCTCGAGGAGAGGGAAGCCCACCTCCCTTAAATCATTTGTCTGCCGGAGTCTCCTCGAGGAATGGTGTCCAGAGAAATTAGCACCTTGTCAACGTACTGAAATGCTTATGAAAGGCAATTTATTTTCGATGGAATTCACCATATGGTCCGAAATGGTGGGTATTACTTAAATCTTCCCTCCGGGGAAATCTGTTCTCTCCCTCTTCCTTAAAATAAGCCTTTGTGGCCCCGTTATTAGAATCCGGAGAGCCGGAGCCGGGGGCCGGCGGGGGGAAGTTATGAGCGGGGTCGGTCGACGGGGGCCGGGGGAGACCCGGTCACGTCTCCGGGGAGCGGGAAGGAAGTCGCCATAAATACCGAGGCCTGACAGGCCGGGCCGCAGCCAGACGGGAGGGCTCTGAGGGGAAGGGGCTGGCACTCTCTGGAGTTATTAGCCAAAGCGGCGGGGGGTCACGGTGCCCGGCCTCACCTCCGGCCTCCCCTCTGCCTCTTCCCTTGATTGCTTTGGGGACGAGCCCTTGGGAGGGGGTTCTCAGAGACCCACCTTTCCGGACTACTGGGAATCTCTCCTCTTTCCAGGTTGTCCTCCTCTTTCCGGTTTCTCTCCTTCTCTTCCAAGTCTCTCTCCTCCTCTCCTCCTCTCCCCAGTCTCTCTCCCCTTCTCGGTCTCATTCCCTCTCTCTCCTTCTCCCCGCTTCTTCCCAGACTCTCTCCCTCCCTCCTCTTTCTCTTCCTCCCTTTTGTCCTGCCATCTCACCTTCTCTCCTCTTCCCAGTCTCTCTCCCTTTCTCCCTCTCCTCTTCTCTGCCAGTCCCTTCCCCTCTTTCTCCTCTTCTCAGTCTCTCCCCCTCTCTCCTTCTCTTCTGAGCCTTCCTCTCTCCTCTCCCCTTCTTCCCAGACTCTCTCCCTTTCTCTGTCTCTTCTCCTCTTCCCAGTCTCATTCCCACTCTCTCCTTCCCTCCTCTTTCCCAATCTCTCCCCTCTCTCCAGTCTCTCTCCCTTTCTCCCTCTCTCCTCCTCTCTCCAGTCTCCCTCCCTTTCTCCCTCTCTCCTCTTTCCAGTCTCTCTCCCTTTTTCCCTCTCTCCTCCTCTTCCCAGTCTCTTTTCCTCTGTCCTTCTCTCCTCCTCTCTCCAGTCCCTCTCCCTTTCTTGCTCTCTCCTCCTCTTCCCAGTCTCTTTTCCTCTGTCCTTCTCTCCTCCTCTTCTCAGGATGTCTCCCTTTCTCCTTCTCTCCTCCTCTTCCCAGTCTCTTTCCCTCTCTTCTCTTTTCTTCCCAGTCCCTTCCCCTCTCCTCCTCTTCTCAGTCTCTCCCCCCCTTCTCTTCTGAGCCTTCCTCTCTCCTCTCCCCCTTCTTCTCAGACTCTCACCCTTTCTGTGTCTCTTCTTCTCTTCCCAGTCTCATTCCCGCTCTCTCCTCCTCTCCTCTTCCGTCTCTCTCTCCTCCTCTCTCCAGTCTCTCTCCCTTTCTCCTCTCCTCCTCTTCCCAGTTTTTTCCTCCTCCTCTTTTCTTCCCAGTCCTTTCCCCTCTCTCTCCTCTCCTCCTCTTCTCAGTCTCTCCCCGCTCTCCTTCTCTTCTGAGCCTTCCTCTCGCCTTCCCAGACTGTCTCCTTCTCTCCTCTTTCTCTTCCTCCTTTTTGTTCTGCCTCTCTCTGTATCTGTATCCTTACCTCTCCCTCCTCTCAGTCTCTTTCTCCTCTCCCTTCCCTTCTTGACTCAGTCTCTCTCCTCTCCCCTCCTTTCTTAGCCTCTCTCAACTCTCCTTCTCTCCTGTCTCAGTCTCTCCTTTCTCCTCTCCCGTCTCTGTCTCCTCTCTCCCCTCTCCTGTCTCTGTCTCTGTCTTCCCCCATCTCTCTTCTCCTATCTCAGCCTCTCTCCTATCTCCTTCTCTCCTGCCTCAATCTCTCTCTCTCCCGCCTCAGTCTCTCTCTCCCCTCCTTCTCTCCCATCTGTCCCTCTCTCTCTCTCCCCCCTCTTTCTCTCCCGCCTCTACCGGTTTCGGCGCTTAGAACAGTGCCTGGTATATAGTAAGGACTTAACAGATACCGTAATCGGAATCCCCATTTTACAGATGACTCCCCGCCCTCTCGACTCTCTCCCTCCGTTCCCAACGGCACTTGGCCGGGCCCGAAACTTCCCGGGAAAAAAACGTCTTCCCTTCCCCGGCCCCGGGAGCCCCGGCTTCGGAGACCGACTCCCCGCCCCTGCCGTCGGGCCGGCCTAATCCGTCAGCCTGCCGTGCCGCCTGCCACCCGCTCCCGGCCCTCCACCCCCTGACGATCCTCATTTCCCCGGGCCGAACCCTGACCTCTGACCTGTGACCCAGAGGGGCACTTTCTCTT
The DNA here is from genome assembly GCF_004115215.2 of Ornithorhynchus anatinus. Classification (NCBI taxonomy): domain Eukaryota; kingdom Metazoa; phylum Chordata; class Mammalia; order Monotremata; family Ornithorhynchidae; genus Ornithorhynchus; species Ornithorhynchus anatinus. Next base: position 2,481,521 of record NC_041743.1, on the reverse strand, counting down.
ATTGCAGAGGGACACTCACACCCCGCTGGTGCCTTATTGCGGTTTTAATTTCCCCAGTCCTCCCGCCGCCCCCACTGGACGTCCCCCCGCTCCCCGGTCCTCCCTTGACCCCGGCCTTCCGCAGCCTCCCACCCCTGTCCCCCGGAAGAGGCCGGGTCCGGAGAAGATTTCGGCGTCGAAGCAGCGTGGCTCAGTGTCTACAGCCCGGGCCCGGGAGTCGGAAGGATCTGGGTTCTAATCCCGGCTCCGCCGCTTGTCTGCTCGGCACCTTCACTTGTCTGGGCCTCAGTGACCTCATCTGGCAAATGGGGATTGAGAGCGTCGGCCCCACGGGGGACGGGGACTGCGTCCAACCTGATTAAATCGTATCTCCCTCAGCACTGAGACGAGAGCTTGGAACGGAGTAAGCCCTTAACGAGCACCGTAATTATTATTATTATTATTTCTCCCTCTTCCTGGGAGAATAGGGATAAGGTACTACCATCTCTTTGCAGTTATTTCATTCATATTAATAGTAGTAATAGTAATAGAGAAGGAGCTGGGCCTGGTGGCTAGAACTCGAGCCTGGGAGTCAGAAGGAGCTGGCTTTTCGTCCCGGCTCTGTCACTTGTCCGTTGGGTGACCTTGGACGAGTCACTTCACTCCGACGGACCTCAGTTCCCTCATCTGTCAAATGGGGATGAAGAGTGCGAGCCCTGTGTGGGACAGGGACTGTCTCTACCCCAGCACTTAACCAAATATAATAATAATAAAATTATGGCATTTGTTAAGCACCTACTATGTGCTAAGCGCCGTACTGAGTGCTGCGGTAGATACAATCAGAGCAGACACAGTCCCTGTCCCGCAAGGGGCTCACAGTCTAAGGAGGAGGGAGAACAGGTATTGAATCCCCACTTTACAGATGAGGAAACCGAGGCCCAGAGATGAAAGGTGACTCGCCCAAGGTCACCCAGCAGGCAGGATGAGAACCCAAGTCCTCCGACTCCGAGGCCCAGGCTCTTTCCACTTAGGCCACGGCGCTCCCCCATTTCATCCATCGGTGGGATTTTCTAACCGCACCATCACTCACTTAATCGATCGATCGACGCTTTTTTCCGACCGCACCGGTCAATCGCATAATCCATCGATCGATGGTAATTTCCGACCGAACCCGTCAATCACCCGATCAATCGATCCGTCCTATCTTCCAACGGCACCCGTCAATCACGCAATCCATCCATCGATGACATTTTTCCAACCGCGCCAACCGATTCGCTATTCGATCGACGGCATCTTCCGCCCGCGCCGGGCAATCGATTAACCGACCCATCGATCGACGGTAGTTTCTGAGCGCACAAGCCGGGCTACCGGTGGGTGGTTTTCTGAGGGCGGGCTGAGCGCCGAACGCTGCGCTGAGCACCGGGGAGAGTCCGACCGGAGCGGGATACGGTGTTCCCGGCCCTGGAGGGGCATCCAGCGAGGATGAGGTCCGTGTGCGGACACGACCCCCGGGGAAGGATTATCCTTGGGCGTGTTTTGAACCCAGGACCTGAAGCGGATCCCCCCCCCCCCCCGCTCCTGGCAACTTGGTATCGTGGGAATGTGGTCAGTTGGTCACAGGGCCTTGTCCCCTCTCTCCCTCCCAAATCCCGATTTCCGGATTCGCGATCACAAAGGTTCAGGACCAGGACTGGATTCCAGGATTCCTGGGTCCCAGAAACGGGTTCTTTCCCAGGTGCGCGGCCTGGCTGGCCGGCTGACCAGCTGACCGGACTCAAAAGATCCGGCTCTTTAATTCTCGTAATGATTGTGATCATTTTGGCGCTCGTTAAGTGCGTACCGTGGGCCAAACACTGTGCTAAACCCTGGGGTAGATAATAATAATAATGTTGGTATTTGTTAAGCGCTTACTACGGGCAGAGCACTGTTCTAAGCGCTGGGGGAGATACGGGGTCATCAGGTTGTCCCACGTGAGGCTCACAGTCTTCATCCCCATTTTACAGATGAGGTAACTGAGGCACGGAGAAGTGAAGTGACTTGCCCACAGTCACCCAGCTGACAAGGGGCAGAGTCGGGGTACAAGATGATCAAGTTGGACGCAGTCCCGTCCCACATGGGGCTCACAATTTAAGTAGGAGGGAGAACTGTTTCTGAATCCCCATTTTGCAGATGAGGGAACTGAGGCCCAGAGAAATGAAGCGACTTGCCCAGGGTCACACAGCAGGCCCGAGCTCTTTCCACCAGGCCACACGACTGCTGTGCCGTTTCCCAGCGGACAGAGTGCGGGCCTGGGAGTCAGAAGGACCTGGGTTCCAATCCTTGCTCTGCCTCTTGTCCGCCGGGCCACCTGGGGCAAATCATTTCACTTCTCTGTGCCTCGGTTTCCTCTTCCGCAAAATTCATTCTTTCATTCAATCGCATTTACCGAGGGCTTACTGGGTGCAAAGCACTGTACTAAGTGCTTAAAATGGGGATTGCCAGTAGGACAGGGACTGTGTCCAACCTGATCATCTTGCATCTACCCCAGCGTTCAGTACAGTGCCTGATACAAAGTAAACCCTTAGCAGACGCCCCAAATTATTATTATTATTATTTACTCCCCTCGCTTCCGTCCTATGACCCACCCACCCCGCAAGCCCCCAGAGGACCCTATAGGGCATCCCTCCCCTCCCCTCTCAGAATCCAAACTTATGAAAGAGAAAAACCAGTCAAAAGCATTTCCATTTTCATTTTCAAAACGCGTGAGTCAGAATCAATTTGCTAAAAGCGGTTAACCGGGGCCGGGGGATCGCTCTGCGCTTCGTAGCGGGTACAATTTGCTTTTTAACAAACAGCTTCGCGGGGTCCTACATTATCCATCTCGCTATTGTGGGTTTAAATTGGGTAATAGAGAACCTTCGGAGGAGGGTCGCTCGGGATCTTAAGGGGCTCCCGTTTACCGGCATCTAGGAAGCATCCTTTACTGAAAAAAAAAATCAAGAAATGCAAATAAACCAGAAAGGTGGGGTGGTTTTCTTTGCCGTTGTTGTTAGAGAGGGGAGGGGGTGCGTGCGGGGGTGAGGGTGGGAGATTCTGTGAGATGCAGCGGAAAATCACATCCACAAAGTGCCTCTGTTTTAGCTATTAGCAGCTGCGGTTGAAGGAGAGGAGAAATGCCTTTCTTTCGTAGCGCGCCGCGTTATCTCGGCTCCCTCCTGCTCTTCTCCAAAATGGGGGTGCGGCGAAGAGAGACGGGTGTTAAATCTGCCTTGGGTTTAAGAAGCAGAGGTTTCCCCTCCCCAACCCCACATTCCTCCCCGCTCTAGAAATGCCAAAGATGGGGACAAAATGCGATTTTTCTAACGGAACTGAGAGAGGGAGGGGCCCCTCGGAGCTGATTTTATTCTTTTGCATTTATTGAGCACTTACTGGGTGCCAGAGCGCCGTACTAAGCGCTTGGGAGAGGTCGGTACAACAATCAACAGATGCCTTCCCTGCCCATAGTTCTAATATGGAAAAATCCACCGTAGACCCTAAATAATCTATCAGTGGCATCTACTCGCGGCTCAGTGGGAAGAGCCCGGGCTTGGGAGTCAGAGGTCATGGGTTCGATTCCCGGCCTTGCCCCTTGTCAGCTGGGTGACTGTGGGCGAGTCACTTCACTTCTCTGGGCCTCAGTTCCCTCATCTGTAAAATGGGGATTAACTGTGAGCCTCACGGGGGACAAACCCGATGACGCTGTATCTACCCCAGCGCTTAGAACGGTGCTCTGCACATAGTAAGCGCTTAACAGATACCAACATTATTATTACTGGGTTATTGAACGCTTAGGAGCGGACAGTATAACCGTATTGGGTCTCCTCCCCTTCCCTTTCTATCAATCGATCGATTAAGCATTCATTAGGAGGAGGGCACTGTACTAAACGCTTGGGAGAGTCCGATACAACAGAATTAGCGGACATATCCCCTGGCCATCACGAGTTTACAGTCTCGAGGGGGAGACGGACGTTAATATGAGTGAAAAAGCCGTTTATAATATATTTAGACCGTAAGCGCTCTGTGATTAGGGAACGTGGCTACCAACTCTGCCGTACCAAACTCTCCCAAGCTCTTACGACAGCGCTCTGCACATGGTAAGCGCTCAATACTCTGGATTAACAGTGTGGCTCAGTGGCAAGAGCCCGGGCTTGGAGTCGGAGATCATGGATTCGAATCCCGGCTCTGTCCCTTGGCAGCTGTGTGACTGTGGGCAAGTCACTTCACTTCTCTGCGCCTCAGTGGCCTCATCTGTCAAACGGGGATGAAGACCGCGAGCCCCACGTGGGACGACCCGATGACCCTGTATCTGCCCCAGCGCTTAGAACGGTGCTCTGCACACAGTAAGCGCTTAACAAATACCAACATTATTATTAACCGTTAACTCTTCTTCTTCCGACCCCTCTCTCTCCGGGTCTCCCTTTCCTCCTTAATTCCTGAGACGTGTCCACCTGATCATCTTGTATTACCCCCAGCGCTTAGTACAGTTCTTGGTACTTAGTAAGTGCCCAACACCACAGTTATCATTCTCTGGTCCTCAGTTTCCTCATCTGTAAAATGGAGATTTAATACGAGTTCCCTTCCCCGGGCTTAGGCTGTGAACCTCACATGGGACGGGGACCTTGTCCGAGCTGAATTACTCGTTCCTTAGACGATCACTCTTCCCCTTTACGGTGTACTCTTCCAAGTGTTCATTCATTCATTCAATAGTATTTATTGAGCGCTTACTATGTGCAGAGCACTGTACTAAGCGCTTGGAATGAACAAGTCGGCAACAGATAGAGACTTAGTACAGTGCTCTGCACACAGTAAACACTCAATAAATATGATTGATTGACTGACTGGGAAGGAGGACGGCCTAGTCGGTAAAGGCCCGGCCTGCAAGTCCGAAGGACGCGGGTTCTAATCCCGGCTCCGCCACTTGCTCGCCGTGTGACCTCGGGCAAGTCACTTCGCTTCTCTGGGCCTCAGTTCCCTCATCTGTAAAATGGGGATGAAGATGGGGAGCCCCATGGGGGACGGGGACTGCGTCCAACTGGATCAGTTCTATTAGTACCCACCCCTGTATGTGGAGCAGTGCTTGCCGCGTAGTAAGCGCTTAGCACGGGGCTGTGCGCATAGTAAGCGCTCAATAAATACGATTGAAGGAATGAATGAACAAATACCATCATTATTATCTCCTCTTGCCCCCAGTAGAGTGCTTGGCTAAAATAAATACCGCAACTATTATTAAAAGAGAGCGGTTTTCTAGCTAAGAACTGGCATTTAGGTTTCCTACCCAAAAAAAAAAAAAGATAACGTCAGGATTTGCAGCCAGAAAATCCGAAGAAAATCTCCTTGCCGTGGCCAAGATAAAATCCTGAATATTGTTGAGGCTGAAACTATATTAGCCTCACTCGGGAGAGAGATCAAAGACCGCCTTCAGGATGAAAATGTGAATGTGTCTCTGCATCTTTTTTTAAAGAGGTCTGAGTCATACAGACCAACCAGACTTGGCCAGCTTTTACCTCAGTCAATCAATCATTGGGGTTTTTTTGTATTTCCTTCGTGTTTTTATGGTATTTGTTAAGCGCTTACAGTGAACACTGCACTAAGCGCTGGGGGGGGGGGGGGGCTAATGAGATCGGGCACAGTCCCCGTCCCACGTGGGGCTGGCAATCTTCATCCCCATTTGACAGGGGAGGGAGCTCAGAGAAGTGAAGTGAGTCGCCCAAGGTCCCACAGCAGACAAGTGGCGGAGCCGGGATTAGAACCCAGATCCTTCTCATTCCCAGGCCTGGGCTCTACCCACCAGGCCGCTCCGCTTCAAGCTACAGACGCCCGCTCTCGAGCTGATCGAACTGGGCCGAGCCTCTAGCCCGGCCACCTGTCAGCCGCGTGACTGTGGGCAGGTCACTTCACTTCTCTGGGCCTCAGTGACCTCATCTGGGAAAGGGGGATGAAGACTGGGAGCCTCACGGGGGACGACCCGCCGAGCCCGTATCCACCCCAGCGCTTAGAACAGTGCTCTGCACATAGCAAGCGCTTCGCAAATACCAACATCATCATTAACCTCATCCGGGCAGCAGAGGAAAGGTAGGGCGGTCTGACCACCTTACCCAGAAGCCTCTGGAGTGACGCTAACCGAGGGCTCTCTGGAGCCGAAACGGGGCGGCCTAGAGGCTACGACTCGAGCCTGGGAGTCAGAAGGACCTGGATTCTCATCCGGGCTCCGCCTCGCGTCCTCTCGGTGACCTTGGACGAGTCACTTCACCTCCCTGGCCCTCCGTCCCCTCGTCTGGAAAAAGGGGACTTTTTAAGACTGTGAGCCCTATGTGGGACGGGGACCGCATCCAACCCGATTTGCTCGTATCCACGCCGGTGCCCGGCACATGGTAAGCGCTTAAAGAATACCGTTAAAAAAAATCACTATTATTAGCTCACTTTGGCCACTGAGGGTTAGCAAATCCCCCCAGAGAAGATGGCGACCGGGCCCCTAAATGCAGATGGAAGGAGGGAGCAGGGCCTTGAAATACTGACCTCTCCTTCATTCAATCATTTATTCAATCTCATCTATTGAGTTCCTACTCTGCGCAGTGGAGTAGTGGGTGGAGCCCGGGCCTGGGAGTCGGAAGGTCGTGGGTTCTAATCCCGCCTCGGCCACTTGTCTGCTGTGTGACCTGGGGCAAGCCACTTCACTTCTCCCTGCCTCACTTACCTCATCTGTAAAATGGGGATGAAGACCGTGAGCGGGACGGGGACCGCGTCCAACACGATCGGCGCTTAGCACAGTGCCTGGCACATAGTGAGCGCCTACTACTATTATTAGGGAGAGGACGGTAGAACGATAGACTGAGACGCATTCCCCGCCCACGACGAGCTGACAGTCCAGAGGGGAAGATGGAAAATAATGGTCTGGCGAATTGGCATCTATGGGAGAAAATCAGGGCTCAGGAGGAATCCAAAGCAGAATCTGGGACTTGGCTGGGTTATCACGGGAGGCTCAGATCTCACCCCCAAAGAAGAAGCGACAATCCCGATCCCAATTAATTAAACGCCGTAGGCCGCTTCGAATAGCCTCGGGCCCCAGTCTGCCAGATAAAAGGGGAGAAGGTTGTCGGAGGGCGTTTTGCCAGCAGAAGCCCCAGTGCTCTTTGTGGGGCTAATAGCTATCTCTGCCTGCTTATTTATTCTTCCCGATTTCACATTCTGACTCCCAGGAACAAAGGACTTGGGAAAAGCTGCCCTCTGGGGGCTTAATCATGGCAAGGAATTTACATTTCAATGCAACTCGGGGCTTCCTTTCCTCTCCATCCTCTCCTCTCCCTCCTCATCCCCCTCTTCCTCTTTCTCCCCCCTTCTTCTCCCCCCTCCTCCTCTTCCTCCCTTCTCTCCTCCCCCCACCTCCTCCCATTCATCTTCCCCCCTCCTCCTCCTCCTCCTCCTCCTCTTCCTCTTCTCTTCCTCCTACCTCTTCCTCTTCTCCCCTCCCTCTCCTTCTCCTCTTCCTCTTCTCTCCTCCTCCTTTTCCTCTACCCCTTTCTTATCCTCCCCCTCCTGCTTCTCTTCCTTCTCCTCTTCCTCGACTCCTCCTTCCCCTCCTCCTCCTTCGCCTCCTCCTCCTTCGCCTCCTCCTCCTTCCCCTCCTCCTCTTCTCTCTTCCCACCTTCTCCTCCTTCCCCTCCTCCTCTTCTCTCTTCCCCTATCCCTCTTCTCCTCTTCCCCCTTCTCTCCCTCCTTCCTTCTCCTCTTCCCCCTTCTCCTTCCCCTCCCACCCTTCTCCTCTTCCTCTTCCCCCCTCCTCCCCCCACCCTCTTCCTCCTCCCCTTCTACTCTTCCCCCTCCACCTCTTCCTCCCCCTTCTCCTCCTCCTTCTCCCTCTTCCCTTCTCCTCCCCCTCCCCACCTCTTCTTTCCTCCTCCTCCTCCTCTTCCTCCCCTCCTCCCCAGTGGAAAGAGCCTGGGTGGGAGGGGGCAACTCTCCTGGAGAGTGGGAGGAAGTGGCGGAAGAGGGAAACCAAAGGGGCCAACACCAGGGGACAGGTAAGGAAATCTATTGATAGTCCACTTACAATTTAGACTCCGAATTCTATTTATTTGATATGAGTCCACAAATCGGGCCACGTTTACCCTGAGCCGTGAAGAAGCAGCGTGGCCTAGTGGCAGGAGCCCCGGGCTTGGGAGTCGGAAGCCGTGGGTTCTAATCCCGGCCCTGCCACTTGACTTTGGGCAAGTCACCTCACTTCTCTGGGTCTCAGTTGCCTCATCTGGAAAATTAAGGGGATGGAGAGTGAGACCCACGTGGGACTGTGTCTAAGCTGATTAGCTTCCAGCAACCCCAGCGCTTAGTACAGTGCCCGGAACATGGGAAGCGCTTGGTAAATGTCATTTAAAAGGGGGAAGAAATGGGAAAAAAGGGGTGGAAGAGGGCGACCTTCATTTCCAGGAGAACAGTGCCCCCCTGCGGGGCGTCCTCTACAGCGTAGCCCCTCCAAACAAAAGACGGGGGACCCCCGGGACCCCCCGACTCCCTCGCCTGGGGCTCAGGCTGCAGATCCTAGCCGGTGCGGGTTGATTCGAGCCCGGATCGTGCCCCGGGGTTTGGCTGGAGGCAGGGAATATGGCTGATGCTCTTGTATTGGACTCCCCTCAGCGCTTAGTACAGTGCTCTGCACGTAGTAGGCGCTCGATGAATACCGCCGAACGATGGATCGCTCACGTGGAGCTTGTAGAAGAAGAAGAATTGTGGTATTCGTTAAGCGCTCGCCACTGTACTAGACGCCCGAGTGGATCCACGCAGGTCGGGTTGGACCCGATCTCCGTCCCCTGTGGGGGTGACGGTCCCCCGTCCCCAGTTTGCGGATGAGGGAACCGAGGCCCAGAGAAGTGGAGCGACTCGACCGAGGTCACCCGGCAGACGAGCGGCACAGCCGGGATTAGAACCCAGGTCCTTCTGACTCCCAGGCCCGGCCTCCACCCACCGGGCCAAGCTACGTCCCGGCCGAGAGAGCCTCCGCTAACCCAGTGGAGCGACCTGGAGGGTCTTCTCCATCTCCAACCCGCTCCCCGCCGGAACCCCCCAGAACCTCCCCCCAACCCTCTGGAACCGTCTACGGCCCCGTCGAAGAATAGTTTCGATTAGAAATTTAATTACATCGTCTCCCAGAGATGGCGTTGGCGGTTTCTTTGAATTTCGCCCATTACCGGGGCCTTGGACGTACTATAAATCTGCTAATTGATTTCTGTACCTGTAATGTTTGATTAGGTGTATTTTATTGTCTTCCCGGTTTTAATTAACCCTCGGCTTGTCAAAACGCTCCCGCCGACAAAGGATATATGATGGAGTGTGATAAGCACCATTAACGGAGGTTACCCTCTCGCCAGTAATTGCTCTCCGCCGGGAGACTTATTAGAAATTAGCGCCCGCCAGAAGGAGAGCCCGAAGCTCCGGGGGCGCGCCGGTGATCGGCAGCGATAAATCGGGGGGTCGTCTCCCCCTCGCCCCCCAAACGTGGATGGTCGCCGGGGGGAGGGTCTTTGGAGCGCCCCAGTCCTGGGCGACGGAGTCGGGAGAGACACCGGGCCTTTCCCGCCGGTGCTGGGAAAAGGGATGGATGGTTCGGCGGAGAGGAGGGAGAACGGGGAACCCCTGGAGACCGGAAGCTGCCGGAGGGCAGAGACTGTGTCTACTCACTCTGTTGGACTCTCCCCGGCGCTCAGCCCGGTGCTCTGCACCCAGTAGGCCGGAAGCCCCCGGAGGGCAGGGCCCGTGGTTTCCAACTCCACTGGATTCTCCAAAGGCATTCACTTCTCCGGGCGTCCGCGTCCTCATCTGTAAAATGGGTTTTCGAGGCCGTGAGGAAAGGACCGAGTCTGACCCCCATGGCCTTGCGGTCTCCCCCAGGGTTTCATTCATTCATTCAATCGTACGTATCGAGCGCTTACTGCGTGCGGAGATTTAGTATCAAGCAAAAACTCCTCACTTTTGGCTTCCGAGCCGTCCGTCCCCTCGCCCCCTCCTCGCTCACCTCCCTTCTCTCCTCCTCCGGCCCGCACGCTCCGCTCCTCGGGTGCCGCTCACCTCCTCACTTGGGCCTCCTCGTCGCCTGTCCCGTCGTCGACCCCTGGACCACGTCCCACCTCTGGCCCGGAACGCCCTCCCTCCTCACGTCCCCCAAACGAACTCTCTTCCCCCCTTCAAAGCCCTACTTTCAAGCCCACCTCCTCCAGGAGGCCTTCCCCGACTGAGCCCCCCTTTCCCCCTTCTCCCTCCCTCCACTCTACCCCCCTCCCCACAGCGTTTGGGTATATAAGTACTTATTTTTCTATTTATTTTCTTCATACAGACCTATAATTCGATCTATAATGATGCTATCAACGCCCACTTGCTGTGTTTTGTTGTCCGTCTCCCCACTTCCCGACTGTGAGCCCGTTGCTGGGTCGGGGTTGTCTCTCTCTGTTGCCGAACTGGACTTTCCAAGCGTTCAGTACAGTGCTGTGCACACACAGTAAGCGCTCAACAGATACGATTGAATGAGTGAATACGACTGAATGAATTCTCCGCCCACAACGAGCTTCCGGTCTAGAGGGGGAGAGGGACGGAAATAAATTCTGACCCGTGGGTTAAAAACCAGCTGGCTCGCGGGCGCGGACTTCCGGTGGACAGGCGAGGGCCGGAGCCACGATCCCTTGAAGATCTTCCAGAAGATCTAGAATTAATTAAACCCACCAACGCCATTACGGCAGAATAATTTTTGCTTTTCTAAAAAGGTGAATGTAATTGGCTGAATGGCGCTTGATCCCAAATCAATTCCTTTACTTTCTAGAGAATAGAAGCTAGAAGCAATCTCGTTTTAATTATATCTCTTTATTGCTAACAAAGGAATGATTTATGCAATTAAATTAACTGGCTACAAAATTATCCTCTGCTGGGCTGTCCCAATTCTTGGCTTTCTGAATTGCAAGCTCTTACGCTCTTCTATGTAGATTAATTTTTCTGATACGCTAACAACGCTTTTTGTGTTTCCCCTTCCCCTTTTTTAGAAAAATTCACACGTCCCCCTTTCTTTCCGCCGACGACACGAGTAATATTTGTTGAACTGCTGGGCTTGGGCTCGTTTTATTCCTTTTTTTTTTTTCTAATGTAGAAAGATGGAAGCGATCTTTTCTTTCTGAGCTCATTATTCCAGCTCAGAGCAAGGTTTGAGGGATTCTTATCTGCAGAGGGAGAGCGGCAGTTAGAAGAGGGAAAAAATTGCAGAGATGTCAAAAGGAGGCAAACTTTTCAAAGGACACCGGGTTCCAGGAAAGGTCACCAAAGAGCAGAAGCTTTTTGGAATTTGGAAGCTTCGATCCGTCGATCAATCGGGAGAAGCGGCGGCGGCCTAGCGGCGAGAGCCCGGCCCTGGGAGGCAGAGGGACCTGGGTTCTAATCCCGGCTCCGTGTGTCTGCCGGGTGACCTTGGTCAAGTCACTTCTCTGGGCCTCGGTTCCCTCAGCTTTAAAATGAGGAGTAAGACTGTGAGCCCTACGTGAAGCCCTCGAGAAGCAGCGTGGCTCAGTGGAAAGAGCACGGGCTTTGGAGTCAGGGCTCATGAGTTCGAATCCCAGCTCTGCCCCTTGTCAGCTGTGTGACTGTGGGCGAGTCACTTAACTTCTCTGTGCCTCAGTTCCCTCATCTGTAAAATGGGGATGAAGACTGTGAGCCCCACGTGGGACAACCCGATTCCCCTGTGTCTACCCCAGCGCTTAGAACAGTGCTCGGCACGTAGTAAGCGCTTAACAAATACCAACATTATTATTATTATTATAACTTGAATCTACCCCAGTGCTTAGGACAGTGCCTGGCAGAGTAAGCATTTGATATTTTTTTTTAAAGGGTATTTATTGAGCACTTCCTGCGTGCAGAGCTCTGTACTAAGCGCTTGGGAGAGGACACTATAAACAGAGTTGGTATTCACATTCCCCGTCCACAAGGTGAGTCCCCTCTTCTTAGGATCCCCCACCCCGAATCCCAGCTGTCCCCCTCCTCCCCGGTTTTCCTTGGTCCTCTGCCACGACCTCCTCTGGTCAGTATAACTGCGGCATCCGTTAAGCGCTTACTAGGTGCCAAGCACTGTACTAAGCGCTGGAGTAGATCCAAGATCTACTTGGATCCCGCGTGGAGCTCGCCGTCTAAGTAGGAGGGACGACGGGCGTTGAAACCCCATCTTCCAGACGAGGGAACAGAGGCCCGGGGAAGCGGAGCGACGCACCCGAGGTCACACAGCGGAGAAGGGGAGGAGCCGAGATGAGAACCCGGGTCTTCTGGCTCCCAGGCCCGGGCTCTACCCACCGGTCCACCCTGCCTCTCGTGGCGGATACGCCCCAAACCATCGTCGGAGCCCGTGGCTTTGGGGTTTGGACTCGCTTATATCCCGGCTTTCCGGAGGGACGGGCAAGTCGGACTGTCAGTTCGTTGTGGACGGGGGACGCGTCTGTTTATTCTTCTACCGTGCTCTCCCAAGCGCTCAGTACAGCGCCCTCCCCACGGTGAGCGCTCAGTGAATACGATCGACTGCCTCACTGGAGGAGTGGGAGGATTTCTCCCAGGGCGGCCGAGACCCGACACGGAGACATCCGGGCTTCCCTTCTCCGTGGGTTCATCGCCCCTCCTTCGAATCGCTGCCCGTCGCCCATCCCCGGGGCTCACGACGAGGACCAGCTAAGTCTTCCCCGGGCACGGGGCGAGCGGGGTCCGAGGCCCGCTCGGCCCGGAGCGGGGGGGCCGTGGGGGGAGCCGGAGGAGGAGGGAGGAGGGACGGAGGGCCAACTTCTCTGGGCTATGGAGAAGGGCGGCCCCACGGCCTCCTCCGATGGGGGACCCTCCCCCACCAAAAATCAGGACAATTATTTTGGGGTGTCTGCTAAGTGCTTCCTCGCCGGGTGCTAGACATCCAGCGATCAGGCTGGACGCGAGCCCTGTCCGGCCCGGGGCTCACGGTCCCAGAGTGAGGGAGGGCGGGGCTCGAGCGCCCACGGTACGGATGAGGAAACCGAGGCCCAGAGAAGGGACTCGCCCGAGGTCTCCCGGCCCCCGGCCCGGACCCCTTTGCGCCCAGTCACCCACAGAGCGGTGCCCTGCGGGCCCGCGCCCGGGACAGGGGATGGGCGAGGGGAAACGGGGAGGAGAGAGAGAGGAAGAGGAGAGGAGAGAAAGGGGGGAGGGAAGAGAAGGGAGAGGGAAGGGGAGAGAGAAGAGAGGGGAGAGAAGAAGAGGGGAGAAGGGGAGAAGAGAGAGGGGAGAGAAGAGAAGGGGAAGAAGGGAGACAGAACGGGAGAGAGGAGAGAGGAGACGGAGGGGAGAAGAGGGGGAGAAAGGGAGAGAGAAGAGGAGGAGAAAGGGAGAGGGAAAAGAAGGGGAGAGAGGAGAAGAGAGGGGGAGAAAGGGAGAGGGAAGAGAGAGAAGAGGTGGGGAGAAGGGGAGACAGAAGAGGGGAGAAAAGGGGATAGAAGACGGGGGGGGGGAGAAAGGGAGAGAGAAGTGAAGAGAGGGGGAGAAGGGGACAGAGGGGAGAGAAGAGAGAGGAGAAAGGGAGAGAGAAGAGAGGGAAGAGAAGAGAGGGGGAGAAGGGGAGAGAGAAGCGAGGGGGAGAAGGGGAGAGAGAATTTGGGGACAGAAGAGGGGAGGAGAGGGGGAGAGGAGCAGCGGGGAAGAGAGGAGGAGAGTGAGGGGAGAGATGGGAGAAGGGGAGAGGGAGAAGGGGGAGAGCGGGAGAAAGAGGGGAAGAGAAAGGGAAGAGAGGAGAGACAAGGGAGAGAGGAGAGGGGGAGAAGGAGATGAGAAAAAGGGGAAGGGAAGAGGGAATGGGGGAAGAGAGAAAGGGGAGAAGAGAGAGGGGAGAAGGGGAGAGAAGGAAGGGGGAAGAGAGGAGGAAGGGGAGAGAGAGGAGAAGGAGAGGAGAAAAAGGGGAAGAAGGGAGGAGAGAAAGGGGAGAGAGGAGAGAGAGGGGGAGAGGGCTCTGGCCCGTAAGGACGAGAGCCTCCAGATTAGGACCCCGGGGGGATAAGGTTCGTCGGGGCGGCTGGACTTGACGACTTTTCTAAAAGAAATTTATTGGAATCAGTTTCCTCCGCGGACGTTGGGGACGGAAGGCGACAGAGCCCGGGACCCTCCCCTTCCCTCGGCCCCGTCCGTCCGTCCGGCTTCTCCCTCTGCGCTGCGTCCCTCCGGGACGATTCTTGGCTTTGGGGGGGGAACGGGGGGTGGGGGTCCCCGAGAAGAAGCCCGTCAGGCCCACCTCGGGTCTACATCTGGAAGATCTTCCCGTTCAGTTCCGCCATCTTGTCGTCCATCCGGGCCGAAGACAGCTGGGCTGTTTTTTCCAAGGCGTCGTGATATTTCTCTAGGGCGCTTCTCAGGGTAGAGAAGATTTCCTGGGATAGTAATGAGAACAGTAACTAATAGTTGCGGTATTCATTAAGCGCTGGCTACGTGCCAGGCACTGTTCTGAGCGCTGGGATAGATACTAGTTGATCGGGTTGGCCACGGTCCCTGTCCCTCGTGGGGCTCACGGTCTTCACCCCCATTTTCCAGATGAGGGAAACTGAGGCCCAGAGGTCACGGAGCAGACAAGCGGCGGAGCCGGGACCAGGACCCAGGTCCTTCTGACGCCCAGGCCCGGGCTCTCTCCGCTAGGCACTCTCTGCCTCTGTTGTCTCGGCCTTTCCCGGGCGCTCAGTACAGTGTTCTGCCCGCGGCAAGCGCTCGATAAATACCATCAAAGGATTCCCTGGGATTTGATCTGGAGGGGAGAGAAATGCAACCGGAGAAATCCCTTAGAAGTGGGATTTCCGGAGGGCTGTCGAAGGCAGATGGGAAGGGAGGGGGGAAGAAGGGAGGGGAGAGGGAAGGAGGAAGGAAAAGGAAGGAGGAAGGAAAGGAAGGAGGAAGGAAAGGAAGGAGGGCGTGAGCTGGAGTCGGGAACTACCATCCTGGGGGACAACGGACCGAAGAGCGGGAGCTGGACCGTGGTGGGAGATGAGGGCGGAAGAGGCAGGTTCAGCGGTCGAGCAACCCCCGGGGTGGTATTTCCTGAGTGCCATGAGCAGAGCGCCGTAGTGAGCGCCCGGGAGCGGACGATCCACGTCGGCTGCCCCCGGGGCGCTGAAGGGGCTGTGAGGGGGGTGGGGGCCCGGGACCCTCCCCCGGCCCGCTCACCTGGGACTTGAGCTTCTCCCTCTTGGTGGTGTCGTGCAGGTTCTGGATGGCGAGCTTCACCTTCTGGATCTCATTGTTGATGGCCGTGACTCGCTCGCAGACCGCCCCCCGTTTCTCCTGCACTTTGTTACAGTCCCTGGGGGGGGTCAGGGGAGGGGGCGGAGGTCAACACGGGCCCACCGTCCCCCCCATCCCGCGCCCGCCCGGGGCCCCCGCCGCTGATCCGGGGAAGCAGCGCGGCTCAGCGGAAAGAGGCCGGGCTTGGGAGTCGGAGGTCGTGGGTCCTAATCCCGGCTCCGCCGCTTAGCAGCTGGGTGACTTCGGGCAGGTCACTTCGCTTCTCCGGGCCTCACTGACCTCACCTGGAAAATGGGGGCGAAGACCGTGAGCTCCACATGGGACAACCTGGTCACCGGCTCACGGTCTTCATCCCCACCTGACGGAGGGGGGAAAGGAGGTCCGGAGACGTCAAGTCACTTGCCCAAGGCCACCGCGCCGACGACCTTCAGAGAACCCAGATCCTTCTGCCCCCCAGGCCCGGGCTCTATGCACTAGACCACGCCCCTTCTCTCAGTACAGTGCCTGCCACATAGTAAGCGCTTACTATGCGAAGCGAGAGCTCGGGAGTCGGAGGACGTGGGTTCTAATCCCGGCCCCGCCGCTCGCCTGCGGTGTGACCTTGGGCAAGTCGCTTCGCTTCCCCGCGCCTCGGTTCCGTCACGGGGATGGAGACCGGGAGCCCCACGTGGGACAACCCGAGCGCCTCGTCTCCACCCCGGCGCTCAGAACAGCGCTCGGCCCATAGTGAGCGCTTAACGCAATTATTCGTTATTATTGCTAAATACCACTGAAAAGAGAAAACCCAACGAAACCACCTCGCTTCGCAGCAGCGACGTCCGTTCTCCGGGGGGAGACCGGGAGGGCCCGCGGGGGAGAGGAGCTCCCCCCTCCCGCCCCAAAGACCACCCCCTCGCCGCCCCTACTCGAATACGGTGCGCTTGTAGAGCTCGGCGTCCTCCTGGTTCTTGGTGATCTTGAACTGGGCCGTGGTGAGCTTCTCCTTCTTGGCCACGGTCAGCCTCTTCAGCGAGCTGCTTTCCGTGTTCAGGTTCTTTAGCTCCACTTGGCCGCTCTCGATCTGGTCCTCCAGGGCCCGGCTCTGCGGCGGGGACGGGAGAGATAGACGCGACCGGGGCGGCCTGGTCACGGCCAATCCGGAATTCCAGTCTCCGGGGACGATGATACCCGGCTATTGATAATAATAACGTTGGCATCTAAACCCTTGCTATGTGCCGAGCACCGTTCCTAAGCGCCGGGGGGGATAGAGGGTCATCGGGTTGTCCCTCGTGAGGCCCACGGTCTTCATCCCCATTTTCCAGATGAGGGAACCGAGGCCCCGAGAAGTGAAGTGACTCGCCCCAAGTCACCCAGCTGACAGGTGGCGGGATTAGAACCCGTGACCCCTGACTCCTAAGCCCGGGCTCTTTCCACCGAGCCACGCTGCTTCTCAGCTGTGAGCCCGTCGTCGGGTAGGGATTAATAATGTCGGTATTCGTTAAGCGCTCGCTATGTGCAGAGCACCGTTCTAAGCGCTGGGGGAGATACAGGGTGATCGGGTCGTCCCCCGTGGGGCTCCCAGTCTTCATCCCCATTTTCCAGAGGAGGGAACTGAGGCCCAGAGAAGTGAAGCGACTTGCCCACAGTCGCACAGCTGACAGGAGGCGGGGCCGGGATTCGAACCCGGGGTTGTCTCTATCTGTTGCCCAGTTGTATTTTCCAAGCGCTTAGTACAGCGCTCAATAAATACAACTGAATGAAAAATAACATTAATGGCATCCTTTGAGCACTACGGACGGAGTAACGTGCTAGGCAAATCAGATCCGAGCAAATCGGGTCGGACAATTACAATAACCCTAGTATTTTTCGAGCGCTTACTACGTGCCAGGCCCCGTACTGAGCGCCGGGGTGGCTCCGAGCAATCCGGTCCCTGTCCCACGTGGGGCTCACGGTCCCGGGCCCCGCGGGCCGGACGAGGGAGCCGAGGCCCAGAGAAGGGAAGCGTCCTCCCCCTCTGGACCGGGAGCTCGCCGCGGGCGGGGAACGGGTCGGTCCGGCGTCCCAGCGTCCTCTCCCGAGCGCTCGGCCCAGTGCCCTGCACGCAGTCGGGGCGGCCGGGCCGAGGAGCCGGGCCCTTCCGGCTCCCGGGCCGGGGCCCTAACCACCGGGCCGCGCGCGGCTTCCCTCCGCGCGCGGGGCCGAGGGGAGCCGGTCACCTCGGCCCGGATGGCGGCCGCTCTGTCCACGTTGGCGGCGAGGCTCTGGACCTTCTTCTGGTAGGACCGGACTTCCAGCTGGCAGGCGGGCAGGCTGTCCACCAGGTCTCGGTAGGCTTCGTACTTCTCCGTCAGGCCTTGCTGCAACGGGAGAGGTCGGCGGGGACTGGGGGGAGGCCGGGGGTCCCGCGGAGGCCGGGGGCCGGGGGCGCGGGGGGAGGGGTTACCTTGGCCAGTTTCAGCTTCTGGACCGTCTCCTTCATCTTCTCCTTGTAGTTCTTCAGCTCCTCGGGCGACTCCACGATCTTGGCCTTCAGGGAATCCTGCTCTTCCCTCAGGGCCACCAAGGCCAGCTTGATTTCATTCTACGGGGCGCGGGGGGGGAGACGAGGGTCCGGGGTCCCGACTCGGCACCGCCCCCCCCCCCCCCCCGGCTCCGAACGCCCCTCCGGTTCCCGGGCCGGGGTCGTCCGGCGGCCGCACCCTCCAACCGGACACGTCCCGGCCCCCGGACGGAGGCTGCTCGGACTTATCATCGCCACTGATGATATTAACAGCCGCGGTACTTGTTGAGCGCTGACTAAGTGCCGGGCACTATACGAAGCGCCGGGGCGGAGGC
Source organism: Ornithorhynchus anatinus (assembly GCF_004115215.2). Taxonomy (NCBI): domain Eukaryota; kingdom Metazoa; phylum Chordata; class Mammalia; order Monotremata; family Ornithorhynchidae; genus Ornithorhynchus; species Ornithorhynchus anatinus. The sequence continues at coordinate 2,463,458 of NC_041743.1, read as the reverse complement.
GAGCAAATCGGTCGGACGCAGTCCGTGCCCCACGTGGGGCTCACAGCCTCGATCCCCGTTTCAGAGACGAGGGAACTGAGGCCCACAGAAGTGAAGCGACTTGCCCGAGGTCACCCAGCAGGCGAGGGGCGGCGCCGGGATTAGAACTCACGACCTTCTGACTCCCGGGCCCGGGCTCTAACCGCTGGGCCACGCTGCGCCTTTTGCATTTTTTTTCCACGGCGGGAATCGAGTCCGGGAAGAGGGCTGAGCCGGGACGGCCAAGTCCAGAGCCCCTCGCCCCGCCCGAGTCTTTCCGGTTGTTTTGGGGGCGCCGTTCGTAAACCCCCCTCGCGTTCATTCAATAGTATTTACTGAGCGCTTACTACGCGCGGAGCACCGCACTAAGCGCTTGAACCCCCACCCGCCCCCCGGAGCCGGGCCGGAGCCGCTCACCAAGCGGCGAGTCTTCTCCGCCACAACGGCCTTCTTCTGGGATATCACTTCCTGCAAGCCTCCCTGGGGAAGTCGGGATCGGGATGAGGATCCGGGTCCGAGCGCCGGCCTCCGCTCCGGGAGGACCCCCTGCGCGCTCAGCTCGCTGAGGGCCGGGGACGGGTCCGTTCTCTTGTCCTACTGGGCTCTCCCAAGCGCTTACCGCGGCGCTTACCGCGGTAAGCGCTCCACACACACCGACTGACCGAGATGGTCTGGGGCCGGCCGACCGAGCTCAAAGCCCCCGGCTCCCCAGCCCCTCACCCGCTCAAATGTCCCGGGGGGGCGGCCGGGCCCGGGTTCAAAGGTCACATCCCAGAATAATAATGTTGTTATCTGTGAAGCGCTTACTACGTGCAGAGCACCGTTCTAAGCGCCGGGGGAGATACAGGGTGATCCGGTTGTCCCACGTGGGGCTCACCGTCTTCATCCCCATTTTCCAGATGAGGGAACTGAGGCACAGGGAAGTGAAGCGACTCGCCTACAGTCGCACAGCGGACGAGTGGCAGAGCCGGGATTCGAACCCATGACCTCGGACTCCCAAGCCCGGGCTCTCTCCACCGAGCCACGCTAGCGCCGGAGGCGTGGGTGCCGAGGAACCTTCTTATCCACCGAGAGTAAGAATAAAAACTGCAACGGTATTTTTCAGCACTTAACTATGTCAGGAGGTCACGGGTTCCAATTCCGGCCCCGCCACCCGTCTCAAGTGCCGGTGTATCGCAACGAGAATAACAGCATTTGTTAAGCGCTTACTCCGTGCCAGGCGCCGAGGTGGATACGGGCAACTTGGGTCGGACCCGGCCCCCGCCCCGCACGGGGCTCAGTGTCCTACTCCCCATTTTACGGATGAGGGGACCGAGGCCCGGGGCAGCGAAGTGACTCGCCCGAGGCCCGCACAGCGGACGGGCGGCGGAGCCGGGATCAGAACCCAAGACCTTCCGACCCCCGGGCCCGGGTTCCGTCCCGCTCGGCCCCGCCGCTTACCCGCCGCTAACCTCGCCCTCCTCTCCGCCCACGGCGACGAGGGTGATTACGACGGCATCCGCTGAGCCCTTACGACGCGCCAAGCCCCGCTCTAAACGCTATTTATCGAACGCTTCCTGCGGGCGGGGCGCCGCGCTGGGCGCAACGCAATCGGTAGGCGAGGCTTCGGGTTGGGGCGGGGGGGGGGGGGAGGAGCCAGGGCCAAAATGGCAGCCCGCCGGCCGGACCCCCGCGGGGGACGGGGGAGCGCCTACCGTTTTCCGGCGGAAATCCTGGTTGAGCGTCTGCTGCAGCTTCTGAATGTCGTCCGACAGGTGCTGGAACTCCGCGCGCTGCTCGGCCGGGACCGAACTGGGGGTGGGGGGGGGGGGGACGGCGGGAGGGAATGGCCTCCCTCCTCACCTCCGCCCGACCCTCTTCCGAGCCCTACTGAGAGCTCGCCTCCTCCGGGAGGCCTTCCCCTTCTCCCTCTGCTCCCCCTGCGCCCGGCTAAGCCCCCTTTCCCTCTGCTCCTCCCGCTCCCCCTTCCCCTCAGCGCTCCGCTCAGCTGGATAGATTTTTATGACCCTATTTATTCCGTTAACGAGGTGTCCATCCCCTTCGTTCGACTTATCGTGATTACGTTCTTATTTTTGTCCGTCTCCCCCGTTAGACCGTGAGGGCAGGGTTGGTCCCCGTTGCCAACTGTCCATTCCCAGCGCTTAGGTCAGTGCTCTGCACACAGTAAGCGCTCAATAAATACTTACTGAATGAATGAATTCGTTCGCTCTCCCACCCCCGGCTCCCCGCCGCCCCCCGCCCCCTCGGCACTCACTTCAACGTCTCCAGCTTCGTCACGGCCTCCCGGTTGGCGGCCTCCAGCTGATTCTTCTTGTCCAGCGAGGATTTCTGAAGGGGGACGGCGTCGGGCTCGGACGTCGCCCCCCGCGTCCGGAGGGGCGAGGGGTCGGGGCGCCCCCCGGCCCCCAGCCTGCCACCTCGTCGTGGACGGGGAAGGTCGCGTCTATTGCTAGGCAGCGGGGCTCGGTGGCAAGGGCCCGGGCGTCACGGGACGTGGGTTCCGATCCCGCCCCCGCCACTCGTCTGCTGGGCGACCCCGGGCAAGCCACTTCCCTTCCCCGGGCCTCAGTTCCCTCGTCTGGAAAACGGGGTCGGAGTCCGCGAGCCCCGCCTGGGACCACCCGATGACTCTGCATCTACCCCAGCGCTTAGGACAGGGCTCGTGCCTTCCGGGCGTCGGGTCCGGTGCTCTGCACCCAGTAAGCGCTCAGTAAATACGACGGAACGAAGGAACAGTAAGCGCTTAACAGATACCGTAGTTGTTATTGTTATCGTCCCTCTGTTGTCCTCGCCCCGGCGCCTAGATGATGATGATGCTATCTGTTAAGCGCTTACTATGCGGCCAGCACTGCTCTGAGCGCTGGGGGAGATACAAGGTCATCAGGTGGGGCTCGCAGTCTGCACATCCCCATTTTACAGATGAGGGAACTGAGGTCCGGAGAAGTGACTTGCCCAAGGTCACATAGCTGGGAAGTGGCGAAGCTTAGTCCGGTGCTCTGCAAATGGGAAGCGCTCAATAAATGCCATCCAACGCACGGACGAACCAGTTAATTAAGGGATGGCGTGGATGAGCCGGGCGGCGGGAGGGGAACGGTCCCATGGGGGCGGGGAGTGGGGGGGTCGGAATATCGAGGGGGTCCCGGGGAAAAGCCCCCCCCCCCCGGCCCCTCCGTCGCCTCACGTGTCGCCAGAGCAGCTCCAGGTAGGTTTCCCGGTGGGTTTCTCGGAAGTGGATGAAGTTGATGATGCCGCTGAGGAAGCGGCTGGTCCGTTTGCCCTCTGCAACGCCCCGGCGGTCGTGGTTGGCGGCGTCTGGGGGGGGACCCCGGCGGCCTCGGGAGGGGTCGCCGCCCACCCCCGGCCCCAGCCCTAAAGCCCCCCCGGAAGGAGCCGCCGGGAGACGGGGGGGGGGAGCGCCTTACTTGGGCACAGGACGTCGGCGATCTCGAAGTCGTTGACGCGACAGATGGGGAGGAAGGAGTCCCTGGGGGCGGAGGGGGGACGGTTGAGACAGAGTCCCCCGTCCCCCCGCATCCGCCCCCCCCAAAACCAACCACCGACCCTTCCGACTCCCGCCTCGGCCTCCTCGCCGACCTCCCCGTCTCCCGCCTCTCCCTGCCCCAGCCGACACCTCGGCGGCGGGGCCTGGAGGACGGAGAACCGGGCCTGGGGGGCAGAGGGACCTGGGTTCTAATCCCGCCCCCGCCCCACGTCCGCCGTGGGACCCGGGGCCGGTCACTTCGCTCCTCTGGGCCTCAGGTACCTCATCTGTGAAAACGGGGACTGAGACCGCGAGCCCCACGTGGGACAGGGCCCGTTGTCCCTCTCTCTACCCTAGTGCTTAGAACGGTGCCTCAAAAGCACTTAACGTAACCGATTTTTTAAATCATTATTATTATTTCCCTGCTTCCCAGATCATGTTTCTAAAAAAAAAAAACTCAGCCCACGTTTCCCCCCCTCCTCAAGAACCTCCAGCGGTTGCCCGTCCACCGCCGCATCGAACTGAAACGCCTCGCCGCTGGCTTAGTCCGGCGTCCTGCCCGTAGTAAGCGCTCGGTAAATACGATTGATTGACACCCCTCAATCCCCTCGCCCCCTCCTACCTCACCTCGCTTCTCTCCTACTCCGGCCCGCACACTTCGCCCCTCTAATGCCCACCTCCTCCCCGGGCCTCCGTCTCGCCCGTCTCGCCGCCGACCCCTCGCCCCCGTCCCGCCTCCGGCCCGGGACGCCCTCCCTCCTCAAATCCCACGGACGACGACTCTCCCCTCCTTCGAAACCTTACTCAACGCCCACCTCCTCCCAGAAGCCTTCCCGGACGGCGCCCTCCTCTCCTCCCGCTCCCTCTGCGTCGCCCCGACTCGCTCCCTTCGTTCATCCCCCCTCCCCGCCCCCGTCCCCGTCCCCTCATTTATTTCATTTATACTGTCGAGCTCCCCTTCTAGACGTTAAGCTCCCCGTGGACACGAGACGGACCGACCCCGCCGTACCGTCCTCCCCCGGACGCTCAGCACGGCGCTCTGCACCCGGGAGGCGCCCGATAGGTACAACCCATTGACTTACAGGTGGATAAACAGGCTACAGATGGGCAGGAACCCCTCCATGATCTGGGGGTACACGATCTCCACGTTCATCGGCATCTGACAAATTCACGGTCGTTACGTGAGTCGCGTGCTCCGAGAGGATAAAGCTTCGGCGAGAGCCGTACTGAGCTGCTGGACCGTCTTCCCCCCCAGCGCTTCGTACGGTGTTCTGCCCGCACTGAGCGCTCAGTGAACGCCGCTGATGGGGATGGTGATCTCGACCCCCACCGTGCTATCCTCCCCCGAGTGCTCGGCACAGCGCTCTGCACGCCGTAAGCGCTCGACCGAGACCGTCGGCGACGCCGCCGTGACCGACCCCGCTGGACCGCCCCCCCCCCCCCCCCCGGGCGCCCGGTACGGCGCCCCGCGCTCGGCGAGCGCTCCGTCGGTACCACGCTGAGACCGCGGCCCCCTCCCCGGGGCCCCGGAGCCGAGCGGGGGGACGGAGCCGAAACCAACCCACCATGTAGAAGTGGTCCAGGCGGATGCCGTAGACGATCTGCAGGGCCCTCATGAAGATCGTATGCAGGACCTCGGGCTGCGAGGGGCGACAACCACGGACGACCCAGGGAGGGTGATCGGGGGTATCGGCTGGGCGCTTACGAGGTGCCAGGCACCGGACTGAGCGCTTGGGGGGGGGGGGGGGGTCCGTTCGAGGTAATCGGGTGGGACTCCCAGTCCTCATCCCCCCATTTTACAGATGAGGGAACTGAGGCCTTTGTTTCGAAGTGTGAGAAACGGGGGGGGCGCGTTTTTACGGTATTTGCTAACTGCTTCCTATTTCAACCGTCTCCTCCGGCCCGTCGGTGGGCAGGGAGTGGGTCTGTTTACCGTTGCCTCTGCCGAGCGCTCAGTACGGTCCCCTGCCCACGGTAAGCGCTCAATAAATACCACTGAATTGAATGGTCCGGTGGAGAGAGCTCGGGCCCGGGAGGCAGAAGGACCTGGGTTCCAATCCCCGCTCCGTCACCTGTCTGCTGTGGGACCTTGGGCCAGTCACTTCACCTCTCTGGGCCTCCGTCTCCTCATCTGTCAAATGGGGACGGAGGCTGGGAGCCCCACGGGGGACAGGGACGGGGTCCAACCTGATGATCCCGTCCCTGGGCTTAGTACAGTGCCTGGCACATAGTGAGCCCTTAAATACCATTATAAATTTTTAGAAGCGCTTAAATACCATGGGGGGGGGGGGAGCACCTAAATACCATGGGGGGGGGGAAAGCGCTTAAATACCATGGCAAAAAAGCGCTTAAATACCACCGGGGGGGGGGGGGGAAAAGCACTTAACACGTACCGTGGGGCAAAAATAAATGTGTGTGACAAATACCATGGGTAAAAAATGTCTTTAACAAATAGCATGGAGGAAAAAAGTCAGTAACAAATATGATGGCAGAGGGGGAAACCGCTTAAATACCATTGGGGGAAAAAATAACGCTTAAATACCATGGGGCCAAAAAAAAAGAGCTTTAACAAATACCATGGAAAAAAGCACTTAAATACCATGGGGGAAAAAGCGCTTAGCAAATACCATGGGAGGAAAAAAGCACTTAAATACTATGGGGGTGGAAAAAAAAAAAGTGTCTCACAAAGCAGCGAGGCTCAGTGGAAAGAGGCCGGGCTTGGGAGTCTGAAGTCATGGGTTCTAATCCCGGCTCTGCCACCTGTCAGCTGGGTGACTTTGGGCAAATGACTTCACTATTCTGGGCCTCAGTTCCCTCATCTGGAAAATGGGGATAAAGACTGGAAGCCCCACATGGGACAAGCTCATTACCTTGCATCTCTCCCAGTGCTTAGAACGGTGCTTGGCACAGAGAAAAGAGCCCTTAAGTACTGGGGAGAAAAAAGCCCTCAACAAATACGATGGCGGGGCGGGGGGGGGGGGGAGAAAAGTGCTTAAATATCACAGAGAAAAAATGGCATTTAACAGATACCGTGAGGGGAAAACGCTTAACAAGTCCATGGCGGGGGGGAGTGTTTAACAAATACCACTGGGAGGGAAAAAAGCGCTTAACAAATATCATGCGGGGGGGAGGGAGGGGTGAAGCGCTTGGATACCATGGAGAAAAAAAGGCACGTAACCAGTACCATGGGGAAAAAAGGTGCTTAACAAATACCAGGGGGAAAAAAACACCCATTGAATGGCGCCCTTGGCTCCGGTGTCGGACTGCATGTGTCCATCCGTGCGGGCGGGCGGGCGTCCAGCGGGGCGCTTACCTTGGGGTTGGGATAGAGGTCGGTCTTGGACAGGTTTTTTCCGTCGGCTCCCGTGAGGATGAGGTTCCGGATGTAGCCGACCAGCTCGGCCGCGTTAAAGCGCGGGAACGACAGGGTCTCCATCCCGGACGCCGCCGGAGGCCGGGCTGCACGGGAGGAGGACAGTCAACCGGCATTCGGTCACTCAATCCTATTTATTAATAATGTTGGTATTTGTTAAGCGCTTACTCTGTGCAGAGCGCTGTTCTAAGCGCTGGGGGAGATACGGGGGGATGAGGTTGTCCCACGTGAGGCTCCCAGTCTTCATCCCCATTTTCCAGATGAGGGAACTGAGGCCCAGAGAAGCGAAATGACTCGCCCACAGTCACACAGCTGACAAGCGGCAGAGCCGGGAGTCGAACCCATGGCCCGTGAGCGCCCTGTGGGACAGGGGCTGGGCCCAACCCGATATGCTTGGATCCACCCCAGCGCTTAGTACAGTGCCAGGCCCCTAATAAGCGTTTCACAAGTACCACCGTTCTATTTTTACAGCGCTCTGCACCCAGTAAGCGCCCAGAAAGTACCACTGACTGACGTGGGCCAGGGACTGTATCTGACCTGTCTTGTCTCTACCCTGGTGCTTAGTACAATGTTTGGCACCTAGTTAGTGCTTAACAAGGAGGCAGCGTGGCTCGGGTGGAAAGAGCCCGGGTTTGGAAGTCAGAGGTCGTGGGTTCGAATCCCGGCTCTGCCTTGTCGGCTCTGTGACTGTGGGCGAGTCACTTCGCTTCTCTGGGCCTCAGTGACCTCATCTGGAAAATGGGGATTAACTGTGAGCCTCACGTAGGACAATCTGATGACCCTGTATCTCCCCCAGCGCTCAGAACGGTGCTCTGCACATAGGAAGCGCTTCACAAATACCAACATTAAGTACCGTAATTTTTTATTTTTAAAACTTTTTTACGGCAGTCTGCACACAGTGAGCTCTCAAGAAGCACCGCTAACTGATGTGGGGCAAGGACTGTGTCCGACTTAACTTGTCTCTACCCCAGCGCTTACAACAGTGCTTAGCACCTAGTAAGCACTTCACAAGTATCACCAGGTTTTTTTTCCATTATTTTTACAGTGCTCTGCACCCAGTAAGCGTTCAATAAGTACCACTAACTGACGTGGGGCAGGGCCCGGGTCCCATCTAACTTGTCTCCACCCCAGCGCTGACCACAGTGCTTGGCACCTCGTAAGCGCTTCGCAAGCACCGCAATTCATTATTGTTTTCACTTTTACAGCGCCCTGCACCCAGGGAGCGCTCAATAAGTACCACTAACTGACGTCGGCCAGGGTCTGGGCCCAACCTGACTGGTTTGTCTCCACCCCAGCGCTCAGCACAGTGCTTGGCACCTCGGAGGCGCTTCCCAAGTACCCTCATTTATTCCTTTTTTTTAATTTTTACAATGCTCTGCACCTAGTAAGAGCTCAATAAGTGTCATAGGCTGTCGCGGGGCAGGTCCTGGGTCCAACCTGGCTAACTTGTCTCCACCCCAGCGCTCAGCACAGTGCTTGGCACCTCGGAAGCGCTTCCCAAGTACCCTCATTTATTCCTTTTTTTTAATTTTTACAATGCTCTGCACCTAATAAGAGCTAAGTAAGTGTCATAAGCTGACGTCAGCCAGGGACTGGGCCCAACCTGACAGGTTTGTCTCCACCCCAGCGCTCAGCACAGTGCTTGGCACCTCGGAGGCGTTTCCCAAGTACCCTCATTTATTACTTTTTTTCATTTTTACAATGCTCTGCACCTAGTAAGAGCTCAGTAAGTGTCATAGGCTGTGGCGGGGCAGGTCCTGGGTCCAACCTGGCTAACTTGTCTCCACTCCAGCGCTTTGCACAGTGCTTGGCACCTGGAAAGCGCTTCCCAAATGCCCTAATTTATTGTTTTTCATTTTTAGAGTGCCGTGCACCTAGTGAGAGGTGCAGCCGTGGCGGAATTCCCGCTTTGATGGGGAATAAGGGGGCTGGAGGGGGGAAGGGAAGCTCACCTTCCATGGCGGGGTCCGGGGCGCACGCGCACTGGCGCGCGCCACCGCCGCCCGTTAATTTTCAAGCCTGCCGCTTCTGGGCGGGAGCCCCGCCCCCCCTCGATGACGCACTTCCTCCCCGCGCCGTCGGCCAATCGCGGGCGAGGAAGCCAACCCAGGAAGAGCGGGCAGAGGGGGGGGGCCGGGGCTGAGGGAAGGGGCGTGGTGATTGGTGGGGGTTGAAGGAGGGGGCGTGGTGATTGGTGGAGCTGAAGGAGGGGGCGAGGTGATTGGCGGAGCCGGGGGGCGTGGCGGTGGGCGGGGGCTGGAGAGGGGGGTGGTGATTGGCGGGGCTGGAGAGGGCGTGGTGATTGACGGGGGCTGAAGGAGAGGGCGTGGTGATTGGCGGGCTGAAGGAGGGGGCGTGGCGGTGGGCGGGGGCTGAAGGAGGGAGTGTGGTGATTGGTGGAGCTGGAGGAGGGGGCGTGATGATTGGCGGGGCTGAAGGAGGGGGCGTGGTGATTGGTGGAGCTGGAGGAGGGGGCGTGGTGATTGGTGGGGCTAAGGGAGGGACGGTGGGCGGGGGCTTTGAAGAGGGGCGTGGTAATGGGCGGGGGCGGGGCAGGGGTGGTGGGCGGGGCTGGAGGAAGAATCGTGGTGATTGGCGGGTTTGAAGGAGGGGGCGGGGCTTAAAGGGGCGCGTCGGTGGTCAAAAGCGCGATCCTGACTGCTGTGTGACCTTGGACCAGTCACTTCTCTGGGCCTCAGTCCCCTCATCTGTCAAATGGGGATTAACTGGGCGCCTCACGTGGGACCACCTGATGACCCTGGATCTCCCCCAGCGCTTAGAACGGTGCTCTGCACATACTAAGCGCTGAACAAATACCAACATTATTATTATTATCCTGGCTCTGCCACTTAGCTGTGTGACTTTAGGCAAGTCACTTCACTTCTCTGGGCCTCAGTTCCCTCATCTGGAAAATGGGGGTGAATCCTGTGAGCCTCACGGGGGACAACCCGATGACCCTGGATCTCCCCCAGCGCTTAGAACGGTGCCCTGCACATAGTAAGCGCTGAACAAATACCAACATTATTATTATTATCCTGGCTCTGCCACTTAGCTGTGCCACTGTGGGCAAGTCACTTTACTGCTCTTTGCCTCAGTTCCCTCATCTGGAAAATGGGAATGAAGACTGGGAGCCCCACGCGGGACAACCTGATGACCCTGGATCTCCCCCAGCGTTTAGGACAGTGCTCGGCGCATAGTAAGCGCTCAACAACTACCAAGGGGCTCACAGTCTAGAAGCGGGAAACTGGCAACAAAACAAGTAGACAGGCTAATAGTAATAATAATGATAACGTTGGTAGTTGTTGAGCGCTTACTATGCGCCGAGCACTGTTCTAAACGCTGGGGGAGATCCAGGGTCATCAGGTTGGCCCACGTGAGGCTCCCAGTTGTTGGGTAGGGATGGTCTCTATCCGTTGCCGAATGGCATTTTCCAAGCGTTTAGTCCAGCGCTTCGCACAGAGTAAGCGCTCACTAAATTGCAGCGTGGCTCAGTGGAAAGAGCACGGACTTTGGAGTCAGGGCTCACGAGTTCGAATCCCAGCTCTGCCACTTGTCGGCTGCGTGACCGTGGGCGAGTCACTTCACTTCTCTGGGCCTCAGTTCCCTCATCTGTAAAATGGGGATGAAGACTGTGAGCCCCACGTGGGACAACCTGATTCCCCTAGGTCTACCCCAGCGCTTAGAACAGTGCTCGGCACATAGTAAGCGCTTAACAAAATACCAACATTATTATTATTAAATTAGAGAAGCAGCGTGGCTCAGTGGAAAGAGCCCGGGCTTGGGAGTCGGAGGTCATGAGTTCGAATCCCGGCTCGGCCACTTGTCGGCTGCGGGACTGTGGGCGAGTCGCTTCACTTCTCTGGGCCTCAGTTCCCTCATCTGGAAAATGGGGATGAAGACTGGGAGCCCCACGGGGGGACAACCTGATTCCCCTGTGTCTCCCCCAGCGCTTAGAACGGTGCTCGGCACCTAGTAAGCGCTTAACAAATACCAACATCATTATTATTATTATTATTATTATTATTATTATTATTAAATACGATGGTACGAAGGAATGAAGTTTGAGGCCCGAGATAAGAACTGCGCTTCCCATTCATGGCCACACGGTGGCGCTCGGCTCCCACTCCCGGATCGATCGTGGCTCAACGGATGATGATGATCTTGGTTCATTCATTCGTTCATTCAATAGTATTTATTGAGCGCTTCCTATGTGCAGAGCACTGGACTAAGCGCTTGGAATGGACAAGTCGGCAACGGATAGAGACGGTCCCTGCCCTCTGACGGGCTCACGGTCTGATCGGGGGAGACGGACGGACGAGAACGATGGCGATAAATAGTCAAGGGGAAGAACATCTCAATAAAACCATGGCAAATAAATAGAATATGGGTGCTGTACATCTCATTAAACAGAATAAATAGGGTGATGAAGAGCGCTCACTATGCGCCACACACTGTACTAAGCACTGGGGTGGATACCGGCCAATCGAGTCGGACGCAGTCCCCGTCCCACGTGGGGCTCACGGTCTCCCTCCCCATTTTCCGGATGAGGTCACTGAGGCCCAGAGAAGTCAAGTGACTTGCCCAAGTTCACCCAGCTGACAAGCGGCGGAGGCGGGATTAGAACCCATGACCTTCTGACTCCCAGGCCCCGGGCTCTAGCCACGCTGCTTCTCTTCTCTCCCAAGTGTTCGAGACAGTGAATGTTCCTTCAGGCCATCGTATTTATTGAGCGCTTACTGTGCTCAGAGCGCTGCACTAAGCACTTGGGAGAGGACAATAGAACAATAAAAAAATTAAATGTTGGTATTTGTTAAGCGCTTACTTTGTGCGGAGCACTGTTCTAAGCCCTGGGGGAGATACAGGGTGATCAGGTCGTCCCACGTGGGGCTCACAGTCTTCATCCCCATTTTCCAGATGAGGTCACTGAGGCCCAGAGAAGTGAAGTGACTCGCCCACAGCCACACAGCTGACAAGTGGCAGAGCCGGGAGTCGAACCCATGACCTCTGACTCCGAAGCCCGGCCTCTTCCCACCGAGTAAGCCCTGAACAAGTACCCTAATTATATTTTTCCCGTTCTCCCTCTTACTAAGACCCTGAGCCCCATGTGGGACAGGAACTGTGTCCAACCTGATTGCCCGGAATTTAGAACAGTGCTCGACATAGAGTGAGCGCTTAACAAATAGCATTTTTTTTTTAAAAAAAAAAAAAAGGAAGGCCATCAGGAGCGGCCAAAATCTACACCGTGCTCTCAGTCACGTCCTCCGGCCTCCTTCCCCGCCACCCCGGCACCCCTTCTTCCCCCTCCCCCGAGACACGACGGTCTCTGGCAGAGAGACAGATGGTCCCACGGGGCATCTGGCCTGTGTTTCTGTCATCCGTTTCTCTGACAGGAGACAGGAGTCCCCCAGGCTGCCTTTCTGGGGGACGCGAAGGCCGGAGAAACAGGTGCACCGGAGGGGGATCCAGGGCCCGGAGCTGGGGCTGGGGGTCGAACCCGGACCCTGCGCCATCCAGGCCCTCCCCCCGGACCACCCGGACCCCTCCGGACCACCCGGGCCCCCTCCGGACCCTGTTGGGAAAGAGGAAGATGTCCCCCTCTGGGACGGCGGCCTTCTCCGAGGTCAAAGCCAAACCCTCCGGTGGCTCGATGGGGAGCCTTTTCCTCGGACTCGGACACGTCTGGGCGGACCCGGGGGGTGGGGAGACTGAGTCAAGGGAGAGGGTGGGTGCCAGGAAGCTGGGAGGGAACTGGACGACAGATTCGTAATTTATATATTCCTATTCCCGCCCATCTCCCCCTCTAGGCCGTCAGCTCCTTGTGGGCGGGGAACGGGTCTGTTTATTGTTCTATTGGACTCTCTAGAGCGTTTAGTACAGCGCTCTGCACACAGTAAGCGCCCAATATCAGCCCGTTGTGGCCAGGGAACGGGTTTACTGTTCTACTGGACTCTCCCAAGCGCTTAGTGCAGTGCTTTGCACACAGTAAGCGCTCAATATCAACTCGCTGTGGGCAGGGAATGTGTTTATTTACTGTTCTGTTGGACCCTCCCGAGCGCTTAGTACAGCGCTCTGCGCACAGTAAGCGCTCAATATCAACTCGTTGTGGGCAGGGAATGTGTCTATTTAGCGTGCTATTGGACCCTCCCGAGCGCTTAGTACAGCGCTCCGCACACAATGAGCGCTCACTATCAGCCCGCTGTGGGCAGGGAACGTGTCTGTTTACTGTTCCACTGGACTCTCCCGAGCGCTCAGTACGGCGCTCTGCACCCAGTAAGCGTTCAATAAATACAGTTAAATGAATGAATGAAAATCAGAACGTCTGACCTTAATCAATCAATTCTATTCATCTTCCGGGGTGCAGAGCGCCGTACTGAGCATCTGGGAGGGTGCCATATAACGGAATTGGTCGTCACGTTCCCTGCCCACAGTGAGCTGACGGTCTAGAGGGGGAGACGGACGTGAATATGAGATAAATAAAATGAGGGACGGGGACCTAAGCGGTGTGGGGCCGGGAGGGGGGATGAAGAAAGGGAGCCGGTCGGGGTGACGCAGAAGGGAGCGGGAGATGAGGAAAGGAGGGCGCAGTCAGGGAGGGCTTCCTGGAGGAGACGGGCCTTCACTAAGGATCTGAAGCCGGGGGAGGGAGGGATCCCAGGCCTCTCCCCTTTCCACCAGGCCTAGGCTGCTTCTCCACGTGCCTCGGTGTCCCCGTCTAGACGAGTGCTCCGTCCATCCCCCCTAAAATAGGGAGCTTCCTCCACGAGACGGCGAGGCTAAGTGGGTAGAGGCCCCGGGCCTGGGTTCTAATCCCGGCTCGGCCACGTCCGCCGGGACAAGTCGCCGAATTTCTCCGGGCCTCGGTTCCCTCGTCGGTAAAATGGGGGAATCGAGACAGCGAGCCCAGTGTGGGACAGGGACTGGGTCCAACCCGACTAACCTGGGTCTCCCCCAACACTTAGAACAGCGCTTGGCACATAGTAAGCGCTTCGCAAGTGCCCTGATAATCAGGATGATCATTAGGGGACCGGAGCCGGGGTGGGGGGAGGTCGCCAGGACCCGCGTCCTTCTTCGGGGTCAGCCCCGGCTCCGGACGCCCTTCTTCGACAGAGCCCCGGGCTGGGACGTTGGAGGGAGAGGATGGATTTCCTGACCAGAGCAAATGAAATCTGCCTCTCCCCTCCAGATCCGCAAAGGAGGCCGTTGTGCTTTTTCATGCCTAATTAGGAGGGGGTTTTAATTAGATGAGGACCATTAATGGCCAATTAAATTTCAATTTCGAGGTCGAATCGGAGGGATGATAGCCCCGGCCTCGACCGGGGGAGGGGGTCCGCTGGCGGGGAGGGGGTCCTGGGGTCTGGTTGCTAAGAGACGGGGCTGCCATTTGACACCTGGACCACGTCTGTCCTATGTTCTTCTCCACATTAAAGCCCATAATGGGTCCATAATTGTCCGGCGAAGGGAGGCGAGATTTTTTTTTTCTTCTGTTGTTGTTGTTTTAGATGATATTTGCTCAGCAGTCGGCCTGGCTTAGTGGAAAGAACCCGGGCCTGGGAGTCGGGAGGACCTGGGTTCTAATCCCCGCTCTGCCGCTTGTCCGCCCGGTGACCCCGGGCAAGTCATTTCACTTCTCTGGGCCTCAGTTCCCTCATCTGTACAGTGGGGATGAAGAGCGTGAGCCCCGCGTGGGACAGGGACTGTGTCCAACCTGATTAACCTGTACGTACTCCGGTGCTTAGAACGGCGCTTGGCGCGTAGTAAACGCTTAACGAATACCGTAGTTATTATAGTTATTCTCTGGGCCTCAGGTCCCTCTTCTGTAAAATGGGGATTAAGACTGTGAGCCCCATGTGGGACAGGGACTGTGTCCAGCCCGATTAATCTGTATTTACTCCAGCGCTTGGAACAGTGCTTGACACATAGTAAGCGCTTAACAAATGCCATTATTGTTATTATCATCATTTTTATTATGGACCGGGCACTGTATTAAGCACTGGGGTAGAAACAAGCTGAGATCACTGTGGGCAGGGAATGTGTCCTTTTATGGTTACATTGGTCTCTCCCAAGCTCTTAGTACATACATACAGTGCTTTGCACACAGTAAGCGCTCAATAAATATGACGGAATGAATGAAACCAATCGGGTTGGACAGTGTCCCCGTCCCACATGGGGCTCGGAGTCTTAATCCCCATTTTAGAGCTGAGGGCACTGAGGCACAGAGAAGCGAAGCGATTCGCCCAAGGTCACACGGCGGGTAAGTGGCGGAGCCGGAGCTGCTTCTGACTCCCGGGCCGAGGCGAGGGCGACGGAGACAATCTGGGGACACCCCCCCCCCCCATTCCGGCACCCCAAACCGCCTCCCACCAGCCGAGCCTCTCGGGGCTTCGAACCCCACCTCATCGGTGCGGTAGCAAACAATCGAACCATCCGTCGTATTTATTGAGCGCTTACCGTGTGCAGAGCACTGGGCTGTGGGCTGGGGAGAGGACAATAGAAGCGATTTAGTAAACGTGTCCCTTACCCACAGGTTGGCACACAGACTTAATTCCCGGGGAAGGGGACAGGGAAGGGGACCCGTTTAGACTGTGAGCCCATCCTGGGGCAGGGATTGTCTCTATCTGTTGCCGAACTGTATATTCCAAGCGCTCAATACAGTGCTCTGCACGTAGGAAGTGCTCAATAAATACTATTGAATGAATAAATGAATGAATGATGGGGATGGGGGGATTTATTTCATCAGGCTAGGGGCTCTGGTAGGTCCCAGCTACACACAGCAAGCAAGCGATCCTGTCTAGAGAGAATTAAATCACCCTCATGCTGGAGAACAGAAAGAGACAGAGAGATGGAGAGACAGAGAGACAGAGAGAGAGAAACAGAGAGCTGGAGACACAGAGAGACAGAGAGATGGAGAGAGGCAGAGAAACAGAGAGTCAGAGAGAGAAAAAGAGATGGGGAGACAGGGAGATGGAGAGAGACAGAAGGACAGAGAAACAGAGTCAGAGATAAACAGAGAGATGGGGAGACAGAGATGGAGAGAGATAGAGGGACAAAGAAACAGAGTCAGAGAGAAACAGAAAGGTGAGGAGAAGGAGATGGAGCGAGATAAACAGAGTCAGAGAGATGGAGAGAGATAGAGAAACAGACAGAGAGTCAGAGAGAGAAACAGAAATGGATAGAGACAGAAGGACAGAGACAGAGAGATGGAGACGTAGAGGGAGAAATGGAGAGAGAGATGGAGAGAGGCAGAGAAACAGAGAATCAGAGAGAAACAGAGAGATGGGGAGACAGAGATGGAGGGAGATAAACAAAGAGAGTCAGAGAGATGGAGAGAGATAGAGAAACAGAGAGAGAGAAACAGAAATGGATACAGACAGAGAAACAGAGAGAGAGAAACAGAAATGGATATAGACAGAGAAACAGAGAGACAGAGAGAAACAGAGAGATGGAGAGGGAGAGATGGAGAGAGAGGCAGAGAAACAGAGAGTCAGAGAGAAACAGAGAGATGGGGAGACAGAGATGGAGAGAGATAGAGGGACAAAGAAACAGAGAGTCAGGGAGAAACAGAAAGGTCAGGAGACAGAGATGGAGAGAGATAAACAGAGTCAGAGAGATGGAGAGAGATAGAGAAACAGAGAGAATCAGAGAGAGAGAAACAGAAATGGATAGAGACAGAGGGACAGAGAGAGAGAGACAGAGAGATGGAGAGGTAGGGGGAGGACTGGAGAGAGAGATGGAGAGAGGCAGAGAAACAGAGTCAGAGAGAAACAGAGAGATGGGGAGACAGAGATGGAGAGAGATAAACAAAGAGTCAGAGAGATGGAGAGGTAGAGGGAGAAATGAGAGAGAGAGAGGGAGAGAGGCAGAGAAACAAAGACAGAAACAAAGAAACAGAAACAGAGAGTCAGAGAGAAACGGAGAGGTGGGGAGACAGAGATGGAGAGAGACAGAGGAACAAAGAAACAGAGAGTCAGAGAAAAACAGAAAGATGAGGAGACAGAGATGGAGAGAGAGAAACAAAGAGAGTCAGAGAGAGACAGAGAGATGGAGAGAGATAGAGAAACAGAGAGAAACAGAAATGGATAGGGACAGAGAGAGAGAGACAGAGAGATGGAGAGGTAGGGGGAGAAATGGAGAGAGAGATGGAGAGAGACAGAGAAACAGTCAGAGAGAAACAGAGAGATGGGGAGACAGAGAGATAGAGAGAGACAGAGGGACAGAGAAACAGAGGGAAATAAAGAGATGGGAGACAGAGATAGAGAAACAAACAGAGGCAGAGAGAGACGGAGAGATGGAGAGAGAGTCAGGGAGAGGAAAAACAGAGAGACAGAGAGATGGAGAGACAGAGAGAGAAATGGAGACAGATGGAGAGAGACAGAGAAACACAGAGAGGGGAAAGTAGAGAGATGGGGAGACAGAGAGATGGAGAGAGAAACAGAGTCAGAGAAAAACAGAGAGATGGAGAAACAGAAAGAGACGGTGAGAGATGGAGAAACAAAGAGAGTCAGGGAGAGACAGAGAGATGGAGAAGCAGAGAAAGAGATGGAGAAAGAGCAACAAGGAGAGCGTCAGAGAAAGAGAAAAAGTGAGATAGAGACAGAGAGGCAGCGGAACAGACAGATAAGAGAGGTCACCAAAAATACACCTGGTGCCACCAATCCCCCGTTACTATTTAAAGTAGACTATAAGCTCTTTGTGGGCAGGGAATGTGTCCGTTTATTGTTGAATTGGACTCCCTCAAGCGCTTAGTACACTGCTCTGGACACAGTAAGCGCTCAATTAATACAGTTGAATCGAATGAATCCCCCTGCCCTCTCCTCCCTACCGTAACAGACTCCAGACCAGAACGGGCGACCCCATTTGTTATTCAGCCAGCTCCGCGCCCTCAGTTTCCAGCTCTCCCTCTATAAACATGCCACATCTCAACCCTCTAGAAGGGAATTAGGGAAAATTAATTTCTTCTTTCCTACTGGCTTCAGATAAGCAAATGGCCAAAATAAAAAATGGAGACGGAAAATTTTCCACAGAGCAACCGGGAGTCACAAACACAGTGGGAACTGGGGAGAGGTATTTATAGACGGATGTTTGGTTGAAAAAATCCCTCAGTAGATGAGAGCGGGGAAAAGGAACCTCGAATTAATGTTGTTCAAGTTGTCCTCGCTCGGTTTACGAGTTTGCTTTCCAAACCCGGGCCTTCGGTGACGGGACGACAGCTACGCCCGGGAAACCGCGCGGCCTCGTTGCGAAGGCCCGGGAATCCGAGGACCTGGGTTCTAATTCCACCTCCGTGCTGTCTGGCAGGTGGCTTCACTTCTCCGGGCCTCAGTTCCCTCAACTGCAAAATGGGGATTCAATACCGGGTGCTCCCTCCTACCTGAGCCCATGGGGGACTTGATGAGCTTGTATCTCCCCCAGTGCTCAGTAGAGTGTTTGGCACATAGTAAGCGCTCAACGAATGCCACAATTATCATTATTGGTGGAAAGGCCTGGAAGGCAGAGGATTTGGGATCCTCTCCTGGCTCTGCCACTTGTCTGCTGGGAGCAAGTCACTTGGCTTCACTGTGCCTCAGTTCCCTCATCTCTAAAATGGGGTTAAGAGTGTGAGCCCCCATGATTAACTTGTATCCACCCCGGCACTTAAAACAGTCCTTGGCACATAGTAAGCTCCTCAACAAGTACTATGATTAATATTATTATGATTATTAGCAGACTGGAAGTCCTTTGAGGGAACTGCTGATTCTTTTAGACTCTCTGCAGTTATGTACAGAGAGAAAATACTCAAAACATACTATTGATGATCGACAGATTAGTCGATAGATTATTACTCCTACATCATCACTGAAATTCCCAGGAAAGAGATCGAGACCCTCAAGGGAAAAGGGAGAGAATTGTTTAGGATTTCTGTTTTTGTTGTTTGTTTTTGCTTTTTATTCCAGTGAGAAATCCACCCTGGTCCCTACCAACTCTCTCTGGGGACTTCTACGCTTCACAGCTCCTCCCGGAAAAAACCGACATCTCAGAAGAGATAATCTGTCACCAAAAAATCTGCAAATCGTGAGAAACCTCGAGTTCCACCATCCCTGCCCGAGATCCAGCGCGGCCCGTCTGTCTCCCGGACGAGGAGCACAGAACGAGAACGTTTTAATTGAGAAGACACGCAACTCTAAGAACCTTCTGGGTGGTTTTCTGCCCGGCCGTTATATATATTCGGTCGGAAGAACATCCCGGCCTCTGAAACGGCCTCGTTGGGAGCCCTTTCCAGGACGTCCCTTTAATTAAAACTTGCCAGACTTGCGTCAGAGACACCGGAAATACACGGAAGAAGCCTCGGGGAATGTCAACAATAAAAGCTGGGAGGTTTAGGCTGCTTATTTCCCTCTCGTCAACCCATCCACAGCAAGTCCAATCGAAGGACTTTTTCCCCGAAGGGGAAAGGGACGTTTTCCCTCTGACCTTTCGCCATTCGGAGGGTTCCGGGTTCTAACCCTGAGGCCGGTGACCCTCTTTGGCCTCGCGATGAGAGGGAGAAGCAACGTGGCCTAGTGGGTAGGGCCCGGGCCTGGGGGTCAGAAGGACTGGGTTCCCACCCCGGCTCCATCACCTGTCCGCCGGGTGACCTTGGGAGAGTCACTTCACTTCCTGGGCCTCGGTGACCTCATCCGGAAAAACGGGGATGAAGACCCTGAGCCCCATGGGGGACAGGGTCAGTCGTCCAAGCTGCTGAGCTCGTATCCATTCGGTCGTATTTATTGAGCGCTTACCGTATGCAGAGCCCTGGACTAAGCGCTTAGTATCTCTTAATATCTACTGTAACTCGTATCTACCCCGGGGCTTAGCAGGACAACCTGATTACCTTCTATCTGCCCCAGCGTTCAGAACAATGCTCGGCGCACAGTAAGAGCTTAACAAATACCATCGTTACGATCATTCTTAGTGTGCCGGGCCCGTAGTGGGCGCTTCACGAATATCGTAAAGGGGAAAAAGGAAGACTCAGATATCTGTAGCGGCTGGAAAGCGGCCGATGTAGAGGAAATTAACTCACCCCGCGGCTTCGTGAGTCGGAAATGAATTAAGCTCTTTTACGAGTTGCAGGCTGGGTCACGGAGGGGGGTCGGTTTGGTCATCGAGCGGATGTGCCGGGACTCGAACTCAAAGCTGCCCGCTGGGACATGAGGTATTTCACACGTTACTCCCTGCCTCAAATGGATTGAACTGCCGAGCAGAAGGCTGAGTGTAGATACAAGAATCTCCCTGTAATAACGATAATTGTGGTATTTGTTAAGCGCTTACTATGTGGCCGGCACTGTTCTAAGCGCTGGGGCGGATACAGGCGAATCGGGTTGGACACGGTTCCTGTCCCACGTGGGGCTCAGAGCCTCCATCCCCATTTGACAGATGAGGGAACGGAGGACCAGAGAAGCGAAGCGACTAGCCCGAGGTCACACTGCAGATAAGCGGCGGAGCCGGGATTAGAACCCAGGACCTTCTGACTCCCAGGCCCGGGCTCTGCCCGCCGGGCCGCGCTGCATCACGGCTGGACCGCTGACACCCTCCACCTCCCTGGAACCTTTCCACCTCCTGGCATCCTCTCATCTGGAGGAGAAGGAAATGACAACCCTATCCGATCGGCGATGGGGAGATTTTTAACCTGATTTGCGAACAACCCGCCGCCAGGAAAATAATTCAACTCCAGGCATGGAAACCCATTTCCCATTTCCTCCCCGGGAATAAATGAAGAAGGAAGGAATGGAAGACTCATTAAAAGCCATTATCGATCCAGAAACGGTCTACATTGAGCGCTTGCTACGTGCAGTCCCTGTCATTCAGCCGTATGTATTGAGCGCTGACTGTGTGCGAAGCCCTGTACTAAGCGCTTGGGAGAGGACAGCGTAGCAGCACATAGACACATTCCTGCCCTCCCTTGGTCTAAGCGTTTGGGAGAAGACACCAAAAAACCAGAATTGGCAGACACGTTCCCCGCCCGCAACGAGCTTACAGTCTAGAGGGGGAGACAGACGTCGATACGAAGAAATAAATGATTTATAAAATAAAATTTAAAGATATGGAGTTGAGGGAGGGGCGACTAGCAGGTGCTCGAAGGTCACAGATCCAAGAACACAGAGGCCACAGAAGGGAGAGGGAGCCGGGGAAAAGAGGGCTTAATCAGGGAAGGCTTCTCGGAGGAGACGTGACCTTAATAATGACTGTGGTATTTGTCGAGCGCTCACTATGTGCCAGGCACTGTTCTAAGCGCTGGGGTGGACAGAAGCAAATCGGGTTGGACACACCCCCTGTCCCTCATGGAGCTCACAGTCTGTAAATCTCCGTTTCACAGACGAGGGACCTGAGGCCCGAGAAGTGAAGTGACTTGCCCAGGGGTCACACAGCAGGCACGTGGCGGAACCGGGATTAGAACCCACGACCTCTGACTTTCAAACCCGAGCTTTGGGTGGAGGGAACACAGACCTGGGAGCCGGAGGACCTGGGTTCTAATTCCCCTGTGACCGGCCGTGTGACCGAGGGCAAGTCACTTCACTTCTCGGGCCTCAGTTTCCTCCTCCCCCAGATGGGGATTCAATCCCTGGTCTCTGTCTTTCTGGGACCCGATTACCTTGTATCTACCCCAGCGCTCAGTACGGCGCTCGACACATAGTAAGCGCTTCGCAAGTTCCACAGTCTTCATCAGTATTATTTCCGCCAGGCCACCGCGCTCCTCAAGGAAGGGAGGGAGGTGGGGTGGACAGGTCTTGGCCTCCAAACGGTGTCTGTGAGATGCTTCCTCCTAGTCAGGCCCTGACATTCACGCAGTTGACTGGGCTCGAACCCAGGCCCAGCCCCACCTAGTACAGAGTCTCGTGCCATGAAGCAGCGTGGCTCAGTGGCGAGAGCCCGGGCTGGGGAGTCAGAGGACGTGGGTTCTAATCCCGGCTCCGTCACTCGTCCGCTGTGTCACCTCGAGCGAGTCACTTCGCTTCACTTTATCTGTAAAATGGGGATTAAAAGTGTGAGCCCCACGGGGGGGCAACCTGATGACCCTGTACCTACCCCGGCGTTTAGAACGGGGGCTTGGCACATAGTAAGCGCTTAACAAATGCCAACATCATTATTATTATTATTAATATTCCCCTGCCATGCCAGCAGACTGGAATCTCCCTGAGGGCAGGGATTGTGTCTACTAATAATAATTACGGTATTTATGAAGCGCTTACTCTGGGCTAGGCGCCGTACTAGGCGCTGGGGTGGATCCAAGCAAATCAGGTCGGGCTCCCAATCTCAATCCCCATTTTACAGAAGAGGTCACTGAGGCACAGAGAGGCGAAGTGACTTGCCCAAGATCAAACAGCAGACAAGCGGAGGAGCCCATGACCTTCCGACCCCCGGGCCCGGGCTCTAACCCCTTGGCCAAGCTGCTTCCCACTCTATGGTCCTCTCCCAAGCGTTCAGTCCAGTGCTCTGTACTCGGTCAGTTGTATTTATTGAGCACTTACTGGGGGCAGAGCGCTGTACTAAGCGCCTGGGGAGAGGACGACATTATAACAGACACGGTCGTCGCCCACAAGGAGCACACAGTCTAGAAGGGGAACTCATTCAATCGTATTTACTGAGTGCTTCCTGTGTGAACTGTACTAAGCGCTTGGGAGAGTCCAATACAACGACAGACACATTTCCCTGCCCACAACGAACTCTACACTGGAAGCTCCTTGAGGGCAGGGATTATGCCCGCTGACTCTGAGAAGCAGCTTGGCATGGTGGAGGGAGCCCGGGCCTGGGAGTCAGAGGGTCTTGGGTTCTAATCCCGGCCCCGCCGCTCCGCTGCTGTGTGGCCTAGGGCAAATCCCTTCGCTTCTCTGGTCCTCCGTTCCCTCGTCTGTAAATTGGGGACGGAGGCTGTGAGCCCCACGTGGGACAGGGACCGCGTCCAACCCGATTTGCTTGGACGACGATACTGGTTAAGCGCCTACTATGTGCCGAGCACTGTCCTAAGCGCGGGGGCAGAGACAAGGTAATCAGGTTGTCCCGTGCGGGGCTCACAGTCTTCATCCCCATTTTACAGATGAGGTCACGGAGGCCCACAGAAGTGAACCAGTCAGCTGACGGGTGGCGGAGCCGGGAGTAGAACCCACGACCTCTGACTCCCACAACCCGGGCTGTATCCGCCCCAGCGCTTAGTACGGTGCCTGGCACGTAGTCAGCGCTTAACCGAGACCACGGTGATAATTATTATTCCCTAAGCGCTCAGTCCAGTGCTCAGAGGAAGCGTTCGATCAATACCCACTGGTTGCCACCGACGGATGGTGTTGGGGGGGGGGGGGAGGTAACGGCCTTATAAAAGCCCCTCATTCTGGATCCTCCTCCGCACACCGCTCTCGGGGCCTAACGTCTAAGCCATCCCTCTTCCCCGGTGTGTACGTGTGGGGGTGTGTGTTGAAAAAAGCCACCGGGCTCTGAGTGTACGTCAGTGTCTAGGGGAGGGGGGTGAAGGGGGACTGGGGTGAGAGGGACGCGAGGGGAGGGGAGGCGACGTCCCCGATTGGCCCAGGACAAGACGCCGGGTACCCGGAGTCGGCTATAAAGCCGGCCGGAGCAGGACGAGGGGTCAGCCTCCCGCCCCCTCGCAGGGACCGCCGTTCCTCGACCTCCCGCTCGGCCCCCCGGGCCCGGCCGCCTCCGGACGCTGTCCTCTCCGAGATCTGGGAAGGGGCCAACCCGACAAGATGTGCAAAGGCCTGGCGGCCCTGCCCGCTTCCTGCTTGAGAAGGTAGGGGCCGGGTCTGGGGGGGCCCTCAGGCCCGTCTCCCCGGCCGGATGGTTCTCCCGCTCCGTCCCTGGCTCTGAAACCGGTTCTCCCGGGGGGCCGGGGCGTGGAATCGCAACCCCGGGACCCTCGTCTGGGGGGGACGGGGGCGGCCCGCTCTAGGGAGACGGCGGTTGTCAACGGGGCCTGGTGGGTAGAGAAGCGGCGTGGCTCGGTGCGGAAAGAGCCCGGGCTTAGGAGTCCGAGGTCGTGGGTTCGAATCCCGGCTCCGCCACCAGTCGGCCGTGTGACCCTGGGCAAGTCGCTTCGCTTCTCTGGGCCTCGGTTCCCTCACCTGTCCACTGGGGACGAAGACTGGGAGCCTCACGTGGGACGACCTGATGACCGTGTACCTACCCCAGCGCTTAGAACAGTGCCCGGCACCTAGTAAGCGCTTAACAGATACCAACATCGTTATTAGAGCCCGGGCCTGGGAGCCGGAAGGACCTGGCTTCTCATCCCGGCTCCGTCACTTGTCTGCTCTGTGTCCTCGGGCAAGCCACTTCCCGTCTCTGTGCCTCAGTTCCCTCCTCTGGAAGATGGGGATTAAGAGTGTGAGCCCCACCTGGGATATCCTGATTGCCTTGTATCTACCCAGACGCTTAGAACAGTGCTTGGCACGTAGTAAGCGCTTAACAAACACCGTCATTACTATTCTTCTTCTCCGGGCCTCATTTCCCTCATCTGAAAAATGGGGATGAAGACCATGAGCCCTACGTGGGACGGGGACCGTGCCCAACCCGATCAGCTCGTATCTCCCCAGAGCTAAGAACAGCGCTCGGCGCACAGTGAGCGCTTAACAAGTACCGGGCTCGTCGTTATTATTACTATTACTATTATTTGGGCCGAGGGCCGGGGGGCCGTCCACGTTGCTCGATGGATTGGCTGCTGGGTCGGTGCGGTGTCAGGGGCAGTGCCGAGCACCGGGCCGAGCACAGTGCCGAGCGCAGCGTCGGAGGGATGGAGTCCCGGGCGCGGCGTTAGGGCGGACGAAGGGAGGAGCCGGGATTAGAACCCGGACTCCCACGCCCGGGCTCTAACCCCTAGACCGCCCTGCTTCTTTCCCGCTTCTAGATGATACCGGGGGGCTCCGACCGGTCAGTTTGGGAGCCCCTTCACCCAGCCCCCTGTAAAAGGGGGCTGAAGACTGTGAGCCCCACACGGGACAGGGATCGGGTCCCGCCCCATTCGCTTTTTATCCTCCCCGGCGCTCAGCACAGCACCTGGCCCACAGTAAGCGTTTAACCAACAGCCCCCCGACCCTCAACCCTCCTTGGGCCCTCTCGTCTCCCCGCAGCGCGAAGGACATGAAACATCGTCTCGGCTTCTTGCTGCAGAGGACGGACTCCTGCGACCAAGGGGCTTCTCACGGCAAGGCGGAGAAAGCCCCTTCCTCTGCCAGGTGAGAGTCCAGCCCCCCCGACCCAGGGAATGACCCCTACAGAGGTCATCGACGTCCCCCCCGGAGCGGGACCCTGAGGGGTCATAGAGTCCATCCCCCTGCCTCCACGCCGGGCCCTCCAGTCCGAGGCGGGGGGAGTCTCTGGACTGGGGGCGAAATTCCCGAGGGCCAATCAGAGATCATTAATAATAATAATACCTGTGGTATAGATACACCTCCAGAATAATTGTAGATGGAATTGGAGGATTCCGGGAGAGAGGCGTCCGTGGAGTCGCTATGGGTCGGAGATGACTCGACGGCAGAAGACGAGATCTTGTTAAGCGTTCCCCTGGCGTGCCAGGCACTGTACTAAGCGCTGGGGTGGATCCAAGTAAATGGGGTTGGACCTAGTCCCCGTCCCCCGTGGTCCCTCGTGGGGCTCACGGTCTCCATCCCCGTTTTACAGACGGGGGAACTGAGGCCCAGGGAAGTGAAGGGGCTTGCCCAAGGTAGCGGTCTCTATCCGCTACACCGCGCTGTCTCTCTGAGCCCTGGCCAGACAACCGAGTACTCCCAGCCGGGACCCCAGTCTGCACCCCGAGGCTAGAGCCCGGGCCCGGGAGTCCGAAGGTCTTGGGTTCCAATCCCCGCTCTGCCACTTGTCCGCTGTGACCTCGGGCGAGTCACTTCACTTCTCCGGGCCTCCGCGACCTCATCTGTCAAATGGGGATGAAGACCGTGAGCCCCACGTGGGACCACCCGATTAGCTGGTATCTACCCCAGCGCTTAGAACGGTGCCTGGCCCGTAGTAAACGCTTAACAAATATCATCCTGGTTGTTATTATTATAAAATCCCGTGTGATGAGGGAGGGGGAATCGGCTAGGAAGGGGGAGAGGGATTCAGGGATTCGCCCCCCTCGGATCGAGTCTCCCCGGCCTCCGGCGTCCGTCCCCGCAGCCGGAGCCGGGCCGGAGTTGGGGGAAGCCCGGCTCATCCCGTCCAGGGGAGGGGAGGGTCCCTCCCGCTCCCTCGGCCTCGGTGGGACCCACCCGGGGGTCTGGCGGGGGCCGGGTCCGACGCCGTGGCCCAGGTGTGAGGGACGGGGACGCCACGCGGACCCAGGGTGTACACGGGGCGTGAGGAAGAGGAAGTCGACCGGGACCAGGCGGGCCGGTGGGGGCGGGAGGCGGCCGTCCGGAGCCCCCCGGCCCCCCGAGATCCTCCTGACCGTCCTCTCCCTCTCTCCGTGGGGCCGCAGGGTGAGTCGGGAGGAGGCCAGAAGATGGGCCGAGTCTCTGGAAAACCTCATCTCCCACGAATGTAAGTAGCGGCTTCCAGGGCTGGGGGCCGAGCGGCAGGGGTCGTCTCCTTCGGGAGGCCCCGCGGGGAAGGGGGTCGAGGGGACCCGGGGGGTGGGACGGGAACCGTTCCTCTCCCCGCTCACCGGCCCCAGGCCTCGGAAAACGCTGAGGAGACGGGGGACTGGGAGGACGCTGCCCAGGAGAAGCTGCGTGGCCCAGTGGGTGGAGCCCGGGCCCGGGAGTCGGAAGGACCCGGGTTCTCATCCCGACTGTCTGCTGGGTGACCTCGGGCGAGTGGCTTCGCTTCTCTGGGCCTCAGTTCCCTCATCTCTAAAACGGGGATTAAGACGGCGAGCCCCGTGGGACGGGGACTGGGTCCAACCTGAATAGTCTGTATCTACCTCAGCGCTTAGTACAGTAAATAGTAGATGCCTAACAAGCACCATAAAAAAACACACACTCACATATTACCGCCACCCACATCACCCATCACACACACCTACTCATTCCTTCATTCCTTCATGCGTATTTAGTGAGCGCTTACCGTGTGCAGAGCACTGTACTAAGCGTCCCCGACCTATCACACATCCCACTCGCCCTTCATCCTTCCAGCCATCATACATCGCACGCGCACACTCACTCCCACCCTCCCTACACGCACGCACACAGACACGGTTAATAACCCCCTCCGTTCCCCGGCCCGGCAGGCGGTCTGACGGCTTTCCGGGCTTTCCTGAAGTCGGAATACAGCGACGAGAACCTGGAATTCTGGATCAGCTGCGAAGACTACAAGAAAACCCCGTGTCCGGACCAGCTCCGCCCCAAGGCCAAGAAGATCTACGAAGATTTCATCTCGGTGGAGGCGTCCAAAGAGGTGTGTGAGGCGGGGGGCCGGGGCGGGGGGCTCGCGGGGTCCCGGAGGGTGGGAGGGATCCGATCCCCGGGTGTCCCCGTCTGCCACAAGGATGATTCGGACCCTGCGACGTCTGCCGATTCCCCTAGCCTCCCGACACGAGCGGCGTGGCCTAGTGGGTAGAGCCCGGGCCCGGGAGTCGGAGGAGCCGGGTTCTCCTCCGCTTTGTCCGCTGCGTGACCTCGGGCAGGTCGCTTCACTTCTCCGGGCCTCAGTTTCCTCATCTTGTAAAAGGGGGGGATCGAGACCGCGAGCCCCCCGGTGGGGGGGCCGCCCGATGGGCCTCTAACCGCCCCGTCCCGGCCCCGACCTCCGACCTCAGGTCAACCTGGACTCCATCACCCGGGAGGAGACCAGCCGGAACGTGCGGGAGCCCACCCCGGCCTGCTTCGACGAGGCCCAGAGGAAGATCTTCCGCCTCATGGAGAAGGACTCCTACGGCCGCTTCCTCAAATCTCCCTTCTACCTGGGCTTGGTGGGCCCCGCGGGGGGCGAGGAGAGGAAGGGGTCCCGAGCCCGGACCCCGGCCTCCAACTGGCCTGCCCTGGTGTCCCAGTGCGCCTAGGCGACCCCCCCCGAGCCTCATCGCCCCGTCCGCCCTCCGCGCTTCGCCGAGGAGACCCGTCCCCCTCCCGCTGACCCTCCCCGGACTGCCCCTCCCCCAGCCCGCGGGGGTCTCCGTGCCGTCCCTCCCACCCAGTAGGAGCAGACTGGGCTTCCCAGCTGGGGGGCGGGGGGGGTCACCCTTAATAATAATAACCGTGGTATTTGTTAAGCGCTTACTACGTGCCAGATACCGTACTAAGTGCTGGGGAGATACAGCAAATTAATTCATTCGATTGTATCCACTGAGCACTTACTGTGTGCAAAGCACTGTACTAGGCGCGTGGGAGGGAATAAAAGAACAACCAGCAGACACATTCCCTGCCCACAACGAAGTCACAGTCTAGAGGGTCGGACACGGCCCCTGTCCCCCGTGAGACTCGCAGCCTCCATTTTCCAGATGAGGGAAGTGAGGCCCAGAGAAGCGAAGCCACTTGCCCAAGGTCACCCAGCGGACGAGTGGAGGAGCCGGGATTAGAACCCACGACCTTCTGACTCCCGGGCCCGGACTCCATCCGCTCTGCCATGCCGCTTCTTAGGACGGCTCGACGGGAATGGGGGACCCTCTCTTTTGGGGGGTGGGGAGGGGTCCCCTGACCGGAGCCATCCTGAAGGCTGACCCGCCCCCCCCCCGGTCCTCTCCCTTCGCCCCCCCACCCTAGACCGCCCCAACACTGCCCATCCCGCCTCTCGCCTTCTTCTCCAAGCTCCGGCTGCTTTACGAAGGCGGGGGATAAAGAAAGACCCTCGGAGAAGACCCTCAAAAATTCACACGGGGGGGACCCTCCCCTGGACGCGGGCGTCGTAGCAACCGAGGCTGGACCCGGAAGACGGCAAAATGGGGAGGGGGGTGCTGAGAAGAGACCCGTCCCCCCCATCTTATTCCTCCCCCGACCAACAAGGAGAGGCTCGGCAAATCTTCGCCTCGCCAGCGTGCGGAATACTTGAACACCTGTGTCCCTTTTCATTATTTATACGACTCTGTATTATAAAACGGCTCCCGTATTATTATAATAATTTCCATTCGACATTCTTGTCCGACAGGGCCACTCTCTCGTCACGGGGCGGGAACCTACCTTAAATTCATTCATTCGTTCGTTCAGTGGTATTTATCGAGCGCTTACTATGTGCAGAGCACTGGACTGAGCGCTTGGAATGGACAATTTCCATGGCATTTACCGAGCGCTTCCAGTGGGCAGAGCGCTGGACTAAACGCTCGGGAGAGGACGATAGAAGAGTTTGGAGTCGCGGCTCCTACCCACAGTGAGCTTACGGTCGATGGTGTTTACCGAGCACCGTGCTGAGCGCTTGGGAGAGCCGGTGTGCAGCACTCTCTCCTCACCAAACACGATCTCCGTCCCACGGGGGGCTCGGGGCCTGAGGGAGAGGGGCTACGTTTTAGAGCTGAGGAAGCTGAGAGAGGTGAAGGGACTAGCCCAAGGTCACACAGCAGGCTGGGACTCGAACTTGAAGGGGAAGAGAGAGAGAGAAAGAGATCGTGCGTGTGAAGAGAGGGAAGGAATTGACCGGAGGCGGTCTCGAGTTCAAAGAGGTGGGCATTTGTAGAAACCGGCAGGGGCTTCCCGTCTCTCCCTCCTGCTCCCCCCTCCCTCGGGGGTCTCCATGTCACCCCCGGGCCGCACAAATGACCCCCCACTCATTTCCAATCGATCAGTGGTATTTATCGAGCACCTGCTGTGTGCAGAGCACTATACTGAGCGCTTGGGAGAATCCGACTGACCAGACTCGGTGGCCACGTTCCCTGCCCACAACGAGCCGACGGTCTAGATTGGGGGGCTCCCCCAGGAGTGGCCGAGAGAGCCCCTCCAGACCCCGCTTCGGTCAGGAGCCGAGGTAGATCCCCCCCCCCAGGAGAGGGAGGGGGTGGATGGGAAGCTCCCGCCATGCCAGGCTTTGCGCCCCCGGGCCCTCTTACCGAGCGAGGGGCCTAAAGAGGGACCACCACCAAGCTCATTCATTCATTCATTCATTCATTCAGTCACTCTGGGCCGAGCACCGTACTCGTCGCCTGGGACGATCTTCCCATCGATCAGCGGCCGTGGGTGTCTCCTCCGGGAGGAGCGCTGTGCTGAGCACTCGGGAGAGCGAGAGGCGGTCGGTCCACCCGATCCCTGTCCTCCAGGAGTTTCCAGCCTACGGTGTGCGGAGCACCGGGGATCGGGTAGACGGGACCCCGGCCCTCAAAGAGGCGACGGGCTCCCGAGGGGCCGAAGCTTACGATCTTCTGTCCCTCCCCCTCGCTTCACTTCTCCGGGCCTCGGTTTCCCCCTCCTCCCCCCCACCAGATTCCCAGCTTCCATCTCGAGAGAGGCCAATCACGTGCCCCCGGCTTCTCGGCCTGGTCTCCGTCCTCGATTCCTCTCTTTGCCCGTCCCCTCCCACCCCAACCGCCCCCCTCCCAGCCCCAATCTCACCCCCCCATCCTAAGAGCTTACTATGTGCCAAGCGCTCTGCTAAGCGCTGGGGGAGATAAGACAGTCGGATCAGAGGAGCACTGTGGCTTAGTGGAAACGGCCCGGGCTCGGGAGTCAGAGGAGTCAGAGGTTCTAATCCCCGCTCTGCCCCTTGTCTGTTGTGTGACCTTGGGCAAGCCACTTCACTTCTCCATGCCTCAGTTCCCTCATCTGTAAAATGGGGATTCAGACTGTGAGCCCCCCTGGGGATAACCTGATAATCTTGTCTCTCCCCCAGCGCTTCCAACAGTGCCTGGCACAGTTAGTGCTTAACAAATATCATCGTTATCATTACTATGATCATTCGGAGAGCTTCCAGTCTACGCTGTGCTGAGCGCCCGGGGGAGTCCGATAGAGCGAGGCGACCCGATCCCCGTCCTCGAAGAGCTTCCTGGCTACTGCGGGCTGTGTTTGCTAATTAAATGGGAATGACTGAATGACTGAACGGAGGGGGTGTGACCCCGGCCGCGAAGATGGCCCCCTACGCCGGGCCCCAGAGGAAGTCGGCCCGATTCCCTCCCATTCCGTCACGTCGCCGCTCCCGGGCCCGGAGCGGGCCCGGTCGGCGGATGAGAGGGCAGGGGGCGGCCGGGCTGTGGGAACGGGGCCGCCGACCGGAGGGACGGCTCTCCGAGGGCGACCCCAGGGCCGGCGGGGGCCTGGGACGGAAGAAGCTATTCCTGGCTCCGTCCCTCCTTCTGACTTTCAGGGGACTCACTGGGGGACCAAACTCTCCTTTCTCCCTCTCCGCCCGCGGGAGAGAAGCGGCGGGGCTCGGCGGCAAGAGCCCGGGCTTGGGAGTCGGAGGTCGCGGCTTCTCAGCCCGGCTCCGCTGGGTGACCTCGGGCGAGCCGCTTCACTTCTCTGGGCCTCAGTTCCCCCCATCTGGAAAATGGGGATGAAGACCGGGAGCCCCAACGGGGGACGACCCGATTACCTTGTATCTCCCCCAGCGTTTCGAACAGTGCTTGGCACGTAGTAAGTGCTTAATAAATACCATCATTATTATTACCAGACTGCCCATTGCCAATTTCCGGCTCCTTTCTCCCTCGATCGACCCGTCGCCCGATCGATCCATCTGGAAAGCGGTGTGAACCAGTGGAAACGGGCCTGCAAGTCGGAGGATCTGGGTTCCAATCCCGGCTCCGCCGCTTGTCTGCTGGGTGACCTTGGGCTAGTCACTTCACTTCTCCGTACCTCAGCTACCTCATCTGTAAAATGGAGATGAAGACTGCGAGCCCGTGTGGGACAGGGATCTGATTAACTCGCACCTGCCCCAGCGCTTAGTACAGCGCTCGGCACACCGTCAGCCCTTAATGACTCCGACTTGACTCCTCTGTCCCTCAATCACCTCGTCTGTAAAATGGAGATGAAGACCCCGACCCATGTGGGACAGGGACCGCGTCCAACCCGATTAACTCGCATCTCCCCCAGCGCTTAGAACGGCGCTCGGCACATGGTGAGCGCCGAACAGATACCTCAATTATTATTATCATCGTTATTATCAATCACCCGTTCTCCGGCATGAGGGCCCAGGCTCCAATCCCCCACCCCTTCCTTCGAGGAAGCTTCGCTCTAGGGCCGAGATCGTCCGGGGTTGAAGATGGCGCCCGCCCTTGGATTTTTGAGGGAAGAGAAAGGGAGGAAAAACCAAGAAGCCAATAGAGAGTAGAGCTGTAATACCTTTATATGACGGTTAAATAGAAAGTTACATGCACACGACTCGCGTAGGGCACCCGGAAGAGGCTTTTTCAGGATTAGCCACACCCGGGGGAAAGAGTTGACCCGATTCCCAGATGGAAATACCCCCTAGCCGAACGTCTGATCGTGTGCGAGACCTGGATCCCATTTTGACCTCTTGAAATAGCAATTTATTCAGGCAATTTCCCCCATTTTGTTCCTCCTCGGGCACCTTGGAGGAAGAGGAGGGTGTGCTTTCTGATTGGCTTCGCCCCCCCCCACCCAAGATGCCGGGTCCTCTCATTCCCTGCATTATCCGATCCGAAGTGAGATCGCTCCCTCTCCCCCATCCCCTCCGCGGGAAGTGGCCCAGGATGACCGTGGCCCCGGGGAGGAAGGGGTCAGCTAATGGGGCATTACGGGAAGGCCCGGTCCACCATTATGAAAGGGGTTCAAATCCCGGGGTCCAAGAACCCCCAACGCCCCCAAGTCTGAGACAAAGAATCCGCCTCACGACCCTCCAACCCCACACGGCAGACATTATCCATCAGACCAAGCTCCGCTTCCGGGCTCGCAGCCGAAAATAGCCCCCCAGCTCCGTCCCGATCGGGACTACCCTACCTCGGGTTATAATGGGATTAAAAGTCATTCTTCCAAGGTACTCGGTCGAGGCAGACTAAGTTAAACGTAATGTGCGTCGAATATTACCGTGAGTAAATAATTTTCCCCTGGCGGGCAGTGGTGATAATTTGGTGAGGGTACATAAAGAGACGGAAGAAGAGGATAAGAAGGGAAATGAAGGAGTAATTGACGTCAGGGGGCTAGATGTTTGCAAGCTTCTAACGCCAGCCCGTCAGCTCCTCGAGATCATTTCTGCCACGCCTACTGGATGCTCCCCAGAGCTGAGTTGAGTGCACGAAAAAGACCGTCAGCTCCTCCGAGGCAGGGATCTTGTCTATTAACTCGATCGGACCCTCCCGAGCGCTCAGTACAGTGCCCAGCGCAGAGTGGACTGCCAGCTCCCTGAAGGCGAGGGTGGTGCCTATTAAGTCGACTGGAATCTCCCAAGCGCTCGGGACAGCCCTCGGCACCCAGTAGGTGCCCAATCAATGCAACTGATTGATTGATTGACTGGGGGAGAGCCTCCTTTGACTGGATCCCAGGGGAACGCAGGGAGTGGCAAAGAGGGATGGAGAAGGGGAGAGGTTCGGGATCACCTCTGAGCCTGGTCGGGTGAATTCCTAGCAATCCTCGGAGCTAAGGGCCTTTCCTCGGTGACCACCAGGCGCGGTGAGCGCTGAGCGGCTGCCCCCCAATAGCTGTCCGGTGCCCGATTATGACCTCCTCATCTTCAGCTGCCAGCAGACTGACCTTTGACCCTTCCGGGAAGCGGCCCGCTCTAGCAAAACCAGCCCGGGCCTGGGAGCCGGAAGGACCTGGGTTCTGATCCCGACCCTGCCACCTTCCTGCTGTGCGACCTCGGGCGAGTCACCTCAATTCTCGGTGCCTCGGTTTCGCGTTCTCCCACCCTGTTAGACCGCGAGCCCCGTGGGAGACGGGGACTGTGCCCGCCCTGATTATCTTGTACCTACCCCGGCTCCGAGCACAGCGCTCGGCATATAGTAAGCTTTTAAATGCCACAAAACCCCTGGACATCCCTCCCACCCCCCCAACAGCGCCTGCCGGGAGGCCGAGATGGATCGGGATGGGGATTCCGTGGAAACCACGGGGGTCCGTTCGAATCCTCTCTCAAGTCAGCGAAGCAAGAGTTCGCATCATTCGGGGCCTAGGAAAATCCGGCCTTTCCCCATTTGCCGTTGAGCATCCCGGTTCTTGTCCTGCTGGGCTTCTCCCGTCCCCGGCCCGGCTAGGCCTCGATCTGTCCCGGGATATTTCTACATCTCCCGGACCCAGCGACACCTCCGAAGCACCGCTCCACCCACGGAATGGCCGCTTCCCTCCCGTCTTTCGGTCCCAACTCTCCCAACCGTTCCCCGTCCACCGATCAGAAGTAAGGGCCCGCCACTTACTAAGTACTGAGGACTGTACTGAGCGCCTGGGAGAGTTCGCCAAGACACGTTTTCCCCTGCCTTCAACCAGCTTCCGGTCTCGTGGCTTTTGCCACCTCGCCTTTCCCGAAGACCGACCTGAATGTGCCCGGTAGGACACGTAGCGTGAAACTCTCTGCGGTTCTCCCCGCCTCAACCAGACTCGGCGCCCCCCCATTGGCCTTTGTGGGGGGGAGGTTTTTCCACCTCACTCCCTGGCCTTCAAACTCTCTCCCTCAGAGACCCGCTCTGCTGAGATCTGATGAAAAACGATGCACTTTGGGCTAAATAATGGAACAGATTGAAGTTATTTTTCTATTTGCGTAGAAGCTTTGTTTTAATATCGTATTGGTTAAGCGCTTACTACGTGCCAGGCGCTGTACTAAGTGCTGGGTACATACAAGCTATTCAGGTCGGACTCAGTCCCTGTCCCCCATGGGGCTTACAGTCTTAATCCCCATTTTTAAGATGAGGGAACGGAGGCGCAAAGAAGTTAAGCGACTTATCCAAGTTGACGCAACAGACACGTGGCGGAGCCGGGATTAGACGGGGAATGCGTGGGCTCGGTGCCTCTGGGATCCTTTCCCAAGCGCTTAGTACAGTGCTCTGTATCCAGTAGGTGCTCGATAAAAGTCACGACTGCTTTTCAGAAACTTTGACAAACAGGCACCACCCCAATTTGCCAGATAATCACTCAACGTTCCGTTTCACCATTCAAGCGCTGACCAGTTTGACAGGTTATTTTCAAAGAAATTTCATCGCCCAATAGCTTCCAGCTCCCTGCTGAGGGAACTCAGAAGAGGCGTAGCCTAGTGGAAAAAAGCCCATGTGTGGGAGTCAGGAGTCCTGGCTTCTAAATCCCTCGTCCACGGTGATCTTGGGCAAGCCACTTCACTTTTCTGGGCCTCAGTTTCCTCCTCTGTAAAGTGGGGATTCAATCGATGGCATTTATGGAGCACCTGCTATGCGCAAAACACTGTACTAGGTGGCTGGGAAGACCCCTTCTTCCTCCCTCTTAGGCCCCTTGAGGGACAAGGACCACATGCAACTCGATTGCCTTGCATCCATCCCAGGGTTTAGTACAGTGCTTGGCACATAGTAAGAGCTTAAATACCGCAGTTATTAGATCCGTCTCCCTCCCTTCTGGAGATGCTGATAAATGTTAAATTTTTAACGGCTCTCCGGAAGGGAAAGATGACCGAGCCCTCCTTTCGCCTGTCGCACTCCTCGGAAACTTCTGGGTTCAAGAATGACGAGGGGAGAGAAGTGCGGGAGGGGGCGTGGATTTTACACCACTAACCTAAATCTTCCTTCCTCCGTTTTGTTCCTCCCGTTATCCATAAATCCCTCTCCCGCCTATCGGTCTTCTGACAGAAACCTAACGTCTGGGAGGAAAAGACCAGGCTCAAAACCGACGCGGAAAGAAACCTGATTATCTTTCTTACTCCGTCAGGCGGGAAAAAGATTCCTCCGGCCCACCTGCTACAGAGTGAAGAAACGGAGGAGACGACAAGGTCGCGAGAGGTGTCTTGGGGGATACGCGGCTACTGGAGTGACGGCTTAAGTTCACGCAAGCTGGGGAAGACTTGGGGTTTGCACAAAGCTCGTATTGTTTCTGGGAAAATCCTAAGATCCTCGAGGGCGGGGATTGTGGCTACTGACTCTGTCGGACTCTCTTTCTCCCATGCTCTGAGTCCAGTGTGCTCTGCACACAGGAGACTGTAAGCTCCCAGAAGGGCAAAGATGGTAACCGTTAACTCTATAAGACTCTCCCAAGCGCTCGAAACAGTGCTCTGCACACGGTAGGTGCTCAGTCAGTATTCCCGATTGACTGAAAGCCTGTCCAGGGCAAGTCAGCAACCCTTCCCACAACCCTCCGAGCTCGAGCGCTCTGGAGGACCAGCCGCTAAGGGAAGGAGGGGCGGGTGGTTTGAGGGAAAAGAGGGGCGTGGGCTGGGCCGGGAGGTGGGATGAGGAAATGGGCGGCCGCTGGGGAGGAGGGGGAGGAAAAGAGGGAGGGGAGGGGAGGGGAGGAGAGGAGGGAGAGATGGGAATAGGGTGCTAAGGAGGAGGAAAAGAGAAGAAAGAGGAGGAAAAGAAGGAGAAGAGGGGAGGAAAGGAGGGAGAAGAGAGGAGAAGAGAGGAAGAAGAGAGAAGGAAAAGAGGGAGAAGAGGGGAGGAAAACAGGGAGAAGGGAGGAGGAAAGGAGGGAGAAGTGGGAGTGGGTGCTAAGGAGGAGGAGAAGAGAGAAAGGAGGAAAAGAGGGAGAAGAGAGGAGGAAAGGAGGGAGAAGAGGGAGTGGGTGCAGGAGAAAGATGAAGAAAGGGAGAGAAGAGAGGAGGAAAGGAGGGAGAAGGGGGAGGAAAAGGAGGGAGAAGAAGGGAGAAAAAGAGGGAGAAGAGGGGAGGCGAGGCGAAGGAAGGGGGAGGGAAAGAGGGAGAAGCGGGGCGGAAAGGAAGGAGAAGCGGGAGTGGGTGTTGAAGAGAAAGAGGAAGAAAGGGGCAGAAGAAAGGAGAAAAGAGGAAGAAGAGAGAAGGAAAAGAGGGAGAAGAGGGGAGGAAAGGAGCGGGAAGTGAGGAGGAAAAGAGGGAGAAGAGGGAGCGAGTGCTGAGGAAAAGGAGGAGGAAAAGAGAGAGAAGAGAGGAGGAAAAGAGGGAGAGGGAGTGGGTGTTGGGGAGGAGAAGGAGAAGAGGAGAAAGTCGGGGAGGTCTCTGAGGGGTCAGAGGGGAAGAGGGAGAAGGGGGGGGGCGGCGGCAGCGGGTGCCCGTCCTCGGGGGTCC
This sequence comes from Ornithorhynchus anatinus, assembly GCF_004115215.2. Lineage (NCBI taxonomy): Eukaryota > Metazoa > Chordata > Mammalia > Monotremata > Ornithorhynchidae > Ornithorhynchus > Ornithorhynchus anatinus. The sequence goes on along the minus strand of NC_041743.1, from coordinate 2,426,616 downwards.
GGGCGGGGGGCTACTGGCCGCACTGGTGGTAGAAGTGGGAGCGGACGAAGCGAGGCAGGGAGTCCTTCTCCATGAGGGCGTGGACGCGCCTCTGCGCCATCTCGAAGCAGCAGGGCGACGGCTCGGCCAGATTCTGCTCCGTGCAAGCGCGGGTCAGGTGGTCGATGTTCACCTGCGGGGACGGGGACGGGAGGTCACGGGAGGACGGGTCGGGCGGAGGGACGGGGGGCGAGGGGCACCTGACGGGCCGAGGAGAAGCCACTTGTCTCCTGGGTGACCCGGGGCCAGTCACTTCGCTTCTCTGGGCCTCAGTGACCTCACCTGGAAAAATGGGGACGGAGAGGGGGAGCCCCGGGTGGGACGGGGAGTGGGTCCCAACTGATCGAAGTGTATCTGGCTCGGCGCTGAGAAGAGTGCTCGGCACATTGTAAGCGCTTAACGAGTACCGGAACGATGATTATTAAGGTGGGTCGGGAGGGTGGGACCGGGGTTGATGCTTACCTGGGTGGACAGGGCCAGGGGGTCATTGGTGACGTGTGGGGGTGGGTGGCGGGTCAATGGCGACGTGTGGGGGTGTGGGGCATATCGGGGGTCAATCTTCGCCTGGGGGGGAGTGGAAGGGGAGGATCAAGGGGTCGAAGTTCACCTCCAGGGGGTCAACGTTCACCTTCCGGGGTGGGGACAGATCGGGGGGTCAAAGTTCACCTCCAGGGACAGACAGAGGGTCAAAATTCCCTGTGTGGGGTGGGTCGATATTCCCCGGGGAAAGGGGGGGCGGTGGATCGGGGGTCAAAGTTCACCTGTGGGGGACGGAGAGCCGGTCGAGGGTCAAAACTCACCCGAGGGGCCCGGGCGGGACGGAGGCGGCGTCGGTGGCGTCCACCGAGCCCACGGGCTCCTGACCACCGGCGGGCGGGACCCGGCGCCGACCCCTCCCCCGCCCCGAGACCCCTGGAGACGGGCCACCCTCCCCAGCGGACCCCTGCGGGCCCTACCTCTTTGGGCGCCTCGGGCTGGATGAACTCCTCATAGATCTTCTTGGCCTGCTCCGCCATCTTGGCCGGAGACTTGATCTTCTTGTAATCCTCGCAGGCGATCCAGAACTCCAGGTTCTCCTCGCTGAACTCAGACTTCAGGAAGCTCTTGAAGCTGGCCAGCCCGTCTGGGAGGGGAGGCAAAGGAGGGGCCGACACCCCCCGCCGGGGGTCTTCGTCAGGTTGGGCGTCCGGGGGAGCAAAAAATCACTGTACTGAGCGCTTGGGCGACTCCGATGGAGTTCATAATGAGAACTGTGGCCTTCGTTAAGCGCTTCCTATGCTCCGGGCACTGTACTAAGCGCCGGGGTGGATACGAGCTAATCAGGTTGGACGCAATCCCTATCCCACGTGGGGCTCACGGTCCCAATCCCCATTTTCCAGATGAGGGAACTGAGGCCCAGAGAAGTGAAGTGGCTTGCCCGAGGTCACACGGCCGACAGGTGGCAGAGCCGGGATTAGAACTCATGACCTTCTGACTCCCAGGCCCGGACTCTAGCCGCTACACCACGCTGCTTCCCGTGTTAGAAGGTGGGATCTCTGCCCTTAAGGAGCTTCCAGTCTACTGTGTGAAGAGCACTGTGCTGAGCACTTGGGAGAGTCCAACAGAGTAATAGACGAGATCCCTGAGAGCCAAGGAGGGAAGGCCTCCCGGAGGCAGTGGCCAGTAGGAGGCTTTGGAGATTGGGAAGGGTGTGGATTGGTAGAGCTGAGGTGAGGAGAGGGTAAAGCGGGGAAGACATCCCACCTCCGCCACTTGTCTGCTGTGTGACCGTGGGCAAGTCACTTCTCTGGGCCTCAGTTGTCTCATCTGTAAAATGGGATGACGACTGGGAGCCCCACGTGGGACAGGGACCGTGTCCAGCCTGATTATCTTCAGTCGACCCCAGTGCTTAGTAGAGTGACTGACACAAAATAAGCGCTTAAATACCATCCTTCTTATTATTAGCTTCGTGAAGACGTGCAGATGGCCTCTGGAGCGAGTCAGGCTGACAGTCCAGCCAGAGACCCTACCCTGGGACAGGCTGAGGGGGAGGGAAAGAGAGGAAGGGAGGGTGGGGGGGATGGAGAGAGGGGGAGGAAGGAAAAGAGGGAGGGAAAGAGAGGGAGGAAAAGAGAGGGAGGGAGGAAAAGAGAGGGAGGGAGGAAAAGAGGGAGGGAGGAAAAGAGGGAGGGAGAGGAAGAGAGAGGGAGGGAGGAAAAGAAAGGAAGGGAAGGAGAGGAAGAGGGAGAGGGAGGGAGGGAGGGTGAGAGATGGAGGAAGAGAAGAAAGGGATGGAAAGAGGGAGAGGAAGGGAGGGAGAGAAAGAGAAGGAGGGAGAGAAAGAGAAGGAGGGAGAGAAAGAGAAGGAGGGAGAGAAAGAGAGGGAAAGAGGGAGGGAAGGAGGGAGCTAAAGAGGGAGGGAAAGAGAGAGAGAGGGCGGCCCCGGCCCAGGTTCCCTGGCCTCCCCGGCCTCCCGTCCGGCCCTCCCTGCCACCCACCCCGGCCTTCCCACCCCGGCCTCCCGGCCCGGCCTCCCCGGCCCTCCCGGCCTCCCCGGCCCCAGCCCGCCTTGGCCCACCGGCCGAACTCACAGCTGTTCTGCAGGAGTTTGTCCAGGGAGGCCCTCCACTGGGCAGCTTCCTCGGGCGTCGGCCTACGGCACAGGGGCAGGAAAAGCAAATGGAGACCATCGGCGGGGATCGGGAAGAGTCCCGACGGCGCGACTGATTAAGCGCCTGCTCTGCTCCGAGCCCTGCGCTCAATGCTGCTCACTTCCGTCCGCCCAAGCCTCCGGCGGACGAACCCCGGGGATCGAGGGGGACGTGACCACGAGGCCCGGCCCGGAGCAGGGATCGGCCAGGAAGCGGTCTGGCCTAGTAGCCAGAGCCCGGCCCTGGAAGCCAGAGGACCTGGGTTCTAATCCCAGCTCCACCACCGGTTGGCTGGGCGACCTTAGGAGAGTCAAGTCACTTCTCTGGGCCTCAGTTATCTCATCCGGAAAGCGGGGTTAAGTCGGTGAGTCCCACATGGGACGGGGACTGTGTCCAACCTGAATGGCTTGTGTCTACCCCAGCGCTTCGTACATTCACTCAAGCGTATTTATTGAGCGCTTACTGTGTGCGAAGCACTCTACTAAACGCTTGTACTGAGCACACTGCCTGGCACATAGTAATAATAATAATTACGGTGCTTGTAAAGCACTTACTACGCGTCAAGCACCGTTCTAAGCGCCGGGGTAGATGCAAGTCAATCCGGTCGGACACAGTCCCTGTCCCACATGGGGCTCGCGCTACTGAACCTCATTTCACGGACGAGGGAACGGAGGCACGGAGAAGTGAAGTGACTCGCCCAAGGTCACACAGGAGACTCGTGGCAGAGCCGGGATTAGAACCCACGATCTCCTCCCTCCCAGCCCTGTGCTCTATCCACTGAGCCGCCCTGCTTCTTCGCGGCAGCAAGCACTTAACAAATTCCGTCATTATCATTACTGTCACCCTGAATCCTGAGCACATTCGATCCATCGACTGTACGGTATCGCGTGCCCACTGCGTGCAGAACGCTCTTTTTCCTCCCACTCCCTCCTGCGTCGCCCTGATTTGCTCCCATTATTCACCTCCTTCCCCTCAGCCCTTATGTCCCCGGCCACATTTTATTTATTTCTATTGAGTCCGTCCCCTGCCCGCACCGAGCGGACAATTTAGAGGAGGAGGCAGATGTTAAAAGAAATAAATCATTGAAAATAAATCATTTATAGGTACGGACCGAAGCGCTGCGGGGCCGGGGGCGGAGCGGATATCAGATGCCCGGAGGTCTCGGATCCGAGCGCGGAGTCGACGCGGGAGGGAGAGGGAGTCGGGGAAAAGGGGGCTTAATCAGGGAAGGCCTCTTGGAGGAAGGGGCTTTCGGTGAGGAGGCCCCACAGAGGACTGGTAGCACACGGTAGCCGGAGGTCACGGCTACTGATTCTCGTGAGCACATTCAGCCGGTCATTCGTATCTACTGAGCGCTTACTCTGTGCAGAGCATCATACTAAGCGCTTAGTGGCAAGAGCCCGGCCTTGGGAGTCAGAGGACGTGGGTTCTGATCCCGGCTCTGCCACTTGCCGGCTGTGTGACCCAGGGCGAGCCGCTTCGCTGCTCTGTGCCTCAGTCGCCTCATCTGTCAAACGGGGATGAAGACGGTGAGCCCCATGTGGGACAATCGTATCCACCCCAGTGCTCAGAACAGCCCGTGGCCCATAGTAAGCGCTTAACAAATACCATCATTATTATTCTAACTCCAAACTAACTCTCTTCCCCTCTTCGAAGCCCTACTGAGAGCTCACCTCCTCCAGGAGGCCATCCCAGACTGAACCCCCCCTTTCCCTCTGCTCCTCCTCCCCTCCCCATCGCCCCGACTCTCTCCCTCTGCTCTACCCCTTTCCCCTCCCCACAGCGCTTGTGAATATTTGTATATATTATTTATTACTCTATTTTATTAATGATGTGTATATATCTATGATTCTATTTATCTATTTTGATGGTGTCGATGCCTGTCTACTTGCTTTGTTTTGCTGTCTTACGTTTTAGACGTGAGCCCGTCGTTGGGCGGAGATGGTCTCTATCTGCTGCCGAATTGTACATTCCAGGCGCTCAGTACAGTGCTCTGCACACAGTAAGCGCTCAATAAATACGATTGAATGGATGACAATAGGACAGTAAAGAGACACGTTCCCCGCCCACGGCGAGCTGAGGGTCTAGAGGCGGGGACGGCCGTGAACCGCAAGAAATAAAGGAGGGCTAGAAGGGGAAGGAAGCGGTCAGGTGGGCCAGCTTACTTTGGGGCCTTGACGGGTTTTGGCGGCTTCTCGGGGTAGGGGATGATGAGGTCAATGGCCGAGTCGGGTCTCTGGAGGAGGGTACCGAGCTTCGTCTTGATCTCCTTGGCCCTGAGGAGGAGGAGGGAGGGAGAGAAGGGAAAACATCCTGTCAGTAGGCCTAGAGGAAAGAGCGCCGGACCGTGAGCCGGGAAACCCTGGGTTCTCATCCCGGCTCGGCCACCGGATTGCCGCGCGGCCTCGGGCACGTCGCTTAACCTCCCTGGGCCTCGGTTTCCTTCGGCCAACCTACTCACTGGGCCTCGATCTCGGCTACGTCGCCGCCGCCGTCCTGCCTCTGACCCGGAACGCCCTCCGTCCTCAAATCCCACAGATAATGACTCTCCCCTACTTCAAAGATTTATTGAAGGCCCGGCTCCTCCGAGAAGCCTTCCCCGATTAGACCCTCCATTCTTCTTCTCCCACTCCCTTCCGCGTCGCCCTGACTCGCTCCCTTTATTCAGCCCCTTCCCCTCAGCCCCACACCGCTTATGTCCACATCCCTCTTTTATTTATTTCTATTCACGCCCGCCTCCCCCTCTAGAAAGTGAACTCGTGGTGGACGGGGCTTGCGTCAGCTTTATTTTTCTATTGGACTCTCCCGAGCGCTTACCGCAGTGCTCTGTGCTAAATAAATGCAACCGACATCGAGACAGACGGGAACGTAAATTTAAATAAATGAGGGATGGGGACGTAAGGGCTGCGGGGCTGGGAGGGGGGATGAATAAAGGAGATAAATCCAAGCGCAAGAGCGATGCAGAAGGGAGTAGGAAAAGAGGAAAGGAGGGCTCAGTCAGGGAAGGCCTCTTGGAGGAGGGGGGCCTTCTTCCCTGAAGTGCTCAGTACAGCGCTCCGCACACAGCAAGCGCTCGGTAAATACGATTGAAATGAAACCCTTTTGGGTTAGGGATGGAGGCCTTCGACCGGCTCATCAATCAGTGGTGTATATTAAAAACTTACTGTGTGCGGAGCACTGTACTGAGCGCTTGGGAGTGGGTAGCCCCGTTCCCTGCCTAAAAGGAGCTTCTCTTTTGCAGAGGCCCCCCCTCGTTCGAGGGTCACCGGTTCGGGCCGGCTGTGGAGAGGGGGCAGAGACGACAGGCTCCGCCCCGTGCCTAGTGCTTAGCACGGTGCTCGGCACGTAGTAAACATCTAGCCAGTACTCGGATTAATGAAGAGTAGCGTTATTGTTATCATGACCATCTCTGCTCTTCCTCCTGCTTAGTGAGCCCCAGGATTGACTCCCCGAGCTCTAACCGCTAGGCCACGCGGACCCTCGACGGCCAAGAGTCTGCAAGAGCCCCCCGAGACAAGAGCCCGGGCCTGGGAGCCAGAAGGAGCTGGGTTCTACTCCCGGCTCCTCCGCTTGTCTGCTGGGTGACCTTGGCCAAGTCACTTCACTCCTCCGGGCCTCACCGACCACGTCTGTAAAAAGGGGATGGAGACCGTGAACCCCACTGCGTCCAACTCGGATCCACCCCGGCGCTGCGTACGGTGCCTGGCACCTAGTAAGCGCTCGACAGATAGCATTATCATCTGAGCGGAGACTCAGACGCGGAATTTCCGGTCCGCTCTCTCAGAAGCGCAGCGCGGCTCTCCCCATCCCCGCTCCCCTGGGGGGGTCGAGGCCACGGTCACGGCAGTGGGGGACGGTGGGAGGGGTCTGGACCGTCTGTGGGAAAGCGTCCCCGGCCCGCCCCTCCGAGACGGACCCTCCGACGAGGCCCCGTCCACCCCGGCCCCGGCCCCGGGGGGGCTTCCGCCTCGGGAAGTCGGCGGAGCGGCTTCCCGAGGGCACGTCCGTCCCACGGGGTCAGAGGGCAGAGGTCGCTCCCCTCGTCCCTTCCCCGCTCTCTGGGCCTCCCGACTCCCCGCTCCCAGGGAAGGCTCCCCCGAAAGGGAATATTCCCATCTCCTCGTCCCAGGGCGACGCGGGGATGGAAACTCTGAGCCGCGCGTCTTCCGGCTGCCTCGGCCCGAGACGGGTTCTCAGGCTGCTCGGGGGAAGGAGACACATGTGAACCTCGAGACCCCCGCCCGGCCCTCCCTCCACCAGAGAAGCAGTCCGGCCTAGCGGCTAGAGCCCGGGCCCGGGTGGCAGAAGGTCACGGGTTCTAATCCCGGCTCCGCCACTCGTCCGCTGGGTGACCTCGGGCAACTCCCTCCGCTTCTCTGAGCCTCCGTTCCCTCATCTGGAAAATGGAGATGAAGACCGTGAGCCCCACGGGGGACGGGGACTGCGTCCGACCCGCTTTTTTCGAATCCACCCCGGCGCTTAGTACAGTGCCTGGCACGTAGGAAGCGCTTTTTAATATCATAATTATCATTATTACCATCACCACCACCAAAGCTCCCAGTTGGAACCTCAGAAACTCCCAGATTAAAAAGTCACAGGCTCCAACCGCGGGGGAGGTCGAGACACGTGATGGCATCTGTTAAGCGCTTAGTAACGATGACAATAATGATGATAACTGTGGTATTTGTTTAGCGCTTACTATGCGATAGGAGCTGTACTAAGTCACCTCACTGCTCTGGGCCTCAGTTCCCTCATCTGGAAAATGGGGATTGAGACTGTGAGCCCCACAGGGGAGGGGGACTGCGTCCAACTCGATTTACTTGTATCCACCCCGGCGCTTAGCCCAGTGCCTGGCACGGAGGAAGCGCTTAATAAATGCCATCGTTACGTCCCTTCAAACAGTCAATCCGTGGCATTTACTGTGCGTCTCCTGTGTTCGGGAAGAGTGAAACTCCATGCAGAGTGGATATCCTTCCCGACCGCACTACGTTCCCTCACGCAGTGGTACTTACTGAGCGCTCACTGTGTGCAGAGCACTCTACCAAGCCCTTGGGAGAGTCCAATCCAACAAGGGACGGTCCCTTTCGGAAACCCGAAGGCGGGTCAATCAGACGGACATCCATCCTCTCCAGCCAACAAAACCTAGAAGAAAATCCTCCCCCTTTCTTTCTTCCCTAGGCTTCGGCAGCATCTTTTCCTCAAATATCCTCCCCGAACCCTCTATTCCGCTGTCCTCAATCGGCCCCGTTGCTTAAAAATAGGCAGGACGTGTTTCTCCCTTTGTGTCTCTGCATAATCTAAACACTCTCCTTCAAGCTTTGGGACCCCTTCTCCACCCTCCCTCTCGCTTAGGCTCCCGGTCGGGAGATCTCGGCTCCGGCTAACTTCCGAAGAAGAAGCTGTCCGTCTGTGTTTCTTTTAAAGAGGAAATATGACCTTTTCCATCCACACAAAATAACAAACAGCCCCAACAGAGATCTCTGGGTGGGATGGGGTTGAGCTCTGGGGTGGGGGAGTATTTTGGAAGGTTGGTCGTCAATTGCAGGCTAAAGTGAGGTCGTTTCCCCCCCCCACCCCCCCGCAAAAAAAGAAATAATCATCACGATAATTGTTATTGGTGTTCTTAGCACTCAGTAAATACCGCTGATTGAATCGGAAGAGCGGGGAGCTTATTCTTTGTTTTATAGAGGAGGAAGGGGGGTGTTCAGAGAGGTTGAGAGGCTCTCCCGAGGATACAGAGCAGGCTGGAGCTGGGGACGACTGGTGGAGGCTGAGAGGCCACAGTGAGGCTGAGAAGCGATTAGTGGAGGCTGAGGCACAGGGGAGGCTGAGAGGCGATGGGTGGAGGCTGGGAGGCCAGAGGGGAGCCTGAGAGGCGATGGGTGGAGGCTGGGAGGCCACAGGAGAGGTTGAGAGGCGATGAGTGGAGGCTGGGAGGCCACAGGAGAGGTTGAGAGGCGATGGGTGGAGGCTGGGAGGCCACAGCGGAGGCTGGAGGAGCAAGAGCTGGATTAGGAGCAAGGACCAGGAGTCATCTGATCAATGGTCACCCTGAGGCCAGAAGCCCTGCCCCAAAGCCAAGATTCGTGGCCCCTGTGGGGAGCGGGGCAGGAGGAAGAGGAAAAGAAGGAGGAGGAAGAGCAGAAGAAGAGGCCAAGGAGGAGGAGGAAGAAGAGGAAGAGGAGCATTCATTCAATCATATTTATTGAGCGCTTACTGTGTGCGGAGCACTGTACGAAGCACTTGGAAAATATAATTTGGCAACAGATAGAGACGATCCCGACCCAACAAGGGGCTCACGGTCTAGAAGGGGGGAAACGGACAACAAAACACAAGTGGACAGGCATCAACAGCATCAAAATAGATAAAGAGAATTATAGATATGCACACATAACTAATAAAATGAATAGAATAATAAACACGTACAAATATAAAGGAGCAGGAGGAGGAGGAGGAGGAGGAAAAGAAGGAGCAGAAGGAGGAAGAAGAAGATGAGGAGGAAGTGAAGGAGGAAGATGAAGATGAGGAGGAGGAGAAGAACAGAAGGAGGAGGAGGAAGAGGAGGACGAGGAGGAGAGGAAAGAACAGAAGGAGGAGAAGAAAGAACAGAAGGAGGAGGAAGAGAAGCAGGAGGAGGAGGAAGAGGAGGACGAGGAGGAGAAGAAAGAACAGAAGGAGAAGAAAGAACAGAAGGAGGAGGAAGAGAAGCAGGAGGAGGAAGAGGAGAAGGAGGAAGATGAGGACAAGGAGGAGAAGAAAGAACAGAAGGAGGAGGAAGAGAAGCAGGAGGAGGAGGAAGAGGAGGAGGAGGAGGAGGAGAAAGAACAGAAGGAGGAGGAAGAGAAGCAGGAGGAGGAGGAAGAGGAGGAGGAGGAGGAGATGAGGTGGGGGAGGAGAAAGAAAAAGATTAGCCAAGGGCCCAGATAATCCAGAAACTGGTTAATCAGCCTTTGAATAAACCAGAGGTTGAAGTCCGCTCCCCGTCAAGGGAAAACACCAACTAGGCGGCCAGAAACCTGGGGAGAGGCTCCCTTTGCGGCCTCCGCCTCGGGCCCCCAGGTTCCCTCCACAGTCCGGCCACGGCTCCGGCCACCTCCTCGCCCCCACAGATCCTCCTCATCGCCCTCCGCAAGCCCCGAGGCCTGGGGAGTGGGGAGGATTCTGGGAAGATCTGGCTGATACGACAGGAAGGTAGAGGTCAACAACTCCAAAAGGGAGGTGGACCGCACCACAGTCACTCCTACAGCAAGGCCTCCCCCGCCCTCTCCTCTCCCCCCCACAGCGGCCTCGGTGACCAGCTCGCTTCACGCTAAGCACCGTGCTGAACACCGGGGCCAAGGTCAGAGGAACGGGCCCGGGCCCGGCCCCCGCCGGGGGTCCCGGTCTGAGAGGGAGGGAGAGCGGCAGTCCTCTCCCCATTCTACGGACGACGGAACGGAGGCCCGGAAAGGTTCCGCCACTCGCCCAAGGTCACGCGGCTGGCTAGGGGCAGGACTGGGACCAGAACGGGGACTAGAACTGGAGAGCAGCATGGCGCGGTGGCTAGAGCTCGGTCTCTGAGAGTCAGAAGGTCGTGGGTTCTAATCCCGCCCCTGCCCCTCGTCTTCTGCGGGACCTCGGGCAAGTCGCTTCACGTCCCAGCGCTTAGAACGGTGCTTGGTACATAGTGAGCGCTTGACGGATGCCAGCATCATCATTATTATTATTCCCTGGGCCTCAGCGACCTCGTCTGCAAAACGGGGATGAAGACTGTGAGCCAGGGGCTGGGTCTGACCTGATAGCCTTGTATCTACCCCAGTGCTTAGAACAATGCTTGGCACCTCTCAAGCGTTAAACAGATATCACGATTATCATTATTAGCCCACAGGGTCGCCGAGGGGGAGGGAGGGGGTGGAGGTCAGGGGACCCTGAGCATTCAGTCCTCCTCCTTCTCCTCCTCCTCCCCCCAGTCCCCCTTCTGCCCCCCGCCCCCCCCCCCCCCCCCGCCCCCCATCTCGGCTAAACAAAGGACTAAGAGGGTTAATTTCAGGTGGAACAAAGGTCACCCACCCCCATCTTCTCCCTCTCTCCAAATCCCCCTTCCTCCCCACCCCCAAACACACACACACACATAAGCCCTTAGTCCAGTCCTCCGCACCCAATGAGCGCTCACTAAATACCATCGAATGTACCCACGTACACTCGCACAAACACTCCGGCAAACCCCCGGACCCCCACCCGTCACAAATACTATCAGCTCGTTGCGGGCGGGGAACCTGTCTGTTTCTCGTCGACCTCTCCCAAGCGCTCAGTACAGTGCTCCGCACACAGTAAGCGCTCAATAAATACCCTCGATGGACGACACACTCTCACGTACTCAGAAAGGGGAAAACAAACCCACCCCCTGAAGCTCGCCTGGGGAAAGCGGGGAAGAAAGGAGAGAGAAGAAGAGGAGGAGAGGAAGGGGGAGAGAGGGAGGAGGAGGCAATATCGCCAAGATCCGCCCTTTCCTCTCCACCCAAACGTCTACCTTACTGCTACAAGCTCTCCTTCTATCCCGGCTAGACTACTGTGTCAGACCTTCTCTCTCATCTCCCTTCCTCCCCTCTCCGGTCTATTCTTCTCTATTCTAGAGAAGCAGCGCGGCTCAGTGGCAAGAGCCGGGGCTCGGGAGTCAGGGGTCATGGGTTCGAATCCCGGCTCTGCCACTTGGCAGCTGGGTGGCCTTGAGCGAGTCACTTCACTTCTCTGGGCCTCAGTTCCCTCGTCTGTCAAATGGGGATGAAGTCTGTGAGCCCCGCGTGGGACAACCTGATGGCCCTGTATCCACCCCAGCGCTTAGAACGGTGTTCGGCACATAGTAAGCGCTTAACAGATACCAAGAGTATTATTATTCTTCGCTCCGCTGCCCGGCTCATCTTCCCGCAGAAAGGCCCTGGGCCTGGCACTCCCCTTCTTAAACACCTCCAGGGGTTGCCTATCCAGTGGTAGAGAAGCAGCGTGGCTCAGTGGAAAAGAGCACGGGCTTTGGAGTCAGAGGTCATGAGTTCGAATGCCAGCTCTGCCACTTGTCAGCTGTGTGACTGTGGGCGAGTCACTTCTCTGTGCCTCAGTCACCTCATCTGCAAAATGGGGATGAAGACTGTGAGCCCCACGTGGGACGACCTGATTCCCCTAGGTCTACCCCAGCGCCTAGAACAGTGCTCGGCACAGAGTAAGCGCTTAACAAATACCAAATACCGACATTACTACCGACCTCCGCTCCAAACAAAAACTCCTCACTCTAGGCTTCGAGGCTCTCCGTCACCTCGCCCCTTCCTACCTCTCCTCCCTTCTCTCTTTCTACTAGCCCACCCCGCAGGCTCCGCTCCTCCGCCGCCCACCTCCTCGCCGTCCCCCGTCCTCGCCCGTCCCGCCGTCGACCCCCGGGCCGCGTCCTCCCGCGGTCCCGGAAGGCCCTCCCTCCTCACCTCCGCCAGACTCATCCTCTTCCCCTCTTCGAATCCCTACTTAAAGCTCACCTCCTCCGAGAGGCCTTCCCACACTGAGCTCCCCCCTTTCCCTCTCCTCCTCCCCCGTCCCACCCCCTCGGCACCGTACTCGTCCGCTCGACTGTCTACATCTTCATCACCCTATTTATTTTCTTTAATGAGACGGACATCACCCTGATTCTACTTAGTCGCCATCGTGCTTACGAGACGTTCTTCCCCTCGACTCTATCGATCGCCATCGTTCTCGTCCGCCCGTCTCCCCCGATTAGACCGTGAGCCCGTCAGAGGGCAGGGACCGTCTCTGTCTAATAATAATCATCATAATGTTGGTATTTGTTAAGCGCTTACTACGTGCCGAGCACCGTTCTAAGCGCTGGGGTGGACACAGGGGAATCAGGCTGTCCCACGTGGGGCTCACCGTCTTCATCCCCATTTTTACAGATGAGGGAACTGAGGCACCGAGAAGTGAAGTGACTCGCCCAAAGTCACCCAGCTGACGAGTGGCGGAGCCGGACTTCGAACCCATGACCTCTGACTCCAAAGCCCGTGCTCTTTTCCACTGAGCCACGCCGCTTCTCTATCTGTTGCCGCTTTGTCCATTCCAAGCGCTTAGTCCAGTGCTCTGCACATAGTAAGCGCTCGATAAATACTATTGAATGAATGAATGAATGAAAGGAGGAGGAGGAAGAGGAGGGGAAGGGGAAGAGAGAGGGGAAAGGGGGAGAGAGGGGAGGGATGGGGAGAGGCAGGGAGAGGAGGAGGAGGAGGAAGAGCCGGGGAAGGGGAAGGGGGAGAGGAAGGAGGGGGTGGGGAGAGAGGAGGAAGAGGGGGAAGAGATGAGGAAGGGGAGAGAGGGAGGGAGAGGAGGGAGAGGAGGAAGAGGTGGGGAAGGGCAAGAGAGAGGGGAACGGCGAGAGGGGAGGGGATGGGGAGAGAGGAGGAAGAGGAGGAAGGGGAGAGAGGGAGGGAGAGGCAGAGAGGAGGAGGTGGGGAAGAGGAAGAGAGAGGAGGAAGAGATGAGGGAGGGGAGAGAGGGAGAGACAGAGAGGGGAAGGGGGAAGGAAGGGGAGAGGAGGAGGAAGGGGGAGAGAGAGGAGGAGGAGGGAAGGAGGAAGGGGGAGAGAGAGGGAGGAAGAGGAAGAAATTCATTCAATAGTATTTATTAAGCGCTCGGGATGAACAAGTCGGCAACAGATAGAGACGGTCCCTGCCGTTTGAAGAAATGGGGAAGGGGGAGACAGAGGAGGGGAGGGAAAGGGGAAGAGGGAGAGAGAGGGACCCTTCCCCACCCTAAAACACACACACACACACATCCAGGCCGCCCCAGAGACCCCCCCCCTCCCCCCCGCCCGGGCCAGAGGAGCATCAGAGGTCGGGGGTCCTGCCTGGGGGTCCCCGGGCCCGCGCTCCCCTCCGGGCCCGGGGGGCTCCCCGGGGTCCGCCCCCCGCCCCCCGGCCCCCGGGTGTCACCTCTCCAGGCAGGAGTGGGGCAGCGCCGCCAGCCCCTTACACATGTCGGCTGGGGGGGGGGAGCGGGTCCGTGGCCCCGCGCCGACCGCAGGTCCGTCTGCCGGGCGGCCCCCCGGGCCCGGCCCCCTATAGCGGGGGAGGACCCCCGGGCCCCGCCCCCCGGCCCCGCCCCCGGCCCCCCGGCCCGCCTTCGCTCAGTCCATCGCACTGATTGAGCCCCTACCGGGTGCCGAGCACTGGACCGAGCGCATCCCACTCTCACCCCACGCCCCGCCCCCGCTCCTCCGGGACCCTGTCCCGCCCGGGATGCTTCCCCCAGTCTGGCCTCTCCCGTCCCCTGCTTCTCCCCCACGCCTCCCGCCTGACAGGGACAGAGATGGAGGGAGAGACGGACGGAGGGAGGGGGACAGAGACGGAGAGACAGAGAAAGGCCAGGAGAGACAGAGGAGGGGAGGGGGGGGGACAGAGACAGGGAGACAGAAGGAGAGACAGAGAGAAAAAGGGAGAAGGAGACGGGGGGAGGGGAGATGGTGACGACGATGATAATAATAATGTTGGTGTTTGTCCGGCGCTTCCTATGTGCCAAGGGCTGGGGGAGATACAAGGTGATTCGGATAGAAAGACGGGGAGAGGAAAAGGGTAGAGGGAGACAGAGAAAGAGAGAGGAAAGGGAGAGGGAGACAGAGAAAGAGGGGGGGGGAGATAGAAAGAAAGACAGAGAGAGAAAAAGGAGAGGGAGAGCGAGAGAGTGAGGGAGATAGAGAGGAAGAGAAATGGAGAGAGAAAAGGGCGAGGAAAACGGGGGGGAGGGAGAAGGAGAGGAAGAGAAATGGAGAGAGGGAGACGGGGGGAGAAATAGAGAGGAAGAGAGATGGAGAGAGAAAAAGAGAGAGGGAGAGAGAAAAAGAGAGGGAGTAGGACAGAGAGGAAGAGAGACACAGAGAGAAAAAGGAAGAGGGAGACAGAAAGAAAGAGGGAGGGAGATAGAAAGACAGAGAAAAAGGGGAGAGGGAGAAAGAGGCCGGGAGATAGAAGGAGAGACAGAGAGAGAAAAAGGAAGAGGGAGAAAGAGAGAGGGTGGGAGAGAGGGAGGGAGAGAAATGGAGAGAGAGAAACGGGGAGAGAGAAAGAGAGAGGGAGGGAAACAAGAAGAGAGAGCGAAAAGGAAGAGGGGGGCGGAAAGAGAGAGAGAGAGAGGGAGATTGAGAGAGAAAAAGGGAGAGGGAGAAAGAGGGAGGGAGATGGAAGGAGAGACGTAGAGAGAAAAAGGGAGAGGGGGACAGAGAGAGAAATAGAGAGGGAAGGAAACAGAAGGAGAGAAGGAGACAGAAAAAGGAAGAGGGAGACAGAAAGGGGGGAGATAGAAAGAGAAAAAGGAGAGGGAGAAAGAGAGAGGGAGATAGGAGAGAGAGAAGGGGGAGATAGAAAAAATGAAGAAGGAGACATAGGGAGGAGACATAGGAAGAGAGATGGAGAGAGAAAAAGGAAGTAGAAAGAGGGGGACGAAAAGAGAAAGAGGAAGGAGATAAAGAGAGAGGGAGATTGAGAGGGAACAGAGAGAGTTAGGGAGACGGAGGGAGAGAGAAAAGGAGACAAAGAGAGGGAGGGAGACAAAAGGAGAGAGAGAGACAGAGATAGAGGCCGAGAGGGAGGGAGACAGAGAGAATGAATTAGAGGGAGGGAGCCCGAGAGAGAAATAGAGACAGAGAGAGATAGAGAGATGGAGGGAGGGAGAGTCTGCCGTTGAGCCGTCCTCCATCTTGGTTTGGCCTGGGACAAAGAGAGAAAAATACTCCAAGCTTTCTGTCTTCCTCCGCCTCCGGTCTTATTCTTGGCCACCCTCCCGGCATCTGTCCCGGCCTCCCGGCCTCCGGGCCTCCCGGTCTCCGGGCTCCTTGTTTCCGTGGACGGGCCTCCGGCCGGCTTCGGGGACGGGCTTCTCCTTCTTCCGGCGTGGACGGCCTCCCTCCTCTCCCCCACTAACCCTGTGCGAAACACTGGGGTCGGTACAAGGTATTCAGATTGGAAGCGGCCGCTTCCCACGCCGACTCAGGACTCGGGGGTCTAACAGGGAGGGTGAGCTGACAGACGATGACTCTCCCCTCTCTTCGCAGCCTTAGTGAAGGCCCACCTCCTCCCGGAGGCCTTCCCTGACGGAACCCCCCTTTCTTCTTCTCCCGCTCCCTTCTGCGTCGCCCGGACTCGCTCCCTTTCTTCATCCCCCCCCCCCGGCCCCTCGCCGCTTAGGTCCTCGGCCCTCATTTATTTATTTCCATTCATGTCCGTCTCCCCCTCTAGACTGTGAGTTTGTTGCGGACAGCCAACGCAACTGTTATATTGTTCTATTGGACTCTCCCAAGTGTTTAGTCCAGTGCTCTGCACACGGTAAGCGCTCGATAAATACGACTGAATGAATGAATGGGCTGGGATCCTCGTCCCCATCTCCCAGGTGAGGAAACTGAGGTTCAGGGAGGTTCCCCAACTCCTCTCCCCTCCCCAACTCTTTCTCCCGCGTCTCTCTGCTTCTCTGTCAGAGAGAGAGAGAGAGAGAGGAAGCGAGGCCAGACATTAGGGCGCGGCCCCGACGTCGGATATTAATCGGCCCCTCCGGGACCTCTGGCATCGGGGCTGATGGATCGATCGATGAATAATCGGCACCGCTTGTTCCTAGCGGAAACCCGATTCCCAAATTCCAGCCTAACCCAGGAGGCTGGGAAGCAGCGTGGCGTGGTGGCAATACCAAAAATTCTAGACCGTCAGCCCGTTGTTGGGTAGGGATTGTCTCTATCTGTTGCCCAACTGTACTTTCCAAGCGCTTAGTACGGTGCTCCGCACACAATGAAGCCCTCAATAAATACGACTGAATGAATAACCGCGGTGTTCGCTAAGCGCTTACTGTATACCGGGCACCCTTCTGAGCGCTGGGGTGGATACAAGCCCCTGTCCCACGTGGGGCTCCCGGTCTCAGCCCCATTTCCCAGACGGGGGAACTGAGGCCCAGAGAAGTGAGGGGACTTGTCCAAGGCCCCCGGCAGACGGGTGGCGGAGCCGGGATCAGAACCCATGACCTCCAGAGTCCCAGGCCCGGGCTCTACCCGCTAGGCCACGCTGAAGCGGAAGCTCGGATTCACCACTCGCACCACTTCCCTCCCCCATCCCAGCTCGACTTTCCCCAAGAATAAACAGCCCGTGGGGAGGAAATCTCTGGAAGAGTTTTAGCCCATTTAGGGAGCAGAGGATGAACGGGAGAGAAAGAGAGATTCCCAGAAACCTTAGTGTCCCGGCTGTAAAACTTTTACGATGCTGTTTTTGTGCCCTTTTTTTTTCCCCGCAGGAAAACATCCTCGGGATTAACCCAAACTCTCCGAGGGCCAGAAGTAACTAGATCGGATTCCGGAGGTCTAGAGCGGGGAGGTGTGGGAGTGGGAAAGGTTTTCGGCCTAACCGACTATTTTCCGGGCCCACGGGTCTCACCCAGCTCGGGGGCAGAAGCGGCGTGGCTTAGTGGGTAGAGCCCGGCCTTGGGAGTGGGAAGGTCGTGGGTTCTAATCCCGGCTCCGCCACCTGTCTGCCGTGTGACGGTGGGCAAGTCACTTCACTTCTCTGGGCCTCAGTGACCTCATCTGGAAAATGGGGATGGAGACCGGGAGCCCCACGTGGGACGACCTGATCACCTCGTATCTACCCCAGCGCTTAGAACAGCGCTGGGCACGTAGCAAGCGCTTAGCAAATACCACGATTACCAGAGAAGCAGCGTGGCTCAGTGGAAAGAGCCCGGGCTTTGGAGTCGGAGGTCGTGGGTTCGAATCCCGGCTCGGCCACTTGTCAGCTGTGGGGCTGTGGGCAAGTCACTTAACTTCTCGGTGCCTCGGTGACCTCATCTGTAAAATGAGGATTAAGACCGTGAGCCCCACGTGGGACAACCTGAGTCCCCCGTGTCTACCCCAGCGCTTAGAACGGTGCTCGGCACATAGTAAGCGCTTAACAAATACCGACATTATTAGGGTCCGACTCCTCGAGGGCCCAATCTCTGCTTGTCTCCGTCTCCAGACCAGCCTCGGGGGGGTGGGGGGGGACGACGAGGAGGACCAGGCAGACCCACAGGATGCCCCCCATCCCCAGAACTGTCTCATCTCCCTTTGCTTACGGAGGGAGAAGAGGTGCTGAATCCCCAAGATACAGTCGAGGAAACTGAGGCCCCGAGAGGCGAAGTGACTTGACCGAGGTCACCCAGCAACCAAGTGGTAGAGCCGGGATTCGAACCCGCGCCCTTTCCGCTAGGCCGCACCGCTGCTCTCTCTGCATAGAGCCCCGCTGGGTTTTTGCTACGATCCTTCGCGAAGATCAGCTGTGCGACTTTGGGCAGAGTCGCTTCGCTTCTCTGGGTCTCCGTTCCCTCACCTGGAAAATGGGGACGGAGTCCGTGAGCGCCACGTGGGACGACCTACCTCGTACCCACCCCAGCGCTTAGAACAGCGCTTGGCACGTAGCAAGGGCTTAACGGATACCGTCATCGTTATTGTTATCCTTGAAGAGGAGACCTCTTCGGTGTTCAGAGGATTCGGGAAGAAAACGGTCGGCCTAGGGGCGCTCGGGCCTGACCAAAACATCTGAAGGTCCAGACATCTCGGGGCCGGAGATAAGGGGGTGGGACGGAGCCTGAAGGGGCCGCACGAAAACCCGACTTTTCCCCTAAAACTAATCTTTCCTGTTCCCTCTTAATCTCAGCTTCCCAGAAGGCTCAGGGCACAGACGGATGGAATCCACCGAATCCAAGGAATTCCCGTCGAAGGCTGCTTTTCCCGGGTGACCGGTCAGGAGGCCGGACGCCGTCCGGTTCTACACCGCGGGGACGGTATGCTGTCCTGCTGGTCCGCCCCTGACCCGCCACCGGACACCTCTCCGTCCACCTCGGCAGCCGGTCTCCCTTCGCTGATAATAATTATTATTATTTGCTAAGCTCTTACTAAGTGCCAGGCACTGTACTCAGCACCGGGTGGATACAAACAGATCGGGTCCCTCTCCCACGGGGGGCTCACAGTCTCCATCTCCATTTTACAGCTGAGGAAACGAAGCCCAGAGAAGCGAAAGGACTCGCCCGAGGTCACGCGGCAGATGAGTGGCAGAGCCGGGATTAGAACCCAGGTCCTTCCGACTCCCAGGCCCGGGCTCGAGCCGCTACGCCGCGGCTCGGGAGCGGTGCCTGTGTTCGCGGGGATGCTTGAGCAGACTCTAAGATCAATGTGGGTGGGGCTCTGTCTGTTCTATTGTTCTGTGGGCCTCTCCCAAGCGCCCAGTACAGTGCTCTGCACGCAGTAAGCGCTCAGTAAGTACGATCGACTGATGAACTGATAGGAGTCCCACCAGAGAAACACTGGAGGGCACCTGACTGCTTACTCCTTTAGTAGTTCTTAATGTATTCATCCACGGGGATTCCCGCTCTTTCTTTTCATCGTTGCTTTCTTCATTCAATCACATTTACCGAGCGCTTACGGAGCGCAGACCTCTGTACTGAGCGCTTCGCTCTCTTCAGACTATTGTGAGCTCGCCGCTTTATGCCCGCTCGTCTCCCCCGCTAGACTGTAAGCTCCTTGAAGGCCGAAACCCCAATATAGTTTTCTCTCCGGGCTCCCCAAGCTGAAGGAAAATCAGGGATGGAGAGGGGAGAGTCGGAGGGTCCGTTCTGGGTCACTGGGGGACAGTCAGGGATAATAACAATGAAAATGATTATTATTATGGCACTCGTTAAGCACTTACAATGTGCCAAGCACTGGGGTGGATATAAGGTAACGAGGTTGTCCCACGCGGGGCTCACAGTCTCCATCCCCATTTGACAGAGGAGGGAACCGAGGCCCAGAGAAGTCAAGTGACTGGCCCGAGGTCACCCAGCGGACAAGTGGCGGGGCCGGGATTAGAACCCACGACCTCCGACTCCCGAGCCCGGGCTCTCGCCGCTGGGCCGTGCTGCTTCTCGACGGAGAAGCGTGAAGGATGGAGAGGGGAGAGGCAGGGGTGTCGGGTGGTCCCCGCCGGGTCACTGGGGGGGGCAGAGACTGAGGATTGTGTGTGTGTGTGTGTGTCCCCGCGTGGACCTAGAAGTGCGTGTGAGTAGAGGCATGTGGGTGTTAGGTTTGCGCACGCGGAAACCGTTACGTGACCATATTTGGCCAATTCTTCCCTCCCAGGGCCCTGAGAGTCAATTCTCCCCGCGCCGCCCGCCCGGGCGGCCCCAGCTCACCGGTTTCCGGCCTCCGGGCCGGTGCCCGCAGGCCCCGTGGGGGCGAGGAGGGTCCCTGGGGGGGGAGGGGGGACGCCCCCCGCCCCTCGCCTGCCGCCCGGGGCATCTATTTGGGGAAAGAAACGCAGCCAGGGCCGGGGCCCCGATCCAAACCCCAGCTCTGACCACCCACCGGGCTTCAGTGCCCCGGCTTCAGTGCCCCGGGGAAGGGGGGCGGGGGGCCGGCGCCCTGCAGGCGACCCCCCGACCCGGGGTCCGGGCGAACCCGATGGGCTCTCGGCCTTCCCGGAGACCCAGGGGCCAGAGGAAAGCGGGATCTCTCTCCATCTGCTGTGCGCGGGGCCCCGGGCCGGGCGTCTACTACGTGCTGGAGTCCTACTGCGAGCGGAGTCTCGTGCCGGGAGACCCCCGAGGTTGTGAGTCCCGCGTGCCGCAGGAACCCCGTCCGATCCGTTCGTATCCACCCCAGTGCTTAGTACAGTGCCCGGCACGTTAGCGCTTAACACATCCCACACATTATTATTGTGAGCAGAGCACTGTGCCGGGTATCTACTGTGTGCAGAGCACTGGGCTGGCGTCCTCCTGTGAGCAGAGCCCTAGGCTGGGCATCTACTGCGGGCAGAGCTCTGGGCTGGGGGGGGGGGGGGTCGACCGTGAGCAGAGCACCGGGCTAGGCATCTACCGTGGGCGGAACGCTGTGCTGGAGTCCTCCTGTGAGCGAAGCACCGTGGCAGATATAATAATAATAACGATGATGGTATTTGTTAAGCGCTTACTCTGTGCCAAGCACTGTTCTAAATGCTGGGGGAGATATGAGGTCATCGGGGTGTCCCACGTGGGGCTCACGGCCTTCATCCCCCTTTTCCAGATGAGGGAACCGAGGCCCAGAGAAGTGGAGCGACTCGCCCAAAGTCACGCAGCCAAGTGGCGGAGGCGGGATTAGAACCCCCGACCTCTGACTGCCCAGCCCGGGCTCTGTCCGCTGAGCCGCGCTGCTTCTCTGGACTGATCTCCCAGGGGCAGGGCAGAGGTTCCGGACACTTCGGCCTCCTGCTCTGTTTCCAGGCCGTTCCCGGGACCCAGGCGAGAGAGCACGCGGCCAGAGAAGTGAAATGAATCGCCCGAGGTCACCCAGCAGACGAGTGGCGGAGCCGGGATGAGAACCCACGACCTTCTGACTCCCAGGCCCGTGCTCATTCCACGCTGCGGAAAGAGCACGGGCTGAGGAGTCAGGGGTCATGGGTTCAAATCCCCCTTGTCACCCGGGTGACTTTAGGCAAGTCACCTCACTTCTCTATGCCTGTTACCTCATCTGGAAAATGGGGATGAAAGACCGTGAGCCCCACGTGGGACGACCTGATGACCTCGTGTGTCCCACCAGCGCTTAGAACAGTGCCTTGCACAATGTAAGCGCTTACCAAATGCCATCATCATCATTATTATTCTAAATAATAGCAGATAGCGTTGATCTACGCCGGGGGCCAGGTGAGGTAGCGCGGACCCTGCCCCCGGGACCCAGGAGAGACATGCCAGGTGCCCCGTCTCCCCTCCCTCTGCCCGTAGGGGCCGTGACCCCCGCAATCTGGGGATCAGTTTCCCGGGGCCTCTCCGGGCCTGTTTTTCCGCTTCCCGCCCGGGGAGCGGGGGCGGAAGGTGACCCGGGTCACGGACACACTCGGAAGGGGGGCCGGGCCGAGCGACCGGTCCCGCAGGCCGGGGGGAGCCTCGCGGGGACGTCCGGCAGGAAGCCGCGGCCCGGCGTCCGCCCCGACGCTGTCGCCCGCCCCCGGTCGATTCTGGCTTCTGGTTTCCCCGGCCCTTCGGCGGAAAAGGGGAATTTAACGTTCACTGCGAGGGACAGTGGGTAGAGCCCGGGCGTCAGAAGGTCTTGGGTTCTCATCCCGGCCCCGCCACTTGTCTGCCGTGTGACCTGGGGGAAATCACGTCACTTCTCTGGGCCTCGGTGACCTCGTCGGTCGAACGGCGACGAAGACCGGGAGCCCCACGTGGGACAGCGTCCATCCCGGTGTTCAGTACGGTGCCAGGTACATAGTAAGCGCTAAACAAACACCGTAATTATTCTTACCGATGAGGCAATCTAGGTCCGGAGAGGGTCTCGCCTGAGGTCGTACGTCAAGCGGCGTGGCCCGGGCCTCGATACCTTGGACAAGTCACTTCCCTTCTCTGGGCCTCAGGCTCTTCATCTGTAAAACGGGGGTCAAGACTGTGAGCCCCCCCATGGGACAGGGACCGTGTCCCACCTGATTACCTCGAATCGACCCCCGCGCTTAGTACAGTGCCTGGCGCGTAGTAAGCGCTTGATAACATTAAAACAAAAAAGCCGGGGGGAGGAACCGGTGCTGAAATCCAGGTGGGAAGGGGTGCAGATGAGAACACCTCCCACTGGTCTACACAGCCCCTCGGCGGTCAGGATTCACCCCAGGATCAATCCGTCAATCAGAGGCATTTATTCATTTATTCACCGCAGGGTCAATCTGTCAATCAGAGGCATTCATTCATTGCTCACCGCAGGGTCAATCTGTCAGTCACAGGCATTTTAGTCAATGCTTACCGTGTGCAGAACGCTAAACTAAGTGTTTGGGAGAGGACAATACCACAGAATTAGCAGATACGACGATCGATCGACCAATCGGGGTTCTTTAGAGCAGGGTAAGCAACCCTCTGGTCATCCGGAGGTGTCTGAGGGGGGAAAGATTTCCAGGGTCTTGGGAGTCTGGAGGGAATGTTTGCGGAGGACAGAGTTTAGTTTCCACTTTCTGCAGTAGTTTACTACTTTCCACTGAGCCACGCGGCATAGGAAGAGCACAGGCCTGGGAGTCAGGAGGTGGTGGGTTCTAATCCCGGCTCCGGCTGCTTGTCCGCTGGGTGACCTTGCCGAGGCGAGGGCATAAAGGGCAGAGAGGCCTCATTTTCTGAATAGCTTCCAGTGACAAAGCTGACTTTGGGAAAGAAGAAGAAAAAGGAGGAGGAAGAGGAAAAGAAAACGGTAATAATGGTATTTTTTCAGCACTTACTACGTGCCGGGCACTGTCCTAAGCGCTGGGGGGATACCGGCAAACCGGGTTGGACTCAATCCGGGTCCCACGTGGGGCCCCCAGTCTCCATCCCCATTTTCCAGAGGAGGGAACTGAGGCCCTCAAAAGTGAAGTGACTTGCCCAGGGTGACGCAGCAGACAAGTGGTGGAGGCAGGATCAGAACCCATGACCTCCTGACTCCCCGGCCCGGGCTCCACCCACCAGGCCACGCTGCTTTTTAATCATCATGGTATTTGTCGATTAGACCGTGCGCCCGTCAAACGGCAGGGACCGTCTCTATCTGTTGCCGACTTGTTCGGTCCGAGCGCTTAGTCCAGTGCTCTGCACCTAGGAAGCGCTCACTAAATACTATTGAATGAATGAGGGAATGTTGAGCACCCAGCGAGGACTGTGGTTGACGCCACGCAATCAGATTCATAATTTCGTTTTCTATTAATGCCTGCCTGCCCCCTCTGGACCGTCAGTTCGTCGTGGACTGTTTAGTGTGGTATGGTCCTCTCCCGAGCGTTTAGCACAGCGCTCCGCACAGTAAGCGCTCAATAAATACCATGGACTGATTGTAACCGAGGGAGCTCTGCTGCCCCCTCGTGTCTGAACTGAGTCGCTACCTGCACTGGCCGAGCGCTTTCATTCATTCAGTCCTATTTATTGAGCGCTTACTGTGTGCAGAGCGCTGTGCTAAGCGCTTGGGAGAGTCCAATAGAACAATAAACAGCGCCATCCCCTGCCCACGAGGAGCTGACGGTCTAGAGGGGGAGACAGAAGGGAATGGAAATAAATAAATGAGGGAGGGGGACCTGAGCGGCGAGGGGCTGGGAGGGGGGGGATGGAAAAATAATAATAACGATGTTGGTCTTTGTTAAGCGCTTACTACGTGCAGAGCACCGTTCTAAGCGCTGGGGGAGATACAGGGTCATCGGGTCGTCCCACGGGAGGCTCGCCGTCTTCATCCCCGTTTTCCAGATGAGGTCACTGAGGCCCAGAGAAGTGACTCGCCCCAAGTCACACAGCTGACGAGCGGCAGATCCGGGATTCGAACCCGCGACCTCCGACTCCCAAGCCCGGGCTCTTTCCACTGAGCCCCGCTGCTTCCCCTAAGCAGCAGCTAGCGCTTAGAACGTAGTAAGCGCTTAACAATCACCATCATCATCATCATCATTATTAAGTCTGGAGACTGGGGTGGGGAGAGACGGGAGGCGGGGAGGTCAGCGAGGAGAATGATGCGGTAAAAATAATAATAATAATGTGGGTATTTGTTAAGCACTTCCAAGCACTTGGTACATTCAGTGGTCTGCACATAGTAAGCGCTCAGTAAATACTATTGAATGAATGAATGAATGAATGAATACTATGTGCAGAGCACTGTTCTAAGCGCTGAGGTAGATACAGGGTGATCAGGTCGTCCCACGTGGGGCTCACAGCCTTAATCCCCATTTTCCAGACGAGGTCACTGAGGCCCAGAGACGTGACATGACTCGCCCACAGTCACACAGCTGCCAAGTGGCGGAGCCGGGAAACGCCCTGGCGAACACACTCTGCACCCCTCACCCATTTAGAGCCCGGGCTTTGGAGTCAGAGGTCATGGGCTCGAATCCCGCCTCCGCCACTTGGCAGCTGTGACCGCGGGCGAGTCGCTTCACTTCTCTGTGCCTCGGTTCCCTCATCCGTCAAATGGGGGATTAAGACTGTGAGCCCCACGTGGGACAACCTGATTCCCCTGTGTCTCCCCCGGCGCTCAGTACAGTGCTCTGCACATAGTAAGCGCTTAACAAACGCCAACATTATTATCATTATTCCACCCCTGGACCGGATAGGGTCTCGGCCTTGTAGTCCGGGGTGGGGAAGAAAGAGAGGAGGAAGGAGGAGGGAGGCGCCGAGAAGTTGTGGTTGCTAGGGGCCAATGGCCGACTGTGTTGGGCATTGCCCTGCCAAGGGGAATTGGCGTCTAATCCGCCCTCAGCCCCGGGCATTTGAGCTGCGTTGCCCTGGGAAACACTCAGGGGAGGCGGGAGGGAGGGAGGCTCGGGCCTCATCGGCCCCCGGCTGGTAAAGGCGCTGCGGGGGAGACAAGATGGCCCCCTCCAACGCCGTCCCTCTTTCTCCCCGTCTGAGGGAGAAGGACAATTTCACATTTCTCCATTCCTCAGAGTGAGGAAACCCAGGCCCACGGAGGTTCAGTGACCGGCCCAAGGGGCGGGTCAGGGACGGCGCAGAGGCCCAGCCCGTGGTCGGCCCACCGAGCAAGCCTGCCGCCGTGTTCATTCGTTCGATAGTATCTACTGAGCGCTTCCTACGTGCAGAGCACTGTACTAAGCGCTTGGAACGGACAGATCGGCAACAGACGGAGACCATCCCCGCCACTGACGGGCTCACAGCCTACAGTTAACGCAGAGATGCAGCGCGGCTCAGTGGAAAGAGCCCGGGCTTGGGAGTCCGAGGTCACGGGTTCGAATCCTAGCCCCGCCGCTCGTCAGCTGGGTGACCGCGGGCGAGTCGCTTCACTTCTCTGGGCCTCAGCGACCTCGTCCGTCAAATGGGGATGAAGACCGGGAGCCTCACGTGGGACGACCCGACGACCCCGTATCTCCCCCAGCGCTTAGAACGGTGCTCTGCACGGAGTAAGCGTTTAACAAATACCAACGTTATTATTATTACTCCCAGTGCCCTCACCCCATAACTAGGGCCCCGAAGCAGGGTAGTGGATTGGACGACGCTCCCAGAGCACAGCCCGGCCCCCGGGCAACCCGAGGAACAGCGTTGTGCCCAGCCCACCCCTTCAAAATACACAAACACACACACGGGCGGGTGTCCTGGGAGCTGGGGGTGGGGGGGGGGGAGGAAGGAGGGAAAAGAGGAGGAGGGAGAGAGACGAGGAGGAGGAGGAGGAGGAGGAAGGGGGCAGGACAGAAGGGAGAGTGGAAGGGGCGAGAGGAGACAGAGAGGAGGGTGACACGGAGGAGAGGGTGAGAGACTGAAAAAGGGGGAAGAGATGGATAGGAGGCTAAGAGATGGATAGGAAGGTGAGAGACAGAGGAGGGGGAGAGACAGCAAGGGGGGTGGGAGACAGAGAGGAGGGGGAGACACAGAGGAGGGGGAGAGACAAAAGAGGGGGAGAGACAGAAAGGTGGGTGGGAGACGGAGAGGAGGGGGAGAGACAGAGGAGGCTGAAAGGCAGAAGGGGGGAGACAGAGAAGAGGGTGAGAGACAGAAGGGGGTGAGAGACGGAGGGCGAGAGACCGAGAGAAGGGTGAGAGACAGAGGAGGGTGAGACACAGAAAGGTGGGTGGGAGACGGAGGGGCGGGTGAGAGAGGGAGGGCGAGAGAGCGAGAGAAGGGTGCGAGACAGAGGAAGGCAGCAGAGAGGACTTAATTCCATTTCTTCATTCCATTTTTAAAAGCGGGGAGAGGGAGGAAAGCGGGGAGTCCGAAACCGTCCTTTCGGTGGGCGCACACAGCCCCCCCCCCCCACTTCACAGACACACACAGACACGAACATGCCGAAGGAGGGGAGGGTCCCGTGTGGTCCCGTCCCCTCAGCACCGTACTCGTCCGCTCAGGAAACGTGCATCGCCTCGATTCTATTTAGTCGCCATCGTGTTCACGAGACGTTCTTCCCCTCGACTCTATCGATCGCCACCGTTCTCGTCCGTCCGTCTCCCCCGATCGGACCGTGAGCCCGTCGAACGGCGGGGACCGTCTCTATCTGTCGCCGACTCGTTCGTTCCGAGCGCTCAGTCCGGTGCTCTGCGCATAGTAAGCGCTCAATAGATACCATCGAATGAACGCACGGTCCGAGGTCACGGGGTGACCGGGAACCTCCCGACAGCGGAGACGAGACGAGACCCCCGAGGGCGGAGAAGCCCGGGAGCGAGCCCCGGATCCGACCCCCAGGGTAAGGTCGCGTGCCCCCCGACCCCAATCTGGGCCTCACCCCGTCGGGCCCACCCCGGGGGTCCCGGTTCGGGGGCGGGGCGGCCCGGTCCGGTCCGCCAGGCCCGTCGGCCCCCAACGCCGCGCCGAGAGAGAAACCGAGGCACGGCGGGACCTCCGGAGACTTCCCCGGGGCCCCGCACGCGATAAGCGCTCGATGGCCACCGTGGCCGCCGCCTCCGTCTCCCCCGGCTCCTCTCGTCCGATTATCGGCCCGGCGCTCAACCCGTAGCAGCGCCCAGTAGATAGCACCGAAGAAGGCATGGGATGAGGTGGGGTCCCCCCCAGCGCCAGGCCGTCTTCAACCCCGATTTGCCCCCTCAGGGACCCGGGCGGCGGACGAGGTCCGGCCCGGGGGGAGCCGGCGGACCCCCTCGCCTCCTCGGGGCCTTCACGCCGTCGACGGGGACGAGGCCTCCTCCTCCCCGGAGGCCGCGGCCCACCCGGGCGGCGACGGCCGCCCGAGGACCGCGTGCAAGACGCCGGACCGCCTGCGGCTCCGCGAGGGGGCCGGGGGGGCCCGCTGCCTCCGCCGCCGCGGGCCCCCCGAGCCCGAGAGGGTCCCGTCCCTGCCCGAGATCTCTGGGCACGCGACAGCCCGCCGCCCGCCCGGGGAAGGAAGGGCTTCTCGGGAGCGCTCGCTGTCTCTCCCCCTTCCTCCCCGTTGCAGGGGCGGGGGAGTACCCCATCAGCCCGGGGGGAGCCCTCCCTGCCTCAGTCTCCCCCCCCCGCCCCGGGGGGACCCCGGCCCAAATAAAGGGAGGGTTCAGTCGACCGCGCCGTATCCGTGACCCCGTCGGCGCGGCTACCGACGGGATGTCTGTCTCCCCCCCCTCCCCGATAACGATCAGGGTATCGGTTAAGTGCTACGTGCCTGGCACTGTACTAAGCGCTGGGGCGGATAAGACTGCGGGTAGGCACCGTCTTCAGCGCCGCACTGTACTCTCCCAAGCGCTCTGCACGCAGTAAGCGCTCAATAAATACAACTGAGTGAATGCCTCCTGCCGGGCGGGGGTGGCGGGGAGAGACCGAGCTCACAGCGGACTGCGTGCTAAACGCCGCACTCGACGCGGGGGGGGGGGGGGTCAAGGGTGACGGAGGGCGTCGCAACGGTAGATGGAGGTCTGCCCGTTGTCCGGCAGGGACGGTCTCTCTCGCGCGCCCGATCGGACTCTCCGAGCGTTCAGTACGGCGGTCGGCCCACGGTAAGCGCTCAGTCGACAGGATCGGACGGACGAACGGTGGGGTCGCTCCACCCGGGTTCCGATCCCGGCTCCCGGCCGTGCGACCTGGGGCTTCCCTCCTCCGGGGCCTCGGTTTCCTCATCGGAGAAACGGGGCTCTGGCGCCCGGTCTTCCTCCCCTGGGACGGCGAGCCCCGCGAGGGACAGGGACCGGGTCCGTTCCGATTATTTTAGGGTCTACCCTGGCGCTCGGCACGGGGCTTGGCACACACTGGGCGCTCACCGGATTACGCCCATTTACGACCACGACGAGACTGAGACGCGGCGTAGGCCCGGGGGAGGGAGCCCGGGCCTGGGGGTCCGAGGACCCGGGTTCTAATCCCGGCTCCGCCCGACGTGCGACCTGGGGCAAGTCGCTTCACTTCTCTGGGCCTCGGTTCCCTCATCTGCAAAATGGGGACGAAGACTGGCGGCCCCGCGCGGGACCACCTGATGACCTTGGATCCCCCCCCGCCCCCCGCCGCCACAGGGCTGAGGTCACGTCGCAGCCGGGATCGGAACCCGGGTCTCCTGCCTCCCGGGCGCGTGCCCCTTCTATTAGCCCGCTCTGCTTCTCCGGTCACTTCCCACGTCTGTCGACCCCTGGCTCCCAAGCGGCGTGGCTCGGTGGCAAGAGCCCGGGCTTGGGAGTCGGGGGTGGCGGGTTCGAATCCCGCCTCCGCCGCTCAGGAGCTGTGCGACCGTGAGCAAGTCACTTCCCTTCTCTGGGCCTCAGTTCCCTCATCTGTCAAATGGGGATGAAGACTGAGAGCTCCACGTGGGACAACCTGACGACCTCGTATCCCCCCCCTCCCCCCCCCAGCGCTCAGAACAGTGCTTCGCACGTAGTAAGCACTTAAACACCATTGAGAAGCAGCGTGGCTCAGTGGAAAGAGCCCGGGCTCGGGAGTCAGAGGTCGTGGGTTCTAATCCCGCCTCCACCGCTTGTCAGCGGTGGGACCTTGGGCCAGTCACTTCACTTCTCTGGGCCTCAGTGACCTGATCTGGAAAACGGGGATGAGGACTACGAGCCCCACGTGGGACCGCCAGATGACCCCGTATCATCGACCGCAGCGCTTAGAACGGTGCTTGGCCCGTAGTAAGCGCTTAACAAATGCCTTATTATTAAGCACTTCAAAACCGTCTTTATTATTACTCTTACGGGTGTGTTCTAGCCCCCCCCCCCCCCCGCCCCGGGATGGTCTCGGCCCTCTCCCCCAACACCCTCCCCCCCGACTACAAGACCGAGGCCCCCGACTCCAGCCCCCCGGACCCCCCCGCCCCCCAAAGGTGCCGTCCCTCTCCCCCCTCCTCTAGGCCCGACGGACCCGCCACCGGCGGGGGGCCGGGAGGCCGAGGCGGCTCCGGCCGGTCTTCCGCGGGCCGGGCTACTCGGGCTCTCGGCCGTGGGGTCGGGCCCTCAGGCGCCTCTCCAGGTCCAGCAGCTGGCCGTACAGCTCGTCGGCGGCCTCCTCTTCCACGTCCATCTGTGAGGGGCTTCGGCCCGTCAGCCCCGCCCCGCCCCCGGGCGCCCGGCCCGCAGGAAGCGCCCCGGCGGGGTCCGTTACGCCCTCCCCGCCCGAGGGCGCCCCGCGGCCCCCACCCCCCCCCCTCGGTCCCCCCGCCTCACCTTCTGCGCCCTCACGTAGTTGCGTCCCAGCCCGCTGGTGGAGCTGTGGTATTTGGTCAGGGGGTTCAGGGACTCCGGGGTCTGGTGAAACAGCCACACCTGGAAACGGGGGGACACGGGGCCCGGGATGGGGGGGCGGGGACCGGGCCGATCCCCCGAATCCCCCCCCGCCCCGCCCCGACGCTACCTGTCCGTGCCGGTCCCACGCGGGGCCCGGGCTCCACCCCCATTTTGCAGATGAGGTCACCGAGGCCCCGAGACGGGAAGCGACTTTCCCAAGGCCGGGACCGGAACCCGGGCCCGCCCGACGCCCCGGTCCGACGGGGCGGGGGCGGCGTCTTACCGAGGCCTCGGCGCCGTTGTAGGGGGTCATCGTGAAGGAGTTCACGAAGAAGCGCAGCTGGGCGGGAGGGGAGGGAGGGCGAGACGTTACTCGGCGGTAGGCGCTCCGCAAAAGTACCGCTGACGATCCGCGCCGCGGGCACCCACCAGCCACAGGATGGGCGCGAGGAGGGTCCAGACGAACGGAGGCAGGATGCCGTACGTCAGTTTGGTCAGGACGGTGCCCGGGCAGGTCACGCTCGAGTAGACGCCCTGGCGACACAGACGGGGCCCCCGACACGCGCTCTCCCTCACGCGCTCCCCGGCTCCGACCTCCCACCCCCGGCCCCGCGAGCTGCTAAGGAGAATACCCGATGAGGATGATAACGTTGGCATTTGGGCGCTTACTAGGGACGGGGCACCGTTCTGAGCGCTGGGGGAGATACGGGGGACTCGGGCCGTCCCGCCTGAGGCTCCCAGTCCTCCTCCCCGTTCTCCAGATGAGGTCACCGAGGCCCAGAGAGGTCAAGCGACTCGCCCACGGTCACCCAGCCGGCGAGTGGCGGAGCTGGGATTCGACCCCATGACCCCCGACTCCCGAGCCCGTCCGTATCTCTGGACGCCCCTTGACTTGTTCCGCCGCCCGTCTCCCCCCCCCCCCCCCCCCCCAGACCGGGAGCCCGTTGCGGGCGGGGACCGTCTCTCTCTGGGGCCGAATTATACCCTCCAAGCGCTCCGTACGTTGTTCCGCGCCCGGGCGGCGCTCGGTAGATAGGACCGAGCGAACGCCGGGGGCCGCGTGCAACCCCATTACGTGCCTGACCCGTTTCCGTCCCCGTCCGCCTCCCCCGTCGCCCCGGGCCCCTCACCTGGGCGTTGAGCTTGCGGTTGAGGGCGACGCTCAGCAGGTCGGTGACGTACTTGGACGAGCTGTAGGGCTCCCGGCCCCGGCTGTGCTGGACGTCGTCCAGGCTGAAGTTGGACCTCCGGGCGTTGCTCGAGGACGTCCAGACCAGGCGGGAGGGGGAGTCGGGGCGGCACAGCAGCGGCTCCAGCTCCCGGATCTGCGGGCGAGGCGGCCGGGCGGCCCTCCGGGAACGCGCCCCTCCGCCGGGCCTCCCCTCCGCCCCCACTTGGAATCGCGCTCCCGTCCCGGGCCCCGCTTCCTCGACGGAAATTAAGCTCCCCCTCCCTCCCTCCCTCCCTCCGGCGCTCGGTACAGCGCCCGGCCCGGCTCCTCACCCGCCGCCCCCATCCCGCGCCTCGCTCTCGTTCCCGCTTCCCCGCCGGCGAAACTCTAGGATGAAAGCCTCCCCGCTCCGGCCCGCTGCGGGCAGGGAACGTGTGTCTATCCTGTAAACGCTTAGCACGGTGCTCTGCGCGCGGCAGGCGCTCGGTAAATACGACCCAAGGCACCAACGTGGTTCTACCGCCCTCTCCCAAGGGCTCGGGACGGCGCTCGGCCCACGGTGGGCGCCAAATTCGTTCGATCGTATCTACCGCGCGCTTACCGCGGGCCGAGCGCCGTGCTAAGCGCTCGGAATGGGCAACGGAGAGAGGCCATCCCCACCCGACGACGGGCCGGCGGTCTAGAATAAGTCCCACCGAACCTCTCCGTGCCTCGGTCTCCCCATCCGTCCGAGGGGGATGAGGGCCGCGGGTCCCACCGGGTCTCCCCCGGCGCCGCGCTCGGGACGGTGCTCGGCCCGGGGTGAGCGCCCGAAAGGGCCCGCGGTGCTTATTTCTACCAGGACGAAGTGGCCGAAGACGTTGGTGGCGAACACCTCCCGCAGTCCGTCGGCCGTGGTGCCGTCCTCCTGGGTCAGCAGTCCGTCCGCGGTGGACATCACGTGGAACAGCTCTCTGCCGGACCGAGGGGGACGCCGAGTCGGGGGACGCCCGCCCCATCTGGCGCTTTTTAGTCGTTCAGTCGTATTTCCCGAGCGCTTACGGGGTGCCGAGCGCCGTACTGAGCGCTCGGGACGGACAAATCGGTAACAGCTACAGTCCCCGCCCTCCGAGGGGCTTACGGTCTCGGTATCCGTTAGGCGCCTACCCTCCGCCGGGCGCCGTACCGCGCGCTGGGGGGGTGGATTCGAGCCCATCGGGTCGGCCGCGGGGCCGCGTCCCAAGCAGCGAGGCTTAGCGGGGGGGGGGGGGGCCCGGGCATCAATGACGACGACAGCGCTGGTAGTTGTTAATCGCCCACCACGTGCCGAGCACCGTTCTAAGCGCCGGGGTGGACACGGGGGAATCGGGTCGTCCCCCGTGGGGCTCACCGTCTTCCTCCCCATTTGCCAGATGAGGTCACCGAGGCCCAGAGAAGTGACTCGCCCGCGGTCACACAGCCGACGGGTGGCGGAGCCGGCATTCGAACCCGTGACCTCCGACTCCCAAGCCCGGGCTCTTGCCACTGAGCCCCGCTGCTTCTCCAAGAGGCCCTGGGTTCGAATCCCGGCCCCGCCCCTCGTCCGCTTGGCGACCTTTACCTCCCTGGGCCTCGTTCCCTCTTCTCTAAAACGGGGGTGAAGACCGCGAGCCCCCCGTGGGACGGGGACCGGGTCCGACCCCATCGGCCGGGACCCGCCCCGGCGCGGCGCGCGGTACGAGCACGCCGGCATCCCGACGATGCAATAATCCCCATCTCCCGGATGAGGGAACCGAGGCCCAGAGAAGCGAGGTGACTGAGCACACGAGGGGAGGAGGCGAGGTCAGAATCCGGGTCCTCGCGACTCCCCGGCCCGGGCTCTACCCGCTGGGCCACGTTGCCGCCCCCCCCCCCCCCCGGAGGGACGGAGGCGAAAAACCGGGCGGGGAGATCCTCCCCCGGAGGGAAATTACCTGGAGAAAAAGCTGGAGACGAGCGCTTTGATGTTCAGTTTGGGGTTAGGCATGATCCCGGCGTTGAGGTACAGGAAGTCCAACCGCCGAAACCTGCGCGAGACGGACCCGCCGGCGTAGGCACGATGACACCGCTATCCGCCGAGCGGCCGACGGACGAGGTGACCGAGCGCCGGGGAGGCGAAGCGGCCCGCGCGGGGTCTCGCGCCGGACGGGGCCCGGCCCGGGTTGTCGGAGGCGGCGGGTTCCGATCCCGGTCCCGTCGCCGGGCGGACGGGGAGGGGGAGGCTTCGCCGGCCCCGCGGGTGGCATTTTAAGAGGAGCCCACCTGCGTCGGAGGTCCCGGGCGGCCCCGAGCACGGAGTCCAGGCTGCTGACGTCGAGGCGGACGGAGGAGAGGCGGGCGTCGGGGTGGGAGGCCAGCAGGGAGGCCCGGGCGGCCTCCGCCCGCCGCGGGTCGCGGCAGGCCAGGCACAGCCGGACCGAGTCGTCTTCGGCCAGGAGCCGCCGGCACAGCGCCAGCCCGATGCCGCTGCCCCCGAGGCGGGAACCCGTTCGGACGTCCGGGTCTACCGAGCGCTCGCCGCGCGCGGAGCCCTCGGGGGAGGGAGCCCTCCATCCCCTCCCGCTCCCCTCCTCCACCGCCCCCCGCCCGGCCCCGCTTTCCTCCGGCGCGGCCGAAAGAGCCCGGGCCGGGTTCGAATCCCCGCTCTGCCGCTCGGCGGCCGGGGGGGCGGGGGGGGGGGGCCGGGGCATCTCTCCGGGCCTCAGTGACCTCATCTGTCAAATGGGGATGAGCCGGGAGCCTCACGTGGGACAGCCTCACGACCCCGCACGGCTCAGTGGAAAGAGCCCGGGCTCTGGAGTCAGGACCCACGAGTTCGAATCCCGGCTCTGCCGCCTGTCAGCTGGGTGACCGCGGGCGAGTCACTTCACTTCTCTGGGCCTCGGTTCCCTCATCTGGAAAATGGGGGATTAACCGCGAGCCTCACGGGGGACATCCTGATTCCCCTGTATCTCCCCCAGCGCGTAGAACGGTGCTCTGCACCTAGCGGGCGCTTGACAAACGCCAACATCATCATTATTATTACGGGTTCGAATCCCGGCTCGGCCACCTGTCAGCCGTGGGACTGTGGGCGAGTCACTTCGCTCGTCGGCGCCTCAGTGGCCTCACCTGGAAAATGGGGATGAAGACTGGGAGCCCCACGGGGGACCACCTGATTCCCCCGTGTCTCCCCCAGCGCGTGGCACGTAGTGAGCGCTTAACGAACACCAACATTATTACGGCGCCGTGCTGGGCGCCGCCTTGTCCGTTCCAAGCGCTCGGCACAGCGCTCTGCGCGTAGTAGCGTGGGAAGCAGCGCGGCTCGGCGGAAAGAGCCCGGGCTTGGGAGTCGGGGGTCACGGGTTCGAATCCCGGCTCTGTCACTTGGCAGCTGCGTGACCTCGGGCGAGTCACTTAACTTCGGGCCTCGGTTCCCTCATCTGTCAAATGGGGATGAGGACGGTGAGCCTCCTCACGTGGGACCACCCGATGACCCTGTCTGTATCCCGGCGCTCGGAACAGTGCTCTGCACATAGTAAGCGCTTAACCAAATACCAACGTTATTATAGTAAGCGCTCCATAAATACTATCGAATGAACGAACGAATAATAAGCGCACCTGATTATTGACCATCGCCCCTCCCTGGGGCTGACCCGTGCTGTCCAAGCGCTTAAAACAGTGTATTTGTTAAGCGCTTACTATGTGCCGAGCACTGTTCTAAGCGCTGGGGGAGAGACCGGGGAATCAGGTTGTCCTCCGTGGGGCTCCCAGTCTTCATCCCCATTTTCCAGATGAGGGAACTGAGGCCCAGAGAAGTGAAGTGACCTGCCCACAGTCACCCAGCTGACAATAATACTAATAATGTTGGTATTTGTTGAGCGCTTACTATGTGCCGAGCACTGTTCTGAGCGCTGGGGTAGGTAGACACAGGGGAATCAGGTTGTCCCCCGTGGGGCTCCCGGTCTTCATCCCCATTTGACAGAGGAGGGAACTGAGGCCCAGAGAAGTGAAGTGACTCGCCCAAGGTCACCCAGCAGACAAGGGGCAGAGCTGGGATTCGAACTCATGACCTCGGACTCCAAAGCCCGTGCTCTTTCCACGGAGCCACGGAGAGCCGGGATCCGGCGCCCCGGAAGCGCTCAGCAAACACCGCCGAATCAATTCTAAGAGGGAGTCGGAGGCGCTGGGTTCCAATCCCGCCACGGGTCACCGCTTCGAGGACCTCGTCTGCAAAACGGGGGCGGGGAGGGGGTGGGGGGGGGGCGCCCCCACCTGCCCACCTCGCACGGACCCCGGGGGCGCACGGCCGCCCCGCCCCCGTTTTCCAGACGGGGACACTGAGGCCCGGAGGAGGGGAAGGGAGCCGGGGGGGGGGGGGGGTGGAGGGGCGCGGATTCGAACCCGGGTCCACGGCGCGGCCGTCCTCACCTGCTGGCGCCCGTCACCACCACCACCTTCCCCATGGCTCGCCCGACACGACGCGCCTGCGCGCCGCGCCCCGACACTCGCCCCCCGGGCCCCGCCCCCCCGCCCCGAGGCCACGCCCCCTCTGCCTTCGACGGCCAATCGGCGGCGCCGCCCGGTGGAGAGACGCTGGGCCGAGGGGCGGGGCGGGGGCGGGGAGCTCAGGCCACGCCCCGCCGCCTCCTATTGGTCCTCCCTGGCCCCGCCCATCTTCTCCTCTATCCCCGCCCCTTGGCCCCGCCCCCGCCGCCTCCTATTGGTCCTCCCCTGGCCCCGCCCATCTTCTCCTCTATCCCCGCCCCTTGGCCCCGCCCCCGCCTCCTCCTATTGGTCCTCCCCTAGCCCCGCCCATCTTCTCCTCTATCCCCGCCCCTTTGCCCCGCCCCGCCGCCTCCTATTGGTCCTCCCCTGGCCCCGCCCATCTTCTCCTCTATCCCCGCCCCTTGGCCCCGCCCCCGCCGCCTCCTATTGGCCCTCCCCTGGCCCCGCCCCAGCTCCTCCTCTAGCCCCGCCCCCCGCCCCCGCCCCCGCCGCTTCCTATTGGTCCTCCCCTGGCCCCCGCCCCCAGCTTCTCCTCCTGTTCTCATCCCATCTTGACCTTGACCTTGGACAAGTCACTTCACTTCTCCGGGCCTCGGTTCCCTCCTCTGGAAAATGGAGACGAAGACCGTTGCGTCCCATGTGGGACAGGGACTGTGTTCGACCTGATTGTCTCAATACCAATAATGACGATGGCATTTGTTAAGCGCTCACTACGTGCCCAAGCACTTGTTCTAAGCGCCGGGGGAGATACAAGTTTATCAGGTTGTCCCAAGTACCTCTCCCGGCGCTTAGAACAGTGCTCTGCACATAGTGAGCGCTTAAATACCATTTTTAAAAGATGTCCGTCGTTCATTCCATCGTATCGAGCGCTTACTGCGTGCAGGGCACTGCACTGAGCGCTTGGAACGGACAATTCGGCCGCAGCTAGAGACCATCCCTGCCCAACAATGGGCTCACAGTCTAAAATCTATGTTTGAATTAATCTGCCTCCCCCTCTAGACGGGGAGCCCGTTGTGGGCCGCAACGTGTCGTTAAATTGGACTCTCCCAAGCGCTCAGTACGGTGCTTTGCACACGGTGAGCGCTCAGTAAACCCGATCGAACGAACGCGGCACCGTACTGAGCGGCGGGGAAGGTACCGACCGATGGGCGACGGGCCGCGGCCGAAAAGATGGGCGACGGCGATCCTTCTACGGATGAACCTTTATTGGATCTGAGGCCGTTAGAAAGCATCAAGAAATTCAAGAGGGGAAGGCTTGCCGTCCAACTGACAAGTCGACCCTGGGCCCACCACGCCTAGAAAACGGGGCTCTGTCCAAGGGGGAGGGGAGGTTATTTTATATCTATGTATAGAGACGGAGCTCGACATTCATTTATTTATTTAAACTTTTCTATAAAACTGCGGGCCTCCCGGGTGGGACTTCGGCACCGACCGCGTGCCCCTGAGACGGTGACGACACGCCGGCGTTTGCGGCGGGGGGTTGGCTTCTTCGAAGGCAAAGGGGGCACGGGATGCCGTGTTGGTGGGCAACCCCTGGGACCTCGGTGTTGGGTCTTTTTGGTGTTGGTATAAGGGCCCCTGGTTGGGGTCTCCAAAGCCCCCCCGGAAGTGAGGCCCAATGGGGTGGTCAACTAGGTCCCCCTGGAAGTGTGGCCTATTGGGGGTCTTCGAGGCCCCACCGGAAGTGTGGGCCAATGGGGGGTCTTTGAAGCCCCGCTGGGATTAAGGCCTTTCCGGCTTTGGTGTGGGGTGGTGTGCGGAGGTGCCAGGCGGTGCCAGGCGATGCCAGGGCGAAGGGCCCTGGGCCATACCACTAAGTGTGAACGGGGGGGGGGGAGACCGTGCAACAACACCCCCCCCCCAGGACCGTACCAGGGAGGGAAGCCCATCCACCGTCCTCCTTGGACGGTACCACAGGGTGAATGGGGGGGGTCACACCATCTAACACCCCCCCCGATCGTACCACTGAGTCAACGGGGGGGGGGAAGAATCATCCAACTCCCTCTGCCTCCCCCCGCCCCCGGACCATACCACAGAGAGAACCTGGAGAGGGGGAGAAAGACCATCCAACCCCGCCCTCTGGGCTATACCACTGAGTGAACGGGGGGGGCGGAACTGTCCAACGTCCTCCCCTCTCCAAGGCTGTACCACGGAGTCACCCGGAGTGGAAGCCATCCACCTTCCTTCTGGGACAGTACCACCAGAGGGTGACGGGGGGGGGGGAAACACCACCCAACCCCCTCGGGACCATACGGCTGACTGAACCTGGAGGGAGGGAGCCCGTCCACTATCTCCTCCCCACCCAGGACTGTACCACAGAGAGGACCAGAGTGGAACCCATCCACCTTCTTCCAGGGACCGTACCACAGAGTGGCCCTGAGGGGAACATCAATCCCCCCCGCCCTGGACCGTACCACAGAGAGAGCCAGAGCGGAACCCATCCAACATCTTCCAGGGACCGTACCATAAAGCGAATCTGGGGGGAACCGTCCATTCCCCCCCCGCCCCGTACCACGGAGAGAACCGGGGCAGACGCCACCCAACATCGTCCAGGGACCGTACCACAGAGTGATTCTGGGGGAACCATCCATCCCCCCCTGCCCCGGACTGTACCACGGAGAGCACCAGGGTGAAACCCATCCACCTTCTTCCAGGGACCGTACCACAGAGCGAATCTGGGGGGGAACCCCCATCCCCCCGCCCCGGACCGTACCACGGAGAGAACCAGGGTGGAATCCATCTACTTCTTCCAGGGACCGTACCACAGAGCGAATCTGGGGGGGGGAAGCTATCCAACTTCTCCTGGGACCGATCCACTGAGTAAACCGGGGGGAGACGGACCCCCCCCCCCCACCCCCATTCACCTTCTTCCTTGGATCGTACCACGGACCGACCCTGGGGAGGGGGAGAAACCATCCAAACTCCAGGGAGCACCCCCATGGGGGTGGGGGGCATCCACCTTCTTTGGGGGACCGTACCCCACATCGAACCAGGGATGGGGAGGGCATGAAATAGAGTGGATCTTGGTGGGGGGAGACTATCCACCCCAGCCCCCTGGAAAAAAGGAAAACGCCCCACCCCGCCGGGGCTTCCGCGGCCAAATAAAGTTTTGGATTTCCCACCTCCGCGGGCCCGGCCCTCGGTTTCGGGTCCCCCGAAAGATTCCCCCTTCCCTCCGACGGACCGCCCCCGGATGCCCGCGTCCCGGCCCCGACGGCCACCGCCTCCGACTCGGGCCTCACCGGTCCCGACGGTGACCTAAGAGCAGCTCCCCTCGCCCTCTCGGACGGCCCCCGCTTCTCCCCGCCGCGGCTCGTCTTCCGGCCCCTCGTCCGGACGGCCGGCGTCCTCCAGTCGCCCGGCCCGGGCGACCCACCGGCGCGGCGGCTCGGGATGAGCCGTCGATCAATAGACACGGGGCCAAGGAGGCCGCCCCCGTGGGTCCCCGGGACCCGGGGTTTGCCCCCCGACCTCTCCCTCGCGTCAAGTCCGTCCTCCCCTCTCGCCCGGCTCCCGCTCGGGTGAAGCGGGGCGCGGGCGTGAGGAAGGCGGGCGGCGGAGGCCGGGCCCTCCCCTTCGGCCCGGCGCGTCTCCGAGGCCCGGGCGTCCTCACCGCCCCCCGGGCCCGGCTAGACCAGCGAGCCGGCCCGGCTCTGGGCGGGCACCGCGACGGGCACGGCCCCGGCGCGCTCCGGCCCGGCCCGGCCGACGGCGTAGGGGCGCGCGGGCCGCCCGGGGCCGCCGCCCCCGCTCCGGGTCGAGGCCCTCGGCGACGGCCCGGGCCCGGCCGTCACCACCAGCGTCTTGGGCGTCGGACGGGCCCCGTTGACGTGGAGGGTCGGGGGGCCCGAGGGCGGCGAGGCGGGCCGACGCCGGGGGGGGCCGGGCCGGGGCCCGCGGCGGACGTCCGTCCCGTTCCGGTGGCGGCCGTCGAAGGTGGCGTCCGACGTCAGGGTGTTGTTGTCCGAGGACGAGGCCTCGGGGCGGGAGGGCTGGGTCGCCGCCGCGAAGCACTTGGGCGGGAGGTCGTCCTCTCTGGAAGAGACGGCCGGGCGGGCCGGGGTCAGCGTCCCGCCGGGCTCGTTGGGGCGCTCGGTCGTGCTTACCGCGCGCCGGGCACCGGGTCAAGCGCCGGGGAGGGTGCCGGCGGGATCGACCGTCCCTCCCTCGAGGAGAGATGGAAAGAGGCGGAGACGGGGGAGACGGGGAGACGGGGAGACGGGGCGGGGGGTCCTGCCGGGGCCCGGGAGCCCCACCTGATCTCGTTGGGCCCTTCCTCCTCCTCCTCGTGGTCCCGCTCCTCCCGGTTCTTGCTCCTCCAGTAGAGACCGGCGACGGCGAGGAGGGCGAGGCCCAGCAGGAGGACGGCGGCCCCGCCGCCCACGGCCGCGGCCGTCACCCCGGCGCTCCGCGGCCGAGCTGCCGGAGACACGGGCCGGGAAACCCGGGGCCCGCCCGGGCCTCAGGTCGCCGCCGGGCCCTCCCGGCCTCCCCCCCACCCCCGGCCCCGGCCATCCCTCCCCCCGTCTTCGGAGCCCCGCCGGGGGACGCCCTCCTCCCGGAAGCCTTCCCCGGTCTCCCCCGGCCCGACGCCGGTGGACCCGGAGGGGCGGCGCGGCCTAGGGGCGACGGCCCCGGCGCCTGGGAGTCGGAGGACCCGGGTTCCGGTCTTCGCTCCTCCGCCTCGGTTTCCTCAACTGCAAAATGGGGATCCGATCCCTGTTCTCCCTCCTACTTGGACCGGGAGCCCCACGTCCTCGGCGCCGACCCCGCGCCCACGTCCCGCCTCGGGCCCGGGAGGCCCTCCCTCCTCAAATGCGCCAGACGACGACTCTCCCCGCCTTCCGAGCCTCTTTGAAGGCCCACCTCCTCCCAGAGGCCTTCCCAGACTACACCTTCCTCTCCTCTTCTCCCCCTCCCAGCCCCGCACCGCTTATGTCCGCATCCCTCATTTATTTACTTCATATCCATGTCGGTCTCCCCCTCTAGACTGTCAGCTCGTCGTGGGCAGGGAGTGCGTCTGCTCTGCTGTCCTACCGACCTCTCGTTCGTTCATTCGGTTATATTTACGGAGCGCCTACTGTGCGCGGGGCGCGTACTGAGCGCTTGGGAGAGGACGATACAAAAATCAACACTTTCCCTGCCAACAACGCGCTCTCCCCAGCACTCGGTGCAGCGCTCCGCACACAGTCACCGCTCAACGAATAGGACCGACCGACTCGATTATCTTGTATCCTACCCCGGTGCTCAGTACAGTGCCTGGCGCCTGCTAAGCACATAATGATGATAATAATGGCATCGGTTAGGGGCTTACTACGCGCCAGACCCTGTACGAAGCACTGGGGTGAGGCAAATCAGTCCCTGTCCCAGTCTCCACCCCCATCTTCCAGACGAGGTCGCCGAGGCCCAGAGAAGCGAGGCGACTCGGCGGCGGTCACCCGGCAGACGCGTGATCGGAACCCACGTCCTTCTGACTCCCAGGCCCGGGCTCTTCCCACTAGGCCACGCCGCGTCTCCCGCAAGGAGAAGCAGCGTGGCTCAGTGGAAAGAGCACGGGCTTTGGAGTCAGGGCTCATGAGTTCGAATCCCAGCTCTGCCACTTGTCGGCTGTGTGACTGTGGGCGAGTCACTTAACTTCTCTGGGCCTCAGTTCCCTCATCTGTAAAATGGGGATTAAGACTGTGAGCCCCACGTGGGACAACCTGATTCCCCTATGTCTACCCCAGCGCTTAGAACAGTGCTCGGCACAGAGTAAGCGCTTAACAAATACCAACATTATTATTATTATTATAATGATTCTCATCTGTT
Organism: Ornithorhynchus anatinus; assembly: GCF_004115215.2. Classification (NCBI taxonomy): domain Eukaryota; kingdom Metazoa; phylum Chordata; class Mammalia; order Monotremata; family Ornithorhynchidae; genus Ornithorhynchus; species Ornithorhynchus anatinus. Next base: position 2,385,409 of record NC_041743.1, on the reverse strand, counting down.
CTGCTGTCTGTCCCCCGGCCGGCCTGGACTGTGAGCCCGTCGCGGGCAGGGATGGCCTCTATCGCCGAACGGTACTTTCCAAGCGCCCGGCCCAGTGCCGTCCACACACAGCAGGCGCTCGATAAATCCGACCGGCGGAACGAACGAGTTGGGACGAGTCCATCTGCCCGTTGGAGTGGAGGCTGCCGGAGGGGAGGGGGGCGGGCTCCTCCCGGGGCCGGGCTTACTCACGGGGAAGGACCTGCAGGTCCAGGAGGCAGGTGCTGGAGCCGATGGCATTGGAAGCCACGCACTGGTAAAGCCCCGAGGTCCCCACGCTGATGTTCCTCAGGGCCACCGTGCCCCGGGCTTGGTCTGGCCCGCGGCGGGAGGGGACGGACACGGACGGACACAGAGACGGAGAGGACCGTGACCGTTACGCCGTTGGTTGGCGAGGGTGAAGGCGGCCGCTGAGCGCTTACTCGGGGCCCGGCACCGTCCTAAGCGCTGGGGCGGCTACGCGTCAAGTTGGACGCGATCCCCGTCCCACGTCTCGATCGAGGGAACGGAGGCCCCGGGGGGGGGGGGGGGCGGGGGGGGGTGACGGCGACGATGAAGATGACGGTATCTGTTAAGGGCCCGCTCTGTGTTCAATCCTATCGACTGAGCGCCTGCCGTGGGCGGGGCACCGTACCAGGCGCCCGGGGCGTACGATCCGCCGACGGGCAGAGACAGTCCCCGCCCGCCGACGGGCTCCGGGGCGGATACGAGGTCGTCGGGTTGTCCCGCGTGGGGCTGACGGGCTTCACCCCCCGTTTTCCAGACGAGGGAACTGAGGCCCAGAGAAGCGGAGCGACCGGCCCGAGGCCGGCGGCGGAGGCGGGATTGGAACCCGTGACCCCCCGGCGGCCGGGCTCTGGCCGCCAGGGCCCCGCCGCTGCTCTAGGGTGAGGCTGTTACGCTAAGGAGGGGGACCCCGACGGCAGCTCCCCCGGCCCCGGGGGGTCCGGGTGACGGGCACGGGGTGCGAGGGGGAGAGTCAGGCATCGCCGGGCCCCCGCTGCCGGCAGCGGGGAGGGGCTCTCCGGCCGCGATACAGGCTCGGGGCTCAGCGGGCATTAGGTGCCAAGCCCTGCGTTAAACACTGGGGTCGTTCCAGAGAAGCAGATGGTCTCCCGGGGGCCCGGGGCCTCTGAACGACGCCCCCGGGGCGGCCCGGGCCCCGCCTGCGGAAGCCCCAGGCGGGCCTCGCTCCCTGCCCTGGCACCGGGCTCGTTAATTACAATAATAAGCGGAGACGCAGGGTGACGTAGCGGAAAGAGTGCGGTTTGGGGAGTTCTAATCCCACCCCCTCCACTCGTCTGCAGTGTGACCTCGGGCAAGTCGTCCACCTGCTCTGGGCCTCAGTTCCCTCATCTGTAAAACGGGGATGAAGACCGCCGGCCCCACGGGGGACCGCGTTCAACCCGATGACTCTGTATCCACCCCGGCGCTTCGAACAGCGCCCGGCACGTGGCAAGCGCTTAACAGATGCCATCATCATCATCGTCGTCATTAATCACAACTATTTTTTTTTTTAAAAAAAAAAGCACTCGTCCCACGGCCGCCCAGGCCAACTGCCCCAGCTCCCCCCTCCCCGGGGACCCCCTCAAGCTCTCTCCCGTCCCCCTCCACCGAGGGTCTGACGGCGCGGTCGCCCCGGCGACTACCTTGCGTGGCGACGGCGGGCAGGCCGGGTCCGGGGTCCAGCTTCTCCCAGAGGTAGGTAGGCCGGGGGACCCCTTCTTCCGAGCTGCAGGCCAGGACGACGTCGCTGCCCACGTCCCGGGACCCCTGGATTCGGCAGAGGGGGGCGGAGGGGGGCACTGGGGGCCGACGCGAGGGGGAGAGACGCCAGTTGGGCGCTTAGCACGGGGCTCCGCCCGCCGGAAGCGCGCGATAAATAATAACGATTGTGCCCAGGGCTCAGAACGGTGCTTGGCACACGGCAAGCGCTTAACCAACACCAGCCTCACCCCCATTAGCATTTGCTCAGCGCTTACTAGGCGCCGGGGAGACGTACTGAGCCCCGGGGGGGGCGCGAGGAAATCGGGTGGGACCCCGTCCCCGTCCCCCCGGTCTCGATCCCCCTTCGACGGAGGAGGGAACTGAGGCCCGGAGAAGGGAAGCGGCTCGCCCAAGGTCACGGGGCGGCGGAGCCGGGATCAGAACCGGCCGGAGGAGGAGGGGAAGGGGGTGGCGCGCCCCACCTAGGACGGTGAGTCCGGTGACGCCGATGTTTCTGCCCCCGCGGTCAGGCAGGTTGTTGACCAGGCACTGGTAGGTGCCCGTGTCCGACAGCCGGGTGTCGTTGATGAAGATGGAGACGTTGGTGGTGGGCATGGTGCCCGCGAACCCCACCCTCCCGTTGAACTGGGGGGCTCCGTCGAAGGTCTTCCCGCCCTGGTAGAGGAGCACCTGGAAGGGGACGGTCGCGTCAACGCCGCGGCCGTCGGCCCCCGCTAAGCGCCGGGCCCAGCCCGGGGGCGCCCGACGACCGTCGCCTGCTTGCTCTGGGCTTTCCCCGAGCGCTCAGCACAGTCCCCGGCGGGCGCCCGGTACACGCCGTCGCACCCAGAGCACAGAGCAGCGCTCCGGCGGGCCAGACGGCGCTTCCCAATCGGATTCCCGGCGGGGCGGAGGCAGGGCCTCCTCGGAAGCCTCGGGCACGAGGAGCCTCTCCCGGTCCCGCCAACCCCCCACGGGCCCCCGCGTGGACTGCCCCCCGGCTGGGCTGAGGACCGCGCTCCTCGTAAAGCGCCTACTATGTGCCGGACACTGTACCGGGCCCGGGGGTTTCCGATCCCGGCTCGGCCCCTCGCCCGCTGGGCGACCCTGGGCAAGTCACGTCACTTCTCCGGGCCTCGTCTGCCAAAGGGGGACGGGGACCGGGAGCCCCACGCGGGACGGGGACTGCGTCCGACCCCATTTCTCCGTACCCACCCCGGTGCCTCGTACAGTGCTCGGCACATGGCGAGCGCTCACCCGAAACCGCGGTTATCGTTGAGTCGGTTGAGGAGGGCGGGAGGACTGCGCTGGGGAACGGCTGGAGAGGTGAGAGGGCGCGGAGCCTCGAAACCGACGCCGAGGAGGGGGCGGCTGGGGAAGGGCAGGGGGAGGAGAGCAGGCGGGGGCGCCTCGAAGCCGACGGGAATCCCCCCGCCTCCGCACCTGCTCGGGCTGGTTGGCGTCGGCGAGGGGGACGACCAGCCAGATGACGTTGAGGTTGAGGAGGGCCGCGCTGGTGGAGAAGGAGCAGGGCAGGATGGCCGTCTGACCGCGGGCCACCTGGACGCTCCCGGGGCTCTCGGACACCTCCAGCGACGTGGTCAGACCTGAGATCCGTAAGGATGACGAGACAATTACGGTACCTAATAATGATAATAATGTTGGTATTTGTTAAGCGCTTACTCTGTGCCGAGCACCGTTCTAAGCGCTGGGGTAGACATAGGGGAATCGGGTGGTCCCACGTGGGGCTCCCGGTCTTCATCCCCATTTTACAGATGAGGGAACTGAGGCCCAGAGAAGCGAAGCGACTCGCCCACGGTCCCACAGCCGACGAGTGGCAGAGCTGGGATTCGAACTCATGAGCCCCGACTCCAAAGCCCGTGCTCTTTCCACTGAGCCACGCTGCTTCTCCAAAGCGCTCGCTAGGCGCCGAGCCCCGTTCCGAGCGCCGGGGCGGGTCCGAGCTAATCCGCTCGGAGCCGGTCCCCCGTCCCACGTGGGGCTCTCGGTCTTCATCCCCGTCTGACAGGTGAGGGAACCGAGGCCCAGAGAAGGGCATTCGTTAAGCGCTTAACTACGTGCCAGGCACTGCACTAAGCGCTGGGTGGATACGAGCAGATCGGGAGGGACACGGTCCCCGTCCCACGTGGGGCTCCCGGTCTCAATCCCCCATTTTACAGATGAGGGAACTGAGGCCCAGACAGGCGAAGTGACTTGCCCCAGGTCACCCGGCCATCAGGTGGCGGAGCCGGGATTAGAACCCGGGTCCTTCTGACTCCCGGGCCCGGGCTCTACCCGCTAGGCCGCGCCGCTTCTCCGTCAGGAGGGGATCTACGGGGGAGGCAGCCGGGCGTCGCGAAATAGAGAATTGGCCCGGGAGTCAGAGGTCGTGGGTTCTAATCCCGGCTCTGCCGCTCACCGGCTCCGTGACTCTGGGCAGGTCGCCTCCAGTCCCTTCGCTTCTCCGGGCCTCGGTTCCCTCATCTGTAAAATGGGGATGAAGACCGCGAACCCCACGTGGGACAACCTGATGACCTCGGCGTTCGGAACAGCGCTTGGCACGTAGGAAGCCCTTAAATATTATTATTATTTTGTAACAACCACAGTGCTTGGAAAGCGCTCAACAGAGCGGCGTGGCTCGGCGGCAAGAGCCCGGGCTTGGGAGTCAGGGGTCGTGGGTTCTAATCCCGCTTGTCTGCCGCGGGACCTCGGGCAACTCACCTCACTTCTCTGGGCCTCAGTTCCCTCATCTGCAAAATGGGGGACGGAGACTGTGCGGCCCAGGTGGGACGGGCACTGGGTCCGACTCCATTTGCTTGGGTCCACCCCGGCGCTTAGCCCAGCGCCTGCCACATCGTAGGCGCTTAGCAAAGACCATGATTAGTAGTTATTATTATTATTATTACAGATTATTAGCTCGTTATTATTGCCCCAAAAAGACTTGAAAAGAAAATGGGGGGGGGGGGGGGCAACTCTTTGTCCTGGCTGCGGCTGTTGCGCACTCTCTCCACCAGAGGGAGCCCCGCCACCGGGAAACCCTGCCTGCTTTGCTTCGATCGATCGATCGATCGATCGATCGATCAGGGGGATTTATTGAGCGCTTACCCTATGCAGAGCACTGTACTGAGCTCTTGGGGCAGGACCGAACGACAGAGTTGGCAGCCACGTTCCTTGCCCACTTGGGAAGAATAATAATAATAATAATAATGCTAATGTTGGTATTTGTTAAGCGCTTACTATGTGCCGAGCACTGTTCGAAGCGCTGGGGGAGATCCGGGGTCATCAGGCGGTCCCCCGTGAGGCTCACAGTTAATCCCCATTTTCCAGATGAGGGAACCGAGGCCCAGAGAAGGGAAGCGACTCGCCCACGGTCACCCGGCTGCCCAGTGGCTGAGCCGGGAGTCGAACCCGTGACCTCTGACTCCGAAGCCCGGGCTCTTTCCACTGAGCCAAGCTGTAATACTCCTAACAATTAATAGTGACTATGAACAATCTCATATTATTAATTATAGGTAGAAAATACGCTCGTGTAATTATCCTGTTGTTATAATCGTGGTATGAAACACGCTGTTGTAATGGCGATGATTATATTGTGATTATAATATCAAATAACGCCACTATAATTGTGACGGTTGCAGTGGTGTAATCACAATATCAAATGCACTGTTATAATTATGATTACTGTACTATCATAGCCATAATATAGAAGTAACATCAAGGGGGTGGACGCAGGCAAATCGGGTCGGACGCAGTCCCCGTCCCCCGTGGGGCTCGCCGGCTGCATCCCCGTTTCACAGATGAGGTCACCGAGGCCCGGAGAAGTGACTTGCCCGAGGTCACACGTCGGGCGAGCGGCAGAGCCGGGATCAGAACCCAGGTCCTTCCGGCGCCTGGGCTCTCAAATGCTTGCTGTGAGACCCCGGGCGAGTCACTTCGCTTCTCTGGGCCTCCCGTTCTGCCTCCTACGTGTGAGCCCCACGCGGGACGGGGACCGTGTCCGACCTGATTACCCCGCATCTACCCCCGGCGCTCGGTACAGTGTTTGACGCCTAGTAAGCACTTAGATACCTTCAAAAAAAATGAGCGTACGGTCTGGGAACAGTAATACAAATTCAAATCACCGACGGATGCGGATGTGAGTCCCGTGGGGCCGGGGGGGGGGGGGGGGCGTGAAGGGAGGAAATCCGAGGAAGGACGGACGCAGAAGGGAGGGGGAGAAGAGGAAAAGTGGGGCTCAGGCAGGGAAGGCCGCTTGGAGGAGGCGGGCCTTCAGTCAGGCTTCGAAGGCCGGCAGAGGAATCGTCGGTGGGAGACGAGGAGGGAGGGCGATCCGGGCCGGAGACGGGACGTGGGCGAAGGCTGGCGACGGGCTAGACGAGATGGAGGCCCGGGGAGCGGGTCGGCATTAGAGGAGCGAAGCGTGCGGGCCGCGCTCTAGTAGACGGTCGGCGAGGCGAGGTCGGAGGGGGCGAGGGGATGGACGGGCTTTAAAGCCGCCGGCGAGGACTTTCCGTCCGATGCCCAGGTGGGCGGTCTGGAGGGTCTCGAGGAGCGGGGAGACCCGGCCCCGACGCTTCTGAAGAAAAACGATCCGGCCGGCGGAGCGAAGTCCCCACTGGAGTGGGGAGAGGCCGGAGGCCGGGAGGTCAGCGAGGAGGCCGACGCGGTCGTCCATCCGACGGATGCCCCGGTTGACGCGGGAGCCGTTTGGAAGGAGAGGAGAGGGCGGGTTTGATGCCAAGGGGGGGCCGACAGGATGTGGTGACGGACCGAAGAGACGGTTGAACGAGAGAGAGGGAGAGGGGGGGGTCCAGTATGACGCCGAGGTTCCGGGCACGTGAGCGCTTCAGATGGCGCTTATTCATTCATTCATTCATTCATTCATTCAACAGTATTTATTGAGCGCTTACGATGTGCAGAGCACTCCGCTAAGCGCTTGGAATGGACTTGGGAGTCGGAGGTCGCGGGTTCTAATCCCGGTCCCGCCACTTATCAGCCGTGTGACCCTGGGCGAGTCACTTCACTTCTCTGGGCCTCAGTGACCTCATCTGTCAAATGGGGATTCAAACCGTGAGCCCCACGTAGGGATAACTTGCTTACCTTGTATCCACCCAGCGCTCAGAACAGTCCTTGGCACATAGTGAGCGCTTGACGAATACCAAAATTATTATTATGTGGAGGGCGGTGGTGCCGTCTACGGTGATGGGAAGGACTCCGGGGGGGTGGGCAGGGGTGGGATGGGAGGGCAAGGAGTGATCCGTCGGTCGATCGTGTTTATCGAGCGCTTACTGCGTACGGTGGGATAGACGTGGTTGGCGCGCGCCCTGCTGACGATGAGCTTACAGAGAAGCCGCGCGGCTCAGGGGAAGGAGCCCAGGCCTGGGAGTCAGAGGTCCTGGGTTCTAATCCCGCCCCCGGCCTGCTGTGGGACTTCTGGCCAGCCCCTCCACTTCTCTGGGCCTCAGCTCCCTCCTCTGTCCAATGGAGTTCAAGACTGGGAGCCCCACGTGGGACGAGCCGATGACCCGGCATCTCCCCCGGCGCTCGGAACGGTGCTTGGCGCATGGTCGGCGCCGCTATTATCATTATTAGGTGTGATAAATGGGACAAACACCCCCTTTATCATCATATTATTAGACTGTCAACTCATTGCGGGCGGGGAACAAGTCTACCCGCAAGAGCTTACTACAGCGTTCTGCCCACAATAAGCGCTCAGTAGATACCACTGATTGACTCATATAAGCTCCTCGAGGGCAGGGATCACGTCTACAAACCGCGACCCTCCTCCAGGTGCTCAGTACAGCGCTCCGCACCCAGTAATCTCTGAGCTCAGTACGGCGCTAAGAGTTTAGTACAGCGCTCGGCACACAGTAAGCGCGTAATAAATCCGATCGAAGGAATGATTAAGCTCCTGGACGGGAGGGGCCCCGCCTACTCTACTGCCCTCTCGCAAGCGCTCGGTCCAGTGCGCCGCACACAGCAGGCGTTCAGTACCTACCACCGACCGATCTACTACCGTCCCGTCCAGTGGCTCAGGCCCCAGACCCGTCGCGGACGGAGTCGGAAAGGAGGCGGGGAGGGGGAGAGACGCTCGCTCGGCCCAGGGGAGAAACTGACCGAACTTCCCTGAAGACCCCAGAGAGAATCTTTCGGCGTCCGGGACGGCTGGGGGAATTAAAGACGAGCAGATTAAACTTTAATGCCAAACACTGGATTAAAATGAATTTTTTAAACCTTCCAGCTTGCAACACTTTACGGGTCAGACTACATAATTTAAGGATGCGGGCCAGGCGGCCCAACGCCGGCTGGCCTCTTCCCTTCGGAGGGAATGAGGACGAGGGGCGGGGGTTATCGAGCCCTTCCTGGGTCGCGGGGCTCTGTACTAAGCGTTTGGGAGAGAATAACAGAACGGAGCCCACTCCGAGGTTACGGTCCGGGGCGGGGGGAGATGGGCACGGATAGAAATAAGTAAATGAGGGAGGGGGACATAAAGGCTGAGGGAGGGGGGGATAAAGGGAGCAAATTCAAGAGGAAGGGGGACGCAGAAGGGAGCGGGAGAAGAGGAAAGGGGCGTTTATGCAAGCAGCCTTACACTCCGTGACTTGTCCTACCTCCCTAACGCCCCTCTTCCCCTCTAGACCGTGCTCTCAAATAGCGGCGTCTGAGGACGCCGATATCTGTGAAAGCGCCTACTATGTGCCAAGCGCTGTTCTAAGCCCTGGGGTAGATACGAGGTCATCAGGATGTCCCACGTGGGGCTCACCGGCCTCGTCCCCCTTTGACGGGTGAGGGGACCGAGGCCCAGGGAAGTGAAGTGACGTATCCAAAGTCGCGCAGCTGATTACCGGCGGAGGCGGCATTAGAACCCACAGCCTCCCAAGCCCGGGCTCTGGCCCCTAAGCCACGCTGCTTCTTACCGTGTGCAAAGCCCTGTACTAAGCGCGCAGAGAAGCAGCGTGACTTAGTGGCAACAGCCCGGGCTCGGGAGTCGGCGGTTGTGGGTTCTAATCCCGGCTCCGCGACTTGTCAGCTGTGTGACTTTGGATAAGCCGCTCGTCTTCTCTGTGCCTCAGTGACCTCATCTGTAAAATGGGGATGAAGACCGTGTGCCCCACGTGGGACAACCTGATCACCTTGTATCTACCCCAGCGCTTAGATCAGTGCTTGGCACATAGTAAGTGCTTAAGAAATACATTCATTATTATTAAAAGTGCTTGTATGAGAGCTCAGTACAGTGTTCTGCACACAGTCAGCGCTCAATAAATACGACTGAATGCCTGAGAAAGAGGAGAAAGAAGGGAGGAGAAGGAAGAGGAGAAGGAGAAAGGCAGATAGGAGGAGGAAGAGGAGGAGGAGAAAAGGGAGAAAGGAGCAGAAAGAGGAGGGAAAGGGGAGAGAGGGGAGGAGGAGGAAATGGAGGAGGAGACAAAGGAGAAGAAGAAGGGGGAGATGGAGGAGAAAGAGAAAAAAGGAGAGGAGGAGGAGGAAGGGAATAAAGAGGAGGAGGAGAAAGGGGGAAAGGAGAAGGGGAAATGGGAGAAAGGATGCGATGGAGAAAGGGGAGATGGAGGAGGAGAAACAGGAGATGGAGAAGAAAGAAGAGGAAGAGGAGAAAGAAGAGAAAGAGGAGGAGATGGAGGAGCAGGTGGAGAAGGAGAAAGGGGGAAAGGGGGAGGAGGAGAAAGGGGAGAAAGAGAAGGAGGAGGAGATGGAAAAAGGGGAGATGGAGGAGGAGAAAAGAGAAAGAGGAGGAGCAGGTGGAGAAGGAGAAAGGGGGAAAAGGGGTGGAGGGGAAGGGGAAGGGAGAGAAAGAGGAGGAGGAGATGGAGGAGGAGGTGGGGAAGGGGGAAAAGAGAAGGGGAAAGGGGAGAGGGAGGAGGAGGAGATGGAGGGGGAGAAAGAGGAGATGGAGGAGTAAGAACAGGAGGAGGGAGAGAAAGAGGAGGAGATGGAGGGGCAGGTGGCGAAGGAGGAGGAGAAGGGGAAAGGGGAGAAAGAGGAAGAGGAGGCGATGAAGGAGGAGGTGGAGAAAGGGGAGACGGAGGAGAAGAAAGAGATGGAAGAGAATGAGGAGAAAGGATAAAAAGAGGAGGAGATGGAGGAGGAGGAGGAAGAGGAGAGGGGGTGTCGGCGGCGGAGCGGGGGGTGAGGGTGAGGCTGAGCACCGTCGACAGCATCTGATCCGCCGATTAATGTATTTCTAAGCCGATTAACCAAATCCCAACTGTTCTGTGTCAGGTCCTTCCTCTAAGCCTACTCTCCCTCGGGGCGGCGAGCAAACCAACAAAAATAAACAAAAAACCCAATACTCTTTTTAAAGGCAGAATAGAGAAGAGAAAGGAGAGTGGGGTGGGGGAGGGGGCCCGCCCCCCTTTCCTCATCATCATCATAACTGTGGTATTTCTTAAGGGCTCATGTGCCGGGCGCTGGCCTAAGCGCTGGGGTAAATAAAAGATCATCAGGTTGGACCCAGTCCCCGTCTCCACACCTCACGGTCTTAATCCCCATTCGACAGATGAGGGAACCGAGGCCCCCGAGAAGGGAGGGGACTCGCCCAGGGTCACACCGCGGACGAGGGGCGGAGCCGGGATTAGAACCCAGGTCCTTCCGACTGCCGGGCCCGGGCTCCTTCCGCTAGGCCGCACCGCTTCTCGAAAGACGGTCTCCCAAGAGGTCAAGGGACCGGATCGGATAACGGCTGCTAATGCGGCGCCTCCGTGCTTAGTACGGTGAAGCGGCGTGGCTTAGTGGAAAAAGCCCGGGCTTGGGAGTCAGAGGTCACGGGTTCTAATCCCGGCTCTGCCACTTGTCAGCTGGGTGACTTGGGACAAGTCCCTTCACTTCTCTCGTCTGTAAAATGGGGATGAAGACTGTGAGCCCCACGTGGGACCACCTGATGACCCCGTATCTCCCCCCCAGCGCCTAGACCGGTGCTCGGCACGTAGTAAGCGCTTAACGCATCCCATGTTAAGAATTATAATGGTAAGCGCTTAATAAATACGATCGAATGAATGAATAAAACAAAGGCGATGCCCTGCGGGAAGGCCGCTTTTTAATCAGCCAGGCTGGTAATTGGTATTGACGGGAATTGGCGGTGGTTCGGTCCGACGGGAACTGGTTCCTGGTCAAAGAGCACGGACGGCTCGGCGAAGCCCGGGCCAAACTGACCTCTCGGCTGAATTCACGCTCCATTTCTTGCTCGGATCCCTTAGACCTCTCCAGCCCTCCAGCCGGGGGCTCCTCTCCCTCGGCAATAACAGTAATAATGATGATAATAATCGGAGTATTTATTAAGCGACGTGGGCAGGGTCCGCGTCTACCTCCCAGGCGCTCAGTACAGGGCTGTGGTCCCCTTCCCCATAGAAATCATAACAGTAATAATCATCATCACAGCTTATTAAGCCCTAGGGGCCCCATACCTGCCACTTCTGCTGTGTTGAACCCTCCCAAGTGCTTAGTACAGTGCTCCGCACCCAGTAAGTGCTCTTAGACCTCTTCGGCCTTACAACCGTGGTCCCCTCTCCCACGGTAATGATAATAGTAGTAATAGTGATAATAATAATGACGACAGCGCCTGGGAGAGGGCGATATAAGAGACGCATTCCTGCCCACAACAAACTTCCGATCTACCCCAGCACTTCAAAGAGTGATCGACTCATATTAAGCGCTTAACGAAGGCCATTTTTGAAAAAAGGAGATGAGTTGCCCGAGGTCACACCGCAGGCAAGCGTCGGAGCCGGGATTAAGCATCGGGGACTCCGCCTCCCAGGGCTCCTTCCGCTAGCGTAGCTCAGTGGCAAGAGCCCGGGCTTGGGAGTCAGAAGTCAAGGGTTCGAATCCCGGCTCCGCCACTTGTCAGCCGGGTGACCGCAGACGAGTCACTTCGCGTCTCTGAGCCTCAGTTCCCACCTCTGGAAAACGGGGATGAAGACCGGGAGCCTCACGGGGGACAACCCGATGACCCTGTATCTCCCCCAGCGCTTAGAACGGTGCTCTGCCCATAGTGAGCGCTTAACGAACAGCGACATTATCATTATCGCTAGGCCGCCCTGCCTCCCACCGAGAGAGAGTCGTTCATTCGTTCGATCGTACTTATTGAGCGCTTACCGGGTGCAGAGCGCTGTCCTGAGCGCTTGGAAAGTACAATTCAGCAACCAAGAGGGACCATCCCCTGCCCAGCCGTCCCTTCCCGACCCCCTCCGACCAGAGGACCCTCCTCCCCCCCTTCCCCCACCCACATCCCACCGATATTTCCGGGGAATTTTTGGAATGGTAAGGACGCTCCTTCCTCGGGGAGGGCGTAATCTAAAACCCCATCCTCAGAATAGCCCTCTCTCCCACCCCCTTGAGGTAACTCTATCTGAAGCGGCCCCAGGCGGGGCAGGGAGAAGCCAGCGGGCAAGGAGCGGTGGGGCCCGGCCGTCGGGGGTGGGGGGGGGGGCCCGGGTTCGAATCCCGGCCTCGTCGCCCGCCGGCCGCGTGACCTCGGGCCAGTCGTGCGGCTTTCCCGGTCCTCGGTTCCCCCGCCTGCAAATCGGGGGGGTCGATCCCCGCTCCCCCTCCTTCTCGGACCGTGAACCCCACGTGGGACCCCCACCTGATCTACTCCGGTGCTTAGCACAGGGCCCGGCGCGGAGGAGACGCGTAATGCCAATAATACGAGTACTCGCCAAGTGCCTACCGGGTGCCGGGCGCTGTTCTGAGCGCCGGGGTAGACGCAAGTCCCCGGCCCACGCGGGGCTCACGGTTTTGACCCCGTCTTTCCAGGTGAGGTAACTGAGGCCCAGAGAGGTTAAGTGACTTCCCCGAGGTCACACGGCAGGCAGGCGACGAAAGCGGCATTCGAACCCGGGAACCCGGACGGCCGGGGAGGGGGCGGGCCGGGGTGGGGAAGCAGCCCGGGCCTGGTGGGAGTCAGGAGGACCTGGGTTCTCGCCCCGGCTCCGCCACTCGCCTGCCGAGTGACCTCGGGCCGGTCACTTCACCTCTCTGGGCCCTATTTTCCTCACCTGTAAAATGGGACTACCCATTCTCCCTCCTCCTTAAACCGCGAGCCCCACGCGAGACGGAGACCCTGTCCCATCCAAAGAACTCGTACCTACCCGTGCTCAGAACGGTGTTCGACACAGAGTAAGCGCTTAACAAATACCGTAACAGGATAGAGAGAACAGGAGGAGGAAGAGACCTACGAGCAGTTCGGTGGGGGCGACCAGAAAATCCCCCATTTGCTTTCCTAATAGAAAAGAGAATAAAACCGCTTCTCCGGGAAATCGGAGCTTCGATTCCCCACCCGCAATGGCGTTACCTTTTAGGCGCCACGGAAGGAGGGGAAACGGTAATAAGCGTGAGACCGGTTGAGCGCTTACCCTGTGCCGAGAACCGTACTAAGCGCCGGGGGAGAGACAAGTTCATCAGCAGGGACGCAGATGAAATAGGAGGGGGACCAGTCATTCATTCACTCTTTCAACCGCATTTATCGAGCGCTTACTGCGTGCCGAGCACCGTACTAAGCGCTTGGAAAGTACAGCTCAGCCACAGAGAGAGACAATCCCTCCCCGCAAGGTGCTCGCGGCCGAGAGCAGGGAGCGAACCCCCATTTTACGGACGCAGGAACGGGCGGAATAGACCGGAAGCTCGTTGGGGGCCCGGAGAAGCCAAGCGGCTCGCCCAAGGTCACGCGGCCGGCAAGCGGCGGAGCCGGGGTGAGGACCCAGGTCCTCCGACTCCCAGGCCCGCGAGCATCACGCAGCAATGTCCCGCAGGGCGCTTGAGCGCTTCCTGGGAGCAGAGGACTGTACTAAGCGCTTGGGAGAGGGCGACAGAACAATAAACGGACACATTCCCCGCCCACGCCGGGTTTCAACTCGAAAGCGTCGCCCAGCAGTGTCCCACAGGGACTGGGGAAACTCATTCGTTCCTTCGGTCGTATTCCTTGCGCGCTTCCTGGGAGCAGAGGACTGTACTAAGCGCTTGGGGGAGGGCGACGGAACAATAAACGGACACGTTGCCCGCCCACCCCGGGCTTTAACTCGAAAGCACTTCCCTCTTCTGGGCCTCGGCTCCCTCATCCGTCAAATGGGGATGGAGACCGCGAGCCCCACGTGGGACGGGCACTGTGTCCGACCCGATGACCTCGTAGCCCCCCCCAGCGCACGGTACAGCGCCTGGTACGTAGTAAACGCTTAACCGGTACCGCGGTTATCATCAGTAGTCGCGGCCGAACATAAAAACGACCACCCTGCCGGACAGATCCGAAGACCCCGGCCGGCGAGGGGGGCACAGGCGCCGAGTACGGCGCTCTGCCCGCGGTGCGCGCTCGAGAAATACGACCGAGAGGCGTCCTCGGGAGTTTTCCAACTCCCCGTCGGTTCGGAAGCTCCTCAAACAAATCGGGAAGAGTCCCCGCGCCCCTCGGAACGGGGACCGGCGCTTTCGACCTCCCTGACGGTCCGGGTCCGAGAGAGGCCCGGGGGAATACAGGCCGGGATTGTTGCGGGGATGTGGGAACGGGGGGAGGGAATGGAAGGGCTCTCTATTGAAGGGGCCCGTGACTCCCGTCAAGTCCCGACCACGGGGGAGGACGGAATAAAGGCCCCATTGATCCCGGATCCCGGCGTCGAGGCCGCCCGGGCATTCACCGGGAAAACAGAAGCCTCCTTGTTCTCCCGGCTCCTCCGCGGGGAGGTTTCGGCGGGAAGATGTCGACCGACCGTATTCACGTGGAAATCGGGCCCCCCCGCCGGGTCGGGCCCCGCTTTCTCCAGAAGGCCCTCGGCCGGTCGGTCCCTCCGGCGGACGGTCGACCGTCGGACTGTGCGCGGAGCACTGGGCCGAGCGCCGGGGAGGGTCCGGAACGCCCGTCGACAGACGCGTCCCCCGCCCGCCACGAGCCGAGGGTCCAGAGGGGGAGACGGACGTTAACAGAAATAGAGAAATCAGAGATGAGGGCGTAAGCGGTGCGGGGCGATGAAGAAAGGGGGCGAGAGGAGAGGGAAGGGGCGGGGGGGGGGGGGCGCAGTCAGGGAAGGCTTCTCGGAGGAGGTGGGCCGTCGAAAAAGTGATCGTCCGTCGGGAACGAGGAGGGAGCCTCAGCAAGCGACAGGCGGACCGGCTCGCTCGCTCTGTGCCGAGCGGCACGGGGGCCGCGGGCCCCGACGCGCTCCCGGTTGGGTCTGAAGATGGCTCGGGCTTCCCCCGGCGGTCCGCCCGAGGGCCCCGGGCCGGTTGGCACCGTGTCTCGGCCCCGGCCGGCCGCCGGCCCTTCGGCGAGCACGGCGGGGCGTCGGAACGGCGCCCCGCCCCTCCTCCCCGCTGGCACCGGGGCCGACCCCTCCGCGACCGAGGCGCGGGCTCGGTTACAGACGCCGCGGGCCTCACGTGGGACGACCCGATGACCCTGCATCTACCCCAGCGCTCAGAGCGGTGCTTGGCCCGTAGGAAGCGCTTAACAAACGCCGCCGCTATTATTATCGGCCCCGGCCGCGGTAAGCGCTTACCCGATGCCACAGTTCTTCCGATTGGGATGGTCGTTGCGGAGGCTGGGGGCGGTGAAGGCCGGCCAGTCGGGGGAAGGGGGGGGGGCCCGACTGACGGGCGGCCTTGAAGCCCATTTATCTAATCTCCGGGCTCTCGCTACAGCGTCAGGCGACCGGGACGGGACGAAGTTGGGGGAAGCGGGGGCTCTTCCTCGACCTCGTCGCCGACGGCGCGGGCTTTCCCGGGAAGGACCGTCGGGGTATTTGTCCTCGCCCCCCTCCTACCTCGCCTGGCGGCCCCCCCGCTCCGGCCCGGCCCGCACACCTCCCTCCTCCGACGCCAACCTCCATCCCCGGGCCTCCGGCTCGCCGCCGACCCCCCCGTCCGCGTCCCGCCCCCGGCCCGCGACGTCCTCCCACCTCGAATCCCACAGACGACCGCTCTCCCTCCCTTCAAAGCTTCACTGGACGCCCGCCTCCTCCCGGAGGCCTTCCCCGACTGCGCCCTCCTCTCCCGCTCCCTTCCGCGTCGCCCCGCCCCGCCCCTCTCTTCATCCCCCCTCCCGGCCCCGCGCCGCTTAGGTCCGCATCCCTCGTTTATTGTATTTATATTCACGTCCGTCTCCCCCGCTCTAACAGTGATGACGATAATGGCGTTCTTAAGCGCTTACTACGCGCCAAGCCCCGTTCTAAGCACCGGGGTAATAAGGATAACGACGATGGCGCTTGTTAAGCGCTTACTATGTGCCCGGCCCCGGGGTAGATAGAGGGTAATCGGGTTGGACCCAGTCCCCGTCCCACGTGGGGCTCACCGTCCTCATCCCCATTTGACAGATGAGGGAGGCGAGGCCCAGGGAAGGGAAGCGACCGGCCCCGGGTCACCCAGCAGACGAGGGGCGGGGACGGGATTAGAACCCGGGCCCCGGGACCCCCGGGCCCGGGCTCCGTCCACTAAGCCGCGTCCCTCTTCGGGGCCGAGCGGCCGGGGGCATCGGGCCAGTTGGCGGGACGCCCGGCCGGGAGGGCGGCGGCCCCGGGGCCTTCCCCGCCCCCCGCCCGGCTCCGGCCCCAGATGGCTGCTGGCCCTCGGCCCCCGGACCCTCGCCGAGATGACCCGGCCCCCCCAGAGAGGGGGAGGGGACGCCGTTCTCGTCCTCGGGCACCCGACGGGCCTCCCGCTGAAGCCGGGTGACCTCGGCCCCGTCGCTTCACTTCTCTCCGCCTCCTCCGGAAGACGGGGATTCGATATCGGCTCTCGCTCCCCCGTTTTGTTTTTTAATGGCACTTAAGCGCTCACGACGTGCCAGGCACCGGACTAAGCGCTGGGGCGGATGCGAGACAGTCGGACCGGGCGCCGTCCCTGGCCCGCGTGGGGCTCGCGGTCTTCTTCCTCATTTTACAGCTGAGGGAACTGAGGCCCGGAGAAGTGAAATAACTTGACCAAGGTCCCGCGGCAGACAGGCCGGGCTGGGGAGTCAGAGGCCGGGGGTCCTAATCCCGCCTCCGCCGCCCGTCGGCTGTGTGAGCTTGGGCAAGCCTCTTGTCTTCTCTGAGCCTCAGTTCCCTCATCCGTCAAATGGGGATGGAGCCCGGGAGCCCCCCGGGGGACCGCCCGATGACCCCGCATCTCCCCCAGCGCTCACAACAGCGCTCGGCACAGTGGAAGCGCTGGCCGAATACCGTCATTATGACACACGGTAGAGTAGACGCCATCCCCGCCTCGGAGGGGCTTAGGGTCCCGGTGAACGTCCCCGAATCCCGGAAGGCGAAAATGATTTAAAGGAAGTACAGGCTGGCGGAATCTAAAAGTCTGCACGTTCACCCACGATCCCGCTTTGGCTGGGCAGCGGCAGGCCACGGTCACGAAACCATTTTTTTCTTTCCCGAAAACGCTGCTGGGCAAATCGTCCTCGGGATTTGGGAATCCGGAGTCGCGAAGCGCTCGCTTAGTGACGACGAGGGGCACGGTGATGGTCTTTGTCGAGCGCTCACTGTGCGCCGGGCCCCGCGCCGAGCACCGGGGCGGAGACGGGCAAATCGGGTTGGACGCAGTCCCGGCCCCACGTGGGGCTCACGGTCTCCATCCCCGTTCGGGCGAACTGAGGCCCAGCGAAGTGACTCGCCCAAGGTCGCCCGGCAGACGAGCGGGGGAGCCGGGATTAGAACCCGTGACCTCGGGGCTCCCAGGCCCGGGCTCTACCCACTGGGCCGTGCCGCTGCTCCGCAGTGTTCTGCACACAGTAAGCGCCTAATAACTACGACTGCATTGAAATCAGCCACTGATCTATGCCAAGGACGGGCCCGGTTGATAATGATAATAATAATGTTGGTATCTGTTCACTGAAGCTCAGGGATTAGTAATACTATCATCTAGTATTATTAATATGAAGTCGGCCAATCGTATTTAATGAGCACTTACCGGGTGCCGAGCACTTTACTAAGCGCTTGGGAGAGGACGACATAACAATGTGACCCGATTTGCTCGTATGTAACCAGATGTATTCCCTGTCCACGAGGAGCTTACGAGAAGCAACAGAATCCGATTTGCCTGTATCCACCCCATCCACCTAGAAAGCGCTTAATGAATACCATCATTACTATTATTCTTATTATTATGTGACCAGATATACTGACAGATGAGGGAACTGAGGCACAGAGAAGTGAGGTGACTTGCCCAAGGTCACCCAGCAGACGGGTGGGGGAGCCGGGATTAGAACCCAGGTCCTCCTGATCCCAGGCCTGAGCTCTACCCACTAGGCCGCGCTGCTTCTAATGATAATAATAATAACGTTGGTATCTGTTAAGCGCTTACTATGTGCCGAGCACCGTTCTAAGCGCTGGGGGAGATGCAGGGGAATCAGGTTGTCCCACGTGAGGCCTCACGGTTAATCCCCATTTTCCAGATGAGGGAACGGAGGCACAGAGAAGTTAAGTGACTTGCCCACAGTCCCACAGCTGACAGGTGGCAGAGCCGGGAGTCGAACTCATGACCTCTGACTCCGAAGCCCAGGCTCTGTTCCACTGAGCCACGCTGCTTCCCAATAATAATAATGTTGGTATTTGTTAAGCGCTTACTATGTGCCGAGCACCGTTCTAAGCGCTGGGGTAGACACAGGGGAATCGGGTCGTCCCACGTGGGGCTCACGGTCTTCATCCCCATTTTACAGATGAGGGAACTTGAGGCACCGAGAAGTTAAGTGACTTGCCCAAAGTCACACGGCTTCTCTCCCGCTGTTTTTAAGTGTGAGATAATCATTCATTCATTGGTATTTACTGAACACTTACCGTGTGCGGGGCACTGTACTAAACGCTCGGAAAGTACAATTCGGCAACAGAGGGAGACAATCCCGGCCCAGAGCGGGCTCGCAATCTAGGAAAGAGACACAGTCCCCGACCCATTTCGGATCCCCAGTCTGAGAGGAATGACGACGACGATAGCATTTGCTAAGCGCTTACCCTGTGCCGGGCCCTGTGCTAAGCGCTGGGGCAGATCCAGGCTAATCGGGGCAGACACAGTCCCCGTCCCACACGGGGCTCACGCTCTTCATCCCCATCTGACAGCCGAGGGAACCGAGGCCCGGAGAAGCGAGGTGACTTGGCCAAGGTCACACAGCAGACGGGTGGCGGAGCCGGGACCGGAACCCAGGTCCTTCCGACGCCCGGGCCCGGGCCACTAGGCCACGCGCTGCTTCCGAGGGTCAGGCAGACCTCTGACCCCCATTTTACAGAGGAGGGGAGGCAGACCCCCAGAGGGGCAGTGACTCCTCCGAGGTCACGCGGCAGGAGGAGGCCGGAGGGTCTCTCCGGGTGGCCCCCGTCCCGCCCAAAGGGACCCCCGCGCTGACCTCCCGTTAGGACGGGAGGGGTGGGGAAAAGCGAAATCCAAGGACGAGTTTGGGGGGGGGGAAAAGTAAAAGCGAATTTGAAGGACGGGTTCGGGGGGAGAAAAGAGTAAAAGCGAAATAGGAGGAGGAGCCCAGCGGCCGGAGGCCCGCCGCCTCCGACTCCTATTTGCACTCGTTAGCGTCGCCTGGCGTACGTGCCACGTTGCCCCTCGGCTCATCGACGGGTTTCGGTTTTTCTTCCCCCTCCTTCAAAGCCCGTATTTCTATATTTAGGAGGTCGGGATAATCAGGGTGGAAGAGCCCATCTGTCTGACGTTCGGCCCAGCTGCCCGTGGACGCGGAAGTGAAATTTCTGTGGGGTTGCGGGTTGTCGTTTCTCTCGGGCGGTCGGGAGCCGTCGTTCGGCTTCTCCGACGTCCGGCGAAACCTCCGAGGCGCCGTCGAAGAATCGGGGGCCGCGTCCGGGGGGTCGGGGTACCCGTCCCACCCACCCACGCCGGGACCGACCTCCAAAAGACGCCGTCGAGAATCCGCCGGAATTCGCCGGACTTAACAGCACTAACCGCTCACGGTATCTGTCGGGCGCTTACTACGTGCCCGGCACTGTCCGTTCGCTCCTCCCATCGTACCCGCGGAGCGCTTACTCGGTGCAGAGCCCTGGGGAAAATACAATTCGGCAACAGAGACGATCCCCGCCCGCGGCGGGCTCGCTCTTCTAAGCGCTGTGGTTTTACCCTGTATCTCCCCCGGCGCTTAGACCGGTGCTCGGCACGTAGTAAGCGCTTAACGAATCCCAACGTTATCATTATTATTAAGGGGTCGTCGGGTCGGTCGCAATCCCCGTCCCCCATGGGGCTCGCCGGCTTGATTCCTACTTCACAGTCGAGGGAACTGAGGCCCGGGGAGGCCAAGCGACCGGCCCCAAGTCACCCAGCCGATCGGCGGCGGGGCCGGGATTGGAACCCACGACCTCGGACTCCCGAGCCCGGCCTCTTGCCGCTAGGCCGGCACCGCGAGCCTTCGGGACGCGGTTTCTTCTCCATTTCCAGTCCTATTTTAAAGCCCCCAGCTGTTGGCTGCATTTCTCCTGTCGTCGCGGGCACCCGCGTGGGTACTCTGGGCCCTGCCCGGGTACGGGACGATGTTGCTGAAATGTCATTTCCAGCACGTGTGGCGTGGCAAAGCGGCCCCCCCTTGCCCCCTCTCCGCCCTGATTTCTCGGTGGGTAACAATAATGACAATGTTGGTATTTGCTAAGCGCTTTACTCTGTGCAGAGCACCGTTCTAAGCGCTGGGGGAGATGCAGGGTCATCGGGTTGTCCCACGTGGGGCTCAGGCTTCATCCCCGTTTTACAGATGAGGGAACTGAGGCCCAGAGAAGCGAAGTGACTTGCCCTGGGTAGAGCCCGGGCGGGGGAGTCAGAAGGACCCGGGTTCCAATCCCGGGTCAGCGTGGCTCAGTGGCAGGAGCCCAGGCTTGGGAGTCAGGGGTCGGGGGTTCTAATCCCGCCTCCGCCACCTGTCAGCTGGGTGACTCCGGGCAAGTCGCCTCACTTCTCGGTGCCTCAGTTCCCTCATCTGTCAAATGGGGATTAAGACTGTGAGCCCCACGTGGGGCAACCTGTATCTCCCCCAGCGCTTAGAACGGTGCTCGGCACCTAGTAAGCGCTTAACAAATACCAACATTATTATTATTATTGTTGTTATGTCTACTGGGTGACCTTGGGCCAGCCACTTCTCTGGGCCTCAGTTCCCTCATCTGTCAAACGGGGATGGAGACTGCGAGCCCCACGGGGGACGGGGACTGCTTCTCTCCTATTTACCCCAGCGCTCAGTAAGCGCTTAACAAACACCGCCGTTATTATTATTATTATTAGACCCCAGGTCCTTCTGAAGGTCATTCTAAGTGTAGTGAGACTGTAAGCTCCTCTCTAGACCGTAATCGTTAGAATAATAATCGTAATAATTGCCGTATTTGTTAAGCACCTTTACTTTGGGCCGAGCACTGGACTAAACGCCGGGGAAGATACAAGCTCATCGGGTCCCACGTGGGGCTCATGGTCCTGGTAATGATAATAATGTTGGTATTTGTTAAGCGCTTACTACGTGCCAAGCACTGTTCTAAGCGCTGGGGGCAGATACAAAGTCATCAGGCTATCCCACGTAGGGCTCACGGTCTTCATCCCCATCTTCCAGATGAGGAAACCGAGGCCCAGAGAAGTGAAGTGGCTTGCCCGAAGTCACACAGCAGACAAGGGGCGGAGCCGGGATCAGAACCCGTGACCTCTGACTCCCAAGCCCGGGCTCCTTCCAGTAAGCCAAGCTGCTGAATCCCCATTTTGCCACGCGAGGGAACTGAGGCCCGGAGAAGCGCTGACTCCAGGGGTCGGCACACAGCGAGCGCTCAGTAAATACCGTCGATCGACTGATCGCCGAGCACCGGGGCGGAGGCAAGTTCTTTACGGGCAGGGAACGTGTCGGCTGAATCCGCTGCCCCGTCCTCTCCCCGGCGCTCAGCACGAAGTGAGCGCTCGGCAGATACCCCGAGCGGGCCGGGCGCTCGAACCCTCCGAGGGATTCCAGAAGAAGGGAGGACCAGAGAATCCATGAAGGGCGAGGCCGTGCGCGGACGGCTCCAAAGCGAGTCAGACGACAGGGTCCGTGCTCATCGGCCAGGCGGCGGGCGATACAATCGCCCGATTTATTTCCAAACGGTAGTCGGCCTTCGGGCCGTTCTGCCCCGGGGAGGAAAAGAAGGGTTTTCCGGGTCCGGGAACCCCCTCCCCGGGCCTCCGTCTCGCCCGCCGCCGACCCCTCGCCCACGTCCCGCGACGTCCTCCCTCCTCAGATCCCGCAGACGACCGCTCTCCCTCCCTTCCCAGCCTGACGGAAGGCCCGTCTCCTCCCGGAGGCCTTCCCTGACCGCGCCCTCCTCTTCTCCCGCCCCCTCCCGCGTCGCCCCGACTCGCTCCCTTTCTCCATCCCCTCACGCTTAGGTCCGCATCCCTCGTTTTCTTTCTTTCTATTCACACCCCCGTCTCTCCCTCTAGACTGTCAGCTCACCGTGGGCAGGGAACGCGTCTGCTTATCGCTGTATTTTCCTCTCCCAAACGTCTACCGAAGTGCTTCGCGCCCAGGAAGTGGCGGGAAGAGCCCGGGCCCGGGAGTCGGAAGGTCACGGGTTCCAATAATACTACTAATAATGTTGGTATCTGTTGAGCGCTATGTGCCGAGCACTGTCCTACGAGATACAGGGTAATCGGGTGGTCCCGCGTGAGGCTCGCGGGCTTCATCCCCATTCGAGGTCACTGAGGCACCGAGAAGTGAAGTGACTCGCCCAGAGTCACCCAGCTGACAGGTGGCGGAGCACGCCGTAAGCGCTCGATAAACACCACCGACTGACCGCGATCCCCACGTGGGGCAGGGACAGCGTCCGGCCCGTTACCTCGGGTCTCCCTCAGTGCCCGGCGGACAGTCAGCGCTCCATCCACGCATCACCTCCCCTCCTGAGGAGGGGAAGGATCTCTCCGAGAGAACGCATTAAACCAGCTCGGCTCCCGGTTTCAATTTTTTTTTTTTAATCTATTTTTAGAAATGATCCGAAATAAAAGGGAATAAAAACTTTCCTTCCCCCCACCCCGACCCGGCAAATCGGGAAGGAATTCACACTGGGGGATGGAAACTTGGGGCCGAAGCCCGGGTCGGGGGGCAGATCTGGAAACTCGAAGGCGGGGATGAGTTGGGATGACCCGCGCGGTGGTAACGGGGCATCAGCGGATCGGTTGCCATGGCTACGGGAAGACGGGAATTTGTTTCCAAACATCCCGGGGCGGGAGGAGGGGACCGCCACCTTCCCGTGGCTGCCGCGTGGACGGAGGGTCTTCCTCCCTCCTCCGCCCTCCGCCTACGGACCCGCCCCCGCCTCCTCACCCTCCCGCTCCCCCTCTCCCCAACTTAGCTCGGAGGCAAGAGCCCGGGCTGGGGAGTGGGAGGCCTTGGGTTCTAATCCCGCCTCCGCCCCGGTGGGCCGTGTGACTGGGGGCAAGTCCCTTCACTTCTCTGGGCCTCAGTTCCCTCATCTGTCAAATGGGGATGAAGACTCCGGGCGCCAGGCGGGACAACCTGACGACCTTGCATCTACCCCGGCGCTTAGAACGGTGCCCGGTGCGTAGTAAGCGCTTACCAGATACCTTCATGATTATTATGATTATCATTATTATTTAATCTGTCGATCATCACGGCCCCCGGCGAGCACCCACTCTGTACCTAGCACTGCGCCGGGTCGACCCCGAGGGCGTCGGGGCGGACACGGTCCCTGTCCCACCCGGCCCTGGCCGCCTCAGCAGGAGGAGGGGGATGAGAATAATTCTGGTATGTGCTAAGCGCTTACCGTGTGCCAAGCACTGTCCCCAGCCCCGGGGCGGATACCCAGACTGAGCCCCCCTTTCCCTCTGCTCCTCCTCCCCTCCCCATCGCCCCGACCCCCTCCCTCTCCCCCCCTCCGCGCACCACGTGGATACGTATGTACATACCTATAATTCTATTTATGTTTTTAATGATGTGTATTGATCTATAATTCCATTTACCTCCTTCGACGCTACTGATGAGGGTCGACCTGTTCTGTCGTCTGCCTCCCCGCTTCTAGCCCGTGAGCCCACTGACGGGTGGGGATGGTCCCCACCCGTTGCCGAACTGGACTTTGCAAGCGCTCGGTACGGTGCTCTGCACACAGTAAGCGCTCAATAAATATGACTGACTGAATGAGTTGGACGCGGTTTGCCGGATGAGGAGGGAGAGGCCCGGAGAGGGGAAGCGACTCGCCCGACGGCGGGCGGCGGGACCGGAACCCGGGCCCCCCGGACCCTCAAGTGCGGGCCCGTCCCACCCGCCCCGCGGGGCTCCAACTCCGCCCTCGGACCGAGCACCGTCTCTCTCGCCCTCCTCCGCCATCTGCTTTCTTCGATATGGGCCGGGAACGCGTCTCGGCTCCCTCTCTGGGCCTGGCCTCCCCCGAGCCCTTAGAACAGTGCTCTGCGCACAGCGGGCGCTCAGTAAATACCACTGATGGATTGATTTCCCGCCTCTTACTTCTCCCGAATCCTCTCCTCTGCCTACCTCAGGCTCTTCCTCGTTTCCTCCTCTCTTTTCCCCCCCTCATTCCTTCCCCCTTCCCCTCGGCCCCCCGCGCCCCTCTTCCCCGGCCCAACACCACCCTCTCTGGCTCGGCAGCCTTGGGCACCGGGAACCCTTATCGGTCGTCGATCGATCGATCGGATTTATTGAGCGCTCACCGTGTGCTAAGCCACTGGGAGAGGACGACAGGGCGATAAAGACAGACCCGTTCCCTGCCCTCGACGAGCTCCCGGTCTTCAGGGGAGGACAGACATGGACGGAAATAAATCGGTGACGGGTACGGACAGAAGCAGCAGCGTGGCGGTTACGACACTTAGCACGGCGCTCCGCACCCGGAAAGCGCTCAGTAAATACGACCGTAAGCTCGCCGTGGGCAGGCAACCTATCTCGCGAATATCTGTCGCACCGCACTCTCCCGAGGGCCTAGTACAGAGCTCTGCACGCAGACAGCGCTCAGTAAATACGACTGACTGTAAGCTCGCTGGGGGCAGGGAACGCGCCTACCAACTCTGTTCTAACGTGCTCTCCCAAGAGTTGAGCACGGTGCTCTCTCCTCCCGGGAGGCGCTCAGTAAATACGACCGCAAGTCACCGCGGGCGGGGAACGTGTCTCCCCACCCCGCCACGCCGTCCCCTCGCCAGCGCTCGGTACAGCCTTCGGCCCCCAGGAAGCGCCCTGTAAATAGCCCCGACTCAGAGCTCCTCGGGGGCAGGGAACGTGTCGACCAACCCCGTCGCACTGTCCTCTCCCAAGAGTTTAGCACAGTGCTCCGCTCGCCGGAAACGCTCAGTAGATCCAACCGACTGACCGCACGCGGTCGTCGCTCAATAAACGCCCCCGACGCATCCGCCCAAACCCCAGTCTTAGCGTGGCTCGGCGGAAAGAGGCCGGGCTTGGGAGTCGGGGGACGTGGGTTCTAATCCCGCCTCCGCCACTTGTCTGCTGGGTGACCTTGGGCAGGTCGCTTCTCTGTGCCCTCAGTTCCCTCGTCTGGAAAATGGGGATGAAGACCGTGAGCCCCGCATGGGACCCCCCCCGATGACCTCGTATCTAGCCAGGCGCTCAGAACAGGGCTCGGCACATAGTAAGCGCTTAACACACACCATCATTATCAGCGCTCAGAACAGCGCCCGGCCCACAGTGAGCGCTCAACAACAACCATCACTAGGAAGAAGATCTTCCGCTAGGATTTCCGGGAATCTCTCAGTCTCCTCCGCCAACGGACGAGCGTCCGTCGGAAGGTGGGACTCGGGGAGGAGGAGGAGGAGGAGGAGGAGGAGGAGTTCTTCACTGAACGTTACACGAAAGTTTTGGGGTTTCCTCGTTTCCCCCGCTCGGATCCGCGCCCCTTAATTCTCCCCGCCCTCGGCCCCTGACCCCTCGATCGCTGGTACCTCGTGAGCGCTCGCTGGGATCACAACACTGTGCTGAGCGCTTGGGGGGGTCCAACAGAGTGGACAGGGATGATCCCCGCCCTCGAGGGGCTTCCAGCCTACCCCGCCGAGCCCCAAGGACCTGGGTTTCTCATCTCGGCTCCGCCGCCCGCCTGGTGCGCGGGCCTTCGGGCGAGTCGCTTCGTTTCTCCGGGCCTCAGTTCCCTCATCCGTCGAATGGGGGTGAAGGCCGTGGGTCCCGCCCCATTAGCTTGGATCGACCCCGACGCTTAGTACGGGACCCGGCACCGAGTAAGGGCTCAAAACAGGCCAGGCTGTCAGGAAGGACAGCCCTCTCCTCTCTTGCAGGCCCGGGGCGGGGAGGGGGAGGAAGAGGAGAAGAGGAGGAGGAAAAGGAAAAGAGGAGGAGGAAAAGAAGAGGAGGCGGGAGAGGAGAAGAGGAGGAGGGAGAGGAAGAGGAGAGGGAGGAGGAAAAGGAGGAAAAGAGGAAGAGGAAGAAGAGGAGGAGGAAGAGGAGAAGAGGAGGAGGAGGAGAGGAGAACATAGTAAGCGCTCAATAAATACTATTGAATGAATGGACGAATGAGAAGGAGGAGGAAGAGGAGAAGAGGAGGAGGAGGAGGGAGAGAAGAGGAGGAGGAAGAGAAGAAGAGGAGGAGGGAGAGAAGAAGGGTTGGAAGAGGAGAAGAGGAGGAGGGAGAGGAGAAGAGGAGATGGGAGAGAAGAAGAGGAGGAGGAAGAGAAGAAGAGGAGGAGGGAAAGAAGAGGAGGAGGGAAAGAAGAGGAGGAGGGAAAGAAGAGGAGGAGGGAGGGAAAGAAGAGGAGGAGGGAGAGGAGAAGAGGAGGAGGGAGGGAAAGAAGAGGAGGAAGGAGAGAAGAAGAAGAAAAGAGGAGGTGGAAGAGGAGAAGAGGAGGAGGGAGAGAAGAAGGGGAGGAGGGAAAGAAGAGGAGTGGGGAGAGGAGAAGAGGAGGAGGGAGGGAAAGAAGAGGAGGAAGGAGAGAAGAAGAGGAGAAGAGGAGGAGAAGAGGTGAAAGAGGAGGAAGAAGAGAAGGAAAAAGAAGAGAAGGAAGAGAGAGTGAGTGAGTGTGTGTGTGTGTGTGTGTGTGTGTGTGTGTGTGAGAGACCAAGCCCCCCCTCCCCCCCCCAGGCTCCCAACCGTCCCTGCCCCCCTTGCCCCCTGACCCTTGACCCCCCCCCCTTCTGACCTTGCAGGCTGAGCAGCAGCGGGAGCAGCGCGGCGCGGGGGCGGGGGTCCCCCCGCGGCGGGGGGCCCGGGGCCCGCATGGACGGCCGGAAGGACGGAGGGCGGCCCGGAGGAGGAGGACGACGACGACGACGAGGAGGAGGAGGAGGAACAGGGGGCGGCCGCCAGCCCCGCGCGCGCACACACACACACACACACACACACACACACGGACTCACGAGGATCCAACAGGCCCCGCCCACCAACCCGGGGGGCCCGCCCCCTGGCGACGGCACGCCCCTCTGGACACGCCCCCTGGCGACGACACGCCCCCTTCTGGCCACGCCCTGGTAACGACACGCCCCCTAGCGACACCGCCCCCGCGGGGCCACGCCCCCGGTGACCACGCCCCCGGAAGGCCGCGCCTCCATCGGACGACGCCCCCGCTGGGCCCCGCCCCCCCCGGCAACGCCACGCCTCCACGTGGCCGCGGCTCCGGCGACGCCGTCTCCTTGGTGACGGCCCGCCCCTTAGTAACGCCCCGCCCCCCCGCCCGTCTCCCCGGCAACGGCGGGGGAAGCGGACCGTGCCCCCCATCACAGACCTGGACACACACCGCCCCCTAGCGGCGTGCCGCGTAGCCCGTCACACCGCCCTTTATAATCCCAGCGGGGGGATTTCCCCTAATAATAATAATATTGGTATTTGTCAAGCGCTTACTAGGTGCCGAGCACTGTTCTAAGCGCTGGGGTGGATACGGGGTAAACAGGTTGTCTCACAGTCTTAATCCCCACTTTACAGATGAGGGAACTGAGGCCCAGAGAAGTGAAGTGACTCGTCCGAGGTCACACGGCTGACAAGTGGCAGAGCCGGGAGTCGAACTCATGACCTCTGACCCCGAAGCCCGGGCTCTTTCCACTGAGCCTCGCGGCTTCTCCCTGCGCTTACTCGATGCCAGGTGCTGTGCTAAGCGCTGGGGCGAATCTGAAGCCAGTAGGGTTGGACGCCAGTCCCCGTCCCCCCTGCGGCTCGCAGCCCCAATCCCCATTTGACCGACGAGGGAACTGAGGCCCAAAGAAGAAGAAATAACAATGATGTTGGTACTGCTTAAGCGCTCACTATGTGCCATGCACTGTTCTAAGTGCTGGGGGAGATGCAAGGTCATCAGGGTGTCCCCCTCGGGGCTCACGGTCTTCATCCCCGTTTTACAGATGAGGTCACTGAGGCCCAGAGAAGTGAAGTAATAATAATAATAGTCATAATGTTGGTATTTGTTAAGCGCTTACTATGTGCCGAGCACTGTTCTAAGCGCTGGGGGAGATACAGGATAATCAGGTCGTCCCACGTGGGGCTCATAGTTAATCCCCATTTTCCAGATGAGGGAACTGAGGCCCAGAGAAGTGAAGTGACTCGCCCACAGTCCCACAGCTGACAAGCGGCAGAGCCGGGATTCGAACCCATGAACTCTGACTCCCAAGCCCGGACTCTGAAGTGACTTGTCCAAAGTCACCCAGCTGACAAGTGGCAGAGCAGGATTAGAACGCACGACCGCGGAGGCCCACCGAGCCACGCTGCTTCAGAAAAGTGAAATGACTTGCCCAAGGTCACTCAGCAGAACTGGGGGGGGGGGGGTCCCCGGTGGCCAGGGGAGACCGAAGCCTTGAGAGGCCTAAAGAATGCGAGCTGGGGTGCGGTGGGAGAAAAGGGCGTCATCCCGTTGGCAGCAACGCGGCCCAGCGGGTAGAGCCCCGGGGCCTGGGAATCAGAAGGATCCGGGTTCTGATCCCGGCCCCGCCACTTGTCCGCTGGGCGACTCTGGGCAAGTCACTCCACTTCTCTGGGCCTCGGTTCCCTCCTCTGCCAAACGAGGATTAAGACTGGTGAGCCGCACGGGGGGCAACCTGATGACCTCGTATCTGCCCCGGTGCTTAGAACAGTGCTGGGCGCAGAGTAAGCGCTTAACAAATACCATCGTCATTATTATTACGATTCTCCGGGCCTCAGTTCCCTCATCCGTCAGATGAGGAGTGAGACTGATGACCCCCACCTGGGACAGGGACCGCGTCCAACCCCATCAACTTGTATCTACCCCAGCGTTTAGTACAGTATCGGGCACACATTAAGCGCTCAATAAATACCATTTAAAAAAAAAGACTCTAGGCTGGATGGAAAGAGCAAGAGCACTTAACAACTACTATTGAAAAAATAAAACCCTGGGGTTTTAGCACAGTGCTTGGTACGTAGTAAGATTTTAGTCGACCCAAAAATTGTTTTCATTCATCCATTCATTCGGTCATATTTATTGAGCGCTTACTGTGTGCAGAGCACTGTACTAAGCGCTTGGATAGTACAAATGGGCAAGAGATAGAGACCATCCCTGCCCAACGATGGGCTCGCGGTCTAAAAAGGGAGACAGCAAACAAGTAGACAGGCATCAGTACCATCAAAATAGATCAATAAATAGATACATACACACATTAATAAAATAGAGTGATAAATAATATATACTTTGCCCCAGGTCTTTAGTAGGGAGCACTGTCTTTGGCATTTGGGAGAGTAAGGAAGACCACATCCGGCCCTCGAGGAGCAGAGAAGCAGCGTGGCTCAGTGGGAAGAGCCCGGGCTTGGGAGTCAGAGGTTGTGGGTTCTAATCCCGGCTCCCCCGCTTGTCAGCTGTGTGACTTGGGGCGAGTCATTTCACTTCTCTGGGCCTCAGTGACCTCATCTGGAAAGTGGGGATGAAGACCGGGAGCCCCACGGGGGACAGGGACCGTGTCCAACCTGGTTAACTTGTGTCTTCCCCGGCACCTAGTACAGAGCGCGTAATAAGTGCTTAACAGAGAAGCAGCATGGCGTAATACAGAGCGTGTGGGAGTCCGAAGGTCATGGGTTCTACTCCTACCTCTGCCGCTTGACTGGCCGGGCGAGCTCGGGCCAGTCCCTTCACTTCTCCGGGCCTCGGTTCCCTCATCCGCAAAACGGGGACGGAGACCGCGAGCCCCACCTGGGGCGGGGACGGCGTCCAACCCCGTTTGCTCGTCTCCACCCCAGCGCTTAGGACAGGCCCTGTCCCGTAGTAGACGCTGAACAAATCCCACGGCGATTAATTCGGGGCACAGAGTAAGGGCTCAAAAAATCCCATTTTGAAAAAGCAAAGGGCGGGGTGAGATGTCCTCCACCGTGGAGGCCCGGCCCACGCGGGTCCGTGTCGAAAATAGAAATTTTCGTTCCGAAAAATGATCTGCCCGGTGCCAGCTCGCTCAGAAGGGAGCCGGCCCCCGTGGGCTATTACAGCCTTATTTATCATCACCATGGCAACGGAGACCCGAACCTGAAAACTTTCCTCCTGACCGAAAAACTGCGAACAAGTGCCACCTTTTTTAATTGGTGACCAAAGTGTGATTTCTGTCCTTCTTCCTCCCCCTCCATTTCCACCTCGGATTCTTCTCCCCGTCTTCTCCGCCCTGGAAGGGTCCAGGAGAGAAGCATCGCGGCCTACTGGGTAGCGGCGCGGCCTAGAGGAAAGACCCCGGGCCTGGGAGTCGGAGGACCTGGGTTCCAATCCCGCCTCCGCCGCTTGTCCGCTGGGTGACCTCGGGCAAGCTGCTTCACTTCCCTGTGCCTCAGTTCCCTCATCTGGAACGTGGGGATGAAGCCCGGGAGCCCCACGTCGTGGGACACCCCGATGACCTTGCATCCCCCCACAGCGCTTAGAACGGTGCTTGGCACATAGTGAGCGCTTAACAGATGCCGTCATTATTATTTAAGCCCCTGTCCTCGCCAAGTGCAAATTAAGCACCAAATCGTCACCCTGGAAAAACACAATTAACTGGCTTAATAACCGGCTATGGCTCCTCTTGCTTGGAAAGCCGGGGGCTTTAATCAAAGCCCCCCTGATGTGAGAAAGTCCAATTCATTATTCATCTGCAAACATTTACACAGAATTTCCCGGCTCCCTCTCCACTTTCCCTCTCCATAATTTAGTCCCTCTTGCTAAAAATACAGCCTCATCCCCTGCTAAAGGGTTTTTTTCTCCCTTTTTTCTTGAAAAAGAGATGCAGTGTTGCCCAGTAGAAAGAGCCCAGGGCTGGGAGTCGGGAGGCCTGGGTTCTAATCCTGCCTCTCCTTTCGGCGAGCTGCGTGACGCTGCTCTGCGCCTCGATTTCCCCGTCTGTCAAAAAGGGGGCTCAAGTCCCGTTTTCTCTCTCCCCCTTAGACCTAGCCCCATTTTACAGGCGAGGAAAGTGAGGCACGGAGAAATTAGGCGACCTCTCTGAGGTCACCCAGTGTCGGAATTAGAACCCAGGTTTCCTGACTCCCAAGTCCTTGCAGTGACCACTAGACCGCACTGCCTTCTCTCCAAGTAAATCCCAATCCTTCCGAGTCCGGCCAAGGGAAGGGGAAGATGCCTTCCTCTCCTGCTTTTCCCCTCAATCCTAACACACACACACTCATAACCACCATTCGTGTGGCACAGCTTATTGTACTTTCCCAAGTGCTCGGCACAGTGCTCTGCACACGGTGAGCGCTCAGTCAGTGCGATTGAATGAAATGCGATTGAACGGATGAATTTATTATCTCTCCACTCTCTTCGACATCGATAGCATTTAACTGATGGCTTTCTGTGGGCAGAGCCCTGGGCTAAACCCTTGGGAGAGTACGATCCGACAGAGCCGGTAATAATATTAATAATAATAATAATAGTGATGATATTTGTTAAAGGAAAGAGAAGCAGCGTGGCTCAGTGGAAAGAGCCCGGGCTTTGGAGTCGGAGGTCATGGGTTCGAATCCCGGCTCTGCCACTTGTCAGCTGGGTGACTGTGGGCGAGTCACTTCACTTCTCGGTGCCTCAGTTACCTCATCGGTAAAATGGGGATTAACTGGGAGCCTCACGTGGGACGACCTGATTCCCCTGTATCTACCCCAGTGCTTAGAACAGTGCTCTGCACACAGTGAGCGCTTAACAAATACTAACATTATTAAAGTGCCTACTGTGTGTTAAGCACTGTTCCAAGCACTGGGGTAGAGCCAAACTAATCGGATTGGACATCATAGTCCCTGTCCCCCCTGGGGCTCGGGGTCTTCAACCCCATTTGACAGACGAGGAAACTGAGGCACAGGGAAGTGAAGTGACTGGCCCAAGGTCAAAGAGCAGCAGACAAGTGGAGGAGCTGGGATTAGAACCCAAGTTCTTCTTCCTTGTGGTATTATAATAATAATAATAATAATGACGGTATTTGTTAAGTGCTTCCTATGTGCCAAGCACTGTTCATTCATTCAATCGCATTTATCGAGCGCTTACTGTGCGCAGGGCACTGTGCTGAGCGCTTGGAAAGGACAAGTCATTCATTCAATCGTATTTATCGAGCGCTTACTGTGTGCAGGGCACTGTGCTGAGCGCTTGGAAAGGACAAGTCATTCATTCAATCGTATTTATCGAGCGCTTACTGTGTGCAGGGCACTGTTACTAAGCGCTTGGAAAGTCCAGTTCGGCAACAGATAGAGATGATCCCTACCCCACAACGGCCTCACACTCTTCTAAGCACTGGGGTGGATACCAGGTAGTGAGGTTGTCCCTCGTGGGGTTCACGGTCTTCATCCCCATTTGACAGCTGAGGTCACTGAGGCCCAGAGAAGTGAAGTGACCTGCCCAAAGTCACCCAGCTGACAAGCGGCGGAGCCGGGATTAGAACCCACGACCTCTCACTCCCAAGCCCGGCCTCGTTCCGCTGAGCCACGCTGCTTGTGGTTCTTAATCCACTGCTTAATCCAGGGCTTCACACACAGTAAACGCTCAGTAAATTCAGGTGAATGGATGAAGAATAATGTTGGTATTTGTTAAGCGCTTACTATGTGCAGAGCACTGTTCCGAGCGCGGGGGGAGACGTCAGGTTGTCCCGCGTGAGGCTCACAGTCTTAATCCCCGTTTTACAGATGAGGGAACTGAGGCCGGGAGAAGTGAAGTGACTCGCCCACAGTCACCCAGCTGACAAGTGGCAGAGGCGGGGATTCGAACTCATGACCTCCGACTCCCAAGCCCGGCCTCTTTCCACTGAGCCATGACTGAACGAACTTCCAGGCCACTGCTCTCTCTACTGGGCCAGCCTGCTTCACCCTCCCTATCCCAGATATGTTTCCTGGAGGACAACGAGCTCAGTGTTTCCAAACAGTCACGGGATGTGAGAAAAAACTGCAAGAACGAGGCGTGCTGGGCAGTTATGGGACAAAAGGGCGTCCTGTAGAGCAGCAGCGCGGCTCAGTGGAAAGAGCCCGGGCTTGGGAGTCCGAGGTCACGGGTTCAAATGCCGGCTCTGCCAGTTGTCAGCTGGGTGACCGTGGGCCAGTCGCTTCGCTTCTCTGGGCCTCGGTGACCTCATCTGGAAAATGGGGATTAACCGCGAGCCTCACGTGGGACGACCCGATGACCCTGTATCTCCCCCAGCGCTTAGAACGGTGCTCTGCACATAGTAAGCGCTCAACAAATATCAACATTACTATTACATTAGTATTATCATCGTCTGGCCGTCTGTCTCCCCCCTTCTAGATCATAAACCCAGTGTGGGCCGGGATGGTCTCTCTTTGTTGCCGAATTGTCCTTTCCAAGCGCTCAGTACAGTGCTCTGCACGCAGTCAGCGCTCGACAGATACGATCGAATGAAGGAATTGAATGAGCACCTTTCTCAGTTCTCATCATAGAGAAGCAGCGCGGCTCAGTGGAAAAACCCCGGGCGGGGGAGTCAGAGATCGTGGGTTCAAATCCCGCCTCCGCCGCTTGTCAGCCGGGTGACTTTGGGCAAGTCACTTCACTTCTCCGGGCCTCAGTTCCCTCATCTGGAAAATGGGGATGAAGACTGCGAGCCCCACGTGGGACAACCTGATCACCTTGTATCCCCACAGCGCTTAGAAGAGTGCTTTGCTGGGCTACTAATGATAATGGTATTTCTTAAGCACCTACTGTAATGACAGTAATAATAATGATGGTATTTGTTAAGCGCTTACTATGGGCCAGGCGCGGTTCTCAGAGCTGGGCTAATAATAATAGTGGCATTTCTTAAGCACTTACCATAAAGATAATAATAAAAATAATGGCATTTGTTAATGTTGGTATTTAATGTTGGTATTTGTTAAGCACTTACTATAATAATAAGAATAATAAATGCCGTTATGATGATGATCACCCCAGGGCTGAGAACCGTGCCTGGCCCATAGCAAAGCGTTTAATAAATACTATCATTATTATGATTACTGTCCCTGCCGGCTTGGAGGGGGCCTCTCTTTGCGCAGGCGCGGATCCCCCAGCCGGCCCTCGCGCGCCACCTAGCGGGGAGATCCCCGCCCTGCACGGGTGCCCGGAACGCGCATGCGCGCGAGCCCGAGGGAGGGGGGGGTCGTCCCCGTGACGTCACCGGGCGGGGGGGCTTCCCCGGTCACGTGACGGAGCGGTCCCCGTCCCCGCCGGTTGCCAAGGCGACGGCGCGACGCAGCCTTCCCCGGGGAGCGCGGCCGGCGGGGCGGAGGATGGGAGAGCGCCGCCAGGGACAGGTAGAACGCGGGCTCCCTGCGCTCAGTACACTGCCTCCCACGTACTAACCGCCTCGCTCCTACCATCACGGCCCTCATTCATTCATTCAATAGTATTTGTTGAGCGCTTTACTATGTGCAGAGCACTGTACTAAGCGCTTGGGATGAACAAGTCGGCAACAGAGAGAGACGGTCCCTGCCGTTTGACGGGTTTACGGTCTGATCGGGGGAGACGGACGGACGAGAACAATGGCAATAAATAGGGCCCTCGTTTAAGCGCTTACTATGTGCAGAGCGCTGTTCTAAGCGCTGGGGGGGGGGGATTACGGGGGTCATCAGAGAAGCAGCGTGGCTCAGTGGAAAGAGCCCGGGCTTTGGAGGCAGAGGTCATGGGTTCGAATCCCGGCTCTGCCACCTGTCAGCTGGGTGAGTGGGGGCGAGTCACTTCACTTCTCTGGGCCTCAGTTCCCTCATCTGGAAAAGGGGGATGAAGACCGGGAGCCCCACGGGGGACAGGGACTATGTCCAACCCCCTTAGCTTGTATCCACCCCAGCGCTTAGAACAGTGCCCGGCACAGAGCAAGTGCTTAACCAATCCCACCAATATTTTTATTGTAATTATGCTGATCAACCCGGATCCTCTGATTCCCAGCCCTGGGGCTCTTTCCATTAGGCCACGCTGCTCCTCGGGAATAAAATCAATCCTAATTATGGTTTTTATTAATGGTCTGATCATAATTAAGCAATAAATAATCAGACGGGGCAGTTCCCCGGTTACTAAATGGATAAACATTTCGCTTCTCAGCTGGAACATCAAAACAACCTTATTCCCAGCCCGGAACAAAGCCCGGTCCCTGAAGGGAGGAAGCTGGAAACGTCCAGGCCGGATCCCCCTGAGGTGTTCAAGGATCCCTTCGAGGTGGCCGTCAGATACATGGAGAGACACAACATCCTGCAGATATTCCAGGTGACGTCTCCAACGCCCGGCAGTGACGATGATAACCGGGCCCTTTGTCCAGCGCTTACTAGGCGCCAGGCCCTCTGCTAAGCGCTGGGGTAGATCCGAGCTCATCAGCAGAAGCAGCGTGGCTCGGGGAAAGAGCCCAGGCTTGGAAGTTGGAGGCTGTGGGTTCTAATCCCGGCTCCGCCACTCATCAGCCGTGTGACCCGGGGCAAGTCACTTCGCTTCTCCGGGCCTCAGTGACCTCATCTGGAAAACGGGGGTGAAGACCTGGGACAACCTGATAACCTGGTATCCGCCCCAGCGCTTAGAACGGTGCTGGGCACGTAGTAAGCGCTTAACAAATACCATCGTTATTATTATTGTTGTTATTACTTCACTTCTCCAGGCCTCGGTTACCTCGGCTTTAAAATGGGAATGAAGCCTGTAAGCCCCACGTGGGACAACCTGATTACCGTCTATCTAACCCCAGCGCTTAGAACAGTGCTTGGCACATGGCGCTTAACAAATACCATCATCATCAGGTTGGACACAGTCCCTGCCCCCCCGTGGGGCTCACGGTCTTCGTCCCCCTTTGACAGATGAGGGAACTGAGGCCCAGAGGAGTGAAGTGACTCTTTTTTAACTTGATATTTGTTAAGCATCTACCGTGTGCCAGGCACCCTTCTAAGCTAATGGGGTTCGACACAGCCCCTTGCCCCACTTGGGGCTCACGGTCTTCATCCCCATTTGACAGATGGGGGAACTGAGGCCCAGAGACGTGACTTCTTTTTACGGGGTATTTTTTGAGCACTCCAACCCAGCCCGCACACTCTGCTCCTCTAATGCCAACCTTCTCACTGGACCTCGCTCTCGCCTCTCTCGCCGCCGACCCCTCGCCCACATCCTGCCTCCGGCCTGCAACGCCCTCCCTCAAATCCCACAGACAACCACTCTCCCCCCTTTTAAAGCCTTCCTGAAGGCCCGTCTCCCCCAGGAGGCCTTCCCTGACTGAACCCCCCTTTCCTCTTCTCCCGCTCCCTTCTGCGCCGCCTGGACTCGCCCCCTTTCTTCATTCCCCCCTCCCAGCCCCGCACCGCTCACATCCACTTCCCTCATTTACTGATTTCTATTCACGTCCGTCTCCCCACCCCTAGACTGGCAGCTCACTGTGGGCACAAAACGTGCCTGTTTATTGCCGTGTTCTCCTCTCCCAGGTGCTTAGTCCAGCGCGCTGCGCACAGCAAGCGCTCGATAAATACGATTGATTGAATGAATGAAAGCGCTTACTGGATGCCGGGCGCCGCTGGGGTGGACACAGTCCCCGTCCCGTGTGGGGCTCCCGGTCTTCATCCCCATTTCAAAGATGAGGCAACTGAGGCCCGGAGAAGCCAAGCGACTTGCCCGAGGTCACGCAACAGACAGGTGGCAGATTGAGTGTCTCAGAAGTCCCTGGATCTGCTATGCTTGGGTTATCAAGGCCTCTTCTCCCTCTGTCTCTGTTCTCCTTCCAACAATCAGTGAGTCAGTGGTACTTAGTAAGCACTCACCATGAGCAGAGCACTGTACTAAGCAGTTGGGAGAGTGCAATACAACAGAGGTGATAGGTTCCTTCCAAAAACGAGCTTACAATCTGTCTCTCTTTGTCCCTCTGTCTCTCCCTCTCTTCTCATTTCTCTTCTTTCTCTCTACTCTTTTTCCTCTGTCTCCTCTCCCATTTTTTCCCCCTCTCCTGTCTCCTTTCTCCCGGCTCTCTCCTCTCCCCTTTCCTCTCTTTCTTTTCTCTCTCCCTCCCCTCTCACCCTCCTCTCTCCTTCTTTTCTCCTCTCCCTCCCTCCCGCTCCATCCTCCCACCAAGCTGAGTTAGTCCAAATTCCACGAGTGGTTCAGATTCCAGCGCGGGTGACCGGGGGATAGATTTCCCGTGGAACGGGCCGGCCCCGGCTCCCGGGGCTGTGGGAAAATCTGCCTTCTCTAGGGGGGAGAAAACATCCAGAGCCCCGATTTGGAGGGTGGGCCCGGGGCCAGAGTGTGGAGTTGGGCTTGGTGGCCGCCGGGGACGGGGCCAGCGGGCCCAGGTGCGAGGCGGGTGAGGGCCCGGGTGGTCTGGCGGGGTGGGGCTGGGCGTGGGGCTGGGCCGGTCGGCCGACATTCCGTGGGGAGCGTCGAACCCCCAGACCGGATCCTCCGGTTCAGGTTCTCCGTTGATCTGTGCGGTGGCCGGGCCCGGCCGCCGTCCCCCGGGCCCTTCCCGCCGGCCTCGTTCTTCCCGTTCACCCCCCCGGGTCCGACCCATCTATCTCGTCTCTAGCCCGGCGCTCAGTACAGCGTCTGCTCCCGGGCTCGGTGCCGGTCAGCCCCTCGGTGGTCTGTGCTGAGTGGCCCTTCGGCTGGACTTGGAGCAAGTCACTTCGGTTCTCTGGGCCTCAGTGACCTCATCTGGAAAACGGGGATGAAGACTGGGAGCCCCACGGGGGACAACCCGATGACCCTGTATCTCCCCCAGCGCTTAGAACGGAGCTCTGCACATAGTAGGTGCTTAACAAATGCCATCATCAGAGCGCTGGGCTGAGCACTCTAGACGGTAAGCCCGTTGTGGGCAGGGATTGTCTCCCTTTATTGCTGTATTGTACTTTCCAGGCGCTTAGTACGGTGCTCTGCACATGGCAAGCGCTCGATAAATACGATTTAATGAATGAACGAGAGGAACGATAGAGTTAGTAGACTCGATTCCTGCCCTCGAGGAGCTTCCAGTCAGCTCCATCGCTGCCCACCGTATTTCTGGGATGGGCGGCTAGTTGGCGGCCCTACCCAAGCCTACAGTCTACCGGAGTGCTTAGGACAGTGCTAGGCACACAGTAAGCGCTCAGTAAATACGACTGAATGCCCAGACCCGCAGAACAGTGTTTTGTTCTGTCTGGCTAGAATCTGCTGGAAAGAGGCTGGAAGGCGAATGTGAATGGAAGTGTCCAGGCTCTCTCTGTCTCTCTCTCCCCCTTGCTGTTTCTCTCCCTCTCTCTTTTCCTCTCCCCCCTCATTCATTGCTTCTTTCACTTAATCGGATTTATTAAGCACTTAATGTGTGCAGAGCACTGTACTAAGCGCTTGGGAAAGTACCATACAACAAAGAGGGACAATCTCTGCCCACAAGGAGCTCACAATCTCCTCTCCCCCTCCCTCTCTTCTTCCCCTCTCCTCTCCCTCTTCCCCTCTTCTTCTCTCCCCTCTTCCCTCTCCTGCTCTCCCCCTTTCCCTGTCCCCCTCTTCTCTCTCTCTTCTCCCTCCTCCCACTCTTCTCCTCTCCCCCTCTTCTCCTGTCTCTCTCTCTCTCCCCCTCTTCTCCTCTCCCTCTCTCCCTTCCCCCTCTTCTCCTCTGCCCTTTTCCCTCTTCTCCCCCTCTTTTCCTCTCCCCCTCTTGTCCTCTCCCCCTTCTCCTCTTCCGTTCTTTTCCTCTCTTCCTCTCCCCTTCTTCTCTTCTCCCCCTCTTTTCTTCTTCCCCTTTCGTCCTCTCCCCTTCTTCTCTTCTTTCCCTCTTTTCCTCCCCCCTTTCTCTTCTCTCTTCTTCTCTCCCCCTCTTCTTCCCCCCTTCTCTTCTTCCCCTCTTCTCCTCTCCCCTGCTTTCCTTCTCCTCTCCCCCTCATCTCCTCTTCCTCTCTTTTCTTCTCCCCCTTTTCTCCTCTCCTCCTCATGTCCTCTCCCCCCTTCCCCTCTGCTCCTCTCCCCGCTTCTCCTCTCCCGCTCTCCCGCTCTTCCCACTCTTCCCAGTCTCCCGGTCTCCGGCCCTCCCCCCGCCCCTCTCGTCCTCAGCAGATCACGGAAGAGCTAGTGTACGAGAAGCCAGAGGACCCCTTACAGTTCATGCTGGAGCAGGTAGGGATTGTGGAGGGAGGGTCGGGACGGGGCGGGGGAAAGGGGACGGTGCTTTGCCCACCTGAAGGGTCCCGGCGGTGGAGGGGGTTGGATGATGTGGAAGAGAAGCAGGCAAGGGGAAGACAGAGCAGTTTAGGAGAGAAACCCGGCGGTGGTGAGGTGGTTTGAGCTCCCACCAGGACTCACTGTACTGAGCGCTTGTGGACCGGAAAGCCAGAGTGAAGGTGGGAATGAAGTCAACTGAGCAAAGATTCAAGGCACCTTCGGTTCCTCCAAGCAGGAGGCCTCGGCTTCCTCACCCAGACCGAGGAGCAGCATGATCTGTGGTTAGGGCACGGGCCCGGGAGTCAGAAGGACCCAGCTCTGCCCCTTGTCTGCTATGTGACCTTGATCAAGTCACTTCACCTCTCTGGGCCTCAGTTCCCTCCTCTGCAAAATGGGGATGAAGACTGTGAGCCCCATGGGGGACAGGGACTGTGTCCAGTCTGATGACTTTGGATCTACCCCAGAGCTTTGAATGGTGCCGGGCACATAGTAAGGGTTTAACAAATACCATTTC
This sequence comes from Ornithorhynchus anatinus, assembly GCF_004115215.2. Taxonomy (NCBI): domain Eukaryota; kingdom Metazoa; phylum Chordata; class Mammalia; order Monotremata; family Ornithorhynchidae; genus Ornithorhynchus; species Ornithorhynchus anatinus. The sequence goes on along the minus strand of NC_041743.1, from coordinate 2,345,742 downwards.
AAAAAAACCCAGAAAACCCACGTCGGGGACCACGCTCCCCGTGCCAGCCTGCCCATAGTTATGATGGTGATGGTGATTATTAAGCACTTCCCACATGCCAGACACTGTATTAAGCACTGGGGTGCGTACGAGGAAATCAGGCTGGACACGGTCCCTGTCCTGCGTCGCTCACACTCTCAACCCCCATTTTACAGATGAGGTGTAGGAAGGAGTAGGACTGAATCTCCACTTTGCAGATGAGGGAACTGAGGCAAAGGGAAGTGAGGTGACTGGCCCGAGGTCACACAGCAGACTAGTGGCCGAGCTATGATTAGAACCCGGGTCCTCCGATTCCCGGGCCCTGGCTCTACGTGCTGGACCGTGCTGCCTCTCTAGTTGGGAGAGCGTTCAGAGTAATATGGATAGGCGCTCCACGGGTGGGAATGGGGGGAGGGAAGGGAGAAGGGGTGCCCAGGTAGTAGTTCGGGGGGGTGATGTGTGTTTGAGGAGGGAAAGAGACTCTGGAAAATTGGGAAATTGGGGGCCAAAAAGAATGTCTGCCCCCTCGTCTCATCCGTCGGGCCGGCTTGGCTCCGAGCCTCCAGGCCGGGGGGAAGGAGCGGCTGAAACCGCTGACGGTTATTCCCAGGTCCAAACTATGCTGAACAAAAGAGAAGAGAAATGACTGTCCCGGCGGCCTCCTTCGCCAGCGACCTCCAGCAGTGACCTCCATCTGTAGCCTCCATCTATCCGCGACCTCCGTCAGTGGTGGCCTCCATCTGCGCCGGCCTCCACCGGCGGCCTCCTTCGCCAGCGACCTCCGTGAGGGGCGGCCTCCGTCGACAGCGGCCTCCTTCGGCGGCGACCTCCATCGGTGGCCTCCGTCATCAGCGACCTCCGTCGATAGCGGTCTCCGTCAGCGGCGGCCTCCAGCGACTTCCGGCCGGGGGCCACAAGCCATCGGGCCCTCCCCCGACTCCGCCCTGGCTCCCCTCTGGGCACAACCGGGTCCTCCCCACCCCCCGCCTCTCTCCCCCGGGCGGGCATCGCCCGACCCACCCAGGGACAGGCCGTCCTTCCCTCCCTCCTTCCCCGTAGACGCTCCCCAGGTCCCGGTCGCCGCCCCGAAACCGGCCCGACGGGTTCTCCGAGGCCGAAGCCTTCTCCCCGGTTGACCGGCTCCCGGCCGAGGAATTTCCCAGCAACCACCGCGGGTGACCCACCGACACGAGCGCTTGGGGGCCGAGCCGCTCCGGGACGGTCCCGGCCCCGCTTCCCCCCGCCCGGCCCCCCTCGCCGACCCCAGGATGAGACCGGAGTCCGCCCCGCTCCGTCCTCCTCGCTGCCCCGGGCCCACTGACGGTTCGGGCCTCCCCCGGGGGCCCGGCCGGAGACCCCGCCGTGAACTCCGGGAGCCCCCTCCGACTCTCCCACGCTGAACGCGGAAGCCAAATAAAACCACTGGCCGCCGGCGACCGCCGAACTCTGGGGGCGAAGCGCCGGGGTAGGGAGGCGAACGTCAGATCGGGAGGGGTTCGCGGTCTGAGCGGGAGGAGATCTTAACCCCGGTTTGCGGAGGAGGACGGTGAGGCCCAGAGAGGGTGAGCGGTCTGCCCGGGGTCACGTGGCAGCCCGGGGCTCGATCCCCGTCCACTAGGCCGAGCCGCCTCCCGCCCGCCCGGCTTTGATCCGTCGGACGGTCGCGTGTGGGTGTCCGTTAGTCCGGAGCTGGAGTGATCCGATCGATCGATCGGTCACCGGTTTCGATCGAGCCCTTCCTGTGTGCGGAGCGCTGTACTGAGCGCTTGGGAGAGTACAGACGATGACGACGGGGGCGGTATTTGTTAAGCGCCCGCTATGACTGTTCTAAGCGCTGGGGTAGATACGAACTAAGCAGGGTGGACACCGTCCCGGTCCCACAAGGTGAGGAGTGAGCGAGGGGGCGGGACGAGGGGGTCTCGTCCCGGTTCTTCACCGAGCAGCCTTGGGACCCCCCAGGCCCCTTCTCCCTCGTCCCCTCCACCTCCCTCCGCGCTACGGCCTGCTCTCCCTCACGCTCGTTCCCTCTCCCGTCGGCCTCCCCTGGGTTCGACTCTCCCCTCCCCGCCCTGCCCCGTCCATTCCCCTGTCCTGGGCCCGCCGGAGACGGGGGTCAGGGCGGAGGGAGGCAGGGGTGGGGCGGAGGCGGAGGGGGTGTTTCGGCCTAACCGCATTCCACCCAACCCGACGGGAGGCGAGGAGCGGTCCCGTCCGCCCCCCCCCCCCCCCCGCCCCAGGAGACGAGGAGACAGGTCCGGGCAGGGCCGGCCTAGGCCTCGCTCGCCGGCTCGCCCACGTGGGCGGCTCTCGCCAATCGCCGGGCCTGGCCTCCGGGCCCGTGGGGCCTTAAAGACCCGCCGGCGGAGGGAGGGGCCGTGCAGGTGCACGGGAGGCCCCGGGGGAGCCAGGCGGAGGGCAGCGGTCGGCCGCCGGAGGTCAGAGGTCAGAGGTCAGGCCGGCGCCGGGGTGAGTACCGAGTCCAGGCACGGTTGGGGGGGTCCGCGGGACAGAGGGGAAACCCCTCCGGGACCGACGGTCGCCCACCGTCCCGCCACCCAGGGCAGGTTGGGCGGGAGGGCAGAGCGGGCCGGGGTCACCCGGCCGAAGCGCAGAACGCGGGTCGCGGGTTCACCCGGAAATGAGCGTGTCGGGACGCGTGCCCGCGGGGACCCTCTGGGCGCCGCACCCGGACTCTCAGACTCTGACGGCCAAGAGGGGGACCGGCGTGGAGTGATGCTGCACTGAACCATTCTCCCTCTCTCACCCGATCCCCCCGAGCCCAGCCGTCCACGCTCCCAGCCGGGTGCCACCCGTGGGTACGGAACAGGATCTCTCCGACCCCGGGACACGACCCCTCGCCCTTTCCGTACGCTACCAATGGGCACCCATTCCGGGTGTCTTAGAGTCGGGGCCGGGGGGGGGAGTCCAGCAAGCATCAACAGCAGCCAAAGAAGACACGGTTAGCCCCCGCGCTGCCAGCCGGATCGGAAAACCAACCGTGTGACTGTGGGCAAGTCGCTTAACTTCTCTGTGCCTCAGTGACCTCATCTGTAAAATGGGGATTAACTGTGAGCCTCACGGGGGACGACCCGATGACCCTGTATGATGATGTGGGTATTTGTTAAGCGCTTACTATGTGCCAAGCACTGTTCTAAGCGCTGGGGTAGACACGGGGGACTCAGGTTGTCCCACGTGGGGCTCACAGTCTTCATCCCCATTTTACAGATGAGGGAACTGAGGCCCAGAGAAGTGAAGTGACTCGCCCACAGTCACACAGCCGACAAGTGGCAGAGCTGGCATTCGAACTCATGAGCCCTGACTCCAAGGCCTGTGCTCTTTCCACTGAGCCACGCTGCTTCTCTACCCTAGCGCTTACAAGTACCATCACAGTTGCCCACAGTCGCCCAGCTGGCAAGTGGCAGAGCCGGGATTCGAACTCATGACCTCTGACTCCCAAGCCCGGGCTCTTTCCACTGAGCCACGCCGCTTCTCTGTATTTGTAAAGCCGCCGAACTAAGCGCGGGGGTAGATACGAGGTAATCAGGGTGGCTGGGGTAGATGGGGTCACTGAGGCACAGAGGTCCCCTCCCCTCCTCGTCTTCCTCTTTCTCCTCTTCCTCCTTCCCCTCCTTCTCTTTCTCTTCCTCGTCCTCTTCCTCTACCTCCTCTTTCCCCTCCTCCTCTTTCTCTTCTTTTCCCTCCTCCTTACTCTTCCTCCTCCCCTCCTTCCCCCCACCCTCCCCGTCCTCCTCCTCCCGCTCCTCTCCTCCTCCATTTCCTCCTCCTCCTCCTTTCCCTGCGGTTTAGGGGGGCCGAGCCCTATCGCACCCACGGGATCGTCCCAACGCGGCGGCCCCGGCACCCGAGGCCGGGGGTCCACCGAAGCCAAGGCGGGGTCCCAGGCCCACCCCCTCTGAGCCGGCCTGGACCGGACACCCCCGCCCAGGGGAGGCCGGCTCACCGTGCCCTCACCCCCCGAGAATGGGGCGGGGTGCGAGGGGCCGGGGGGAGAGCCGGGGGAAAAGGAGGGAGAGACGGAGCCAGGCTCCGGCCTCTCCCCTTTCCGGCCGTTCCTTTCCGGCCGGCCGCGCCCTCCTGCGGGACAAGCCGAGGGAAGGCCCGGGTGTGACCGGCCGGCCCTTGGCAGGGCGGCACCTCTGGGGTGTGGGTCCGACGGTGCTCCGGGAAACTGACCTCCCGCTAGGTTGGCTCCGAGTCGGTCACTCGGGCGGTCGATCGTATTTGCTGAGCGCTTACTGTGCGCGGAGCACCGGACTAAACGCTCGGGAAAGGACTGCAATAGACAGGAAACCGAGCTCCCGTTAGGTAGGCTATGAGTTGGTCCCTCGGTCAGTGGGTCGATCGTGTTTACTGAGCGTCTACTGTGTGCAGAGCACTGCACCGAGCCAGTCAGTCGATCGTATTTACTGAGCGTCTACCGTGTGCAGAGCACTGGACCGAGCCATTCGATCGTATTTACCGAGCGCTTACTGCGTTGCCGAGCACTGGACTAAACGCTTGGGACAGGAAACAGACAGAAAAGTGACCTCCCACTAGGTAGGCACCGATAGTCATTCGGTCAATCGTATTTACCGAGCGCTATGTGCCGAGCACCGTACTAAGCGCTTGGGAGAGGACAATATAGCAATAGAACGGGCACGTTCTCTTCCCACAAGGAGCTCACAGCCTAGAGGGGGAGGCGGACGTTAATAGAAATAAAGAAATGAGGGATGCGGACCTAAGCGGTGCGGGGCCGGGAGGGGGGATGAAGAAAGGGAGCGAGTCGGGGCGACGCGGAAGGGAGCGGGAGAAGAGGGGAGGAGGGCGCAGTCGGGGAAGGCCTCTGGGAGGAGGTGAGCCTTCAGTAAGACGGGGAGAGTCATTGTCCCGGGGGGACGACCCCTTCCGGGACAGGCCCAAGACCCCTTTTTTTAATGGTACTTGTAAAGCGCTTACTATGTGCCAGTCACCGTACTAAGCACTGGGGTAGATACGGATGGATCAGGTCGGACACAGTCCCTGTCCCACGTGGGGTTCGCAGTCTTAAGCCCCATTTTACAGAGGAGGGAACTGAGGCCCCGAGAAGCGAGGTGACTTTCCCCGGGTCTTTCTGTTAAAGGCAGAAAGAGGCCGGGGGCTGGGGGTCGCAGGGGACCCCACAGGGCACCCCCCGGACTAGTCTGGAATGGAGGGGAGAAGCGAAGAACCCCCCAACTCTCCAGAAGGGAAGACGCTGAGGGCTGCCCGTACCCGTCCTCAGTCTACCCCGCCACCCTCCTCCTCCTCGTCTTCTTCCTCCTCTTTTTTACGGTATTTCTTAAGTCCCGCCTACGTCGGTCCAAGCAGCAGGCGTGGGGAAGCACCCGAGATGGCGAAGGACGACGGGTCGGTCCGCTGCCTCCAAGGCCTGCTGGTGTTCGGGAACGTGGTCATCGCGGTGAGTGACGGGCGGCCCCGGGAGCCCCCGGCCCCCCTCGAGCGGTCGGGGGCTGACCTCCCAGGCCCGGTTGTCCGTCTCGTTGCCGGCAGATGAGCGGGCTGGCTCTGATGGCGGAGTGCATCTTCTTCGTGACGGACCCGTGGCGGCTGTACGGGCTGCTGGAAGCCACGGACAACGACGACGTCTTCGCCGCCGCCTGGATCGGAATCTTCACCGGCTTCTCCCTGTTCTGCCTGGCCGCCCTCGGCGTCGTGGCTGTCCTCAGGGCCGGCCGCAAGCTGCTCTTGGCGGTGAGAGGCCCACCCACGCCACTCCCTCCTCCTCCTCCTTCTCCTCCTAATCCTTCTCTTCTTCTCCTCCTTTCTCCACCTCTTCTCCTCCTCTTCCTCGACCTTTCTTCTCTTTTCTCCTGCTCCTTTCTCCACCTCTTCTCCTCTTCCTCCACCTCTTCTTCTTTTCTCCTCCTTTCTCCACTTCTTCTCGTCTTCCCCTTCTCTCCTCCTCCTTTCTCTTTTCTTTTCTCCTCCTCTGTCTCCTCCTTCTCCTCTTCATCCTCCTTTCTCCTTCTCCTCCTCTTCCTCCACCACTTCTCCTCCCCCTCCTTCTCTTCTCCATTTCTTGTCCTCTTTCTCTTCTCTTGTCCTTCCTTTTTCCTGCTCTTCCTCCTCCTTCTCCTCCTCTTTTTCCTGCTCTTCCTCCTCCTTCTCTTTTTCCTGATCTTCCTGCTCCTTCTCCTCTTTTTCCTGCTCTTCCTCCTCTTTTTCCTGATCTTCCTGCTCCTTCTCCTCTTTTTCCTGCTCTTCCTCCTCCTTCTCCTCCTCTTTTTCCTGCTCTTCCTCTTCTCCTCCTCCTCCTCCACCTCTGCTCCTCTTTCCCCTCCTCCTCGGCGGGCAGACGTTCCCAAGACGAGGCCGCCCAAACCAGGCCCTCCGGCTTGCAATCGTGATGGGCGGCAGGAGGGTCAGAGGACCGCCCTTCCCCCAGGCCGAGTCCTTTCGAGCGCTTAGTACAGTGCGCTGTACACAGTAAGCGCTCAACAAATAGCACGGACTGGTTGAGAACAGAGCGCCCACGCCAGCACGAGACCGCAGTCGTGTCGCGTACGTGAACACACGGCGCCGGTCGAGGCGGGAGGCCGCCTCGAGGGGGGAACCCGGCCCGGCCCCTTGTCGGTTGCGTGACCTCGGCCGAGTCCCTTCACTTCTCCGGGCCTCAGTTTCCTCATCCGTCAAATGGAGATGAAGACCGTGAGCCCCACGCGGGACAGGGACTGAGTCCAACCCGATGAGCTTGTATCTGCCCCAGGGCTTAGTCCGGGGCCCGGCACCCAGTAGGCGCTTCGCGGATACCACCTTCGTTATGCTCCGAGGGGAACGGCGGGTTCCCCCGTGTTTGTCTCTTCCAGTACCTCATCCCGACGTCTGTGGCGTAGGATTTTTGTGTCGTTTGCTTGTCCGGCGCCTCGTCGTGACCTCTGCGGCGTACGGGTCTGTTTTCTCATCTCTTCCAGTACCTCATCCTGATGTTCGTGGTGTACGCGTTCGAGATGGCGTCCTGCATCACGGCTGCCACACAGCAGGACTTTGTGAGTCTCCCGCTCTCCGCCGCCTCCTCCTTGCCGGGGCTGAGGCCCAGGGCAGGGAAGGTGATGATAATAATAATGATGGTATTTAAGCGCTTTTACTATGTGCCAAGCACTGTTCTAAGCGCTGGGGAGGATGCAAGGCGATCAGGGCGTCCCACCTGGGGCCCACAGTCTTCGTCCCCATTTGACAGAGGAGGTCACTGAGGCACAGAGAAGCGACCTGCCCAGAGTCACACAGCTGACAAGCGGCAAAGCCGGGATTAGAACCCACGACCTCCGACCCCCCAGCCCGGGCTCTCGCCACTGAGCCGCGCCGCTTCTCTAAGCAGCGTATCTTGAAGATATCAAAGCAGCGCGGCCCCGGCAGTCAGAAGGACCTGGGTTCTAATTCCGGCTTCGCCACATGTCTGCTGGGTGACCTTGGGCGAATCACTTCACTTCTCTGGGCCTCAGTTCCCTCATCTGTAAGATGGGGATGAGGACCGAGGGCCCCAAGTGGGACAGGGACCGTGTCCAACCCGATGAGCTTCTGTCTACCCCAGTGCTCAGAACGGTGCCTGGCACATAGTATGCACTTAGCAGATACCACAATTATCATTATACTGTGGTATGGTATAATCATAATACCTAATAATAGGGCATAAGATTAATGTAATAGTAATACTGCCACTTGCCCGCTATGAGATCTTGGGCAAGTCCCTTCCCTTCTCTGTGCCTCGGTTCCCTCATCTGTAAATGGGGATGAAGACTGTGAATCCCACACGGGACGGGGACCGTGTCCAACCTAATCAGCTTGTATCTACCCCAGCGTTTAGCACAGTGCCTGGCACATAGTAAGCGCTTAGCCGGTACCATTAAAAAATCACAATTAGGATGATTATTGTTAATAACAATTAGTCGGAGCTGGGGGGTGGGGAGGGGCTTCTCCTCCAGACGCCCCCCGAACAACCCTCTTGCTCTGTGGCCTAGTGGGTAGAGCCCGGGCCTGGGAGTCAGAAGGTCACGGGTTCTAATCCCGGCTCCGCCACTTCTCTGCTGCGCGATACCTCACTGCCCTCAGTTACTTCATCTGGAAAATGGGGATGGGGACCGTGAGCCCCACGTGGGACAGGCACCGTGTCCAACCTGACGACTCCAGTGCCTGGCCCACGGTAAGCGCTTAACAACTACTATCATAATTATCATCACCGTGATTATTATCCTGCCTTTTTTTGCCAACCCCACCCTCTGCAGTTCACGCCCAACCTCTTCCTGAGGCAGATGCTGGAAAGGTACCAGAACCAGAGCGGCCCGACCAACGACGACCAGTACAAGAACAAGAAGGTCACCGACACGTGGGATCGCCTCATGCTCCAGGTGGCCGCCGAGGGCCTCCGCCGTCCGGGGAGGGGGCGGCCGGGGGCGGCGGCCGGGCAGGGGCCGAGGCCGGCCGACCCTCCCGGCCCGGGGCCGCACCCGCCTCTCCTCCTCTACATTTCTAATCTGGAGAAGCAGCCTGGCTTGGCGGCTAGAGCCCGGGCCCGGGACTCAGAAGGTCATGAGTTCTAATCCTGGCTCCGCCGCTTATGAGCTGTGTGACTTTGGGCCAGTCGCTTCACTTCTCTGGGCCCCAGTTACCTCATCTGTGAAATGGGGATGAAGCCTGTGAGCCCCGTGTGGGACAACCTGATGGCCTCGCATCCTCCCCGGCGCTTAGCACAGTGCTTCGCACGTAATAAGCGCTTAACAAATGCCATTATTATTATTCCCTGGACCTCAGTGACCTCAGCTATAAAATGGGGATGAAGCCTGTGAGCCCCACGTGGGACAACCTGATGACCTCGTATCCTGCCCGGCGCTTAGAACAGTGCTCGGCACCGAGTGAGCGCTTAACAAATGCCATCGTCGTCCTCTGGGCCTCGGTGACCTCATCTGCGGGGATTGAGACTGTGAGCCCCACGTGGGACGGGGCCTGCGACCGGCCTGACTGGCTTGCATCCCCCCCGTGCGCTTATGGCACACAGAGTAACCAACACCGTGATCATCACCGTAAATTACAGCTATGTACGAATGGGCTGTGGCGCTCGGCCCTGTGTTGCGCACACAGTGAGCGCTCAATCGATACAAACGAATCCCCCATTTCTCTCCCGCCGCCCCGGCCCCATCGACAGGAAAAGTGCTGCGGAGTGAACGGCCCCTCGGACTGGCAGGACTACCACTCGGCCTTCCGCCGCACGCACCTGGACGCCGACTTCCCCTGGCCGCACCAGTGCTGCGCCCGGGACGGGCAGTACCGCCCGCTCAGCCTCGACGGGTGCAAGCTGGGGGTCGCCGACTACTATCACGAGGAGGTGAGAGGCCCGGCTCCCAGATTCCCAGCATCCCCCAGGGCGCGGGGTTCGGTCGGCGCTTACTACGCGCCGGACCCAAGGTGACGGGGTTGGACGCGGTCCCCGTCCCGCCGGGGGCTCGCGGGCTTTAATCCCCATTGGGCATCTGAGGGACCCGAGGCCTAGAGAATGAAGGTGATGAGCACGGGATCTGATAAGCGCCTGCTAGGTGGCAGGCGCTGTACTGAGCACCGGGGTGGATAGAAGCTAATCGGGCTGGATGCGGTCCCTTGTCCCACACGGGGCTCACGGTCTTAATCTCCATTTTGCCGAGGAGGGAACTGAGGCCCAGAGAACGACGACGACGACGGTAACGATTCCGGGATCTGTCGAGCGCTTACTAGGTGCCGGGCACCGTGCTAAGCGCTGGGGTAGAGCCGTCCCACGTGGGGCTCGCGCTCTTTAACCGCCATTTGACAGCAGAGGGAACTGAGGCCCGGGGAAGAACCACCGCGGTCATGACGATTTGATCTCCCCCCTCCTGCCCCAGGAAAAAGGGGACCACCCATCAGCACCCAGCCCGCCGACCTCTCCCTCAGACCATCCCGGGGGCTGGGGGTGGGCAGCCCCGCTGCTCTCTGACTCGGTTTCCCTCTCCCCCGGACCGACAGGGCTGTTACCAGCTGATCTCCGGCCCGCTGAACCGACAGGCCTGGGGCGTGGCCTGGTTTGGCTTCGCCATTCTCTGCTGGACGGTGAGCGTCCGGGCCGGGGCCGGGGGAAAGTGGGGGACGCCCTCGGGGAAGAAGGGGAGTAGAGGCTGAGGAACCGCCTCGGTGCCGACGGGCACGTCCAGCTCGAAGGGAAGGCCTCTTGGAGGAGACGGGCCTTCAGGGAGGTTTGGAAGCGGGGGAGAGTCGTCGTCCGTGGGATACGAGGAGGGACGGCGTTCCGGGCCGGAGGCGGGACGGGGGCGAGGGGTCGGCGGCGAGACGGAGGCCCGGGGAGGAGGTGGGCGTTAGAGGGGCGAAGTGTGCGGGCTTGGGTTGGAGTAGGAGAGCGGCGAGGGGAGGTCAGAGGGGGCGAGGGGATGGACTGAGAGAAGGATTGAGGGAGAGAGGAGGGAGCGAGGGGCAGGGAGATGGGGTGGGGGGTGAGGAGGAAGGGGGTGAACCAGGAAGGGGCAAAAGGGGCTGAGGAGATGGATGGGGGGCGGTTGAGAAGGGACTCCCGTGGCCGACTCGGGCCCTGGAGATGTCCATCCCCACGTTGCCTGGTCCGGCAGGGAACGTGTCTATTGTTGGACTGTCCTCTCCCGAGCGCTTTGTACACTGCTCCGCACATGGTAAGCGCTCAATAAATACCCATCGACCGACTCTTCTGTCCCCCTGCAGTTCTGCGTGCTCTTGGGCGTCATGTTCTACTGGAGCCGGATTGAGCCGTGAAGACCGGCAAGGGGGCCCGGACCGAGACCGTCCGGACAGCCGCCCCCCGCCTCCCCCAGTGACCCCCCCCAAACCCTCTCAAGCCCCGGGGCCGCTTTCGTCCCTAAAGGACTGTGGTATCTGTTAAGGCGCTTACTACGTGCCAGGCACCGTTCTAAGCTCTAGGGCAGTTACACGTTCATCAGGACGGACACTCGAAGCACTTTCTTTTTATGGTTTTTGTCAAGCGCTCGACTTAGATGAGCATAGTTTGGGCGCATCATCCGGGGAACTGAATCTCCGGACTGAGGCTGGGGAAAATCCCGGGAAAAGGTGGAAGAGGCAGCTGGGGGGGATAGAAACCATCACAGCGAGAAGGGAAGAACCACTAGCAGGGTGACGGATCGTGGTAGAAGCCGGACCTTCTGGAGAAAACACATCCACTGAGTCGCTATGAACCGGAAACGACTCGACGGCACTTAACGACAAGCGCTTACTATGTGCCAGGCACTGTTCTAAACGCTAGGATAGAGACACGCTCATCAGGTTGGGCGGGTGGAGCACTTCCTTTTTGTGGTATTTGTTCAGCGCTTACTATGTGCCAGGCACTGCTCTAAGCGCTGGGGTAGACACGAGTTCATCAGGTTGGACCCGGTCCCTGGCCCCCACGGGGTTCACGGTCTTCGTCCCCATTTTCCAGATGAGGGAACTGAGGCCCAGAGAAGTGACGTGAGTTGCCCAAGATCACACAGCAGACAAGCGGAGGAGGCGGGATTAGAATCCGTGACCCTTCCCCCCGGGTCCAAGCTCCCCGACCTCGCCGGGAACACCAAGAGGCCTCTGGCCCCTTTAACAGTCATAAGACGTCTGGACCCTCGATCCCTATTCCTAATAATAATGGCATTTGTTAAGCGCTTACTATGCGTCAAGCACTGTTCTAAGCGCTGGGGTAGATACCAGATCATCAGGTTGGACACCGACCCCCGTCCCACATGGGGCTCAAAGTCTTCATCCCCACTTGACAGAAGGGGGAACTGAGGCCTAGAGAAGTGAAGCGACTCGCCCCAAGTCACGCAGCGGACACGTGCCGGAGCCGGGATTAGAACCCAGGTCCTCGTGACTCCCCGGCCCGGGCTCTACCCATTAGGCCACGCTGCTTCTCATCTTCCTGGGACTCGGCGGGGGGGCGATCGGGTCGGAGAGACCGACGGGGTCCGGCCTGTCCTGACGCAAGCCTCGCCCCGGCCGGGGCCTACCCGCCCACCCACCCTGCCTCCGCGCAACCTCTGACCCTCCCTGCCGCTTCCCCGGGGCCTCGGGTCGCGCGCTCGGCCGACCGCGGAGGAAGCGGTGGCCGCCACGGTGCGGGTGACCGGCTTTATTGTCCCGATCCTTGCCGGCCGCTGACGCCGGCCACTAAACGCCAGCCGCTATCTCAGCGGGCCCTCGACGCCGACCCGGGCCCGGGGGTGGGCGGGAGCCGGACCGGTTCTCCCCCGCTTGACGGAGGAGGAGACCGAGGCCCGGAGGGGCCGGGGGGGGCCGGAGGGAGGGACCTCCGGGGGCCGCCCGGCTCGCTGCCCGGGGGCGGGCCGACGGCCGTGAGGCCCGAGCCGGTCAGAGCGGGGGTCAGAGCCGGGGCCCGGGCCGGTCGGCGTCCGCCCCCCGAGGGGTGAGGTGGGCGAGCCTTCCGGCCGCCCGAGGGGTCTCGGGCGAACCCCGGAGCCATTCCCAGGGCGGCGGCCCCGGGCCTCGGTGGATTCCCCCTCGAGGGAGCCAGGATGGAGAGTCGGGGGGCTTCCCGAGCGGCCCCGCCCCCCGCGACGTTCCCGGCCGACGACAAGACGTTCCGCCGGCGGCGGCGGCCCGGCCGGGACCCCGCCCGCCGGGCTCGGGCCGGGAGAGGGGGACGCTCCCGGCTTCCTAGGAGCCCGGGGGGAAGGCCACGGTCACGTTGGTGAACAGAGGCGCGTGGTCCAGGGCCAGCAGCTGGTAGGAGCACGAGTTCAGCCCGTCCGTCTTCCAGACGCGGCCCACCTGGTTCAGGAGCTTCATCCTGGGAGGGGAGGGGGTGACCCGGGGGGGGGGTCCGGTTCGGGCCCACGGCCGGACTGGCAGAGACCGGCCGGCGGCGCCCCGGGGGGGGATCGCTGTCGGCTGAGCGCCTGCCCCCCGGACGCCGCACACCGTGCTAAGCGCTCGGGGCAGTCCTCGGAAACGGCCCAGCAGGAGGCTGGGTTGCCCCCGGCCGGACGGGAGGCCGCCAGTGATTGGTAAACTGAGGCACGCCCCGAGCAGATTTCGGACGGCGGGAGCGGTTGAGGGAACGGGACGAGGGCTCGTGGCCGGGGGACCGTGGAGGTGCAGCCGATAATAACGATAACAACGGCAATAACCGTGCCGTGCGTTAAGCGCTTACTACGTACTCAGCGCTGCGGTGGATACGAGCAAATCGGGTGGGACCCAGTCCCCGTCCCACGTGGGGGCTCGGTCTTCCACCCCATTTTACAGATGAGGGAACTGAGGCCCAGAGAAGTGACTTGTCCAAGGTCACCCAGCAGACGGGTGGCGGACTGGCGGGATCGGGACCCGGGTCCTTCTGACTCCCAGGCCCGGGCTCTACCCACTGGGCCACGCTGCTTCAATGCCCGCACGCTAGGCACAGAACCCGGGGGGCGGAACCCAGCCCCCGGGGCCCGCCCTCCCAACTGCGTCTGCGGACCCCGGGTCCCCGACGGGCGGCGGGAGGGGTCCCCTACACTCACCTCCCCGCGTTCTCCTCGTTGCCCTTGTCCCGGGTGTGGAAGATCATGGTGTAGCGGGCCACGTCGGGCGACGGCCGTGTAATCTGCATCTTCTGCAGCTCCACCCTGCGGGGACGGGGAGACCCAGGCCGCCGCCCACCGGCTAACCCCGTCCCCCGGCGGACCTCCCACCACCGGGGCCGCTCCCGGCCGGCCTCTCGTTATCCCGCGGAGCCCCCCCCGCGGAAGGTACTGAGCGCCACCCCAGGGACGGAGCGCTGAGCTAAGTGTCCTTTCCCCGCAACGTCTTCCCTCGGATGTGGACAGACGGGTGGTGTCCCCTCCTCCCGGACTGTAAACTCGTGGTGGGCTTATGGTCCTCCCCAAAGCGCTTAGTCCAGGGCTCTGCACACAGTAAGCGCTCAATAAATACGCTCGAACGAACGGATGATTCCGGTCGGTTCCTCTGGCGGGACCGCCTGGGCCCGTCCGGGCCGAGGGAGACCCCTCACCCCCACCCCGAGGGAGGACCCCCCGGCCCCCCGAACCGGGCCCCGGGAGCTCACCTGATCCTGAGATCATCATCTTCTCCCCCCCAGCCCCAGTAATTGTTGGAGAATCCGTTCACGCGGGCAAACTGGTCCCGGGTCAGGGCGGTGACGCCCCCGAAGTAGCCTTGGTAGCGAAGCCTGAAGCCGGGGAGCGGAGGCGGAAGGCGGGGTGGGGGACGCAGCCCCGAGAGGGACAGATGGGGAGACACAAGGCGGAAGAGCTTTAGGGCGAAACCTATTCATCAGTCAGTAGATCATATTTACCCAGCACTTACTGGGGACAGAACAAAGTACTAAGTGCCTGGGAGACGACAATATAACAATAAACTGACACATTTCCCGCCCACAGTGAGCTGATAGTCGAGGTGGGGAGACAGACGGGATTAGAAAGAAAGAAATGGCGGGTGTGGATCTAAGCGGCAAAAGGGGTCGAGTCAGGGTGACGCAGAAGGGAGTGGGAGAAGAAGAAAGGGGGGGCTTAGTCAGGGAAGGCCTCTTGGAGGAGACGGGCTTCCAATAAGGATCATCCCCAACGAGGAACTAGGAAATATCGTCGACTTTATGGGAGACGGGGAAAGGGAGGGGGGGGAGAGAGAGAGGAGAATAAGAGGAGCGGGGGAGAAAGAGAAGGGATAAAAGGAGAGAGGAAGGGGAGGAGGAGAGGAGGGAGAGGAGGAGAAAAAGGAGAGAGGGGAAAAGAAGATGGGGAAGAGGGGGAGAAAGAGAAGGGGAAAAGAAGAGAGGGGTAAAACAGGAGAAGGAGAAAGAAGAGGGGGGATAAGAAGATGGGGAGAGAAGGAGAGGTGGAGAAAGAGGGGGGAAAAGAAGAGGGCGTACAACTGGAGAGAGGAAAAGAAGGGGGGAAAGAAGAAGGGAGGGGAGGGGAGGAGGGGGAGAATGAGGGGGGAAGAGTGGGATAGTGGGATAGAGCGGGGGGGGGGGAGAGGGGAGGAGAGGAGAGAGGAAAAACAAGAGGGATAGAACAGGAGGGGGGAGAGAGGGGAAAAGAAGAGGGGGAGAGCAGGGAAGGGGGGAGAAAGAGGGAGAAAAAAGAGGGGGAAGAGCAGGAAGGGCGCGGAAAAGAAGACGGGGAGAGCAGAAAAGGGGGAGAAAGAGAGGGGAAAAGAAGAGGGGGGAGAAAGAGAAGGGAAGAAAAAGAGAGGGAAAGCCAGAGAGGGGGAAAAGAAGAGAGGGGGAGAATAGGAGAGGGGCAGAAAGAGGAGAGGGAAAGAGAGCAGGAGAGGGGCAGGAAGAGGAGAAAAGAGGAAGGGGGAGAGCAGGAGACGGGCAGAAAGAGAGGGGGAAAAGGAGGAGAGGGAGAGAAAGAGAAGGGGAGAAAGAGAAGGGAAAGCCGGCGAGGGGTGAGGGGGAGAGGGGGAGAAGGGGGCCGGAGGCCGGTCCCGGAGCGGTGGCCGTCGGCGCCGGGGCCCTACCTGTAGCCGGTGCTGTTCCTGCCGACCACCAGGTGCCGGGGCTGGGGGCCGCAGG
This sequence comes from Ornithorhynchus anatinus, assembly GCF_004115215.2. NCBI lineage: Eukaryota > Metazoa > Chordata > Mammalia > Monotremata > Ornithorhynchidae > Ornithorhynchus > Ornithorhynchus anatinus. Next base: position 2,330,183 of record NC_041743.1, on the reverse strand, counting down.
AGTAGACGTTGTGGTCGTTCTCGGGCACCAGGTCGACGTCGTGGAAGACGAAGCAGTCCCAGGGACGCTCCCTCAGGGCCTGCAGGTAGCCCGCGTTCAGCAGCCGGGCTCGGTTGAACTTGCCGCTCCCGGCCTGCCGGGGGGCAACCGAGGCGGGGCGGTCAGCCCGGGCTCGGCCGGGGGGACCCCCCCCGGCCTCCCCGACCCCCGGCCCCAGACCTGGTGGACGACGTAGAGGCCGTAGTCCAGCTGCTGCCTCTGCAGGAAGGGGTGCAGGGTGGCCAGGAGGTAGAGGAGGTGGCGTTCGCGGGCGCGGTGGGGGACGAGGACGGCCACGCTCTGGGAGGCCCGGCATTCGGGGGGCCGGTGGCGGCCGCCCGGCCGGACCCCGGGGTTGTCTCGGCGCACGTCGTCCCACGTGAGCGACGGCGGGAAGGCCAGCCGGTCGGCGCCCTCTGCCCCGCGACCCGGACAAAACGGCGACCGTCGGAGACCGTCCCCCGGGATGTACGGAGGGAGTCGGGGGGTGGATTCATTCGCTCGTTCTTTCATTCGATCGTATCTACTGAGCGCTTACTATGCGCAGAGCACGGTACTAAGCGCTTGGGAGAGGACCACACGGCGATAACGTAGAGCCCGGGCTCGCCCTCGCCCCGGAAGCGGGGAGATTCTCCGAGCCGACCGGTTCGCCCCCCGATCGGTTCGCCTACGGGACGCCCCGTTGGGCCGGCGGCTGTGAGGGGAGCGACTCTCGGCCCCCTCCCTCCCGCGTCCTCGCTCACACACGTGCCCCTCACAAACGCACCCGACGGGGCGGGAGGAACTTACTCAGGTGCGGGGAGCGGGCCGGGCAAGGAGCCAGGCCCGCCTGGGTCCGGGGAGCGACGAGGGCCTGAGTCCGGGTCCCGTCCCGTCCGGGCGTGGTGGCCGGGCGGAGGTCCCCCAGAGGCCTGGGGGGCGGCGGGGCGGCCCCGGGGGCTCCCCGGAGGTAGCCGGAGGCGGCCCAGCCCGCGCCCAGGACGCCCGACGCCAGGAGCAGCAGCAGGCGGAAGCGGGAGGGCAGCGGGGGCCGGGTCCCCGTCGGGCCGGGGCCCATGGCCGCAGGGACGGACGGACGGGCCTCACCACCCGGCTCGGGAGCTCTGTCCGGGGAGCGTCCGTCCCCCCGCCGCCCGGGGCCCGGGCCGCCTCATGATCCGCCGCGGGGCCGGAGCTGGCGTCCTTCGCGCTCGGCCGCAACCCGGAACCTTCCGGAGGCAATGGGGAGAGAGGGGCCGGTCTCCCGCGGGCCTCGTCTCCGAGGAGCCCGCACGGGGGTGGATAAGGCACCGCGTAGACGCCGCCCGGAGGGGCGGAGGCAGGAGGAGGCAGGGCACTGGACTCTTACGAACACCCGGTGATGATAAAAATTAATAACGACCACCGCTGTGATATCTGTTAAGGGCTTACTATGCGCCAGGCACTGTTCTAAGCGCTGGGGTGGATACAATCTGGTCAGGTTGGTTAGCAGCATGGCCTGGTGGCAAGGGCCCGGGCTTGGGGGTCAGAGGGACCCGGGTTCTGATCGCCGCTCCAGCCACTAGCCTGCTGTGGGGCCTGGGGCAAGCCACTTCGCTTCTCGGGGCTTCGGCTCCCTCGTTTGGAAAACGGGGGTGAGGTCCGTGAGCCCCGCGGGGGACAGAGGTCGTGTCCGACCTGATGAGCTTCTATCCGCCCCAGGACTTGGAACGGCGCTTGGCACAGAGTAAGCGCTTAACGAATCACTATTATTGGATCAGACCTAGTCCCCGTCCCACAGGGGGCTCAAGGCCTTCATCCCCGTTTTACAGACGAGGGAACTGAGGCCCGGAGAAGTGACGGGTCTTGCCCGAACTCACCCAACAGACAAGGGGTGGAGCCCGGATGAGAACCCAGGTCCTTCTGACCCCCAGCCCCGGGCTCCAGCCATTAGCCATGCCGCTTCTCCTCAAAGCTGGGTAGGGGTCACGCAGCCCAGGGGTGTTCAGTCCCCTCCCCTCAGCACTCTGCTCATTTGTATTTATTTTTATGACCCTATTTATTTTGTTAATGAGGTGTCCATCCCCTTCATTCTACTTATCGTGATTAAGTCACCTTGTTTTTGTCCCCTCCGTCCCCCCGATTAGACCGTAAGCCCGCCAACGGGCAGGGATCGTCTCTATCTGTTGCCAAATTGTCCATTCCAAGCGCTTAGTCCAGTGCTCTGCACATAGGAAGCGCTCAATAAATACTATTGAATGAATGAAGAGCCCCGAGTCCAGGACTGAAAGCCCCTGGCCTGCGGCAAGACCTGGCCCAGTCACTTTACTTCTCTGGGCCTCGGTTTCGTCACCTGCAAAATGGAGATAAGCTCCCTGCCCTCAGACTGGAAGTCCTGGGTGACCCAAGGACTGTGTCTTATAATGATAATAATAATTCTAATTCTAATAACGGTATTTGTTAAGCGCTTCCTATGTGCCAAGCCCTCTTCTAAGCGCTGGGGGAGAGTCAAGCTAATGGGGTTGGACACGGTCCCTGTCCCACCTGGGGCTCCCAGTCTTCATCCCCACTTTACAGAGGAGGAAACTGAGGCCCAGAGAAGTGAAGTGACTCGCCCGAGGTCACCCAGCAGACAAGCGGCGGAGCTGGGATTCAATTTATCACTATGTGCCGAGCACTGTACTAAGCACCGGGGTAGGTACAAGATCATCAGGTTGGACACGGCCCCTTCACCCCCGCATTTTTCTGATCGCCTCGCATCTACCCCAGTGCTTAGCGCGGTGCCTGGCTCAAAGTAAGCGCCTAACAACTAGGGCAATTATTAGTAAGCGTCATAGAGTAGCTTGGGTTTACTTAGTATGTGGTTATCTCCTCTTTTTTAGCTTTTATAATGGTATTTGTTAAGCACTAGGTGCCAGGCCGCCGGGGTAGACACAGGCTAATCGGGTTGGACGCGGTCCCCGTCCGGTCCCCGTCCCCCGTGGGGCTCATCCCCGCCTGACAGAACCGAAGCGACTCGCCCAAGGTCACCCAGCAGACAAGCGGCGGAGGCGGGATCAGAACCCAGCGCCTTCCCTCGCCCCTCCTGATTCCGGCCATGGGTGTATTGACAAAGCCGTGGCTGAGAGGAAAGGGCAGCAGGAAACCGAATTTAGAAGCCGTCGGGGCTTGGCGGCAAGAACACGGGACACCCTTTGCTCTCCATCCAAACTGCTGCCCAACTGTACGTTCCGAGCGCTCGGCACAGTGCTCTGCACATAGTAAGCGCTCAATATATACTCCTGAATGAATGAATGAATGAATGCGCTACCTCGTTAATAGAGTCCTACCCCTCCCGGCTGACCTCCCGGCCTCTCCCCACTCCAGTCGGGACTCGGCTCCGCCGTCGTGATCATTTCTTACAAAAGCGCTCGGTTCACGTCTCCCCAGTCCTCGGGACCCTCCAGCGGTCGCCCATCCACCTCGGCATCAAACGGAAAGTCCTCACCGTCTCGGTTTTAAAGGCTGGGCCCCCCCCCCGTCGCCCCCCACCTCTCCTCGCCGACCGTCTACTGCAGCCCGGCCCGCCCGCTCCGCTCCTCTAATGCCAACCCGCTCGCCGCACCCTGATGTCGCCTCCCTGGCCGCCAACCCCTGGCCCGCATCCTGCCTCTGGCCTGGCACGCCCTCCCTCCTCCTAACCCGGCTCTGCCCCTTGTCAGCTGGGTGACTGTGGGCGAGTCACTTCACTTCTCTGCGCCTCAGTGACCTCATCTGGAAAATGGGGATTAACTGTGAGCTTCATGTGGGACGACCTGTATCTCCCAGCGCTTAGAACAGTGCTCGGCACATAGTAAGCCCTTAACAAATACCAACATTATTATTATTATTATTATATCCCAGACAACCACTCTCCCCTGCCTTCAAAGCCTTACCGAAGGCCCACCTCCTCCCCGAGGCCTTCCCTGACTGCACCCTCCTTTCCTCTTTTCCCGCTCCCTTCTGCATCGCCCGGACTGGCTCCCTTTATTCATTCTCCGCTCCCAGCCCCGCACCGCTTGCGTCCGGCTCTCTCATTTATTTATTTCTATTCCTATCTGTCTCCCCGCCTCTAGATTGTCAGCTGCTGGTGGGCAGGGAATGGGTCTGTTCTACTGTTCCAGTGTCCTCTCCCAAGCGCTTCCCAAAGGGGTTGGGGGGGAGGGGAAAGAGGGGGAAGGGAAAGGGAAGAAGGAGAAATGGAGAAAGGGGAGAAGGGGAAAAAGGGGAGGAAGGGGAAAGGGGAGATGGAGAAGGAGAGATGGGGAAAGGGAAGAGGAGGAGGAAGGGGAGGAGAAGGAGAGATGGGAGAAGGGGAAGGAGAAATGGGGAAAGGAGAGAAGGGGAAGAAGGGAAAAGGGAAGAAGGGGAGAAGGGGAGGAAGGGGAAGGAGAGATGGGCAAAGGGGAAGGGGAAAGGGGAGACGAGGGAAGGGAATAATAATAATAATGTTGGTATTTGTTAAGCGCTTCCTATGTGCAGAGCACCGTTCTAAGCGCTGGGGTAGACACAGGGGAATCGGGTTGTCCCACGTGGGGCTCACAGTCTTAATCCCCATTTTACAGATGAGGGAACCGAGGCCCAGAGAAGTGAAGTGACTCGCCCCCAGTCACACAGCTGACAAGTGGCAGAGCCGGGATTCGAACCCATGACCTCTGACTCCAAAGCCCGTTCTCTTTCCACTGAGCCACGCGGCTTCTCAGGGAAGAAAGGGAAGAATGGGAAGAAGGGAAAGGGGAGGAAGGGGAAAGGAAGATGGCAAGAAGAGAAGGGAAAAGGAGAGACTGGGAGAAGGGGAGGAAGGGGAAGGAGAGATGGGCGAAGGGAAGGGGGAAAGGGGAGACAGGGGAAGGGAAGGGGAAGGGGAGGAAGGGGTGGAAGGGGAAGGAGAGACGGGGGAAGGGAAGAAAGGGAAGAAGAGAAAGAAGGGAAAGGGGAGAAGGGGAAGAAGGGGAAAGGGAAGATGGGAAGAAGAGAAGGGAAAAGGAGAGACCGGGAGAAGGGGAGGAAGGGAAAGGAGAGATGGGCGAAGGGGAGACGGGGAGGGGAAGAAAGGGAAGAGGAGGAAGAAGGGGAAAGGGGAGGCAGAGGAAAGGGGAGACGGGGAGAAGAGAAAGGAAAAGGGGAAGAAGAAATGGGGAAAGGAGAGACCGGGAGAAGGGGAGGAAGGAAAAGAAAGGGAAAGGGGAGAAGGGGAAGAAGGCGAAAGGGGGGACGGGGAAGGGGTGATGGGGAGAGGGGAGAAGAAGAAGAAGAAGAAGGGGAGAAAGGGGAGACGGGAAGAAGAGAGGCGGAAAGGGAAAGAGAAATGGGGAAAGGAGAGACCGGGAGAAGGCGAGCAAAGGGGAGAAGGGGAAGGAAGAGGGAGAAGTTCGATGGACGTTTGCAGTGCAGAGCGCGGAGCACTGGACTAAGCGCTCGGGAGAGTTGGGTGGCACAATAAAAGGGCCCCAGCCCGGGGGGAGGGGGGGGTTGCGGGGCCCTCCGCTTCCGCCGCCCCCCATCAGCCGCCCGGTTTCCATAGCAACGGGGCAGCGGCCGCCTCCCCGCCCTCCCCCGCCCCGGACGGACGGACGGACGGACGGACGCACTCACCGCCACGATCGACGACGCCGGGCCCGGGGGGCGGGGCCGGGAGAGGGAGGCCACGCCCCTTCCGCTCTCTCGTCCACTCGGAGCGCGGGCCCCGCCCGCGCGTCATAAGCCCCGCCTCTCTCCCCGAAGGCCCCGCCCACACCATACGTCACAGACCCCGCCCACACGGCATAAGCCCCGCCCCCGGCGCGCCGGCCCGCTCCTCACGGGCCCCGCCCACGCGCCTCAGGCCCCGCCCCTCCCCTCACAGGCCCCGCCCATCCCATACGTCACCGTCCCCGCGCACGTCCCGCCCATCGGCTCACAAGCCCCGCCCACCCAAACGTCACCGGCCCCGCCCCATCGCCGCGCAGGCCCCTCCCCTCACGGGCCCCGCTCAGACGTCACGGGCCCCGCCCACCCGTCACGTCATCGCCCCGACCCTCAACGCGCATGCCCCGCCCGTGGCCTGGCAGACCACGCCCACCGCAGACGTCACCGGCCCCGCCCCTCCGGGCCCCGCCCCCTGCTCCTCTCCCCCTCCCCCCGGGGTGGGTCGAAGCGCTTCGCCCAGGGTCTGCACATGCCCCCTGCCCTTCTTTACGTTTAGCCTCCAATCAACCGCTCAATCAATCCCTCTTTCGATCGTATTTGTCGAGCGCTTACTGGGCGCAAAGCACTGTACTAAGCGCTGGCGTACTGATTGCGCGCTTCCTGGGCGCAGAACACTGTACTAAACGCTGGCGCGCTTATTGAGCGCTCACTGGGTGCAGAGCACTGTCCTAAGCGCTCGGGAGAGGACGCTAGAACGGATTAACACCTTGGTTTTCTACGGCGCTTTTATTCCCAAATCGTTCGCACATGAATTAGTTCATTCCAGCCCTCACAACGACCCCGTGAGGTAGAGAAAGCAGCTATTATCATTATTAATAATAATAATGATAAATAACGTTGGTGTTTGTTAAGCGCTTACTATGTGCAGAGCGCCGTTCTAAGCGCTGGGGGAGATCCAGGGTCATCAGGTGGTCCCCCGTGAGGCTCCCGGGCTTCATCCCCATTTTCCAGATGAGGGAACTGAGGCCCAGAGCAGTGAAGTGATTTGCCCTCAGTCACCCAGCTGACAAGTGGTGGAGCCGGGATTCGAACCCAGGACCTCTGACTCCCCAGCCCGGGCTCTCTCCACTGAGCCACGCTGCTTCTCTAAGGTATTTGTTGAGTGCTTACTATGTGCCAGGCACTGTACTGGACGCTGAGGTGGATACAAGCAAATCGGGTTGGACACGGTCCCATGTAGAGCTCACAGTCTCCACCCCCATTTGACAGATGAGGGAACTGAGGCCCAGAGAAGCGAAGCGACTTGCCCGAGGTCACACAGCTGACAAGTGGCAGAGGCAGGATTAGAACCCATGACCATATTATCATCCCCATTCTACGCACGGGGAAACTGAGGTGCAGAGCGGTTAAGCGATTCACCCACCAGCATCACACAAGCAGGATTCGAACTCAGGTTCTCGGGCCCCTAGACCGGCATTTTGGCACCGCTTCTTCTACAAGCTGCTCCCCGATTGTGTCCGTTACATGTTTCCGGGGTCCTCTCCCAAGCGCCTAGTAGAAGCAGCGTGGCTCAGTGGCAAGAGCCCGGGCTGGGGAGTCAGAGGTCATGGGTTCGAATCCCCGCTCTGCCACTTGTCAGCTGGGTGACTGTGGGCAAGTCACTTCCCTTCTCTGGACCTCAGTGACCTCATCTGCAAAATGGGGATGAAGCCGGTCAGCCTCACGGGGGACAACCTGATGACCTTGTATCTCCCCCAGCGCTTAGAACAGTGCTCTGCACAGAGTGAGCGCTTAACAAATACCGACATCATTACCACAGTTCCTCGCCCACAGGAAGCGCTCAGTAAATTCGATCGAAGGCCCTATGGTTTGGACTTCTTCCAAAGCTCGCTGTGGGCAGGGAATGCGTCAGTTTGTCGCTGGGTTGGACTCTCCCAAGCGCTTAGCGGAGTGCCCTGCGCACAGGAAGCGCTCGATAAATACGATGGACTGACTGTCTCGTCCGCTGTGCGATCTTTTGCCCAACCCCCGGTAGGTAGGGAGGAGTTGGGCACGTAGTAAGCGCCCAACAAATACCACAATTATCAGGGACCTTCCCACTAGATGTCAACCTACGCGGGGAGATGGGAAAGTTGCCAGCGCTGCCGTTATCGCCCGCTCCCCGTGCCTTGTGGTCCGGGGCAAAATAATGGGGCAAAACGGGGCGGACGGGGGCATCTGGGGTGGGGGGGAGGCGTTGGAAGAAGGTGCCCCCGTTGGGGGGTGGGAGGAGGAAAAGGGCCCGAGCCGGTTTGTGTGTGAGGGAGTGTGAGAATGCGGGTGTGGGAGGGAATGAGAAGTTTTGTGTGTGTGTCTAAGAGGGCTGTGAGAGTGTGAGAATGTGTGGGGGTGTGTTTCGGGGGTGGGTGAGTGTCTACGGGGAGGGAAAGTTTGGTTATGGGAAGGGAAGTGGAAAGATAGAGTAGGAGAGAAGGGAAAAACAAATAAAGGAGAGAGCGAGAAAAGAATTTCTCCCGTTTCGCTTGGCCAGGCCCCGTCTGCCCGTTCGGAGCCGCTCCCTCACCGGGGGATAACGGCGGGGAGTGGGGGGCAGTCAGGGTCTCTCTGGCCTGGAGACCGCCCCTGACGGGTCAGGCCCCGGGGCCGAGGACGCCCACCGGGGCCGGAGGATCGTCGAAATCCGACCTGTCGGTCGTTCAAGCCGTCAGTCACAGGAAACAACTTCTCCGGGCCTCAGTTTCCTCACGTTCTCCCTCGTGCAAGCGGTCAGTCACAGGAAACAACTTCACCGGGCCTCGGTTTCCTCACGTTCTCCCTCGTTCAGGTTGTCATAGGAAACAACTTCTCCGGGCCTCGGTTTCCTCACGTTCTCCCTCGTTCAAGTTGTCATAGGAAACAACTTCTCCGGGCCTCGGTTTCCTCACGTTCTCCCTCGTTCAAGCGGTCAGTCATAGGAAACAACTTCTCCGGGCCTCGGTTTCCTCACGTTCTCCCTCGTTCAAACGGTCAGTCATAGAAAACAACTTCTCCGGGCCTCAGTTTCCTCATGTTCTCCCTCATTCAAGCTGTCATAAGAAACAACTTCTCCGGGTCTCAGTTTCCTCATGTTCTCCCACAATCAAGCTGTCATAGGAAACAACTTCTCCGGGCCTCGGTTTCCTCACGTTCTCCTTCGTTCAAGCGGTCAGTCATAGGAAACAACTTCTCCTGGCCTCAGTATCCTCACGTTCTCCCTCGTTCAAGCTGTCATAGGAAACAACTTCTCCATGCCTCAGTTTCCTCACAGTCTCCCTCGGTCAAGCTGTCATAGGAAACAACTTCCCCAGGCCTCAGTTTCCTCACGTTCTCCCTCGGTCCAGGTGTCATAGGAAACAACTTCTCCGGGCCTCGGTTTCCTCACGTTCTCCCTCGTCCGAGCCGTCAGTCATAGGAAAGAGCTTTTCCGGGCCTCAGTTTCCTCACGTTCTCCCTCCCCCTTAGGCTGTGAGACCTGGACCCACGGTCAGGGTATTGTACTCTCCCAACTGCTTAGCGCAGTGCTCTGCGCACAGCTGACAGTCTAGAGGGGGCCAGTCCCAATTAGGGAGAAATGGAGGAGCTTCCCACCTTTCCCCTCCACCCCGGGGGGCGGGAAGGTAAGAGATTAGTCAGCGAAGGCCTCTTGGAGGAGATGCCCTAGAATCCCAGATGTCGCCATCGTAGTTTGGAGGATAATAATCATCGGCGTCTTTGTTAAGCTCCCACTATACGCCTGACACTGTCCTAAGCGCTGGGGTGGACACGCGGTGACCGGGCTGGACGCCGTCCCCGCCCCACGTGGGGCTCCCGTTCCTCACCCCCGCGTTACAGATGAGGTAACCGAGGCCCGGAGAAAGGAAGCGACCTGGCCAAGGTCACATGGCGGACGGGCGGCGGAGCCGGGACGAGGACCCGGGTCCTCCCGACGCCCAGACCCGGGCTCTCCCCCCCGGGCCGGGCTGTTCCTCGGGGGGTCCGGGGGGTCCGGCGAGGCGGGGTGGGGCAGACGGGGGCTTTGCCGGGAAAAGGCAGGAGGGGAGAGGGCAGCGGAGGTAGTCGGTCAGATAGATAGCGTGCCGTCCCAGAGCCGGGCGGGAGGCCGGCCGTATCAGGAAGCCGATTTTCTACGGGAGGGCTATTTTGGGGATGTTTTTTTCTTAGACTTCCCTGGCCCCAGCCCTTCCCTTTTGTTTTAGCTCAGCGCCTGGAAAACCGGGGGGAGAGCTCCGGGCCTCGAACAGGAAACGGCTGCCTTCGACGGGGGGCCCCGGCCCCCGGGAGAACCACCGCCCCGCCCCAACACTTGGGGATTCGGAAAGCGGAGGAGCTCGATAACCGATGGATGGGTCGGTGGTGTTTACGGAGCGCTCGTTAGGCGCGGGGGACGCAGCGAAGGCACACCGAAGGCGAGCGGCAGAGCCTTCCGATGCCCGGGCCCGAGCTCTACCCACTAGGCTCCTTTTAAGCCAAGTGGCTCGCCCAAGGTCACGCAACAGAAAAGAGGGAGTGTCAGGATTCGAACCTACGTCCTAGGTCTGCCGGGTGACCTTGGGCCAGTCGCTTCACTTCTCGGGGCCTCGGTAGCCTCACCGCTAATAATGTTGGTATCTGTTAAGCGCTTACTATGTGCCGAGCACCGTTCTAAGCGCTGGGGTAGACATAGGGGAATCGGGTTGTCCCACGTGGGGCTCACAGTCTTCATCCCCGTTTTACAGATGAGGGAACTGAGGCCCAGAGAAGTGAAGTGACTGGCCCACGGTCACACAGCCGACGAGTGGCAGAGCTGGGATTCGAACTCATGAGCCCTGACTCCCAAGCCCGTGCTCTTTCCACTGAGCCACGCTGCTTCTCCGGTCCAACGGAGACGACGACCGCGAGCCCCAGGTGGGACGGGGACGGCGTCCAACCTGATCAGCTTCGATCTAGCCCAGCGCTTGGGACGGTGCTGGGCACAGCGAAAGCATTTAAATATCGTAAAAAGAAAACGCTCCATTGGCAGGAAAGTGCTCCGGGAGCAATTCTGAGGGGTTAGTAACTGGATGGGTCCATTCATTCATTCATTCAATCGTATTTATTGAGCGTTTACCGTGTGCGGAGCACTGTGCTAAGCGCTTGGGAGAGCGCGCTACCACGATAAACAGCAGCAGAGGAGCCACGTGGCTTAGTGGCAAGAGAGCGGGCCTGGGAGTCAGAGGACGTGGGTTCTAATCCCCGCTCCGCCGCTCTTCTGCTGTGTGACCTCGGGCAAACCACTTCACCTCTCTGTGCCTCAATTACCTCGTCTGTAAATTGGGGATGAAGACTGCGAACCCCACGTGGGGCAACCTGGTCAGCTCGTATCTACCCCGGCGCTTAGAACAGTTCGGGGTACACAGTAAGCGCTTAACAAATCCCATTATTATAAACGGACACATTCCCTGCCCACCGCGACCTTACGGTCTACGGGCCACTCCCTTGCCTCGCAGTCCAAGAGAGGGCCAACCCAGCTCCATTTTACAACCCCCAAATGCCAAACCAAGGCCCAGAGTGGTACAGTGACTCGTCTAAGGTCACACAGGATGCCCAGGGGGGAGCTGAAAACCTCGGTTTCCTGAGTCTCAGATCCCCGTCCCCTCCCAGTTCACTAGCTCTATTGCTTCCTCTGCAGTGGCTTTTAGATTTTGAACCTAAAAATGAAAATGGGTTTGAAAACGGTTTCAGCTGAGCCTGCAGAGCTTTGCCCTGTGGGTGGGCTGGGAGGAGGGACTGGGGGGGGGGATGGGGCAGGGGCTCCTTCTGCTCCTCCTCATCCCCCCCCCCAAGTTCCCCTATCCCCTCTCCCCTTCCTCCTCCTCCTCCACCCCTCTGTGAGTCTGTGGGCCAGGAAAGGACAGGACGCCTTCAAGAGCCAGTTTCTTTTCAAGTGAAATGTCCCTTTCTCTGTTCCCTCCCCCTCCTCATCTACCTCCCTCCTTCCTCCTCCTCCTCCCCCTCCCCGCCCCACCAAATACACACAGACACAGACACAGACACACACACACAAGCTGCCAAAAATTTGTCCTCCCTCCCTTCCTTCTCCTCCACTTTTTTCCAGGCGTCCACCTACCACGCGTCTCCCACCCGTCCAAAATAAATCCTACCCCGTACGTCTCCTCCCCTTCCCCCCCCCCCAAAAAAGACCTTCACCTTCTAGGTCTCCTCCCCTTCTCCCCCACAGCCCTCACTCTCTAGATCTCCTCCTCTTCTCCCCCTCACCGCCCCAAACCTTCACCTCCTAGGTCTCCTCTCCTTCTCTCTCTCCCCCAAGGACCCCCACCCCCTAGTTCCCCTCCCCTTCTCCCCGCCCCCCAAAAACCTCCTAGGTCTCCTCCTCTTCTCTCCCTTCCCCCAAAGACCCCCACCCCCTAGTTCTCCTCCCCTTCTCCCCCCCCAAAAAACACCCCCTAGGTCTCCTCCCCTTCTCCCCCCCCAAAACCCCCCATCCCCTAGTTCTCCTCCACTTCTCCCTCCCAAAAAAGAAAACACCTCCTAGGTCTCCTCCCCTTCATCGCCCTCCCCCAAGAGATCCCCACCCTCTAGTTCTCCTCCCCTTCTCCCCCCCCCCCCCAAAAAAACCTCCTAGGTCTCCTCCTCTTCTCGCCTTTCTCCCACCCCACAAAACCCCATCCCCTCATTCTCCACTTCTCCCCCCTCCCCGCAAAAAAAACACCTCCTAGGTCTCCTCCCCTTCTCCCCTCAAATTAAAAAAACCCCAACCCCCAGGTCTCCTCCCCTTCTCCTCCTCCCCCAAAAGACTCTCACCCTCTAGTTCTCCTCTTCTCCCCCCCACCAAAAAATCTCCACCTCCTAGGTCTCTTCCCCTTCTCTCCCTCCAAAAAAACTTTCCACCCCTAGTTCTCCTCCCTTTCTCCCCCCGCGAAAAAAACTCTACCTCCTAGATCTCCTACCCTTCTCCCCCCACAACCCCCCTTAGGTCTCCTCCCCCCCAACCCATCCCCTTGTGCTCCTCCTCTCCCCCCCCCAAAAAACCCCTCCACCTCCTAAGTCTCCTCCCCTTCTCCCCACCCCAAAAAACCCCCACCCCCTGGGTCTCCTCCCCTTCTCCCCTCTCTCCAAAAATCTCCCACCCCCAGTTCTCCTCCTCTTCTCCCCCCCCCACAAAAAACTCCACCTCCTAGGTCTCCTCCCTTCCCCCCCCAAAAAAACCCCTCCCCACCCCTTAGGTCTCCTCCCTTCCCCCCCCCCAAAAAAACCCCACCCCCTGGGTCTCCTCCCCTTCCCCCCTCCCCCATCCCCACCCCTCTCCCCAACTTCCTTCCTTCCAGCGTTTCCTGGGCTGGTCCAGCCCTGGGGCTTTTTTGTAAGGCAGGGAAGAGTCGGGAAGTGGGGGGCGGGGGGCTTTTTTGGGGTGGGGGGGAGAGGATGGGGATGATGCGGGCTTGTTGACTTGAGCCCCAGGCTGTCCGAGTTGGGGGTGGGGGGTCACACCGAGGGTCCCGAGGACAGATCCCCCGCGGGCCGCCGGCCGGTCCTTGGCCCAGCCCGGCCCGTTATTCCCCCCCCCATCCTCCTCTTCCTCCTCCTCCTCCTCCTCCTCCTCCGGGCAGCCCACCCGGGCCAGGGCCCGGCCCCAGGCGTCCCGGCCGCCCCGGCCCTGGGCTATGCGCCCCCCGGTCGCCCCACCCGCCGGACCCCTGGGTGCCCTGGGAGGCCCGGCCCGGCCCCGGTGGGCGGGGGTCTGAGCGGCCCGCCGGGGGCCGGGGGGCCAGGACCGGGGGACCGGGGGGTGGTCGTCCGACTCATGAAGAACAAGCTGAAACGCAAAGGAGCGTGCGGACCCTTCGGCTGCGACCTGGGGGAGTTCCTGGACCGCTCGGGCCAAGATGGTAACGTGGCTTGGCCTCCCCCGCCATCCCTCCATCTCCCCCCCATCCCCTCCATCCCCTCCTTCCCCTCCCTCTTCTCTCTAATTCGAGACTTTAGGGGGCGGGGAGGGGGTCCCGGTTGGGGAGCGGCCCGCCCCATCCAAACCAGAGGCCGGTCCCGGCCCGGGGCGAGGATCCCTGGGCCGAAAGGGAGGCCCGGAGCCCCCCGCCCCCAGGACGCCCCCACGCCCCCGCACGGGCGCACACTCAAACTGGGGGGCGGGGGGTCCGCCCTGCTTCGGTCCGGGGGGAAGAGGATGGGGCGGGAAAGGTCGGCCCGGGACCCCCCGAATTCCGGCGGGGACAGGGCCCGGAGGAGCCATCCCCACCCCCCCCCGGGTCGTCCCGCTTGGGAATCCCCCGGGGATCCGGGATCGTCCCGGATCCGGGGTCGTCCGGGACCTCTCCCCCGGCCCCGTGTCGTTTTCCGTCTAGGGTCGCCCGCGTCCGTGACCCCCCGCGATTGTCCGTCATCCGCGGTCGTAAAGGGCCCTCTGGGTCTGCGCTCACCGATCGTCCGTGCGATGGGGCGTCTGATCGCCTGCGATCTTCCGCCGTGGTCTCTGTCGGTGATCCCCCGTGATCGCCCGGCAGCCGGGACCCTGTGTGGTTTTCCGTGTCCGGGATCCGGGATCGCCCGGGTCCGCGATCCTTCCGGGTCCGACGGTCTGCGCGATCGCCTGTGATCTCGTCCCTGTCTGCGATCGCCTGTGACCGCCTGCCATCTGGGGTCGTGGGTGATCTTCCGTGTCCGTGACCGTCCGTGCCCGACCCCCCGGGCGATCGCGTGCGTCATTGCCCGGGATCCTCCGGGATCCTCTCGGTCTGTGGTCACGGTAAACATCTGTCATCTGTCATCATCTGGCCCCCGTGATCCTCTGCGCCTGCGGTCCCTGTAAACCTCTGTCACCTGTGATCTCCTGTCCCCCGTGTCCCTCTGCGATCGTCCGTCACCTGGGATCGTGTGTGGTTTTCTCTGTCTGCGATCGTCTGGGCGATCGCCTGTGATCCTCTGTGGTCTTCGACGGTCGCCTGGGCCTTCGATCGCCTGTCCCCCGTGATCCCCTGTGTCTGTGGCCATTGTAAACATTCGTCAACTGTGATCATCCGTCGCCCGTGATCCTCCGTGACCCCCCCGTGATGGTCTGTCTGCGTCCGTGACCGTCAGTGATCCTCGGCACTTGGTGATCCCCCTGGGATGCCCCCGTATCCGTGACGCGGGATCATTCGCGGGCCGCTCGTCTCTCGTCACCCGTCGCCCCCCATCCCCTTTGGTCGTCTGCGCTGCTCCGCGAACATTCGTGCCCGGGATCTGTCACCATCTGGGCCTGGGCCCTGTGGTCCGGGATCCTCTGCGATCGTCTGTGACCCGTGATCCCCTGTCATAATAATAACACTGTGGGTATTTGTTAAGCGCTTACTATGTGCCGAGCACTGTAGATACAAGGTAAACAGGTTGTCCCGTGGGGGGGCTCACAGTCTTCATCCCCATTTACCGGATGAGGGAACTGAGGCACCGAGAAGCAAAGTGATCCGCCCAAGGTCTCACAGCTGACGAGTGGCAGGGGCGGGATTAGAACCCATGACCTCTGACTCCCAAGCCCGGGGTCTTTCCACTAAGCCACGCTGCTTCTCTCTAACCCCCACTCCGGAATAGAGGGCGGGATGCCCAGCTGAGTCACTGAATCCGGGCCAGATAATGCTGATGTTAATGATGGCATTTGTTAAGCACTTACTATGTGCCAAGCACTGTTCTGAGCGCTGGGGGAGATACGAGGTCATCAGGTTGTCCCACAAGGGGCTCACAGTCTTTATCCCCACTTGACAGATGAGGTCACCGAGGCCCAGAGAAGTGAAGTGACTTGACCAAAGTCACCCAGCCGATAAGCGGCGGGGTCGGGATTGGAACCCACGACCTCCCAAGCCCGGGTCCTTGCCACTGAGCCACGCCGCTTCTCTGCTGCTGGGCGGCCTCCTCTTTCTCCTCCTCCTCCTCCTCCTGTCGCCCCCGACCCCCTCCCCGACCCCCGATTCGTCGGCAGAGTTCGGGATGCTTAATAAAAACCAGCTGAGAACAGTGATCTGCACATAGTAAGCGCCCAACAAATGCCATAATTATTATTAATAAAGAACAGAACATTTAGATCTTCAGGGTCACCCGCGGCTGGCGCATCCAGGCTCTTGAGCAACGCGCCGGAACACCGTGTTTCCCGCTGGAAACTGTAATCCATGAAAATCAGAAAACCCGACCGCCAGGGTCATTCTCACGGGACCTTGAACATTCCCCGTTTCTTTTTTCCTTTTTTACGGTACTTAAGCCCTTACTATGCGCCGGGCACTGTACTGAGCGCCGAGGCGGCTATAACCCCATCAGGCCCCCGTCCGACGGGGGCTGCCCGTCTTCATCGCCCTTTGACGGATGAGGGAGCTGAGGCGAAGCGAGGAGACTCACCCAAGGTCACGCAGCGGACGAGAGGCCGGAGCCGGGATTAGAACCCGGGGCCTCGGGGCTCCGCCCGCGAGGCCGCGACGCTTCGCCCGTCGTCGTCGAGGATTTGATTGCGGGGCCGGCGGAGGATGGAGAGACGGTTGTGGTCGTGGCAGGAAGGGGAAGTTTGTCTCCGGCTCCAGAGGGGACGTATTCCATTCTATTTTCGGTCCTTCTGGATCAGGAGAATCAAAATGAATCTTAAAGGCCCGATTCCTTTCCGCGAGGGCCCGGTTCGAAGGCTGACCTCCCGGCCTAACCCCTCTCCGTCCATCGGTGGCACTCCCCGAGCGCCCGCCGTGTAGGCTCTGTACTAAGCGCGCGGGAGAGTGCAACGTGGAACGGGCGCGGGAGAGGCAGGAGACGGTGGGTGACCCGGGGCGAGTGGCTTCGTTTCCCTGCGCATCAGTGTTCTGACCTGTAAAATGGGCTGAGCACCGCGTTGGGTGGGGTCTGCGGCAGTCAGTTAATTAAGTGATCGGGCACCGTACGGCGCACTGTACTAAGCGCTTGGGACGATACCACGTGACGGTATAAACGGTCACCTTCCCCACCCACGGCGAGCCGACAGTCCAGAGGGGGAGACGGACGTGAAGAGAGAGAAATAAATGAGGGATGCGGACCCAAGCGGCGCGGGGCCGGGAGGGGATGAGGAATTAAGGGAGCGAATCCGGGCGACGCCGAAGGGAGCGGGAGGAGAGGAGGGCGCAGTCCGGGAAGGCCTCCGGGAGGAGGTGGGCCTTCCGAAGTAAGGCTCCGAAGGCCGGGGAGAGCGTCTGCACCGATTATCTCATAGCTCTAAGCACTCATAGGGAAGCAGCGTGGCTCACTGGAAAGAGCACGGGCTTTGGAGTCAGAGGTCATGGGTTCGAACCCCGGCTCTGCCACTTGTCAGCTGTGTGACTTTGGGCAAGTCACTTAACTTCTCGGTGCCTCAGTTACCTCATCTGTAAAATGGGGATGAAGACTGTGAGCCCCACATGGGACAACCTGATTCCCCTGTGTCTACCCCAGCGCTTAGAACAGTGCTCGGCACATAGTAAGCGCTTAACAAATACCAACATCATCATTAATAAGTGACCCAATTATTATTTCAGCAGCAGCGTGACACACATTTCCTGTTTCTGGCCTGGACCTCCCTCCCCCGGCGGACAGGCCACGGTTTTGACCGCCTCCCAAGCCCTACTCATTCGTTTTGTTCCTCCAAGGCTATTTATCGAGCGCCTACTGTGGACTGAGCGCTTGGGCAGGACAATTCGGCAGTAGAGACCGTCTCCGCCGCCCGCGCCGGGCTTCCGGTCTACCCGAACGTCCCCTCCTCCGGGAGGCCTTCCCTGACAAAAATTCTCATCTTCTCACCCCATCCGTCCTCCCTTCTACCTCACCGGGGCTCTCGGGTCTGCGCCCCTCAAACGCTTTGATGCTCGCCCCGCCCCTGGCCCCCCGGGTCGTATTTACTGAGCGCCTACTGTGCGCAGAGCGCTGTACTGAGCGCTTGGGAGAAGTACGGTAGAGTTGGTTGACGCGTTCCCTGCTTAGACCGTCAGCTCGTCGCGGGCGGGGAACGTGTCAGTTCTGTGGCTGGGTGGTCCTCTCCCAAGCGCTCAGTACAGCTCCCTGCACACGGTAAGCGCTCAGTAAATACCGTCCACCGACTGAAGGAGCTTACAGCCTAGAGGGGAAGACAGCCTGCTGTGTGGCCTTGAGCAAGCCACTTCACTTCTCTGGGCCTCCGTCCCTCGTCTGTAAAGTGGGGATGAAGATCGGGAGCCCCACGGGGGACCACCTGATGACCCGGCATCTCCCCCAGCGCTTAGAACAGCGCTTGGCACATAGTAAGCGCTTAACAAATGCCATTATTATTATTATTATTATTATTAATAAAAGAAATAAATGAGGGATGGGGACGTAAGCGGGGCGGGGCGGGGAGGGGGAGATGAACGAAGGGAGCGAGTCGGGGCCACGCAGAAGGGAGCGGGAGAAGAGGAGAGGAGGGCGCGGTCGGGGAAGGCCTCTGGGAGGAGGTGGGCGTTCAGTAAGTCTTGGAAAAGGGGGAGACTCGTGTCTGTGGGGGTGGTCTTCTGTTGGACTCTCCCCAGCTCTCAGCCCAGTGCTCTGCACACGGTAAGCGCTCGATAAACTCGATCGTCTGGAAGAACATCTTCCAAAGGTGTAGTTCACGGGGGTCCCCGGATGCCGTTCGGCCTGTTGGGTCGGTCCTCTGGGGTGTTTTTAATGGCATTTGGTAAGCGCCTACTATGTGCCGGGCGCCGTACCGAGCGCCGGGGTGGACGTAAGATAATCAGGTTGAACGCAGTCCCTGTCCCACGTGGGGCTGACGGTCTTCATCCCCGTTTTCCAGACGAGGGAACTGAGGCCCAGAGAAGCGAAGCGACCGGCCCGAGGTCACCCAGCAGACGGGGGCGGGGCCGGGATTAGAACCCAGGGCCTTCCGACTCCCGGGCCCGGGCTCTGACCACCAGGCCACGCTAGTTTCGGTTCTCCGAAACTGACCGAGGGGCTGAAAGGAGCCGGGCCCGGGGAGAAAGAGGATCAGGCCCGCTAACGATCGCCGGGCCACTGGTCAAGTTCTTACTATGCGCTAAACGCCGGGGGGAGATGCCAGTCCCTCAGGTCGGACACAGTCCCCGTCCTACGAGGGGCTCCCTATCTAAGGGGGAGCGAGAGCAGGGCTGGAGCCCGGGCCTGGGAGTCAGAAGGACCTGGGTTCCGATCCCGGCTCCGCCGCTTCTCTGCTGTGGGGCCTCGGGCGAGTCACTTCACTTCTCCGGGCCTCGGTTCCCTCATCTGGAAAATGGGGATGGAGACGGTGAGCCCCACGGGGGACGGGGATCGGGTCCGACCCGATTTGTTTGTATCCACCCCAGCGCTTAGTCCAGCGCCTGGCACACAGTGAGCGCTTAACAGATACCCCCCTCGATAATAATAATAATTCTAATGATGTTTGTTAAATAAACAGAGATCGAGTCCCCTTGGGTGAGTCACTTGACTGGGCCTCACTTTCCCCATCTATATAAAGAGGGGTTTCATTCATTCAGTATATTTATTGAGCGCTTGCTTACTATGTGCAGAGCACTGTACTAAGCGCTTGAAACGTGCAAATCGGCATCAGATACAGATTCGAGCCCTCTTAATAATAATGATGATAATGTTGGTATTTGTTAGGCGCTTACTATATGCAGAGCCCCGGTCTAAGCGCTGGGGGAGATCCGGGGTCGTCGGGTTGTCCCTCGTGAGGCTCACGGTCTTCATCCCCATTTTACAGATGAGGTCACCGAGGCCCAGAGAAGTGACTTGCCCACAGTCACCCAGCTGACAAGTGGCAGAGACGTGACACACGTGGGACGACCCGATGACCCTGTATCTCCCCCAGCGCTTAGAACAGTGCTCTGCACCGAGTAAGCGCTTAACAAATACCGACATCATTATTAGTATAAATGAGGGGTGTGGACGTAAGCGGGGAGGGAGGGGATGAAGCAAGGGGGCGAGCCGGGGCGACGCAGAAGGGAGCGGGGTCGCGTGCGTGTGTAGTTATTGTGTTATTCGTTAAGCATTAGCTCTGAGCCACGCACTGTGCTAAACTCTGGGGAAGATACGATGCAATCGGGTACATTATTATTATTATTATTATTATTATTATTAGACTCTAAGCCCGTCACTGGGCAGGGATTGTCTCTATCTGTCGCCAAATTGTCCATTCCAAGTGCTTAGTACGGTGCTGTGCACATAGTGAGCGCTCAATAAATACGATTGAATGAATGAATGATGTTAAACACTTACTATATGCCAAGCACTTGGGACCCTAAAAGTCATCCTTGGCCCAGATGGGCGTCTCCTCAGTATTCATTCATTCGTTCGTTCAGTCATTCATTCAATAGTATTTATCGAGCGCTTACTATGTGCAGAACACTGTACTAAGTGCTCGGAATGGACAATTCGGCAACAGAGAGAGACGGTCCCTGCCCTTTGACGGGCTCACAGGGAATCCCCTTTCTCTGGAGGCCCGGAGCAGTTAGGTGACTTGCCAAGGTCACACGGTAGGCAAGTGGCAGGGGCAGGATTAGAACCCGCGTCTCCCCCCCCCCCCCCCCCCCCCCCCCCCGGGGCCGCTCTTCGGGCTGGGCCAGGCTGCTTCTCAGCTCCAGGAAGAGAAGCGGCGCGGCTCAGCGGAAGGAGCCCGGGCTTGGGAGTCAGAGGTCGCGGGTTCTAATCCCGCCTCCGCCACAGATCAGCTATGTGACTTTGGGCCAGTCGCTTCACTTCTCTGGGCCTCAGTCTCCTCATCTGTCAAATGGGGATGAAAACTGTGAGCCCCACCTGGGACAACCGGATGACCCTGCATCATCCCCCCCCCCACCCCCAGCGCTTAGAACAGTGCTTGGCACAGAGTAAGCGCTGAACAAATGTCATCATTATTAATCCCATCTCTGCCACTTGTCTGTTGTCTTGGGCGAGTCACTTGACTTCTCTGGGCCTCAGTTCCCTCGTCTGGAAGATGGGGATTGAGACGGGGAGGCCCGGGTGGGACGGGGGCTGTGTCCAGCCTGATTATCTTGAATCTACCCCGGCGCTTAGCACAGCGCCTACCACGAAGTAAGCGGCCGACAAATACCATTGAAAACAACAACAGCAACCTACCCCAACACCCAGTACAGTGCTTAGCACACAGTAAGCGCTTAGCAAATGCCGTTGAATAAAAGTGGCGCTTGGCCGACCTGCTTGGACTGCGGCAGCCCCCGGCTGTGAGGTCTGGGGGCTCTGGGACTCGATCGATCCATCGGTCGATCGATGGATCCGTTGATTGATGGGTCGATTCGACCGCTTGATAGTCTCCCCATCCCCGACCCCCCCCCAGCGCTTACGTCCAGCTCCTGTAGACTGCGAGGTGGCGGCGGGCAGGGATCATCCCTCTTCATCGTCGTACCGTCCTCTCCCAAGCGCTCAGTACAGCGCTCGGCACGCGGTGGGCGCCTGGTAAATCCGACTGAAGGACGGAATCTCTTTCAATCTGTTATAAGTGTCTTATCGGTTTATACGAATGTCGGTTCTCCCCCTCTAGACTCGTTACGGGCAGGGAGCGTCTCGGTTGATTCTGTTGGATTGGACTCTCCCCGACGCTCAGTCCAGTGCTCTGCACCTAGGAAGCGATCAATAGATACCACTGTTTGAGGGAGAAGGAGGCACTCTTTTGAATCCCCATCTTACAGAGGAGGAAACCGAGGCCCAGGGAGAGGTGGGGCGAGTGCTGAGCGCTTAGTCCAGTGCTCTGAGCACGGTAAGCGCTCAATAGATACGAATGAATGGATGAATGCCCCGTCCGAGGTCACCCAGCAGGCGGGCGACGGGGTCTCCGAATACCCAGTCGATCAGTGGACACGGCAGCGGGGGGCCTCTAAGTGCTTACTCTGTGCTAAGCACTGGGGAGGACACAGAGATGATCGGAACGAGAAGCAGCGTGGCCCAGTGGCAAGAGCCCGGGCTCGGGAGTCCGAGGTCGTGGGTTCTAATCCCGGCTCCGCCACTCGTCCGCTGGGTGACCGCGGGCGAGTCACTTCACTTCTCTGGGCCTCCGTGACCTCATCTGTCAAATGGGGGTGAAGACCGTGAGGCCCCCGTAGGACAACCTGATGACCTCGTATCTATCCCGGCGCTTAGAACGGTGCTTGGCACATAGTAAGCGCTTAACGAATGCCATCATCATCATTATCGTTATCATTATTATGGTCCCACGCAGGACTCTGGATCCGAGGGGGACCCGAAACGGTTTCGAATCCCCATTTGCACGGACGAGGGACCCGAGGCCCGGAGAGGTGCGGTGACTTGTCCAAGGTCACCCAGCAGGCGGGGAAGCGGGGTTTCCCGGGCAGCGGGCAGGGTCAGCGCCGTCTGCCCGTTCCTCCGCCTCTTGTGGGCGTCTGTTTGGGAAAATAATGCTGAAGTGTCTTGTTTTTCTTCCTTGTCCTGCCGCTCCGGGACATTCTTGGCAGTTCAAGCCCGGGAGCCGGAGGGGGCCGGGAAGGGGAGGGGGGCACGGGGCCGTCCTGGGGTCCTCCCAAGCCACAGCGGCGGGGCCCAAGACCGGAGAGGGGGGCAAAACGCGACGGGTCGCTTCCTCCGACCCCCCTCGGCAAGGGATCGACGGCGGAACGGTAGCGGTCATGGTACCTGTAAAGCGCTCACCCCGTGCCAGGCGCTGGTCGGGGGGCGACGCGAGGTCATCGGGTCGTCGCGCGTGGGGCTCGCGGCCTCCGTCCCCATTTGCCGGGTGAGGCCCAGAGAAGCGAAGCGCCCGGCCCAAGGTCCCGCAGCGGACGAGCGGAGGCGCCGGGATTAGAACCCAGGTCCTCCGACTCCCAAATCCGGACCGTGTGACCCTATCTATTTTGTGAACGAGGAGCCCGTCCCCTTCATCCGGTTTATCGTGACGACGTCGTCTTGTTTTCGTCCGTCCGTCCCCCGATTAGACCGTAAGCCCATCACGGGGCAGAGATGGTCTCCGTCTGTCGCCCGGTTGTATATTCCAAGCGCTTAGTCCAGTGCTCTGCTCACGGTAAGCGCTCGATAAATACTATTGAATGAACGAATGTTGCCACTAGGCCCTGCTGCTTCCCGACTTATTGAAGGCTCACTGTGAGCAGAGAGCGCTGTCCTCACTGCTCGGGAGAGAGGACGGCACGATCGCGTTGCTAGGCCTGGTCAGTCGGTGGTATTGATTGAGCGCTTCCCGTGCGCAGAGCGCTGTCCTAAGCGCCTGGGAGAGGACGGTACAACAGTAGAACGGGCACGTTCCCTGCCCGCAAGGAGCTGACCGACTAGTGGGGGAGACGGACGAGAAATAAAGAAATGAGGGACGTGGACGTAAGGGATGAGGGGCTGGGAGGGGGGATGAAGAAAGGGGGGGGGGCGAGTCGGGGGCGACGCAGAAGGGAGCGGGGGGAGAGGAGGGCGCAGTCAGGGAAGGCTTCTGGGAGGAGGTGGGCGTTCAGTAAGGTTTTGAAGGCGGGGAGGGTCGGCGTCCCGGGCCGGGGGTCGGCGGCGAGACGGGCGAGATGGAGGCCCCGGGGAGCGGGTCGGCGTCGGAGGAGCGGAGCGGGCGGGCCGGGGGCGAGGGGTTGGACGGAGATTTCGGAGGAGCCGGGTGACGCTTGGCCCAGTGCCCTGCACGCGGCAAGCGCTCAGTAAGGACGACGGACAGACGGGCGCTGTTGCAGAGAAATGACGCGGGCGGCGGCGGGAGGTCTGGACTGGAGCGGAGGGACGGGAGGGCGGGAGGTCCGCGCAAGTAATCCAGAAGGGATACAGTTGATACCAAGCGCTTAATACAGTGCTCTGCGCTCAGTAAGTGCTCGATAAATACCGCTGATCGATCCCGAGCGATGCTCGGCACCCAGCAACAATAATAATTATTAATAACGGTACTTGTTAAGCACTTACTGTGTGCCAAGCACCGTTCCAAGAGCTGAGGTGGATATTCATTCGAACGTATTAGTCGAGCACTTACCATGCGCAGAGCACTGTACTGAGCACTCGGGAGAGGAGGTTGGACGCAGTCCCCGTCCCACGTGGGGCTCACAGGCTTCCTCCGCATCGGACAGATGAGGGAACTGAGGCCCCAGAGAAGTGAAGTGACTTGGCCGAGGTCACACAGCAGGCCGGTGGCGGAGCTGGGGTGAGAACCCAGGTCCTTCTGACATCCGGGCCCGGGCGCTCTCCGCTGAGCCGCGCTGCTCAAGAGATACGATTGATCGAATCAACGAGACTCGTCATCATCTTCATCGATTTTGTTGTGCTTTACTCTCCCAAATGCTTAGTAATAATCACTATTATTATTATGGGATTTAAGTGCTTACTAAATACCAATCGCTGTCCTGAGCGCTGAGTACAGCACCTTGCACATAGTAGGCGCTCAAGAAACACGATTGAAAGAATGAATGAGATTCTTCATCGTCGTCATCATCAATTCTGTTGCATTGTACTCTCCCGAGTGCTTAGTAATAATAATAATCATTGTGGTATCTGTTAAGCGCTTACTATGTGCCAACCACTATACGAGTAGGGAGCTTGGCGGACAGTAAGCGCTCAATAAATACGATTGAGCGCTCAATACATAATAATGACGTTGGTATTTGTTAAGCGCTTACTATGTGCAGAGCACCGTTCCAAGCGCCGGGGGAGACACAGGGCCATCGGGTCGTCCCCCGTGAGGCTCACAGTTAATCCCCATTTTCCAGATGAGGTCACTGAGGCCCAGAGAAGTGAAGTGACGTGCCCACGGTCACCCAGCTGACGAGTGGCAGAGGCGGCATTCGAACCCATGACCACTGACTCCCAAGCCCGGGCTCTTTCCGCTGAGCCACGCTGCTTCTCTATGGCTGAATGAATGAGATTCGTCACCCTCATCGATTCTGTCGTATTGCCCCCTCCCAAGCGCTTAGAACAGTGCTCTGCACATAGTAAGCGCTTAACACATCCCAAAATTATTATCATCTTGGGATAAGGAGCAGCGTGTCCCAGTGCAAAGACCTCGGGCTTGGGAGTCAGAAGTCATGGGTTCGAATCCCGGCTCTGCCACTTGTCAGCCGGGTGACTGTGGGCGAGTCGCTTCACTTCTCTGGGCCTCAGTTCCCTCATCTGGAAAATGGGAATGAAGACTGGGAGCCCCACGGGGGGGCCACCCGATGATCCTGTCTCTCCCCCAGCGCTTAGAACGGTGCTCTGCACACAGTAAGCACACATAATACCAATATTATGATTATTATTGAGCGCTTAGTGTGTGCAGAGCACCGTTCTAAGCGCTGGGGAGAGGATAATTCAGCAATCAAAGGAAACATTCCCCTCCCCGCCAGTCCTTGGCCCCCGAAAGGCCTTGCTGCCCCGCGGTGCACACGTTGTGCGGACCCATGCGGGCGGCGGCGGCGGCGCCCCCTGGCGGCCGGATGGGGAACACCGCGGTCTCCCTCGGCCGGTCGGCTGATGATTGACGGGCGGCCCGGCCCGCCCTCCGGCGCATGCGCGGGACAGGCGGTGGCGGTGGTGGCGCCCCCCGGCGGCCGAGTCGCGAACGGCCGAGGCCGCCTCTCCCGGCCGATCGACTGATGACTGACGTTTCCCCCCCCCCCCGCGCATGCGCCCCGCCGTTCAGCAGAAAAGGCTGCGGGCGGGTTTTCTTACTACTGATAATAATAATAATGTTGGTATTTGTTAAGCGCTTACTATGTGCCGAGCACTGTTCGAAGCGCTGGGGGAGATACAGGGTCATCGGGTTGTCCCACGTGGGCTCCCAGTCTTCATCCCCCTTTTCCAGATGAGGTCACTGAGGCCCAGAGAAGTGAAGTGACTCGCCCACGGTCACCCAGCTGCCAAGTGGCAGAGCCGGGGTTCGAATCCATGACCTCTGACTCCCAAGCCCGGGCTCTCGCCACTGAGCCGCTTTGGAGTCAGGGCTCATGAGTTCGAATCCCAGCTCTGCCACTTGTCGGCTGTGTGACTGTGGGCAAGTCACTTAACTTCTCTGTGCCTCAGTTCCCTCATCTGTAAAATGGGGATTAAGACTGTGAGCCCCACGTGGGACAACCTGATTCCCCTATGTCTACCCCAGCGCTTAGAACAGTGCTCTGCACATAGTAAGCGCTTAACAAATACCAACATTATTATTATTATTATTACTCAGCGCTGGAGTGGGGCCAAGCGAATAGCTTTGGACCGAGTCCCTGCCCCATGTAGGGCTCCCAGGCTCAATCCCCGTTTTCCAGATGAGGGACCTGAGGCCCAGAGAAGTAATAATAATAATAATGATACTAACGTTGGTGTTTGTTAAGCGCTTACTGGGTGCTGAGCACTGTTCTAGGCACTGGAGTAGATACAGAGTAATCAGATTGTCCCACGGGGGGGCTCACGGTCTCCATCCCCATTTTACGGATGAGGGAACTGAGGCACCGAGAAGCGAAGTGACTTGCCCAAAGTCTCCCAGCTGACAAGTGGCGGAGCCGGGATCAGAACCCACGGCCTTTGACTCCTAAGCCCAGTCTCTTTCCACTGAGCCACGCCGCTCTGCCACAGCAGACACGTGGCAGAGCCGGGATTAGAACCCGTGACCTTCTGACTCCCAGGCCCTGGTTCTCTCCCCTGTGTCCGGCGTTGGCCACCGCGCTCTGCCCCGGGCTCTGACCGCAAGGCCCCGCTCCTGTGTGACCTCGGACAAGTCACTTCACTTCTCTGGGCCTCGGTTCCCTCATCTGTAAAAGGGCGATGGGGACTGTGAGCCCCAGGTGGGACAGGGACTGTGTCCAACCCCTTCGCTTGGATCCACCCCAGCGCTTAGGACAGGGCCTGGCACATAGTGAGCGCTTGACAAACATCATTATTATTACTGATAATAATAAAATGCCCCTTGAGAGCGATTCCTCTGCCCAGAGCAAGTGTTGTGGGGCAGACAGACACTGGGGACACGAGAGGGGTGAAGGGGCTTAGTCAGTCTCTCAGCCAGTTACTCGTATTCATTGGGTGCTTACTGTGTGCAGAGCACCGTACTAAGCGCTTAGGAGAGGACCGTAGAACGATAAACAGACACTTTCCCTGCCCATAGCGAGCCGTGCCCAGTTCAGTGCCTGGAAGCGCGTAATAAATATCATTTGGAGAAAAAAAATACCAGTGATGGGCTGGAGCGGGGAGAATCCGAGGATGGGCGGGTCGGCTGCGTGACCTTGGGCAAGTCACTTGACCTCTCTGGGCCTCAGCTCCCTCACCTGTCAAACGGGGATGGAGACGACGAGCCCCACGTGGGACGGGGACCGGGTCCGACCCCAGGTGCTCGGATCCGCCCCGGCGCTTAGTACGGGGCCTGGCACCTAGTGGGCGCTCACCAGATACCCTGATTATTCTGATCAGGACGTCTCGGACCCCCCCGACCTCCCCCCCACCCGGCCCCCGGCCCCTTCGGGGGTGGCGGAGAAAGTGGGTTTGGGTAGGCCTCCGGGATCGGGGGTGGGAGGCTCACAGGAAGCCCGTTGGCTCGGACGGGAAGAACAACCCGCAACAACAGGAAGCGCGGGGCGGCCGTTGCCGTGACGTCCGGCAGGCTCCGTGGCCACCGGGACAGCAGCCCCCATCCCCCCCATCCCTGCCCTCGGCCCCCCGCCCCCGGGGAACCATGTCACAGACATCAGCCAGGAAATTGTGCGTGTTCGGGTGCGGGGGCGACCGGTAGCCCAGGTCGGTCCACCCGGAGCCCCGGGCTAGGGGCCTACGTGACTCTCTCGCTCTTTTTCTTTAAATGATAATGTTGGCATTGGTATAAGCGCTCACTATGTGCAGAGCACTGTTCTAAGCACCGGGGTAGATACGGGGTCATCGGGTCGTCCCACGTGAGGCTCACAGTCTCGATCCCCATTTGACAGATGAGGGAGCTGAGGCACCGAGAAGTGAAGTGACATGCCCACAGTCACACAGCTGACAAGTTGGCGGGAGCTGGGATTGGAACCCATGACCTCTGACTCCCAAGCCCGGGCTCTTTCCACTGAGCCACGCTGCTTCTCTAATAATAACGTTGGTATTTGTTAAGCGCCTACTGTGCGCCGAGCACTGTTCTAAGCGCTGGGGTAGACGCGGGGGAATCAGGTGGTCCCCCGTGGGGCTCACAGTCTTAATCCCCATTTGACAGATGAGGTCACTGAGGCACCGAGAAGTGACTTGCCCCAAGTCACACAGCTGACAAGTGGCCGAGCCGGCATTCGAACCCATGACCTCTGAAACGATACGATAATAATCATTATGCTGCTCGTTTCAGCGCTTACCGTGTGCCAAGCACTCTTCTCAGAACCGGGGGAGATACAAGTTAATGAGGATGGACACGGCTCCTGTCCCCCACGGGGCTCACGGTCTTCATCCCCATTTTATTATTTTTAATGATAATTATGATACCTGTTAAGCACTTACTACGGGCCAAGCACTGTTCTCGGCAATGGGAGAGATACAAGGTCATCAGGTTGGACCCGGTCCTTGTCCCACATCGTAACGACGCTGGCATTTGTTAAGCGCTTACTCTGTGCAAAGCACTGTTCTAAGCGCTGGGTGGGGGGGGGATACAAGGTGATCAGGTTGTGAGCCCACGTGGGGCTCACCGTCTTCATCCCCATTTTCCAGATGAGGTCACTGAGGTTCAGAGAAGCGAAGTGACTTGCCCAAAGTCACCCAGCTGACAAGCGGAGGAGCCGGGATCAGAACCCACGACCTCTGACTCCCAAGCCCGGGCTCTTGCCACTGAGCCACGCGTGGGGCTCCACAGTCTTCGGCCCCATTTTAATAATAATAATAATAACCATAATCATGGTACTTGATAAGCGCTTACTAGGTGCCAAGCACTGTTCTCAGCGCTGGGGAGATACAAGTTAATCAGGTCGGACACAGTCCCAGTCCCACGTGGGGCTCACGGTCTTCATCCCCATTTGACAGAGGAGGCCACTGAGGCCCAGAGAAGTGAGGCGACTCTCCCGAGGTCACGCGGCAGACCCGCGGCAGAGCCGGGATCAGGACCCCGGTCCTTCTGACTCCCGGGCCCGGGCTCTACCCACCGGGCCACGCTGCTTCCTGGGGAATCTCCGGGATCCGGGAAAGGGGGCCGGGGAGCCCACATTTCGATCCCCGGGTGGCAGGTGGACCCGAGCTGTCGGGGGGTCGGCCAGGGGAGGGGCCGCCGGCCGCCTCCTCCCGGATGGTCCCCTCTTCCCTGGGGTCCGTCCGGCTTCCGGGCCGCTGACCCCCGCCCCCTCCGCGCCCCTCCTGTCCCCGAACAGTCCCGTACGTGCTGAGGAGCTGCGCGGAGTTCATCGAGACGCACGGCGTCGTGGACGGCGTCTACCGCCTCTCCGGGGTCACCTCCAATATCCAGAAACTGAGGTAGGGCCCGGCCCCGGCACCCGCGGACCACCCCCGGACGCCCCGAACCGACCGGAAAGGCCAAACCCTCGGTCGGCCGGCGACGGATCGACCGGTAGTACCTATCGAGCGCCGACGCCGTGCGGTTGCCCGACCACGGGGAGTGCGGTCCCGTGGGCGGCCGCGACCTCTACCCTCAAAGAGCCGCCCGTCCACTGGGAGCCAAACATTGGGCCGGGCGCTTAGGAGAGGGCGACGGACTTCACCGATCAGTCGTCGGGTCCCGGATCGCCCGGACGGAGACTCGCTGGCCCGCTGCCGGGGGTGGACGCTTCATCCCGACTCGGGACGAGCGTCCGGAGTCGACGTTGGAGACGGAGTGGGGACGGCCGTCCCCCTCCGACCCCACGGGCCGACCGTCCAGCCCCTCTGACCCCTCGCCCCGGCGGCCCCCTCCTCCCCCGCGGACGGACCGTCCGTCCGCCCCCGTGACCGCGCGGACGCGTCCTTTTCAGGCAGGAGTTTGTGTCGGACCAGTGCCCGGACCTGAGGCGGGAAGTTTACCTCCAGGACATCCACTGCGTGGGCTCCCTCTGCAAGCTCTACTTCCGCGAGCTGCCCAACCCCCTCCTCACCTATGACCTCTACCACAAGTTCACGGTGAGGACCGGCCACCCCCCGAGCCCGACTGGTCCGCCCCGGCGGACGGACGGACGGACGGACGGGCGGGCGGGAGAACCTCGCCGTGGCCGGCTTCCGGGCGGAGGCCGACGGCGACGCCCCGCTTCCCTCCGTCCCCGACGGGAGCCCGGTGCACGGCCGGTCCGAGATGGGATATTTTATCCGTGCTATCTGTTGGCCAGACACCGTGCTAAGCGCCGGGGCGGATACGAGCAAATGGGGCTGGACGCGGTCCAACCGCGGAGCTCACAGCCCCAACCCCCATTTTCCGGAGGAGGGAACTGAGGCCCTGGGAAGTGACCTACCCGAGGTCCCGCAGCGGACCAGTGGCGGAGCCGGGATTAGAACCCGGATCCCTCCGGGCCCGGGCTCCGCCCACTAGGCCGCGCTGCTTTCTGCCGATTCCCTGGGCTTGTTCGTTCCCTCCTTCCGTGGGCCGGTGGAGAGGCGGAGGGGGCGTCACCTGCACCCCTCTCTCTAGAGGGTGCGTTTGGGGGGTGCGGGAGGGGGTGGCGGTCAGAGGAGCCCTGCCGGGAGTCTCCGACCGTCTCCCCCCGGTCTCCAGGATGCCGTCTCCCACTGCCCGGAAGAGGGGCGCCTGGCCCGGATTCAGCAGGTCATCCGTGAGCTCCCCGCCCCCCATTACAGGTCAGGGCTCCCCGAGTGACCCCGGCGGCCCCGCTCCCCCCCCGGCCCCGGAGGGGGACGAGGAGGAGGAGGAGGGGGGCGGGGGGCTCGGACCGAGCCGCGGAAGCGAGCGGAGGGTGGGCGGTCAGCCCAGATCCGCGCGGGGGGCCGGCCGGAGCCCGACGTCCGTCTCTGCGCCCGGACGAAGCCCGGGTCTCCGGGTGGGGTTGTGGGTCGGCCCTGTCTCCGGGACTCTCTCCGTGTCTCCGGGTGCGTGTCCAGATGAACCCTGTGCGTGTGTCTGGGTGTTGTCCGTGCGCCCGCGTGAATCCCGTCTTTGTGTGTCTCTCTGTGCGTCTTTGTGCGATTCTGGATCGACCTCGCCCCGTCTGTGTGTGTGTGTGTGAGAGTGTGTGTCTGTGCGCGTCCGTGCGCCCGGATCAATCCTGCCTTTGTGTGTCTCTCTGCGCGTCTCTCTGTGTGATCCGGGATCGACCCCGTCTCTGTGTCTCCGCGGGTGCCCGGACGACCCTGGGCTCGCACCCCGCCACGGCGCTCAGCACGGCGCCTGGCACACAGTGAGCGCTTAACGAAGTACTCTCTCCCAGTCTATTTATTGCCACCGTTCTGCCGTCCGTCTCCCCCCTTCCGGACCGTGAGCCCGGGGAGGGCAGGGATCGTGTCTCTCTGGGGCCCAACGGTCCTCTCCCGAGCGCTTAGTACGGTGCTCTGCACCCAGTCAGCGCTCGGGGAATACGATCGGTTGAACGAACGAATGAATGGAGCGCCACAGTCATTCATTCGGTCAGCGAAGCCCGTCTCCGTCAGGACCCTGGAATACCTGATCCGACATCTTAGCCGCGTCGCGTCCTTCAGCCGACTGACAAACATGCACGCCCGGAATCTGGCGCTGGTGTGGGCTCCCAACCTCCTCAGGTACCCGCCCTCCCCTTCCCCTTCCTCCTCCGTCCCTCCGGAACGATGACCGCAGCCGGGGTGTCCGTGGAGCGCTTACTACGGGCGCCGGGTGCCGTGCCCGGCACGTGGCGAGCGCTCGACGGACACCACGGCGACGGCAATCCCGGCGCTCCGCCCCCCCCCCCCCCCCCCCGAAGGCGGACCCACCGGTCGGCGGGCGGGTCGGGTGGGTGGGCGGAGGTCCCGGGCCACCCCCCGACGCCCGGGTTCCGCGGCCACCCCCGCCCAGGTCGAAGGACACGGAGGCCGTCGGCTGCAACGGCGACGCGGCCTTCCTGCAAGTGCGGGTCCAGCAGGTGGTCATCGAGTTCATCCTCAACCACGTGGAACAGATCTTCAGCCCCACCGACGGCCCCCCGGGGACCCCCCACGGTAACCCCGGCCGCACCCCGGCACCGCCCCTTCGGCTCCGGACCTCTTTCCCCGGGAGCCGGCCTCTTGGGGCGTGGGGGTGCGACCGTGCGATGTGGCCGGTGGTTATCGGGGCCCGGGGCGGGGGGGGGGGTGTTCGCGTCCGGCTGCGGTTTAGGCCTGGATACGCGTGCGTGTCTCTACGTGTCCGGTTGTCGTCTGGACCCGTGTGTGTAGTCGCCGTTTGGGCCGAACGTTGGGGAGGCACAACGGAGGCGGGAGGGGGCCTCCGACCGGGCGGCCCCGGGGCGGGGGGGGGGGGGGCGCGCGCGGGACGCGCGGCGAGCGGCGGGGCGCTGTCCACGCAGAGAACCGCCCGGTGGTGAAGAGCCTGACCCTGCCGTCGCTGTCGTCGGCGTCGATGAAGCTGGTGTCCCTGGAGGAGGCCCAGGCCCGCGGCCTCGGCCTCGGCCTCCCCGCCCGCAAGGAGCGCAGGGAGAACAGCCTCCCCGACATCGCCGTCGCCCCCGCTCCCGCCGCCCTCTTCCACACCGTCCTCGACTTCCCCGACAACAAGTCAGTGGGCTCGCCCGCGTGCCCGCCGGCCCCCTCGGCCCTCGCCTCCCCTCCCCGCCGGCCGGAACGCCTCCCCGGCGGCTCCGAAGCGCTCCGTCGCCTCGCCGCTCTCACTCGTCCATTCGTTCCTTCCATCGTACCTACCCGGCGCTTACCCGCCTCCGGCCCGGCCCGCACGCTCCGCTCCCCCGGTGCCCGCTAACCTTCTCGCGTCCGGCTTCCGCAGACGATCCCTCTCCCCTCCCTCAAAGCCTCATCGGAGGCCCCCTCTCCTCCAAGAAGCCTTCCCAGACTCAGCCCCGCTTTCCTCTTCTCCCGCTTCCTTCCGCGTCGCCCCGTCCGTCCGCGTCCGGCCATTCATTTCTTTCCGTTAACGTCCGTCTCCCCCTCCGGACCGTCAGCCCGTCGCGGGCGGGGGGCGCGTCCGTTCGCTGTTGCCCCGACCTCTCCCGGGCGCCCGGCCCAGCGCTCCGCACGCGGTAAGGCGCCCGACAGAGACGGCCGGCTGACGGCGGGACGCTCTGCCCTCGCCCCTTGCAGGAGGAAGCTCTCCAGCAAATCGAAGAAATGGAAGTCGATATTTAACCTGGGCCGGTCGGGGCCGGACGCCAAGACCAAGCTGAGTCGGAACGGAAGCATCTTCGTCAGGGGACAGAGACTGACCGGTCGGGCCCCGTTCACTCCTTCATTCTTTCATCCTCATTTATGGAGTGCTCGCTGCGTGCGGAGCACTGTACTAAGCACTCGGGGGAGGACGACACGACGTCGGTCGAGGTCCCCGTCCAAACGTAGAAACGACGTAACGCCCCACCCTCGGGCGGCTTACCGCCCGCCGGAAAAGTTTACGCTCCGTCGCGCTACTTGGCCTCTCGGGGCCTCGGTTCCCTCGTCCGTAAAATGGGGGATAGAGACTGGAAGTCCCGCGCGGGACCGGGACCGCGTCCAACCCGACTCGCTCGTATCCGCCCCGGAGACCGGTTCGGCGCGTGGCACGTGGTAAGCGCCTAACGAGTACCGGAGTTATTGGTCACTTGGCCGTCGTCTCTTTTCCAGAAAAAGCCACCATCCGGCCTGCAAAGAGCATGGACTCCCTGTGCTCTCTGCCCGTGGAAGGTGAGGGGTCGGGGGTCGGGGGTCGGGGGGAGACGGGGGCCGAGGCCACCGACGCGTCCCGTCGGCCCCAGCGACGACACCCCCCGTTCGCGAGCCGGGTCGCGCCGGGGCCCGGGCTCCGCTGGGCTCCCCGAGGGCGGTCCGTCGGTCAGTCCTATCCATTGAGCGCTCGCTTCATTCGTTCTATCGTATTTATTGAGCGCTCACTATGTGCGGAGGACTGTATTGAGCCCTTGGGAGAGGACGGTACAACGATAAACACATTCCCTGCCCACGGTGAGCTTAGTGTGTGCAGATGACTGTACCGGGCACCGGGGAGAGTCAAGTAGAACAGTAAATAGTCACATTCCCTGCCCCGAGGAGCTGAAGGTCTAGAGGGGAAGGCGGACACCAACAGAAATGAATAAATGGCAGATACGGACGTCAGCGCCGCGGGGGATGAGTAAAGGGAGCCAGTCCGGGCGAGGCAGAGGGGCGCGGGAGATGAGGAGGGGGGACTCGGCGCAGCGGGGGAGAGGGCGCGCCTCCAACGCCCCTCCCTTCTCGGCGGGTCTGCCCCAGGGGACGACACCAAGGGCGTCCTGAAGCGAACCCTGGCGACCGGCGGCTTCTTCGTCCCGGCCACGAAGCGGCCCCCGGCCGGGCCCGGCGGCCCCGGGGACCCGAGCGGCGAGGAGGAGGCGGGCGGCGCCTGGGGGCCGGCGGAGGGAGGGTCCCCCCGCGCCCCCCCGGGCCGCCCGCCCCCCGAGCAGCTGAAGGTGTTCCGCGCCCTGCAGCCCCCCGAGCCGGAGCAGGGCCCCCCGAAGATGCTGGCCATGTTCTACACGTCCGGCGAGGGGGCGGCCCAGGCCCAGGCCCAGGCCCAGGCCGGCTTCGGCCGCTTCCCCGCGGCGGAGGGGTCCCCCCGGCCCCCCCGCCAGGCGCTGGACATCTCGGAGCCCTTCGCCGTGTCCGTGCCCCTGCGGGTGTCCGCCGTCATCAGCACCAACAGCACGCCCTGCCGCTCGCCCGCCCGGGGCAGGCCGCCGCCCCCCGGCCCGGAGGGCGAAGGGGCCGCAGGTGAGAATAACCGCCCCGGTATCTCGCTACCAGCCGGGCACCGGACTAGGCGCCGGGCTGGATGCCCCGTGGGGCTCCCGGCCTCCATCTCCTTTTCAGAGACGAGGTCACGGAGGCCCAGAGAGGAGAAGCGACTCGCCCGAGGTCACACGGCCGGCCGGGGGCGGAGCCCGGATCGGAACCCACCTCCGCCCCCCGGTCTGCCGGGTGACCCGGGGCGAGCCGCTTCGCTTCCCTGGGCCTCCGTTCCCTCATCTGGAAAACGGGGATTGGGACCGGGAGCCCCACGGGGTAACCCTTTCTCGTTAGCTTGTATGTAACCTCGGCGCTTAGAACGGCGTCTGGCAGATGGTAAGCGCCGCCAGACACCACCGAGGAAAAAAAGGGCTCGAAGAGCCGGCGGCCACGCAGGCTGAGTGAGCGTGGGTGTGTGTGTCCGCGTCTTCTCCCTCCCAGCTTCGGTTCCCGAGCAGACGCGGGCCGCCACGGAGCCGGAATCGGAGGCCGCCGCCGCCGCCGCCGGGACGGCGGGGGCCGAGGCGGAGACGGAGGCGGCGGAGAGCCGGACGTCCGAGGCCGGCGGCCAAGACGGGGTCGTCGGCGTTGCCGTCGACGTCGAGCCGCCTCCGCGGCGGGACCCGGACCCGGCCGGGGCCCCCGGGGAGGCCCGGGCCGGGGAGGAAGACGCGCGGCGGCCAGTAGAGAGCACGGGCGCCCCTGGCCAATGGAGCCCCGGCCCGCGGGAGGCCGCGGGGGTCCGGGCCGAGCCCCCGGGTCCCCCCGAGGCGGTGAGGAGGCGGCCTGGTCTTCCCAGCCGGGGGGTGGGGGGGGCGAGCGGAGGCGGAGACGCGTCCGGCGGGAAGGGCGCGGGCGGGGACGGCCGTCTCCGCCCGGGGAGGGCGGGACGCGGGACGGCCGGGGCCCGGAGAGGGGAGGTGACCCGCCCAGGTGAGGCGGCGGGCCCCTGTGGGGGGAGAGACCGCCGGCCGGCCCCCCGAGCCCGACGGGCAGGCGCTGAGGGGCGCGGCGGCCGCTGTCTTCCAGGACGAGGACCGCCTCTCGTGGCCGGACCCGCACCTGGAGTTGAAGATCGTCGAGGCGGAGGAGATCCCGGGCCCTGAGCCCCCCTCCCCGCGGACGGACGCCGCCGCCCCGGACGTCCGGGGGGACCCGCGGGACCGTCCCCCGACCCCCGAGCGGCCGGCGGCTCCCGGGGTCCCCCCGGGGCGGGCCGAGAGCCCGGAGCCGGCCACGCCGGGCGCCGAGGGGCGCGAGGACGAGGCGCTGTCGGACGGGGCCCCCCAGGGCCCGGAGCTGGAGGAGCCCTGGGAGGAGCCGCAGTGGGTCACCAGCCCCCTGCACTCGCCCACCCTCGGGGAGGACCCCCCGCCCCCGCCCCGGCCCCCGCTGGGCCGCAGCCACTCCCTGGACGGCGCGGGCCCGGCCGGCGCCCCCGTCCTCCGGCCCCGGGAGCCCCCCGGGGGCCCGCCCGGGGGCCGGGGGCCGGAGACCCCCCGCGTGGCCCCGGCCCCCGCGCCCGCCCGGGGCCGGGCCCGGCCGGCCTCCCTCGACCTGGACGCGGCCTCTCCCGCCGCCGACTTCTTCGCCTTCCAGGCCGCGTGCTCGGGGGTCCCGGGGGAGGGCGGCGCCCGGCGGCCCGGCGCCCCCGGCTCCCGGGAGGAGGACGCGGACCCCCCGCCCGCCACCCCCGCCGTCACCGGCCGCCGCAACTCGGCCCCGGTCAGCGTGTCGGCCGTGCGCACCTCCTTCCTGCTGCGCATGGGCCGGGCCCGGGCCGTGCCCGTCGTCCCCCCGAAGGTCCAGTACACCCAGGTCCCGCGGCCGCTGCCCCCGGCCCCCGCCGCCGCCCCCCGGCCCCCGCCCGGCCGCCGCCCGGGGGACGGGGACGAGGAGGAGGAGGGCGAGGAGGAGGAGGAGGAACGGGCCCCGACGGGCCCGGACTCGGCGCCCCCCGAGGCCGCCCCCCAGGACGCCCCCGTCCTCCGCCGGAAGCGGGCGTCGGACGCGGGCAGGCCCGGGGGCGCCCCGCTCTCCTCCAAGATGGAGCGGTCCTCGGGGGGCTCCACGCCCTTCTTCCGGGCCAGGCCGGGGCGACCGCAGAGCCTGATTCTGCTGGGCCCGCCCTTCCCCGTCACGGACCCCCCGTCGGCCGCCGACCCCCGCGGGGCGGGTCCCGCCCTCCCGGACGCCCCGGGGCCCTGCGGCGCGGAGCCGGGCCAGGCCCCGTGGGTCAGCCTCAGGAACAAGATGACCATCCCCAAGAACGGCCAGCGGCTCGAGACCTCCACCAGCTGCTTCTACCAGCCCCAGCGCAAGTCGGTCATCCTCGACGGGCGGAGCGGACGGCAGACGGAGTAGGGGGCGACCCCGGCCCGCCCGAGCGCCCCGCCGGCCCCTTCCCGCCGCCGGGCCGGCCTTCGGGTCGGCCGCCCGCCCGCCTCCCGTTCCCGCTCCGGGGCCCGGTGGGCTCCCGCCCGTCCGCCCGCCTCCGTTCCTCCCCCCGCCTCCGGGGGGCTCCCTCCTCGGCGGGGTGAGACCGGGCGAGGGCCAACGGGGGCGGGCCAGGCTTCGGCCAAGCGGCGCGGGCCTTCCCCGCTTCCCCCGGGGTGGGGACGAGGCACCGACACGCTCCCGCTCCGGCTCGGCCCTCGCCGGCCCCCCCGGTAGAGGAGGGTCTCCCCCGCATCCCTCCCACCGTCGGTCGAGGGCAAGTCGCCGCGGACCACCCCCTCTCAGGCCCCCCGCGACGGCATCGTCAAGCCCGCCCCCGGACGGTTGCTGGTTTCCGAGCCCCGGAGGGCCTCGCCTCCTCGGAGGGGTCAGGAGCCGATCCGACGGGCCCCCCGCCCCCCCCGGGGGGTGGGACCGGCCGGGAAGGCCCCTCCGCCCGTCCCCCAGATCTCCCCGGCCGCCCCCGAGCCGCGGCCCCCCCTCCGACCGCGCTTGAAGGAATCAGAAGAGCGTCAGGCCGGCCTCTCCGGAGGGCCTCGCGGGGAGACGGGTCAGGGGTCGGCGACGTCTCCCGCCCGTCGGGTACCGCCTGAGGCCGGGAGGCCGGGGGCCTTCCTGCTCGAGAGCAGACGGGCCCCGGTCAGTCGGGGCCCGCGGTGCCGGCGAGCCAGGATTTTTTTTCTTTATGGGATCTGTGAGCGCTTACTCTGTGCGAAGCACCGTCCTAAGCGCCGGGGTGGACACCGGAGAATCGGTCCGGCGCCGGTCCCCGGCCCGCTCGGGGCTCCCGGTCTCCATTTCACAAGAAACGAGGGAACCGAGGCCCAGTGAAGTGACTCGCCCGAGGTCACACGCCGCAGACGAGTGGCGGAGCCGGGATTAGAACCCACGACCTGCCGACCCCCAGGCCCGGGCTCCACCCTCAGCCGCTTCGCGCGCTTTCGGTTCTCGCCCCTAACGCGCCCGCGGGGCCTCTTCCTTATCGGACTCCCAAGGCGGGGGCCCGGCGCCGTCGATCGGCGACCCCGTCCTTGCCGGTTAACGTGCCATTCTGCGTATAACCTACGTATTTATGGAACGACCGCAGGTCGACCGAACCCCGGACTTCCTCGGTTTCCAACCGCGCTTCCGGGACCGGGGGAGGGGGTGGGCGCGAAGACCCGGGCCCCTCTCTCGGCCCTGCCGTCCCCCCGCGGCCCGAGCGGAGCGGCCAGCCGGGCATCGGGGCCGAGCGGCGAGGTCGGCGCGGGGCCGGTGCTGCCGGCCCAGCTTTAAGAGCCCTCGAAGGCGGGGTGACCCCGAGCCGGTCAGTCCTATTTATCGAGCGCTTACCGTGTGCCGAGCACTGCCGAAGCACTTCGATAGAACGGAGCGGGTGGACGCCTTCCCTCCTCCCCCTCTCTCCGGCGCCCCGGGTCGCCAACCCCCCCGGTATCGTTTTTATTCCGGTATCTGTTGCGCGCTTACTACGCGTCAGGCACCGTTCTAGGCGTCGGGGAGACGGAGGTTGATCGGGTCGGACGCGGTCCCCGTCCCATCCGGGGCTCCTAGGGGGGAAGACTGGCATCGAGTCCCCATTTTACAGACGAAGAGAGCGAGGCCCAGAGGAGGGAAGCGCCCTGCAGGCGAGGGGCGGAGCCGGGCTTAAAGCCCCGGCCTTCCGACTCCCCGGCGTCCACCGCGCGGGGACCGCCGGACCGAGCGCTTGGGAGAGGCCAAGAGAGTCGGGACGTTCGATCGCCGCCGTCGAGGAGCTCGACGGTCTCCCGCGCGGAGCGCCGGACCGAGCACCCGGGAAAATCCCCAAACGCATCAACGCGATCCCCCGCCGCCCCGGAGCCGGCCGCCGACCGCGCGCCGGGCGCCGTTCTGAGCGTCGGGAGAGTCCGATCCGGGGCCCGAGGTCCGAGCGGCGCCGAGAGGGAGCGCGGCCGCCGGCTCGGCCGGACGCGGGAGCCCGGGGAACGGGCCCGCCCGACGCCGCTTTGCACTAACGTAGCCCGCGGCGTCCGCCGGGAGGAGGAGGCCGTCGGGGAGACGGAGGACGGGCCGGCTCGAGCCCCCCGCTTGCGTTCGCCCGTCTTCCCGACGTCCGGAGACGGAGTGCGTTATAGATTACGGATTCACGATCGTGTATCGTTGAGATGAAGGGCCCACCTTTCTGTAGCTCCTACTAATAAACGGCGTAGCGTACGAGGCCGCGATGGTGACGGAAGAGGGACCGGGGGCTGGGGGGGCGTCGCGGGGAGGGGCCGGATCCGGTCCGGTCGGGACAGAGGCCGACGTCCGGACGCGTAGGAGCCGGGGAAGGGGCTGCGGGGGGCCGGGGAGGTGGGCGGGGGGGGTCTCTCGTTCACCCACCGTCGGACCAGACCGGACGAGTCCCCGGCGTCGCCGGGAGAGAAGCGACGGGCAGCCGGTCGGCCGGCGGCCCCCTCGCGCAACCGAGACCGATTGCCGGGGCCTCCGGCCCCGCGCCCCGTTGCCCTCCCCCGGCCCGAGTCCCGACGACGGTACCTCCTAAGCCTCGCTCGGGCGGACACCGGAAACGTCGCACCGGGCCCACGCGCGGCCGCCAGCCGGGTATTCTATTCCCTTTCACGGATGGGGAAACCGAGGCCCAGAGAGGGCGGAGCGACCGGCTCACGGTCCAACAGGGCAGGGGGAGGGGCGGGATTCGGCCGGGAGGGAGCCTCGTGCTCCTTTCGCAAGGGCGGGTCCGAGAGGGGACGAGGGGCGGCCGGGGCTCCCGCCCTCTCCCCCCGGCTCAGCCCCGGACCTCCGTCTGTCCGGCCCGGGGAGGCCGCGTCCCCGGGGGGGAGGGCCCGGACGCGAGGAGCCCGTCGGACCCTCCCCGCCCCCCGTCTCCCCCTCTGGACTCCGAACTCGTGGCGGGCAGGGAACGACCCCGTCTGGTCCTACCGCCCCCTCCCAAGCGCCCGGCACGGGGCTTCGCGCCCCGTAAACGCCGCCCCCCCGCACGCGACCGAAGGAAAGGCACCGGCCAAAACGCGGCCGGCTCCGAGACCCCCCCCGGGGCCCTCCCGGAAACCCACGCCTCAGCCTCGTACTTCCGGAGACATTTAATAGCCCTCCCTCCCCCCCTCGCGAAACACGATAGTATACAAAATATAAAATATCTTAAATACTTATAAACATGGCAAGAGAAAAAACGAAAAATAGAACTGTATGAAAAGAGTCTCTGTGCGGGCCGGGGGCGGGGGGCTCGGGGGGGGCTCGGGCCGGGCCTCAGCTGGCCTTGAGGCGGTAGTTGGCCGGGAAGGAGTAGGCACGTCCGAGCACGAGGCGGTCCCGCAGCAGCTTGAAGAAGACGTAGTAGTTGCAGAAGAGGACGAGGGCCAGGGACAGAGTGTGGTTCCACTTGTCGGCGCGAAGCAGGGAGCACAGCTGATAGAGCACCAGGCCGCCCTCCATCACCAGCAGCACGTTCAGCAGTCGCAGCGGCCGGTGGAAGAGGAACTGGGGGGGGGAGGGGGCGGCCGGTTCACTCGCCTGGGGACCCCCCCGGCCCCGCCGCCCCCTCCCCCCGAGGCCGGCCGGGCTCCGGCGGTCGTGGGGAGGCGTGAGCGCCGGGTAGGGCGCTCCGCGCGCCGGAGGCGCTCGGCGGATACGACCGAAGGGGCGGCCCCCCCCCTCTCCCGGACGATCCCCGCGGAGCGCCGGGGGTCCCCCCTCGGGGACTGGCCCCCTCTCGCTTTCCGCCTCGCCCCCCGGCCGGCGTCCCCCGCCGCACCGGGGCGGACGCCCCCCCTCCTATCGCGGACCGCCCGACGCCCCGCGGGGAGGGACGCGGGGGTCTGGCCGTTCCCCTTTCCCCCGCCCCGCGTCGGCCCCCTCTCCCGAGCGGGCAGGCTCGCCCCGGGGCCCCTGGGCCCCTGCCCGGATCTTTCGTCTTCGAATGGTATCCGTTAAGCGCCTCCCACGTGCCGGGCACTGTTCCGAGCGCGGGGGAGGACGCGGGGTCGTCCAACCGAACGATCCACGTCCCGCCTGGGGCTCACCTTCTTCGTCCCCCTTTTTCAGATGGGGCCCCTGAGGCTCAGAGGAGGGACGTGACTCGCCCGGGGTCACACGGGCGGACAGGCGGCCGAGGCGGGATCAGAACCCGGGTCCTTCGCTCAGGCCCGGGCTTTAACCACTAGGTCGCTCTGCCTCTCCGCGCTCTGCCTCGCTCGGGGGGGAGACGCGGCCAACGCTCCGGGGAAGAGCTTAACGTCCGTCTCCCCCCCGGACCGTCCGCTCACCGTGGGCGGGGAACGCGCCTGTTTCTTGTTCTCCCGCGCTCTCCCAAGCGCTTAGTGCAGTGCTTGGCACATAGTAAGCGCTTGATGAATACTGAATTATTAATTAATTCAGCGCTCTGCACACGGTAAGGCTCGATAAATACGACCGAGTCAACGAATGAACGGAAAGCTCCGGCCGTAGGTTGGGGGGTCTTCCCTGGGACGTAGTAATGGGGGGGGGGGGCGGGGGGGCCTTCCTCGTCGGGGATGGGTTCGGTCCCCGCGGGCGGGGCGCCGTACTGGACGCTTCGGGGAGGGCGACCGGGTCGACACGTCCCCGCCCTCGAAGGCGGTGCGCCGTCCCGAGCGTCTGGGACGGTCCGACCGAGTCGGAGGCAGCGTGGCCTAGCGGCCGGGGCCCGGGCCTGGGACTCGGAAGGTCGTGGGTTCTGATCCCGGCTCCGCCGCCTGTCTTCCGTGTGACCTCGGGCGAGCCACCTCACCTCCCCGGGCCTCGGTTCCCTCGTCTGGGAAACGGAGGTGAAGACCGTGAGCCCCACGTGGGCCAGGGACCGCGTCCCACCCGATCGGCTCTTATCCACTCCGGCGCTCGGCACACGGCAGGCGCTTATCGACCGCCGTTAAGGATCGTCGTCATCGGACCCGGTCCCCGCTTTCGGGGAGCTCCTGGATCCCAGGCGGCCCCGGGGGGACGGAGATCGGGAATCGCTCGCCCTCCCCCCCCCCCCGCCCCATCTCCCCTCCCCGCGCCCCGACGCCGGAGGCCGAGAGGTACTTGCATAGAAGCGGGCGTGGGAGACGTCCGAAGGCACGGCTACGTTATGGGGGCCCACGGCCCTGTACAGGCAGCGACTGTGTCGGACCAAAACCCCCTGAGGCCAGATGGTGCTGTCCGACCAGCTGGAGGGAGAGACGGACAGAGACGCGGAGACCGACCGTCACTTCGCACCGAGGGGGCGGGCCGGGGGCGGGACTCCGGGAGGGAAACGGGGCGTGAGCGGAGGAGGGAGGAGGAACGGGCGCGCTGGGACGCGCGGCGTGCCTGGGGGCGGGGCGGGGGGAGGTCGGAGGGGGCCGCGGCCGCCTGCCCGCTGGGTCCCCCGGGCCCCGGCTCCCGCTCCGCTCGTCGACAGGCCGGGGATCGCACGATGATGATATTAAAGACGGCGTCCGTCGGGCGCTCGCTACGCGCCGGGCCCCGTTCCACGCACTGGGGTGGGTACGAGCCAACGGGGGCGGACGCGGTCCCAGATCGGGCTCACGGTCTCCATCCCCGTTTTCCAGATGGGGGGACCCGAGGCCCAGAGGAGGGAAGCGACTCGCCCGCGGCCCCCCGGCAGACGAGCGGGAGCAGGGCCCGGGGGGGGGGGGGGGGGGGAGGGTCTCACATGTGCTGCGGCGCGTTGCTGTAGGAGCCGTGTTCGAGCTTCTGCCAGCTGCCCAGGTGGGCGGCGGCCCTGTGCAGGAGGTCGCAGTACTTGGGGGGCAGCAGCTGGGCCGTCAGCATGACGAAGGCGTTGACCCACACCATGATCAGGTGCTCACAGGACCAGCGCATGTCGTAGTATTGCGTGCTCTGCAAGACAGAGCCGGCGGCGGGGGGGTGGGGGTGGGGGGTCGTCCGGGGACGCGTTGGGTCCTTCGATCCTATTCACTGAGCGCTTACGGTGCGCGGAGCACGCTACCGAGCGCCCGGGAGGGGCCGACACGCCGCCCGCCCCCGGGGGCCGGCGTGGGTTCCCGTCCCGGCTCGTCTGCTGGGTGAGCTCGGGGACGTCACCTCCCGGGGCCTCGGTTCCCTCGGCTGGAAAATGGGGAATTGAGAGCGCGCGCGCCCCACGCGGGACGGGGATTTCGTCCGACTCGATCACGCTGTACGATAACAATGACGACGGTCCATCTGCTAGGCGCTTATTAGGTGCCAGGCACCGTTCTAAGCGCCGGGGCGGTTACGATCAAGCGGGGTCGGACGCGGTCCCCGCCCCAGGTGGGGCTCGCGGTCTCCATCCCCGTTTTCCAGATGAGGGAACCGAGGCCCAGAGAAGCGAGGCGACCCGCCCGAGGTCCCCCAGCGGACGGGTGGAGGAGCCGGGATTGGAACCCGTGACCTCCCGACCCCCAGGCCCCCCGCTCTACCCACCGCGCCAGGCCGCTCCTCCGACGGAACGGTTCCATCGCGCTCTCCCCGGCGCTCGGCACAGAGCTCCGCTCCCAGGGAGCGCTCGATAAATACGAGCGACGGGGAGGCGACCGGCGGCCCGCGGCGGACGGCACCCGCTCCCTCCGAGCGGCGAGCGGGTGGGATTCGTTCGTTCGCTAGTATTTATGGAGCGCTCACTCTGTGCAGAGCACCGGACTGAGCGCTTGGAACGGACAATTCGGCAACAGAGAGAGCCCATCCCCGCCCAACGACCAACCCGGGCCCCGCCTTGACTCCCGAGCCCGGGATCTCGCCGCTGGGCCGTGCTCCCTCTCCACGAGCGAGGGGGAGTCGCCCCCGGCCCCGTTACCTTGACGAAGCAGAGCGGCAGGAAGGCCACGTAGTAGGTGCTGGACAGGGAGTTGAAGAGGACCTCCTTGAGGCGGC
This sequence comes from Ornithorhynchus anatinus, assembly GCF_004115215.2. Classification (NCBI taxonomy): domain Eukaryota; kingdom Metazoa; phylum Chordata; class Mammalia; order Monotremata; family Ornithorhynchidae; genus Ornithorhynchus; species Ornithorhynchus anatinus. The sequence goes on along the minus strand of NC_041743.1, from coordinate 2,286,527 downwards.
GGTTGAAGTCGGCCTTCAGGCCGTCCACCTCGCTGCGGATGAGGGCGGGCGACGGCGGGCAGCTGTGGCTGGGGAGGGGCGGGGCGCGGTGCCACTGTTCCCGCAGGGACTCGCGCAGCAGGGCCACCAGGTCCTTGGGCCGGCCCCCGGCCTCGGCCCCGTCCTCCTCCTCCTCGTCCTCCTCCCCGGCCGGGACCACCAGCCCGTAGGTCGGCGGCGGGAGCGGACGCGGGCGCCCGTCTTGGTGGAAGCAGCACAGGGGGACGTAGACGCCGAACCTGCGGGCCGAGGGGAGGGCCTGGGGAGGGCGCGCTGCCCTCGGGGGGCCCGCTCTGCGCCCGCGGACCCCGGACGCCGCCAGCCGAGCGCCCGGCGCCGGTCCCCGGGGGGCTCGCGGTCCCCGTCCCCCCGGGTTTTCCAGACGGGGGCGGGGACCGAGGCCCGGGGGGGGGAGGCGGCTCGCCCGGGATCCCGCCGGAAAACGGGGGCCGGGGCGGGAAACCGGGCGGGCGCCGCGTTCGCCGTGCTAAGCGGTGGGGAGAGTCCGCTCCGGCGGCAAGCCGGACGCGCCCGCGGCCCACAGCGCCCCGGCCGGGACCCGCTCGGCGGAGCGGCCCGGGGGGACAGGACGCCCGCGGGGCTTAGCGGGTAGGGCCCCGGCCGGGGAGTCGGGAGGACCCGGGTTCCCACCCCGGCTCGGCCCCTCGGCGGCCGGGTGACCCCGGGCCGGTCGCTTCGCTTCTCAGGAGGAGCGGCGCGGCTCGGTGGCTAGAGCCGGGGCCCGGGGGTCGGGGGGGGTCGCGGGTTCTGATCTCGGGTCGCCCGTACGTCTGCCGGGTCGCTACGCGTCTCGGGGCCTCGGTTCCCTCGTCGGGAAAACGGGGATTTAGACCGCGAGCCCCACGTGGGACGGGGACCGCGTCCGACCTATCCTCCGTCCACCCCGGCGCTTCGTGGGTGCCCGGCACGTAGTGAGTGCTCAACAGGTACCGTTATTATTATTACTATTATCGTCCGGGCCTCGGTTCCCCCATCTGTAAAATGGAAGGATTAGGACCGCGAGCCCCCCGCGGGACAGGGACCGCGTCCGGCCCGGTGACCCGGCATCTACCCCGGCGCTTAGGACGGCGCTCGGCACGCGGTGAGCGCCTCACAGGTATCGCTCTCCTTATCGTCGTCATCCTTAAGAGGCGAAGGCGAGAGCGTCCCGCCAAGAACCCGGTCCGATCCCGCCGCCCGGGGCCGGCCGGGACCGAGCCGGGACGGGAGGGGGATGGCGGGGCGGCCCCTCCGGCTCCCGGCCGCCCGCCGGGAAGACGGCCGCGCCCCGGACGCCCCGCGGCCGGCCCCTCTCCCGGTCCCCCGGCCGCCCCGGCCCCCGGGCGGCCACTCACGGGTAGCCGAGGAAGAGGAGGTTGAGGACGGAGTGGCTGCGGAAGAGGTTGACCAGGGTCCAGCAGAGCAGCCAGCCGCACAGGGTGAGGAGCGCCAGGCGGGCCGCGATCAGGACCAGGTACCTGGCCAGGGAGCCGGCGCCGGCGCGGGAGGCCTGCCGCCCCACGCCCGCCGGGGGGGCCGACGTCAGGAGGGCCCCGAGGAGGGAGCCGACCCTCCGGGGGCCCGCCTCTCCCCCCGCCGCGGCTCGGGGCTTTTACCTCGGACACCAGGGCCCAGACCAGCCTCCGGGCCAGCATCACGGCGATGAAGGCGGCCAGGTGGTAGTCGATGAGGTGGAAATTCTGCAGGAAGGAAGGGCGCGTCGGCGTCGGGGCTCCCTCCCGGACGCCCGGGTCCGGAGCCGCCCGCGCCCCCGGGGTCCCCCCCGCGACTTCCCTGGCGCGGCAACGCGGCCCGACGGGGAGAGCCCGGGCCCGGGAGCCGGAAGGTCCCCCCGCTCGTCCGCCGCGTGACCCGGGGCGAGGCGCCTCGCCTCTCCGGGCCTGGGTTCCCTCGTCCGTAAGACCGGGGATTAAGACCGTGAGCCCCCCGTGGGACGGGGAGGGCGTCCGACCTGGTCCTTCGTTGGATCGTCCTCGTCGAGCGCTTTCTTTGCGCCGAGCACCGGTCTGAGCGCTTGGGAGAGGCCCGCAGAACGATAAACGGGCGCGACCCCCCCCCCCCCGTCCGCGACGGGCTGACAGTCGGGAGGGACCGGCCCGCGTCTACCCCGACGCTCAGAACGCTGCCCGACGCGCAGGAGGCGCCCCGACGAACGCCATGGTCGTCGTCTCTAGACCGCAAGCTGGGGGACGCGTCCGTTTAGCGCCGTCCCGAGCGCTCGGTACGGCGCCCCGCCCCCAGCCAGGCGAGCGCTCCATAGATAGATCCCGACGGACGGCCGGGGGCCGTCCTCCCGGCTCCGGCCGGGACTCACCAGGGAGGTGCAGGAAGCGGGGTGGTTGTAGGGATACCACCAGACGGTCTTGTAGATGTTGATGTACTGGGTGAAGAGGGCGACCAGCAAGTAGACCAAGAAGAGGGCCTCGAAGAGCAGGCTCCCGTCCGCGGGCAGGTCGGGGATCTGGCGGTGCCGCACGGGCTCGGGCGTGATCAGAGCCGTCACGGGGGCGGAGGGCAGACTCACGGGGCCGCCGTTCCTAGAAGCCGGGCGCCCGGATGCCGTCGGCCGGGGGGCCGGGAGGGACCGCCCGCCTCCGCGGGCCCCACGGGGGCGAGGGCACCGGGGGCGGGGGGGGGGGGGAGTGGGGTCGGCGCTCAGAACGGAGCTCGGCGCCTCGTTAGCGCTTAACCGACACCGTCGTCGTCGTCATCATCTGCCACGGGCCGTCGGACGCCCCTACTTATTGAGCGCTTCCCGGGGGCGGAGCCCTGTGCTGAGCCCTTGGGAGAACCCAACGGAACAATCCCGTCGGGAGAGGCGGCGCGGCGAACCCGACAGGGCAGGGGCCTGGGAATCAGGAGGTCACGGGTTCTAATCCCGGCCCCGCCGCTTGTCCGCTGGGTCACTTCACCTCTCTGGGCCTCGGTTCCCTCATCCGGAAGACGGGGACGGAGGCCGTGAGCCCCGCGGGGGACAACCTGTGACTCTGGATCTCCCCCAGCGCTTAGAAAAGCGTTCGGCACAGAGTGAGCGCTCAGCAGATACTATCGTTATTACTCTGTCGATGCCCGTTGACCTTGTCCTGTTGTCCGTCTCCCCCCCTTCTGGACCGTGAGCCCGTCGTGGGCGGGCAAGGTCTCTCTTTATGGCCCGACTGTACTTTCCGGGCGCTTAGCACGGCGCTCAATAAATACGACCGCGTGAACGAATCTCCCCTGGCGCTTGGCACGGTGCCCGGAACACGGTAAGCGCTTAACAGACACCCTTCAAAAAGGGCCGGGCTAAGAGAATAAATCGAACGCAACCAACGGAGAAGCAGAGGCGAAGAGCCGGCGAGACTTTGGGGGGGGGGGGGGGTCTATCAAGCGCCCTGAACTTCCCGGACGCCCGCTCCTTTCAACCTCCCCTTTCCATCGGGGAGCGTCCTCCATCTGTGCCCCCCGCCCTCCGAGGCTGCCCGGCCTAGAGGCCAGGGCCCGGGAGTCGGAAGGTCCTGGGTTCTAATCCCCGCTCCGCCGCCCGTCCGCCGCGTGGCCTCGGACGAGACGCTTCCCTTCTCTGGGCCTCGGTTCCCTCATCTGTAGAACGGGGGTGGAGACGGTGAGTCCCGGGGCGGGAGGGACCGGGTCCCGCTCGATTTGCTTGGATCCACCCCAGCGTTTAGTACAGGGCCCGGCACGCAGTTCAATTATTATTACGGCACGTAGTCGGGGCTTAACAAATACCGCGGTTCAGTTATTATGATTATCATTATTATTATGGCACGTAGTAAAGGCTTAACCAACGATGCAGTTCGATTATCATCATTACGGATGCGCCATCCCGCGTCTAGGTAGGGAAGGCTGCTCGTCTCCTCCCAGGAGCCTTCCCTGACTGCGCCCTGCTCTCCTCTCGCTCCCTTCGGCGGCGTCGCGACCGGCCCCCTTCCTTCATCGCCCGCTTCCCGGCCCCGCTCCCGTCCAGGTCCCTCATTTATTTTCTTTCCATTCCCGTCCGTCTCCCCCGCTAGACCGTCCGCTCGTCGCGGGCAGGGAACGCGCCTGCTTATCGTTGAGCCGTCCTCTCCCCGACGCTCAGTCCGGTGCTCCGCGGGCGGTAAAAGCGCTCGATGAACACCACCGGCCGGACCGTCGGGTCGCCGCCGGGCAGCCCGCGGCGGAGCGAGGCCGGACCCCGACCCGTCGTCGCCCACCCTCCCCGGAGACCCCGGTTCCGGACCACTTCCGGTCGACCCCCTCGCCACAGCGTCCGGGGCAGGGCCGGCGTCCCCCTTTCTAGAGGGCGACCCGCAGGGGCTCGGCCTAGCCGAGAGGTCGGGGACGGCGGGAGACCGCTCCTCCCGGCCTGGCTTGGGGGGGCATTCGCTCATTCGATCGTATTTATTGAGCGCTTACTACGTGCGGAGCACTGGACTAAGCGCTTGGGACGGACAATTCGGCCACAGAGAGGGACCATCCCGGCCCAGCGACGGGCTCACGGTCTAATCGGGGGAGACGGGCGGACAAAAATAAGACAACACAGTCACGAGAGAGAGAATGAAGGGGACAATAATAATAATAATAATAATGTCGGCATCTGTTCAGCGCTTACTATGTGCAGAGCGCCGTTCTAAGCGCCGGGGGAGATACGGGGTCGTCGGGTCGTCCCACGGGAGGCTCACAGTTAATCCCCATTTTACAGACGAGGGAACTGAGGCACAGAGAAGTTAACGGACACCTCGTTAACAAAACGAACAGGGTCACCAATGACAGAGACAAACGGGCACGGGGCTGAGGGGAGGAGGAGGAGCAGAGGGAAAGGGGGCTTAGCTGAGGGGAGGTGAAGGGAGAGAGGGAGCGGAGGGAAAAGGGGAAGCTCAGTGTGGGAAGGCCTCTCGGAGGAGGTGAGCTCTCGGTGGGGCTTCGAAGAGGGGAAGAGAGTGAGTTTGGAGGAGGTGAGGAGGGAGGGCCTTCCGGGACGGCGGGAGGACGCGGCCCGGGGGTCGACGGCGGGACGGGCGAGGACGGGGGACGGCGAGGAGGTGGGCGGCGGAGCGGAGCGGGAGGGAGAAAGAGAGAAGGGAGGAGAGGTAGGAGGCGGCGAGGGGACGGACGGCGTCGAAGCCCAAAGCGAGGAGGTTTTGTCCCGTGGACGCCCGCCCGCCCGCCCGCCCGCCCGTCACCTGTTCCTCAGCACGGCTCCGTTGGCACAGGTCCCGCCGACCAGGGTCTGGAGAGAGGGCAAGGCCGAGCGGCTGAGCTGTTGCCGGCTGGGGCCCCTCCTTCCGCCGGGCATGTCTGGGGAGCGGGCGGCTCCCGGCGCCTCCGCCGGGCACCGGGCCCCGACCTGTCCCGCCGCTGAAAGACACGCGCCGGGGTCCGGTTGACCGCCCGTCCTCGCTCCGGACCATCCCCGGCAGACCCACGCCCGAGGAAGGACCGGGAGACGACGTCTCCCCGGCCCGGGGCCACAGGACGCTCTCCTCCCCCGGGGGGCTTCGCCCGCCCATCGCAGCGGGCGCCGGGACCCGGGGGCGGGGACCCCTCACCGCCCCCCCCGACTCGGCCACACCGACATTCGCGGTATTGGTTAAGCGCTCGCTAGGTGGAAACAGGATAATCAGGCGGTCCCACGTGGGGGTCCCGGTCTTCATCCCCCTTTTACAGAGGAGGGAACTGAGGCCCGGAGAAGGGAAGTAGCGCGGCTTAGTCCCCCGGGGGACGACCTCCACTCCAGCGCTTAGAACAGCGCTCGGCACACGGTAAGCGCTTAAGAAATACCAACGTCAATGAAGGGCCTCGCCCGAAGTCACACGGCTGACGGGTGGCGGAACCGAGATTAGAACCCACGACCTCTGCCTCCTAAGATCGGGCTCTTTCCACTGAGCCAGAGGAAGGTAAAGGAGGCGGCGAGAGGCAGCGCGGCCTAATAATTAACGATAAGAATAACGACGACGACGACGACGGCTTCGCGGGTAGAGGCCGGGCCCGGCCGTCCGGGGGATCCGGGTTCTAATCCCGGCTCCGCCACCCGTCCGCCCGGTGAGCTCGGGCGAGCCACTCCACTTCTCCGGGCCTCTGCGATCTCACCTGGAGAGTGGGGATGGAGAGGTCAGCCCCTTTCATCCCTCCGGCCAAACGTATTTATTGAGCGCTTACTACGTGCGGAGCACTGGACCAAGCGCTTGGGAGAGGACAATTTGGCAACGGGTCCGCCCCGGCGCTTAGTACGGGGCCTGGCAGGTAGGAAGCGCTTAACCCGGCCCGCTGTTGAAAAGGAAAAAGGCCAGAACAAAATGGGGGGGGGTGGGGGTGGGGGGACGATGGGGAAGGGGAGATGATGGGGGAGAGACGGGGGGAGGGGGGGGAAGATGGGGGCGAGATGGGGAGGGGAGATGGAGGGGGAGGGGGAACAGATGGGGGAGGGGAGGCGATGGGGAGGGGGCAAGGGGAAGATGGGGGGAGGTGGGGGGGAGGGGAGGAGATGGGGGGAGGGGAGATGGAGGAAGATGGGGGAGAGGGGGAGATGGGGGAGGGGGAGAAGGGGGGAGAGAGATGATGGGGAAGGGGAGATGATGGGGGAGAGACGGGGGGAGGGGGGGAAGATGGGGGCGAGATGGGGAGGGGAGATGAAGGGGGAGGGGAAGAGGGGGAGGGGGAACAGATGGGGGAGGGGGAGGTGATGGGGGGGGAGGGGAAGATGGGGGGAGGGGAGGAGATGGGGGGAAGGAGGAGATGGGGGAGGGGGAGAAGATGGGGGGAGGGGGAGAAGATGGGGGGAGGGGGAGATGGGGGAGGGGGAGAAGATGGGGGGAGGGAGGGCAGATGGGGGGAGGGGGAGAGGATGGGGGAGAGGATGGGGGCCGAGGAGGGGGTTCGGGGGGTGGCGCGGCTACTCACGGCTGGGGGGCCGGGGCCGAAGGGCGACAGGGGTCACGGGGGGCGCGGGCTCAGGCAGACACAGAGACGCACAGAGACGCACAGAGACACACGGAGAGACAGAGAGACAGAGAGACAGAGGGGCGCGGCGCCGGGCTCCCCCCCCCCCCGGCCTGGGCCGCCCGCGCCCCCCCCCCCGCCCAGCGCGCCACCACCGACGTGGCAGCGGCGCCAGCGCCGCGCGATGGCGTCAGGCGCCCCCGTGACGTCACGGACGCCCCTCCCCGTGACGTCACACGCCCCGCCCCCCCGCCCCCCCCGGAGAGGGGGGAGGGGGGAGGGGCCCCCGCCGGCGCCCGCGCGCGCTCCGTCCATCTCCCTCGGCGTGGGCACGTGCACCCCGATCGAGGCGTCTGGGGAAAAAAAAGGATGCTCTTTGTTAAGCGCAAAGATGGGAGATTTTACAATAATAACAACAATAATAATAATAATAATAATAACAATAATAATAATAATAATGTTGGTCTTTGTTAAGCGCTTACTCTGTGCAGGGCACTGTTCTAAGCGCTGGGGTCATAATAATAATAATGTTGGTCTTTATTAAGCGCTTACTCTGTGCCGAGCACTGTTCTAAGCGCTGGGGTCATAATAATAATAATAATATTGGTCTTTGTCAAGCGCTTACTCTGTGCCGAGCACTGTTCTAAGCGCTGGGGTCATAATAATAATAATGTTGGTCTTTATTAAGCGCTTACTCTGTGCAGAGCACTGTTCTAAGCGCTGGGGTCATAATAATAATAATAATATTGGTCTTTGTCAAGCGCTTACTCTGTGCCGAGCACTGTTCTAAGCGCTGGGGTCATAATAATAATAATGTTGGTCTTTATTAAGCGCTTACTCTGTGCAGAGCACTGTTCTAAGCGCTGGGGTCATAATAATAATGTTGGTCTTTGTTAAGCGCTTACTCTGTGCCGAGCACCGTTCTAAGCGCTGGGGTAGACACAGGGGAATCGGGTCGTCCCACGCGGGGCTCCCGGTCTTCATCCCCATTTGACAGATGAGGGAACTGAGGCACAGAGAAGTGAAGGGACTTGCCCACCGTCACCCAGCTGACAGGCGGCAGAGCCGGGATTCGAACTCATGAGCTCTGACTCCAAAGCCCGGGCTCTTTCCGCTGAGCCACGCTGCTTCTCTGTTATATTATATATTATATTATAATAATAACGTTGTTCTTTGTTAAGCGCTTACTCTGTGCCGAGCACTGTTCTAAGCGCTGGAGTAATAATAATAATGTTGGTCTTCGTTAAGCGCTTACTCTGTGCCGAGCACCGTTCTGAGCGCCGGGGGAGATAGGGGGTCATCGGGTGGTCCCACGTGAGGCTCCCGGTCTTCGTCCCCATTTGACAGGTGAGGGAACCGAGGCCCAGAGAAGCGAAGCGACTCGCCCACGGTCACCCGGCCGACGAGCGGCAGAGCCGGGAGCCGGACCCGTGACCTCCGACTCCCCGGCCCGGGGCCTTGCCACCGAGCCACGCGGCAAACCCTATGCCATCCGTGCCGACCCATTGACGCTTCTACTACAGATCCGCACCCACGCGCATACGCTTCTACATCCCCTACCTGACGTATAAATGATAAGATGATGAGAATAAAGACGGTATTCGTGAAGCGCTTACTACGCACTGCCAGCGTTGCGAGCGCCGGGGGAGCCGCGAGGTCGATGAGGTCGATCCCCCCCCGTGGCGTTTTGCAGACGAGGCCGCCGAGGCCGAGTGACCCTCCCCGGGGTCGGAGCAGTGCCGTGACTCGCCCGGGGCCGCCCGGCCGACGGGCGGAGGGGGCGGGATCGGAACCCGGGGCCCGCGACGCCCGGGTCCGGCCTCTACCCGCTAGGCCACGCTGGTCGCCCGTAGACCGGACGGACGGAAGGGCGGGAGACGGAGGCCGCGTTGGAGCCCGGGGCCCGGGACCACCGGGCCCGGGCTCTACCCGCTAGGCCACGGCTGCTTCTGTCTCGACTGGACGAACGAAAGGGTGGGACACGGAGGCGGGATTGGAACCCGGGGCCCGTGACGCCAGGCCACAGACCGGACGGACGGAAGCGCGGGACACGGAGGCGGGGGGTTGCGGGAGAGCCGGGCCCGGGGCTTCGCTGAGGGTCGGGCGCCACCGGACCCGAGGCTGGACCCTTGGGAAAGAGCGAGGGGCTACTGCCCCGCCTGGATTCTTACCCACCTCGGCGCTTAACACAGCGTCAGGAACGGTGACCGCCTAAATACCGCGGTATTTATTAGGATAGGGTCGAAGAGGTGTGGCCCTAGAGGAGAGAGCCCGGGCCTGGAAAAATGTTCTTTCTTTGATGGTATTTGTTAAGCGCTTCCTTCATTCGATCAATCGTATTTATTGAGCGCTTACTACTGCTACTACTAATAATAATGTTGGTATTTGTTAAGCGCTCACTATGTGCCGAGCACCGTTCTAAGCGCTGGGGGAGACACAGGGGAATCAGGATGTCCCACGTGGGGCTCACGGTCTTCATCCCCATTTTACAGATGAGGTCACTGAGGCACAGAGAAGTGAAGCGGCGTGCCCACGGTCACACCGCTGACAGGTGGCAGAGCCGGGATTCGAACTCATGACCTCCGACTCCAAAGCCCGTGCTCTTTCCCACTGAGCCCCGCTGCTTCTCCCGGCTCCGCCACCTGTCGGCTGCGCGACTGTGGGCGGGTCACTCCACTTCCCTGTGCCTCGGTTCCCTCATCTGTAAAACGGGGATTAACTGTGAGCCTCACGTGGGACCACCCGATCACCCTGTATCAACCCCAGCGCTTGGAACGGTGCTCGGCCCATAGTAGGCCCTTAACGGATACCCTGTTGTTATTATTTCGGGAAGCGGCGTGGCTCAGTGGAAAGAGCCCGGGCTTGGGAGTCAGAGGTCATGGGTTCGAATTCAGCCTCTGCCGCTTGTCAGCTGGGCGGCCGTGGGCGAGTCGCTTCACTTTTCCGTGCCTCAGTTCCCTCATCTGGAAATGGGGATGAAGAGCGGGGGCCTCACGTGGGACCACCTGATGACCCCGTATCTCCCCCCGGCGCTTAGAACGGTGCTCTGCACAGAGTAAGTGCTTAAATGCCACCATTATTATTACCCCGGCACTTAGTACAGTGCCTGGCACATAATAAGCGCTTAGCAAACAGTGATGATAATGGTATTCGTTGAGCGCTCACTATGTGCCGGGCCCCGTTCTAAGCACTGGGGGAGATACAGGGTCATCGGGTTGTCCCCCGTAGGGCTCACGGTCTTCAACCCCATTTGACAGAGCAGGGAACTGAGGCCCAGAGAAGTGACGTGACTGCCCCAGGGTCACAAAGCTGACAGGGGGCGGAGGCGGGATTAGAACCCACGCCCTCTGCCTCCCAGGCCCGGGCTCTTGCCGCCGAGCCCCGCTGCCTCTCAAATACCAGACCCATGATGATGATGATCGAAGGCGGCCTCCCTCCCCACCCCCACGTGAACAAAAAAGAAAACCAGCCCACCATCATTTATTCCAGGTCTCGAGTGTTTATAAAACATTTTTAGTGCAATATAAGATACAAGTCTTTTTTTCTTCGTTTCTTTAAAAAAGAAGACCGCCCGCCCCCCCCCCCCCCCGCCCGTTTTCCCCCCTCATGCAAGGACGATTTCTTCTCCTCCTCCTCCTCCTTCCAAAGTCGCAGTCGAAGGAGGTCGGCCGGGTGGGCGCTGGCACCTTCCGCCCGGTCCCGACCCCCCCCCTCCGGGGCCCAGAGGGTCAACGGGCCGCGGGTGCGTCCGGCCGCCGGCCCGGAGGCGGGGGGCTGCGGGGCCGGGGCAGGGGAGCGGGGGCGGAGGACGACCCCACGTTTTCCGGCCCGGCTGAGACGAAGCGGGTCGCCGGCGGCCTACCCCACCCCGTGCGGGACGATCGTCCCTTTTCCAAACCCAGTACCGCCTTCGGTTCCTTCTCAAACCGCGCGTCCCGGCCCGGGCGCGTCTTCTACGACCCCCCCCCCCCCCCCCCCGGGCCCCACCTCCGATCTTCGCTTCTCACCCCCGGGTGAACCAAACTAAGCCTCAAAAATGGGGTTCCGCAGCCGGACGGCCCGGGCGAAAGCGACTGCACCCCTTCCGGTCTTGTAGCACCTTTTCTTTTTAAAAAAAAAAAGTCAAAATCTATCCCCCGCCCCCCGCGACCCGCCCCCCCCCCCCCGCCCTGGTCCCACCGAGTCTGAGAAAGAGCCCTTAATAGCCACCGCCCCCGGATCGGGATTCCGGCGGCGGAGGGGGAAGGGGGGAGGCCCGGCGGAAAGAGCTCGGACGGGGAGAACCGGTTTCCGTCCGGCCGTGTGGACGGCAGGGGAGGGCTCTGTGCTTTCCGAGGGGTTCGACGGGGCAGGGGGAGGGAGAGGATGGGGTTTTCCGGGCCGGGGCGGGAGGAGGGAGGACGGATGACGGGGTGCGGTTAGGCTAATGACGACGGAAGACCACGGGCCCGGCGGAGGCCGGCCGGGTCCTTGGACGATTATTATATCATCACCGTCGTCGTCGTCACGGTTCCGTGGGGAAAGCGCCGCCGGACGTCCGGCCGGAGCCATCCGAAGCCCCGGCCCGTCGACGCCGACGGCCGACGCGCTGTCCGTGCGCGGAGGCGGCGGGGGGTCCCGAGGCCAGCTCGGACCCCCGCAGGATGCCGGCTCGGCCCCCGGGCGAAGCAGCCCCGGGGTCGGAGCGGACCGTCCCCCCCGGCCTAGCGGCTAGAGCCCGGACCCGGGAGCCAGAAGGACCTGGGTTCTAATCCCGGCTCCGCCACCTACTGCTGGGTGACCTCGGGCGAGTCGCTTCGCTTCTCCGGGCCTCGGTTCCCTCGGCGGTAAAGACGGGGATTAAGGCGGCGAAGCCCCTCGTGGGACGGGGACTGCGTCCAACCCCTTCCGCCCGGAGGCGCCCCGGCGCCGAGTACGGTCCCTGGCACGCAGTAAGCGCCTAACAAATACCACGGTTATCATCGTGTTGGCAAAATGGCGCCCGGGGCGGCCTCCGGTCACCGAGCCTGGGTTCACGAGGGTCGTCGGAGCCCCCCCGAAACCCGTCCTCCGGTCCACGGACCCCCCCCCCCCGGCGGGGAAGAGGGGGGCACGTCGCGAGCCTCGTCCGTTCTGAGTTCTCGGAGACCTCTGACCCCGGCGGCGGGGCGGCGGGCTTTCGGCAAGCGGCTCGGGAGCGGGCAGGGGCCGAGGCGGGGACCACCGGGCCGGGGGGCGGCCGCCGCCCGGCCGTCGGCTCCGCCCGTCCGAGCCGGCCCTCCGCGATGAGACCGGAGGCCGTCGGAGGCGTCCCGCCCTCGGAGGCCGCTCGCTCCGTCCCGGGCCGGCCGACGGGTCCCCCGTACCGCCCGGGAAGGCGGCCGCCCCCTCCCTCGCCCCCGGGGGGACCCGGGGCGGGGGGCGGGGGACCGGGTCACGGCGCGGAAGTCAAAGGCCCGGGCCGCCCCGCGGCAAGGAAAACCGGGCCGAGGGGCGAGCGGGGCGGTCCCGACGAGGGAACCGGCCCCCTCGGGGTGACGCCGTCACGGCCCGTCCCCCCCGGCCCGGCCGCCCCCGAAACGGCGGACCCGGAGAGCGGCCCCCGCCCCCCGCCCCCGCCGCGCGGCCCGCGGCGTCTCGGCGGTCGGCCGGGGGGAGGCGGGGGCGGCTAGTCTATCGTCCCGGGGTGGATGCTGAGCACGGGGGGCTCCAGGCAGGTGGGGGAGTAGTTGAGGTGCGGCTCCTTGATCCAGAGCAGGGGGACCCCGTTCTTGCCGTCGCCGTTGCGGCCGGCGTTGCGGCCCCGCACCAGCACCAGGACGAGCGCGGCGATCAGGAGCCCGAAGACGGGGAAGGGGTAGAAGAAGACGAAGTAGAAGAGGGCGTCGTCGGAGCAGACGGCGGACTGGAGCGTGGGGCCTGGGACGGACGGAGGGAGGCGAGGAGGGAGGGAGGACCGGGAGGGAGGAGGGGGGGACGGGCGGGGACGGGACGGCGCGCGGCGGACCGCCCCCCGGCCCCGCCCCGCCGTGTCCGCCGGGTGACCCGGGGAAGGTGCCCTCCCTTCTCTGGGCCTCAGGACCCTCATCTGCGAAAGGGGGGGCGGTGAAGACCGCGGGCCCCGTGCGGGACCGGGACCGCGTCCGGCCCGACCACCTCTTACGGCAGGGCTCGGCCCGCGGGAAGCGGCTAACGGGTTCCGTCGCTATCGTTGCCGTTCCCGGGCCGCCGCCGTCCCTCCCGCCCGGGAGGGAACGCCCGGCGCCCGGAGGATCTCCTCACCTACGTCCAGGACGCGGACGGCCACGGGGGCCGACTCCTCTCGGGCCAACAGGTACCACCGGTCGCGGGCGTCGGGCAGCCACTCCTCCACCCGGCACGAGTAGTTTCCCGCGTCGTCCGGCCGGGCCCGCAGCACGGTCAGCCGGTACAGGGTGGGCGACAGCCGCTGGAAACGCAGCCGGCCCGCCCAGGGGCCGCCCTCCGGCCCGAACACCGCGTCCGGACCCACGCTCAGCACCGCCGCCCGGTCCTCCTCTTCCTCCTCCTCCTCCTCCTCCTCGGGGTCCGCCTCCGCCTCCTCCTCCTCCTCCTCCTCCTGGGGGTCCCGCTCCTCCTCGCCGGCCGCCGCCCCCCGGGGCCCGCGGGCCCCCCGCCGCGGGCGGAGAGCGAGCCAGGCCACGGCCAGGCGGGAGTCCCCGGCCGAGCGGGCCAGGACGACGCAGTCCAGCCGGAAGGGGCCGTCCTCGGGCACGGTGGCGTTGGCGGCCGCCGCCTCCACCTGCAGCGCGGGCTCTGCGCCGGAGAGACGGCGGGAGGGGCCGATCGGACCGGCCGTGGGGCGAGGCACCCCCTCCCCGCACCGTCCCGCCCCGCCGGGCCTCAGTCTCCCCCTCTGCAAGGCGGGGCGGAGATCCCCGCCCTCCCCCTTGAACCGCAAAGGCGTGTGGGACAGAGATCCGGTCACCCTCTCTCGTCCCCGGTGCCAAGCGGGGTGCCCAACCGCTCCCCCGGGGCCGGGAGGGCGGCGCGGCTTAGCGGGTAGAGCCCGGGCCCGGGTTCTAATCCCGGCCCCGCCACCGGTCCGCCGTGTGACCCTGGGCCAGCCGCTTCGCTTCTCTGGGCCTCGGTCCCCTCGTCTGTCAAATGGGCTCGGAGACCGTGAGCCCCGGGTGGGACGGGGACGGTACCCGGCCCGATGACCTCGTATCTCCCCCGGGGCTTAGCACAGGGTACGGGTTGACCGGTCCCTCTAGTCTGCAAGTTCTCTGTGGGCAGGGAATGTGGCTGTTTACTGCGGTATCGTCCTCTCCCTGAGCGTTCAGTACAGTGCTCTGCACACGGTAAGCGCCCAGTGAACCAAGTACCACTATTCTCCTGACCGGGGGCTCCCCCGGCCGGGAGACGGTCCTCCGAGTCCTCCGGCCTGTCGGTCCGTTGTGGGGAGGGAATGCGGTCTGTTTACTGTCGCGCTGTCCGCTCCCGGGCGTTCAGTACAGCGCTCTGCGCACGGTCGGCGCCCCATAAATACGACTGAATCTCAGACGACTCCCCCATTTAGACCGGGAGCCCGTCGTCGGGCCGGGACCGTCTCTCTCCGTTTGCCCGACTGTACGTTCCGAGCGCTCGGTCCAGTGCTCCGCACGCGGTAAGCGCCCGATGAATACGACCGAATGAATGACCGGAGGGCTGAATGAACGAACGAACCCAGTACCCGGCCTGGCAGTTGGCCGCGAGCGGGAAACGTGGCTGTGTATCGCCGCTCCGTCGCCGGCCGAGGGCCCGGTACGGCGCTCCGCACGCGCCGAGCGCCCGGTAGATACGCCCGAACGAACGAACGAACCGGGGATCGTGATTTTTCTTATCGGGGGGGGGGGGGGGGGGCTGACCTGGACGGGAGACGGTGACGGTGGCCATCCCGGAGGTGTCCTCGGCCCGCTTGTACCACTGCCCGTCGGGGCCCGGCAGCCACTCCTCCACGCTGCAGGCGTAGGCCCCTCCGTCCCGCAGGCCCGCGGCCGGGATGACCAGCCGGTAGTGGCCCGGGGCCGGGCTGTCCAGCCTGACCTCGCCCGGCCGGGGGCCGTCGGGGTCGTCCCCGGCCCGGGAGGAGGCGTCCCGGCCCAGGCGGGCCAGGGTCCGGCTCTGGGCCTGGCCGGGCCTGCGCACCAGCCACCGGACGGAGAACTGGGCCTGGGCGCTGGACCGGTCCACCACGGCACAGCCCAGCTGCAGCCGCTGCCTCTCCAGGATGGTCACGTTGCCCTGGGCCTGGAGCACCTTCAGGCGGGCGTCTGGAAGGGGAAACCGAGGCTCGGCCGCCGCCCGGGGTCCGGCGGCCGGACCTCCCCGCCCCTCCCCTCCGTCCCCGAGGCCGGTGGCCGAGCCTCCCCGGGCCTCGGCTCCCTCGGGGGACGGCGACCGCGTCCGGTCCCATTTGCCTCTATCCCCCCCGGCGCTCGGTACGGCTCCCGGCACGTGGCGGGGGCTCCGCAGGTACCCCAGTTATTATAATTATCAGAGGATCGACGCTCTCTCTCCCTTTACACTCCAAGTCCCTCACGGGAGATGAGCGCCCGCCCCCGCCATCCTCCTGGACCGTGAGCTCGTGAGCGGGGAACGTGTCTGTTTACCGGTGTATCGTCCTCTCCCAAGCGGTGAGTACAGTGCTCCGCACACGGTGAGCGCCCGATAAACACGACCGAGTGAAGGAATGAACGAATGAACCCCGTCTAATCTCCTTTCCCTCGGGGACGGGCAACTGATAGGTACTCGAACGCCGTGATCGGTAGCCACCGGGGCGGCCGAGCCGTAGCCCGACGAATCCCTCGTTTCCTCTTCTCCCACTCCCTTCTACGTCCTTCCTCGGACTGCCCTTGGCTCTCCTCCCTTTTATTCCCCCCTCCTTCGGCCCCGCGGCGCTCCTGTCCCTACCCGTCACTTTCCTTCTTTATATCGACGTCCCTTCCCGCCCTCTAGACCCTAAACTCCCGGCGGGCGGGGGGGGCGTGTTCGACTTTACTCTCCCAAGCGCTCGGGACAGCGACCGCGCAGGGCGAGCGCTCGATAAACACGACCGTCCGACGAACGACAATTCCCACCGTGCCTCCCGAGGTCGGGACCGGGTTCCCGCCCCCTCCCCGCCGCCCGCCCGGGCCCGTCCGTCTGCCGCGCGACCTCGGACGGGTCGCCCCTCCGGGCCTCGGTTCCCTCGGCTGGAAGGCGGGGACGGAGACCGTGAGCCCCACGGGGGACGGGGACCGCGCCCGACCCGACGACCTCGGGTCCGCCCCGGCGCCCGGTACGGTCCCACGGGGACCGCGGTTATCGTCGTCGTCGTTACCTGGCCGTTTAACGGTGACCTCGGTCTGACCGGACGCCTCCTCGGCCAGCCGGTACCAGCCGCGCCCGTCGGGGCCCGGCAGCCACTCCTCCACTCGGCAGTAGTAGCCGCCGCTGTCCCCGACGGCCGCCCGCTGCAGGGTGAGGGCGAAGAGGGCGCCGGGGAGGGCGCCGGGGGGAGCCCCGGGGGGGACCCCGGGCCGGCGCTCCAGCTGGACCCGGCCCCGGAGGCCCCGCTCCTCCGCGTAGGCGCCGAGCTCCAGGGCCGAGTCGGGGGCCGCCCTGAGGATCAGACGGGCGTCCGCCGCCGGGCCCGCCGCCGGCCCGCGCACGTACCAGAGCACGGCGAAGCGGGAGTCCGGGCTGGTCTGGGCCTGGATGGAGCAGTTGAGCTGCAGGGAGCCGCTCTCCACCATCGTCACGCTCCTCTTGGCCTTGCTCACCTGCAGCCGGCTCACTGGACGGGCGGGAGAAGGCCACCTCAGCGCCCGCCCCGGCGCCCGCGACCCCTGCCGGCTCGCGGGACGGGCGGGAAGGCCCCCCCCCCCCCCCACCTCGGTGCCACCCCCCGGGGCCGGCCCCTCGCTGGGGGCCGGCCTCGGTCACCCCCTCGCCCCCCCGCGCTGGCTCCTCGGCGGGAAAATACGGGCCGAGAGCCGCCCCCCGCCCCCGATCCGATCCGATCCACCCCCGCCACGGCCCCCCGCCGGCTCGGGGACGGGTGGATCCCGGGGGGCCGCCCCCTTTAACCCCCCATTCCCCTCGCCTTTTGTTAAATAGCACCCGTGAAGCGCTCGCTCTGTGCCGGGCACCGTGCAAAACGCTGCGTACGGAACGCTATACTAAGCGCAGGGGTACGTTAATCAATCGGTGCTATTTACTGAGCACTTACGAGGTGCAGGACACTGTACTCGGCGCTGCAGAGATTTGTCTGCTCTGTGACCTTGGGCAAGCCACTTAACTTCTCTGCGCCTCAGTTCCCTCATCTGTAAAATGGGGAGTAAGACTGGGAGCCCCGGGTGGGAAAACCTCATTACCCTGCATCGACCCCACGCTCAGGACAGTGCTCGCCACGTAATAAGTGCTTAAAAAGACCCATGATTACTGTTGTTAATCAGTCGACGGTATTTATTGAGCGATTACTACGTGTAGAGCGCTGTACTAGGCGCTCAGGAGAGGACGGGACAAACTACAGACCGAGCGGTTTGGACCCAGTCCCCGACCCGCGTGGGGGCTCCCAGTCTCCGTCCCCGTTTTCCCGACGAGGGAACCGAGGCCCGGGGAGGTGAGGGGCGTGAAGCCGGGATTCGAGGCCGGGTCCTCCGACTCCCGGGCCCTGTCGCACCCCAACGTCCTCCGGACGCCGCCCCCGTGGCCGAACCTCCCCGGAGCCCCCGGGCCGGGGGACCTTGAGAGTCGTCGGGGCCGCGATCCAGATCTTTGGGGTCGGGTAGGCGGCAGCCTCCAAGTCGGCGCCTAATTGGGCCCGGGCTATTTTTGCTCCGGTTGCTAGGGAAACCCCGGTTGCTATAGAAACCGCCTTTGGACGATCGGCACCCTATGGTTAAACTGCATTTCGGTCCCACCGCATCCGTCCCCCGGCTTGGGAAACCGGTCGGCGGCGGCGGGGCGGGGGGGCGGGCGGAGGGGCCCGGTTGGCAGACCCCCATCCCCTCCGTCCGGCCCGGGGCCCGGACGGGCCCCCGCCGGCGGGCCGGGCCGGGCCGGGCCCCGCCGTCTCTCCGGCGCCACTGGGGAGCCGCCGGTCTCAGGGTGCCCGGTCGGGCCCGAGGACGGCGGTTTCGAAGGTTCCCCCCCGGCCCGGAGAACTCGCCGCTCGCCTCCCCCCCCCCGCCCCCCCGCAACGTGGGGTCCCGGGAGGCCGCAGCCCTGGGTTCCGATCCCCGCCCTGCCCGCCGGGTGACCTCGGGCGAGTCACCGCACCCCTCGTGGGCCTCACAATCGCTCCCTTGTTAAACGAGGCCGAGACCCTCCCGCGGATCTAAGAGTGAGAATCGTAATTTAGGGTTCGTTAAGCGCTTACGCCGGGCCGGGCCGCTTGGCACACAGTAAGCGCTTAACGGACACCGTGGTCATCGTGAGCGTTCTTGGGTGGAGACAAGCGTCCCCCGCGGGGCTCCCGGTCTCCATCCCCGTTTTCCAGACGAGGGAACCGAGGCCCAGGGAAGCGGAGCGGCCGACGAGCGGCAGGGCGGGGGATCACGTCTGTTCGCGTCCGTCTCCCCCCCGGCGGGGAACGCGTCCGTCCCGTCGTCCCCCCGCGAGCGTTCGGCACGGTGCCCCGCCCACGGTAGGCGCTCGACGGGATCGGAGGGAGAGAGGGCGGGCCCGGGGGGAGGGGTGGGACGGGCGGGACGTCACCTACCGGGCCGTAGGACGCGGATCTCGAGCAGGTTGGAGGTCCGGAGGGCCAGGCGCGTCCAGGTGCGGTTGTGGTTCCGGCGCCAGAGCTGGGCCTCGCACTGGTACTGGCCGGCCTCCGCGTCTCCGGCCCGGCTCACGCTCAGCCGCACGGGCCCGGGGCCCCCGCCGCCCGCCCCCGCCGCCTTCTCCACCGCCGTGCGCGAGCGGAATCCCGCCGCCCGCGGCCCCGACCCCCACTGCACCCCGCCTTCCCGCGTGAAGGTCACCAGGTCGTGGAAGCCGCTGGTGCCCGCCGGCTGGAAGCGCCAGCCGACGGCCACGGGCACCCAGGGCGGGTAGGAGGGCTTGATGATGCACTGCAGGTCGAAGGTGGCGCCGTAGGTCACCCCGGGGGTGCGGGAGATGGCCGTCACGGCGAACCCCGTCTCTGCGGGCGGCGGACGGACAGCGGCGTGGAGGGACGAGGAGAGAAAGAACGACAGTAAACCGTGGCCTTTCTTAAGCGCCGACCGTGTGCCAGTCCCTATCCTGTCCCACGTGGAGCTGGCGATCTTGATCCCCGTCTTCCGGGTGAGGGGACGGAGGCCCGGAGACGCCAAGAGACCCGCGCGAGAAGCAGCGTGGCCCAGCGGGTAGAGCCCGGGCCCGGGAGTCAGGAGGACCCGGGGGGTCCTCGGCCCGGCCCTGCCGCTCGGCTGCGGCGCGACCTCGGCCGAGTCGCGTCTCTGGGCCTCGCCTCCCCCGTCTGGAAGACGGGGACGGAGCCCGGGCGTCCCACGGGGGACGGGGACCGCGTCCGACCCGACGACCTCGTATCTACCCCGGCGGTCCGAGCGGTGCTCGGCACGCGGTGAGCGCTTAGGAGACACCGTCGTCGTCCCCGCTGTTAGAAAGCGGGCGCTCGATAAATACCGTTCGACTGAACGACGGCGGTGGGGATCGGGCCCGCTCGCTTCACCGGAGTGGACCGGAAACCCCGCGCGGGGAGGGGCGGCGCCTCCCAAGGGTCCCCCCTCCTTCCTTCGGTCGTTATTTACCGAGCGCCTACTCCGAATACCCAGCGGACGCCCGACTCACCCAGGGCGGTGACGGCGACGTGGGTGGAGGCCTTCCTCTCCCCGACGACCTGCCAGTCTCCGTCGGGGCCGTGGGCCCACTCGGTCACGTGGCACTCGTAGCGGCCCTCGTCCGCCCGGACGGCGCCCAGGACGCGCAGGCGGAAGGAGCCGGGCTGGACCTGGTCGGTCTGCACGACCCCGAGGCCGCAGCGCTCCCAGTAGCCGGGGCCGGGCTGCACGGTGCCCTCGCGGTCCAGCCCGGTCACGGCGGCGGCCCGGCCCTGGCCGTCCAGCAGCTGCCAGAGGACGGAGAAGCGGGCGCGGGGCCGGGCGGCGGGCGAGCGGACGCTGCAGGCCAGCTGCAGGTTGTCGCCCTCCAGGACGCTGCTGGCGTTGCTCGCCAGGTCCACCGACAGGCTGGTCTCTGCAGGGGACGAGAGAGCCGGGCCCGGGGGGGAGGGGCGGGCCCGGGCGCCCGGGGTCTTGGGGTCGGGGTGGACGGCGGCACCCGCCGGGTCCCAGGCTGGGGGGTCCCCTGGCGGGGCTGGGCCCCGGGGTCGACTCTCTGACTGTCCCCCGCTGACCCTGCCCGGACCGTCTCCCGCCCCCGACTCTCCCCTCTCCATCCCCGACCGTCCCCCCGGGACCCGGCACGGGCCCTCCCGTACCCCCGACTCTCCCCTCTCCCTCCCCGACCGACCCCCCCCGGGGCCCGGCCCGGACCCTCCGACCCACCCGGCTCTCCCCACAGTGACCCGAAACGGACCATCCCACACCCCGTCTCTCCCCTCTCCATCCCCGACCGTCCCCCCGGGACCCGACACGGGCCCTCCCGTACCCCCGACTCTCCCCTCTCCGTCCCCGACTGTCCCCGGGGACCCTCCGACCCACCCGACTCTCCCCCCGGTGACCCAGCACGGACCCTCCCACGCCCCTGACTCTCCCCTAAGTGACCCGGGACAGACGGTCGCCCACGGACGTGCCCAACCGGCTCTGGACGTGCCGGTGTCGAAGGCCGACCGGCTCCCGGCTCATCCCTCACCCCCCGCTGGCCGGGCCCACCCCGACCCTCGGCCCGGCTCGGCCACCGGCCGCTTGATCCGAGATTCCTCAGGTCCCGTGGGGAACCTTGACGGGCTTTCCCTAGGCCCCGCTTCCGCCCTCACCCCCCCGAACCCGTTGGCCACCGGGGTCTCCTCCTGAGCCCGCTACGGGAGGGGTCCCGGACGAGACGGGGTGAGGACGGGGGTCTCACGGGCCCGACCTCCGCCTCGCAGGAGCTGAAGATCAACGGGGGGGGGGGGGGGCGGCGGGGAGCGAGGGAGGGAGGGAGGGCGGGGTTCACCCCGGCCCCCGGCCCCGAGCAGCCGGGAGACGCTACGTCGGCTCTGGCCGGGGGGGAGGAGAGAGACAGAGACAGAGAGACGGGGACGGAGAGAGAGAGGGGCGCGGGCAGTCCTCCTCCGCCCCCGGCCCGAAGCAGTTGGGAGACCCGAGGGTGGCGGGGGGAGAGACAGAGACAGAGAAAGAGACAGAGAGAGACACGGGAAGAAAGGACGCAACTCCGTGGAGACAGGCGAGGCCCGGCTGAGGAGCGACGGTGGTCGAGGGGGGACGGAGCCTCGGTGCCCAGCTGCGCGGCGGGGGACGCTCCGTCCGGAGAAACCGGACCCGAGGCCCGGGAGAGGAGTGTGACCGGGAGGGGAGGAAGGAGGACGCGCAGGGAAACGCGTAACGCGGAGTCGCAGACGCCACACGGATACGGTCATACGGCCACGAGACCCAATCACAGAGACCCCCCCCCCCCCCCCCCGCGTCCACAGAGACACAGAATCGCACGGGGCGGGAAGGGGCGGCCGGGGGCTCTCTCCGGCGCCCCCGGGGCTTCGGCCTCTGGACGGCCCCCGCCGCGTCCAGAGATCCGGGTGGTCCCTCGGTCCGGACCCCCGGAGAGACGGGACCCCCCCCCCCCCCCCCCCCCGCCGGCCTCGGCCCGGGCCTGAAACGCGGGAGAGAATTTAGGACGTACCCGCTGAGGTCCCGCCCCATCAGGAAGTGCCCACCCGGACGCCGCTCCTCTGACCCGCCTCCTCCAGGCAGTCTGCCGCCATTCGGGACTTCCCCCCGGGGCGAGGGGGCCGCTGCAGCCCCCCGGGCCCCGGACGGCCTCGGACCCGGGCCGGACGACCGGAACCCGATCCCCGTCGCGGCGGGTCCTCCCTCCTGGCCGGCTCCCGCCAGGGGAGCAGCCGGTCGGCCGTATTTATTGAGCGCCTACTGTGTGCAGAGCACCGTGCTAAGCCCTTGGGCGAGCACGATAAAACAACAAACAGGAGGAGGGACCCCAGGTAACGCGAGAGGGGGTGAAAAAGCCCCACGACCTCAGCTTCCTCATCTGTCAAAAGCGGCAGGGAGGCGGCGCGGCCCGGTGGGGAGCGCGCGGGGCCGGGGTCAGGAGAGAGGGGTTCGAGTCCCCGCCTGCTGGGTGACCGCGGGGAGCTCGGGCAGCCTCTCTGGGCTCGGTCGGCTCCTCTGTGAAATGGGGAGAAGAGTTGCCTTCCCCCCTCGGTCCGCGAGCCTCGTTGGAGGGCGGACACGGGCCGGGCCGTCGCCTCGTACCTACCCCGGCGCCTGCCCCCGAGAAGCAGCGCGGCCTAGTGGCTGCAGCCCGGGCCGGGGAGTCAGGAGGACCTGGGTTCTAATCCCGGCTCCTCCACGCGTCTGCCGTGTGGCCTCGGGCGAGCCGCTTCACTTCTCTGGGCCTCAGTTCCCTCTTCTGTAAAAGGGGGATCATGAGTGCGAGCCCCGGGTGGGCCGGGGACTGTGTCCAACCCGCTTAACTTGTATCTACCCAGCGCTCAGCACACAGTAGGCACTTAACGAGTACCATGATTATTATCATCAAGCGTATCATTAATACCATCATCGTTAATATGATTAACGCATTATTGCTCTTCAAACGGGGGGGAGGCAGAGCAGGGTCTAGTTCTGGCGCGGCCTTTTCTAGAAGGGTAACGACAGTCAGTGGTATTTATTGAGCACTTACTGTGCGGAAAGGGTCCGGGCCCGGGCGTCGCAAGTCCTGGGTTCTAACCCCGCTTCCGCTACTTGTCCTCCGCGTGACCTGAAGTCACTTCACTTCCCTGTGCCTCAGTCTCCTCAGCCGATAAAACCGGGGATTAAATCCTATTCATCCGTTCGACAGTATTTATTGAGCTCTACGCGCAGGGCACTGTACTCAGCGCCTTCCTTCCCGGCCGGGCGGTCAGCCCCACGTGGGACGGGGACCGGGTCCGAAAGGATGACCCGGCAGGTACCCCGGCGCTTGGAACGGGGCTCGAAACCCAGTGAGCGCTTAACGGATGGCGTTAGGATGATGACGATTTTTCGTTCATTCAACCGTATTTACTGAGCGCCTACTGTGTGCAGAGCACTGTACTAAGCGCTTGGCATTATCGGTGGGTCGGGGGGCCTGTGGGACCTGCCGGAGGCGGAGGTTGAGATGAAGCAACACCGCAGCAAATGGCGGAGAGGCCACGACCACCTCCTCCGGCCCCCGCCCCAGTCCGGACGGGAAGGCCGCTCCCTTGACCGCCGCCCGCCTCGGTCTCCCCGTCCGCTCAGCGGGGGGGCAAACGGGCCATCCCCCGCTCGCCAAGGACGCGGGGAAGAGGGAGAGGATGGCCGGATCCACGGAGGGCCGGGGCTGGCGAGGATTAGGGAAGCGGCGTGGCCTCGTGGCTAGAGCGCGTCAGGAGGAGCCGGGTTCTAATCCCGGCTCCACCCCTCGACTGCTGCGTGCCCTTGGGCCGGTCACTTCTCCGCGCCTCGGTCCCCTCATCTGTAAAACGGGGATGAAGAGCGTGAGCCCCACGTGGGGCAGGGACGGTGCCCAGCTCGATCAATTTATATCCACCCCAGCGCTTAGCGCGGCACGCAGGTAATAATAAGAATAATGATGATGGTACTCGTTAAGCGCTTACTATGTGCGAAGCACCGTTCTAAGCGCTGGGCGGAGGATACAAGGGCACACCGGTCTTCATCCCCATTTGACAGATGAGGGAACTGAGGCCCGGAGAAGTGAAGCGACTCGCCCAGAGTCACCCAGCTGACAAGCGGCGGAGCCGGGATTAGAACCCGTGACCTCTGACTCCCCAGCCCGGCTCTTTCCACTGACCGTCACGAGAACCGTCCGTACTTGCACGGCGCCCCAGGGCTGAGCACAGTGCCGGGCACATGGTAAGCGCTTTACAAACAGCATAATTACTAGCAGCAGTACTGTTATTAGCGAAATCGTTAGCGTCGCTGTGATTGTGATGATTATCGACCCTAGAGATTCGTCCACCCCGCGTGGTCACCGCCCGGTCCGCCCCGCCCCGCGGCCCCCCGAGGTTCGGAGGAGCGTCGTCCCCGGGGCGGGAGTCCGCCGTCCACTTACCCGGGGGCCCTTGGGTCTGGTTGGGTTGGTGCTGGGGAAATTTTAATCCCCAGATTTCAGCTGGAAAAGCAATACAGCGGGGCCACGGATCACCAAACGATCGGGGGGGGGGGGGGGGCGGCCGGAGAACACCCTCCGGCACGCGCGCCGGCCCGGGGACGCGGCGCGTACCGACGGCCGGCTCCGGGCCGCGGGCCGAGCGCGCGGCGAGTCCGATAAAACCGGACTTCTGGGGGGGGGGGGGGGCGGGTGAGGGATGGGGGCCGGGCTTGGGAGTCCGGGGTCGTGGGCTCTAATCCCGGCCCCGCCACTCGTCTGCTGTGTGACCTCGGGCGAGCCGCTTAACCTCTCTGGGCCTCGGTGACCTCATCGGGAAAATGGGGACCACCTGATTGTCCCGTAAATACCCCGGCGCTCAGAACAGTGCTCAGCACATAGTAAGCGCTTAACAAATACCCTCATCGTCATTATTAGCGTTATCCCTCCATCCTAAGACTCAGCCCCGGAGGCTGGGGGACCCCCAATTTTCCACCCCCTCCTCCCGAAGGG
This sequence comes from Ornithorhynchus anatinus, assembly GCF_004115215.2. Lineage (NCBI taxonomy): Eukaryota > Metazoa > Chordata > Mammalia > Monotremata > Ornithorhynchidae > Ornithorhynchus > Ornithorhynchus anatinus. Next base: position 2,261,798 of record NC_041743.1, on the reverse strand, counting down.
GCCGTCATTGGGCGGGGATCGTCTCTACCTGTTGCCGAACTGTACGTTCCAAGCGCTTAGTCCAGTGCTCTGCGCACAGTAAGCGCTCGATAAATACTACTGAATGAATGAAGGAGCGTGGCTTGGTGGACAGAGCGCAGGCCTGGGAGTCCGAAGGTCCGGGGTTCTACCGCCTGTCTCTTGTGTGACCCTGGACAAGTCACTTCTCTGGGCCTCGGTTCCCTCGTCTGCAAAATGGGGATTAAGGGCACGGGCCCCGTGTGGGACCGGGAGGGTGTCCAACCTAATTAAGTTGTAGCCACCGCGGCGCTTAGTACAGCGCCCGCCATATAGTAAGTGCTTAACAAGTACCATCAACAATAATATCAGTAGGTGGTACGGGCCGCCCGGGGGTGGCTGAGGGAAGCCCGTTCGAAACAGGCCGTGGGGCCTGGAGGAAAGAGCCCGGGCCTGGGAGTCGGAAGGACCCGGGTTCTAATCCCGGCTCCGCCACTCGTCTGCCGTGTGGCCTCGGGCGAGTCGCTTGGCTCCTCTCTACCTCGGTTCCCTCGTCTGCGAAACGGGGATTCGATCCCCCTTCTCCTTCCGATTTCGACTGCCAGCCCCACGTGGCACCTGATGATCTCGGTTCTGCCTCAGCGCTTGGAACAGTGCTCGGCACATAGTAAGCGCTTAAGAAATACCACGATCGTTCACATTATCATTGAGCGAAACCGGGTTCTCCCCAGCGTCTCAGAGGCAGCGGGAAGCCAGCACCCCTCAACCTGCGGCATGGCGTAATGGCCAGAGCCCGGGAGTCAGAGGGTCACGGGTTCTAATCCCACCTCTCCCACCCGTCTGCCGGGTGACCTTGGGCCTCGGTTCCCTCCTCCGTAAAGTGGGGATGGAGACCGTGAGCCCCACGTGGGACAGGGACCGTATCCAACCCGATCTGCTTGCGTCCACCCCAGCGCTTAGCACGGGGCCTGGCGCACAGTAAGCGCTTAGCAAATACCAACATGATTATTATTTTTCTTACCCCCCACCCAAAACTTGCCAAACGAAGTCCGACCCGGGACCCGGGCAGCTCTCGGGGTCAGAACCCCCGTCGCTCCTTTGGGGTCGGAGGGTTGGTGTGAAAAATGGATCCCAAAGAGGACAAAGCAGTTCGGGGCGATTTGGGGACCGGACGTCCCCTCTCCCCGGGGAACGAGAGCAAACCGACCGAGAGGTGGAAAAGGTAGCGAGACATCGAGGCGGGGAGGAAATCCGGAGCCCGGAGGGGGCCCGGGGGGCGCTGCGGAGGGCCAACGCCGAAACGAGAAGGCGGAAGGCGAGGAACAGCCAGAATCTGCGGGGACGAAATCGGGAAAGCCGAAAGCGGAGGGAGGGAGAAAATTAAAGGCGGAAGGAAACGGCCGTTGCCAGGAAGGAAGAGTGGAAACCACGCTCCGTTCTGTTTCCGAGGAGCGGCGCGGCCCGGCGGAGACGGCCCCGGCCCGGGAGTCAGAGGACCTGGGTTGACTCAGCTGGGTGTCTCTGGGCGAGTCACTTTCACATCTCTGGGCCTCAGTTTCCTCATCTGTCAAGCGGGGACGTTCGATACCAGTTCTCCCTCCTACTTAGACCGCGAGCCCCGGGCGGAAGAGGGACCGTGTCCCGCTTGGAATGACTCCGTCCACTCCGGGGCTTGACGCACAGTAAGTGCTTAAAAAATGCCACGTGTCTGTTTATTGCCGTACTGAAGTCTCCCAAGCGCTTAGCACACGGTAAGCGCTCAATAAGTACGACTGTACGGATGAATGACTAGTAATTCTGACTAGCGTTATTCGGAGACCGGCCACCTGAGACGGACGCTGTCACGACTTCTCCCAAACCCTCCCCCTCCCCCCCCAAGCCACCTCACCGGCCACGGGAGGCCGGGACAGGGAGGGGACGCTTCAGCACAGCTGGGAGCGTTCAAACCGGCGGAGGCCTTGGCTTCAATCTCTACTGGACTCCTGAGAGCGCCCAGTACGGCGGTCTGTACACGGTAGGTGCCTAGACCAATTCCCTGCACACCGTAGGTGCCCGGAACAGCGCTCTGCACGCTGTGGGAGCCCGGTAGCGCGCTCTGCCCACAGTAGATGCCCGGGACAGTGCTCTGCATTAGTAGGTGGTCAAAACAGCACTTTTTGCAGGCACTCAATAAATACCACCCATTAAGAAATGAGGAAGAGCATTCTCCCCACCCTTCGTTACTAGGAGCAAACTCAGAGGAACAGAAATTTGCCGGTCGAAAATGGGAAAAATCTGTGCCTGGCTTTGGGGGCCGTGGGGGTGGGGAAAGAGAGAGACGGAGAGAGACGGAGACAGAGAGAGGGTGACAGGGATCAAAGAGATAGAGGTGGTTGGGAGATAGGGAGAGACAGAGATGGAGCGATGGATGGGGATATGAGGGAGAGATGAAAGAGATGTGATTGGGAGAGACGGGGATGGGAGAGATAGAGCCAGAGAGGGGGGAGAGAGACAGACAGAGATGAGAGACAGGGTTGAAGGGAGACAGAGGCAGAGAGACCTAAAGAGAGAGGCAGGGATAAGAAGAGAGACGGGAGAGATGGAGAGAGAGGAGAGAGAGAGTGAGAAGGAGGAGAGATTCAGTTGGGAGAGAGACAGGGTGAGGGGAGAGAGACGGTCCAAGAGGGAGCAGAGACGGGGATGGGAGGGAGGCAGAGACGGAGAGAGACGCCGAGACGGGGATATGAGGGAGGCAGGGAGGAGAGAGAGAAAGAGACAGAGAGGGGCTGAGGGAGGGAGAGGAAGAGGAGGAGGTGGAGAGAGACGGAGAAAGGGAGAGAAAAAGAGAAAGAGGGCGGGGAAGAGCATGTGTAGGCGGGGAGAGTTTGGGGGTCAGAGGGAGGAGGGCGGGCAGGAGTGTGTGGGGAGCTCCTGGATCCCCCGGGGAGAAGGTGGGGGCTGGATCACGTGCTTGGGGAATTCCTGGGTCCAGGGTGGGGACGGGCGGGAGACGGGGCACGTGCGTGGAGAGTTCCGGGGTGGGGAGGAGGAAGGGGGGCCTAGAACACATGTGTGGAGAGCGCCTGGGTCACGCACTCGGTCGATCAGTATTTACTGGGTGCGGAGCACCGTACTAAGCTCCTGGGAGAGTCCGGAGAACAGCAGACAGGATCCCCGCCCACACGAGCTCACAGTCTAGAGGGGGAGACAGACTTTACCGGAAATAAACTGCACATAGGTACACCTTCCTCGCCTTCCCCTTTCCCCCCGCTTCCTTACTCTGCGTGCAGGGTGAGGGAGGCGGGAAAACCGGAGCACGTGCCCGGGGATTTCCTGGATCCAGAGGCTTTCGGGGGGGAGACAGGAACTGGAGCATGTGCGTGGGGAATTCCTGGGTCCGGTTTGGGGAAGGTAGGGTTGGATCACGTGCATTAAGGACTTAATAAATACCACAGTTATTATTCCGCAGGTCGGCTCGGTGGAAAGAGCCCGGACTTGGGAGTCAGAGGTCGTGGGTTCTAATCGTCAGCTGCGTGACCTGGGGCAAGTCACTTCACTGGGCCTCAGTTCCCTCATCTGGAAAATGGGGATGAAGACTGGGAGCCCCACGGGGGACAACCTTCCCAGCGCTTAGAACGGTGCTCGGCACATGGTAAGCGCTCAACAGATGCCATCGTTATTATTATTCCGCTGATCCTCCCAGAATAAGCAGCGGTGCCTAAATATTTCCTGGGAACGGTGTACTGGGACGGGGGCCGGGCAGCCGGCCGGATGCTCCTCCCTCTTCTCCCAGGCGTCCGGTACAGCGGAACCGTAGGTGACAGGCGCTCACCCAATACCACGTCGCCTCGTCCTTCTATCGCTCTCCTCGGAAAGGTGGGCTGAAGCCAGGACGGGGGAGACCGGGCAAGCGGTCTCCTGCCCCAAATCCACGCCAGCCTTTCCCGCCTCTGCCGTCTCTCCCCGCCGGATCCTCTCTCTTACCGTCCCCCTCGGCCTCCCCGGACTCGTCGGGGCGAGCGTCCGGCTCCTCCCGGGAACGGGGAAGGGGGCGGGAAGAAGAGGAGCCGAGGTCCACCCGCTGACACGCGTGGTGAGGCCAGGGCGTTGAGAGAGGGCGAGGCCAGATTCCCGCTCACTTCTCACGTGTGTCACGTGCTGGAGGGGACGACCGGGCAAGCAGCGTGGCCCGGTGGCTAGAGTCCGGGCCCGGGAGTCAGAGGATCCGCGTTCTAATCCCGGCCCTGCCGCCTGTCTGCCGTGTGACCCTGGGCAAGTCACTTCTCTGGGCCCCAGTTCCCTAAACTCTAAAATGGGGATTAAGACTATGAGCCCCATGGGGGACGGGGACCTGTCCTACCCGATTAGTTTGTATCCACCCCGTGCTTAGAACGGTGCCTGGCACAGAGTAAGCGCTTAGCAAATGTCATTAAAAAAACAGAGTCGGTAGACGTCATAATTATGGTATTTGTCAAGCGCTCATCAGGTGCCAGGCACTGTTCTAAGCGCTGGGGGTTGGACACGGTCCCTGTCCCGCATGGGGCTCCCGGTCTTCATCCCCATTTTACAGATGAGGGACCTGAGGTCCAGAGAATAATAATAATAATAATAATTGGGGTATTTGTAAAGCGCTTTCTCTAAGTGCCGGGTACTGTATTAAGCACTGTAGAAGCAGCGTGGCTCAGTGGAAAGAGCCCGGGCTTGGGAGTCAGAGGTCGTGGGTTCTAATCCCGGTTCTGCCGCTTGTCAGCTGTGTGACTGTGGGCAAGTCACTTCACTTCTCTGTGCCTCAGTTCCCTCATCTGTAAAATGGGGATGAAGACTGTGAGCCTGAGAAGCAGCTTGGCTCAGTGGAAAGAGCCCGGGCTTGGGAGTCAGAGGTCATGAGTTCGAATCCCGGCTCTGCCACTTGTCGGCTGTGTGACTGTGGGCGAGTCACTTCACTTCTCTGTGCCTCAGTTCCCTCATCTGTAAAATGGGGATGAAGACTGTGAGCCCCACATGGGACAACCTGATTCCCCTGTGTCTACCCCAGCGCTGAGAACAGTGCTCTGCACAGAGTAAGCGCTTAACAAATACCAACATTATTATTATTATTATTATCACTGGGGCGGACACCGGTAAATCGAGTTGGACCCAATCCCTGTCCCTCTTGGGGCTCACAGTCTCGATCCCCATTTGACAGATGAGGCGACTGAGGCCCAGAGAAGTGAAGCGACTCTCCCAAGGTCCCCACCCAGCGGGGATTAGAAGCCACGTCCTCTGACTCCCCAGCCACGAGGCCGCACTGCTTCTCGCTCGGATGTGAACTCGGATTCCCCTGCCGACCGGATGTCGGGAGGGTCCCGGAGAGGTCAAGGCGGGAGACGTGCCAGGGAGGGGACTGTCCTCGCCCAGGAGCCAACGGGCCGAGGTTTCATCCCGTCGGGTTGGAGGGTTGGTCGGCTCCGCCATCCGCGGCCCTGGACCGATGGGACCTGGACCTCTTGGACACCCGCTGGACGCCTCAGCCCCGGCCCCCACGGCACTCAGGCCCCTGTCTTGAAATGACCCGGGTTAAATGACTTCTTTATTCGTATCCGCGTCGGTCTCCCCCTCTGGACCGTGAGCTCGCTACGGGCAGGGAACGGGTCTGATTCTGTCGAACCGTCCTCTACTCGAGTACTTAGCTCCGGGGTCCGCACACGGTAGTAGGCGCTCGATAAATACCACTGACCGATTGATTGATTGACTGAGGGGGAGACCGGCTCCCTGGAAACAGGAAGGGAGGTCAGTCGTGGTGGAGAGAGACAGGAAGACCGACAGAGACGGGGAGACTGACAGAAACAGGGAGACGGAAACAGAGGGACAGAGACAGGGAGACAGAGACAGGGAGACAGACGGAGGCAGGAGACAAGAGACAGGGAGACAGACAGAAACAGGGAGACGGAAACAGAGGGACAGACGGAGACAGGGAGACAGAGAAAGGGAGACAGACTGAGGCAGGAGACGGAGACAAGGAGACAGAAAGAAAGAGGAAGACAGACCGAGACAGGAGACAGAGACAGGGAGACAGAGAGACAGATCGGACAGGGAGACAGACCGAGACAGGCGACAGGGGCAAGGAAACAGAAAGAAAGAAACAGGAAGCTAGATCGAGACAGGGAGACAGACTGAAACAGGGAGACAGGGAGACAGAAAAACAGGAGAGAAAGAACCAGGAAGCCAGACGGAGACAGAGAGACAGGGAGACAGAAAGAGACAGGAGACGGACCGAGACAGGGAGACAGGCAGAGACAGGAGACAGAGACAGGAAGACAGAAAGAAACAGGAGGAGAGAAAGAAACAGGAAGCCAGACCGAGACAGGAGACGGAGACAGGAAGACCTACAGAGACAGGAGACGGCCCGAGACAGGAGACAGAGACAGGGAGATAGGGAGATAGAAACAGGAGACGGGCCGAGACAGGGAGACAGACGAAGAGGGAAAGAGAGAGCGAGGGAGGAGGGTTTTCGGTGTCCGCAGGGAAAGGAGGCGGGCGAGGGGGCCGGGAGAGTCGGGGGCGGGGAGGAGGAGGAGGTGAGGAGGAAGGGAGGGCGTCCACTTACTGAGGGGCAGGACGGTGACGGGGACGTTCTTGGGGCGCCTGCTCTCGCCGTCGACGAACTCCCCGGTCGGCGTCTTCTGGCGTTCGACGACGCGGCAGTTGTACTTGCCGCTGTCCTCGGGGCGGGCGTGGAAGACCTTGAGCAGGAAGACGCCGTCGGCCTCTTTGGCCACCTTGAGCTGGCCGCGGGCCTCGCGCCGGGCCAGGTCGGGGCTGAGCTCGGCCACGGCGTTGGGCCCCAGGGCGGCGATGAGGGAGCCGTTCAGGGCCCAGGACACGGCGAAGTGGCGGTCGGCCACGTTCTGGGCCTGCAGGATGCAGCGGAGCTCCAGGGGCTCGCCGGACACGTAAAGACGCTTCTCCGTCTCCAGGCGCACCCCGAATTCCCTGTCTGGAACGGAGCGGGCGGTCAGAGACGGGGACGGAACGGACACCCGGCTTCCGGCTGGGCCAAGCCACCGCGTGCTGTTTTTCTTCCTCCGAATCGTGCCGAGCGCCAATAGCAGTAATAACTGTGGTATTTGTTAGGCGCTTACTGCGTGCCAGGCACTCTACTAAGCGCTCAATAAATATGACCGACCTCCTCGGCGCTCCCCACATCCCGCCCCGATCACCGCGTGGCGATCATCGCCCCCGCTCTCCCTCCCTCTCGGACTGCGAGGGCGATGGGGGTAAGGGGACCCGTGGGGCCGAGCGCTGTGGTTGGGACACGGTGAGCACACTGCGCGCCGGGCGGACCCTCCCTCCCGGGGAGACGGACGGACGGACACCGGGCGGTGTGGGATCGGCTCTGGAAACGGGGCCCGGCTGCAGAAAGGAATTTCCGCTCCTGGCAGCGCTCACATCCCTCCCCGTTTTTTATTTCTTTATCATCGATGTCTGCGAGCCCGTCGTCGGGCGGGGATCGTTGCCGGACTGTACTTTCCAAGCGCTCGGTCCAGTGCTCTGCACGCAGCGTGCGCTCAATAAATACCATTGGATGAGTGAATGAATGAATGTCTCCCCCTCTAGACTCTAGGCTCCTCGTGGGCAGGGAATGTAGCAGACACATTCCGTGCCACATTTCTTTTATTGGACTCTCCCAGGTGCTTAGCGCAATGCTCCGCACCCAGGAAGCTCCTTGAGGGTAGGGATCCTTTCGACTAACCGCACTGAAGCGGGGGGTGGCTCAGTGGCAAGAGCCCGGGCTCGGGAGTCGGAGGCCGTGGGTTCTAATCCCGCCTCCGCCGCTCGACTGTGTGACTTTGGGCCAGTCGCTCGGCTTCTCTGTGCCTCAGTGACCTCCTCTGAAAATGGGGGTGAAGACCGTAGGCCCCGCGTGGGGGACCAACCTGATGACCTCGTAGCTACTCCAGCGCTAAGAACAGTGCTTGGCACACAGTAAGTGCTTAACACCGTAAGCCCGTCAAACGGCAGGGACCGTCTCTATCTGTTGCCGACTTGTTCATCCCAAGCGCTTAGTACAGTGCTCTGCACATAGTAAGCGCTCGATAAATACTATTGAATGAATGAATGAATCTGCACACAGTACCTGGGAGCTCCTTGAGGGCAGGGATCCTGTCTACTGAGTGTATGGGACTCTCCCAGGTGCTCAGTACAGTGCTCTGCACGCAGTAGACTGGAAGCTCCTTGAAGGCAGGGAGGGTGACTGCTAACTCTATTGGATTCTCCCAAGCGCTCAGTACAGAGCTCTGCACACGGTAAGTAGCCCGTCAGCTGCTTGAGGGTGGGGAGCCCCGTCTACCGCTCTGTTGGAGTCTCCCAAGCGCTCGGAGCCCAGCGTCCCGCACGGGACAGACCGGGAGCGCGGTCCGCCGGCCCCTCCCCGGCGCTGCCCCCGCCGCCCCCCGGGCCGAGAGTCCCGCCGGCCCGGCCGACCGACCGGTGGGCTGGACGCGGACGGCGGTCCTCTCCGAGCGCTTGCGGGTCATGGGGAACCAGGTTCCGTCGGGGTCCTGGATCCACTCGGCGGCCTCGCAGTAGAAGTCCCCGGCGTCGGACGGCTGCAGGCCGAAGACGGTCAGCCGGACGGCCGTCTCCCCGAGCCGGTCCAGCCGCACCTGCCCGGCCGCCTGCCGCCCGGCGAACTCCGGCCCGGAGCGGAGGACGAAGTCGCGGCCCAGGGTGATGACCTCGGCCGGGTCCTGGCCGGGCCTCTGCCGGAACCAGCCGACGGACAGGTGGGTGTGCCGGACCGTGGCCGAGGCCACGTCGCAACGGAGCTCCAGGGCGTCGCCCTCCACGCGGTCCAGGGCCCGGGGGACCGCCGCGGCCACCTGCAGCGAGTCGGGGATCACTGGAACGACAGGACCCGGAGACCTCGGTGGGCGTCCGCTCATTCCGTCGCATTTATCGAGCGCTCAGTGCGTGCGGAGCGCCCGGGGAGGTACGGCGCCGCGACAAACGGCGACGTTCCCCGCCCGCGACGACGAGCTCCCTCTTCCGCCCCGTCGCCCCGACTCCCTCCCTCCCTCCGCTCCCCCCCCCCCCCCCCGCCCCACGGCACCGGTGTCTGTCTGTACGTACGTGTTATTCTATTTATTTCATTAAAGATGTGTGGAGATCTATAAAACCACGAATCTATTTTGACGGCATCGACGCCTACTTGTTTCGTTTCGTCGTCCGTCTCCCCTTCCTAGTCTGTTAGCCCGCTGCGGGCAGGGATCGTCTCTGCTGCCCAAGTGTACTTTCCAAGTGCTCGCTACAGTGCTCCGCACACAGTAGGCGCTCGATAAATACTATCGAATGAATGAATGGGGCGGGGGAGAGTGACGGAGCGGGAAACCCCTGAACCTGAGCGAACGTCGCCTCTTTCGGCCGAGGCCGGGCCCGAGGACCCACCGTCAGCCCTGCCCCCGCCCGGCCTCCGGCCCCCGATCCTGCCCACCCGCCCCAGGGGGCTTATTTCGAAAACATCTGCGTTGGCGGCACCCCCGCTGGCGGCCCGCGGCCCTCCGGCCCCTCGGGGAGACGGGAGGGAGGGGAGGCTGGGGGACGGGACGGGAGAGGACGGTGGAGGAGGAAGTTGGGGACTTTCCATTGACTCTCCTCCTCCCGCTCCCCGGGAAGACCTGACCTCCAGCCTCACGGCCAAGGACTCTGCTTCCCGCGGCCCTTCCCTCTTCAGCTGCCCGTCTTACTACCGGCCTCTGTCACCTCTTCGTCCTTCCCCTTCTCCTCCTCCCCCCTCCTCTTTGTCCCCCCTTCCCCTTTCTCCCTCTCCTCCTCTTCCCCCTTCTTCTCCTCCCCCTCTTCTCTTCCTCCTCCTCTTCCTTCCCTTCTCTTCCTTTTCCTCCCCTCTTCCTTCTCCTCCTCCTCTTCCTTCCCTTCTCTTCTTTTCCCCCTCCTTCTCCTCCTCCCCTTCTGTCCTCTTCCCTTTCCTCCTCCTCCTCCCCTCTTCCTTCTCCTCCTCCTCCCCATCTCTTCTCTTCCTTTTCCTCCTCCTCGCCCCCCTTCTTCTTCTCCTTGAGAAGAAGCAGCGTGGCTCAGTGGAAAGAGAACGGGCTTTGGAGTCATAGGTCATGGGTTCGAATCCCGGCTCTGCCACTTGTCAGCTGTGTGACTGTGGGCAAGTCACTTAACTTCTCCGTGCCTCAGTTACCTCATCTGTAAAATGGGGATGAAGAGCGTGAGCCCCACGTGGGACAACCTGATTCCCCTGTGTCTACCCCAGCGCTTAGAACGGTGCTCTGCACATAGTAAGCGCTTAACAAATACCAACATTATTATTATTATTATTCTTCTCCTCCTCCTCCTCCTCCCCTCCTCTTCCTTCTCCTCCTCTTCCCCTTCTCTTCCTTTTCCTCTTCTTCCCCCCCTTCATCCCCCTCCTCCACCCTCTTGCATTCGGCACAACGATCTGCACCCGGGCATCCGGCCCCGGCGCCCCTCCGTCCGACCCCGAGCGACGGGCGGGCCCAAAACTCACCCACGAGGTCGGTCTTGGCGTTGTAGCTGCCGAAGTAGGCGTCGTCGGTGCTGGGCGTGTGGCACTCGTAGCGCCCGGTGTCGCGGGCCTGGAGGCGGGCGATGTGGAGGAGGGCGTGGTCGCCCCGCAGCCGCTGGACGGAGATCTGCCCGGCCCGGACGCGCGGGGCGTAGATGGCGTAGGGGAAGGCGGGGTCCAGCGTGCTGACCACCTGCACCTCCCGCTCGGGGGCCGCGGGCAGGTAGACGGACCACTGGAAGCCCTGCTCCGCCGGGCCCTTGTAGCCGCTCACGTTGCACCAGATGGTCACGTGCGAGCCCTCCGTCCGGTACAGGGGGCCCTCCTGGATCGCCACGTGGCGCTGGGCCCAAGCCGCACCTAACGGTGATGACGGTAATCGCCGGCGTTAGGCAGACTGTTTAAGCGCTTACTCTGTGCCGGGCACCGGACTGAGCCCTGGGGCGAATACAAGCTCGTCGGGTCGGTCGCAGTCCCCGTCCCACACGGGGCTCACGGCGGACGAGGGAACTGAGGCCCGGAGAAGGGAAGTGACTTGCCCAGGGGCACGCAGCAGAGGTGGGGGAACCGAGATTAGACCCCCTGACCTTCTGGCTCCCGGGCCCGCGCTCTAGGACTCC